>NC_054470.1:120412624-121612624 GCF_017639515.1 Carcharodon carcharias | reverse complement strand
TCTCTGTAGAAAATATTGCGCAGAATACAGGAAGACATGGTAATAAACAGCTGTCCAGCTGTGAGGAAAACATGAATTGACTGCAAGTGAATCCCTCAGAAAAGGTCACAAAGCTATGAACCACTCTTCAGGTGTTCTAATTTATTGCAGAATATAAACAACTAATAATATTGTGGTACTGTGGCTATCTCATTACTGAACATATTTTATATTGGCTTGCTAGAGAGACTGCCATTTTTATAGATAAAAAATGATTCTGAGAATTCCACCTCTTACTCTTTCTTATTTAAAACTTATATTTAAGAATGCATTGGAAAGAACAAAATTTTCACACTTCAGATAACTGCAGTGTGCTTTTATAACAACCACAGCAACATGCATTCACATAGCACCTTGATACTGCTGAGACCTTTACAAGGGAAACAGAAAGAGGAATGGAATGGGTGACATTATGGGACGCTGATTGTGCAATTGTAGAGATAGATTCTAAGGAACTTTCTAAGTGATGGCATAGTGGATTTTTGAGATAGTCTAACAGAACTCCAAATAGTGACACAGAATAGCAGTAGAGAATGAAGAGTAAAGCAGATTCAGAGCAGTGAAGTCTGTGACCAGATACTTCGCTGGAAATGTTGGAGCAGGAAAGATGGAGCAAGCCTTGGGGGACAATAAGGGAAATTGTAATGGCTGAGCCAGGCTTTGAGCAATAGTAAACTCAAGCCAACACATTTTTGATTAACTAAAATTGGGAATGGGTAGATGAGGGAAGATGGAGGGAGAGGGAAGATGGGGGATTGTTACGATTTCCCGTGAGCTTATTAGCTTTTTGAAATAGAAATTCAAACTTCCAGTCGATAGCTGAAAGGGCGACATGATAAAATTTTACATTTTAAGACTTTTACTGTAACTACTGTAACAAACAGGCTAAAAGCACTGTTAAGTAAACATTATTTTTGTAGGCAACTTATACTTTAAACTATAGAACAGAACTTTTCCCTTTACTTTTAACACACTTGTAAAACCCACTGCATGGTTACACTTCACATTGTCCCTTGAGTAGTCATTTGAGTTTCCTAGACTCAGTCCAAGTGATTCTTAGCTTCCAAGGGTTTACCTCCGTTCCTTTCCTTTCACAGCCTGATAACTTTTAACCCCAGAACCATCTTTCATGGTGAGAGTTTTTTCTGGTGATTCTCCCTCTAGTGCAAGATGGGTGAATATTCCAGTCTTCTTTCAAATCCTCATGAATTTGATCTTTTCAATCTCAGCGTGAGCTCCCACCCACATTCTGGTGTGGTGAACCATAGACCCTTTTGACCGCTAGCTGCTTCCTCTCTTCTGGACCCAGCAGACTGCCTGTATCTGAATGTTTCATGAATATCTTCAAAACCCCTCTCAAAATCCATCTCCAAAGTGAAATGAATCACCTGGGCCTTGTATCCAGGTAGAAATGCTGATTCACTATCTTTGAGACCCAACTCTAGTTTATCTTGAAAGTAAGCAGACAGTTTAAAGCATAACTGTTTACAAACCAACATTCTCAACTGCTTGCTGGAACTTTGCAGACCAGCAGTCTAACCATTGTAAACACAGATGTTGCTGTCATTGTCTCCAAGTGTAAACACCTTACAGCAAACAACTCAGCCCTCTTTTCAATGTTTTCAGGCAGACCTCAGATCACATGGCCCCCTTAATTTTATCCCAAGTTAAAGACTTAGTCTTTAACATAGTCATAGTCATAAACCTCATATTTATAACAGGATGGAGATCATTTGGAAAATTGACAGTTAAGGTCATGCTAGGGGGATTAGGAAATCATGCTACAATGAAGGAAAATGCCTGTTTTGGTGACAGATCAGATCCGATGTAAAATCAGCTCAGGTTCAAGGTAATCTTAAAGGCTGTACATTATTTGGTTGATTCTTACTGCAGTAGGGATGTTGATGGGATTGGAGCAGCAGCATTTGTAGCAACAGCAGTTGTAAAGAGAGCAGTTAAGAACTTGGGCCTTACAGCTAGAACAATGGATCATGAATATTCAAATTGTGGTTTCCAAATATTCCCTAAAGGTGGCTAATAAGACATATACAATTTCAATAACTATTTTATTCATTTGTTGTAGGCACAATGTCTGGATCCCAGCCCTTGGCTTTCTTCAATGTCTTCAACAGATCAATCAGCTCTTGAATGAATATATTTCTCCTGGAATCTTGTGAATGTTCCAATACTAGGAAGATTGTTGGAGCATTCCTCCATGAACAGGGACATAAGGAATTTATTCAAAGTACTTACTATTCCTTGATCATGAGACTTTCTGGAATCCCATTATTTGTCTGATTGCTCTAATATATTTATATTTACATTCGGTTTAAAAGTCTCTGATCGTCCACCCCATTGCTGTCCCAGTTTAAAACGTCTATTTACTCTTAGCAAGAGAGGGGAGGGAGAGAGGGTGAGACAGAAATATAGAGAGAGAGGGAGAGAGAGAGAGAGAGAGAGAGAGACAGAGAGAATGAGAGGGGGGGGAGAGAGAGAGAGATCTAAAAACCAAAGGGCTGTTGTGGTCTGAATGGTACCACAGATATTCCACATAGAATTTTTCCTATCCAATGCTTTATGTGCATCTTCATAGTATTATATCCTTTAATATACATACGCTTTTATACAAGAACATAAGAAATAGGAACAGGAGTAGACCATTCGGCCTTTTGAACTTGTTCTACCATTCAATAAGATCATGGCTGATCTTCCTGCGTTTTGATGTCCACTTTGCCATCTAACTCTGATAACCTTTGGTTCCCTTGCCTAACAAGAATCTATCTCCCCACTGCCCTAAAAATATATATAACATGACCTCCACAGTGTTGCACTGATATTGCTGGACCACTTCTGAAGCGATTCTGCATTTGTGCATCAGGATCTCATGTGCTGCGGAATGGAACAAAAACAACAGCACAAACACAAGGCTTCACAAGCACATAATTTGCAACTTGGGTTTCTGGTTGTCTTCCCTTCCCCGATGGCAGGGAAAGATCTGTACAGATCAATGAATGTAAAACCGCTTGGCTGGCCTGTGGTGAGCTGTGCTGCTCTGAAACACATGACTACCTTTGCCTCTGCATTCAATTCTCTTTCTGTTGCCATTGGGGATAGTCCTGCTTCTAGAGCTTTCTGTGTGGACCATCTTTTTTGATGTAATAGACCTTTTGGAAGTAACAGCCTTGCCTTTTTGAATTACCTTGTCATCACACACCTGCACTATTATATTTTTATTCTTATTCCCAGGCAGATTTGGCATTCTGAGAGCAAGTAGCAAAAATGAAATCTATGTTTTAACTTCATAAAGTGTAATTTTAATTGAGATAAATAATTCAGATACTCTTCAGCTCCAAATTGGTTACATCAGTGAAATGATCCATTATGTTAAAATATTACAGTTTAAGTAAAAATGGCATGGAAGCTATGATACATTAAAACAATAAAAAATCACTGCAGATTGGTAAATTCAAAAGCTGGAGTGAGAAATGGCACTGAAATAACTTACTGAGTAAAGTAAAAGCAAAGGAGTAATTTCTAAACTACTTTAAGTCTAAATAATTACTAATGATTTACCATTTGAATTTCTACAGCAAATATTTTAATGTATTTGGTTTTTTTTCAAATAATGAACCTGTAAGTGAGGCTTAATGCTTACTATTATATTTAGGTTACACTAAGCTACAAAATGTTGTTAACACACAAGACGTTTCAATACCTGGCCTTCCAGAATCCTCTGTATTTCAGTCAGCCAGATCTGATCTTTTTGTAAAGCTTTATTTCTTTCTTCTGTCTCCTAAGGTAAATAAAAGATGACATGATGTTAAGATGCTTCTTGTACTAAATTAAAATTAGCCTTATTTGTTCAATTCAGAGTTATATAGAATTAAATAATTCACATCACAGAAAAATCATTTAGCCCAGCGAGTTTATACTGTAGGAATCTCCTCCCATTCCAACTACCTTATTTCAGCCTTTTCTCCCGCATACTCGGCTACTTTCCATTTGAATCTAAGCTATTTGCCTCAGCCACTTCCTGTGGGAGCAAGCTCTACATTCTAACCACTCTCAGTAAAGAAATTTCTCCTCAATTCCCTTCTGGATTTATTAGTAACTAGCTTGTACTTATCCTGCACAAGGCTGCAGTGCAGGAGCTCAGGTAGGTCCAGTGCTATCTCACTTGCAGGATTCATTCCGAGGCCTGGGAAACCTGGCTGACGTGAGTTAAAAATTTGACACTCTTAAAATGACATCCTCAATATAATATTTAAATAACCAAACTGCTCCTCGACTTGCCTCTATTCATACTGGAAGATGGTGAGTTGGGTTCTTGTTTCAGATTTTTTACATTTTAACGTCTTACAAGACATCAACATTCCTGTTGTTGGGAGTTAAGATTCAGCTCCTGAATCTACCCTCCACATCTACCCTGTCCAACCCATTCCTAATTTCAAAGACCTCTGTCAGCTCACTTCTGAATCTCCTCTTTCCAAAAGAAAAATGCCCAACATTTTCAATCTTTCCAAACACAGTAGCTATAATATCTCAATTCTGATATCATCCTGTCAATGGTTTTATGCAGAAAATATTGAAAGATGAATTACTCACACGAAAACCTGAAATTGTATTACAATAAAAAAGTCACAACAGGAAATGAAAATGTGCTCACATTAAGCCGACTGCTGCAAGATCAAGATTATTGCTTAGCACATTACAGGAGTTATTTCAGAAGTGTAAAAGGTTTCTTGTGCTGTTTTACAGAAGACTTTTGTTGTAAAAAAAAGATCTTTTCCCTTTTCCAGTCTTAAATCTCACTGTGGGACAGATGGTCAAGAGTGCTTATGCATTCAGAATGCTCCATCTGCTTTTCACAGCGCAAAGAGAACCCAGTGCTCCACCAGGTACACCTACAGAACACTACTTAGCACAGCACAAACATGATCAGCATTTCAGTCAGATAAACATGCTCATGAAAAAAACCCCCATAAGGTTGAGAAAGGAACAGGGTGAGACACAAAGTCTTATTGATGAAGGAATAGAGATATTGGCTATTGATGAAGGGCCAGCTGGTAACCAAGCAGAGGCAGTGTTGCTTCACACTGTATGTGGATGCATATGTAACAGTGCAAAGCGGTATGGTTAGAAAGGGCCAGCTGTTGTCTGAATTTCAAGTTGCTATCCAGCACATAACAATACTCGTGGAATTGTTATTGCCAGGTGAGGCGGAGTGAACTGGTTCCCCTCAATTCAACCTCCTCTATTGGTCGCAACAAAGATTTAAGTTTCTATTTCACAAGGATATGCCTTTCTCCAAATCAGAATGTACTTAAATATTTAAGTTGTGAGTAATAAGGAGCCAATCAAACAAGGTTATCTCGAGTCAAAGAGTGAGCAAATTTACTAACCACTAAACCCTAAAAAATGCAACATCAAGCATTCAGGCCTCATGTAATTATTAGGGCCCACACACCAAAACATATACACAGGGATCAGAACTAAGGGGAGTTAGAAGAACTAAAAATTTTTAAAAAGGTCAAAGAATATATGGGTTAAGTGTTCTATGATTGTCCTTGAGTTATAGATTTTAAACATGACAGCCGATTTAGGTTAACTAGTTTCTTGGATGTGGTCAGATGTAGGGGATGTTGCAACTATTACAAGATCTTGGTTTGCTGGTAGGTTTCTGGTAGGGTTGGCTTCTTGAACCAGGCAACTCATTTATTCCAAAAGAGAGAGAGAGAGAGAGACAGACAGACAGACAGAGCCCTCAGCTTGTTTCCTCTGCTGAAGAACTTCTGAACACCATCTATGTCTGTAGTGGTTGGCAGCCTTGCCTTGAAATACTTCACCCCCAGTGTGCATTTCCAAAAGGTTTTGTGTGTGTCTGTCTATAGCACCCATTGTTTCAATATCCAGTATGTTGCATTTTTAATGTATCTTCCTGAGGCAGTTATGAGTTTCGATGGGTGCCTGGATTATAGGAAATGTCTCTCTCTTCACACTCCCCTGAGGGTGGTTTGTTGGTTTCTCACCTTCACCTTGGAATGTGGCCTTGCATTTTTAAGCAGTTTCCTCTGTCTCAGTTCAAATGGCAAAAGTTCCAGTCAGTTTAAAGTTGAAAAATCATATTTTCAAACATAAAGGGGCATAGCCTCATAACAGAACATACAGTAGCAACCTCAACATTGTGGCAGCCTTCTGTCTCATAAGAAGATGGTTTGCAACATGGTGGTCAACTCTGTCTTAAGCATCATCTGGTGTGGTTTAGGAGCCCCACTCTGGCATGGCGGTTTCTGCCACATTTGCTTCAGAGGAAGACAGTAGGCTGAGGAGGTGCATGATTCACTGGCCTGTTTTCTCTGGACTCTTTTCTTGGCTAACTAAACTTTTTGTTTCTGCTTGTCTCTTCCAATGCCCTTCCAAACAGTCAGCTTCCATAATTCACAGCCATTAATGACTCTGAGTTGTCAGTGTCAATGCCCGCCATATTCATATCTCACTTGTGGGGGTTCTTGTAGCAGAGATATGAATGCTGAGGAGATTGTGACCCAGTGGCCAGTTCATTGTACAGAATGCCTTTGGATATACAGCCATCATCCAACTGAATGTAGACAATCCAGCTCAGACGTCCTTGGCTTAGCAATGAATGTATGCTCTTGGAATTGGCATGCTCCAGGTCCTCCAAGTTGGTGACCTTGTCCTGCCAAGAGATGCCTAGGGTTCATCTAAGACAGTAAGAATGGAAACTGTTCAGCCTTTTCCCTGCCTAGTATATGTTGTCCAGGTCTCACCGCTTTTACAGTGCACTGAGAACGCAGGTTTCGTAGACTCGCAGTTTGGTGTTCTCAGTCAGGTTGCTGTTGTTCCACACTCTCTTTCTCAGCTTGGGCATAATGGCTGCAGCTTTTGTGATGTGTGTGTTGATTTCAGCAAGACAGATTGCTAATGATTGTGGAGCCCGGATATGTGAAGCTTGCAACAACCTCCAGTGTCACACTGTCAATGCTGATAGATGGCGGTATGGCAACATCCTGGACCATGACATTTGTCTTCCTGATGTTGATGGTCAAACCAAGCTCTTTACAGTTGTGAGAGAGTCTGTCCATTTGCCATCGAAAGTGTTCCTCAGCATTGAAAGTTAGTATGGCATCATCAGCATATGTCATGAAGCTATTAATGTACATATTGGAAAATATTTTTCTTTTAAAATAGAGGTTTAGCCTGTGGGTGTGTCTTAATTGGATTGAAGCCAGCTAGTCCGGGTGCTTTGATGTGTACTAGTTTTGAGATGTAAGAGAGGTAGAGTGCATTTGCATTTTTTTGAATAGAGCATTCAAGAAGTGGAGTGAAATCTGGCATCTAGCTAGCAGAGACCAAGCAATATGTTTATATTACTAATAAAATTGGTACTATGAAAGGAGTTTTATTATTAGAAGAGGTGGAGTTCAAAGGGGCTGGTGATACAATGAGAATTTATATTCAATGAGCTGTGCTAGGTATAACAGACAGCAGTTTTGTGTGTGCAGGGTTGAGGCACTGTATGATTAAAATAACTGTAAGCCTACAACTGTCTCCACAGGAACCAAAGTGAAAGGAACCTCATTTTGAATTCATAATGTGAAAATGCTTTGCCTGGTGTTTGGTTAAGTCTATGGGTTGCTGTTGCCTTAATGGAGCTTAATCTGGGAATTTGTTAAAAGTTATGATAGTAGTAATTTGTAGCCATGCATATATTTAACTTGTGTAACTTAATAAATGTCTCATGTATTTTGATATAAAACCTCTCGAGAACTGGTGGTTTGATTCCTGAATTTAGAGCTGCATCTCAAATATACAAAAATAAAAATATAGGTCATGACAGTTTAAAGTTTCCCTCGGGATTTTTAAATAACTCAGCTTTACCAACTGCTGGGTCCTAACATCATAGAGCAACTCTCTGATGAGAACTTAGCGCACCTTTGTCTGGGATCTCAGGTAAGCAAGACTGAACAGCTTTCCGTCAGTTCTAGTAAGTAAACACTCTTTGTAAATGACTTGAAGGCAAATGACAGCAGCAAAGAGAAGATTTCAAAGAGTGTCAGTGCCAAAACTCAGCCCTGTTTGACCCCACTGCAGATCTCAAATGGTTGCGATGATGCCCCTTTGTTGCTGATGTTACTCACCATGTTGTCATGGAAAGAGGAGATCATACTGAGCAGCTTCAGTGGGCAGCCAATTTTCTCCAGCAGCTTAAACAGACTGAGAAGATAATTTCAATTGTAGATCTTCTAGTTCTGAAACCACACTAGGATTCGGGTAGATGTGTTCAGCCAGGGTCTGCAGTCTGACATGAGCAACACGAGCAAATACTTTTCCCATGATGGGAGCAAGGAAATGCCTCAATAGTTGCTGAAATCACTTTGTGTCACCCTTGTTCTTGTAAAGGGTCACAATCTTTGCATCATGCACGTCCTAACGGACTACCCGCTTCCGCCAGGAGAGACAGAGAAGTTCATACAGATGCTGCAGGAGTGCTGGTTTCCCATGCTTGATGACATCAGATGGTAAAGCATCATCACCTCGAGCTTTGCCCTTAGCAAGCGAGTCAATAGCTTTGCTAAGCTCCTCCACTGTGGGTTCAATATCCAGCTCTTCCATGACAGGCAGGCTCTCTGTGGTGTCGAGAACTTCATTGATGACAAAATTCTCCTGAGAGGACTACTCGAAGTGGTGTTCCACCCATCTCTCCAATGTTTACTGGAGTCAGTGAGGACCTCCCTGCCTTTGTTTTCATTGGAACCTTCGGCTTTGGTAATGGACCTGTTGCCTTTTTGATCCCTTCACTCACGCCCCTATCATTCTGTGTCGAAGGACATCTGAGTATTCTGGCAAAGTTGTAACCAGGTAGTCATTGGCTCACTGCCCAGCAGTCTGTTGGACTTTATTTTGAGCGGCTCTTAATGCATGCAGTCTTCTTGCTCGGGTTCCTTGTGTAATTAATGAGAGCGGACCACTTGGCTATGGTGACAGGATCCATCACAGTGATCTTAGCCTCAAACCAGTCAGCAACTTTTTTGCTCTTGCTTCCCATATGTTGAGAGTGCGGTATTGTAGATGGTGGGCAGAATTGTCCCAGATTTGCAATAAGTGCAGCGGCGGGCGGGAAAAAGAATGTTTTACCCACCGGCTGCAATGGCAGCTTTTCATGCCATATCGTCCCAATCCTGCCTCGTTAATCATGCATTCCCAGGAAACATGCCATTTTAATGGCAGGTGACCTCCAATTTGCCCACCACGCCGTCACCTCGCTTCTTCATCACACCGGGCGCCATATTGAAAGTGCAGCGGCATGCACACCTCTCAGTGCTTCCAGCCCAGGACTGCTGCACAGAAGAAATGGCCCTGAAAGGCAAGAGGACTGCAGCCTTCTGGTATAGTGACACGCCCTGGAACACCTTTTGGACACCGTGGAGGCCTGCCATGATGTCCTGTGCCTTCACTCTGGCCACATGATGAACAGCAACATTAGCAATCTGAGGAGGTGGTGGCAGCAGTGGTCAGCCCAATGCCCTGCAGAAGAGGATAGCCACCCAATGCTGCAAGAGGATGAATGATCTCCTCCGTTCTGTCAGGGTAAATCACTCTTCTCATCACTCTCAACTCACATACTCACAAACCCATCACACATTCACAGGCCCTCACTCACTGCCAGTTCAAGGGACCATCACCATTCACTCTCTCACATGCACCATTACCGTCCTCATCCCGTCAATGGGACCACACACCACCCACACATGCCAGGCATACTTATCATCTGGCCTGGCAGGTATCCTACTTATACTCTCTCCATCTGTATTTGTGCATGACAAGCTGGCACACAACAAGAGGGAGAGGTCGCAGACAGGTGGAGGAATGCCTGAAATCAAGGTCCTCACAAATTTTGAAAACAGAGCCATCCAGCTGGCCAGCGATGACCGGGACTGGTCCGGTGCTGACGGTAAGGTTGGCACTGCTCTACCAAGTGAGGATTCAACAGTGCAACATCCATCAGACAACCATGCTGTGCGTGATGTGTCTTCTTTCACAGGCCACTGTCAGGCACTAATTATCTCACCTTACTTTTGCAGGCAAATCTGTGAAACAGCCGAGGGAGTCCATGACCCAAGGCCTCCAATCAAGCCCCGAAGGCAGCTCAGAAGAAGAATGCGAAGTCATCCCCATTAAAGACCTGTCACAGCCTCACCCACACCCGCCACCAGCACAGAGATGCATGCCTCGGTGGGATCTAGTTCTAGAGTAGCATCAGGATCACAATCTGGTGAGCACATCGCACTGTCTGATCCACAGCAGGCGGAGACAGGGACTTCGCAGGGCTCCAGCCCTTGGTGGACTGCTGGAGGCCAGAAATCTGCAGAGTCTGAGTCAGATGACGAGCCTCTGGACTCAGTCATACCTCAGTTGCTGGAGCTGCAAAGACAATCTCAGGAGCATCAGATTGCAAGGCACGATGGAAGAGTCCGTCCACCTTCAGTCTGAGGTGATAGCGCTGGCATGCCAACGCATTGAGGTCAACACTGGTAGGATATTGGTCCTGCACTGCTGCGTGGGCTGAACTCCATCGCTGACACCATAGTTGGCCTCCAGTAGTGTCAACACAAGAGGAGTGCAGGGCAGCTCAATCTCAATCCAACTACCCCTTCTCCTCAATGAGTCAGCAAGGGGACCCCAGTCACCCATAGGGAGGAGGATCAGCAGGTGCATACCCTGGGGCCATCCATCTAGGTGACTCCAGGAGTGTTCGGCCCACCAAATCCCCTCATGTGACCCCAGAATCTCCAGCTCTGCAGGCTGAGGAAGGTGCAACTGACACACAGCAGGACCCTGAAAACAGGTCAGGGCCCTCCAGGTCTCAGCCCTCCAGAGGACGCCCATCAAGGTCATCACTGGCAGGGTGTAGTAGTCAGCAGGCTGCCTCCACCTCTGCTGTGGATGTTGGGGGAGCACCAAAATGTAGCAGCAGGGTTAGGAAGGTTAAGAAGATGTAACTCTTTCGAGCACAAACACGTTTTTCCATCTGTTTTTCAGATGAAGTTACATTGTTTCATAGTTTGCCATTGTGAGATTTGAACTCTTGATCTTGGGGTTACAAAACCAGTACCATAGCCTGGGCACGGGTGTTAATCACCTGCACATAATGTTCACTATTGTCAATCGACTCCCAAGAATGCCTCCTTGCCTGTGGCTGCTTGTTCTGATGAGCTGTGTTCATGTCACTCTGATGTGAAACCTTGGTTCCTGCACAAGAACAAAGAACAGTACAGCACAGGAACAGGCCCTTCGGCCCTAAGGTAGTCAGGAAGGCGTATGACATGCTTGCCTTCATTGGCAGGGGTATTGAGTATAAAAGCTGGGAAGATAAAGGCAGGTCTCTCAGTCCAGGGCCTCTTCCCTGTGCTTTGTGCAGCCTTCAGACCAAAATGATGGTCCGGCCTCTCACTCCTTGGACACATTACTGATACCTGCACCTTGATGGTACTTGTCATTGTTACTAGAATGTCGTGGGCAGGGATCACTGAGTTCCATCAGCACTTTTGAGATGGGACTGGCCCCCATCTCTTCAGCATCTGTGACCAGTGACGGTGTGCTCCTGAAAGGGTCAGGTGCTGAAGGCTGACAAAGGATCAGGTACATTTAAAGTATCACGGCTATGTCTCCAAAATATGACGCTGATCACAGAGTGCAAGTGCGTTGCCCTCAACCAGACAGGTGTCAGACATTCTCAGAGGCAATGTGAAGATCTGTGGAGAGTCCTCACTGCATGTCGTCATCATCCTTCTGGAATTGAGCGACTGTTAGGGCTTCCACTGCGTCTCCATGACAGGAGCCTTACCACAGAGGGTATGTGCGCTGCCATCAGCCAGACTGGAGTCAAACACTCACAGATGCAATGTGAGAATCTATGGTATGTCCTCCACAAATCTAGCAGCTATGAGGTCCTCCCAAGCGTGCCTGCCTCATCTCGCCGGTGTGATGGCCTCATTGAAGTCATCCTCACCTCCGAGGACCTCCTCATGCTCATTCCCGCCGACGTCCTCCTCATCAGAGGAGATATCCAGTTCCTCCATCTCCTCTCCTCGTTGAAGCACCAGGTTATAAAGGGTACAGCAATGAAGATGAGTGACATCCTCTGTGGACCATATTGCAGGGCTCCACCGGATCAGTCCAGGCACCAGAACCTCATTTTCAGCATCCCAATGGTTTTCTCCATCAAGGTGCAAGTTGCCGCATGAGCCTCGTTATACCATCGCTCTGCTGCAGTCTGAGGCCGCCACATGGGTCTCATCAGCCACGGCCTCTGTGCGTAGCCCTTGTTCCCAAGGAGCCAACCCTGCAGCCTCTGTGGACCCTGGAAAATGTCAGGGTCTGAGATCAACTGAGAATGTAGGAGTTGTAGTGCCTTTGCAAAGATGGCGTATGAGTCCACATGGATACATTTGTGGGTGGAGGCTTGCAGTATCCCACAGAGGTTACCTGTGGAACCCTGAAAAGAGCCACTTTTGTAAAAATTAAGCGCTGTGCTCACTTTCATAAACGCTGGCAGTAGATGCCCTCCATATCCCCATGGCGCCAAATCCTGCAGCAGATGGTGGATGTGACCGGCCAGCTCCCTGGACATGCACAGTCTTCAGTGACACTGGTTCATGGTCATCTGCAGGAACGAAAGGAGCTGCCTATAGACCCTGGATCTAACTAGGCGCTGACCAGCGATGGTTCGCTGTAGCTCTTCAGCAGCATACGTGGGCGGCCCCTGCCACCCCTTCTTCTTGAGGGTGCTGCTCCTTCCTCTGTGCAGCCAGGTGCTCGCTTCTCCGCTCTCTGCAACTCATGAGGCATACAACTAGATTACCAGGCCCCATGCTCCTGATGTACTCCCCCTGCGGGATGAAAGAGACAGACGTGTGCGTTAGCATAGGTGTTCTAAGAACATCTCTTGGTTAAGTCTGAAGGCCTCTTAACACATTCTGGAGAGTGCTGGCCACCACTTGGATGGCCAGAGTTTAGTGCACTGCATGGCTGCCCAAAATTCCACCTCCTCCACCCCACTCCACCTGACCAATTGGCGGCAGCTTCAGCCACTGGACTGCATGCTGTGCTCTCAGCTCAGGCACAGACATTCTCCTAACCTACACTGCAAGGCTGCACTGTTAGCCTGAACCATGGGGGAGACTGGTCCAAACCGGGTTAATGACATTGCAAGGGGCTGTGAGCACCTCCGCCAGTGACTGCTCCTTGGCCAGTTTTCGCAAGGAGATTTTACAATGTGCTCAGGCGTCCAATTGTTTTGCAGTCCACCAAAAGGCTCATTAGTTGGCAGTCTGTGCCTGAGGGATGAAAAGCTCTGGCGCACTTGGTGGCACTTTCAGGTACAAAAATAGGGAAGTCTTGCTAAAACTATACAAGGCACTAGTTAGACCACACCTAGAATACTGTGAACAGTTTTGGTCCCCTTATCCATGGAAAGATATACTGGCATAGGAGGGAGTCCAGAGAAGGTTCACTAGGTTGATCCTGCGTATGGAGGGATTTTCTTATGAGGAAAGGCTAAGTAGGTTGGGCCTGTACTCATTGGAGTTTAGAAGAATGAGAGGCAACCTTATTGAAATATATAACGTTCTTATGGGGTTTGACAGGTTAGATGCTGATAGGTTGTTTCCCCTTATGGGAGAGTTTAGGACCAGAGGGCAGAGTGAGATGTCGCCCATTTAAGACAGAGATGAGGAGGAATTTCTTCTCTAAGAGGGTAGTGAATCTGTGGAATCCTTGACCGCAGAGGGCTGTAGAGATTGGGTCATCAAGTATATTCAAGGGTGAGAAAGACAGATTTTTAATTAGTAAGGGAACCAAGGGTTATGGGGAAAAGACAGGAAAGTGGAGCTGAGGCTTAACAGAGCAGCCATGATCTCATTGAATGGTGGAACAGACTCGATGGGCTGAATGGCCTACTTCTGCTCCTATGTCTTCTGGTCTTCTGGCCTCTGCACTGCTTGAGTGGGCAGATAAGCTAGAGGCCTGACTCCAAGCATGTCAACGTAGCTGCGCCTGAACTGTCTCAGCTGCAGATGAATGGTCACTTTAGACAAGGTTTCCCTAATGCCTGGCTGCTTCCCTCCAACCCACCCCCTGCAATTGCTTGTGTGCTACCATCAACCGCAGGGGGGCCCTTTCCCCACCACAACTCGCCCCAACCCCAGAGCAGCCCTTGCCCCCTTGCCACAACTCACTTCAACTGCAGGGCAACCGTTGACCCCACGCCCCCTCCCAATTGCCTCAACTGTAGTGCAGCCCTTGCCATCGCCCCCCATCCAACTCTCCTCAACTGCAGGGCAGCCACTGCCCCAGTGGCTGGCCCGCACTGTAGCCAGCCGGTAAAATGTGACTTGCCTGTGCCCTCGCCTGACGTCCAACGGGCGTCCCTCACGAGCACTGCATAATGTTACTGTGCACTTACCTCCGAGTTCCCCTTGGAGTGCAGCTCTCCAGGTGCATGCCTTATATATGCTGCTGTGAAACACGTCAGCGTGCAATTACACTGACATGCTCAGATGATCTGGCGTGAGAGGTTGATTCTGGCGAGCTGGGCTTATAATGATATGCAGGTGTATTACAATGAAGTTCCCTACGTCTGACAGCAGGAAACGCGGCCCACTATTGACGGGCAAAGTGGACGATTGTAAACTGGTTTCACGACGTTGTGAAACCAATATTTGGCCTTCCTGCCATATTGTCCGCTCACACCCAGCATGACGCCCGACGCCAATGTGGCACCGAAAGTTCCTCCTGGTGTTTCAATGCATGTTCCATTTTGCTTCTGCACTTTTAATGGGAATGCTGGACCACGCCTGGTCAATCGAGTTGAGGAACTGTTAGTTTTTATCTGGATAGGCAATATGGCTGCTGTTGATACAAGGACGTCATATCTGCTTCAAATGAAAAACTTCAAGTGTTGCACCCTTGCCCTAATGCTCACCAGGGAGCGATCTATATCACAGTCAATGCTGTGGTAGCTGTGTGTTGAGCATGCTGCCCAGAGAGTCAGGTTTGATGATGATCCAGCTAGTGCCATTGCCCTGATCTTGGATGTCTCCGGAAATCTTGTGGAATGGTTTGTTCTGAAAGAAGATGTTAGGTACACAAAGCTCATGGCCGCAACAAAGCTCAAGTAGTCTCTGTCTGTTCTTATTTATGTTTCCCAGACCATGACATCCGAGGCAGAAGGGCCATGCCTCATTGTCTGTGCCCACTAATTACTTTGAAATACCCCAGTCGGTAAAGATGTTCTTTCTTAGAGAATTTGCTGATGAGTGTCAAGCTTCTCACAGAACTAGTCTTTCGCCTCTGTAACGGAGCACGGTATTGGAGCATAGATACTCATGAGGTTTACAGGCCCTGTTTGAATTGAGAGGCGGATGGAGAGAACACATTCTGAACCATTTGTGGAGGGTTCTAGCATCGAGAGTTGCAAGTTCCTTAGAGAAACCTACACCTTGCTCACACATTTCCTCTGAACTCTTCCTGTGCTGGGTGAACGTATTTTATTTTTTGGTGATCCAGCCTGATCTCTTGTAGGGATGCTATGTCGATGTTCAGCCTATCAAGTTCCATGTCGATCATGGCTGTTTTGCACACATTATCGATCAGCTGCAACTTGTCTGTCAGTTCGTGCACATGGTCCTGATGTTCCAGCTTGTCAACTGAACACTTGGCATCTTCTTTCTTTTTTGTTTATTTGGCTACTTTGCCTGATGCGATGGATTCTGTCCACTTGTTGAGCAGACACTCGAAGCTCCAAGCACCCATTGAAGCAGATGGACCTTGGCAGCTCAGCACCTTATCAGCTGCAGGCTGCCCAACTTGAGGTGAGTGGTGGCTGACCAATGGGACATGATGGTCCCTCCCACTGTCAAAAACAGCCCGTAGCACCCGTAAACTATGCCAATCAAGTAGATGATTGCTGCCTCCGATATTGTGTTAAAGCTCTGCAGTGAAACTGGAGTGTCCTCTCCAAGGCGCAAGCCTGGGCAAAATTTATGGAGACCCTGGGCTGTCCAAATGTTATAGGCCCCCTCTCGACCTCCCCGTTGAGCCCAAAGGAATGCAATGCACTACGTTTGGCAACAGCTTGGTTACAGGAGTTCCTGGAAAGAAGACATGTTAAGACGTCAGCCTACTTCTGGGCTCCATTCCAGATTTTTTGTCAGAGTTTTCTCCCTTAGCCCTCAACTCTCCCACGGAATCCACAAGGCAGCAGAGCTATTCGCCTGTAGCTGGGAGTTTGATTCAGGAGCACCATGGTGTGTCCATGTCATCAGTGTTCCTGCATGTACTGCATATCTGGGGGCCAAACTTCCTCTGAATTTCTCTGAAGTTTTAGCCTGGGACCATGTTCGACCCAATTTCCATGTGTCACCATGAGGAAGCAGAGCTGAGGACTTGCCAATGGAGAAGCTATGTACTGACAGGGAGTGACTTCACATTTGGCTCTCTTTTTCCTATTGTTGCTAGCTAGCGGCGTGGTGTGAAAATAAGAAGCAAATTAGCACACTAGAGCCACATACTAGTTCATCACATCGACCTTTTTGGTCCTCAACACCATAGTCATAAGCAGATATCAGCAAACCACTTGAAGTTTATATAGTGCCATAAACGTAACAAAACATTCTGAAACATGATAATCATTAAACAGAAGAAGGTAACTAAGAGCTTGGTTGAAGAGGCAGGTTTTAAGAAGCTGAGCTGAATAGTTGCACTCTTACCTCTGAGTTAGAAAGTCATAGGTTCAAGGTTCACTCTAGAGACTTGAGCACATAATCTAGACTGGTACTCCATTGAAGCACTGAGAATAAATGGAGGTCCTGTCTGCCCTCCTTGATGGACATGGCATTATTCAAAGCTGATGCAAGAGATGCAGGTGGAATGTGAGGAAGTATGTTTTTACACAGCGAGCAGTAATGGCCTGTAACTCGCTGCTTATGAAGGTGGTGGAAGTGAAGATAATTAATGATTTCAAAAGAAATGGACACTTGAGGGAAATAAACTTGTCGCGCTATGGGGTAGAATGGAGAAATGGGGCTGACTAGATTGCTCTAGAGAGAGCCCGCATGGACTTGATGGGCTGAATGGCCTCCTTCTGTGCCATTATGACTCTAGCTCTATGGTCAGGAGAAAGCCCCCCCCAGTGTCCTGAACAATATTTATCACTCAACCAATATCTTTAAAACAGATAATCGAGTCATTATCATGTTGCTGTGTGTGAGATCTTGCTGTACCCAAAGTAGCTGCCGCATTTCTTACATTACAACAGTGACGACACTTCAAAAGAGCTTCACTGGCTATAAAGCTCTTTGGGGCTTCCTGAGATTGAGAAAGGTGCTATAGAAATGCAAATTCTTTTTCATTTACATTTTTCATTCACACAACAAACCTCTGCAGGAATTTCTCTGGTATTCCTAGGCAGTTTAAAGATGAAAGGTGAGACCACAAAAAGATCAGCCATGAGCTTATTGAATGGTGGAGCAGGTTCAAGGAATGGCCTGCTCCTGAGTCCTTTGTCCCTACGCGTACAGAGCACATACATTCATATAAAGAATAATCAAATTATAGCAGTTGCTAGTAATTGATGAATCCTCAACTTCCTTGATGGGGAGACAGCTCTTGAGAGACAATGGAATAACGACTTTTATGAAAAGACTATGGCAACTACTATTGTGTCGAGAACCCACACTCTGCTGCCAGAGCAGGACTTCAAGCTGAATCATACAACTGCTGAGGAACAAAATCAAAGGTTATGTGAAGGACTAATCCTATGAAGGTCCTAGCTAGGGCCAAGCTAATAGGATCTGCTAGCTCGTCAAGATTTTTGAGAGCTTGCATGAGACATTTGTAGTCATGGAAGTGTTGTACCTGAAAGTTTATGATTGAATAATGGGGGTTGGTTAGTTCAGTTGGCTGGACAGCTGGTTTGTGATGCAGAGGGGCGCCAACAGCACGGGTTCAATTCCTGTACCTGCTGAGTTCATCCATGATGGCTCCACCTTCTCAACCTTGCCAGAGGCGTGCTGACCCTCAGATTAAACTCACCACCAGTCATCTTTCTCTAATGAGAGAGCAGCCTATGGTCCTCTAGGTCTATGGTGACAATTGAATAGTACAAGATAATCAAATATAAAACAAAATGTTAGTTGCAATTCTTCAAAATGAAAGAATAGTGAGTGACCTTAATCTATTGGATATAAATCTGAATTGATCTTTTCATTCAACCTACTATTCTCAATCTTATGAACATTTACATGTCTTAGGGAAAATGTCCTTCTTAAATCACCATTTTCCTCCACTTCTTTATAACACTGATAACTAGAATACATGTGCAAATATTTCTTACCACTTCATCCTCAAGATCCAATATATCTTGCAGATCACTTTGTGAAATGTTTAAAATAGATGCAGCCATGGACTGGGCTCTATTGATAGACTCCTTTGAGAGGCCTTCATGACTTATTTCTTTCACGTTTGTCCTTTTCAACTGGATTCTTCTGCTCTGAATTCCTCTGCATATCTCTCTGGCCAGGGCCTGTCAAAAGAATCAAGCCATTATTTACACAGGAATGCACAAATCTGAGTGATTGAAGCTTGCATCTAACTGAACCTTTGGGGAAAAGGAACAGGTCAAGGTGTTTCACAACGACATAAGGAAAAAATAATGGCTGAGCTAAAGGAGATGCTACAAGAGGGAACCAAAAGCTTGGTCAAAGAGGTGACTTTTAAGGGGACTCTTAAAAGGTGGAGAGAGAGGTGTTGAAGCAGAAGGGTTTAGGGAGGGAATTCCAGAATGTGGGGGCATTAGTGAGAGTGGTTAGAATGTGGAATTTGTTACCACAGCGACAATTTGAGGCAAATAGCATAGATGCGCTTAAGGGAAAATGATAAACATATGAGGCAGAAAGGAACAGGTTATGTCAATCGTGTGAGATTAAGCAAATAGAGTGGGAGAAGGCCCATGTGGGACATAAATACCAGCATTGTACAGATGGGCTGAATGGTCTGTTTCTGTACTGTACATTCAGTGTAAATTTAATTCTATGTGATTAAAGCCCCACACTCTGAATCTAATATTATATGAGTTAGTTGCTTGCTCATGTCATTAGGCAAAATTAGGTGCTTTACAAATACATTTTTTTCTTTATGTCAGACTTGGTCTATTAACAAATTAATCAGAAAAGTAGGAGTGCTTCTATATTTCCATCACATTGCTACTCAATGTCCCGGGATATTACTCCTAAGGAGTCAATACCAAGTTTCCTCTTTGAGAGCGCTTTGGGGATAACTGGCCAGCACACACACATATAATTCTGTCCTCATTTCATAGTCATGTATTCTGTCCTTATGTTTATGCTGCTACTATAAATTCCTGCATTCCCATATATATCATAAAAGTTGTCCATGTAGACTTGTCATGTTGTAATTACACAGTCCTGACAAAGGAGGGAAGGGTGGAAACAGCAAGGGAAAGATAGGACTAGAAAGGAGAAAGTTAGGATGAAGTGGAGAAGATTTAAAGAAAGAAGTGAAGGAGGAGAGAGGAGAAGGTTGGAGTGGGAAGCAAGGTGAATGAGGTAAGGAGGGAGAAAGAGAAGAGGTTAAGGGATGATAGGATTAGGGAGAGAAGGGGAAAGGGTAAGTGGAGAATGAGGGAGATGGCAAGGGGCAGTGAGAGAAATTGAGAGGTGACAAGGGGAGGGAAAGCAGGAGGGAGAAAATGACGGAGGAAGGAGGGAAACAGAGTGGTGTGGTTGGGAGTTAAAAGAGGGACAGGGAGAGGCAAAAAGTGATGGAGAAAGGAAAAAGGAAGGAAGAAGAAAATAAATGAAGATGGATAGTGAGAGAGCAAGATGAATGGAAGAAAGGAGAAGGAGGCAGTGGAGAATGGGGAGGAAGATAAAGGAAGATGGCAATGGACAGATAAAGGGCAGAGTGAGGAGGATGAGAAGAGGAAGAATGGAGAGGAAGAGTGAGAGGATGAGAAAGGGAGATGGGTAAGAGGGAGGAGGAGGGAGAGGGGAAGAGGAAGATTTAGTCTTTGGCACGTAAAAAGCTCGGTTGGTGGTGATAGGCAGTTTTGTGAAGCAGGGAACAGGCACGGTGCTGGGGAAATTCTGGCTTTGGAAATGAATGGGATGCAATTGCAAAAAAAACAGGCCCCAAAATGGGCAGTTAAAGGCCACAGGTGAAGAGCTCTGTACAAGAAGCTGTGGAAGTCTAACCAGCGTGGGGAACAAAGAGCCACTGCTGAGAATGCTGACTAGAGGTGCAGTTTCTATGGAGAAAGGGCCCACCGCCAACTAAAGAAAATGCACATGGGGGCAAGATCTTTAAATATCTTATAGATGGTATTGATGTTAGCATTGTCAATATACTTTGCTGTTGATTTGCAGGAACACTCATTTTACTTTCCAGTTTCAGCAAAATGTTATTTAAAACCTCAGGGTTAATCAATGCATAATCTCCTAAAATGGACAAGAAATTCTAATAAGCTTAAAATAAGGAACAAATTGATAAACAATTCAAGATAATTCTTCTCATCTTCATCTCAGCACCTTCACCATTTAAGTAGGTAGAATGGTGACCTTTCAATCTAACTCTGAACGCAACTGCTTGAAAATAGGAAATGGACCCAACAACAATGTGCATTCATACAGCACCTTCAATGTAGCAAAATGTCTCAAGATGCCACAGAGAGTATTATCAAACAATATCAAGGGGAGGCAGCGGTGTAGTGGTATTGTCGCTGGATAAGGGTAACCCGGATTTGAATCCCGTCACAGCAGATGGTGGAATCTGAATTCAATAAAAGTCTAATGATAATCACAAAACCATTAAAAACCCATCTGGTTCCCAGGAAAGGAGATCCTTACCTAGTCTGGCCTAAATGCGACTCCAGACCCTCAGAGATGGCCCTGCAGGCCACTCAGTTGCATCAAACTGCTAAAAAGTACCACCAGCAGGACAGACCCAGCAGGGGTGATAGTAGCGGTAGGAGTGACCACCACACAGACATTGTGGAGATGAAGTCCCGCCTTCACATTGAGGATACTCTCCATCGCGGAGTGTGGCACTACCACTGTGCTAAATGGGATAGATTTCGAACAGATCTAGCAACACAAGACTGGCCATCCATGAGGCGCTGTGGGCCATCAGCAGCAGCAGAATTGTACTCATCCACAATCTGTAACCTTATGGCCTGGCATGTCCCCCATTCTACCATTACAACCAAGCCAGGGTACAAAAACAAAAAATGCTGGAAAAACTCAGCTGATCTGACAGCATCTGTGGAGAGAAAGACAGCGTTAAAGTTTCAAGTCCGTATGACTCTTTTTCAGAGCTAAAGAGAAGTAAAAATGTGGTGAAATTTATACTGTTTAAGGAGGATGGACAGGTGAAGCTGGATAGAAGGCCAGTGATAGGTGGAGGCAAAGGAAGGATTGCAAAAGATGTCATAAACAAAAAGTTAAAGGGGTGTTGATGGTGGTGATACTGGCTAAAGGAGGTGCTGATGGTGACATTAAGGTCAGAAAGCAGGACAAGGTTAAGCACTCTGGAAAGAACAACATGAACAAGTGACAGATGGCCATAGTGGGGGAGGGGATGGTGATGGGAAAAAAGATCGAAAATAGGATAAAAGGTGTGGATAAAACAATGAAAATAAATTTTAAAAATAATAAAAATAAATTGAAAAAATAAAAATTTAAAAATAAAAATGAATGTTGAAAAAGGGGGGATAAAAAGGGGTGAGGGTGGAAGAGAAGGTTCATGGTCTGAAATTGTTGAACTCAATGTTAAGTCCGGATGGCACTCGAGGGACGTGTCTTTGAACTTGGGGCTGCAGCCTTTTTACTTTTCAGGACAATGTCTTTCTTGCAGCAATTGTGGGCTGCAAGCACTAAGGGGTATGTGTGCGGCTACACTTTAAATATGGTGCCTGGTGTGATGAAGCGGTGAGGTGATGGCGTAGCGGGCAAATGAGAGCCCAACCACCAGGGAAATGGCATGTTTTCTGGGAATGCATAATTCATGTGACGCGTTTGGGATGATACGGTGTGAAAAGCTGCCATTGTGGCCAGTGGGTAAAACGTCATTTTACCTGCCCGCTATCGCACTTAGTGCAAATCTGGGACGATTCTGCTCAACATCAGGAGTGTGATGGAATACTCCCCACTTGCCTGGATGAGCGCAACTCCCACAACACTCAAAAGGCTTGACACCATCCAGGACAAAACTGAGTGATGCCATCCAGGACAAAGCAGCCCGCTTGATTTGCACCCCATCCACAAACATTCACTCTCTCCACCACTGACACACAGTAGCAGCAGTGTGTACGACCTACAAGATGCATTGCAGGAATTCACCAAGCCTCGTTAGACAGCACCTTCCAAACCAATGACCACTACCATCTGGAAGGACATGTGCAGCAGATAGATGGGAACACCACCACCTGGAAGTTCCCCTCCAAGCCACTCACCATCCTCACTTGGAAATATATCGCCATTCCTTCACTGTCGCTAGGTCAAAATCCTGGAACCCCTTCCCTAACAGCACTGTGGGTGTACCTGCATCACAGGGACTGCAGCGGTTCAAGAAGGCAGCTCACCATCACCTTCTCAGGGGTAATGATAGGCAATAAAAGCTGACCTTGCTAGCAATGCCCACATCTCATGAATGGATAAAAAAAATCTTTAACATCAAGCCACAAAAGAAGATATTATGACAGGCATCCAAAAGCTTGGTGAAAGAAAGATGTTTCAAGGAGCATCTTAAAAGAGGAACGAGGAAGAGAGATGGAAAATTGTAGGAAGGGAATTCCAAAGTTTAGGGTCTTGACAGCTGATTATACCAAAGGTGGAGGATTAAAAATCGGGGAAGCTCAAGATGCCAGAATTGGTGGAGTGCAAGTATCTTGGAGAGTTGTAAGTTTGAATGAGATTACAGAAACAGGGAGGAGTGAGGACATGAAGGGAGTTGGTTTTGGCTGGCCAGCAGTGCATCAGAATAATCAAATCTAAAAGATAACAAAGGTATGGATGAAGGTTTCAGCAGCAGATGGGCAGAGATAGGGGCGGGTGCACTCTGTTGCTCTCAATCTGGGAGATCTACTGCTTTTAGATAGTATAAACTGACAATCATACAGTTGAGATTGGGAACGCAAATGTGTAAGAGCTCACAGGATGTGAAGTTGTGTCCTACCACTTGTGCTCAAATGGAGCGTGCCACTATGCTCCTCACTCGTTGCTTCCTTTTACTTGTGGTAAATGTCTGATGATTCAAAGTCATCCTTTGCCCAGTTTGAATAAATTATTCAGTAATTTGAATTAATCATGTGAATTAAAATAGCACAGCAAACTTTTTATGCACAATTCCAATTACCCTGCAATTTAAATTGAGCAACTTTTTATGTATTTCAGTTACATTTTTAGTTTTTTTAAACAAAGGTTCATCGATTTATTCTGCTCATTGTACCCAAGCAGTATTGTCACTATGGAGCAGTGGTGGACCCCAATGTTTCATTACTTACTCAACTTGTACTTACTATTAGGTAAATTGAGAACAATGATTGAGTTTTAAAGTGAAACTGGCTGACAATCCATGTCCCATCAGAGTTGGCAGGAACCTTTCTAAAACAAAAGTACTGATTGGCAAACTGTGGGATACTTACGTACAAGACACATAATTGAAACTTTACTGCCAATTCATCCTGCTAAATCGCAGGAACCACGGATAAAAATTTGTGTAGTACCTTCAATATTAAAAAATGTGCCAGAGAAATTCACACGTGGATGTAATGAAAACATTGCCAAGCTAGGAAGGGATAGGATTGAAGAGATTACTAAAGGTTGAAGGGATGGATTTTAAAGAAGATTATTAAAGGGGAAGGTTTAGGGAGGAAGACTTTTACTGTGAGATGAAGGGAATAGAAGGAATAATCTAAAATGTAATTACATTTGTGGTCATGGATCAAGTTCATTCATGGTTTTCTAGTTTTCAAATACTGAAGCTTGTAATTACTGCACCCCATAATTTACATAAAAGACACATACATGCTGTAACATCTGGAAAAGGTGTGTCAGGACTGCTAGCAATATGCTAAAGACTGTTCTCATTAGGTGGAGCAGGCACATATTTTTAAGCATGTGTGAACTGAGCACAACTACAATAGTTTCAACAGCCTGTAGCACATGAGCCTGGTTTCTTTGTCTTACTTTATTGATTGATGTAATAATTTTTCCAAGCGATACTGCAATAGCTATAATTAAAATCTGATCACACTGTATTCATGCATTCATCTGTGGAGAGTTCACACGGAGAGGATACTCCCGGAGCAAACAGCTTCCTTACTCTCGAGTTGTTCACTCGGCTTAATGACAGTTGCCCCAAAGCAACTTAAACCCGGCACTTGACAGCAACTTCCACTCTTGACAACCTTGTCTAATAACTCTAATAAAGTTTTGACCAGAGGGCACATTTTAAACTCCTGAAGTTTAATACTGTGTTAAGGATGACAGTGGCATCTAAATGCTAGTCTGACTTCCCAAAAGAATGCATTGTAATGCCAATAATTAATCTCAATCATCATTTGTTATTAATGATTCATAATTGTGAGTTCATATTATTGGTATTATAAAGCAGCTGCATTGCAATGCTAGGGCTCTATGTATAAAAAGCAATCCTTTAATACAATGAATAACACTCACGGTAACTGTCAACGCTTCTACAAAAGGGCCCTGAGCATCCGTTTTATCAGTTTCATATTCTGAAAGTGCAATTGCAAGTTTGTATTTGTGACAATGAATAATTTTTTTGAGATTTTAATATTTAAAAGTTCTGCAGAGATTCAGGAAGAGTTGGAAAAAGATATATCATATATACTGATTCACAATGACGCCATTGGAAGGCAGTCATAGTCAGTTACAAAATATGCATTTTTTAACAATAAAAAATACCCTTTTGATTCAGAATGATCTAAGTAACACTGTCTTGCCATCAACATAATTTTAAAGGCTTATGAAGAATATATAAGACTGCTACAAGTCAAGTTCAGGCTTGGACAGTGGATAGATGGAGGTGAAATGGATGGTGAGGCTGCGGTGTTTGTAGTAGGAACCAAGGATGAATAGCTTCAGTCTTCCATGACTGCCAGGAGGAAACTGAAGCTCATCCAAGATTGGATATCAAAAAAGCAGTCTGTCAAAAACAGGGACCAAAAGAGCTCGTGAAGACAGACAGCTGGATATCACAAGTGTACGTGTGGATGGTGATTCCATGTCTGCGGATGATGCTGCAAGGGATAGCATGTGAATGAAGAAAAGGAGATAGTCAAGGATGGATCCTTGGGGATTTCAGAGGTAACCGTGTGGGACAGAAAGAAAGAGAACCACTGCTGGAGACAGTCTGGGTATGATCAGATAGATGAGGGTGAAATCACCCAAGGGCAGACACACCAACGTTGACAAGGGAGCAGATGTGCTCAGGGAGGATAGTGTGGCTGACTGTGTGAAAAGTTACAAAGCAATTGAGAAGGATGAGGAAGTTAATGCACCAAAGTCAGAATAACACAGGATATCATTTGTGGCTTTAGTTAGAGCCGTTCTGGTGCAGTGGCAGGGGCAGAAGCCTATGTGGGGAGATTCAATTAGGGGATGGCAAGAAAGATGGGCACAAATTCAACAGGCCAGGCCAGATGAGGTAATGGTGAATCAGCTACACCTTCTAAGAATGCACAACTACAGCAACACCAATACTTGTTCTAAGACAAGACACCCAATAACAGAGAGATAAGGCAGCATACAAATCGTGGCCAGAGGCGCTATGGGAGGATGGGGGAGGGGCACGGTGTGGTCAGAGGAGAGGCAGACACGGCTGAGGGTTCACTTCCTTTCACACCATTCAGTAATTGTCAGTGAAATTGCAACCATTTTTTAAAAATGGTCCTCAGGATGCAATCAATGTTGGCAAGGCTATATTTATTGTCTCATGTCACTCCCTCAGCTGACAGTGATGTGAGTGAGCTGCACTCCTCATAAATCTACTTTCATCTTTCTTTCTTCTCTGAACAAGCTGCAAAATCAAGAAACAAGTCTCTCAGAAACTGCCAACTCCAGGCCTTTGCAGCATGTATCCTTAGTCACTCCATCCCTCAGAATCACCAGCCTAAAGGCATCCATATTGGGGCAGTTAGAGATTGGGTGAAACATGGAGCTCAATGCTTTCCAGAGAGTTAAATGAAATTGTCTCACAGCCTGAAGAGCCTGAAACCTTCAGCTCGCAGGTTCTGCTTTTAAAGCAATGATGGGATAGTGCTCTGCAGATGGCAGCTTGGGTGGAGCAGGTCGTCAATACCATTTGAAATATCTTGGAGGACTACTTAACAACAATTTAGTCCACCCTGGGGCACATGGCTCCTCCAGGTACATCTGTAGTAAGATGGAGAAATCAAGTCCTGGCTTCCTCCACAGATACTGAACTGCTGCCAAGGAAGCCTTGTGCCAAAGTGCCTTTTCTAAGCTTGGCAATCAGCTGTAGACAAATTCACCATTCTCATTGCAGCCATTAGATCTTAGTCGCTGTGGATCAGAGGCCACACAGAGCCATTTTTCTGTATTGGTAGATGCTGATGCTCTGTCTCAGGATGTGACTTTTCTTTAAAGCTGTTCTTTCACTAGGTTTTGTGAAGTGTCTCTTTCTCATGATGCCTGCTTGCTTCCCTTCGCCGAGCATTAATAAGCAGTTTCTGCTGTATTTTCTTTATCATTTTATTCAAGTAAACATTTTGCGACTTGCATTTCATTACATGCTGGGTGCTGTGATGTTCGAAAGAGCCATGTGCCCCAGGGAGCACTAAATTGTTGTTAAGTAGTCCTCCAAAGTATTGCAAATGCTGTTGACGGCCTGCTTCATCCAAGCTGCCATCTGCAGAGCACTATCCCATCATTATTTTAAAAGTAGAATCTGCGTGCTGAAGATTTCAGGCTCCTCAGGCTGAGAGTTTAAGGCCTTCATTCTATGGAATGAAGTACTCCACATGCCTGAGGACATGTTCAGAATATCAACAAGGGAAAAAATGATAGGGGCACAGTACCTATTATAGGAGATTAAATTTAATTCTAGAACTCAAATATAATAGCTTTTACTCATTGAAGCAGCTCATTTAAGCTATCTAGAACCATTATATTTGGCATAAAAACACAAATTATAACTTGAAACCTCCCATTGTAACTCTGGCAGGAGACTGGCAAGAATCCACAGTAAAAATGCAGAGATTGTGACTGATAGTTATCGTTTCTGGGATCAAATGACATCCTTTGTAAGGGGCAACCCCCACACCCATAGTTTTTCCACTCCAGGAAGGTCAGCATTGAGGGCATTATTGGTAGTGATGTCGCTCTTGTACCCTTCTGGTCCTTGTGATGTTGCCTCCCCTGTACAATGCATTTATTGTCACTGGAACTCCCAAGGAGTTCTCACCCTCACAATTTTGTATGGTGCTATCAAATGGCCATAACAACCCAAGGAAGGAAAACAAAGGCAGGAAAATATCCAACAAAATGAAAAAGCCTTCAGACTGTTCAGAAAAATGTAATTAAAAAGGGGATGGGGAAAATGGAAATGTGAAACAACATGATAAAATTATTCCCCTGCAAATTAATAATTTTTGAGACTTGCGAGAGGCTTCTCCTGCTCTGTAAGAAATCCAACATTCTTTACCAAAAAGGTGACATAGCCTCATTTCTGCATATGGCCTTCCCCGATTTCAAGATTCACCCTGGTTCTCAGCAAAGCTCTATTACAGGCATAAAGTCCAATATGGGATCTACCCCATTCCGACTAGGAATTATCCTCTGGCAACTCTTCAGTAAAAACAACATTTTAACATTAATACATTCTAAATGCACAAACATTCTGAAAAGTGACAGCAGTGTTGTTGATGCTTTTAGGGGATAATTT
This sequence comes from Carcharodon carcharias, assembly GCF_017639515.1. Lineage (NCBI taxonomy): Eukaryota > Metazoa > Chordata > Chondrichthyes > Lamniformes > Lamnidae > Carcharodon > Carcharodon carcharias. The sequence continues at coordinate 121,584,559 of NC_054470.1, read as the reverse complement.
CATATACTGTCTTCTACATATACCAGCATTACTGCAGAGAGGAAGAAATATACAGTTACATATATTAGTGCCTTTGAAAATATCTGAATATTGTATTGCTGTAGAATTGACTGTACTCTCTTACCCATGCTTAAGAGTACACTGGTCACTCTCTAGTTATTTTAACCTGCTTACATGTAATTTCCAAAGTTATCATGTGTGTGTGAATAATTATCAAGTTCTAAGTGGTAATAAAATCCATTCTTTAGTATCTTTGATGGATGAGTTAATCGTCATGCTTCACTGCCCAGTTTCTGTTTTCCCAAATACAGAATGTGTCAGATGATACCGGCTGTTTATTTACTTTGCACAGCCAAGGTCCTATGAAAAATATCACTGAATTTCACTTTTTCCCTCTAATGCTACAGGCGTTCTTCATTGCAAATCACAAATTGCCTGAGGTGCCTTTCCTCAGGCAAAAACAACTTTAGCAGTTGTGCACAGTCTTCATGAGATTCTCTGGCAAATCCAGGAGGAGCATTCGTGAAGAGGTACAAGGCCACCGTGCAGAGTCAGATGTCAGGCTCCAACTAGAGCTGCAAATACATGTTTGAGTCCAGGCAATCTTTTCAAAGGAATATGGCAAAGCTCCATTTTGCAGAGCTGAAGCTGATTCAATTTGAGCTTGATTAGTCCAAAGCTACTACCTTCCCACAAAGGAATTGCTCTTTCATTGAAGTGTCCAATCTGGCATCTCTCTTAATGGTTATTGAAAAGGAGAAAGCTTTCAGGCTACAGTAATAAAGCACAGTTTCTAGGAAGACACCTATAAACAATAGCCTTGGTGAGGAAATGGAGTGATTTATAGAAAAGGAGGGGTTATTTTGAATTTGAGTTATGGGAAAGGAAAGTTAATGCTGGCCAATGATGGGCAGAAGCAATAACCAAGAAGGCTTAGTGGGGGACATGCAAGGAATTGGAGAAAATGTTGCAAGTGACGTGTTACTGAATAAAAATGTATAAATTAAAGGCTTTTGGAATAAGGACTGGGAAAAGAGCATCTTAAATCAGAGATTGTATTAATATTACTTAAATTACATATTAAAATCTGGTTTATACATACCTTTTGAAAGCTCACCTTAGATGAAACAACAACTTTTATTTATGTTGCATTGTTAATGTAATAAAATGCCCAAGGTGCTTCACAGAAGCATTGCAAATAAAATTTAACATCAAAGGGATACTAGAACAGATGAGAAGTAGATTTTAAGGAGTGTCTTAGAGGAGGAGAAAGGAGTAGAGTGTTGAAGAGGTTTCAAGAGAGGATTCCAGAGCTCAGGGCCAAGGTAGGCGAAGGCACGGCCACGAGGGGTGGTGTGATTAAAATCTGGGATTCTCAAGAGGCCAGACTTGGAAGACCATGGATACCTTAGAAGGCTGAAAGACTGGAGGAGATTGCAGAGGTACAGGTGATGGATGGAGTTGAAAACTGGGATGGAAATGTTAAAATGGAGATGCTCCTTAACTGAGAGCCAATGGAGGTCAGCGAGCACAGGGGTGTTGGATGAATGGGACTTGGTATGAATTAGAACATGACTGCAACTTTACCGAGAGTAGAACGTGGCAGGGTGGCCACTCCAGGCACTCCAGCATTGGAATAGTCAAGCTGAGAGGTAATAAATGCATGGTGTCAGGAACACTTTGATGACAGAAAATGGTTCATCTTCAATGACTTAGGACATTCTGGAACACTTTGTATTCTAAAGGACACTGTCCCTTAAAGAGTTAATGCTGGACTCTGATTGTTATTCCTGGAAAAAGCATCCGTTTACATGAAAGGGTAATTAAGCAGTTGAAAAAAAACTGTCAACCTCTTGACCCTGGTGAGCTGTGTACTATGGACAGAGCCAGTCCAAGCCGGAAGTGAATATAAGCTGCTCTTGATATGCTCTACATGCTGGAATAGAGTACCCTCAAGTATTCCATGAGTCCACCAGAAAAGCAGTGCCAGAGTCATTGATTGTCTCGCGGATCAGTGCTGAGACACCAAAAGTATAACCCAGACGTCTTTTCAAGAGCTCCACCGTCTATCCTTTGCCTTTGAATCGCTGACTTTTAACCTTTAACTGAATTCCTCCATTTCTATTTCATTGTTCTTGTGTGTATTTTTTTAATTCATTCACAGGACGTGGTCTTCGCTGGCTGGGCCAGCATTTATTGCCTATCCCTTGCCCTTGAGAAGGTGGAAGTGAGCTGCTTTCTTGAACAACTGCAGTCCAAGTGGTGTAGGTACACCCACAGACTGCTGTTAGGGAAGGAGTTCCAGGATTTTGACTCAGCAACAGTGAAGGAATGGAGATATGTTCCCAGGTCAGAATGGTGAGTAATTTGGAAGGGAACTTCCAGGTGGTGGTGTTCCCATCTATCTGCTGCCCCTGTCCTTCTAGATGGTCGTGGGTTTGGAAGGTGCTGTCTAAGGAGCCTTGGTGAGTTCTTGCAGTGCATCTTGTAGATGGTACACACTGCTGCTACTGTGCGCTGGTGGTGGAGACAGTGAATGTTTGTGGACGTGGTGCCAATCAAGCGGGCTGCTTTGTCCTGGACGGTGTCAAGCTTGAGTGTTGTAGGAGCTGCGCTCATCCAGGCAAGTGGAGAGTATTCTATTGCACTCCTAACTTGTGCCTTGTAGATGGTGGGCAGGCTTTGGGGAGTCAGAAGGTGAGTTACTCGTCGGAGGATTCCTAGCCTCTGACCTGCTCTTATAGCCACAGTATTTATATGGCTAGTCCAGTTCAGTTTCTGGGCAATGGTCACCCTCAGGATGTTGATAGTCAGGGATTCAGTGATGGTATGCCATTGAATGTCAAGTGGCGATGGTTAGATTCTCTCTTGTTGGAGATGGTCATTGCTTGGCACTTGTGTGGCATGAATGTTACTTGCCACTTATCAGCCCAAGCCTGAATATTGTCCAGATCTTGCTGCATTTAGACATGGACTGCTTCAGTATCTGAGGAGTCGCGAATGGTGCTGAACATTGTGCAATCATCAGCGAACATCCCCACCTCTGACCTTATGATGGAAAGAAGGTCATTGATGAAGCAGCTGAAGATGGTTGGGCCTAGGGCACTACCCTGAGGAACTCCTGCAGTGATGTCCTGGAGCTGAGATGATTGACCTCCAACAACCACAACAATCTTCCTTTGTGCTAGGCATGAATCCAACCAGTGGAGAGTTTTCCCCCTGATTCCAATTGACTCCAGTTTTGCTAGGGCTCCTTGATGCCACACTCAGTCAAATGCTGCCTTGATGTGAAGGGCAATCACTCTCACCTCACCTCGGGAGTTCAGCTCTTTTGTCCATGTTTGAACAAAGGCTGTAATGAGGTAAGAAGCTGAGTGACCCGGAGGGGCGGGGAGTAGCGGTGTGCATGTGCATGTGCCCGTGTGAGAGAGACACTTAGGGAATCTTGACAGAGTAATTAGTATAATTTCATATTCCATATTGTATCTTCATAAGCTTTTCTCTTCTATTTGACAAGGCTGGTTTTATAATGAACTAATATGTTTGTTGTTTATTGTTTATCTTGCGGGATTTGAAACGTGAACAATGGGTAATTGGACATGGAATAATAATAATTGGAAGGGTCAGAGGATGGAGACCAGGTTGCTTATCCACTTGTAAAAAAAAATGGCTTTGAAAGATCTCTGAAGAAGAATAAAGAGAAGGGATAGCTGGGAATACCCCGGCAACTTCTACTCAGACCAGGAAGGAAGGTGCTGAGGATGGAAGTGATATTCAAAGGCCTGACTGTTTCCATTGTAACAAAGTGGGACATGCTCGTGCCGATTGCTGGAAGTTGAAGGGGAAATCCATGGGACTTATTGGAGTATGTAAAGGCGATTCAGGAAAAATAACCCTGACTGAAAATACAACAGATCAGGTTGTAGTGTTAATTGCAGCGGTGAAACTGAGTGTGAACACTGCTGTGAGTTCAGAAGAGGTGAATGAGATAGGTGAGAGTTATAAAGAATTCTTATCCAGTGGAAAAGTAACCCCTTACCCCTCAATTGAGACAGCTAAACCTATAATCATATCAAGAGATACGGAACCACTCAAACACTTTTGCTGGAGAAAGGCATAAATATTTCCCCAGAAAGCACATTAAAAGCCAAAGTTTTAGTAAATGGTATCGGTGGGGGGTATATACCCATAACTTTGTATCAATTGCACTTGGAGTGTGACCTAAATGTCTAGGACAGTGACAGTAGGGATTGTTCAGAAATTACCTGTAAAAGGAGTTGATTTACTCTTGGGAAATGATTTAGCCGGAGCAAAAGCAGTAGCTTCGCCCATATTTACAGAAAACCCTCGTGAAGTTAAAGAGACGGAGCAGTTACAGAAAAAGGTTCCAGTAACTTTTCCTTCATGTGTGATGGCCCGAGCAATGGCTAAGCAAAATTCATCATCGGAAGTTAAAGGGATACTACAGGCAGATATTTGGTTCGCTGATACGTTCTTTAAAGCCTTAGATAATCCAAAAGAGATGTTTAACAAATCTTCTCTAGTGAGGCTCAACAAGCTGATCCAGAGTTAAGTAAGATAGCACAATAAACACAAACTGAAGTTAAGGCTAAGGAAGTTCCAGAATGTTATGATGTTAAAAATGGAATTCTAATGAGGAAGTGGAGACCTCCTCATGGACCTGCAGATGAAGGGTTGTTCATTGGGTAGTGGTACCACCCACATATTGTAGAGATATTACAGATAGCACATGAAATTCCTATGGCAGGGCATGTAGGGATACAGAAAACTCAAGAGTGGATAAACCGGCTGTTTTACTGGCCAGGTCTTCACAAGGACATGGTGCCGTTTTGCAAAACATGCCAGATGGTTGGAAAACCATAACATGCAATCAAAGCGGTACCCTTAATTCCTGTACCAGTTTTTGAGGAACCATTTTGTAGGGCGTTAGTAGACTGTGTGGGACCATTACCAAAAACAAAAGCAGGACACCAGAATATTCTTACTATTATGGATATAATAACTCAATTTCCAAAGGCCATCCCTTTATGAACAATTACAGCTAAGGTCGTGGTAGAGAAGTTAACCCAATTTTTTTACGCGATGTGGTTTACTAGTGGCAAATCCAGTCAGATCAAGGTTCCAATTGTATGTCTAAAATTTTTCAAAACATAATGAGTAGTTTGGGTATAAAACAATTAAAGTCCACAGCATGTCAACCACAAACACAGGGAGCTTTAGAGAGGTACAATCAGATTCCCAAAACAATGATTAAAGCATATTGTCATGAATATCCCCATGATTGGGACATAGTACTGGATTTTCTTTTATTTACTATCCAAGATTCACTGAATGAATCGACTGGGGTTTTAGCCCTTTTGAATTAACTTATGGACTTGAAGTAAGAGCTTCTTTGAAATTAATCAAAGAAAAGTTTTTAGGAGAGTAGAACAAATCCTCTGTGTTACATTATGTTCCCCGAACAGCTCACAGAGCCTGAAAGGTGGCTCAAGAACATTTCAAAGTTTCTCAAACAAAGATGAAGGGACGGGCAGATAAGCAGCTGTGACCCAAATATTACAACCAGGGATGAGGCGTTAGTGTTATTGTCTTTACAGTGGGAGCCTCTGAAAGCACGGTTCAGTGGTCCATATAAAGCAGATAGTCCAACCAAATTCTGTATAGACTACAGAAAGGTCAATGCAGTAACGAAAGCAGTTTCCTACCCAATTCCTTGCTTGGAAGGCTGTATTGACAGACTTGGCAGTGCCATGTTTCTTACCAAATAGATCTGTGAAAGGGATATTGGCAGGTTCCTTTAACACCCTGAGCTAAAGAAACATCAGCCTCTGTCACGCCAGGTGGCTTTTCCAATGCCACTTGATGCCATTCGAGCTAAAAAACGCCCAGCAACTTTTCAGAGGCTAATGAACCTAGTGTGGCTGGTGTTCTTAACTGTGTGGTTTACCTTGATATACTGATATATAGTGACACTTGGAAACACCACCTGAAACAGCTAGAAGCCCTGTTTAAAAAATTACAGCCAACTGATTTGGTAATAAACCTCGCCAAAAGTGAATTTGTGAAAGCGCGATTAACTTAACTGGGGCATATCAGAGGGCAAGGACAAGTGTTAAGAGCATAAGAACATTATGTTCTTATGAAAAGTGTTGCCATGAACAGCAAAAATGGCAGCATTGGTGGAGTTCCCTGCCCCTAAAGCTAAGCAGAAGATCATGAGGTTTTTGCGGATGTGTGGGTTTACCAAAAATTTGTACCAAATTTCAGTACTATAGCTCCTCCATTGACAGACTTGTTACAAAAGGAAGCCAAGGTAGTGTGGACAAGAGTGCCAAACAGCTTTTGAAAAGCTGAAAGCAATTCTGATCAATAAACCAGTGTTGACTGCTCCAAATTTCACTAAATCTTCAAAGTAGCAATTGATGCTAGTGACCTAGGGGTAGGTGCAGTCCTGTTACAAGAAGGTGAATTGGGCATAAAAAGGCCAGTGGGATACTTTTCCAAAAAGCTAAATTGACACCAAAAAGATACTCTGCAGTGGAGAAGGAAACCCGGGCTTCCTATTAGCTTTTAAACATTTTGACGCGTATGTCTGCCACGACACTGATATATACTGATTACAATTTCTTAGCCTTTGTGGACAAATTTAAAAACCAAAATGCCATCCTATTTTGATAGAGTTTATTATAACAGTCTTATCACTTAAAGATTCACATTACGGGGAAAAGACAATGTAACTTCTGATGGTTTGTTTAGAATTTAACTTTGCCTTAAATTTGCTAAAGGCCAAAATGATACAGGGTTAACTGTATTAAATTTGTATAAAAAGTGAATAAATGAGAGTGTGGGTGTCTTTTAGTATTTTTTTGTTTATGTCGAATTACATTCTGTAATGAAATGCATATAAACATGGTGTTTCATTACTCCAAGACGGGAAGTGTCATGAACAGTCATGGAAAATGATTCGTCTTCAAAGACTAAGGACATTCTGGAAGAATTTGTGTTTTAAAATACACTGCCCCTTAAAGGGTTAATGCAGGACTTTGCTATTCCTGGAAAAATCATCCTTTTACAAGAAAGGGTAATTAAGCAGTTGAAAAAAACTGTCAACCTCTTGACCCTGGTGAGCTGTGTACAAAGGGAGTCGCATGGGTTTTATGGTTTTGAAAAAAAATGTGCCTGGAAGTGTGTTTTAAAAGTGGGTTTTAGTTTTTCTTTAAGAGAAGGACTAACTGTTTGAGATGGAAGAGAGCAGCCTTTTGCAATCCAGAGCCAGTCCACAGTCGAAGGTGAATATAAGCTGCTTCTGAGTTGCTCTACATGCTGTGTCAGGGTCGTTGACTGTTTTGCGGATCAATGCTGATAGACCTACCATACAAGCCAGATGCCATTTCAAGAACTCCAGCGTCTATCCTTTGTCTTTGCGCCATTGACTTTTAACCTTTGGTCGAATTACCCCATTTCTATTTTATTTTCATTGGTGTGTGTGTATGTGTGCGTGTGCGTGTATCTGTGTGCTTGTTTGTGTGTGTGTGTGTGTACGTGCGTGCGTGTGTATGACTTAGAGTATCTCAAAAAAGTAACTAGTGTAATTTCATATTCTGTTCTGTATGTTGATAAGCTTTGCCTTTCTATTTAACAAGCTTGGTTTTATAATAAACTAATGAGTTTGAAAGAAGCCTAGTTGAAGTCTCTTTTATTCTGGGTACCAGTAGTGAAGGTAAACAACGGGCCACGTTGGTGAGTAAATTAAACCTTTAAACTAATGGGATGACCTGTGGAGTAGTGGAGCTAGATCAACTGCGCACTCCTCTCATCCCAGTCATAATAATGGCGAGGACCACAGTAGCAGCCAAGCACCAAATACTTCACTGCAATCAGGCCATGATTTTGCAGTGAGACGTTTACATGGGAAATACATTAACATGGGCTTACTCATTTATAATAGGGAGAAGGCTGACACAAAAACTATGCCCAACAAGAAGCGGAATGGCACATTTAGGAAGTTCAGCAGATACGAGTTTTTAAAAATATATTATCGATATAGAAAAAAATACACAGGCAACCTCACAGTCAATGATATGCAAAAAAAGTATCAATATTAATGCATGATGTGCTTGCCTGCCTGTGTCAGTATGCCATGTGAACTCTTTATTTTCTAAGTTATAATATGAGTCTGCCACCATGTTATCATTTGCACTTGCCTCCACTTTAGCACGGTGAAGGGGTTAGAATCATGTTAAATGTGGCTAAAATGTTGTGGCAGTAGCTACCCACAAGCAAGCAGAGTATATTTGATTTCAAAGATTAATGATTTTTTTTAATAACTTAAAGAGATGGAAATGTGATTAATTATGCATACAGTATGAAAAGAAGCATCTTAAATCAGAGAGATCATAGTAATATTGATATATAATGGATCAGAATAAGTAAAACATATTGAAATTTTAAACAAAATAGAATCGGATTGAGAAGAAACTAGACTGATCGGTAGTAATATTTATTATTAGGGTTCATAATTTATAATTAATTTTACTAACTCTGGAGTTTATATTTAATACATCTGCATCTGAAATCTTTATCTGAAGGGATAAAGTTGAAATAATATACAAATCTGTAATGATTTGTGTATGTCAGGGAGTAGATGGGAGTCACAGAACTCAAGTAAATATGAGATAGAATATAGAAATTCAGTAATGCATTGCAGAGATTAGTGATTACAATGTTGTAGACAGATCAGACTAATGAACAATATATTGGAAGTCGATTAAGTTGCCAAAATCATACTTAGTTAAGTGCTATAGACAGCACGAGTTACATTTATCCCCTGTTAACTTAATGCTTATGATGCGTTGAAACAATAGTGTTGATGCTATTTCCTTTTTATTTATTCTGGGGATGTGGGCATCACTGGCAAGGCTGGTATTTATTGCTCATCCCTAGAGCACTTGAGAAGCTGGAAGTGAGCCACCTTCTTATACCACTGTAGCCAGGTATTGTAGGTAACACCCACAGTAGGGACAAATCTTCTAATATTAGCCTAAAGCATCTCACACCTTTGGCTGAAAAGTTTTAATTCTTGCAAGAAGTTTCCTACATGACATGTAGAAACAAATATATCTCACAAATCTGGTTTACTTCTTTTTTTATTTTAATTGGGCCTTTTCCCAAAGATGTTTGAGCCCAGTTTGGAAAGGAGTAGTACAGGGGAAGAGGTTATTACTCTGGAACACAGGAATAGCAGGCAGGAGATGCTGAGGGGAGCTGATGAGGGTAACAGGAGGAGACAGGAGTTTGGGTAGAGTTGGCAGAGCTTGGGTTTGAGCTGATCATCAGTGCAAGGCCGAGGGAAGGCATCAAGACCTGAAGCTTGGCAAAGTTTGCACAGACCAATCAGCAATAGTAGGGGCTCACTAAAATATTATGATCACAGTCTATTATAGACAAAAGGGGTTGGAAATTCAAGTAGAATAAGGTGGTACTGCATTCAGGGCTCTGCACCTACATAACATCCTCCCAAATCCTACAGATCGTGTTATTTACATATTGGAGACAGACCCCTGTTACCATTAACCTCTATGGAGCCATTTCTCATGTGATTTCAGGAGAAGTCCAGGAATAATCCAAGAATGTTCCAGATATGTTTACCAAGGAAGATGAAGTCCTTAAATGGAAATGGATTCCGTAGGAAGGGGGAACACCAGTGGAGAGAGGTTCTACTTCAATTTAGGAGTAGATATTTTAGGCCAAGCATTTTAATAATGTAGAGATAAATTCAGGAACTTGGCAGTAAATCCTCATAAATTAAAAAAAAATCTGCCATACAGAAGTTTAGTTTTGAAAGAGTTAATTACTTAAATAAATTTCTTCGAGATCAATCAGGAAAACAGTAAGCAACTACTATAGGTCTTGATATGTGGTAATTAATCCACTGCCACAAGAATGACCTCTGGTTCCATCAACTGCACTTTTGCTCTGCTCACTTACACTTGAGCTCTGATCTGATATGTTCTGCCTCCCATACAATGCGCTTTGGCCCATTACCGTTACTTGTTTAAATTGATAATTATGAAGGCTTCAAGGTCAACATTCAATAACCTAGAAGCCTAAAACTCATGACAGTCTCAACACTAAATAATACAGGATCAAGTACAGTGGCCATTTTGAAAAAGATAATCCTTCTAGGAATAAATCTGCATATATTCTCATTTTGAAAATGGACAGCAACCGGAAAATACTACTCATTTTCCTTCTTTTACATATTCCATCTTATCTGGGATCACACATTCACTCAAGTGATGAGCTGAGTACCTGACCCATGGCTACAACCCTAGTTTCCACTGGTACACTAGAGCAGAGGCAGTGATTCACCTGATTTCCAACCATCCACGTGGAAGACTGTCCCATCTTCACTGAGGGCCTTCCTGACAGTTTGCCTGTTTAGTAAACTTGCAATGTGGTGAATGGTGAACCTGTGCCTTACTTCATGTGTCAGCAGGTTTGATTGCACACATTCATCAATGGTTATTTTACCCAGGCTACTTCTCAATGTTCAATGATCGAAACCCTATTAGCGTCATAATAGCACTATTTTCACAAAGTAAGCAGGACATGCAGATGTATTGCAATGTTTTATTCTGAATATACAACACCTGGTTACAAAGGTTTTTCTCAAGAGGGAAAGTTTGACCGTGTAAAGCAATTGACTTGATAATCTATTTCTGTTGTTACAACTGGCCCTTGGGTGAGGTCTCCCAATTTGTTCTTTGAATGGGGCCCTAATTTTGTTATGCTCCTGGGCGAGGAGGAATGAGCTGGCTCCCCTTTTTTATTCAAAGCGCCCCTGCCCCTGCCCCTGCCCCCAGGGCAACAAGACTAATTTAAAAAGGACTCCCTCTTGGATACCTTTTCCCAGTCCAAACGTATTTTCCTTTTTTAAGGAGCCAATTTAACCAGGCTTTCTTGAGTCAAAGAAAGATCAAGTTTATTACTTACTAAAAACCCAAGAAAAATAATAAACCCAACACATATATACATAGATAAGAAATGAGAATTTACAAGTCCAAATAAAAGTTAGAAAAAATACAAGAATCAGTCTTTATCTTGTCTGTGAGGCATAGATGGTGATATGTTGCGGCCATTAAGTTGGGTGATTCCAGTAGAGCTGACTTTGGTAGTTTTGTAGTTGGTTTGGAGACACTTGGCTCTGCTGGATAGCTGAAGAAACTGTCCTATTTCTTTTTGATTGTGGCTTCTGCTAGCCTTGCCTCCAGCAAGGAAAAGAGAGGGCGGAATCGTCCCAGATTTGCACTAAGTGCAGTAGTGTTGTTTACCGCTGGCCGCGATGGCGGGTTTTCACGTCACATCATCCCAAGCCCACCATATTATTTATGCATTCCCGGGAAACACGCCGTTTCCATGGCGGGAGGGCTCTGATTCGCTTGCCACGCCGTCACCTCACCGCTTCATCATGCCAGGCACCACATTTAAAGTATGGTCGCACTCAGTGCTTCCAGCCTGGGACTGCAGCAAACAAGACTTGGCCCCTAAGGACAAGAAGACTGCAGCCCTCGAGAGCCCTTTGGATGTCATGGAGGCCCACTGTGGTGTCCTCTAACCCCACTCTGGCCGCAGAAGGGGCAGCAACATTACCACTCTGGCTTGGTAGGCGATGGCAGTGGTGGTCAGTGCCAATGCTGCACAGAAGAGGTTGGCCATCTAATGCAGATTGAGGATGAATGCTCTCATCTGTGCAGCCAGGGTATGACAACCATCTCAGCACTCTAAACTTACACACTCAAGCCCATCACACATTCACTGACATCTCATTCACTACCAGCACAAGGGGCATCACCAGCCATTCTCATATACATACCCTCACATCTCCATCTGGCCTCATTTCCTCTGGAGGCTGCCTCCTCAGCTGTCACCATCTTGAGGCTACTTGCCCAGGCCAACAGGTGCCCCCACACACACCTGGGCTACCCTCCTTCCCCAGTACAGCTCTTGTCCTGCAGCCTCTTTCCTTGCCTGAAGCCACTTCTCTCACTTTGCCAAGTAAGCTCTAGCCCTGCAACCATTGTAAAGCCACCCACATATGGCTGGTCTGGTGACTAGAAACCTGCCGGGAGCCACCCTAGGGGTTATGTGATGCTATCTGTGAAGCCTGGCGCGATGAGTGCGAGTGCTGACCAAAGCAAGGTAGGCAAACAAACCTTGAAACTCTGAACGAAGTTCAGCCCGCCAAGTGCACATCACTTATTTGCTGCTGTGAAACACGTTGGCATGTTTTCCTGCCGACATAGGCGGATGATCCAGCAGAGGGGGCGATTCTGGCAGACTGGCCCAAAAATGATATGCTGATGCATTACAATGAGGTTCATGACGTCCGATGGTAGGAACGTAGTCCGCTATCGGTGGGCTGAGAGGACAATCGTGAACTGGTTTCACGCCTTCTCGAAATCGGTTGCGTCATATTAGCCACTCATGACACCGAACATGCCCGACACCGGCGGGCATGGAAAATCTTGGCCAGAGAGAGAGACTTCGCCTGCAACTGCAGTTGCTCTTCTTGCTGCTGTCATACACACAGCACACCCGCACACACTGCACTGTTCTGCAGCTAGCTTTTTAACCCATTTTCCCTGTGTGTTCCTGTAAAGGGGAAAAAAAACATGCCTTGCGCCCAGAGTCTGTTTTCTTTGATCTCTGACCATTTTCCGCATTCTGAGATATGAATCAACAGGAGATGGATTTTAGGTGACTGCTGAGGTGTGATAATCAGTCTTCTGTCTCTGCAGCCACAAGAGATTAAAGTTCAGCCTTTGGCATCTTTCTTATCTCCCTTTCAAGTGTCCCTGCTTGAAGAAGGCCATGACACTTTTTCAGGTACGACATTCCATGTTCTCTCTGGACAGGTCTCTCACTATAATCCACATAGGAATTTTCCAGAAAGCAGTCACTTTACATTATTAGCCATCTTTTGCTCAGTGCCCTTGCTTTTATTTCTTTAAAAACACACACGTTTTCCTTAAAAAGTTCAATATGCCTGTAAATAATTTGTGGCTGTGACACAGTGATGAACTTAAAAATATTACAGGATGCATTACAAAACATTATATAATATTTTACAATATCATAATAATCTTCCCCATGGATTGTGGCAACGACAGTTGTTCCTATAGATAAACAAGAAACTGATATAGCATCAACGATGGTAATGGTGCCATTATGTGAAGACATTGGTTGTGGAAACATATCAACTGCACTTTCATATCTTGAAATCATAATCCAAAATGATCAATTCTCTCAGTAGTTGTGCAGTCACATTTCACTTGTGAACAGTCAAAGGAAACACTGCATTGTTGCCAATATAAAATAATAAACTATTAACATCAATTTTAAACTGGCATCGAGCCGATGGGCTAAATGCCCTCTCTCTGTGCCATAATGATTCTATGGGCAGAGTTTTACACTTGGTGTGCAGGCGCGTGCCCAACACGCCAGAACGTAAAATGACGCACGATGATGTGGGGTGTGCGCCCTGACGTCATCACGAACTTGCACGATACTTCGTTCGGCGGGTGCGCGCCAGAGTTGGCTGCGCGCCCACCGTTAATTGAAAGGCCTATTAAGGACCTAGCTAACCTGAATTTTACGCTGCCCGTCCAACCTTACGGTTGATGGGCAGGTGAAAAGGCCAAGCAGCCTTTACGTTCTTTAGGAAACCTCATCCACGATTCCTATTACAAATTAAATACAAACTTTCTTTTGAAAATAAAAACATGTCCCAAATCATGTGACATGAGGGGACGTGTTTCGTTAAATTTTTAATGTAGTTATTTTTAAGAAGTGCTTCAATCTCCGAGGCATCTCCTTGCGCATGCGCGAACTGCGTGAGAGGTCCGGCTCTCCCTCCTCCCCCCGCTCGCACAGGTAGTGCTCAGAACGACCGCCCGTGATCCTTAATTGGACTGCTCCTCTGAAATCGCGATGCGGAGTCGATCGTGGGCAGTGGTCGGCTCCCTAACCGCCCCCACCCGCTCCAGCTGAGCCCGCCCAACGACTGGAAAATCCTGGCCTATGGCATGATGACATCATTTCAAAACCATGAAGGCACCTTTAAATAAGGTCGTTATTATTGAGTGAATAGTACAAGTGTTTGCATCTCCAACCTACAAAGCTAAAACCCAGAGCAGCATATATTATAAAATTGTAGAATGATTACAGCACTGAAGGGAGCCACTTGGCCCACTGAATCTGTGTCGCTTCTCTGCAAGCATAATTTCATTAATCCCAGTCCCAAGCTCTTTCCCATAACTCTGCAAATTTTCTTTTCAGGTGCTACCCAATTCCCTTTTGAAAACCACAAATGAATCCACCACCACCACACTCTCAGGCAGTACGATTCAGATCCTAATCACTTGCTGTGTAAAAATGTTCCTCTCATCTTGCCATTGGTTCTTTTCTCAGTCAGATTAAATCAGTGTCCTCCAGTTCGCCTTAAATCAGTGCCTCTGGTTCGCCTTAAATCAGTGTCCTCTGGTTCGCCTTAAATCAGTGTCCTCTGGTTCGCCTTAAATCAGTGTCCTCTGGTTCGCTTAAATCATTGTCTCTGGTTCGTCTTAAGTCAGTGTCTCTGGGTCGCCTTAAATCAGTGTCTCGGGTTTGACTTAAATCAATGTCTCCGGTTCGCCTTAAATCAGTGTCTCTGGTTCGCCTTAAATCAGTGTCTCCGGTTCGCCTTAAATCAGTGTCTCTGGTTCGCCTTAAATCAGTGTCTCTGGGTTGCCTTAAGTCAGTGTCTGGTTCGCCTTAAGTCAGTGTTTCTGGTTCGCCTTAAATCAGTGTCTCTGGTTCGCTTTAAATCAGTGTCTCTGGTTCTCAGCCCTTCTGCCAATGGGAGTAGTTTCTCTCTTTCTATTATGTGTAGGCTCCTCATGATTTTGAATACCTCTATCATATCTCCTCTCAACCTTCTCTTCTCCAAGGAGAACAGTCCCAACTTCTCCAATCTCTACATAACTGAAGTTCCTCATCCCTGGGACGATTCTCATAAATCTTATCTGCACCCTCTGTAAAGCCTTCACATCCTTCCGAAAGTGCAGTGCCCCCACTTGGGTGCAAAGTCCAGTTGAGGCCGAACCAGTGTTTTATAAAGATTCATCATAACCCTCTAGCTTTTGTACTCTATGCCTCTATAAAGCTCAGGGTCTCATATACCTTATTAGCCATTTTTTCAACCTGCCCTGCCACCTCCAACAAATTTGTGCACATATATCCCAGGTTCTCGCCTGAACAAATGGAAAAAGAGAATGCTGATGTGGAGAAGGAGAGTGGGTGAGTTAGAGAGGTGAAACAAATAAATGAGGAAACCCATATTTGTTTTATTATTTCATGGGATGAGGAGCCATCCTGAATTACCCCTAAGAAGGTGGTGGTGAGCTGCCTTCTTGAACCGCAGCAGTCCATGTGATGTAGGTACAGCCACATCGGGATAGTGAGTGACTTGGAGGGGAACTTGCAGGTGGTGATGCTCCCATGTACCTGTGCCCTTGTCCTTCTTGGTGGTAGAGGTCATGGATTTGGAAGGTATTGTTGAAGGAGCCTTGGTGAATTCTTGCAGTGCAGGTGGTGGAGTGAGTGAATGTTTAAGTTGGTGGATCAAGTGGGCTGCTTTGTCCTGGGCAGTGTCAAGTTTCTTGAGTGTTGTTGGACCTACATTCATCCAGACAACTGAGCACTATTCCAACACACTCCTGACTTGGGCATTGTAGACAGTGGACAGGCTTTGGGGAGTCAGGAGGTGAGCTACCCGCCTCAGAATTCCCAGTTTCTGACCTCTAGTAACCACAGTGTTTATATAGCTGATCCAGTTCAGTTTCTGGTCAATGGTAACCCCTAGGATGTTGATAATGGGGAAATACAGCAATAGTAATGACATTGAATGTCAAGAGGAGATGGTTAGATTCTCCCTTGTTGGAGATGATCATTGCCTGGCACTTGTGTGGCACAAATGTTACTTGCCACTTATCAGCCAAAGTCTGAATGTGGTTCTGCTGTCCAATTTATCTCCTAATCACTGAAACTCCAATTTCAGAAACACTTCTCTATTTCTTCCAATGGCATTGGTTCCAACCTGAGGCCCAGCTTCAGGCTGTTCCCCACATATTTTTCAAAATATAGGCCCAAAAGTTGAGATGTCACCAGTAATTTAATATTAATTAGTTGATGAGGCAAAGGAGTTAGGTCACAGATCAGTCATGATCTCACTGAATGGCAGAACAGGCTCGAGGAGCTAAATGGCCTCCTCCTGGACCTATATTCTCAGAAATGATACTGGGGCTAAAGGAGTTACATTGTGAGGATAGGTTGCATAGACTATGCTTGTATTCCCTTGAATTAAGTACTTAAGGGTTGATTTAATTACAATTTAATAGCGTGGACAGGTAGAAAGTATTTCCTCTGGTGGAGGACTCCAAGAAAAGGGGATGTAACATTCAAATTAGAGTTAGGCCACTTGGGGGTGATGTCAGGAGGCACTTCTTCTACAAAGGGTAGAGAAAACCTGAAACTTTCGCTCCCAAAAAGCCAATAAGTTGAGGCTGTGGGTCAGTTAGAAATTTCAAAATTGAGATTATTGGAGTTTTGTTAAGTAAGACTACAAAGGAGCTTGCAACCAAGGCAGGTAAATTGAGTTCAAATACAGATCAACCATGATTGCATCGAATGGCAGAACAGGCTCAAGGAGCTGAATGGTCTCCTACTGCTCCTATATTCCTACCATCATTCTCAAATGTACAACAATGACCAGTATGGAAATGGAAACGTCACAGAGGCACTTCAGGGAACACTGAGCAGATAGTTGGTTAAATCAATTACTGGAGCAGTGTAAAATTTGTTTTATGCATTATCTAACTGAACTAGGAGGCCAGAATAAAAACATGCCTTAAGTCTATAAACTTAAAACAATATTGCTACCTAATAATACAAACTGTTCACCAAATTATCAAGTTCTAGCTTCAATTTGTGGAAAACATAAAATAAATTCTACTCCCTAATATTTCCCAACTACAGTGTAATGTACATTTGAACATTCCTCACAAGACAACTAAATAAAAGCTTGTATTATTGAAATAATCAACAATTGTCAAGTAGAAAACAATTCCTATTCTTTACTCAAATTCATTTGCAGCCTGACTCAGTTTTATGAATCTGCTTTTTACCTACAAAATAAGATATAACTGTGGCTTTGGGCAAAACAGTCCCAAGTTTACCTATTAACAAAGCAGACTGTCCCCAAACAGCAAGATCTAAGCCATCCAGTTCATTAACAGCCACCCAAGCCTATTATTCTGTTTACTACTTAATAGATATTCACTGCCACAATTCTGCCTTGTGTGTGCAGAGATTCAATTTGACCAAATCCCAGGTGCAAAGTAATCCTGATGGAGATTAACTGAATTTATCTCAGATTTCTCCTGAAAAGCATCATAGTGAGCTGATCTCTTGATGTTTATCATCTCATTTTGGTAATAAGAAAGGTAGAAATGCAGAAACTAGTAATTCATCCTTTCTCATTTCCTCTAACCAACCCATCCCTACCTCTGGCACAGCTGCATTCAGAAACCTTTAATGAGTGCTAATACTGTTTGTTAAAAAGAACACATTAAGATTGAACCTGTAGTATTCAAGCTACAGGGACTGAAAGCTTGCAGCACTGTTAAGAAATCCCAGTCATGATCAATATTTGAAAAGATTAAACACTCCTGAGTATTAAGTCTATCCATCACAGGTTTAATGCATTCATATAGATCACTTGCATGCATTTATCAGAGATAAACTCAGTTGCTCTCTCTCCATTTTCTACAAACGTATTAACTTTCTGTTTATTTTCAAGTGACAACTGAATTAGTAGAAACAAGCTTCTGGAATAACGTGAGGTATGCCTTCAAACAAAAATAAATATGAAGACCAGTCTATAAGCTACTAAAGTCTTTTTTTTAATGTAATTGAACTATTTGTATGTCACTGAGCTTTCTATATACCTCAGTGAATGCAGGGGAATAATTGACGTGATTAGAAGTGTTTCGGGATGGATACTGTATTTTAAGACAATAAACCACCAACATCTATGGCTATGAAACATCACAAAATGAAATAATAGCTTTAAAACACAAGACTTTACTAATACAATGTGTTCTTATAAAAGTATCCCCTTTAATTCAAATTGTGCAATGCTGGCCATATACTTGAAGTATTTTATGGTCCATATGAACAACTCTGTTGAGATGCTAAAATTAAGTTAGAAGAAAGTTATTTATTTAAAAAAAAGGTACAACACTAATTATGGTAGTTCCAAAGGAAACTGGAATTTGCCATATACCTGCAATCCATTAAAATTGTGCACTGCAGCTTCAATCCAGGAGGCAGCAAGTTACATTAATACAAAAAGCAAAATACTGCGGAAGCTGGAAATCTAAAATAAAAACAGAAAATGCTGGAAATACTCAGGAAGGTTGGCAGTATCCACGGAGAGAGAAACAGAGTTAATGTTTCAAGTCTGTGATACTTCGTTAGAACCTTACCTTAATGAATGTAATGAATTCTTCCACTCTTCCATTAGCAAGATTGAGCTTCTTCTGAATGACTCCAAGAGCCTGTTCGCTTTGCATTGCCAGTCCATGCATCTGCTGCGATGCTGTTGTTTCCAATTCTGTCATTGCTGATTCAGCTTCAACTACTTTGGTTTTAAGATCATGCAGTTTTTGATTCTAGAATTGGTGGAAAGAAAACAGTCAAGTAAAGTAAACTGAGTGGTATGGTGCAGATATGCAATAACTTCATTATTTAAGGGACAAACATGCATCTTCACAGATGGATCCATGAGCAGGAAGATTAACAGTGTAATAAGGTTCCTTAAGTGATTCTGTTTTTGCATTCCTGGCCGATTAGTTAAGTTTTAATTAAATCAAAATGTGGCTTTTGAATGTGTGTTTTGCGAAAATATAATTTGGATAGCAAGAACGAGAAAGTAGCAGAGAATCACAATGCATTTGCAATAACAATCCTTTAAAGTTTCTCCAGCAATCACTGAGTTATTTAATCACTACAACCATCAATAAATGTAAAACTCCTGTTGTGAAATGAGCAATTGTTGGAGAAAATGTCTGAATGGCAGCAGAGTTCTGACAATCTGAGATAGTGTGAGTGGTACATGCATAATAATATAGCAATTCAAGAAAAAACTGCATGGGGAATGATAGGCCCTAAAAATGCACGCAAGGGCAGGAAGTGTGACAGTGTGTCATAGTCAAGATCAGCATTGCTTCTGCCAATTCATGATGCAAGTATGATGCAATAAGGAAATAAGTAGCTGCTCGAGAAATTTGCAAAATATAATGTACTGGCAGATAAATATTAACAAAGGCATGAAAATTAAGATACTTTTGTCAGAAATGAATAATAAGAAGGTTTATTAAGCTAGATTATGCATATCATAACATAATCAGAAAGAATCAAATGCAGGAAGCAACTTCCATATGCCAGGTTCTAATGGGGAAGGACTATAAAAAACACACTTACGATTTTGACACACCTTATGCACAAAAGAAATCATCATTCAATACCACAACCCTACCCATTTTTATGCTTGGTGGCAGAACTGGCACAAGAGGGTATAATAAGCAACAGGTGGTGGAATCCCACACATTCATAGAATCTTACAGCATAATGGAGACCATTTGGCTCATCATGTCTGTCCCAGCTCTTAATTAGTCTCACTCTCCTGCTCATTCCCATTGGCTTTCGTCTCCCTTTCCAGTATTTAACCAATTCCTTTTGAAGTTCCTTTCATGGATCTGAGTTCCCTGTTTTGGAGGGAGTGAGAACTTAAAATGCTTTTAGGATCATGGAAATTGAGATAGAGGGAAGAACTTGTAACGGGCACTATATTGATGATATATTCTATTATTCCAACATATTCACCTACACTAATTCAGCACTTTGTGGCAATGCAGTCTGCGAATGAACAGATGTATCATATACAGCGTATCATGGACTTTTCTCAGAAATCAGGGGGAACCCAGTGGAGCAGCAGACTTATCCTAAAACGCACCACTTTCTTCTCTCTGGTTTGCCATCGGGGCCAGCATAAATAAGAAAATAGTATTGTAGAGTAACTAAGGATAATAGGGAGAGGCATTTGGGATGAATTAAGGAGAGGTTATAGTGGTACTAGATGAAGGGTCAGCTGGAATATTCTAATGGGGCAGGGATACCATTCAGATCCCCTCTTCAGGCCCCACAAACCCATTCTAAATGCCTACATAAAGAGGCAAGCCTCATTTAATGCATATAGAATTGAGTTCTCTGCGGGTTCCTTCTTACCCTCATGTACTATAAGGTTCACTTCAGCCCATTTAAAGACCCATATTCCTCAACTTGCTCGGTCTAATGGCCTCTTGTCCTATACCAAGTGTGAAATGGCAACATCCTGCATTGACAGTCCCTGCCCATGGGCTCCCTTGACAGTATTTGCCTTGCACAGGAAGGCCTGAGGTTTCATAAGCCCTTACAAAGCTGTCTGGAGAATCCTGGAGACAGCTGGGCCTCTGCTCAACTGGTGCTATTTCACAGTAAGTTCCACCAGAGGTACTGAGGACTATCTGAAGAGGTATGTGGCCTTGGGGTTTCAGGTTGGTGAGTAACCTGAGGAAACACAATTAAGGTTTGTTTTGGTTTAGGAAGTCTTTCAATCAGCCTTTACTTCAGTGTGAATAACAAAACAGCTTAAGGTTGAGTATTTAACTCAGTCAAACTCAAAGCTTTTTCAATAATAACACAATGAACAGAGTTGACTCGTAAAATTACATATTTACAAATCAAACAAGGTTTTACAGCAGAGGAATTCACTGTAATAATTTATATTCCAGACTTCAAATTCATCACTGAATGATAGCTAACCTATATCTCATAATATTTTGTGAAAATATACATTCTTGTTCTCAAATTTAACATACATCTTCATGCTATGAAGATCTACTAGACAAGAGGGCGACCAATCTTACCTTTCTATCCAGTTCTCCAGTAGTCTTACGGTGCATTTCCTCATATACTGATTTCTCTTTTGTCGCAACATTAAGTCTTTGTTTTAGCGACTCTGTAAGTGCCTTTCTGGTAGAACCTTCTTCAGTCAGTATCCTTACCTTTAAAAAAATCAAACACATAACATCTCTAACATGTTGTAAATTATTGAAGTGCCAGAATACTTGCATTTTCACTATCTCAGAAATTATTGAGTACGAGGTACAATGCTACAACTACAGGAATGGGACAAATTTAGGGTCACAATAGATATTGCTTCATGGCACAATGCCTGTGACAGGGAAAAGTGGCAAAAGTTGGTTCATGTTGGTAAGACAAAGCTGGAAGCTGGTCCTGGACCCAGTTGGCCGAAAAAAGAGGAGCCTAAAGGAAATGAAGGAAAGATCAGTCTTTCAGTCAGTCTGACACCCATTGTGCCTGGTGCAGGTAAACATCAGGCTTTACAGTCAATTGAGAATCCGCAACTTGTATTAATTGGAGATAGTGTCATCAGCAACCATCAACAAATTATCATGACATGCTGTCAAATGGATTCTTTATTAATTAAAATACATAAATTTATAGTAGATTTCTTATACATTTGATGTAAAACAATTGAAATACCTGCAGATCTTTCATTTGGAGTGGTGAAGATGTGCACGTGGATAATCCCAAGCAGCTACACTGCAGTTATCTTTGAATGCCACCTAACTAAGTTTGCACATGTTTTATCTGCTATATACATGTAGAATGTCTTGGTTTAATCACTAGATGCCTGCCTTGGTTTTGGGCTCAAGAGACACAAACTGGAGTAATAGTCGGACACAAAGTGTATCTGATTAACTTCAGTGAAACATTAGACTTCTATGGAGCAGGGTTAAAAGGTAATACTGAGCTAAATAGAATTTTGATACTACTTTAGTTTTGATTACTACTTTAGAAATCTAGGATGTGCAGAGATCACAGTAAGATAGAATATCTATCATGTAGACATAAAGTCCACTAACACTAATCTAAATAAGGTAAGAGCAATATAGTCTTTCAGAACAGTGGCTTCAGGCTCAAAAAGAGAGTCTATATCTTGTGAGGTGGCAACATTGAACCTGGGTTTCTTTTGGGCTTCCCTGATCCCAATATAGATGTATACATCCTTGAGGTACAACACAGTGAGCTGGTATCCTAGCTGTACTGATTAAATGATATGTAGGATGGCAACTATGCTGAAATTCTGCTTCAAGCTGAGAGCATTTATAATTTTAAGGTCCAGAGCTAGTCTAGAACATTTTGTTTTTTTATATTATACATAAAATGCCCCAGCAGAAGTGCTGTAAGTCTGCATTCTCTACCTTTGCATCTACTGGTGGTGCTCTCTGTCTAAATGTATTATAAAATGCAATAACATAAGAAATAGGAGCAAGAGTGGGTCTTCTAACCCTTTGAACCTTTTCAGTCATTCACTAAGATCCTGGCTGATCTTCTAACTCAGCATCTTCCTGCACTATCCTCATATCCCTTGATTCCTTCAGGATTCAAATAGCTATCAATCTCTGACTTGAATACACTCAACAATTGAGCATCCACAGCTCACTCTGATAAAGAGCTCTAAAGATTCACAACTCTTTGGGTGAAGAAATAGCTCCTCATTTCAGTCTTAAATGCCTGGCCACTTATTCTGGTACTATGACACCCCAGTCAGTGGAAAATCCTCCCAGCATCTACCTGTCAAGCTCCTTAAAAAATTTATGTTTCAACAAGATAATTTCTCATTTTTCTGAATTCATGGTGAATGATTTTGGAAAAAGGTTTCTGAACTTTGCAAAACAAGTTTTGAACCATGATACTATGCCTTTTGACAAAGTAATCGTAATGTCCAATTCTTTAAGCAAGAAATGTGATTAAAACAATTACCTTCTTTTCCATATCCTCTAATAATCCCTTATACATTTTATCATTTTCCTGGTTTGCTTTCAGTTTTGATTTAAGATCTTCCACCAGTTGCCGCTTCATACTGATATCTCTCTCCATGCGGCCAATCCTGCAGGGAAATACACCAAAGATAAAATCCAACTTATCACCTAAATACAAGTTCAGGAAACACTTACTGATAGTTTGCTAAAAAAATATTGATATAAAAAAATTGATTAGCATTTATATTAGAACTGGAGGGCATACCATAATTTATGTGGAAAAGATATGCAAGTAAACAAATCACCTTTGAGTATAAGAACAAAAATTGGTGGAAATACTCAGTAGGTCAGGCAGCATCCATGAAGAGAGAAACAAAGTTAATGTTTCAGATCAATGACCCTTTATCTCTCTCCACAGATGCTGCCTGACCTGATGAACACTTTCACCATTCTTTGTTTTTATTTCATATTTCTAGCATCTGCAGTATTTTGCTTTTGCATCTTTTGTGTATAGTATTCTTCATTGTATAAAGTTATTTACTTTCCACATAATAAGTATACAGAAAACAAAATTAACAGCATAAATTACATGGGCTATTTGTCTCTTTAAAATGTTTTTAGTCCAAAAATCTTTCCCGTTCCCTCCCCACACATACTATCCAAAAGCAGCAACCTTCAAATCTTTTCAATCAGAGCAGCTGTGGACTAGGCATTTGAAGCCAACAGTGCAGGAAACAAGTTTTAAACATGTGCGTAGAAAAGTTATTAAACCATGATAGAACTGTAAAATTGAAATGTGTGCATTTTGTCTTATGAAAATGTCTACAATTGCTCAAAGAACATAAACAATTAAGATCTAATTCATAGTGAAATATCAATGCAAAGATATTTGGAACTTTTATCCAGTAGGACACAAAGACCAGAAATATGTTCAATAGTCCAGAAATCTGATATGCAGAGGACAAATTGATTTGAAAGAAAACATAATTTCTATAGTGCTGCTTACATTTATAAAGATCTCTCATGGTTCAGGAGAAGGATTTCCAGCAGCCCACTGAAAGGTGGTGAGGCAGAGGGATTTAGAGGGAAGAATTTTAGGCTAAAGAAGTGTAGTGGTTAAAAGAAAAGCTGTGATTGTTGTAAAGTGGGGAGGGGGTGGAATGGGATGGTAGCCAGGGTCTAAGTGGATGAGGGTGTCAATGATCTGTTAATCAGAACAACAAAGACATTCATGTCACTGTGGGTGGCAAGGAGAAAATGTGAAAGTTTGGTTTTATGGGAGCATGTCTGAGGAAGCTACGCTGGTTGATGTGGGAGGGAGGGGCATTTACCCTAGAGGACAGAATGGGATAGTGGAGGCATTTGTCCTTGCAGAGATATATGTACGAGAAAGACGATGAACAAATAGGTGGAGAAAGCCTCAAGTGATAAATTCCTTGATGGTTTTGATGCTGTGTGAGATAAGTGGCATGCTTGTTGTTCAGGGTGAGGTTAAAGAAGGGAAGGTGATCAAAAATGTAAGTAGAGGGGTGATAGAAGGTGAGTTTAGGTAGAGGCTGAAATCACCAGAAATGAACAGTCATTTGGTGCAGAGACAGAGGGTGGAAGGAAGAGATTTTTGAGAAATGCACCTGAGAGATGGGGTTGTCAAAGAAGGAAGGAGAGGTGGCAGGGAGCAAGGTTCAATCATAGAGAAGATAGTAGAAGATTAAGGTGAGAGGGCAAAGTGTATTTAAGAGATGGCTTGGCATTTCAGAAATGGGGCAGAACTTTCTGTCTGTCGGGTGGGTCGGTCAGGAACAGGCATAAGCGGGTGGCAATCAGCTGCGCGTCGCCATTTTACATGGGCGGGCCAATTGAGGCCCACCCAACGTGACGCACGGCCGGTAGTGCTCAGCGCTACCTGTGCGGGCGGGGGGAGGAGGGAGACTCTGGGCCTGTGCTCTTTCGCACACGCATGCGAAAGAGCACAGAAATCTCCCTGAGGCATGGAGCTGCTTGAAGATTTCAAATAAAGAAAGATAAAAAGTATTTGGGCATGTCCCTGTCACATGAACTGGAACATGTTTATTAATTGTAGAAAAAATATTTATTTATTTAATAAGACCATCAGGAAACCTCATCCCGCCCATGTATGAGGTTTCCTGAAAAACGTGAAGGCCGCTTGGGTTCTTCGCCTGCCCCCCCCCCCGTCAGCCTTAAGGTTGGATGGGCAGCGTTGATAATTACTGTAATTGGTTTCTTAATGGCCTTAACCTGCCTTTGACAGTTCGGTGGGTGTGCAGCCACCTCCGGCACGTGCCTGCCGAACGAAAGGTTTGAATGACACATAGTGATGTTAGGACGCACACCCAACGTCATCACATGTCATTTTACACATCAGCGAGCTGGGTCTGCCCCCGCACGACGATGTGAACATTCTCCCCATGGTGTAGTATGCAACTGGGTTGGGTGTCCCATTGTCCAACAAATCTATAACATGCAGAGGATAAATAATGAAGAATAAACTGTTTGGCTTATTATATCACTTACTGAATAAACTACAGTAAGAACAACAGAAAATTAACAATGCATTAGACAGAGTAATAACTCCGGTCATGTTCTGGCTGTAGCTAAACTGATGAATTTTAAATCTTGCTGTTTGTTGAATGATGTAATTGTAGCTCTAACAGCAGGGATAAATCATCAAAATTAGCACTATGTTCTTAACAAATGCTGATGCTGAAGGCCATAGTAGTTAAACAAACAGGGAGCACCATCCATATTTATATTGGGATACAATGAGGGTGAGGGGGGATTATAGTTTTGAATACTATAATTTAGAAAGACAATTGCCCCTGAAGCTGGATGCACATGAGGGTTGGGACATGTGCTGTGCACACCTGCTCATGTGGGTATAGGCATAGTGTTCAATCTTGCTTTTGCAACTACCTTACATCAACTCAGTGTTCCAGAGACAGGGTCTTATAACAAAAGCTGCTGTTACAGGTACAGAAAAGGTCAACAGGTAGTTGTCAAACAGTCGGTGCATCTTTATAAGGTTAGAACGGCCTTAGGCTTTCTAAAGCCGTACAGTTGGTACAGCTATAGAGATCTGAGCTGATTTGTTGACACTATATGAAATGAAAGTCGCCGTAGTCCCAGGACCACAGGCTGCTCTCTCATTACAGAAAGATGACTGGTGGTGAGTTTAACCTGAGGGTCATAACACCTCAGGTGAGCCGCGAGGTTGAGAAGGCGAAGCTTCTTGGGTGACCTCAGCCAGTACAGGAATTGAACCCGTGCTGTTGGCATCACTCTGCATCACAAACCAGCCGTCCAGCCAAATGAACCAACCAACCCCACTCTAGAATAAAGCCTGCTCTAATAGATTTGGCAAGCTGTTTCTAAAAGGACAAATGTACAACTAACTGTATGGGATGGAATAGTGCTCCTGCAGGGTCCTTGCTGCATGCTAGGCCCATGATTTGTTGGGTTTATCAGAGAGTTAAGTGCTGAGAAAGACCAATTTCACAAAAGCATCTTAGAACAAGTGCAGGGCCTTTATTTGAATATTAGAACAAATTATTTAAATGCATCTGGCACCCAGCCTGCATATCTGCTGAGGAGGCCTAACCAATATAACAGGCTGCTCACTTCTGGCATGCGCTGCCTGCCACATTGGCTCCTTAGGCGGAAATAGGCACATCACGATCACATTTCTTGGCTAACATTAATCAATATTCAATTATCTCAGGATTCACTTTCAGAAATACGACAATCATGTATTTATATGGTGCCTTTAGCTTAGTAAAACATCTCAAGACACTTTACAGGAATGTGACACTGTGCCACATAAGGGGATGTGAGGACAGATGACCAAAAGCTTGGTCAAAGAGGTTGATTTTAAGAAGCATCTTATAGGAGGAAAGAGGGGTAAAGAGACAGAGAGGTTTAGCGAGAAAGTTCTAGAGCTTAGGGCCTTGACAGGTTTAGGCACCACCGTCAATGTAAGAGATTGAAATAGGGGTTACAAAACAGCTTAGGAATAGAGGAGCACAGAGATCTCAAAGCTTTGAGAGGCTGGAGGAGGTCACCAAGATAGAAAGGGCCAAGGCTATGGAAGGATTTGAAAGCAAGGATTTGATTTTCCAGTGTTGCTGGACTGGGAGCTAATGTAGGTCAGCAAGCCCAGGCATCATGAGTAAATATGGCCTGGTGCTGAGTTAGGACACAGGCAATAAAGTTTTGGATAAACTTCAGTTTATGGAGGGTAGAAAATGGGCAGCCAGCAAAGTGCTGTAATAGTCAAGATATTTAATATCTATGAATTCCATATTTACAAATGGCAATGCAAATATCGCAGCTTAAATGTTTAGCTCTTACCTGTAAGTACATGTATTGTTCAGGTTCTATATAATTAACAAATTTTGATCATAAAATATTTCATTCTAAATAGTTGGTAATAAACTGTTGTCTAACTTGGAGAGAGAGCAATGAAAATTTAACAACTGGAACTCAAAGGCAGCATTTTTGCCAAAAAATCCAGAATTCGGTTTTTACTCAATTAAAATGGAAGTGAGGCACCTCCAACAAATCTATGTGATATACAAATTTAATGCAAAATTTTAAAAGAATGTTTCCTTGCTCTCTAACAAAGGCTGTTGATTGTAAAAGCTTTGCCCTATAAAAACGAGCCATGTGAAATGTACAGGGTTTACCGAAGCAGTATTTTATGGCTTAGGTTCTTTTTTAAATTGATGCTATCCCTTAAGGAAAGGAAATATATTTCATTAAGTTTTACATTTTTTAATGTGTTCAAATATATTGTCCAATAAATCTCTTTGCCACAAGGGCTGTTAGTCAAAGAACTAGTCATAAATAGGATAAAGAGCAATCCGGTCAATGTGGAATTAGTATTATGCAAATTAAGGACAGGTAAGAAATGAAGATACCCCAAAATTCTATATTATTGAAAGTTGAAGTATCTGTATTCATATAATGTTGAGGATGGTGAAGTGCCCATGGCTAATACATCGTTGGAGACCAATTACATTCCTCAGATCAATTCTGCAAGAAAACCATTTTAAATAAAAATAGAAAATGCAGGAACAACTCAGCCGGTCTGGCAGCATCGGGTTCCGAAGAAGCGTCATACTGGACCCGAAATGTTAGCTCTGTTTCTCGCTTCAAAGATGCTGCCAGACTGGCTGAGCTTTTCCAGCACTTCCTGTTTCTATTTCAGATCTTCAGCATCCACTGTATTTTGCTTTTAATCTATTTTAAAATTGTGCTCTGCTCATATTTTGCAATAACTTGTAGTTTTGTCACTGGCCATTCCCTTCCACAACCTGGGTTAAAAAATAACAGGGACTATTTTGCTAAACACCTAATTCTGACTTAAAAGCAAAAAACTGCAGATGCTGGAAATCCAAAACAAAAATAAAAATATCTGGAAAAACTCAGCAGGTCTGGCAGCATCTGCAGAGAAGAACATAGTTAACGTTTTGAGTCCGTATGACTCTTCAACAGAACTAAGTAAAAATAGAAAAGAGGTGAAATATAAGCTGATTTAAGGGGGGGTGGGGACAGGTAGAGCTGGATAGAGGGTCATTGATAGGTGGAAATAGTCAAAAGATGTCATAGACAAAAGGACAAAGGTGTTGAAGGTGGTGATATTATCTAAGGAATGTGCTAATTAAGGATAGAAAGCAGGACAAGCAAGGTACAGATAGCCCTAGTGGGGGTGGGGTGGGGTGAAGGGAAGGGATTGAAATAGGCTAAAAGGTAGAGATAAATCAACAGATGGAAATACATTTAAAAATAATGGAAATAGGTGGGAAAAGAAAAATCTATATAAATTATTGGGAAAAAAGGGGGATCAGAAAGGGGGTGGGGATGGAGGAAAGAATTCATGATCTAAAATTGTTGAACTCAATATTCAGTCTGGAAGGCTGTAAAGTGCCTAGTCGGAAGATGAGGTGCTGTTCCTCCAGTTTGTGTCAAGCTTCGCTGGAACATTGCAGTGGGCCAAGGACGGACATGTGGGCATGAGAGCAGGGTGGAGTGTTGAAATGGCAAGCGACAGGGAGGTCTGAGTCACGCTTGCGGACAGACCGAAGGTGTTCTGTAAAGCGGTCACCCAGTCTGCATTTGGTCTCTCCGATGTAGAAGAAACCGCACTGGGAGCAACGAATGCAGTAGACTAAATTGGGAGAAGTGCAAGTGAAATGCTGCTTCACTTGAAAAGAGTGTTTGGGCCCTTGGACGGTGAGGAGAGGGGAAGTAAAGGGGCAGGTGTTGCACCTTCTGTGGTTGCATGGGAAGGTGCCGTGGGAGGAGGTTGAGGTGTAGGGGGTGATGGAGGAGTAGACCAGGGTGTCCCGGAGGGAATGATGCCAGCGGAATGCCGCCGGGGGGGTGAAGGGAAGATGTGTTTGGTGGTGGCATCATGCTGGAGTTGGCGGAAATGGTGGAGGATGATCCTTTGAATGCGGAGGCTGGTGGGGTGATAAGTGAGGACAAGAGGGATCCTATCATAGTTCTGGGAGACACTTTACAGCCTTCTGGACTGAATATTGAGTTCAACAATTTTAGATCATGAACTCTCTCCTCCATCCCCACCCCCTTTCTGAGCCCCCTTCTTTTTCCCCAATAATTTATATAGATTTTTCTTTTCCCACCTATTTCCATTATTTTTAAATGTATTTCCATCCATTGTTTTATCTCTACCTTTTAGCCTATTTCGATCCCTTCCCTTCACCTCACCCCCACTAGGGCTATCTGTACCTTGCTTGTCCTGCTTTCTATCCTTAATTAGCACATTCCTTAGATAATATCATCACCTTCAACACCTCTTTGTCCTTTTGTCTATGACATCTTTTGGCTATCTCCATCTATCACTGGCCCTCTGTCTAGCTCTACCTGACCCACCCCTCCTTAAACCAGCTTATATTTCACCTCTTTTCTATTTTTACTTAGTTCTGTTGAAGAGTCATACGGACTCGAAACGTTAACTGTGTTCCTCTCCGCAGAAGCTGCCAGACCTGCTTAATTTTTCCAGATATTTTTATTTTTGTTTTACCTAATTCTGACTACTAGCTGTAAGATTCTTTCATGAAACAAGCTTTGCAGCCTCAATACAGCTCCAAGGATTAAGGGTCCACAGTGCAAAGCTATCTCACTTTTAGCACTAACTGTCAATCTCATTCAGATAGACTTCACGATGTCTTCAAGCTTCCTCGTAATGACCACTTGGGAAGTACGTATGTTTTTCTCACATCGGAATGTGAAGCACCTAGCTATGTTATCCTTGACGCTAGCAGTCAGTTCCTGAACTGGATACTACTCCATTCTCCAGCTCAAGCTTTCCTCACAATGACCACAGTGATTCACAAAGAAATGATTGAAAAGTGTAATAAGCTTCAGACAAATTATTTTAATATTACATCCTCTTGATAAATTCAGCATTCTGATTATCCACTGAGACTTAAGTCTTAGCGGATGAACATAGAATTAAACTTTCCTAATGAATTTAGCACATTGATAAACATCTCAACCAAGGAACTTAAGTAGAAAAGATATAGATTATCACTCAGAATGAAGAATTGAGGGACAAGACTACATGAAATATGGAGTATGAAAATGGTGAGGAAAACTGCAAACAGCTTATAAGAATTTGATTTAAAACCTCTCTTAAACATACTCTGCAATTGGATTACCATGATGAATCATGAGGGATTCAACCAATGAAGAATGAGTTGAAGTGACTCAATTAATTGCTACCAATGATAGGCAAAAGCAATGAGGTATGATTCAAGAATGGCATAACATATATGCATTACTGGTTGAGAAATCATAGGACCTAGAATATAGTTGTATTGACGTAAACTATTGAAAGATGCCTGTGCGTGCATCCATTTGGAAGATGGCCCTGCTCATTTATATGAGTTTCCAACCTCATCCTCTCCATCTCCAAGACTACCTATTTCCATCTCTGTAAAATCACCTGTTTCTGCCTCTGCTTCAGCTCCTTGGCTAATGAAATCCTCATCCACATTTATGTTACCATCAAACTTAACTATTCCAATGATCTGGCCATCTCCAACCCTATATAAACTTGAGCTCATCCACAACCCTACAGCCTGTATCCTACCTTGAACCAAGTCCTGTTCACCCATCATTCCTGTGGTCACTGACTTACAATGGCTCATGGTTAAGCAATACTTTAAAATTTTCATCCTCATTTTCCTTCCATAGTCTTGCCTCTCCCTGTCTCTGTAACCCCTCCTGTCCTACAAACCTCCAGTAATCTGCGCCCCTCCAATTCTGGATTCTTATATATCCCAGATTTTAATCACTCCACCATTGGTGGCTGTGTCTTCAGCTGCCGAAGCCCTAACCTCTGGAATTTCCTTCCTAAACCTCTTTGTCCTCTCGTCCTTTTAAGCACTGTTGAAAGCCTGCTGCTTTGAACAATCATTTGTCACCTCTCCTAATATTTCTTTCTTCAGCTCGATGTTCATCAGCCACCATGCATTAAGCTAAAATTACATTCAATGGTGTCCATGGTTGCATTCTGAAGAAGAAAAACTGTTGTTTTGTGCTGTGGGAAATACTTTTCATTCTCCTGTCTAATTGTTTTGAAAAAAAAAATTTAAAAATCTTAAAGTTTAAACTTAAAGTTGTTTCTTGTCCTACCATTTGTTCTTAGTTTATAGTGAAGCTTCCCAACATCCTGCATTGGAATATCTGTCAACCTATGTTACTTGGATGGAGACCATCAGTAACATCAACAGGGTATTTCCCTAGTGAGTCAGGAGTAATGAAATAGCAGATCGCTATGGAGAAGAAATAACCTTAAAGGTGGGAGACTTCAAAATACTTAAAAGAAAAATTAGCCTTAAAACTTAAAAACCATTCATATTCTACTGCACTGTATTTATAACATTAACTCAAACAAATATGTTTAAGCAGATTAACTATCAGGCATTTAAGATTAGAATCTAATAACTGGCTCAAGTACTTGAGATAGGAAGAATGGCTTAGTGTTTACTGGTTCTAAGGCAATAAGCAGATTAGGTTATAAAAACAACACAATAATAAGCAGATTTCAAAATTGGATTCACATCATTCGCGATTCTATGCACTTATTCCTTCAGTATTACCAATAGGCAACATCTGACACATTTTCAATAAACTCAGCTTAGTCTACTCTAAAATTACAACATGTTGAATATCAAAATAACATGTAAAGAAAATCTGAGCACCATCAAGAAAATGCACGTGAAAATAGTCTGGCCTCTTATTAAACTGCCTAATACCTTGATACTTTAGCCACTTCAGCTAGATTCAGTTTCTGCAATTTAGGTACCATAATGTTTATAGAAAGACTTTCCACACAAGCCATGCTGCTGCTGTTTGTAACTACTCCTACCAGGAGATCTGCTGTCAAGGCAGGCATGCTCGTCTGTCTTGCGCCATCCTCACATATCCACTGTAGCTTGCCTGCAGCCGTTCTGTGATGTCCATCATCCAACTATACCTACGTCGACCCCTCTTTCTGTTGCCTTCCACTTTTCCCTCAGAAGAGATCTTGATAACTTTTCAGCTTTAATAAATGGCCAAAATACTGACATTTTCTTTTCTAGATGTCACTTTTTAAGTGTTCTTTTTGCCCTTGCTATTTCAAGCGCTTTGCCATTGGTCTTATGGTCTGTATATGGAATTTTTAGCATACACCTTAGCAACCACATTTCAAAGGCTTCTGATAATTTCCACAGATCTTTATTATTTGTCCAGGTTTCTGAGGCAGACCGGAAAGCGGATAGAATGTAGCATCTTATGAGTCTTTTCCTTGTTACAAGCTTGAGTCTTCTTATTGTTAACACATCCTTCATCTTCACAAAATTACTTCACACTATCTCTTACCTTCTTCTGACTTCAGCATCGCATCTGCCATCTTCTGTTATTATTTGTCCCAAATAGACAAACTTATCCACTTGTTCCAGTGTGACACCATCCACTTCATCTTCACTCTAGCTTCTTCCCATGTATTCCTTCTCAACCACCATTGCTTTTGTCTTTTTGGTGTTCATGCTCAATCCACATTCTAAACTTCTAGATTTTACTTGATCTATGATATTTTGTAGGGTCTCTTCTGATTCTGCGAGTAGCACTGGGTCATCAGCGTACCACAGGTTTGCCATGTTTTTGCCTCCAATTTTTACCCCTGGAAGTACATCTAATTTTCTGAATAATTTTGGTGATGGTACACAACCTTGTCATACTCCTCTCTTTGCTTGAAACATATCTGACTGTCCATCCTCTATCCTGATGCTCACTATTCAGTACCAACATAGACACTGGATAAATCTCACATCTTTACTGTCAATGTCACATTTCAGCAACACGTCTATTAGCCTTTGATGATAAACATGGTCAAATGCTTTTTCATTGTCTATGAAGCATGCGTAAATGTACCCAAAGGGGAAATATTTGACAGACAGAAAGAAAGGGCTAACAAGAGATGATGGATGCCTAAAAGTCAAAGATGGTAAAGTATTGTTTGAAAGGAGTGCAATAGCAAAAGGATGGACAAATATACCTGTGAATTATACGATCATCCAAATCGAGGGAGCCCTGAATATATAGAGGCAAACAGCGGACTAAACATGATCAGGCATAGATGAAGAAACAACGGAACATCTAAAAGCTCTTGGAGAAAAGGAATTAGAAGCGATAACAGAAATTTATCAAATATATACCAAGGAATACATTCCAAGTGACTTGAGGCATTCATTATTCAAAAAGTTACCTAAGAAGTCCAAAGCAATGGAGGGCAATCATTTTAGAACTATAAGCTTAATGAGTCATCTCATTAAAGTGATCTTGAAAGTCTTAATAGAAAGAAATAGTAACACATTTGAAGTAGAAATTGGTGAAATGATGTCTGGATTTAGACCTGGAGTGGGAACAAGAGAGGGAATATTTAACCTAAAAACAATATTTGATAAATATCTAAAAGTAAACAAGTACATTTACATATGCTTCATAGGCTATGAAAGGGCATTGTGTTTATCACACAACTTATACTTAATGAAAAAAAAATTCAATTCCCTAAGTATACATTTCTAGCAAAACATGTTTTTGGCATAATGAAGAAAATATTGCCAAGTTAAATCAGCCAGCAAAACAATAAATAAACTTAAGTCATCTATCCCAGACCTTGTACACATTTAATTACAAAATAAATATGTGATTTCAATTCTTAGCACCCTCAAAGTTAACAGAAAACTTAATAATCATGACGAAACAACCAACGTAACTGCCTTTCAAATAAGAAGTTGTAAAAAAGTCAGGCCTGACAAATCGGTATTGCTTTATCCATCTGGCTGGGCCAGAGGGAGAAAATTCAGTATATCATCATTGAAATAATGTCCAACTAGAGTCTGTTTCACAAAGTCAGATCAATTCAGGCAATTGCAGTTATTGCCAGTCAGAACTAATTAAATGTAGGTGAAATTGAAGACTTCAGGATGCAGCTGTCACTAAATGCAGTCCCAAGGGATTAAAATGCTGACACACTGGAAAACAGAGTTGTCGGAGCAAGCAATGTCCATTTGAGAGGCAATATAAAGTGCTCAAGGTGCCCTGGGTGTGGGTCAAAAGGCATCTCGATATATGGATCATACAGTAACAAGGAATGACCATTACGCTGTAAGAGATAAGGAAGCTAATGAAAAAACTAGGATGAGGGGAAAATGAAGTTTTCTACATCTTGCCATTCACAAGTGCAAAGTTTCAAAAATTCAGTTATTAATTCTCAGATTACTGTATTTGTTTCAAGGTTATTGATCGCCCAGAAAAATGTTGCTGTTGAGAGAAGAGAACCAGCTGCTGCCCATAAGGGAAGTGAATGGACCTGGATCTGGAAACTGGATCTCCAGATGAATAAGCGACATCTTCTCTGGAAGGGGGACAAATTATGGGGTTAAGACAGGTTATAGGTTGATGCACCAGCAAAGGCTAGAATTCGGTCCAAATAAGAATATGTTTCACAAATTACCTGCAAGTTAACATATTCTTTTTAGAGTGAGACAAACTTCTGTGAGATTGATGAGAACACATGGTAAAGTAGGCTTACATTGCTAATGAAGCCTTTCCGACATGGTGCTGTAAGCTGTTCGTGATTACATAGCATTGTACAGCACAGAAGGAGGCCATTCAGTCCATTGTGCCCAAGCAGCTTTTTGAAAGAGCTAGCCATTACTCTCATGCACCTGCTCTTTCCTCATAGGCTGTAAATTTTCTCCCCTATAAGTACTTATCCAATTCCCTTTTGAAAGTTACTATCAAACCTGGTTTCACTGCCCTTTGAGGCAATATTTTTCAGATCACAATATAAGCTGCCATTTGAATAGAATATGTACATTTCATTCTATTACACCTATTTTATATTAATTAAAATACTTGGATTCTTCTTTCCAGAGTATGTCTTAAGTTGAAAAGCTACAGCAACAGCTCTGAGGCCACATGAACACTAAGATGACAGGGATCTTAAATCTGTTCAGAACCCAGTATTTGAGGTTTTTCTTAGATTGCACTATGCACAGTCTAACGGTTCAACTACATTAAATTATAATGATATATTCATAAGCTACTAATCTTTCCAAAATGAATGTAATTTTTGACTGAATTAGTAGTACCAATATACGTGGCTATAAACTGATGTGTAGTGGATGGATTTTAATTTGCAAATTTTATTGGGGCTAGATTAACTCGTCTATATTAATCACCTGATAGTAATTTAAAAGTAAAAACTTAAATAAAAACAGTTTGAGAGATAAATGGGAAAACAGTAACTATACTACAAATGTTGGAAAGGAAGTCCATGGATCAATGAGTGCCTGAAACGTTAACCTCGTTTTCTCTCCACTTTGTGCTTGATTACTTGCTGGGGATTTCCAGCAGTTTCCGTTTAATAAACATTATTTTTCCAGAACACATGCATTTATCCTTTCACTCCTAAAAATTTGCATACAAAATGAATGCTGCAGTACAAACCCATATGTAGCTGTTGTTGGAGGTCGAAAACAACCTGAGCTCCACACACTTCAGTAACCAAGTAACTCCATTAGGCATGCTTAACTTAAGTGAGATGTTTAAGGCACAGAGCTTGATGCTAAATCATAAATGTTAATCTAACTGATTGTTCATGTTTGTTAATGGAATATTGTTCCTATAAATAAGCATTTGTATCAATTCATAAGGAATATTAATACAACATACAATCAGTGTAATATTTAACTTCTGAAAAGCAATTGAAAGCTTTTGCAGTTCTTTAAACATATCAGGTCTTTGTTACTGCCAATGTTAAATGATCATAGCCTATTAATTATCAAATTATTGTCCAGCACAAAATAGTTCAGATGAAAGCAGCCATTTAACCCACCAAAGCTTATGCACCCAGAAAAAACATACAATTGCTACATCACAGCATATATTTCTTAAATGATTCAATGCTTTTCTTATTTTTTTCTTAATGAACACTTTGGCTGGAATTTTCTAGCTATTGAAATCACCATTCACATCGGCAGGACCGGAAAATCCTGCCAGGGTGAAGGTTGGAAAATTCCGGCCTTTGTGCCTGTTTAAACAAGATGGGGAAGATGCAGACATTGTAAAGAGTGAAATATTGAATGATATAAACAAAGTAAAAGAGGAAATATTAAAGGGTTTAGCATCTTTGAAAATGGATAATAGGTAGGTTGAGATTAAATATATCGCAGGGGCCACTCTGACCATCACTTCCCAATCCTCTCTGGCTACAAGCATGGTATCAGAGAACTGGAGGATTGCTGAAGACGTACTGTTGTTTAAAAAGGGAGGAAGGGATAGACCCAGTAATTACAGACTAGTCATCCTGATGTGGTGGGCAAATTATTGGAAAAAAAAATCTGAGAGACAGCATAAATCAGCATTTAGAAAGTCAATGGTTAATTAAGGACTGTCAGGACGGATATGATTTGGGAAGACCATGTCTGACTGATATGAATTTTTTGAGAGGTAACAAGGAGGGTTGGTGAGGGTAGTATGCTTAATGTAGTATGGTTTTAGCAAGGTTTTTGACAAGATTCCACATGGCAGACTGATCAGAAAAATCAAGAGTCCATGTGATTCAAGCTCAAGTTGGATCCTAAACTGGCTCAGCGACAGGAAGTAAAGGGCAACGACCGACAGGTGTTTTTGTGACTGGAAGGCTGTTTCCAATGGGGTTGCTCAGGGCTCAGCACTGGGTCCCTCGGTTTTCAGGGTATTTATCAATAAGACTTAAATGTAGGGGCATGATTAAGAAGTTTGCAAAAGATACAAAAAATGGCCATGTGGCTGATAGTAAGGAAGAAAGCTGTAGACTGTGGAAAGATATCAATAAACTGGTCAGGTGAGCAGAAAAGTGGCAAGTAGAATTCAATTCAGAGAAGTGTCAGGTGATACATTTGGGAAGGGTAAACAAGGCAAGGGAATAGACAATAAATGGTAGGATACTGAGAAATGTAGAGGAACAGAAGGACCTTAGAGTGCATGTTCACAAATCATTGAAGGTAGCAGGACGTTAATAAGGTGGTTAAGATGACATTAGGGATACTTTCCCTAATTTCCTTTATTAACTGAGGCCTGGAGTATAAGAACTGGGAGGCTATGCTAAATCTGTACAAAACACAAGCTAGGTCACAGCTAGAGGACTGAATACAGTTTGGATCACTGCATTACAGGAAGTGTGTGATTGAACCAGAGTGGGTACAGAGAATGTTTACAAGATGTTACCAGGAATGGAGAATTTAAGATATGAGGAAAGATTTGATAGGCTGAGGTTATTTTCCTTGGAAGAGAGGAGGCTGAGGCAAGATTTAATTAATGTACATAAATGGCAAGGGACTGAGGTAGAATGGATAAGAAGGGCCTACAGCAGGGGAGCTACTGCCAGTGTCCTGGCCAATATTTATCTCTCAATCAATGTCACAAAAACAGATTAACTGTCCATTATTACATTGCTGTGTATACAATGGCTGTTGCGTTTCTTACATTATAACAGTGTTTACACTTTAAAAAGTACTTAATTGGCTGTGAAACATTTTGAAACGTCTGGTGGTCATATAAAGCGCTATACAAATGCAAGTCTTTCTTTTAGCAGAGAAGTCAATACCCCGGGGAAACAGATTTAAAGTAATTGATGGAAGGACTAAAAGAGAGTCGTGGGGTCTTTCTTTTTACTCAGATGGTGGTGAGGATATGGAACTCACCGCCAGAAAGGGTGGTAGAAAAAGTATGTTGTGAAGAGGACATAAGGAGGTTGCAGACAGATATAGAAAGGTTGAGTGAGTTGCAAAAATCTGGCAAAAGGAGTATAATGTGGGAAAATGTAAAGTTGTTGACCCTGGCAGGAAGAATAAAAAAGCAGAACATTACTTAAACAGAGAACAGCTGCAGAATTCCGAGGTGCAGAGGGATCTAGGTGTTCTATGCAGGTATAGCAAGTAATTAAGAAGGCTAATGGAATGCTATCCTTTATTACGAGAGGAATTGAACATAAAAGAAAGAATGGTATGCTTCAGTTATACAAGGCATTGGTGAGACCACAGGCAGAATCAGCATCGGGTGTGCTTGGTGGCGTGATCGAACAATATGACGAAAAGGCCGTGAAACAAGTTTGTGATCATTCGCTCAGCCCGTCAATGGCGGGCTGCGTTTCCCGCCATCGGATGTTGGAAACCTCATTGTAATACATCTGCACATCATTATAAGGCTAGCCTGCCAGACTCATCCCTCCATGCTGGATTGTACGCCAATGTGTTTCACAGCTGCACATAAGCGATGTGCATCTGGCGAGCTGCACTTCGCTCAGGACTTCGAGGTTTGGTTGCCTATCTTGCTTCGGGCAGCACTCACAGTCATCAGCGCCAGACTTCGCAGACAGCACCACAGCGCTTTTAGGGGGCTTACAGATAGGTCTCTACCTACCAGGCCAGCCATAAGACATCCATCTTCACCCAAGAGAATGAGGATGAAGGTATGGAACCCGGGGAGAGGAACTGCGAGGTTCTTGAGCAAATTGATATAGAAAGTGACAAGGTATTGGAGATGTTGGCAGGCTTAAAAGTGGACAAATCTCCAGGTCCGGATGATTTGTATCCCAGACTGCTGAGGGAGGCAAGGGGGGACATCGCAGGGGCTCTGACCCAAATTTTTAATTCCTCTCTGGTCACAGGGGAGGTGCCAGAGGACTAGAGAGCAGCTAATGTGGTTCCGCTATTTAAGAAGGGTTGTAGAGATAAGCCAGGGAACTACAGGCCAGTGAGTCTCACGTCAGTGGTAGGGAAACTATTGGAGAAAATTCTGAAGGAGAGAATCTATCTCCACTTGGAGAGGCAAGGTTTGATCAGGGATAGTCAGCATGGCTTTGTCAGAGTGAGATTATGCCTAACAAATTTGATTGAACTTTTTGAGGAGGTGACCAGGTGTGTAGATGAGGGTGGTGCAGTTGATGTAGTTTATATGGATTTCAACAAAGCTTTTGACAAGGTCCCACATGGGAGACTTATAAAGAAGGCAAATGCACATGGGATACAGGGTAATTTGATAAGGTGGATTCAAAATTGGCTCAGCTGTAGGAAACAGAGAATGATGATAGAAGGCTGCTTTAGTGACTGGAAGCCCGTGTCCAGTGGCTTACCACAGGGATCAGTGTTCGGTCCCCTATTATTTGTCATTTATATAAATGTCATAGATGACTATGCGGGGGGCAGGATTAGTAAGTTTGTGAATGACACAAAGATTGGCTGGGTGGTTAACAATGAGGTTGAGTGTCTTGGGCTACAGGAAGATATAGATGGGATGGTCAAATGGGCAGATAGCGGCAGATGGAATTTAACCCTGAAAAGGAGTAATTTGACAAGGAAGTATTCAATGAATGGCATGACACTAGGAAGTTCTGAGGAACAAAGGGACCTTGGTGTGTGTGTCCATAGATCTCTGAAGGCAGAGGGGCATGTTAGTGGGGTGGTAAAAAAGGCATATGGACACTTGCCTTTATCAATTGAGGCATAAATTACAAAAGTAGGGAGGTCATGTTGTAGTTGTATAGAACCTTGGTGAGGCCACAGCTGGAGTACTGTGTGCAGTTCTGGTTGCCACATTATAGGAAGGGTGTGATTGCATGGAGGGGGTGCAGAGGAGATTCACCAGGATGTAGCCTGGGATGAAACATTTAAGTTATGAAGAGAGGTTGGATAGACTTCGGTTGTTTTCGTTGGAGCAGAGAAGACTGAGGGGCGACCTGATTCAGATGTACAAGGTTATGAGGGGCATGGACAGGGTGGATAGGGAGCAGCTGTTCCCCTTAGTTGAAGAGTGAGTCACAAGGGGACACAAGTTCAAGCTGAGGGGCAGGAGGTTTAGGGGGGATGTGAGGAAAAACCATTTTATCCAGAGGGTGGTGATGGTCTGGGATGCACTGACTGGGAGGGTGAAGGAGGCAGGTTACCTCACATCCTTTAAAAAGTAGCTGGATGAGCACTTGGCACATCATAACATTCAAGGCTTTTGGCCAAGTGCTGGTAAATGGGATTAGGTAGGTAGGTCAGGTGTTTCTCACGTGTTAGTGCAGACTTGATGAGCCATGGGGCCTCTTCTGCACTGTGATTCTGTGATAAGATGGGGGTGGCTTTGTACAGCTGCAGGGCTAGGACTTGCTTGGGGAAGTGGGAGAAGTGATCTCACGCAAGGGAAGAGGCTGCAGGGTGAGGACTGTACTAAGGAATAGGGGTATCCCAGAGTGTGTGTGAGGGCACAGGCTGATGTGTGCAAGTGGCCTCAAGAGGGCAAAGGCTGAGGAGGCAGTCTCCAGAGCAATTGAGGTCAAGTTGAGATATGAGGGTGTGTGTGAAAGAGTGGTGATGTCCCTTGAGCCAGCAGTGAGTGAGATAACAGTGACTGTTGGCTTGAGTGAGTTTAGGGTGATGAGATGGTTGCCTTACCCTGGCAGCAGAGGTGAGATCATTCATCCTCTATATCTGCATTGGATGGCCAACCTCTTCTGTGCAGCACTGACACTGACCACTGCTGCCATTGCCTACCAAGCCAGAGTGGTAATGTAGTTACCCCTTTTGCAGCCAGAACGGTGGTAGAGGACATCACAGCGGGCCTCCACAGTGTCCAAAAGGTACTCGAGGGACGCGTCACTAAACCTTTTATGGCACATCTTATCTGCAGCAGTCCTAGGTTGGAAGCACTGAGAGATGTGCATGTGTCTGTGCTTTAAATGTGGCGCCCGGCATGACAAAGTGGCGAGGTGACGGCGTGGTGGACGAATTGGAACTTGCCTGCAGTGGAAACAGCGCAGGCTGTTTGGGATGATATGGCGTGAGAAGGCGCTACTGCAGGTAAAATGTCCTTTTACCCACCCGCTACCGCACTTGGTGTAAATCTGGGACAATTCCGCGCCATATCTCGAATATCGTGCGACGTTTTGGTCTCCTTATTTAAGGAAGGATGCAAATGCATTAGAGCAGTTCAGAAGAGGTTTACTAGATTGATAACTGGAATGAGCAGGTTGTCTTATGAGGAAAGGTTAGACAGACTAGACTTGTTTCCACTGGAGTTTAGAAAAGTGAGGGGTGACTTGATTAAAGTATATAAGATCTTGAACGGTCTCGACAAAGTTGATGTGGAAAGTATGTTTCCTCTTGTGGGAGAGTCCAGAACTAGGGGGCACTGTTTTAAAATTAGGGTTTGCCCTTTTAGGACAGAGATGAGGAGAAATTTTTTATCTCACAGGGTTGTGCAACTTTGAAACTGCCTCAAAAGGTAGCGGGTTGGGGAGTGAAGGGGGTAGTTTTTTAATATTTTTAAGGCGGAGATATATAGGTTCTTGTTAGGCAAGGGAATCAAAGTCTGCACTGAAGTGCTGTGTTCGGCTGCAGTAGAGAACTTCAGTTGGAGTTTGGTGACTGAGGGAGTTCGGTGAGATGGGAGGAGGTGCTCCTTTCTTTTTCTACCTTGGCTCAGAAAGAAGAGCAGCGGCCTTGGTAAGTGGGAACTGGTGAGTAAATTAGAAAAATGTAATATTTTTAAAGTTCCTATACTTGGATTTAACTGTGAAGCAC
Source organism: Carcharodon carcharias (assembly GCF_017639515.1). Taxonomy (NCBI): domain Eukaryota; kingdom Metazoa; phylum Chordata; class Chondrichthyes; order Lamniformes; family Lamnidae; genus Carcharodon; species Carcharodon carcharias. The sequence goes on along the minus strand of NC_054470.1, from coordinate 121,542,405 downwards.
CAGGAATAAGGGAAATTTAAGGGCCAATATAATTAAGTAATATAAATAATCCAAAGTAGAATAAAGTTAACCTAAAGGAAGTTGAGTTAAGACGTGGCACAGCAGCTCAGTCAAGTGGAACATGTGTCCTGTAATATGTGTAAAGTCATGGACGCTACCGAAGTGTAGGAAGTGCTGTCAGCTGCAGAAACTTGAGCTCCAGGTTACAAAGCTCGAGCAGTGGCTGGAGTCACTGTGGCACATCCACGAGGCTGAGAGCTACATGGATAGCACGTTCAGAGAGGTGGTCACATCACAGCTTAAGGGCCTGGAGACAGAGGGGGAATGGGTGGCCACCAGGCAGTCCAAGAGAAGTAGGCAGGTGGTGCAGGAGACCAGCTCACAAATCGATTTTCCATTCTGGAAGCAGGTGAGGGCACTGGTTCCTCAGAGGAGTGCAATCAGAGCCAAGTTTGTGACACCATGAGCAGCTCGGCTGTACGGTGGGGGCTGGGGGGGGTAGCGCGGCGGGGGAGAAAGGGAAAAGGAAGAACTATGGTGAAAGGGGATTCATTGGTTAGGGGAACAGACAGGCATTTCTGTGGCCGTAGACATGACTCCAGGATGATATGTTGCCTCTCTGGTGCTAGGGTCAAGGATGTCACAGAGCAGCTGAAGGACATTCTTCTGGGGGAGGGTGATCAGCCAGAGGTCGTGGTTCACAATGGTGCCAATGACTTAGGTAGGAAGGGAGATGTGGTCCTGCAATCAGAATTTAGGGAGCTAGGTAGAAAATTAGCAAGCAGGACCTCTAATGTAGTAATCTCTGGATTGCTCCCAATGCCATGTGCCAGTGAGTACAGAAATAGGAGGATAAAGCAGATGAATGCGCGGCTGGAAAGATGGTGCAGGAGGGAGGGCTTTAGATTCCTGGGACACTGGGACTGGCTCTGGGGGAGATGGCACTTGTACAAGCTGGACAGGTTGCACCTGAACAGAGCTGGGACTGAGTTCCTTGCGGGGCGTTTTGCTAGTGCTGGTGGGAGGGCTTTAAACTAACTCGGCAGGGGTGTGGGAACCTAGAGAAAATGTTAGAGAGGAATAACAGGGTGCACAAAATACTGGGAGGGCCAGAAAGTATAGAGAATAGTAAGTTAATAGGTAAAGTCAGGGTAAGGGAGAAAGTAACCAAATCTAAATCAGGGTTACTATGCATGTATGTGAATGCACGGACTATAGTAAGTAAGATTGGGGAGTTACAGGCGCAGATTGGAAATATGATGTTGTGACAATAACATAGACCTCGCTCAAGGAATGGCAGGACTGGGTGTTAAATATTCCTGGGTACAAGATGTTCAGAAGAGATAGGAAAGGAAGGAAAGGAGGAAGGGTGACGGTATTGGTTAAGGAGAGCACTGCAGTGCAGAGAAGGAGGATGTCACAGAGGGTTCAAGGACAGAATCAATTTGGCAAGAGCTAAGGAACAAAATGGTGCAATTACATTGCCTAGTGTAGTCTATTGACCACCAAATAGTGAGAAGGACATAGAAGAACACATCTGCAGGGAAATTACAGAGAGATGCAGGCATTATAGAGTAGTTATAATGGAGGAACTTTAATTACCCAAATGTAGACTGGGCCACTGGGACTGGCTCTGGGGGAGATGGCACTTGTACAAGCTGGACAGGTTGCACCTGAACAGAGCTGGGACTGAGTTCCTTGCGGGGCGTTTTGCTAGTGCTGGTGGGAGGGCTTTAAACTAACTCGGCAGGGGTGTGGGAACCTAGAGAAAATGTTAGAGAGGAATAACAGGGTGCACAAAATACTGGGAGGGCCAGAAAGCACTAGTATAGAGAATAGTAAGTTAATAGGTAAAGTCAGGGTAAGGGAGAAAGTAACCAAATCTAAATCAGGGTAGTGTAAAGGGTGGAGAGGGGCAAGAGTTCCTAAATTGTGTTCAGGAGAATTTTCTACAGCAGTATGTCCAATCCAACAAGAAAAGTTGGACCTGGTTCTTGGAAATGAGGCGGGCCAATAGATCAAGTGTTGGTGGGGGAGCATTTAGGAGATGGTGATCATTGTATTGTACATTTTAGGATGGTGATAGAAAAGGAAGATAGGCAACCCAGAGTAAAAATAATTAACTGGACAAGAGCCGATTTCGATGGGGCAAGAACGGAGCTGGGCCAGATAGACTGGAATGAAAGGTTGGTCAGAAAAACTGTAGCTGAACAATGCATAACCTTCAAAGAGAAACAAACACAAAAAATGCTGGGAAAACTCAGCAGGTCTGACAGCATCTATGGAGAGAAAGACAGAGTTAATGTTTCGAGTCTGTATGGCTTCTTCAAAAAAGAATTGGTTCGGGCACAGTCAAGGTATATTCCATCGAAAGGGAAAGGTAGGACAAACAAATCCAGAGCTCCCTGGATGAAAAAGGTGATTGAAATTAAGATAAAGAAGAAAAAGTGCATTTATGACAGATGTCAGGTAGAAGATACAATTGAGAACCAAGAGGAATACAGAAGATCCAAAGGGGAGGTGGAAAAGCATATTAGAGAAGTGGAGAGGGATTGAGAAAAGACTGGCAGCCAACATAAAGGGGAATCCCAAAGTCTTCTTTAGGCATATAAATAGTAAAAAGTTGGTAAAAGGAGGAGTAGAGCCGATTATGGACCTAAAAGGGAACTTACACATGGAGCAGCGGCCACGACTGAGGTGTTAAATGAATATTTTGCATCCGTCTTTACCGAGGAGGTAGCTGCTACCCAGGCCATGGTGACAGGCGAGGAAACTCTGTCACTGGAAGGGTTCAAAATTGATAAGGAGCAAGTGCTGAATAGACTGTCAATAATTAAAGTTGACAAGACACCAGGTCCAGATGAGATGCTTTCAAGGAAATTGAAGGAAGTGAGAGTAGAAATTGCAGGGGCACTGGCCATAATCTTTCAGTCTTCCCTAGACTCGGGGGTGGTACCAGAGGACTGGAGGACTCCAAACATTACGCCCTTGTTCAAAAAAGTTTGTAAGGATAAGCCCAGCAATTACAAACTTGTCAGTTTAACTTCAGTGGTGGGCAGGATTCTAGAAACAATTATTCGGATTAGTAGTCACATGGAAAAACATAGGTTGATAAGGAAAAGCCAGCATGGATTTCTAAAGGGGAAATCGTGTTTAACTAACTTGCTGGAGTTATTTAAAAAGGTAACAGAAAAGGTCAATGAGGGTAATGCTGTTGATGTGGTGCACATGGACTTTGAAAAGGCATTTGACACAGTACCACACAACAGACTTGTGGGAAAAGTTATTGCTTATGGAATAAAAGGGACAGTAGCAACTCGGAGAGAAAATTGGCTGAAAAATAGGAAGCAAAGAGTAATGGTCGATGGATTTTTTCGGGCTGAGAGAAAGTTTGTAGTGGAGTTCATCAGAGGTCGGTATTGGGACCCTTGCTGTTCCTGATATATATTAATGATCTAGATCTTGGGGTGCAGAGGACAATTCCAAAGTTTGCAGATGATACGAAGCTTGGGAGTGTTGTTAACTGTGAGGAGGATGGAACTTCAAGAAGACACAGACAAGTTGGTGGAGTGGGCAGATAGGTGGCAGGTGAAGTTCAATTTGGAGAAGTGTGAGGTGGTGCATTTTGTAGGAAGAACATGGACAGACAATATAAAATAAGGGGTGAAAATTTGAAGGGGGTTCAGAAGCAGAAAGACTTGGGTTTATATGTGCACAGATCCTTGAAGGTGGCAGGACAGGTTGAGAGAGCAGTTAACAAAACATATAGTATCCTGGCTTTATTAATAGGGGCATAAAGTACAAGAGCAGGGAGGTTATGCTGAATTTATATAAGACACCTGTTAGATCTCAGCTGGAATATTGTGTACAGTTCTGGGCATCATATTATAGGAAGGATGTGAACACATTCGAGTGCAGAAGAGATTTACAAGAAACTTCAGTTATGAGGATAGATTAGAGATGTTGGGACTGTTCTCCTTGGAGACAAGAAGGCTGAGGGGAAATTTGACAGAGATGTTCAAAATCATGAGGGGGCTGGATGGAGTAGATAGGGGGAAACTGTTCCCACTCATAAAAGGATCAAGAACGAGAGGGCACAGATTTAAAGTGATTTGTGAATGAAGCAAATGTGACTTGAGAAAAACCTTTTTCACACAAACGAGTGGTTTGGGTCTGGAATGCACTGCCCGGAAGTGTGGTGGAGGCAGGCTCAATCAAGGCATTCAAGAGGACATTAGATGAATATTTGAATAGAAACAATGTGCAAGGGTGCTGGGAAAAGGCAGGGCAATGGCACTAGATCATAATGCCCATTTGGAGAGCCGGTGCAGACATGATGGGTCAAATGGCCTCCTCCTGTGCCTTAAGATGCTGTGATTCTGTGATATCGGGAGTAAATGTGGAATTCAAAACAAAAACAGACCAGCTATGATCTTATTGGGTGGCAGAACAGGCTTGAGAGGTGAATGGCCTACTCCTGCTCCTATTTTACATTTTTGTAGGGGCAGAAACCCTCATTGCATTTATAAAATACTTGGAATGCACGTGTTGTAACCTACAGGGATATGGACCAAGAGCTGGAAATGGGATCGTATATCAAATGACACAGGCTTGATGGGTGAAATGGCCTCCTTTGGGGCAAATCTTTTATGTTTTTCATCCCTAGCCAAGCTGTTCCAGTACAGCTACAACACTGGCATCTACCTGATAATGTGGAAAACTGCTCATGTAGCTTCTGTCCACAAGAAGCAAGCCAAATGCGACCCAGCCAATTACTGTCCAACCAGCCTGCTCTCAATCATCATTGAAGTGATGGAGTTGTCACTGACAGGGCTATCAAGTGGCACTTACTCAGCAACAACCTGCTCACTGATGCTCAGTTTGGGTTCTGCCAGGGACACTTGATTCCAGATCTCATTACAGCCTTGGTCCACAAATGGGAAAAGAGCTGAATGCCCAAGGTGAGGTGAGAGTGACTGCCCTTGACATCAAGGCCTTGATCGAATCAAGGAACCATGGTGATACTGAGGTCAATTGAAACCAGCAGTGAGGGGTGGGGGATGCTCTCTACTGGCTGGAGTCACAAAGGCAGACAACTGTGGTAAATCATCTCAGTTCCAGGACATCGCTGCGGGAGTTCCTCAGGACATTGCAGGAGTTCCTCAGGGGAGTGTCCGAGGCCCAACCATCTTCAGCTACTTCATCAATTATCCTCCCTCCATCAAAATGTTAGAAGCGATGTTCGCTGATGATAACACAGTGTTTAGTACCATCCATGACTCCTTAGATACTGAAGCAGTATATGCTACATGCAGCAAGAACTGGACAACATTCAGGCTTGGGCTGAAAACTGACAAGTAATTCATGCCACATAAATGGGAGGCCATAACCTTCTCCAACAAGAGATAATCTAATCAACTCCCCTTAATATTTAAGGTATGACAGTTTCCAAATCCCCACAATCAACATCCTGGGGGTTATCACTGACCAGAAACTGAACTGGAACAGCCATATAAATACTGTGGCTACAAGAGCAGGTGAAAAGCTGGGAATTCTGTGGCCAGTAACTCACCTCATGACTCCCAATGCTTGCCCATCACCAACAAGGCACAAGTCAGGAGTATGATGCACCTTCTTGGATGAATGCAGTTCCAACACTCAAAAAGCTCAACACATTCCAGGGCAGAGCAGTCTGCTTGATCAACATTTTATCCACCATCTTAAACATTCACTCCCTCCACCATTGACGCACTGTGGCAGCAATATGTACCATATATGGGATGCACTGAAGCAACTCACCAATAATTCTTCAACAACTCCTCACAAACCCATGGCTTTCACCATTTAGGAGGACAAGAGCAGCAGGTGGATGGCAGCATCATCACTTCCAAGTTCCGTCTAAGTCATACCCCATCCCAACTTGCATATCCAACACCATTCCTTCATTGTCACTGGCTCTAAATCCTGGAACTCCCTATATAGTAGAACTATGCCTTCACAACATGAAGTGCAGCAGTCAGCTACCAGCATCTCAAGGTTCAACCTGGGATAGGCAATAAATGTTGGCCTTGCCAATGACACTAACATTTGTTTAATTTGAAGAAGGGATATAGATTTACCTTTTCCATCCATTATCAAGAAGCATATGTTACTTATCTGATCATGAAATTGATGAATGTTACTAATCCAATTGTTATTGCTTCCCAAATTCACATTTACTCATATGCATCTAAGACAAAGAATATGTCAATTGTTTGTTCTGCATTCAATATCTTTAAAACATTTACTAATGTAACACATATGCTTCCTTTTTGGTCCCACACACACCTTACTCTAACTTTATTGGAAACTAACTTAAATGAAATACAGAAATAAATGTTTTATCTAAACAGAGCTATTTCATTAAGACAAGGCAACCACTAGGTTGCGCCAAACACAACAAACTACAGTGCTGTTCCTACCTTTCCTGTAATTGTCGAATCTGTTCATTTTTTTCCTGGTGGTCAGCTTTCAGAATTTTGATGGTAGTTAAATGCTTTGAAATCTCATTTGTTGCATTCTGTGACAACAAAATAAGAACAAAGTAATTAGTTGGGATAAGAAAACAAAAGTCTGTTTAAAAAAGGGACCTTGTGATTTTTGATAGTACTTCAAATTATTTCAATGATAATTTGTTAGATCTGAAAAGCATAATTTTTAATTTTCAACCAATACCTATATAGTTCATTTCTGTCAACAATTTACTTTTTAGATGTGGATTCCCATTATATTTAAAGATCTGTAGTTCTTGCACATATATAGTCATAGGATATGTTCTCTGTTGTCTTACTTTTCTACTCAAGTATAGCTAGAAAATTATGACAATTGAATAATTGACTTATTTTTTCATTTACTTCAAGGATACCAGAAATTTTTCATTAAAGGTTGATTTGATAGAGTTGTTTAAAATTATGATGGAATGAGAAAGCGTAGAGATTGAACAGATTGTTTCCAATGGTAAAAGGATTTAGAACAAGGAGACATAGATTAAATATAAGAGATTTAGGACAGATGGAAGGAGAAACATTTTTAAACAGGGAGTGCAGAAAGCACCAGCAGAGTTAGTGATTGAAACAGACACCAAGTCAACATTTAAAATGCATTAAATAGGTGTTTGAAGAAAAGGGAATAAAAGGATACAGGAACAAAGCAGAAAGGTGGAATTAGGATACTGCTCATCTGGAGGATAAACACCAACAGGGACTGGTTTTGCTGAACAGTCTATTTCTCTACTGCAATTTCCAAGCAATTATTATGTTGTTATTTATGAAACTAAGAAGACAAGTGGCAGAAATGAGAAGGAGGTATTTATTTATATATATTTAAGGAGGGTAAATATATTTAAGACACAGAATGAATGAGAGTGACAGAGAAAGGGAGCAAGAGAGATAGGGATACAGAGAAAGAGACAGATAGAAACAGAAGGCCTGAGAGACTGAGAGCAAGAGACAGAGGAGAGAGCATGATCTGGGTGTTGTAACTCACCCAGCTTCTGTGAATCAATACCCAAAATGCATCATGACAACCCACATCACATGGCAATCAGGTAAAAACAGAACTGGGAAGCTATAGGACTGGGAAGTTATAGCATGCATTTGTTTGGCAGATAGATGAATCATGAGAGTTGTAGATTCCACCCTGCTTATGTGGAACTACAATACACAGGGTGTGCTGTGAAAACCAGGCAGAAAATACATAAAAATGTAAGTGAAACAGAAAGGAAAACATAGATTCAATTTTTCTTCATTTTGCACCCTAGTTTTCTATAGGGTGGCGATTCTCTTTTGTCACTGAGGTGGCTAATGTTTGCACTGGGACCTGAAAGAGGAGTTCCAGAGATGCTTTGAGTCTAACCTTAGGCAATGTAGCTGAAGATAATTAGCAACATCCTGGCCGTGGGGAAAGGGGAGAGGAACAAGAAGGGGGACAGTCCAGGCTGAAGACGAATTAGATGGGGAGAGGGAATGGGTGTATCCCAGGGATCAATGCTGAGTCAAGATGATGTGGCCTTGGGTGTAATCTGCTGACAATACTTATCTTTTGTTGAACCACCTACTCTTGTAAGATTGCAAAAGACTTGAGGAAGACATACAGGTTAGTGGAATCTGCAAAGATCTTAAAAACATGATTTAATGTATGGAAAAGTGCAGTAATATATTTTGGGGAAGAAACAAGGAATGGTGATATACACTGAATGAAATGTGCTGAAGACTGTAGATGAAAACATAGTAAGGGTTCAAATGAATAATTCTTTGAAAATATGAGTGAAGGTAGATTGCTGATATCAATCTTCCATCTTGGGAGATGGTGGATCGCCCCAAGGTTATGTAACTTCTAGAGTGAACAACCTCTGTTGGTCTTGTGCTGAAGCTCGCCATACAGCATCATGCCTTTGAGGATGGGGTCACCATCCATTCAGCTCACATGACCCAGCCAACAGAGTTGCTCCTGATTCGAAAGCAGACATTCTGGGGGTCCCCGCACATCCCTGGACTTCCAGATTTGGCACTCTATACTGCCAGGAAATGCTCAATATTAATCTGAGACAGCAGAGGTGGAAGCTGTTCAGCCGCTTTTCTTGGCTTGCATAAATTGTCCATACCTCACGACTGTAAGGGAGGGTGCTGAAAACACAAGCCTAGTACACATGGAGCTTTGTATTTTCGATTAATTTGCCGTTGATCCACACACTCAATTTTGACATGACAGCTGCAGTCTTGGCAATCCTGGTGCTGATTTCAACATCAAGGGATAGGTTGCTGGTAGTCATTGATCCTGTGAAGCTGTTGGCTCCCTGCAGAGTGAGGCTGTCAATGTGATGGAAGGTGGAGTCTTTATGTCCTGGCCCATAACTTTGGTCTTCCTGACTCTGATTGTCAGTCAAAATACCTTGCAGGCCTAGGAGAGATGATCTACAAGCTGCTGCAAGTGAACTTCAGTATGGGATGCCAGCACAGCAAATCACGGACTAGGACTTTACACCTTTGGTATTGATGCGCAGTCTTGCCATGTTGAACAGCCTGCCATCAGCTCTGGCATGCAAGTAGATGTCCTCATTTGAGTAGTCAAAACTGTAAAATAGCAGCATGGAGAAAAATACGCCAAAGAGAGTTTGTACAGCCCTGCTTTACCCCACTACTGATCTTGAAAGCATCTGATGATGCTCCATTTTAATTGACAGAATTGTGCATGTTCTCGTGGAAGGAAGAAATGATGCCCAGGAGTAAATAAAGCCATCAATAAAGGTCAACAGCATTTTGAGTTTCACAAATAGGGCACAGAATACAAGAGTAAAGAAGCAATGATAACCTTGCACAAAACACCGTTTAGGCTACAACTGCATTGCTGTGGGTAGATCTGGGCACTCCATTCTAGGGATATTGAAGCCATAGAGTGTGTGCAGTGTACGTTCACCTGGATAAAGTCAGTGATGTGAAACTAGTTATTGGGAGAGACTTTATATATTGGGATTATTCCCATTACAGCATAGAAGGTTAAGAGGAGATCTAATTGAGTGTTTTAAAATTATTAAATGTTATGATGGGTACAGGGAAAGGCAGTTAGCTCTGACTGTGGGGTCAATGACAAGGGCCACTGAGAGCTTAGAGAAAGAAGCTGAGAGCTTTTATGCAGCAACTGGAAAGTGGAAAGCTATTGTAATGGACAGGAGGGGGATTAATTTAACCAGCCCTGATTTCTCTACTCACTATTTGTCCGTAAACAACAGTGTTTTTGATTTTTAATTTCCCCCCTTTATAAGCAGTGGCGTACTTTCCCCAACCCTTCATTTTTGGAGTTATTCAATCCTCTATTAATAATCCCACAGCAAAGTCAAAATAAGGTAAACTAAGAGGGGTAGTTTATTATAAACACACACACACACACACAAATCATAGGAAGGAGTTTCACAACATCAACTGCTTTTACATTCTTACAGTAAAAGAGGGATAAGGGAAAGAAAAGGTTTCAGGGAAAAGACCACGTCAAAAATAAGAATTATAGTTTCACGTGAGTCTAGAGTCCAGTAAGTCAATGTGCAATGAAGGTTCTTTCAGGTGTCTTTGTCTGGCAGAATTCCTGGTCTTGGTCCTAGGAACTCTGTTGCAGGCTGAGTCCATTGAAGATGCAGCAAAGTATTCTTGTATCCTGATTATTGGTTCACTCTGTAGGTGAAATAGAGTTCTTTCTGGAGATCAGACCCTGAGATGGAGGTCAAAAGGAGGCTGCTATAGCCTGGAGTCCAGCTCTCTTCGGAGGTTAAACCGCTACTGAAGTTAAAATTCAAAAGCTGTATAATTAAAGGAATTCTAACAGCTCAGGTTTCGGTTATGTGACAGGGTAGTTTTTGGGTCGTGCTATTCAGCTAATGAGATGCCCTTGTTAAAGCACATTGTGTTTTGAGCAGGAAACTGAAGAACCAATAGTACAACAGTGGAGATGACGAGTCCCAAACTGCTCTGCCTTTGTCCAGAACTGGCTGGTACAGACGTATCATCTACGAATCATGTGTGTTGACTTGGCTGGAATGTTTATACAAGTCACATTCCAGGAGGATGATGAAGTAGCCTTTGTCTATTGGAACAGCTTTGAATCTTCCAGAACTACAAACATGTGATCAGCTTCAGCCATTTTATCAGCCTAACTATTGTCCATTTTGAAAAACAGAAAAAAAAAAATTATTAAGTAGCCAGGCTGACGTGGATATATATGTCTCCTGGATGGGACATTATGTCAAAAGGAAATGTATTTTTTTAATTTATTCACAGGACATAGATATCCTTGGCAAGGCTAGCCTTTATTGCCCACCCGAAATTGATTGTTAATTCCTTTTGAAGTCTGATGGTGAAACAGGAAACCAGATGCCAATCTGTTACTTAATACTATTTACAGAATATTTATTTACAGAATGCAACATGACATATATCTGCCTCCTCCCTAACTAACACCCTGTATCCCAGCAGTCTTCCTTTATAGATTGTTTGTCATGTCTACACATTCTTTTCACCCTTGGAGAAAGGTGTGGAGTAGTAAAAGAATTTTGGAGGCTAATTAACAAGCTGCTTTCAGTTCCATAAACTTCATTTCATAGTCAACAAATCCTGGAGCAGCATTTAAACCCAGATCTTACAGCATAAAAACAGAAGTGTTATCAACTGTGTCATTCAGGTGTGTAAGTCTTTCTTTTTATGTGGTCAAGGTACTTATATTATGACACAGCCGATGGTAAAGGCTGAGTTATTCAAATCCCAGAGGGAAACTTGAAACAACTGTCAGAGCCCATTTTTGCAATTTGTATGTTTTGAGATGCAGGATTTGAATTCATTAGTAATAAGGCCACCAAGTCTCAAGATGTTTTTTTATAAAACTAAATTAAACATTTATTAATACAAGAAAGATTGTAAGCACATACATATGTCTACCAAATTACTACTATAATAACTACAAAAATCCCCTAATTCATCTGACTTTCAGTTACACCCCTGTTAAGGCAACAGTAAATCTCATAGATTTAAACAGACACCTGGCAAAGCACACCTTGGACAGTTCAATTCAAAATGAGTTTCTTTCAGCTCTGGGTCCTTGCAGGCAGCAGCTTGAGGCTTACAGGCAGCAGCTTGAGGCTTACAGGCTGGAGGCTTCTCACACTTGTTGGATCTTAAAATGCCTCTCCCTTACACTCAATCTCCTTTCTCCTTTATATATATCGTTCTCTTTGAATGCAAATTTTCCATTGTATCACTAGGCTTTTAACTTTACCTCTTCTAACAATAACATCCTTTCATTCCACCAATTTTATTAGTAAGCTGAAAAAAATAAACATATTGCTTGGCATCTTCTAGCTAGGTATAAAGTTTCACCTGCAGTCTTGAATGGTTCCTTATAACAATTGTAAATTTACACTTTACTTTCTATCCTCCTTACATTTACCTAATTAACATCTCAAAACTACTATACATCAAAGCATCCAGACTAGCTGGCTTTAATCCAATTAAGACACACACAGGCACACACTTTGACACAGGTCCCACTAGAACTCTATTTTAAAAAATAATTTCCAATAACATTATGGACATTAACATCGCTTCATGACAACTTAATCAATGCCCTTCACCTGTAATGCCTTAACATTGATAATAAAACTAACACACCATCAGCAATGAACCACTTTCTTGGCAATTCAGTGGCTGGCTAGGCCATTTTAAAGTGCAGTTAAGAGTCAACCACATTGCTGTGGGTCTGGATTATATATAGGTGAGACCAGGTGGGAACACTTCCTAAAGAACCAGATGGATTTTTATGACAATCAGGTAATTTCATTGTCACCATTACCTAACCGTCATTTTTTATTCCAGAAGTATTTATTTCGTTAGCTTAAATTCCTCAGCTGCCATGGTGGGATTTTAACTTATGTCTCATGATTATAAGTCCAGTAACCTAAGTTGAGGCAAAAAAAAACACTGAATTTTTACTTGAAAATTAATTCAGATTTGAAGTGTTGGGGGGTATTTGTCCACATTGATGATGCTATATAAATATAATTTGGTACTGTTAAGGTGCAGTAAGACATGGGAGATCATGAGGCAGCCGGATTTGCTTTGGATTTCTCTATCATAAAGCTGACACAGACACGATGGCTAAATGGCCTGGGTGTTCTAAAAGTCAACTTAATTTTATATGAATGTGTTGGGATGTTTCTGAGAAATGCAATGAGCCACAGTTCTCTTGTTCGTTAAGAACATAAAAAATAAGCGCAGGAGAAGACCAAATGGCCCATCAAGCCTGCCCTGCCATTCAATATGATCATGGCTGATCTTAGGCCTCTACTCCACTTCCTGTGTGCTCCCCACATCCCTTGATTACTTCAGAGACCAAAAATCTGTCTATCGTAGCCTTAAATATTTGTGGTTCTGCTTTTTAATTTAGCTCCTAGCTGCTCATTCTTCCTCAGCAGAACCTTTTTCTTGATCCTACCTATGTCATTGGTACCCACATGGACCACAACAACTGGATCCTTCCCCTCCCACTCCAAGTTCCTCTGCATCCCGAAGGACATGTCCTTAACCCTGGCACTGGCAGGCAACACAGCCTTTGGGACTCATGTGCACAGCTGCAGAGAACAGTATCTATCCCTCTAACTATACTGCACTCGACTACAACTACATTCCTTTTTACTTCCCCCACTTGAATGGCTCCTTGCACCATGGTACCATGGTCAATTTTCTCAGTACAGTTTTCTCCTGCAGTCCCTGCTCTTATGCACACAAGCTGCAAGAACCTTGAACTGTTGGACAACTGCAGGGGTTGACTTTCCACTATTGCGACCATCTGCATCTCCGTACCTGCCTCATTCACAGACACACCTTCCTGTCTCTGACCTCAGACCAACTCTAAAGTACCTAACCTAAGGGGTGAGAAGTATGAAATGAATATTACTGGCTGTTGCTTACTTCCAGTACCAAGTTTACACATGGTAGAATTGCAAACAATAATCATTTTGATTCGGATGACAAAAACAGAAAACCTGTTGAAAATATCGCAGTAAAGAAAATATACAGAACAGTTGGTCCACTAACCTTCAATTTACTCTGCAGCTGTTTCAGTTCTGTTTCCATAGGTTTGTGAGGTGTAACTGAATTGGTGAAAGCACGGCTGGAAGCTGAAGATGAACTCTCATCTGCTGACCTTGTGACAGGAGCTTGTTGCTCTGCCATTTGATTCAACTTTTTGTCCAGTGCATCCTTCAGGTGCTGCTGCTCCGTGAGGTCAAACGTTAACTTCTGTTTGTAAGTGAAAATGTTCAGTCATCAAAAAGCAATCTAATTTGCAAAATATATACACAAAGCATACAAAATATATTTAACCCAAGCTGTGTCAACTGTTAAGTAGCAAAATACACTGATGTGTTGTGGGAAGAACATGGGTTTACAGCTGCAGTACTTTGAAATTTGAATTACTAATCTCAGCTGGAATATCCACTTGAGGAAGAATCAAGTAAAGACATAATTCCCCACACATAAAAGCAGGGTACTGAAGAGAAATGGCATAAATGCTGTCCTGCACCATCTTATTGTAATTATGGAATCGCAGAGGTCTTCAAGACTATACCCTTGCAATTCCACTAGAAATGGAATGACAGAAGGAAACCTTTAAGGAAAGAATAGGTAGGGTTGAGAAGATAGTTTTCTTTTAAAGATGCAGTATTTACTGTACTGATGCTCCAGCTAGGCTGCATTTAAGCTTAGTTGACATTTATTATTAAAATATTTTTCTTACTGATTAACTTGAGTAAATAATCAAGACATAACATCTATTCATACTGACAATATTTAAGCAGCTTAAAGTGTTTTGCAGAACAATGCAGTATGTATTTATCAAATCCATCTGAGAGGCAGGTTAGCAACATGCTGCCTGGCCTCTGTTAATGCTGCCATGGAGACGGGCACTGAGGCCAATGCACTGTTGAGCTGGGCACAGAGGTCAATTGAGGTGAGCACTGAGGTGAGAGAGAGCTCAGCAATGACTGAAGTTGTAGTTCTTCCCTGCCACCCCCAACTCTAGTGTGAGGAGTAGGTGATAGTGTTTATGAATTTATCCAAACATAGTCCTCTTCTACATCACTTTTAACACCTCTTAAGTCAGTTTTAACTAAATTATCGAACTCCCCTCATCTTTTTCCCAAATTAAGCAAGTGCACAAGAATGCACTGTGATCTCACTGTGGGCTTAGAAGCAGGAATTTTCAGGAAATTCAGAGACCTCAGAAATTGCATTTATCATGATTATAATGTAATCTAGAGCATTTCTAGCAGACGCAACTTCTAAATGATAATTCAGAGAGAGAAAATTAAACTTTTAGAAAGCAAGTCTCTTCACTTTATAATGTTATGTAGCTTTCTGTGGACTGTGATATTTAACCATCTAATACATTTGCCAGAAATTTTCTCGTGGCTTCTCCCGATCATCTGACATAACTTCAAAGAGAGACGGGCAAGCACCATGTTTATGTCACTTAACCTGGGGTTCCCTGAAGTTATGGGGGCTGATCATGAAAAAGCCCAGAGGCAAATCCTGGTGATGAAGCTTTGTCCTGTTGTGTACACAAAAACTATGCACTATTTTACTCAATGGAACTGAAAACATTGGCTGGAATTATTTATAAGCCATTGTTCCTCTCCATTTGTTTAAGCAAAATTACAGCTTACAATAAGTATAGCACTGAAAACTGCAAAAGGATATCATATTCAACAAATGACAATATATTTTATTTTAATGGAGGACACTGTGTATAGGCTCCACAATATTTTGTAATAGTAAGAGTCTCCAGGGTGGACATTACTCATGTAAAAAGCCTGACAGTGAGGATTGGCACAGAGTTATCGATGCCAAACCTCTCCATGTCCTCACTCAATCCACACACAAGCACTTCCAGTGGAGGCTGATGACTATCAGTCAATAGTTGGAAATTGGTGGATTTTACCCCTTCTTATCCCAGCAGCATTGAGGGTCATTGCAGTACCTTCCTCCTGTACTGATTAATACCAAATGTGGTGGCCTGCCAAGATCTTTCTGGATTACACGGTACAGCTATTCACTGGATAAAAATATCGAGACAACCTGACAGTAAAGGATTGGATTAGGTTTTGTAAATTCTCTGGTTTATAAAAAAAATGCTGAGTTTAAGAGGGCAGAATTATGCTTACTTTTAAAAATGTAATATTTATATTAAGATGACAAGAATGTGGCAAATATCTAGTGTTTACTTTTAGATCTAATTCCAAGTAAACCAAATGTTGCTTTTAACTGAAAGTTGTTGGTGTGTTTGGCTTCAATGTGTGAAGTAACACCCTTCAATGATCTCAGCTCTGGGAGAGAATATATAGTCTCATCCAACACCAAGCATCAATAACATTTGTGACAAGCAGGCATTTAAGTATTATTAAACAATTGAATTGGTTGAATACAAGATATTTAAAGTTCTGCAATGCTACATGAAGTGTAATGAATCTGATTGTAAGGCAAGATTCCAGTGAAGTTGTAGACCACAAAATTAAATCTTGAGCACTTCACAACTACTATGTAAACCCAGATATTAGATTACAGCCCTGAAAAGTCTCTGGTATTTGTTATTATTCATAATGGATAGTGTTTTGATTTATACGTGGCAGTTTGATTCTGTTTTTGTCCAGTTTTTGGCAACGGATGCCACTTTGGATGCTGTCAGCGTACAACTGATAAGTAATGAATGTCATACAAGAGGAATTAACTATTGCAGTATTGTTGATGCAATTTAGCATTAAATAATTTGTGGTTATACAATTTATCAATTGATAACTCATCTTTCTAAGAACTCCTGCTAATTACTATGTTGTAACACATTTTATCAGCCAAAAAATACTTTGAAAACACTATAAACACATGAACAAATACAAACTAGAATTTAGGACTGAAAAATTGGAGTGCCACAGGGATTAGTGTTGGGGCTTCAGCCGTTCATAATCTATACTAATGACTTGGAGGAAGGAAAATATGGTTGCTAAATTTGCTGACGACATGATAGGTAGGAAAGTAAGTTGTGAAGACGACATAAAGAATCTACATTGGGATATAGACAGATTAAGTGAGGGCAAAAATTTGGCAGATAGAGTATAATGTCAGAAAATGTGTACTTGTCCGCTTTGGCAGAAAGAATAGAAGGGCAGCAAATTAGTTAAATGGAGAGAGAAGGCAGAACTCGGTGGTACAGAGGGATCTAGCTGTCCTGGTACAGGAACCTCAAAAAAGTTAGGCAGGTACAGCAAGTGATTAGGAAGGCAAATGGAATGTTGTTGTTTATTGCAAGAGAAATGGAATATAAAAGTAGGGAAGCTTTGCTACAGTTGCACAGGGCTTTGTTGAGGTGACATCTGGAGTACTGCGTACAGTTTTGGTTTTCTTATTTAAGAAAGGATACAACTGCATTAGAAGCTGTGTAGAGATGGTTGACTTGACTGATTCCTGGGATGAAGAAGTTGTCTTATGAAGGAAGGGTGGATAAGTTGGCTCCTTATGAGACACTAGAATTGGGAGCACTGATTAAATGTAAGGGGTCTCCCATTTAAGATGGAGGCAAGGAGGAATTTCTTCTCTTTAGTCTGTGGAACTCTCTTCCCAGAGAAGAGTGGAGGCAGGGTCATTGAATATTCTTTTAAGGCTGTTAGACAGATTCTTGACTGATAAGAGAGTCAAAGGGTATGGGGGTAGACAGGAAGATAGAGTTAAGGCCACAATCAGATCAGTCATGACCTTATCAAATGGTGGAACAAGTTTGATGGGCCAAATGGCCTACTCCTGCTCTTAATTTTGTGTTCCTATGTATAAAACCTACTCAAAATAATTCTCAGCCAGTTGTTCATTGATGTACCAGTTGATGGAGAGAAATGAGTGACATGAAAGTACACAATCTTGGAAGCAAACAGAAATATAGTTGATATGCAACTAGCAGAGAGAAGTTATGACAACAAGAATGACAGTCATGAACACCGCAAAATATCATAAACCTGTACAATGTTACTTGGCAATTTTCAGATATCCATTTATTGTGCACCATTACTGATCAGTCAAAATAGCACAGCCATACCAACTATCACTCAGCTTTGAGGGACAGTCACTTATCTGGTGATATCTATCAGCAGTGTTTTGAACTCACTCTACCAACATAGGCAGCTACATACAAATGTGTGTGGCTCCGAGTTATGTGGCATTCATCACAACTAGCTTAATCTACAACATCAAAAACTGACAAAACCTTCATTTCCAAAAAATAGGTTAAGCAAGAACAGTTCCCAATGATGTATTTAGATTTATTTGTAAAGTAACTTAATATCTGTGCAGCCTAGATATTTTGCTTTAAGTGGCATAAACACCTCATGCTATGAAACAGTGAATCCTCTCACACAATGTGAGCGACATCATGAAAGACTGCTTAATATTGCACACGAGTGTGTGTGTGTGTACACATATGCTGTAGAAGCCTTTTTAAAGGGAGTAGTTTATAACAAAAATACTTCTAATTCCCCTGGAGCAATATTTCCAACTAAGTTCTTCCTCTGTACCTATTGAGAAAATGTGCTCCACTCAGTTCAATGATTTTGCCATTTTCTCAATAAATTTCGCATGAAACATTTTGGAGTATTAAGTATCTGAGGTATGGAACACAATAATGCTACTTTTATGCTTTGGCTTTTTCTTGAAAAGGAGAATGCTCCAAATCTGATTTTATTGTAAATTTTAATAGCTGGAGTTCTCTGGTGTTTTAGAGTCAAATGTTTTCAGAGCAGACGGTCCTTTATTCACTCCCTGCTCTGTGCAAGGATAGCTGATTAGCTGGAGCAAGGCTGACATTTGGGCCTAGAGTGCTCAGGCTAGCGGCAGTAAGAAAAATAAATGGATGGTGATGGGGAATGTTATCCTTTCTGATTTTCATACGAACATACGAATTAGGAGCAGGAGTAGGTCACTCGGCCCCTCGAGCCTGCTCCGCCATTCAATCTGATCATGGCTGATCTAAATGTAACCTCAACCTCACATTCCTGCCTACCCCCAATAACAAGGGGGTGAAAGGTTAATCAGGAATCTATCTAGCTCTGCCTTAAAAATATTCAAAGACTCTGCTTCCACCACCCTTTGGGGAACAGAGTTCCAAAGGCTCACGACTCAGAGAAAAAAAATGATCTTCACCTCTGTCTTAAATGGGTAACCCCTTATTTTTAAATAGTGACCCCTAGTTCTAGATTCTCCTACACGAGGAAACATCTTTTCCACATCCACCTTGTCAAGGCCCCTCAGGATGTTATGTTTCAATCAAGTTGCCTCTTAATCTTCTAAACACCAGCAAATACAAGCCTAGCCTGGTCCAACCTTTCCTCATAAGACAACCATCCTATTCCTGGTGTGAGTCTGGTAAACCTGAACTGCTTCAAACGCATTTACATGCTTCCTTAAATGAAGAGATCAATACTGTACACAGTGGTCCAGATGTGGTCTCACCAATGCCCCATATAACTGGAGTACAACCTCTCTGCTTTTGTATTTAATTCCCCACGCAATAAACCATAACACTCTATTAGCTCTCCTAATTACTTGCTGTGCCTGCATACTAGGTTTTTGTGATTCATGCACAAGAATGCCCAGATCCCTCTGCATCTCAGATCTCTGCAATCTCTCACCATTTAGATAATATGCTTCTTTTTTATTCTTCCTGCCAAAACGGGCAATTTCACATTTTCCCACATCATACCACATTTGCCAGGTCTTTGTCCACCTACTTAAACCTTTCTATGTCCCTTTGTAGCCTCCTTATTTCTCCTCCACAACTTACTTTCCTACCTGTCTTTGTGTCATCAGGAAATTTAGCAACTATACCTTCGATCCCTTCGCCCAAAGCATATATATAAATTGTAAAAAAGCTGAGGCCCCTATTATTCACTGACATTTGTGATAGAAATATGCATGTGGATGTCGGGCAATGGCAGGATAAAGCCATGTGATTTCTCCAATCAAACAACTTGCTCCTGCAAGAAGAAAGGACAAGTGGCCAATTTGTTGGTCTCTGATCAGCACCTCAGCTTAAATGGTCCTTTCAGGAGGAGAAAGACACATGCTGGGAGGCAAAATTATAATAGTAGCTTACTCAAAATCAGCAAACTTTTATGAAGAATTTGCTATGGAATTTTGGAGAAATGTGGCTTTGGATTTTATAAATCAATGATTGGCAGTAGGGGGTGGTGAGTGAAGATCATTATTTCACCCTTAAGCAGTGTATTCTGAAAAATATGAGATCATTGCAACATCCTGAACTCAATAACTTGACGATAAAAACTAACCTTTGTTCTCTGTTACGAAGCACAAGGATGGTTCCCCGCATAAAGTGCATGGAAAAGAAGCAACGTTGTTCTCTGGTGCAGTGTTACAGCTGGATTTCTACACAAAATTGCACCCTATTAACTAGTCTTTATGAGTGACCTGCTGAACTAACAGTTTAAAAAACACACATAATAGGAGCAATGTTCTCACTTTAAAACAACTTACAATCTATAACATCTGATTGTATAGGTATAATATTCATCAGCACTGCCAATCACTGAGTAATACTGAACTTGAAATAAAACAAGACAGCCTAAACAAGTTTCCAGTTAGTTCATCAATTAATAGCATCATTTAATTAATTTATGTTTCAACATTGCATTTAAGCCTTATGCTACTACTCCCATATTACATTATTTTTTCCTGCTTTATAGATCAATATGTAAACCTCCTGCTTTCAAGTTCATGGGCAACATACTGTTAATAAGGCATCAGAGTCCTAAGTCTTGGTTAATTTAAATTTTGAAAATAAATTGTGGTTTTAGCTGTAAATCTTTGATTCTACTTAATCCTAAACTGTTAGCATTTGAGAAGAAGTGTAGCTTCCTCTGACAATTTCAGTCCATGTTATCAAATAAGATCTGTGTGGTACATAGTGACATTGAGGACAGGATTTTCCCCTGTGGGCTTCAGGACCCCTCTGTCAGGCTCAGATGTGGGTCAGAAGCCCAAAATGTGTGGGCAACAGACACTCACTTGTAGTTTTCCAATTTACCAATTAGTGGCCAGAGGGCAGGCTTGCCATCTAATTAAGGATGGTGGGTGGACTCTCAAAGCTTGGGAACCAATAGGAGGCCCTCCAGCTTGAAAGCAACAGCAGGACGAGATGGAAGGCAAGTGAGGAAGGGGGTATCCCAAGATCAAGGTGTACTCTCCAAGTTTTTTAAAATCTAAAATCAAAAGAGGCCTTTGCAGCCAAGGCCACAATTGTGGGGGAAATTGTTTGGAGGGGCGGCCTGCAGC
Source organism: Carcharodon carcharias (assembly GCF_017639515.1). Classification (NCBI taxonomy): domain Eukaryota; kingdom Metazoa; phylum Chordata; class Chondrichthyes; order Lamniformes; family Lamnidae; genus Carcharodon; species Carcharodon carcharias. The sequence goes on along the minus strand of NC_054470.1, from coordinate 121,521,502 downwards.
TGCTGCTGAACCCAGACAGGCAAGGAGGGCCTCTAATATAAAAATTAGAAAGTGCTGGAAAAACTCAGCACATCTGGCAGCATCTTGTGAAGAGGGAAATAGAGTTAATGTTGAATCCAATATGACTCCTCTTTGGAACTGTTCTCAGATTCCGGAGAAGAGTCACATTAGACTCCAAATGTTAATTCTAGTTCTCGCTCCAAAGATGCTGCCACACCTTTCCAGCACTTATCCTTTTTTTTAAAGAGGGCCTCTAAGCCTGCATGAAGTGCTGGTCCCCGAGTCTGTCCTCTGGAGGCTGCCTCCAGGCAGTAGTGCCCTTCTGTCCCCTGTGTACCCTGGAGGATGACTGGAAAATTCCAGTCAGCCTTCAACAATAAGCCTCAATAGTCCTTTAAGTACCTCAAGAGACAGGGCCACCCCCTTGGGAAACTGGCCAGGGAAAGGGCGGGGATAGAGCAGGGGAAGCGGCATGACAGCCAGTGGCGCAAAACTTTGCGCCAGTCCTGTTCGGGGTATAAATATTCAGCCCTAAGTCTTCAATTGCAGAAGTTGGCACTGTGATTTTTCAAACTGGTAGACTTGGTTACAGTATAATAAAACACTAACTAAATCTGTAGCTTCTAAACATTCCAAGTGTTGTCTCTTTGTTCTGTCAGTTGTTGAACAGATTTCATTCTTTGACAAGGCTCAAAGAGAACAAAGCCAACTGGAATGCCAATAATTTCAGAACCACTCAAGGTAAAAGCAATCAAAGGCTGTATCAACAGTTGCCTATAATTTATATTGAATATATGACACAATTTGGTAAATTTTAGGGTAAAATAAAAGTTACAATAGAACATATTGAAGAGGAAAAACTAGATTGAGATTGACATCAAATAAAATCTAGAATTAAAACTAAAATTAACATATATCCTTCATCATTTTATCATATTGTCATTACATCAAGTACAAAATTCCTCCTGTGACAGGCCGAGGGTTTATCCCCCTATAGAGTATAAGTTATTTTCGTGGGGGGGAAAACTGATCATCTGACTGATTTGTTTGAATGTCTATTTAATCCACTTTCAATATCTATAAGGCAGTGATCAGATATTAGATCTTTACTCTAGTGTACGAAACAGCACCAACATTAAAATTAACTGAGATAATGGGCAACTCTCAGGTTGCCATCTAGTAGTGTAAGTTTTCAGCTCTCACACCGAAATGCCATAAATAATGCTAATATTAGAGTGTTAAAGTCAATCAAACATTAGAAAAATATTTACTACCATCTTAAGCTACCACAATACTAAAATAAAACTGCAACATGGAAAAAAATGTTCATTCTGATTATTTACTTTCCTCTAATTTTCTCGGTCCTATTTTTAAAATGTAATTTATATTATTCTACTTAATCTCATTCCATACATTATCCATGGGCCATTTACTGCAGTTGAGGGCTAATTATTAAAGTTGTTATGCTAGCCCATTACATGGCAGAGAATAAAGATACAGGTTTCAGTACCTAAAGAAACTGATCATAGTTATGGAAACTGGGTCTAAACATGAACATGTGTTTGTTTAAGATGTTTCCATTATCTTAAGCCAATATTTATATAGAAATATTTACAGATAAATATGAATTTTTATGACATTTAGATATAATATTTAACAAATTATGGAGAAAGAACTTCACACCTTTGTACATGATTTGAATTTGTGAATGTAAACTGTGTCAGATATTAACAGGGTAAATAAAACATTGGTTCAACGTTGTTTGACTGTCTTATTTACCAGTTAACCATAATTATATTCCCAATAGATCAACAAATTACGACACTAAGACCTACCCATCACAAGAACAAAAATGTCAAAATTATTACAGGGTTTCAAGGCAACATCCTATTAATGTGTGCAAAAGGTTCATTATTTATGTTATATGTAGCGGAACATCTTGTTCAAACGACTTTGCCTTACACAGTGGAGCCGTAAATCCAGTTTTATATACTTAAACACATGCTGCAGATGAACACGGAACCTCTTAAAAAAACATGAAAATTGGAATGTATATTTAAAACAACTTAGTCCATTTAAGTGCATACCAAAAATGCACAGAAATTTCTACTTAGAATTAGTCCTTCACATGTCAAAATAAAGTCAAAAAACCTCATAGTAACCATAATGGTTAAAATATTGGTTCCTTGAAGAGCAAGGTACATTCATTACTAATAGTTGGTGCTCTGTAAATTCATTTTATAAATTTTATTTTGTAATATTTTAATATTTCAACTTAAGTTGCTAATAAGCAATCATTCCTCAGGGCTAAACTGTTATGCCAAACTAAAGTGAAATAATATACCAGCTCTCTACAGCAGTGTTTTAAAGAAATGAGACTATGACAATTGTACAATGACTTGTTCATTTCCATTCACAATCAGTCAATGGGCAGAAAATCTACCCCACCTCTATATCAGTCCTTATAATTGCTAATAATCAACTGGAAAATCTCCTTGCAGTCATCTTCTGTGGATGATAGTATTCGAGTATGTATGTTTAAAGGGAAACGTGACACTTAACGTATATTACTGTGTTACAAGGTCAAGCTAACAGGTGGCCAACTAGTTGTCAAAGATGTCAATCTCCCAAGCCACATAACTCAAGAAACTGTACCTTTACACAGTGAAATGTGCTTCTTGCAAAATGGTTCTTTGAAACGAAACAGGGTATTTCAAGTGAGCAGGATAGATTCATCTTCTGTGTATTCAAAATGTATGTTCTGATTTTTCACCCATCTAGGTGTCTCAGCAGAACTTCTGTGTCAGTTTAGAACTTGAGGGCTGAATTTCCCCAGCCCAGTACTGACAGGCTTGGAGGTGGGAGAGTTAGGAAAAGGCAGGGAGCAGAGTCACAACAATCCTACTGCTGGGGTGCTTTCCCAAGGGCGAGCTGTAAATATGATCGGCTGACTGCACCATGGAGACTGGCAGCCAATTAAGATATTTAAGGCCCAAATTAGTGAGATTTTTCAGCTTCACCAGCATTTTGCTGGCAGCAGAGTGACCACCCCCAACCCCGCTTCCACGTGGAGGCTGCAGCTCAATGGAGGCAGCTTCCATGTGGCAGGCTGGGGGTGGGGGCAGGGGAGGGAGGGGAAAGGGAGAGGGAGAGGGGCTGAAAAGGGGAGGAGAGGGAGTGGGGGATGGAGGAGTGCGGAGCAAGAGGGGATGAGAAGGGGGGAGAAGTTGATGGGGGAGGTAGGGGAGGGGGAGCGGGGAGGAGTTGTGATGGGAAAGGGTGGAGGAGTGGATGAGGTAAGGAGGAGGCGGATGGGGAGGGAGGGGGTGGAGGAGGGGGAGAGGAGGTGTGGGGCAGAGGGGAGAAGGGAGGAGGCAGGATTGGACCTGAAGCATCAAGGGCCTGCCCACTCGCCACATTTAATAGGGCAGCAAACCCGAAGACGGACAATTAGGTGGCCACCTCCTGGAAGATCGTTGAGCTGGTCTTGCTGCTGGCAAGTGCAGGCTCGGGGCTGCCATTTGATCACAATGTTGGTGTCCCAAAGCCTGTGGGGGGAAATCCAGGCTTGAATGCATACTGCTTAAATTATTCTAGTTCCTTATTGTCATCCAATATCAGCGGGCGTGTGCCTGAGTCAGCTGTGCGCCCGCCGATAACTGAAAGGCCTATTAAGGCCACTAACGAACTAATAAAATTCAAATTTACATTTTTTAGGAAACCTCATCCACGAGCGGGATGAGGTTTCCTGAAGCTAATACTGATGAAATAAAAACTGTATTTTGAAAATAAAAACATGTCCCAATACATGTTTCATTAAATTTTTACTGACCTTATATATTTTTTTAAAAAGCGCTTCAATTTCTCTGAGGCAGCTCCGTGCCCCAGGGAGATTGAAGCACTCTTTCCCCGCCGAACTTGCCCGACCAATGTAAATTCCTGGCCCGTGTTTTCCCGATGAAGTCTCTCAATGTGACAGCAGAGTTTATAAATAAATATTTTGGTTCAAAATGAATGCACAAGAAGCAGAATCGAAGGGCTAACTCATTGCAGGGGCATAGTGAAGCAATTAAAATGCAGGACTGAACTAATGGCTGTGGCATCTGAATTGTGGAATCGCCCATAGCATAAACAGTGTACGAGTTCATCAACTACAAGATGGTTCACTTGAATGCTGAACCTGGATTACAACTGTGCTGGACCATAGCTTAAAGGACCACACAGAAAAACATTTTGAAAGCAATGTTAGCTGAGATACAGTGACAAAAAGACATTTCCTTCACAGTGCTACAAACCAAGCTAGTTGTATTTCCCTTTAAATAATTGAAGAGAATTCTGAATCAATAAACATGTTGAAATACTATTGACTGTGCTGTGTTTTGTACCTACCTTTGCAGCCAGCATTTTTGGGCCTTCTGTTGCAAACACAGGTTTTGCATTCATAATCTTATAACTTAAACTGGGTACGAGTGGTCTATTATTTTCACTAACTATAAATTACACACAAAGGACATGAAATGCGAGAGTTGAGATGAAATGCCAGAGATATTAATGCTAGAGAATGTATCTCCTCTCTCCTATCGGCAAACACTATGATTAAAGATTTTTTTTTCAACAAATAAAAACACAGAACACAGGAAGAATAAATATTTTCCATTGAAAGGTCTTTTCCTGCATTTACATCACCATAAGTAGTTTCTAAAGGCCAAGGCCCTCCAGTCCCCAAACATCATTTTTTGCCAGTTTGTTCTGCCGAAGTAAAACTTGTTTGCTGAGCTTTCTTTCACCCATTCTCTGCCCCTATTCTGACCGATGCAAGTGCTACTTTAATAATTGTCCTTCTATGAAATGGAATTATGTTACTGGCAGCATACACTAAACAGTCGTCAGTCATTCTTTTGTGCATGTACAAAACAGAATTTTTATAAATAGGTTCTGTAGGCAACATTATTCATAGTGACTTCCCTTAAGCATAGCTATGTATGCCAATAGCTGGGACAAAATACAAACTTCTCCACAATAATGCATTGCAATGAATGCTACATCAAATTAATGATGTATGGAAGTATGAGTATGGAAACATAGGTTAAATCTAAGCACTACCATATACTACTCAGTATTGATAAAGCCCGAGAGCCTCTCCCACTGTACCTCCATTGCTTCAGTGAGAAACCTTTTTACGAGCGTACATATTGCCCTGATTGATGCTATACTGAATGTCACTGTCTAATCAGAAGAAAAAAGCATTCCTGTTGCCGAATCACTTGGATGGACAGTAGATAAGATTTCGGGATCAGATGGTCACATCTAATTCCACCAGGATTCTCCTTTCCGACACTGGTTTTCGCTCAGTTTACCTCCACAACATGATCCAAGTGACATTTCACAAATTCCTGGATAAATGTTGCTACACTTGGCCCAGCAGAGAGACAAGCTGTGTCACGCACAGATCAATATGAGCACTGTGTTGTTTCATCAACCTAAAAATCAGGCAGAAACCACAGCCCTGGAGAGTCTGGCATGCATAAGCTGGATAATGCCGAGATGTTTGTCTGCTACAAACAGCCATTAGGATGAAGTATCAGGCAAGATCTGAGCTTAACTGTAACTGAATTTAAAGAACAAAATTCATAATGCTACCATTAGCTACTTTTATAAGGTGAAAAACTCTTTTCACTCAGCTGAATTTTGACCTCATATGAAAGCAATGTTGGTCACAACATACTGACTACAATGACATTTGGAGCAATTTTCTGATCTATTGAAGGTGGTAAATAAGAGGGAAAGGAAGGGTAATTTTCTTCGAGTTTCTCCCGCTACACCTCTATTGTTTCAGCGAGAAACCTTTTTACGAGCATAAGCGTGGTTTCCACTGATGTTGTGGTGGCAAAGCTCCAAGGAATTTCACCCTAAGTGCCTAACTGAATAACATGCTTCCTTATAATGGCACTGCAGCAGTCACATAATGGATATTCTTTACATACCCGCGCCAGAAGGATTTGCAATAGGCATTCAATAACATCAATGAGAGACCTGTGAACATTCTGCATGTTAATTATGACTATGGGAATTTACAATTTCCACCAAATAAAGTAAGTGTAGTGATTTAACAAAGGAAACAAACAGCTAAAAAAACAGGTAAGAGGGTGTTATGTACAATCTCACATTCTCATGGTTCACAAAATATTTATAAAGCACTTTATTCAGCTCTTCAGTTCATGGCATCTAAATCCATCAATTAGGTTACTGTGTAAGAACTCTTTTTTTACCCATCAATTTTTCCAAACATGATGACATTTTTCATAGTGATCTGAGCGCCCCAGTAGTGATATAATCAAACTTAAGCAGTGTGGCTAATAAATTTCTATATGATTACCTGATACACAGGATATTTAATTTATTCCGTGGATACTGGCCAGATTGCAGAAAATTAAGATTAGCAGCATGCTGACCTTCCCACACAGTCTCAAGTCCTCCATGGGCTCAATGAGCTGAATGGCTTCCTTCTGTGATGCTGTGACTCTGTATCTCTTTTGGCCAGACATGAAAGATCCATCCCTTGGAAGCCACCATTTTAGACAGAAAAAAAACATTCTCAGCAGAATCCAAAAATTATCGTCCAAGGCCCTTTGCAGAGACACAATCAGAGCAAAACGAATGTTGAGACGAAGGAGGAGATATTAGGAGGGTTGACCAAAGGCTTGTTCAAAGTGGTGAGCTTTAACAAGGGTCCTAAAAAAGAGGGAGATGTGGGGGGGCAGAATTGCAGGCACCCGGATAGCTTATGGCAGAATGGTCAATAATGGGGAAAAGGAAAGAGGAATCCAGAAAGACCGGAATTAGATAAGATTCAGAAGTCGAACACACAATATTTAAATTGTTGATTTTAGAAATGACTGACTCAACCCATGTGTCTCAAAATAAACTTGCATATATACAAATTAAACAAGTGCAGAAAGCTTTTCCTTTCTTACTTCCAAAATTATGCACTTACCTTCTGACAGCAGTGACCCAGTGGTTGGCAGGAACACACAGCTGTCCAGCCAATCACTGTCCCTGTTTGTATCAACACCTGGAAAAGTGAGTGTTGTACACAATGTCCTCTTTGAAGAGCGATAAAAGAAAAGGATTTCAAAATCTTTTTCAGTACAAATGAGTTGAGAGAAAAGTGCAGATATATAAAAGCCACCATAAAGTAAAACACTACTGCTCTACTAAAAGAAAAGGCAGCGGAAAATATAACTCTTGTCTCTCACTTAAATACCTCTGTTAATAAAACTCAGATAAAAAGTAGAGCTTCTTGCTAACTAATGAAGCCAGCCTGCTTATCCAGATTCCTTAAAATTATTCCATTTTCTACATTAGCATGTACAACCAAGTGTTTGTGCACATATCCATGAATACCATTCTAAGTTTCGTGAATGAAACTCATGGAATAACTTTGGTAAAAAGACAAGTTTAAAGTTATTGAGGTGATGATTAAGTGTTTGTAGCATGTAATGTCCCCATCATGTACATTTAAAATTATGAAAAGGTGGATATCAATCTTTAACACAGTTCCTCCCATGCCTAATTGGGTATTTGCACTGTATGTGGTGCTAAATCTAATAGACAAGAAAAGATCTCAAGTTCAATCTTCAATCTGAACCAACATGGCTGATCTCTCAATGGCTTTGAGGAGAGGCACAGAATCACAGAATTGTTACAGTGTAGAAGGAGGCCATTCGGCCCATCGTGTCTGCACCGGCTTTCTGAGCATCTTAGCTTAGTGCCAATTTCCTGCCTTTTCCCTGTAACCCTGCACATTGTTTCTATTTAAATAATCATCCAATTCCCTCATGAATGCCTCAATTGAACCTGCCTCCACCACACTTCCAGGCATTCCAAACCCTAACCACTCGCTGTGTGAAAAAGTTTTTCCTCACCTCACATTTGCTTCTTTTGCAAAACACTTTAAAACTGTGCCCTCTGGTTCTTGATCCGTTTACGAGCGAGGACAGTTTCTCTCTATCTACTCTGTCCAGACCCCTCATTATTTTGAAAACTTCTATCTGGCAGGGGACACCAGGACTCCTGGCCACAGTACAGTAGCTCTCAGGGTTCCTGATAACCGTCCAGTGGCCTGTTGTAGAAGGTGCACGTAGCTCGATATTCGGTGAGGCCAATATTAGGCCTGGCAGTGATTCACACTTCCCCTCCCCATTCCCAAAAAGTGGTTGAGCTGCCTGCTGAAACTCACCACCTAGGACCACACATAATGAATGGGCACTTGGACAAGGGAAATAGAAGAATACAGGTGCCATGGAACTGTATGAATTACCATTCTCAAGAGGAGGAGAGAAGACATAGATAAGAACTTTGTTTTAAACTGGTACAATGAAATCTTTGAGTTATCCTGGCAGCCTATCTCAGTCACTAGGAGAGATGGAACTTCATTGCAGTCTAAGTGTTGTAAAGTAGGTTTGATGAGAATCACCATCTTCAATATTGAAATGCGACTGGGTTCTGGATCTTGAATAGACAATGGACAGAGCTAACACCTCTCACCACCATCGGATCATAATAAAGCTCTGTACACCTACCAAATCCAATTCAAAATGGTGATGTAAAATCAGGTAACAAATGGAGGAAGGAGGCTCATGAACATACCAATCCTCAATCACAGTGCAGCACAGCAGATTAGTGCATGAAACAAGGCTGAGCCATTTCCAAGCATCGTTAGCCATAGGTGCCAAGTAGATGATCCTACTTCACCTCCTGCCAATGCTCAGCCAATTCAGTTAACTCTATGTGACATGAAGGATACATTGATCAAAGTGAAGATAATGGGTCCTGATAACACCCAGCTGTAATGCTAAAGGCATGTATACCACAATCAATCATCTTTGACCCAAGCTGTTCCACTGTAACTGTGATAATGGTATGTATCCAAAATCTGTGCAACTGAATCTGATTTAAAAAAGGACAAATCTAATACATAGCATATTATTATAGCAACCCAATTGCCATCCTATACCAAAAAATGTCATCAATAATCCTGTTAAGTGACAACTACTCCCAGTATAAAAGCAAAATACTCTGGAAGCTGGAGGTCTGAAATGCTGGAAAAACACAGCAGGTCTGGCAGCATCTGAGGAGAGAGAAACAGAGTTAACGTTTCGAATCTATATGACTTTTTTTCAGTGCAGCAACTACTCCCAATAACCTGCTTGCTGGCACTTAGTTCAGATTCCAGTGGAACCACTTGGCTCCTAACTTTATTATAGTCTTGATCCAGACATTGACACCAGAGCTGAATGTCCAAGGAGAAGTGAGAATAACTTCCTTCAACATTAAAGCAACATTCCACCCACCAGGGCATCAAGGAGCCCGTGTAAAATTGAGATCAATGGGAAAACTCTCCAGTAGCAGGAATCATATCTGATAGAAAAGAAGATGCCTACAGTTGTTGGAGGCCAATCATTGGAGCTGAAGAAGTACGCTCGAGCAGCAGCAGAAACAGAGCTCTGTCCAGGTTTAAATTACTTGGCCCTCATCTGCACTGTTTTCTACTGGAATGTCTGAACCAGAGCCTGCTGCAAGATTGATTCATCTTTAAGTGCTTCTCCCATCGTGGAAGTCAGAGCAACGGGAAAAGTGGATCACCCCGCATCAGGTTCAGTCAGCTAACCACCCTGAAGGAATACACCATTGGACTGTTGATTCTGGACTCTGGATTCACATTGACAATAATTCTTATTTCATTTGTGGCCTTTGCCCTATACCACTTTCTTTCCCTTATCCCTCTTTTATTGTGTGAATGTACCGGGGGCTACGTTGAGAACCCTCTCCGTGCATTTTTGAACATGTGTAAAATAAACTAACCCTCTGATTTTACCCTATCTCGAGTTTGATGGGGATTATTAATAGGGGATTGGATCACTCCAAAAACTGAAGGGTTGGGAAAAACACACCATCACTTATAAAGAGGGAAATCAAATGCACCTTTCTGTTTATGGACAGGGTGGTGAGAGGAGAAATCAGGGCTGTTTTAAATTAAACCCCCTCCTGTCTGTAACAGTTGCGAACAACAGAAGGGACATGCTATTTGATATGATCCAGCCTGCAATACCTAGTATCACACTGGCACTGATATTCATAAGCCACATGACTCATTTATGTGATAGGCAGAACTTTTTTTTGGCTTGATGGCAGCATCCTGTTAGTGATGAACACCACTTCTGTTGCTACTGCATAGTAGCAGCATGAAACAGCTAGCTTCACCTGGTGCTCAAATTTTTGAGATCCCTTGCCCTTTTAGGGTAATCTGAGGTAGACTGGGCACTTTTCAGGGCCGAAAGCGATGGCCTTAGACCCATTCATGAGTTAGCGTGATATTCAGTGCAAAATGATGCTGAAATAGGGCACTGCAAAGACATCCTGCAGGATAATGGATACCCTGATCAGATCTGCCTATTACACAAATGAATAATGTGGTACATGAATTTATGCCAGTGTAATACTAGGCATGTAGGCTGTATGTCCCAAAGACTGGCAGATAGTATCAAACAGCATGTCCCTTCCGTTGTTCATGACAAACAAGGTACAGATCATACCTAACTAGCCCATGCTTGTAAAACTGAAAACACAGTGTCCAACATTATATGTGAGTTTGCTATTGGACAACATTTGCTAAACAATCTTCAGTGTGCTAAAAATTACACTCACAACCAATTTAACACTGTCAATCAGGCTCACAGTGTGGCGCATTTGCGTATACTGGAAGCTCCATATGTCAATACACTGGGCCCTGTTCTTTGCAGGCAGAAAGAACACATACACACATTGCACCTGTTTCAGCTAAACAAAATAAGTGACAGCCATTCGCTAGTTCATTCCTCAGGGCAATGCCTTGATCAATCAGAGTCAAGCTGCCTGGTTGAAATTTCAAACACTTAGCAGTTAACTGTCAGTCACCATCAACTGGTGCACTCTCCGTGGCAAAGCCTCTACCACTCAGAGTTCACTTGCCCACCAATCAGCATCTTCTTCTCGTACAGTATAAAATTGTTTTCCCTTACATTGTATTATTGTGAATTGTCCTGATGAGTGTAAGACACAAAGCTTTGACAAAATTTCTCTTTTTTCAGCAAAAAACAAGGCAGGATATTGGATTCTCTTTCATGAGGCATCCTGACCCCTCAAAGCCTCTTTTAAGATTCAATTTGGGAATTTAATGGAATATTCACCACTCACTGGATTGATGCAGCTTCAGCCATTTTCAAAAAGCTTGACACCACCCAGGGCAATGCTGTTCACTTGATCACTAATGTTCACCCTATCACTAATCATTCTCTCCATAATGTGTACTTGCAGGGTGTGACATTATAAAAATGCTTTACCGATAGTCTTGTGCCCACTTAAAACTGTGAAAAACATCCTATAGTACAATTGTAGATTTTGCTTCCAAAATTGGGTTGGGTGAGGCAGCATTAAGAGCTGCGTAACACTTACATAAACCACAGGTACTGACAGGTCTGTCAATGTTAGGAGCAACTTGAGGTGATAGAGTACCACACTGCACAACATTAAAATGGATCAAGTGAAATTTTAAATTGGTCTAGTAATAGTGTATAGAATTTATAGGCTGTATTTTTTTAAAGCAAATTTTATAAATTATTCGTAGGTCATACAGAGAGGATAGAATGCTCATCTATCCCGTTAGAGAAAGTCTGGTAACAATCTGGGAAAAAAAAGCATGCCGTTAATAAAATGACAAAATTAGTCTTTATGAATGAATTACTTAGTGGACTAGATAGGTAATACCGCAATTATGGTGGTTTTTATTGGTGGAAAACTATTAAATATAAAAAAATGCAGATCTTCTTGCTGTTGCCCAAAGAATTAACTGCAATTCAAAATTAATAAATACACATGCAAGACTTCTCAGCTAAGTTAATGCTCCTTGCTTTGCATCTTGCAGGATTTTAATTGGTGATTTTTGACTTTCCCTAGAAAATTTTGCAGTCAAACTCCCTTGTATTTCTTCATATTATTGCTATCCTGAGAGCTTTAAAACAAGTGAGCCATGGTTGGATAGCTGAGCAAAGGCTGTATGGCCCTGATTTTAAACTAGCTTATGGGGACTCAAAACAACAGTTACTATAGCTGTGAGCAAACAGTAACCTTAAAAGAATGGATTTCAAAACCATCAAAATCCCTCTTTCACAATATTCTCCTTCAAGCTCAGCCATAAAGTTGAGAGAATTTTAAATCCATTTAGTCACACAAGGTGACAGCCATACTCCAGGAATTAGTCACCACATTTATCTGTGGGCCCATAAAAGACTCAACAGCACTCAGGTTTATCTTTGGAAATGTAATTTTGTGTTACTTTAAGTTTTGATGATCTTTAGCTGTGAACAGACACAGCCCAATAAGAATGTTGTTCCTCTGGAATACCTTTAGAAAGAGCAAGTTATAGATTTTTCATGAAGTGTGCAGAAACACAGCCATAGCTCTACACTAGAGGTATTTAAGCAGCTTTGGGGTTTGACAAGTTTGATTTGTTGAATTTCCAGTTAAAAACCCTCAAGCTAAAGTGTACCATAAATCCAAGGAGAACACCCACAATTCAAAACAGAAGTAACTGTAGGCTTTAAACTACATGTTGTGTATAGATGTCATAGCCCTTCTTGTGTTGTGGAGCTATAATCATCTTCCAGGCTATCAGTCCATTACAGCAGACAGGATGTGATTTTTTTAATACTATTAAATCTAGTGCTGTATCCTGATCAGTGTCTGAGCATGATCCTTAAAGTCTATTTGATAATTAATCTCCTTGTCAAGATACAATGGTCCCAAGGTAGAGCAAGCAGTTGTGATATGATCTATACAATGGTTCTGTCTCAGAGGATTGCAGCATTTACACCACCTTCAGAACTGCTAGTAAAGGGACTTAGGTCTTAGATTTACAGAGAGGCCAATTATGACTCAAGCTGAGCCCAATGAGAAATTGCTACCAAATTGCAAAGGTCAGCTAGTATTGCCATGCTCTTTTTCTTTAAGCAAATGGTAAGAACTAGAAATACAAATTTCTTGTATTCCACTTCAATCAGAGCTCATTTGTATATTTTCCAGAAGTTTTCCTTCAAGACTTGTCACTCAAGTTTTAAAAATGACAATGGAATAAGTGCATCTACTTTGTTTAAAGCTACAGTGGCTCCGTGTTCTCCCAAATTTATAACTTGGTGCTAAAACACACATCCCTGAAAAAAATATTTTTCCCACACTCCCAGGTATGTGATGTGAGTGCTTACAGCTCTCACCTTTGATCTTTGTCCCTAAATAGACAGCAGGAGTGTATGTATATATATGGACAAATTCATACATGAAGAATGAGACCTACAGGGGGTTTCCTTTTGAAGGTAACGTTCTACCTTTATATTGAAAAGACTATCATTGGCCACCATATGAAACCTAAGGATTGGATATATTTGCATGGCTTTCACAAAGAAAAAGGATGGTTAAGTCTAACAAGTCACAAATCACTGTCACCCGTTGTACTGAGTAAACGTTTTCCTGCACACAATTCTTTTTCAATGGTAAATGGCCTGGCTGTATTTATGAAGTGTGAGTCAAGCTGGTTGTTTAGTCTGGCTACTGGACAAAGGACAACACTGGCTCAGATTGTCTATTTTGGGATTTCTCTAGGAGCTAGCACTAGTAGTATTTCTCACCTACTTTCACATAAATAGCTTGTTACTCAGGGGTCAGTTTTCATAAAGTATGCCCCAAATTTAAGGAAAGTGCACTCTTCACTCTGCATTTCATCCTGTTTCTCCACTTTCTCAAAATTCTGATCTAATGACATCCACCTGTTTCAGGATCAATGTAACTCTTTCCAATTTTATGTTTAATTTCAACACATCAGTGTTGTATAAAAGAAAGTCTTGGCATTTATATGGCAACCGGGTATACATATCTCAGATTTATGATCAGGTGAATTAATTACTTTGAAATTCAGCGACTGTTGTTATGTAGACAAACCATAACAACCTCTATTCTCATTTGAAGTTTAACATTCATTCTTGTTTATTCTCTATATTAAAATAAAACAAAATAAACCCCCATAAAATCAAAGCTTGGAAATTTGCATGGACAGTGGCACAGCCATTAACAAGAAAAATAATCTGCTAGCCGTTTGTTCAGCCAGAGTCCATCAAATCACATTCTCCAATTGTTCATCAGCCACACTGGTACCTTTTCATCCTTCAAGCACCTCAATCTTATTCCACTCCTCTTGGCACTCCATTTAAATTCTCATTTCCTACAGCAACAACCACTCCCCAACACCCCCCAAAACTCCATATCAAGTTTCTAATCAAATTATTCTCCCTCTGTTCTTCCTTCAGGCTCTGCATGTCCTCATCTTCAGTGATTACAACCTCCAGCTCAACTACCCTGCCTTTTCTGGTCTGAATTTACTGCCCAGCTAATAAAACTTTCCATCCACACGAACTCTGCTAGCAAAATAAATACCTCCTCAACCTTGCCATCCCCCATGGATCTCAGGTTTAAATCACCAGCAAGGCAATGTCTAACCACTTCCTTGTATCTTTCACTATACACAACCCCCAACTCCTTCCAATCTCTTTTACTTCTACACTAACATTGGAAAAAGACTTCTGAATCTCTTCAATCATGCTTCCACATCCACTATTGAACAAAAATAGCTCCAACCAAAAGCACAAGTGGCAGTCCTAAGCACTGAAATGACAGCAGCTATCCAGGTTATTTTATTGAGGCTATTTTTAAAAAAAGTGTTTTTGCTGAGACAGGAGGCTGATCTGTTCCCACCCCCTCTCCTATTGCCTCGTTTGAATCACTTCCGAGAGTATGTGCAAGAATGGTTCCGTTTCTTTCCCATGCGTGGGGAGATGACTGGGTGTCATTGAGCATTGTCCTGTGGTGGCACAGCTGAAATTAGACATTTCCACTTCTTCGTTATTCATTCATGGGATGGGGGCATCACTGGTATCACCAATCCCTAATTGCCTTTGTGAAGGCGGTGGGGAAACACCTCTTCAAGCACTGCAGTCCGTGGGGTGAAGGTTGCAGCAGTTTTGCTAGGCTTGCTAGGCCATTTCAGAGAAGTAAAGAGTCAAGCACATCGATGTGGGTCTGGAGTCATGTATAAGTTGGACCAGGCAATGATGGCAGAAAGGACGTTCGTGAACCAGTTGGGTTTTCACTACAATCCAGTAGTTTCATGGTCACCATTACTGATACAACTTTTTTTTCCAAATTCATTTATTTAATTCAATTCCCTAGCTGTCATTGTGGGATTCGAACCCATGTCTCTGGTCCATTAGGCCTCTGGATTAACAGTCCAGTAACATAACCACTTTACTACCATAACCTTTCAATCATTGTTTGGCAGTCCTGTGCACAGATCTGTATCCTACCCTCCCTTGCAGACCATACAATGGTCCCAGTGTACTGCATCATGAATCTGTTATTCAGCCTAATTTAAATAAATACCATTAGAAAGTGGGGCAGGCTGGATGGACCAGAGCATCAATCCTGTCGGCCTCTGCTTATATGTTCAAAACGTCTACTGCTGTTCTGATAGACGTGAGTTAAGACAACTGCCATGAATTGCAGGCATATAGATGCTGCACTTCTGTAATTGCAACCACCACAATCAACGGCTGAATGCAGTACTGCAGAGAATTGCAAACAGAACCTTGCTTCGGTCTCATACACATTCTGTATTCCTTCAATAACAGTAATTACTGCTTATTGCTAAAAAAGAATTAAATATATTTTAATTTTTAACATCATAAAACATACATATTGTAAACATTCCATCTTTAAGAGCAGCAAAATTTCATATTTACTTTGGCAAGAAGTTACTGAATATAAGCTGTAATATTTGCTATGTTCTGTGGCATGTCCTACATTGATAATTTAATCATACCTAATTACCATGATAGCTGAAACAAACTCATGCGCCAGTTCACAAGCAACTGTTTCATTTGCAGTGCAAGCTAAGATTATATGTATTGTCAAATTCCACTCACCATCCTCCTCCAACTGCCTGAACTCACCACTGTGGTTGACAGGGCCCTCGACCATGTCCGTTCCATTTCCCACAGTTCTGCTCTCACTTGTTCTCCTCCCTCCCAGAACCATGATAGGGATCTCCTTGTCTTCACCTTCCACCCCACCAGCCTCCATATTCAATGGATCATCCTCCCCCAGCTTGATGCCATCACCAAGTACATTTCCACGTTCTGAAGAGACTGTTCCCTCTGTGACATCCAAGTCCACTTCTCTATCATCTCAACACTCTGCCCCTTTCCAAAGCACCTATCCATGCAAGTGCAGGGGATGTAACATCTGCCCTTTAACTTCCTCTCTGTCCTAGGCCCCGAGCACTCCTCCCAGGTGAAAAAGCAATTTACTCGAACTTCTTTCAATTTATTCGCTGCTCAAGGAGCACATCCTTTAAATTAGGCATAAGGCACTCCACAGCATTCTGGACTCAACACAAAATTCAACAATTTCAGTTCAGAACCACTGTCCCCATTTTTTTCCTTTTTCTCTTTGCTTTTGGAAGGCAGCTGTTGCTGCTGTTTCTGCTTTCTCATTTACACCTCCTCTAGACACACCTTTTGCTTCTTTACGTGCCCAATTACCATCTCCTTTTGCCTTGCAGCATCAACCCTTTTGAAATTTAATTTCTCTTGCCTCACTTGCCTCGCACTCAATCAGAGACCTTGCTTTTTGGCCTTTCTTCATCCCTCTCTTTCCATGCATTGCTTAAAAAAACATTACATCTCTTAATACTCCCAGTTCTGACAAAGGGTTTTTACAACAATTGACAATGATTTCATTGTCATCATTAGACTTTTAATTCCAGGTTTTTATTGAATTCAAATTCCACCATCTGCTATGGTGGGATTTGAACCCAGGTCCCCAGAGCATTTTCCTGGGTCTTTGAATTACTAGTCCAGCAACAATACCACTACCCTCCTGAGTTTCATCAGTCATCAAGCAAAGTACTTTCAACTTCAGTGTGCGACATAGTTATGTGACAGCTATACTTTGAAGTAGGGATTATAGGGTTAGGAAAGACTGGGGTGGTGGAGAGCTGAGATGCTCTTCATCCACAAAAGTCCCATATGGTCAGTGTCTCAAATAGCCTCTCCTAATCAAACTCCTACTGACCAGTTTCATGTGCCAATTCCTGTTTAGGACTGTGGGCAGAGATGGAGAATATCTGGTGCTTCAAAACCACATAACTCCAGGCCCATGGGGCTCATCAGCCTTGGTTGGCAGCCTGCCTAGGAGAAGGAAAACTCGAAAAATCGATTTTAAACCTCGATTTATGGGCCAAAAAGTAGGCTTCTATCAGCTGACAGGACTGGATGGCAATGTAGAAAGAGCAGGTGAGGCTCTCCACCTTGTTTAGCAGCTCATCAATGAGAAGGACAACTCCAAAATAAAACCTTTCAGCTGCTGCGTTTGTGGCAGACACTGTATGAGCTACCTCGGACAAGATGGGGGGAACGGCTCTACAAAATCCTCATCCCCTTATATATATTCGATGTGCAGGTTGTTCAGCAAATCAATCAACCAACACATCAAATTACCACATCCAGTGGCGATGGGCAAGTGGTTACAGAGACAG
Organism: Carcharodon carcharias; assembly: GCF_017639515.1. Taxonomy (NCBI): domain Eukaryota; kingdom Metazoa; phylum Chordata; class Chondrichthyes; order Lamniformes; family Lamnidae; genus Carcharodon; species Carcharodon carcharias. Next base: position 121,503,825 of record NC_054470.1, on the reverse strand, counting down.
ATAGTGGTCGCTACCAGCAGTCTTCAGTCATAACCCTACACACAGGTGACTGCAGAGTATGGTCGATCTCCACAGATCGCAGCAGATGTGGAGTTCGCATCATCAAAAGGCGATAGAGCAGACCTTTTTAGGTCCAGCGCTGCTCTCTTCTAACTGGGGAAGGGGAAGAAAAGAAACCCGAAACACAGCCTGCCCTGCCCTGCCCTCCCCCCCCACACCTACCTGGTCACCACTCCTGGCCGGTCACCAATCACTGTGGTCAAAACATAAAGAAAACTCAAAGGACAACTAACTACTGGATCACACCTGGCTCATGGAATATTAGAACAATTCTAGACAATAACACAAGACCAGAGGATAACAGGCCTCATAGCCAGAACACTGGGCAGGTACAATATTGACGAGCCGCTCTAAGTGAAAAAAGGTTTGCAGGGGAGTCTCACCTTGAGGAAGTAAAACTCAAGAAAGATTCCACGATCACAACAAGGGCTTCCACATGACGTTCACTGACCTGGCCAAGTCCTTTGATACACGTTCTTTGTCAAAGACAGTGTGGAGAGGCGGGAGTCATGTGACATGGGCGTCTGGCTGTGGAATCAGTAATATTGCCTTACAGAGCTGTAAAGTCTCGGTCTGCTTTTTTACCATTTGACTAACAGCATCACAGACAAAGAGCTCTGACTCAGGTTGGACACCTGGCCCCATCTACACTGCTTCTGCTGGAACTTCTGTACCACTGCTTACATGATTGATTCATCTTTGCATGCCTATCTCATCATGTGAAGTCAACCCCACCGAAAAAGTGAATAATCCAGTATCGGTTTTCAGCTCACCGACCTCCGTGAAGGAATACCTCGTTGGACTTTGATTCTGGACTCTGGAGCCCATGTGAAGCAATATTTCTTCTCTCTGTGCTCTCTGCACTGTAAATTGTTCTTTTCTCTATCCCTCTTTTACTGTACGAGGCAAAGGAGGTAACGTTGCTACTCTCCCGCGTTTTGAGCGTGTGCAAATAAACTAACCTTTTGAGCTCATCCTGTCTTGAGTTTGCTGTGGAATTATTATTAGAAAATTGAATCACACCAAAATCAAGGGGTTGGGAAATACACCGCCACATATAAAGGGGGAAGCAAATCAAAACACCTTTCTTTTAAGGACGGGTGGTGAGAAGAGGAATTAGTGCTGTTCAAATTAACCTCCCTCCTGTCCGTAACAATATGAACATCTGGGGACCAGACAGTGTTGATGGCTGACATGTCAAACAGCCGAAACATTGAGACTTCATAATTTTCCAGTGATTGAACAGGATCCAGTTTTAGTGCAGGCTGTATGAGTATTTCAAATTACATTAGATATTGCACAACATATTGCATGATTAAAAGGTAATATTGATTTGGAAAAACACAGTAAATTAGTAGACAGTACTATGCTCCATTAGAGTAAAACTGGACAACTTGCTGGGCCAGTAACATTGCGATATGTAACTCCAATTTGTTATTTTCATACTGCTCCATACCTGGCTTTAAACATACCTGAATTGTCTGTTTGTTGATTTGAAGTTTCTGGTTAACCAAAGTCAATTGGGCTGTTAATTTCTGATTGTTCTGCTTCAGTTCATTGACAGCGTTTAAGGCTACTTTTTTTCCATTTTGAGTAACAGCAATTTGTTGTTGCAGTGATATTAGACGCTGCTGTAAGGCAATGATGGAAAGACTTTGCTTTGGAAGGGCAAGCGTTCTGGTCTTCTGTTTCCTCACTATAGTTTAAAACACAGAGAACAGCGACTGCTGTTAACATGAAACATTTTCCCCCCTGTTTTTGCAAGGGTTGACATTTCTTAATTGAAAATTGCTAGACAGAGTGCCAAATACTATGCAACATAACTGTACAAAATGCAATTAGTTAATAGCAGAACCAAGCAGGATCTAAAATAAGAACAGAAAATGCTGGAAAGACGCGGCAGGTTTGGCAGCATCTGTGGAAAGAGAAGCAGAGTTAACGTTTTGAGTCCAGATGACTTCTTCAGAGCTGAAGAAGCAGAGCTTCAAGTAAAATCTCACATAGGCTAAAGACATAAAAATTTGAAAATCAAATAGTCACTAGCAGTTGTTAATACATATAAATAAAACATTTTGTTTATTCCAATAAAGAAATGTTAAACAGCTTGACAGAAAAAGAATTACTACCACAAAAATTAATTATGACCAACATAAAAGCCAATGGGCCAACAACAGCCAGAATTTTTCACTTGGTGTGTGGGCACATGCCTGACAAGCACGAGTGTAAAATAGTGCGCGAGGGTGAGAGTCCCGATGTCACAGTGCACTCACGTGTTGTTTTGCTTGGCGAGCACAAGCAGGAGTTGCCCATGTGGTTTTGCACTCATATGGGTAGGCAGGCAATTTCAAAATCCAAGGGTAGGGTAAAAAGGGTCAGCAGCGTTGCCAGTGTAAGTAGTGAGGAGTTTTGGAGATAGTTTGCTGCTGGTTGCTTATTGGTACTTGGCAGCTTCATCTCTGTTCAGGGCTTCATTCTTAGCATTTCCAGGCTTCATTTCAGAGCTATTGGTGTCTCCAAAGCCCCGGGAGGATTCAGACCGTGTGGGTCCTTCCAGATATCAGACAACCTTCTGTTACCCTGGTAATAGGGATTGTAGTCTCTGCTGGTGGCACTTCCTCTGAGGAGGAAGAGAGGGGCAGAAGGGAGAGGAGGCCAGGTATCCCAATGCAGCTTCCAGGGGAGTGACCTGTGGGAGGAGAGGCGCAAGGCCAGTAGGAAGTCCAAGGCAGAAGGGCTGCAGAAGATGCACACAGTGGTGGGGTTGGGGGGGTGGGTGTTAGTGGGGGTGGGGTTAGGACCGTTCAGGGGGAGCACTACAATACGCCTCAGAGCGGGTGTCACTGATAGTTGTTGCATGCTGCGCTCTCCACAATCTGGCACTGACAAGGGGGGACCCACTGGAGGAAGAGGATCTTGACGCAGCAGCACAGTTACAGAGGATGAATCCAGTGATGAGTCAGAAGAGGAGCACGGTGAGGAGAATGCTGAGGGTGTGGAGACGGACCTCAGTAATCTCCAGAGAGGCAGGGACACCAGGGACACCTTGATCCAACGCTCCTTCAGCTCGGCTGCCAAAGATCTGCTTCCACCACATGCCAGGGCTGCCGCCTCCATCCCGGATTCTGAAATGACCCTTTCATTTACACCCAAAGTCCACTCAGTGTCTGTGCAATAAAGTCTCCAGCCACCAATGTCCAGCATTACATACTGGCATAACCTGCACCAGAAAGGAAAATGGTGAAGCATACTCAGGCCATCAGAACCAAAGCAAATTTAATGTTATTGTCACATTGAAAACATAACAACATTACCATTATTGGTGTTGATGACCACACCAGCAGACACATAAACCAAACATAAATGAACAAAAAATTAACCCATGAACTGTTCCTCTTGTGCTCATGGTGCCTTTAACTTATGCTTCCGAGTGCTACATCTTGGTGTACCGTCCCTCGCAGCCCCCTCCCCAACACCCACTCACTGGCACCGTTAGTTGCAATGGTCACTTGCGGAGGGGTGGAGGAGCAGCTGTGACTGTCACCCAGGCAGCCCTGCGAGGAGCCCGTAGAAATGACACGCAGCTCGTGCGCCAACATGAGGTCACTCTGGACCTCCCTGCTTACCATTGATGACAGGCACCTAGCTGGGATATTGGGTGCCTCTTCTATCTCTCACACTGGCACTGACCACCTGAGGTCATTGCCTGTGTGAGGGCTTGCAGGTCTGAGTTCAACCACAGGAACCCTTGATTCTGTCCCTGGAGCTGCCTCTCCATGAGAGTTGCCACACACTCAATGGAGGAGGCAGTGCGCTCGGCCGTGAGGGTCAACGCAGTTCTCATGATCCACATGGACTCCTCCACAGTGCAGACCATGGTACACAGACCCTCATGGATATCCAGCAGATCCTCCCGCACATGTCGCTGGACATCCAGTATCTGCTGTCCAACGGGCGACTCCAGAGGCTCATCATCTGTCTTCAACTGAACATCGTCCTGGTGCTCCGGCTGCCGACGCCCTGGGCACTCTCTGCCTCTGCCTGCACCTCAATCGAAAGTGAAGTGCCCTCACCAATGTGCACTGACATTCTAGCTACCATTCTAATGCCCACCAAGATGCTGGTATTTGCGCTGGTGCCTGCTTCAGGGGGTGGGTGTGACGCAGGTGCAAATTAAGCCTGGTGGTCCTCCTGCGTCAAGGGTGGCCCTACGGGGTCCAGGGAGCATGTGCATGCTGGCGAACAAGGACATGTCAGTAGTATCAGTCATCACACTGTCACTGTGCATGCCAGGCACCCTGGTGAGACAATGAGATCTGCATCACAGTGCCATTGTCTTCCAATGATCAATGGGGAATCCAGGTTTGAGGCTCCCATCAATGAAAAGACTACAATAGAATGGTTGCACAACTCAAAACTCTCACCTCTGTGCACTGCGCTCTTACCTTCGCCTGACACCCCAGCCTCTCCACGCCTGGTTGTACGTGGAGCATGCCTGCACTCCAGCTCCAGGGTGTCCTGCTCAAACCTGGTGAGCAGCAGCAGGTCGGGTGGAACCTCCGCCTGTCTGTGACCTCTCCAATTGGCTATGGCTCATCTTCTCTTGAAAGAACAGAGCAACACTGATTCGTCCACTCTCTACCTGCAGCGCCATTGCAACCTGGCCAAACCTAGCTGAGGAACACATCGCAGAGCACATCTGAGTCTTACCTCGAGCCACAAGGCACTCAGTCCAAGCAGCCAGGTTGCATCCCTTTGTCCAACTCCAGTGTCACTGACAGTTGGCACTCAGACTCTCATGTCCATGAGGTCCACGGGGGGGGGGAATAGCCACACCTTAACACTTCACCACACTGTCCCATGCCAACACGGTATTCACCCTTCCTGAGCACAGCAGGTCATTGAACCTCTTCCGACCCTGCACCCAGGCACACCACACCACGTCATGGCTGCTCACCCGGGCTGCCACCTCCTTCCATGCCCTCATTGTGAGGTGCAGTGGCCTCCTCCTCCCATCCCTGGAGAGGCAGCCACCTCCTCCAGGAGGGCCGCAACGTATTCATCTGAAAGGCTGGGGGGGGGAGGGGCTGCCGAGTGTCCATCCGACCTGTCCCCCCGCCTGGCGTCTCCAGCCGCACTTAACTCCATCACTTTGCTAACACAGAAGAGATGTTCTTCTGTGGTAACCTTCCAGGGGCTGCCTGAGCTGTTTTTAAAACAGCTGCCGGGTCGCATTGGATCTGGCGGCCAACATGCACCCGCCCCAGCCCACCCCTTCCCAACCAGCAAGGAGCAGCATTTAACGCTGGGCGGGCTTTAATTGATCGACCAGCGTGGAATCACAAGTGGGGACCGATCATGGACGGTGGGCCATTTTCCAGCCATACCGGCCTCAAAATTCTGCCCTAGGGCTCAGAACCTCAAGCTATCTCCATCTTTTGTTAAAGTTACGATGAGAGATTATTTTTCTGTAGCAATGACTCATCATTCTTCACAGCTAAAAAACAAATCAAGAAACAAATACACAGTGCAACAAAATGAAAACAGCAGTAACTTTGAAAGCTGAACATAAATTTCTTGGAGATTATTTAAACATTAATTAACCGCCCCACCCTAAAAAAAATTTGCTTCAATTTGCATTTGGAATGCATTTTTGATGTACAAGAAAGGTCCCAAATTTGATCACAGAGGCATAATCAAAAAATGGACCACTGGCCAAAGGAGGAAAAATTATAAGGGACGGAGTAAAGCTAGGTCAAAGAGGTGAGTTTTGAGGAAAAGGATGTGAAGAAGGGTTTGGGGAGGGGGTGGGGGTTGAATATTCCAGAGAAGCACCTAATTGGCTGAAGGTACAGCTTCCACTGAATGAACGAATGGTGGGCAGGCAGGGGGTAATGGGAACGCTACAAAAGAGGCTGAAGTCAGAGGGCCAGAGGCATGACAGGGTTGGAATTGTAGGTTCCAGAAAGTTGCAGAGATAGAGAGAGGTGAAGCTGTGGATGGATTTAAATGCAATAATGAGAATTTTAAAGCTGAGATGTTAAGGAATTGGGAACCAATGTAGAACTGAGAATAGCTGTGATGGATAAGCATTACTTATTGCAAATAGGATACAGGCGGCAGAGCTTCTGATAAGCTGAAAAGTTTATGGAGGATAGGAAAATGGCTAGGAGGATCTTGATGTGAAAGAGGGCAATGCTCCATAGGTGCAAATAAGCTGTGTATGACGGAGAGAATTAATGTGTGGAAAGCTCAGATTAGAGTAAAACAGAGCACCACAGATGCAAGCAGCCCAGTTCAGCTTGAGATACTGGCCAGGGAGGGAGATGGAAGTGGTGGTGAGGGTAGAGTTTCTGTTGGATACAGAAGAAAATGACTTGAGTCTTTCCAGTGTAAAGCTGGAAACTTTTATGACTTATCTAATACTGGAGAAGAAATGGTACAGCACAGAGGCAATGGGGACATCAAAGCTAGTGGTGGAAAGATGGCGCTGGGTGCCGAGGTCAACCCCAGGGCCTGGGATGCTGTTGCAAAGGAGCAGAATATAGATGAGGAAGGGGGGAAACCAAGGAGGCACCTTTTGGGAACCTTCAAGGTAACGTACAGGGATGGAAGGAGAAGCCATTAGTCGAGAAATCCTAGCTATGACACTAAGCTAATTCCACTGAGCTGGACAACAGAGGAGGTTCTTTAAAGATGATTATATGATGTGAGCTGTGGGTTCCAAAGGTTGATCAAAACAGGTAGGACTTCTTATGTCCTGGGCCACTTCAGTTACTGTGAAGGTCTGTTAGGAATCCTAGAAATACTCAGCTGACAGGGCTCTGCCAAACAAATCCTCAACGGCAGAACACGAGGAGTAAGAGGTGCCATCTGGAATGTCTAAACAGCTGGTCCAGCCACCAAGGCGGCAGCAGAACGAAACCTCCAATTGTCTTGCTTTCCTTTCCATTGGAATAAGGTTTTGTTCTGTCAAGACACATGTGGAAGCTGGTGTGCAACGGTTTCTCCATGATCACAGATGTCACACACCGGCATCTTTCTTTTCAAGCACGTCTCCCAAGCCCTTCAGTGATCAGCAAATGGCGATGGGAGCAGGATCATGTTCTCTGGAAGCTTCTAGTCCTGATCTGGCACGGAGGTGGCAGTTACAGGCAGGTCACATAGCACTCAGACAAGATATGGGTGCCTTTCAGCAGCTGTAACTATGACTGAGCAACCCTCTCTAGGATTCACTCTGCTCACCCCTTATTGGGAAGGGGGATGGAAAAGATGCCCTAAACATAGCCTGCCCCACCTCTCCTGACTGGGCAGCTGCATCCAAAGGGATCATCTTCTGCGGTAGAAACTAAAGTAGTAGAGTTTGGGACCTGGATCATTAGGGCCTTCACAGACACACCCGCGAGAGAATACCCAACGTCGCACTGCAGTTGTCACCTGAGAATTCCAGTGATATGACATCCACATCACCGCTCTGACTGAGACCCAGCGAGTTGGATAGATGCAGCTCAAGGAACTCCAAGCTGGCTATAACTTCTTCTGGAAAAGGAAATCAGAAGAAGGATGCAGAGTCCATGGAGTTGGATTTGTCAACAAGAAGGAACTTATGAACCAGCTTCATCAGTTCCCTCTTGGAAAAAATGAGCACCTCATGAGTCTTCGTCTCAAACTGGCAAGGAACCAATGTGCCACCGTGGTCGTGTGCCATTGCCCCAACTCTGGACACCACGACGAAACCAAGGAAGATTTCTACGCCAAACCTGACCAAGCTCACTGTGGAACCTCAATGCAGGACAAGTTTATTCTTCTCAGAGACTTCAAGCTCAGAACTGGAAGAGATTCAATCTCTGGAATGGAACTATTGACAGGGAAGGAATTGGAAATGTCAACTCCAATGCCATTTTTCTCCTTACCAAATACACAGAATATGGGTTTATCACCAATACCTTGTTCTGCCAGAAGAACAAGTACAAAGTGTCATGGCAACGCCCATGGTCCAAGCACTGGCATCTGATCAACTACATCATCGTCTGTGCGTGGAATTGCAAAGATATCTGCACCAGCATAGCAATGAGAGGGGCTGATGGCTGCTGGGCCGATCACTGACTTATTTGTTCAATTATTTCTATCAACTTAGCCCCCAAACAACAGGTGCGACAGGAGAGATGTCCATGAAAGATCAATATTGAAGCTCTAAAAAAAGATCAATTCCAACAATACCGTGAGGAAAAACTTTCAAACTTCGATCAAGAAGAAGAATGCCCATGGTGATTGGGATGTCCTTAAGTCAATGTCATCAATGTCTGTAAAAAGACACCTGGATTTTGTGACAGGAAACATCAGGATTGGTTTGATGAAAATGATCAGGATATCAACGAACTGATCAATTGCCAGTGCAAGACTTTGTGTCTGGCAAAATGACCCAAACTCAAAGCAAAAGAAACTGGCTTACCAACAAGTAAAGGCCAAGATCCAAAGGTATATCCACAACATGAAGAACATATGATAGGCAGACAAGGCAAAGGAAATTCAACATCTTACTGACATGAATAATATCCGTGGCTTCTTCACTGCTACAAAGATCTGTTAAGGCCCAAGTACTCAAGAACCAGCTCCTCTGAGGTCTGAGGGTGGGAGGAGGTGGTGAGTTCTGATTAAGGAAATGGAAGCTGTCAACACCTGCTGGAGGGAGCATTTTGAAGACTTTTTCAATCAAGAACCAATTGTTGACGCGAGTGTTTTCAACCCCACCCCTCAACACCCAGAGGTGAGCTTGGAACTCCACCAACACCGATGGAGGCGATGAAAGCCATCACACAGTTGAAGAATAACAAAGCAGCAGGAGGTGATGGAATCCCTGCTGAAACCTTTAAGCATAGGGGAGAGGGACTAACATTCCAGCTCCATGACCTCATCCTACAGATCTGGAACAAAGAGGAAGTCCCGAATGATCTCAATGATGCCATGATTGTGATAATCTTCACGAAAGGGAACAAATCCAACTGTCAAAATTACAGATGCATCTCCCTGCTTTCCATTGCAGGAAAGATCATTACAAGAACCCTTCTGAATAGGCTTATTACACTTGAAGAGCTACTCCCTGAATCTCAGTATGGGTTTAGGTCATCAAAGGCATGGCTGACATGATTTTTACAGCTCATCAACCACAAGAAAAATGTTGCAAAAGCATCAACCTCCCTACATAGCATTCTTTGACTTGACAAAGGCCTTCAACTCTAAATTGTGCAGCACTCTGGAAGGTTCTGCTGAAGTATGGATGTCCTCCAAAATTCATTACCATCCTTCACTGGTTTCATGATGGTACGCGAGCAGTGAGCCTAAACAATGGATCCATTACAGACTCTTGAGGTTTGGGCAGGAATCAAACAGAGTTGTGTCATTGCTCCAACTCTTTTTTTGATTTTCCTTGTTGCCATATTCCATCTGACTAGAGACAAGGTTCCTGCAGGAGTGCAGCTTCTCTATCAAATGAACAGTAAACTATTTATTCTCATATGACTCCAATCAAATATTAAGACCACTCTGACTTCAGTCATTGAGTTCCAATACACTGATGATGCTGCAGTAAATGCTGTGTCAGAGACAGATCTCCAGAGAATCATCAACTTATTTACTGAGGCACATGAGAAGATGGGAGCTTACACTCAACATTCAGAAAACCAAAGTCCTCCACCAGAAAGCTCCAGTCCCATTGATCAGGATTCATGATGGGTGCTTAGAGAATGTGGAACAGTTCCAGTACCTAGGAAGTTTTCTTTCATAGAAAGCTGACATTGATGAAGAAATCCAGCATCGCCTGAGATCTGCTGGTGAAGCCTTTGGTCACCTGAGGAAGTGAGTGTTTGAAGATCATGACATCAAAACTGTATCCAAGCTCATGGTTTACCATGTAGGCCTGATTCCTTCCTTACTGTACGGGGCTGAAACATGAAAGGAGGCACCTCAAAGCACTGGGGTCATACCATCAACGCTGCCTGTGGAAGATCTTACATATTCAGTGGGAGGGCAGGTGCACCAACATCAGTGTTGGTCAGCACCTCATCGGCATGAAATCTGACTGCCCCCCAGATAATATGCTGGGAGCTGCCTTAAGTAGATCAAAGTGGGACATGCCCCTCACAGACAGGAAGTCCTGCCCTAATGACCTGCTGGCCAAAGGGAGCAGTGACCACTGCTGGGACTACAAGCAGTCCCCAGGAAAAAGTGAAGATGGATACTGGACTTCAGCTAAATCTGGGGACTTTTGGCAGGCTCGGCTGAAAGATCCCAGCTAAATGGGGGGAGAGGAGGGTGGGGGTTTAGGTTAGAGAGGCTGGGAGGAACAAAAGGGGGTGCATCATCTTGGCAGGGGCCCCCAATGGATACAGGACCCCCCCCCCAACAAAGGAGATAACCCTGCCCTCACTTCCTGTCCGCCAGCAACCTGTGCCGTGAAAGCTGCCAGGCTGTTTGCCATGCCCCCGTGTTCCCCCACAGGCTGAAAAGTTGCAGCGAAAGCAGGCTGCAACCCTTAAGTTGCAGTCAACTGTCTGACACCTTACCCAGCAACCCCACTCCCCACTGTAATAAGGGAGAAAAGGTAGGGGGTAGGTGGGAAAGAGCTGAGCTGGCGACTCACTTTATTTTACGTAAAGTTCACGCCCAAATCTCAGTGTAAAATCTTTGATTTTAAGAGAGAGAATGGAGAGGTTGAGAGAGAGAGAAAGAGAGAGACAGAGAGAGATTGAGAGATTGCATCAGTGCCACAGTATAAACTAAAATCTCTCCCATGACAAATAAGTAAAATTTCCAACTTGTTACATTTTTGATGGAGCTCAATAATCAGGAATGAAGCTTCCAAGGTCACAAATCCAATAAATTTCCATGTTAATTTTACCATTTTTAAAATTCATTCATGGGATGTGGGTGTCACTGGCTAGACCAGCATTTATTGCCCCTCCCTAACTGCCCTTGAGAAGGTGGTGGTGAGCTCCATGTGGTGTAGGTACACCCACAGTGCTGTTATAGGAAGGGAGTTCCAGGATTTTGACCCAGCGACAGTGAAGAAACAGCGATATAGTGACTTAGTGGGGAACTGGCAGGTGGTAGTATTCCCATGCACCTGCTGCCCTTGTCTTTCTAAGTGGTAGAGGTTGTGGGTTTGGAAGGCGGAACCTCACCCAATAGAATCTCATTCTCAACAAATGGTATGTTGGCCTTTATGTCAAGAGGATTGAGTACAGGAGTAAAGATATCTTGCTGCAATTGTATGGTGCCTTGGTGAGACCGTGCCTGCAGTATTGTGTACAGTTTTGGTCTCCTTATCTAAGGAAGGATATACTTGCCAGAGAGGGAGTGCAACAGAGGTTCACCAGATTAACCTCTGGGACGGGGTTGGGGGGGGATTGTCTCATGAGGAGAGATTGAGGAGACTGGGCCAGTATTCTCTAGAGTTTAGAAGAATTAGGGGTGATCTCATTGAAACTTACAAAATTCTTACAGGGCTCGACAGGGTAGATGCAGGAAAGATGTTTCCCCTGATTGGGAGGTCAAGAACCAGGCAACACAGTCTCAGAATAAGAAGTACGCCATTTAGGACTGAGGTGAGAAGGAATTGCTTTACTCAGAGGGTGGTGAATCTTTAGAATTCCCTTTCCCAGAAGGCTGTGGAGGTTCAGTCATCGAGTATGTTCAAGACAAAGATCGTCAAATTTCTAGACATTAATGATATCAAGGGATATGGGAATAGTTCGGGAAATGCTGTTGAGGTAGAAGATTAGCCATGCTCTAGTTGAATGGTGGAGCAGGCTCAAGGAGCCAAGTGGCCTACTCCTGCTCCTATTTCCTATGTTCACCTCCAGGACATCAGTCCAAAACTCCAATTTATGTTATACTATTTAACTCCAATTGACAGCAAACTAGGAACTCATGTATTCCTTAGTCATTTATGCTGTTATTTATCTTTGTAACTTTCAGAACCACTTCATAAACATATTCATTCTAGTCTTTCTGAAAGATGTTTCCTTGTTTTTATTGACCTTTGCTCTATATAGCTTGGGAGGAGGGGAGCATACTTGGTAACCATGCTTGAGCTGTATCAATTTTAGATTTATAGGCAGAATTATAAGTCCCACAGGCGGGTGCGCACCTGACCCGATCAGGTGTAAAATCGTGTGAGAATACATTGGGCCAGCGTCCCAATATCATTGCGCACTCGCGCAATATTTTGCTTGGTGGGCACACGCAAAAGTCGGAAGCGAGCTCAATGACAATTAAGCGGGCAATTAGGTCCATTAACGGCGCAATTGTCTCTGATTTTTCGTGGACCGTGCAACCTTACAGTTGGCGAACAGGCGAATCAATCAGGCGGCCTTTACATTTTTCATTAAACCTCATCCAAGGGCGGGAAGAAATTTCTGTTATGAAATAAAATTAAAATAATTATCTGTGGACAGCATTTTTATCAGCTATGTTTCAAGATTCTTGCTTGTGAAGCACGGGCATGTTTTGTACAGCTTTCAAAGCCTTTATTTGATCATTTTCAGGTCTGCAGCTCCTTGAGGCAGCTGTCTGCCTTCAGGGAGTTTTCTCGCAGCACTCACCCACGCCCACAGAAACATCTTGGCCTGCCTCCACCCCTGCAGCGCTGAGCTTTTCAACACGAGTTATTGAAATCACGGTCGGGGGCCCATTTCCTGACCACACCCGGGCCCACCGATCGCGCGTGCCCACCAAAGGTAAAATTCAGGCCTATGTCTTTGCCATAAATTATTGCCTAACGCATTGCCCGAATTTCACGTAATCACAAAATAATCCTGATTATCTATGATTCAAAGAATTAGACAACAGAGGTGCTGGTCAATTGGCCTGTGCTAACTCTCAGAAACAGCTCTCTGTTCAATCCCATTCTCTCCCTTTTTTCAAGTTTCAAATATCTATTCAGTTACTTTTTAAAAGCTTTTATTTTGATTTTTCTTTCACCGACGAAATAAGTTGATTTTCTTCAATTCTAAATATTAAAGTTAAACCCGTCATTTCCCAGTTGTTCTACCTTTCAAATGCTAACTTTAGCAGAGAATGATCCTTTATTTCTGCATGACGCTAAAGGGTAAGGAAGAGGATGGATCTCCCAGAATACCTTTACAAAGTACATCACTGAATGTTCTATTCCATAGAGATACAAAAGCAATATTGCTGCTGTTTGTATCCTCATAGAGGTTGTCTCTAATACATCATTGAACAGTTACTCAAAGAATAATAGAGCAAAGTCCTGTTCTTGATGTTGACATTGTAAGCTAATCTCTTCTACCTCTAAATAGCCAGCTTTCTGAAATTGACAATGATAACAGTGGATTGCTGGCAGCCACAAAGTTGTGGCTTTCTATTTGCATAATTAACAATTAGCAAAACACTACATTTGGTCAAGAATTTTCCTCGTTTAACTGACCATTAAGGCAATTATTAAGTTCAGTTAATATTGTAAAACTAGCTATTATTGCAAAAAGTATTTGTGTGACTGTTGTAATTCACAAGTAGTGAAACTTTCATACTTTATTGTGGGTACTGCTCAAGTTTTCTTTTTTGAGTGCAATATTTAAAATTCTCTCAGCCTCCTTTATAGTCCCTGCATTTGAGAGTTTTACATTCTCTTTCTTATGCATTCTTTTCAACATAAATACATCTTTCTGTTGCCAAAATTGAATATGCTATTCTAAATAGGGCCTGAGCAATGTAAAGCCAAGGCATAGTTTAAAATAACTTAGGCCAGAATTTTCCAGCCCCATTGGTGATGGGCGGGGGGGGGTGGGGGAGGTCAATATGGCGAGAAGGCCAAAATATCGGTTTTGCACCATTGTGAAACCAGTTTGTGACTGTCTGCTCCACCCGTCAATGGCAGGCCGCACTTCCCACCGCCGCACATTGGGAACATCATTTTGACACATTTGCATCTGATTATAAGCCCTGTTCACTGGAATCATCCTCTCACGTCAAAATTACCGCCCATGCCGGCGTGACTTCAGAATGGTGTGCTTCACGACTGCCTTTAAAAGGCGTGCACCTGGCAACCTGAATTTTGAGGGGAATCCAGAGGTGAGTTCACACAAAACCTTGCGCAGCGCTCAAGCATCACCCGTAGGACATCAAGGGAGCGGCACCGCGCATTCCGGGAGTCACAGGCAAGTCATTATTTTCCTGGCTGGCTTTCAGTGTAGTGCCAGGGCAAGGGCTCCAATACAGGTCAGATCAGGGGGACAAGGCAGCACAGACAGAAGAAAATATTGAAGCACGTGCTAGGGAGGCGGGGGGTGGTTGGGAAGCAGCCGTGCACTTGGAAAGCTTGTCAAAAGTGAGCCTTCTTCCACAGCTGAGGCCATTCAGCTGCAGCTCCATTTACATGTTTAGAGTTGGGCCTCAGAAGCTCTTCTGCCCACTTAAGCAACATAAAAGCATGAAAATGCCACTACATGCTCCAGGACATTTCATCCCTCAGGCACAGACTGCAAATTAATATGCGTTTTAGGGAGCAGCTGAGCAACTGGCCGATTGGGTAAGTTGTAGAATCCCCTTGCGAAAGGTGGTGCAGTCACTGGTGGAGGCGCTCACAGCCCCTTGCAATGTCTTTATTAAGGTTTGGACCAGTATTCCTCATGGTTCAAGCTAACAGTGCAGCCGTGCAGTGAGGGTTAGGAGAATGTCTGTGCCTGAGCTGAGAGCACAGCATGCGGTCCAGTGGGCAAAGCTGCTGCCAATCGGTCAAGTGGGTTGGGGCAGAGGTGGATGGGGTTTCAGCAGTCAATGAGCACACTATACACTGGCCATCCAAGTGGCGAACAGCAACTTCCTGCATGCATGAAGGGGCCTTCAGGCTCAACCAATAGAGGTTCTTAGTGCACCCATGGCAACCCACAAGTCTCTCTGATCCTGCAGCAGAACATCAGGTTCATGAGGCCTGGTGATTTAGTGGTATGCCTCATGGCTTACAGGAAGCAGAGGAGAGCAGTGGAGACGCCTGGCTCGGTAGAGGGAGGAACACCTCCCTCAAGAGGAAGGGGTGACAGGGCCTGCTGAGCATGCAGCTGAAGATCCACATTGAGCTGTCGCTTGTAGATGCCTTATTAGACCCAGGATCTAGAGACAGCACCTGTCATTCCTGCAGGTGACTGAGAACAAGTGTCGCCGAAGACTACACATGTCTAGGAAACTGGTCAGTCACATAAGCCACCTGCTGCAGGATATAGCTTCACAAGGACACGGAGGGTATCCAGTGCCAGTGGACATGAAAGTGAGCACAGCACTCTATTTTTAACGCCATGGCTCCACAGGTGACTTGTGTGGGATCTCACAAGCCTCCACGCACAACTGTATCCAGAAGGGCATGGCTGCCATCTTCGTGAAGGCACAGAGCTTTGTGCATTTCACCCAGAATCAGGAAAGCCAGGAAGCAAGAGCGCTGGGATTTGAGCAGATCTCAGGTTTTCCTGTTTAAGGCCAGACCATCAGTTTGGTCTGAAGGTTACACACTGCACAGGGATGAGGCTCTGAATTGAGACACCTGCCTTCATCTTGTGCAGAAAGGTTTGACATCTGAGTGACACAAACAATGCTCATCAGAACAAGGAGCCATAGGCAAAAAGACTTTCTTGGGAGTTTATTGACAATAGTGAACAATATGTACAAGTGATTAACACTCGAGCCCAGACTGTGCAACTACATCTTTTTAATGGCTTGGCCTAAATAGCCAGGTGGTTATAGTACTGGGTTTGTAACCCCAAGATTGAGAGTTCAAATTTCACAATGGCAAGCTATGAAACAATGTAACTTCATCTGAAACAGATGGAAACGGGTTTGTACTCGAAAGAGTT
Source organism: Carcharodon carcharias (assembly GCF_017639515.1). Taxonomy (NCBI): domain Eukaryota; kingdom Metazoa; phylum Chordata; class Chondrichthyes; order Lamniformes; family Lamnidae; genus Carcharodon; species Carcharodon carcharias. The sequence goes on along the minus strand of NC_054470.1, from coordinate 121,487,905 downwards.
ACATCTTTTTAATGGCTTGGCCTAAATAGCCAAGTGGTTATGGTACTGGGCTTGTAACCCCAAGATTGAGAGTTCAAATCTCACAATGGCAAACTATGAAACAATGTTACTTCATCTGAAACAGATGGAAACGGGTTTGTACTCAAAAGAGTTACATCTTTTTAATGGCTTGGCCTAAATAGCCAGGTGGTTATAGTACTGGGTTTGTAACCCCAAGATTGAGAGTTCAAATCTCACAATGGCAAGCTATGAAACAATGTAACTTCATCTGAAACAGATGGAAACGGGTTTGTACTCGAAAGAGTTACATCTTTTTAATGGCTTGGCCTAAATAGCCAAGTGGTTATGGTACTGGATTTGTAACCCCAAGGTCAAGAGTTCAAATCTCACAATGGCAAACTATAAAACAATGTAACTTCATCTGAAACAGATGGAAATGGGCTTGTACTCAAAAGAGTTACATCTCTTTAAGGGCTTGGCCTAAATAGCCAAGTGGTTATGGTACTGGGTTTGTAACCCCAAGATCAAGAGTTCAAATCTCACAATGGCAAACTATGAAACAATGTAACTTCATTTGAAAAACAGATGGAAACATGTTTGTACTCGAAAGAGTTACATCTTCTTAAGTTAGCCATGAACAGGTCCAGGCAGCGGGCAATCGACAGGGGAGTCCCGCCCGATTGTTTGTCCCTCTTCCGCGGATACGTTCGTGGCCGGGTGTCCTTGGAGAGGGAGCACGCGGTGTCTGCCGGCACTCTCGAGGCCTTCCATGCTCGGTGGGCACCGCGGGACTGGGGTGTTTTATTGACCCCTTTGATCACATTTTGGTTTAAAGTTTGTAAATTTCCTTTAACGTTTGTCCTTAGTTTTACAGCTGACCTAACTTAGGGGCTGTGCTTGATTTATCCTTTATTTTGTTAATTTAGTTTAATTGTTTTAACTCCAGAAGAGTTACATCTTCTTAAGTTAGCCATGAACAGGTCCAGGCAGCGGGCGATCGATGGGGTCGTCCCACCCAATTGTTTGGCCCTCTTCCACGCCTACGTTAACGGCCTGGTGTCCCTGGAGAAAGAGCATGTGGTGTCTGCCGGCACCTCAAGGCCTTCCATGCCTGGTGGGCACCGCAGGTGCTGGGGTGCTTTATCGAACCTCTTAATCACATTTTGATTTGATGTCTAAGTTTCCTTTAAACTTTGTCTTGGTTTTACAGCTGACCTAACTTAGGGGCTGTATTTATTTTATCCCTCATTTTGTTGATTTAGTTTAATTGTTTGACTCTAAAAGAGATACATCTCCTTAACCTTCCTAACCCTGCCGCTATGTCATGGCGCTCCCTGGACATCCTCAGTGGAGGTGGAGGCAGCCTGCTGACTGCTACGCCCTGGCTGTGACGAGCTTGACAGGTGTCCTCTGGAGGGCTGACACCTGGAGGGTCCCAGCCTGTTGTCAGGGTCCAGCTGTGTGACAGTTGCACCCTCCTCAGCCTGTAGAACTGGAGCCGCTGGGGTCACAGGAAGAGGGGATTCAGGTGTCCGAACACTCCCAGAGTCACCTGGGTGGATGGGCCCCGGGATGTGCATCTGCTGATCCTCCTCCCTATGGGTGCCCGAGTACCCAAGGCTGACTCCTTGATGAGCAAAGGTAGCTGAAGTGAAATTGAACTGCCTCACACCCCTCCCGTGTTATCACTGTTGGAAGCCAACAATATCAGCGATAGATTTCAGCCTATGCAGCAGTGCAGGAGCGATGTCCTGGACCAATGTCTCCATGGCAACCGCCATCCCACCAGTGTAGACCTTGGCGCTTTGGCATGCCGGCGCTATCACCTCAGGCTGAATGTGGATGGACTCCATCGTGCGTTACAATCTGAGGAGTGCAGCGGACATCCCTTCCTGATGTTCCTGAGCATGCCTTTGCAGCTCCAGCAACTGAGGTACAAACGAGTCCAGAGGCTCCTCATCTGACTCGGACTCACCAAATTTCTGGCCTCCAGCAGTCCTCTGAGTTCCGGACACCTGGGAAGTCCCTGCCACCACCTGCTGTGGATCAGACAGTGTGATGTGCTCACCAGATTGTGATCCCGAGGTTACTTTAGATCTAAGTCTCACCGAAGCATGTGTCTCTGCATTGGTGGAGGGTGTGGGTGAGCGCTGTGACAGGTCTTCAATTAGGGTGTCATCAGATTCTTCTTCTCAGGTGTCTTAAGGGCTTGAGTCGAGGACCTGGATTGTGGACCCTTCGGCTGCTTCCCAGATGTGCTGCGAAAGCAAGGGGAGATAATTAGTGCATGGCAGGGGGCTGCGGAACAGGGGAACTCAATCACAGCATAGTTGTCTGATGGATGTTGCACTGCTGGATCCTCACTTGGATGAGCAGCGCCAACCTGTCTGTGAGCACAGGCCTGGTCCAGATCATCGCCGGTCAGCTGGAGGGCTCTGTTTTCAAAGTCTTGTGAGAATCTTTATGTCAGGCATTTCTCCGCCAGTCTGCAATCTCTCCCTCTTGTTGTGTGCCAGCTTATCCTGCTTGAATACAAATTGAGAGAGTGTTAGCAGAATGCCTGCCAGGCTAGATGATAAGTATGCCTGGCTGGTGTGGGCAGCAAGTGGTGCCATGTTCGGGATGATGGCACAATCGCAGGGCAGATGAGAGCGCGTGTGAGAGAGTGAATGGTGATGTCTCTTGAACTGGCAGTGAGTGAGATCCCTTTGGATGTGTGATGGGTTTGAGAGCGCGTAAGTTGAGAGTGACGAGCAGAGTGACTTACACTGGTGGAACGGAGGAGATCATTCATTGTCTTTCAGCACTGGGTGGCTGTCCTTTTTTGCAGGTCATTGGCGCTGACCACCGCTGCCACCCCCATTCCCCCACCACCCACCATCCCCCCACCACCGCCCATACTGGGTTGGTGACCTTGTTTGCTGGTCTTCACCCAGAGTAGAGGTAGAGGACTTGGCGGCGAGCCTCCACAGCATCTAGTAGGCACTCAAGGGAGGTGTCACTAAATTTGGGGGCAGTATATTTCCTCCCTTTGGCAGCCATGACTTTGCAGCAGCTTCCAATGCTTAAGTGTAACAGAGAGTGAGCTCTGTGCAGGGGCCCCCTTTAAATATGGCCTCGGATTACTGAAGGCCTGAGGTGACAGTGGGGCGGGTGAAACAGAGGCTGCCCCAGCAACGGCCGGCATGTTACCTGGGAATGCATCATTAATGAGGCGGGACGCGCCAGGAATGAGATGATATGCCGTGAAAACTCACCTTTGCAGCTGGCAGGTAAAACACCCTTTTTCCCGCCCACTATCACACTTTGTGCAAATCTGGGACAATTCTGCCTTTAGATTCTACTAATCCAAATGTATTTATTCTAGGATACTACTTGTTTTTATAAAACTGCCTTGCCATCAGGACAGGGAAAGCTTGGTTAGTAGCTGTCACTGAACTATTTAAAATGCAATGTAACAAAGCCTATGCTGGTACCAGGGTCTTAAAGCAGTAGACTACTGGTTTCCTTGAACAAAGGTACAGGTGCAAGGACTAATTAGAGGGAGTGCTACAGTAGTGTCTCCAAATATTATTCCACAACTTAGCCCTACAGATTAGTTATATCTTCGAGAAGCCAAGAGAAGACAGGCAGCAATGACGAGTGATAGAAAAGAATCCTGACCCAGGTGTCAAGAGGACTGATCTTCCCAAAGAACAGGACAATCAACAGTTGTGTTAAATCAGGTTGTAATAGATAATGTATTCAAAGAGTGCATGAAACATCCACAGTGGAAGAGTTACTGTAGATGTTGTATATAAGATGACCTCTGAAGCCTGAAAAATTCTTCCAAAAATGGGGAGTGCAACTTATATGTTGAGTATAAAATGTGAACTGCCAGTGTTGGTGTTGGTGGTCATCATTTTGAAATGTAAAAAACGTGACACCGGTAATTTAAATTAAATCAATGTGACATATTTTATTGAACGAATTAATTCTACAAGGCCTACTTCTTCAGGGCGGATTCCTTCTTATTCCATTCTCGCACCAATTTTTTCCACTAACGCTGAATTCCTTCACTGCAGCACGGTTATTTGATGAGCTAGCAAATGCTATGACTTTCGGCTTGAAACCAGCTTCGTATTTCAATTTTTGTGCTGGAAGACACATTTCTGTTCATCACTCGCCACGTAGGGTCAGCTTTGTTGGCGTGTCTTAAACTCCTGCACATCTTCTCTGCAACATGGTCTGTATCATCTGCTTGATCCCATCCACCGATTTAATGTGCGTAAAACACACATCTCTGAGGTGAAAAATTGAGGCCGACTCAAAATGTAAGTATAGTACTTCTTAGCAGAAAAGGGGAAGTCGATTTATATGCCAAGTATAGGACTAAACATGAATGTTGGCGCCGATAAAATAGGGTCATCTTATGTGTAGGCTCAACTTATGCGCTGTGATCTACGGAAGCTATACCAATATCCTGGCCAAATAAAGCCTCACCATCCTATCATACTGCCTCATATCAGAATTATAAATGCAACTGCACCCAGCTGCTCTAATCTGCATTATAGAAAAATGCTTCTCAGGACAGGCAGAGTATTAGTAATCCCACATTTTATTTACACTAAATATGTGGTGTAGTGTGTTCAATCTCAGCGTTACTGTAATGTCATATGGGGTGCTTCTTCTACTGCCCACAAGTTCCCCAGTGGCAGCAGGGAATGTAGTAAATGTTCATACATGGATAATGACCAACTGGAGGAGGCACTGGCATCCGTGGAAACATAGTCCCACAGTCAACAGGGAATCAATGACCAGGAGATAAAAATGGAAAAGGGGAAAACTGGAAAATCAACCCTAAAAGCTCAGTGATTAAAAACACATAAAAACACTGCTCAAACATCTTCAGCTGCTTCATCAAAGGTCTTCCTTACATCATAAGGTCAGAAGTGGGGATGTTCACTGATAATTGCACAATGTTCAGCACCATTCACGACTCCTCAGATACTAAAGCAGTCAATTTCCAAATGCAGCAAGACCTGGACAATATCCAGGCTTGGGCTGACAAGTGGCAACTAACATTCATGCCACACAAGTGCCAGGCAATGACCATCTCCAACAAGAGAGAATCTAACCATTGCCCCTTGACATTCAATGGCATTACCATCACTGAATCCCCCACTATCAACATCCTGGGGGTTATCATTGACCAGAAACTGAGCTGGACTAGCCATATATGTGGCTACAAGAGCAGGTCAGAAGCTTGGAATCCTGTGGTGAGTAACTCACTTCCTGACTCCCCAAAGCCTATCCATCATCTATAAGGCACAAGTCAGGGGTGTGATGGAATACTCACCACTTGCTTGGATGGATGCGGCTCCAACAACACTCAAGAAGCTTGACGCCATCCAGGACAAAGCAACCCAATTAGCTGACACCCCTTCCACAAATATTCACTTCTTCCACCAACGCACAGTAGCAGCAGTGTGTACCATCTACAAGATGCGCTGCAGGAACTCAACAAGGTTCCTTTGACAGCACCTTCCAAATCCATGGCCGCTACCATCCAGAAGGTCAGGGCAGCAGATAGATGGGAACACCACCATCTGGAAATTCTTCTCCAAGACACTCACCATCCTGACTTGGAAATATATCGCCCGTTCCTTCACCATCACTGAGTCAAAATCCTGGAACACTCTCCCTAGCAGCACTGTGGGTGTACCTACACCACACAGGCTGCAGCAGTTCAAGGCGACAGCTCACCACCACCTTCTCAAGGGCAATTCGGGATGGGCAATAAATGCTGGCTTAGCCAGCAACACCCACGTCCCACGAATAAATAAATAAAAGCCGATCTGACAAAAGCAATTTACAATTTCACAATATGCAGTCATAATACTCAAACTTTTTCTCATTAAGTATCTGTCTTTTGGCCCTTGTTTTCTAGCCTAATTTGAAGTAATGCTTAGAGTTGATCAATGTCTATCATCTGCTATTTTCCATACCTCAATAAGGACTTTTCATTAACCTTCTTTAAGAAAAAGTTCCAATTTCTATAATATTTTCTTTACAATTGGGATCAATGCTGTTCATCCTCTCTATGCAATTTCCAAAGTTTGTTCATATATTTCAGTAGTGTGGTAAACAGATGTGAACACAATAGCCCGATTGTGAACTGACGAGTATATTGTAGAATCCTGTTTAACCTCTGTCAGCTTTACTGTTCTAGATGTAAATACTGTACCAACATTCTATTCATTTTCTCAATTGCATCTCCACATTTTCCAGAGACTAATTAATCTATCACTCAAAAGTCTCTTTGTAACTCTCCCTACACCCACTGCATATTAAAGTACATTTCTGCAGTCTAATGTATGCAAAATATCACATTTTTCAGGGCAACATTCCACCAGCTCTTTGTCAGTCCAACTGCACAGAGTGCATATATTGTGTATATTTCAATCCTGGCAGTGTGTTATATTGTGCTTGTATTTCTATATACTCGGCAAATTGTTTAGATTTTTCTATACACACATCGGTAATAAGCTCAAATTCACTAATTAGACACATCATCTTCTCAAAACAATATTTAAGCTTTGGTATTTAAATGCATTGTAATATGATTCAACCCAAGCTGGTTCTGTTGTTTATAAATATGTAGAGTACGCACCACAGAAAGGTTATGTACCTTGTAAGGTTGTCTCTCGTCCACACTCACCCCCCTCTCCCCCACATCTCCTCCACCATCCCCCACCACCAAAGGTAAATTCTCCACACACTGCTGGAGGAGCCAAGATTTTTTAAAATGGGAAAAAAGGCAAAATCTCCTTTGATGTTTTGTGGCATTGTGTCAGAGGTGTCTCTGTGTGACCCAGCCTGGGTCAGCACAGTACACAGGTACGAACTCTGCCTCGGTACATCATTTTATTTTTGCCTTAAGCCATTTACTGAGACATCAATTATTTACACTGAGTACAAGGCCAGAAGGATTGGCCAGGTGGGAGCTTGGTATATGGAGAATGCTGCTTAAAGAAAGGTAGGCAATCTTTTTATTCTGCAATCGATTCTCTGCACACCACTGAGATAATCATACAGTAATCATAAAGAGGAGGAAGAAGTTTGGTGTGGGGATAAAGGTGCCAAGGCAGATGAAGTGTTTTCTGTGGTTACTGTTAAAACAACAAATACAGAGGTTGTAGATTACTCCTTGCAATTACTTTGCTCATCTAAAAACACCTAATTCTTGGATGCCCAGGCAAAAGGCCTTGCAATGGCCCTTCATTGATTACTCCTTTCGTGTATCTGCAGTAATATGGTAAGCAATATATTATACAATCAGCAAGCCATTTGACCAATGTTATGTAACCAACAAGCCTGTCCAAACAACTGCTCAGGTTGGTGGAAGGATTTTTTACTTTCCAGGCAAAAGATTAGAACTTTATGGGAGGCCAGTGACAGAATTTTTCTCAATGTGATTAATGAAGGGAGGATTAAAAATTAGGACCATTGTTTCATGATAAGTCAATACAGTGGGCAGAAAACCTGTATATATCCTAAAGATTGCATCATCAGAATGCCCAATTAGGCAAGGCAGACCTACCAATGCCTCAATCTTACTATTACACTAACAATACAATTTTCCGAACAAAGCTTCAATCACGGGTTCAAAGAGGTTTGAACTCAGGATATACCAATTTTAAACCTTCATCGGTCTTGATGCTTTTTTTTGCTTGTGTCTTAAGCCATTTTCTGAAAGGAACACATCCAATTTATTCCTTGCAGTTGAAACTTCATAACCAGCCTTTCCTTTTTCTAGATGCTGACTGACTTTATTGTGTTACTTCCAGCAGACTTTTCTTTTGTATATTTCCAGTTTAATCCCTTTTTATTTTACTAAAGCTGATTAAGGATCTGAGATGGTTCAATGGGGTTTATTTTCCACACTGTCTTCACAACCTAAATGATGGAATTCTACTCTGAAAAATGAGTAAACGTAGTTGATTTTAAGGATCGTATTAAAGGAGGAGATCCGTGACGAGGGGGGAAAGGTTCAGGGAGGGAATTCAAGAGCTTAAAGCCTAGGGGGCAAAAGGCATGACTACTAAAGTTGAGATGAAATAAGTGGGAAACAAGTGGCCACAGTTGGAGGAATGCAGAGTGGAAGAAGGATTGCAGAGCCTGAAGACGTTACAGAGATAGGGAAGGGTGAGGCCATTGAATGTTTTGAACACAAGAATGTTAATTTTAAAATGGGGGCACCGGTGACCGAGAAGCAATGTAGGTCAGAGGGGTGATGGATGAATGGGACTTGGTGCGAGTTAAAACGCTGGCAGAAGATTTTCAGGTGAGCTTAACTTTATGGAGAACGAAAGATGGGAGGTGAGCCAGAAGACCATTGGAAAAAGAGCGGCAGAACTTTACCACTTTTATTAACCAAGAGGAAAATGTTAACAAATGTTAATATGTTGAAGATTTCAAACACATTGTTTACTAAAGACAGCAACATAGAAAAATAAGAAAAACAACTGGAGAACTTACATAGTGTTGAATACTTAATCAGGGTAAAGAAACAAACAAATATTCCAAGGTAGAGCCTACCATTGATCAAAACAAAAAACTGTGGATGCTGGAAATCCAAAACAAAAACAGAATTACCTGGAAAAACTCAGCAGGTCTGGCAGCATCGGTGGAGAAGAAAAGAGTTGACGTTTCGAGTCCTCATGACCCTTCAACAAAACCGGTTCTGTTGAAGGGTCATGAGGACTCGAAACGTCAACTCTTTTCTTCCCCACCGATGCTGCCAGACCTGCTGAGTTTTTCCAGGTAATTCTGTTTTTGTAGAGCTTACCATTGTCTGCTCAGTGGAAATAGCAACACAGGAAGAATTCTATCATCATAAAAAAGGCTTGTGTTTATACAGCGCTTTTCATGAGCACCGGGTGTCTGACAGCGCTTTACAGCCAATTAAGTATTTTTGAAGCCAATTTGCTGTTGTAATGCAGGAAATGCAGCAGCAAATTTACGCACAGCAGGATCCCACAAACAGCAATGTGATAATGACCAGATAATCCATTCTTAGTGATGCTGATTGCAGGATGAATATTGGCCAGGATATCAAGGATAACTCCCCTGCTTTTCTTCAAGATAGTGCCTTGGGATCTTTTACAACCATCAAGGCAGGAAGATAGTGTCTCCATTTAACACCTCATCTGAAAGATGGCACCTCTGACAATGCAGCACTCCCTCAATACTGTATTGGAGAGTCAGCCTTTATTTTATTGTGTTAAAATCCTGGAGTAGGGCTTGAACTCAGAACCTCATGACTCAGAGGTGAAAGCATTAGCACCTGAGCCACAGCTGTCAGCCACTTCAAGTAAGGTTACCCTTTGTTTATTTTTTATTTGATCATGGGATGAGGGCGTCGCTAGCTAGGCCAGCATTTATTGCTGAAGCCTCATTGGCCTCAACAAGGTGCTGGTGAGATGACTTATTAAACTACTGAATCCATGTGGTGCAGGTTCACCCACAGTGCTGTTAGGAAGGGAATTCCAGGATTTTGACCCAGCAACAATGAAGGAACTGTGATATATTTCCAAGTCACGATGGTGTGTGGCTTGGAAGGGAATTTGCAGGTGGTGGTGTTCCCAGCTATCTGCTGCCCTTGTCCTTCTAGGTGGTAGAGGTCATAGGTTTGGAAAGTGCCATCGAAGGAGTCTTGGCGAGTTGCTGTGGTGCATCGTGTAGATGGTACACACTGCTGCAACTGTGCACCAATGGTGGAGGGGGTGAATGTGTAAGGTAGTGAATGGAGTGCCAATCAAGCAGGCTGCTTTGTCCTGGATGATGCTGAGCAGCTTGAGTGTTGTTGAAGCTGCACTCATCCAGACAATTGGAGAGTATTCCATCACCTACTTGAATTGTGCCTTGTAGATGATGGACTGGCTTTGTGGAGTCAGCAGTCACTGCAAAATTCTCAGCCTCTGACCTGCTCCTGTAGCCACAGTATTTACAAGGTTAGTCCTGTTCAGTTTCTGGTCAATGGTAACCCCCAGGATGTTGATAGTGGGGGATTCAGTGATGGTAATGCGACAGAATGTCAAGTGGAGATGGTTAGATTCTCTTGTTGGAGATGGTCACTGCCTGACACTTGTGTGGCATGAACGCACTTATCAGCCCAAGCCTATATGTTGTCCAGGTCTTGCTGCATTTGGATGTGGATTGCTTCAGTATCTGAGGAGTCGCGAATGGTGCTTAACATTGTGCAATCATCAGTGGACATCCATTGTGATGACTGACCTCCAACAACCACAGCCATCTTCATTTGTGCTAGGACTGCAACCAGTGGAGAGTTTTTCCTCTTATTTCCACTGACTTCAGTTTTGCTAGGGCTCCGCGAGTCCACACTACGTCAAATGCTGCCTTCATATCAAGGGGAGTCACTCTCACCTCACCCCTTGAGTTCAGCTCTTTTGTCCATCTTTGGATCAAGGCTGGAATGAGGTCAGAAGCTGAGTGGACCTGGCAGAATCCACACTGAGCGTCAGCAAGTAGATTATTTCTGAGTAAGTGCCACTTGATAGCACTATTGAAAATCTTCCATCACTTTGCTGATAATCGAGAGTAGACTGATGAGGTGGTAATTTGCCGGGTTGGATTTGCCTTTCTTTTTGTGTACAGGATATACCTGGGCAATTTTCCACATAGCCAGTTAGATGCCAGTGTTGTAGCTGTACTGGAAAAGCTTGGCTAGGGGCGCAGCTAGTTCTGGTGCACAAGTCTTCAGTACTATTGCCGGAATATTGCCAGGGCCCACAACCTTTGCAGTATCATGTGCCTTCAGCCATTTCTTGATATTACATAGAGTGAACTGAATTGGCTGAAGACTGATATCCGTGATGCTGGGAACCTCTGCAGGAGGCCAAGATGGATCATCCATTCGGCACTTCTGGCTGAAGATGGCTACAAACACTTCAGCCTTATCTTTTGCACTGATGTGCTGGGCTATCCCATCATTGAGGATGGGGATACTTGTGGAGCCTCCTCCTCCAGTGAGTTCTTTAATTGTCCACCACCATTCACAACTAGATGTGACAGGACTGAAGAACTTAGATCTGATCAATTGGTAGGATCGCTTAGCTCTGTCTATCGTTTGCTGCTTATGCTGTTTGGCACACAAGTAGTCCTGTGTTGTAGCTTCTCCAGGTTGACACCTCATTTTTAGGTATGCCTGGTGCTGCTCCTGGCATGCCCTCCTGCACTCTTCATTGAACCTGGGTTGATCCCCTGGCTTGATGGTAATGGAAGAGTGGGGGATATGCTGGGCCATGAGGTTACAGATTGTGGTTACATACAATTCTGCTGCTGCTGATGGCCCACAGCGCCTCATGATTGCCCAGTCTTGAGTTGCTACATCTGTTGAAACCTAGCCCATTTAACACGGTGGTAGTGCCACACAACACGGTGGAGGGTATCCTCAATGTGATGCTGGGACTTTGACTCCACAAGGATGTGCAATGGTCGCTCCTACCTATACTGTCATAGACAGATGCATCTGCAACAGGTAGATTGGTGAGGATTATGTCAAGTTGGTTTTACTCCCTTGTTGGTTCTCTCACCACCTGCCACAGACCTAGTCTAGCAGCTATGCCCTTTAGGACGCGGCCAGCCCGGTCAGTTGTGTTGCTACTGAGCCACTCTTGGGGGAGAATTTTACGGTCCCGGGGCCTAAAAATGTGGCAAGCCATTCAAAAGTCCATTGACTTTGGCAAGACAAGATCATCCAGCCAGCAGGAGGGACCGTAAAATTCCGCTCTTGGTGACGGACATTGAAAATCCTGCACCCAGAGTACATTCTGTGCCCTGGCTCCCTCAGTGCTTCCTCGAGCATGGAGGAGTACTGATTTACATACTGAGTTGGGGGAAGGGGGTGGGGTTTGCTGGCGTCAGTAGGTGGTAATCAGCAGGATGTTTCCTTGCCCATGTTTGACCTGATGCCATGAGACTTAATGGGGTCCAGAGTCAATGTGGAGGACTCCCAGGGTAACTCCTTCCCGACTGTATACCATTATGCCGCCACTTCTGATTGGTCTGTGTATCTTTCTAGTGAACATAATCTGCTCTACATTGTGTGATGAATGCATTCTTTAGGAGAACATATTCTACAGACACATTTTAATAAAAATATAACCAATTATTTAATCATTTGGATATTTCTAATTTGCAACAGACACCAAAAGTCACAATATTATAAACCAAATACCTTTGGATTGAAACTGTGGCACAACAACCTTTGTTTCAGTTTTCATTGTTCTCAGCCATCGATTTCTTTGTTTTCTCTTTTCTTCAGAACATGCCTAAATAAATGCAAGCAATAAAGAACATGACAGCTCTGAAAAATGCACAAACACAATAGGTAGGGTGAACTCCATAATCTTTTAAGACTTTCAAACCATTGGATAATCTCTCCAAAGGAACTTCCATTCCAAGCAGTGCAAAATATCTATTTCAGGCCTTGTGAACTGAGGCTGCCTGATGCAATTCTTCAATCTTTTACTGATATCTGGCTGGTATCTATCTGAATATTTATTTTACACAAATTTTTTAATATATTCATTCATGAGATATGGGCATCACTGGCTAGGTGAGCATTTATTGCCCACCCCTAATTGTCCTTGAGAAGGTGGTGATGAGCTGCCTCCTTGAACCGCTGCAGTCCATGTGGTGTAGGTACACCCACGGTGCTGCTAGGGAGGGAGTTCCAGGAATTTGACCCACTGACAGTGAAGGAAAGGCGATATATTTCCAAGTCAGGTTGATGAGTGGTTTGGAGGGGAACTACTAGGTGGCGGTGTTCCCATCTATCTGCTGCCCTTGTCCTTCTAGATGGTAGTGGTCGTGGGTTTGGAAGGTGCTGTCGAAGAAGCCTTGGTGAGTTCCTGCAGTGCATCTTGTAGATGGTGCACACTGCTGCCACTGTGCATTGGTAGCAGAGGGAGTGAATGTTTATGGATGGGGTGCTAATCAAGCGGGGCTGCTTTGTCTTGGATGGTGTTGAGCTTCATGAGTGTTGTGGGAGCTGCACTCATCCAGGCAACTGGAGAATATTCCATCACACTCCTGACTTGTGCCTTGTAGATGGTGGACAGACGTTGGAGAGTCAGATGAGTTACTTGCTGCAGGATTCCTAGCCTCTAACCCACTCTTGTAGCCACAGTATTTATATGGCTAGTCCAATACAGTTTCTGCACAATGGTAACCCCCCAGGATGTTGATAGTGGGGGATTCAGTGAAAGTAATGCCATTGAATGTCAATGGGTGATGGTTAGATTCTATCTTGTTGGAGATGGTCAATGCCTGGCACTTATGTGGTGCAAATGTTCCTTGCCACTTATCAGCCCAAGCCTGGATATTGTCCAAGTCCATGTAGACATTCAGTATCTGAGGAGTTGTGAATGGTGCTGAACGTTGTGCGATCATCAGTGAACATTCCCACTTCTGACCTTATGATGGAAGGAAGGTCATCAGTGAAGCTGCTGAAGATGGTTGGGCCGAGGACACGACCCTGAGGAACTCCTGCAGTGATGCCTGGAACTGAGATGACTGACTTACAAAAACCACAACCATCTTTCTTTGTGCTAGGTATTACTCCAACCAGTGGAGAGTTTTCTCCCTGATTCCCATTGGCTCCAGTTTTGCTAGGGCTCCTTGATACCATAATCAGTCAAATACTGCCTTGATATCAAGGGCAGTCACCCTCATCTCACCTCGGGAGTTCAGCTCTTTTGTCCATGTTTGAACCAAGAATGTAATAAGGTCAGGATCGGAGTGGCGCTGGAGGAATCCAAACTGTGTGCCAGTGAGCTGGTTATCGCTAAGCAAGTGCTGCTTGATAACACAATTGCTGACCCCTTCCATCACTTTACTGATGATGGACAGTACACTAATGGGGCAGTAATTGACTGGCTTTTGTCCTGCTTTTTGTGCACAGGACATACTTGGGAAATTTTCCACATAACTGGGTAAATGCCAGTGTTGTAGCTGTACTGGAACAGCTTGACTAGTGGCGCGGCAAGTTCTGGAGCACTATCCTTCAATACTATTGCCGGAATATTTTAAGGGTCCATAGCCTTTGCAGTATTCAGTGCCTTCAGCCATTTCTTGATATCATGTGGAGTGAATCGAATTGGTTGAAGACTGGCTTCTGTGATGCTGGGGACCTCCGGAGGAGGCCGAGATGGATCACCCACTCGGCACTTCTGGCTGAAGGTTGTTGCAAATTGCTTTACAACTAAGCAGTTTGCTCGGCCACATCAAAGCACATCCAGAGTGAACTACTTGCAGTGGTGGGATTTGAAATTCCAACATATGGGTTGTTAGTCCAATATCATAATCATTACACCACCCTTTTATGACACTCTATCAAGAGTTGTCATACATTTTGACACAAAAAATCCCTTAGTTTAGAACAATTTTAAGGATTTCCACACCAATAAACTATTTATACAAGTTCTAGGTCCAAACTGACAATTCTCAACCAGCCAGTGGAAACAGATTGGGAATTTCTAATTTGCAACATGTTCCAGTGAGTTCAAAAATTTTAAGCAACTAAATTCCTATATATGTAGAAACTTATTTAGCAGTTGCTTTATCTTCAGTGACAGTTTTGAGATGGTTCAATTTTGATACTGAGGACTTCAAAATCACTTGCCTGGAATTTTGTGATTTAATTAGTAATCTTCAAGAGGCTTATGTAGTCAAGTAACAATACATGTACATTAGTTAACCTCTTGTGACATTACAAGCGAGGAGTTGAGGTCATGTGCAGGTTTTAGGTGAAGCTGGGTTAGATGGTGGGTAATAATTGGGTCAGGAATGTAGATTCAGTTCCCATTCTTAAGTCAAACATTTTGTCAGGAAGTCTGTCTCTTAGTTGCTTCCTTGGAATTTTACCCAGGCAGAGAGTAGTGTATCTATGTTTGCTGACAATACAAAGCTAGGTAGAAATGTAAGCTGTGTGGAGGGGTTGCCAATATAGAAAGGCAGGTTAAGAGACTGGGCGACAAGATGGCAGATGGAGTATAATGTGGGGAAGTGTGAAGTTATTTACTTTGATTGTAAGAATAGAAAAGCAGAATTTTTTAGAAAGGTATGGGAACTTATAAATGTTGATGTTTAGAGGGTCTTGGGTGTACATGCACAAGGAAGGCAGTCAGTTAGCATGTAGATACAGCAAGCAATTAGGCAGGCAAATGGCATGTTGGTCTTTATTGCAAGGGGATTGGAGTACAAGATAAAGAAGTCTCGCTACAATTGTACAGGCTTTGGTGAAACGACACTTGGAATAGTGTGCGCAGTTTTGGTCTCCATATTTAAGGAAGGATATCCTTGCATTTGGGCAGTCTCAGGATAAGGAGACAATCATTTTGGACTGATATGATGAGAAAATCCTTCACTAAAATGGTTGTGAATTGTCGGAACTCTCTGTCCCAAGGGAATGTGGATGCTCCATCGTCGAATATATTTAAGATCAGATTTTGGCCTCTCGGGGGATACGGGCAGTGGGCGGGAAGTGGAATTGTAACTGACGATCAGCCATGATCATATTGAATGACAGAGCAGGCTCAATGAGCTGTATAGTCTACTCTTGCTCCTATTTCTTATGTTCCTATGAACCAGTTAACAAAACAGGGATGGGTATATGGCTATTTGAGCCCCAGATGCACAGTTCTGAAATGGTTAGCTTGAAACAATATATTGGTAGCTTTTACCAACAATTCAATCACATGTCAGCTTTTGATGTAATTTTCGCTTGGCTACCCGAAAGTAGGTATCAAGAACATCGCTGGAGCACTCTGCTTGAATAATAGCAGCAGGGAAAATAACTTGATTTTTCTCTCATTTTAGAATTGTGTTCAAGTTTCTAAGGTCAAGAGTGGGTCAAAATTCCCTGTGCTCCAAGGGAGCTCAAAACAGTAGCAATATAAGTGGTTCCTTTTGGTTGTGTCATCACCTTGATAGCTAAAGAGAATAACAAACCTATTTGGCTTGAAGAATGCATCACTTGGGGAGATTTTTCTCATTCCCAAATGATAGATGACACTATGCCCTTGAACCTGGAAAGAAGTCCTTCAAAATTCAGGAAAAGCCTTTGGTCAAACCTCTCTCTTACTCGGGCATCAAAAGCAGTGTTCATCCACTGACTTTCAAATACAACAGGTTACAAATTACAAAAGTGGGTTCTGCCTTAGATAATCTCTCAGATCGAACTGTGCTTTGCCTCCTGTAAGGGATCTGTTTAGCTGCACTGCCATAATCTAAAAACAGGACAGCATAACTCAGGCATTTAACAATTGGACCCTCAAGAGACCCTCTCTTGATCCCGTACCTATGCTTTTTACGCTCTTATGCTTTTATGCTTTTTATGTGCGTCTCTTCAATCTTTTCCAAGTGGTTTATGGAAACTCTTGGCAAGCTGAGACCAGGTAGAATTAGTAAAGCAGACAGCAAGTGAACTACAGAATAACGGATACTGTATTCACTTAATTTTATCAATCCAACTTGTCTTCACATAATAATAGAAAATGATGAACACATGATGCCTCCCCAGGCTACGGGCCATTTTGCTCAATTTAAACAAAATAACTTCTAACTATCCTCTTGCATTAGAGCTGAGTCTGTCAAAAGCTTATTCTAGTTATTTGTTTATAAACCAGACTCTGAGTGTCAGCCCCTATTTCTATCTCTCTGCATTCAGCACCAATGGGGAGAGGCTATGCCAGACAATCCCTGTTGAGCAAAATGGGCCAGGGGCTTCCCAAAACAATGGGTGTAATGCCTTTTTGGATAATCAAACAGGCTGAAAAAAATGTTCGCTGTCTTTATATTTAAGGAAACAACACCAACATCGAGCTTATTATCATTGTGCCCACCTTTTATCAGTGTCCTTTTCTAAAACTAGGTAAATACATTTTGCTTTAACAAATAATTACAACATTTAAATGACTATTTTTCAAATCTTTTCTGTGACAAGATGGTCAAAAATCCCAAAACACGGCATGGCACCTCTCCAGCATTGAATACGATAGTGTCCTAGAGACACAAGCTCCCCCTGTGTAATTTAGCTGTTGTGACTGAGTTACTCCATTGTATGAAAGATGCTTTTCATGTGTATTAGTTATTATCTGAGAAAGCACCTTGATCTGAAGTGCAATACATCTTGGATGTCATTTAAAATGATGCCCTGTTTCTATGATATATGTATGTTTAATCTGTTGAGTAACAAACAGTGTGGCTCAATGTCACGTGTATTTATTCAACACCTACCACCGTTAAAAAACAAAAGCAGTAATGCTGTCACACCAATCAAAAATAATTTGCATACTTTTCATCTTATCATTAACACCTTGCAAATATAAATATTGAAAACACATCTTTCCAGTTTATTTTCTCTAGCTCCATTCCTCACCCCTTTAAAATTATTTTTCCCAATCTATTTCTCTGTCTTGTTTATGTCCTTCTCAATCTTTAGATGAAGCTTTATTATGTCATGATCACTGTTGCCTAGATGTTCCCATTACACTTACTTCTCTGATCTGTTTTGGTTCGTTTCTCATTACTAGTTCAAACAGCATTCCCTCTCGTTGGACTTTTTACATACTGTGAAAGGAAGGAGCCGTAAAACCTACATTCCGTCTACCCCTCATGCTACCTCTTCTTGCAAGTTTATTTGGAGGTAGTTAGAACTAGAACTAGAACTAGGGGTCACTGTTTAAAAATACAGGGTCACCCATTTAAAAGGGAGATAAGGTGAAATTTTTTCATTCAGAGGGTGAGTATTTGGAACTCTCTTCCTCAAAAGGTGGTGGAAGCAGAGTCTTTGAATATTTTTAAGGTAGAGGTGGATAGATTCTTATTAAGCAAGGGGGTGATAAGTTATTGGGGGAAGGTGAGATGCAGGTTTCAGGTTACTATCAGACCAGCCATGATCTTTTTAAATGGCGGAGCAGACTCGAGGGGCTGAATGCCTACTCCTGCTCCTTGTTCGTATGTAGTTAAAATCTCCCTCATTATTCTATATCCTTTTGTTATTGGACAAACTTGCTAACGTATATTTTCTTCCTACTCCTTTCTACTATTATGTGGTTTTCATTTGCTCTATTAGCATGACTGATTAGGGAACACTTGCTCTAACTCAAAATTTAAAAAAAAGGTCAAATGGCCAGAAGATAAAGAGTTAAAGATGAACAAATAATGAAGCCCCTATGGAGTGCAAGAAAATTAGACTGTTGTGATTTGGACAGTAAACCTCCAATTTTTTGGTCAACATTCATGGCAAATGCTGTATGAGGAGCAAATAATTTCAGAAATAAAAGTTAATAATCCAAATTATTGGATTATCATATTCTCAAAAACAACAGGTCATGTATTTCACATTAACCTGAGCATTCAGCAGTACTTGTGCCAAAACTAATCATACTGCCCATTAATTACCAAGTGCAGAACCACTGTACCATTATATTGGTAGCCATCTATCTATCATAACCAGGATTACTAAATTTACAGCATAAAAACAGGTTGACTACATTATTGTCTTAGCTAAAATATTCAATGAGAAAGACTCAGAATACTAAACATTATGGAATTTAATGGAGCATAAGCTAATTCTCCAATTTGCATTCATAGATATATGGCCACAGATTATTCAAAACAATTAGAAGTTTATCAATAAATTCCATATATCATTAATATCCTTTTTGAGCTATAAAAATGTCTATTTACACTATTTATTTCAAGTATATTGCTTTAAGACATCTTGGAATTTACTAGAAGGCTCATATACGCAAGAGAAAAATTATTTTTTGTTCATTTCTCCAAAGTGTACTCTACAAAACATATTACTGAGTTTACTCCAAATACCACCTACAGATTTAAGACGTTGTCCCTTTAGGGGCTTTAGTCAAATTTTAACATTGATTGCTGACTGTAAGATCAGCTTTTTGTCTCCGTTGAAATATTTCCTACTTACCGTACTTCTTGTTGCTGGTGGAATCCTTTGCTGAGCAGTCTTCACTATCAATTCTCCCAAACTCTCAGCAGCAGTCTCCTCGGAGTCACTAAGATAAAAATACAGTGGGAAAGTGTGTTTTTATTGAAAGAACAAAGCTTAACAACAGTCAGGAGTTTCAATCTTAATGCAGAAAAGTACAACTGTAAATACCCCCTGAATGAAAATTAATAACAAAACACCTCATTTTCAGCTATCATTCAATTAACATTAGTTCAATGACTGTGCATAAAACATACATGAAATAATTAGTGTGGATGGTTCTTAATTTAAAGGATGTTAAACAGCTTGTAAGCATCTGGTAGCAAGCTAAAATAGGTCATTCAAAATTTATCTAACTAAATTAAGAGGAAAAAAATTGGTTTCTCCTCCTGGATCGACATGTCACAAGATAACTAAACTGACTTAGCAGGGTTGCCTGGGAATCCTTAGCTGTCAGTGGTGAATATGCAAAGGGCCAGCAAATTAAATCAACCTGCCAAACTGTCAATTTCAAGCCTCATGACTGCACGAAAATGGCATCACTGAAAGAAATCATGCATTGCCTTATTCTGGATTTCCTGGCATTAATTCAAAACTTCATGCAGTTGGAGCTAATTTCACATGCAAATTTCAGTCAATAAGCTTGAAGCAAGACATCCCATGACTATTCAAAAATCTGACAGGATTATTTCTTCCACTGAATGTGAAATCGACAGTATATGAAATCCAATCTCCATTTGCTTACAGTTTGCATATCCACACTGTCCCATCTGCAGGTCCAAGTTAATGAGAACTGTACCTGGCTCCAGTTATATCTTCCCACCCATCCTTATTGAAGTGCTCAAAGACTCTGCTCATCTCCTTGATGGATCTGTTGAGAAAACGCTGGTACCGTTTCAGGGAATTGTTTTTTCTTCTTTTTGCTCTGGGGTTGTAGCCCACTGTTTTGCATGCACAGTTGCCGTCACCTGCAGTTCTGGTTTTGGTGACAACAGTCTTAGACTCAAGTGCTTCCTGCAGCTCGTGTATTTTCTGTAATAACTCCTCATTTTCATTTCTCAGCTTTATTCTGTCTGTCATTTGCCTCTGTAGAGAGGCAGCTTCTGTTTTCAATTCTTCTATCATTGCAGCTAGCTCATTTTTCTCTCCCATAATTTGTTGATTTGCCTTCATCAGTTCTCCTATTTCGATAACTTGGTTGTCAAATTTAGTTTGAAGATTGCTGTAGGCAGTTTTCAATGAAGCTTTGGCTTGGGTCAACTCTTTGTTTGTTTCTTTCAGGTCTTTGGCTTCCCTCTGGATAGTTTTTAACTTCTTTTCCAAATGGCTGATCTGAAATAGGAAACCAATTATTTTAAGATTAGCTTGAAACATGAGGAAGCTTCTCCCCCAATATTTTGAGCACAGCCTCACAGTGATATGGCCCACAAAGTCCCAGCCCTAGTTCCTGACTGTGCTCAGTTGACTGATTTCATCAAGGGAGGCAGAAGGGCTGGTGAAACTAATGTCGGCGACTCTAGGCTAGGGAAAAGTAAAGAAAATAGTCACTGCTGCAAGTCACAGGATTCCCTCATTTTGGCTATTGGCAGCAATTGGGAAAGTAACACACTGATTGATTATATTTAAGAGGGCGTTAGTAACTTGCTTAAAGCAGCAGTTCATCACAGATTGGGAGATGCTTGGGAAATATCTCCTGTAGCCACCTGAATGGAGCCTGAGTGAGAAAGATTCAAAGCAGTGGCAAAGCCTGGTTCTCTAGTCCAGCAGGCAGAAGCTCCTGCTCCAGGAAGCTGCACCAATCTGTAACAGAAGCAATCTCCAAGTTCTGAAATGACATGACAAAGTAGTAATCAGAAAAGCACTGAGATTCTATTAATCCAAATGATTGCAGGCAAGTTCCCTTGTAAATACTGCTCCAGCCATGTCAGTCATTTTCTAAAGCCAATCCTGCAAGGGATTACTGGGCAGATTGGATGCTGTTCACGAATTTCTTCCTGCCCAGTTAAAATAACGTCAGGGCTTCAGTGGTATCATGGATCCCAGATTTAAATATATTCATTAGTTTGTAAAAATTATGAATCCAGAATTGGAATGGGACAGATGGGTTCCCCAATTTTAACCACTCACCTGCCTTGTTCCTGCTAGGTGGGTAGGGTTAAAATCAGGGCTACATTTTCACTTACATGTATATACTACAAATAAATAAATTTGGTGTTTTAATAACTTCATTGCTACAATGGGCAGCATATGCACTGGACACAATCCCCTGGCTAATTAAGTGACGGAACACAAATTTAACTTCTCACTCTATTATGTGCCCAATCTTTGCTGTGCAACTGTGGGAGATGCTTAGTCGACACGAAAAGGCATGGGGAACTTGAAAATAACTGTCAAGGATAATATCACTGCTATGCAATAACTAAAAACTGGTCTGGTGGAGCCCTGAAAATGCAGTAAAAGGTGTGTAAATTACAGGAAGGAAGGACAGTCAGTGCAACAAACCCTCAAATAAACAAATCAATAGGAGGGTGGCATTTTCGGGACATCAATGGGATTGTCTATTTCTATGAAAGTTTTCGAAAATCATTTCATAAATTATAACACTTTGATTTATTACAGGAGCTTACAATATAAAAAATAAGAATCTACAACCCAACAAATTTAACCCAAAATGGACTGAAAGAACCATGCAGTCTTAAATAGATCTGAATTTTCATCAAACTTGTATGAAAAGAAAATCATAACATCTCTTATGTTGGAACATTTTAACAGCTAATCAGCCAAAATCTCATTTTTAAATTGAATTTCTTGAAAGGCAATGCAGTAAAATCTTGCAAGTATATAACATGTTCAAAAATTCTTCGTTGTAGGCTCCATACAGAATTAAATTTAAGCACTTTAAAAATGAAGAATATATTCTGACTGATCCCTCATCTTAAATGACTTGAACAAGAAAGGCTATAGTCTGTAATACTACTCACTGCTGCTGTCAACTTTTAACAGCCTATTACACTAAAGAATACAAAGAAAAAGGAGCTAATACATTTCAAGCCCTAGTCTATTAGACATTTCCATGTGACATGGAAGCTCAGCAATATAATACATCCAATATTAATGTCTGACCGTACAGTTCAGCACTGTCAGTTTTGGACAACTGTACATTTTATCATATTATTGTCTCTTTTTAAGACAAGTTAGACGTACATACAAAATGCCTACAAGGTTCTTACCCGAGGCAATTTTCTCTGTCTTTTTCAGTTTTATTTGACCCCTGGAAGTAAAACATGCAACCTCTCTAAAAATTACAGTTGTTCTCCTATATTGGAGATGATGAAATGAAATAATTCCTCTGACATCCCTGGACTGTAGTACACAAATTATTTCAATTACATATTCCTCCTAAAGACAAATGAATATGAGCATTTCCTGTGCTGTACATTATTATATTTAACATGATGTTTGTCATTCTGTAATAATGCAATGACAGCTTTCATTACCTGACCATATGGCACTTGTTACAACGACACACAACAGTATTATCTCCTCTAAATCACTCCCTACAAGTTAATACACAATTCACAAAATACAAGCAATAGCTCCCAGCTCCGCTACACAAATATCACCAGCATCTTTAGGGTACATTTGGAAATCATATTGTTAATTCTGGAAAAACAGAGTGCAAAATAAATATAACCGTTCTCCGATATTAACACAAATTCTGCAAAAAGAAACCTTTGGATTACCTTGGTACTCACATAGCTAGTCATAAGGATGCTTAATACATAAGAATTGAATCTTACAGCTGCTCCGCATATGTGGCACGTACACCCAGTTTTAAAATCAGTTAAACAGTTCATCGGCAGAAAATCACATTAATGTTTATAAATGGATTTTAATTTTTCAATTCAAGACTGTAAATACACTCTGTAAATACACATGAATATGAAACAATCTTGCAACACAGCTTCCTGGTTCCATGATTCAGAATGTGAAAGATGATCCCAAAATCCATGATAATAAAAATAGGTAAATGCAAATGTACTTGTAAAATGCTAACTGTGAGTTAAACATAATGAAGATTGTAGAGCAGATTTTCAACTTGCTGTGCCAACCAAACAGAAACCAATTTTCATTTCCATCTATCCCCATGTCTCAAAAACAATATGCATCATACAAACAATTTGTGATAACTGAACTATTCAAATTGTCTTTTTAAAGTGACTTGATAAATGCAACATCCTTTATTTCTTACTTTGATCTAATTGACAGTCCTATTTTACAAATTAGACTTTTGTCAAAGATAAGGCAACATTTTAATCAATTTTTTAAAATTCCATTTAAAATCATCCTGAATATGGGATTCTCCAACTTACTCCAAAATAATAGCACACACTATAAACAGTCCCATTCAACATGTTCAATTGACTACATTTAAGCCATTTATCTTGAACATGTTTGACAAACATAGGCTAGGTTTCCAAATGACAGCCTGCAATTTCTATGGGGTTCCTCATTTTGCACGGTAAGTTCAGCAGGAAATGAGCATGACCCCAAAGAAACAACATAAACTACTGAAAAGGGTCAATGTCATTTCTTCATGGGTACCACCGATCCACTCGTTTGAAATCGGAGCACCTCCTATGGAAAGTCTAAGCCCAAATGTTTCATTCATTTTGGACTGTTTTTATAAATATAGTATCTAATCTAGAAATCAGTCAAAAGCAGATTGTTTCAACTATTCAAATATAAGGCACACTCCTTATATCCTTAAAATATATGCAAAATCTTTTTAGACCTACAATGACTCCCAGTGCACAGCAACTTAATGTTAAAATTCTCATCCTTCAGCCCTATAACTTTCCAGGATCTCCACTTCTGGTCTCTTGAACATCCAAATTTTAACCACACCACCACCACCAGCAGCCGTGCCTTCAGCTGCCTCAGCCGTAAACTCTGGAATTTCCTCCTTAAACCTCACCCCCTTCTCAATGCCCTCTCCTTTAAGATGCTCCTTAAAATCTACTTGTTTGAGCAAACATTTTGTCATCTTCCCTAATATCTCATTATGTGGCTGGGTGTCAAATGTTGTTTGATAACATTCCTTGGGAAATTTTACATTAAAGACGCTATATAAATACAAATTATAGTTGTTATAAATCATCGTAGATATATTTTGGAAGCTCTGCAATTTCCACCTGCCCACTTACATTGGGAGGCAGGAGGCAAGCAGCTGAATGGCCCCCTTCTTTGCTGCCCCAGGCCCAGCTGATGCAATTCATCAGTTAAGCCTGCGAATAGAAGGCCACACTCCCGCCTGTCGTTTGCCTGAGGTTATGATAATGAGGCTTGGACCTCCCACTGACACAATCACATTCCGGCCCTGTGTGTTTTCAGCATCTGCATTAGGACAAATACCTCCTGCCCCTTTCTGGAAATGAAGAGATCTGTTATGTAATTAAGCAGGCACATTGCATTACAAATAAAATTTAATACTGACAAATGTAAACCATTACATCTTGGGTTCAAAAATGAGGGACATGGCTATATACAGTGGGGAACCAAATTAGCAAAGAGAGACTGGATCTTTAAAATCGATAAACTGTGGAGAAGCAATTAAAAAAGTAAGAGAGTACTGGGATGCAGAATTAGAACTGTGCAAATTTACGAAGGTTAAAAGGAGGCATTTACAAAGCAAATTCCTACATCTCCTGTGTAGAATATACTGAGGAAAACTATGGGGAATTCTAATTCCTACTGTTACCTTGGTTTCCCAAGCCACCTCACCATACAGCAGTCTTCCATACGCCAAGTACTTTAATCATCCAATGGGTTTATTTTTGAGAAATTCTTCATTTGGTTTGGTTCCACGATTAGGTTATATCCTTGCTGTTATTTTCATTATTATTAATGTATTTCTTACTCATGTAGATTCTGCTTTTATACTTAATACAGTAAAAAGCTGAATAAAGATATTTTTAAAAATCCAATAAATGCTGCTTGTATTGCAGTTAAATAA
This sequence comes from Carcharodon carcharias, assembly GCF_017639515.1. Lineage (NCBI taxonomy): Eukaryota > Metazoa > Chordata > Chondrichthyes > Lamniformes > Lamnidae > Carcharodon > Carcharodon carcharias. The sequence goes on along the minus strand of NC_054470.1, from coordinate 121,462,862 downwards.
TGATAATGTAAGACTGCGTCATTTAGAACATTTTTTATTCAGCGTAAGCTTATTCATATTCAAAGAAATGCACTAATAATAAAGGTCCAATGCATCATTAATGCCTAAAAGTGTTTCTCTACTGAATGATGATTCAGAGATCTGAAGCTTATTTGAATATCTGCGATCTTCATCTGTAGCTGAAAACATATAAATGTTTATGACACAGAAGATCGACTATTAACATATTTTATGCATCACAACTCAATTTTAGGATGCTGTGATGGCTTTTCATATGTTCCCCAAAAACTTTCCACCTTTCGTTTTGTCATTCCCCTACGACACACTGCACTTCTTTAAAATTCAGATTCAACCAGTGGGAAGCATGGCAATTCCTGGTGTTACAAAGAATGTTAGGTCTGTGAGAAATCACAGGCAGCAACACAACCAAAACCATCACTAATCTGTGGCTGCTAGGTTCAAATAGCAGCTGGTTTTAGGTGGCTGTAGCCAATGTGCTATGAGAATAATGACAGATTTACTTTTTGGCCAGTGTGATGAGTGTGAGGTTTTATAACAATGTTTTGTTTTAAACTGTCCCTTTAATTCAAGGTAAATTGGAGTAGTGGAGAGGGATATGTGATCTCCTCCTGGTTCTGCCCGATGTCGTGTGACCTGGTTGCCATTGGAACTGGGGACCCAGAGCAAGTCCTCTTGAAACTCAAGTGCCAGCTTTCACACCTGGACACAAAGAAAGCAGCTGCTTTGCTCTGGGCAGGCTTACTGTCCCAGAAAGAGAGACAAGGAAATAGCAGCTGCTGTGGACAGCAGAGCAAAAGGTTGTTCTCTGTTAGCCACCAGGCAGAATTCTGGTGGAGCTCATTCTCTGGTCGGAGTGATGAGACCTGTGGAGATTTAAGGACATTGGAAGATTTGCCCAGGCGTGGCTGGCAGAGGGCGTCATTAGAATGGGCCTTGCTGCTAGAAGTCAGTTCAGGAATTCTCAGAAGACTGAGGGAAATGACTTTTGACAGAGACTGGGAATTACAACTCAACAAAACAGGGAGAAGCAAGCCTGTTGGAAGCTGGGTATAACTTTGGAATACTCCTGTAAAATCTGCAATTCTGCAGAGAGTACAATGTATAAAAACAGTGTGGGGTTTTGGTTGTGTTCGGAAGTTATTGGGTGGGGGAGAAATATCTTTTCGTCACTTTCTAACTAATGTCTAGTTGTCTTTGATTTCAGTTTGTTTTTTACAGTAAAAGCCTTAAAATGTGAAATTTTGTCATATGATCCTTGGAATCGGTCACTGGGAATTCAAATCCCTTTTTAAAAGTATTGGTGCCTATGGGCATCATAACACTACCTACTCAACAAATATTAATATAAGCTTAGACATGGGTGTACAGGGCATAATTTCAAAATTTGCAGATGAGGAAACTTGAAAGTAATGCGAAGTGTTAGGAGGATAAACTTCAGGAGGACATTGGCAGGCGGGTAGCGTTCAAGTAGCGGATGAAATTCAATGCAGCGAAGTGGGAAGTGATTCATTTTGGTAGGAAGAATGCGGAGAGACAATATAAAACAAAGGATGCAATTCTGAATGGGGTGTAGAAGCAGAAGGATCTGGGGGGGGTGCATGTGCACAAATTACTGAAGATGACAGGGCAGGTTGAGAAATCGTTTAATAAAGCATACAGGATCCTTTATAAACAGGGGCACAGTGTACAAAAGCAAGTTATGATGAAGCTGCATGAAACACTAGTTCGGCCTCAATTGCAGTACTGTGTCCAATTCTGGGAGCCGTACTTTAGGAAGGTTGTGAAGCCATTAGAGTACAGAAAAGATTTTTATTTCTAGATTTTTTTTTACACTGAGTTCAAATTCTCCAACTGCGAAAGTGGGTTTTTAAGTCAAATTCACCGGGTTATTTAATTTAGGCCTTTGAATTATTAACCCCGTAACATAACCATTACACTGCTGTACCTCATGGGGGTGAAAGATTTAATTCAAGTCAGTTGAGTGGAGGAACAGGAGAGAATGTGGAGATTATTGCAAAATCAAACCATGGGATTATGAAGCAGAATGCTGAGATTCAATGCATTCTGGTTCAGTCAGGGCTGAGGAGACAAATGGAGCTGGATCTAGAGACGCATAGGCAGCTGGCAGGAGTCAATATGCACAGATCAAACATGATTTCATAAATGGTGGAGCAGGCTCAAGGGGCTGAATAGCCTCCGCATGATCTTATGTTCCCATTTGTCCTTGCCATCATTAACCCGAAGGAAATTTCAACACATCCATCACTTGCCACACTATTTGACCACCTGTCTGTCATCAGTCAGTTATAGTGGTAGAGAGATAGACTTGAATTTCATCACATGGGGAAGTTCGATGATAAATGAGAGGGGACCAAGTATGGAGCCTTTGCACACAGAGGTAGTGAGCAAACAGACTATTAGAAGGTGCAGCAGTTGCATTCAGTTTGGAACCAGGACATGATAGACACATTCAAAGGCTTCAGAACATATTTCCAATCTGAACTGCATTGCTGTGTAACATTGAGACAATGTTGAGAGTTATGTGAAAGCAAGTAACTGGGAACTTCTGTAAAGGTCATGAGAACAACATGATTTAATTTTAGTTTACCTATACATTAAACATCACCGAGGAATGCCTGGGATTTTTAAAACCCTGGAGTGTAGAGTCCCATGTATCAGCCCCAGCCACTGAGAAAAAAACAAAACAATGCTTTTCCTGCTCGAGGCAGAATTTGCAGGGACAAAAAAAAATGATTGAGAGATTATACAGGCATTGTAATTGTCAAACTAAATGTGCATAGAACCAAAGAAATGAGGGGTGATATGATCCTTCCCTTAGTCTCTTTCAAAATCTGAGGCAGTCAGGGCTCATTGACATCTGATTATCTCCCTTCTGGCTTCAATGAAAGTCATTCTGAACAGTCAATAAGCCAGCAAAGGTCAAACATCAATCGTTTCTGGCTTCTGGGTATGCTTATTCTGGACGAAGGCAATGTTTTAATCAGCCGATACTGATAATTCAATGAATTGTACCATCCTTGAGTCATAAATTCTTAAAAGTAGCTGAATCTCTCTTTTATGAGGTAGGGATTCATCAACCTATGACCTACCCCAAAACCTGACAATATCCAGACTTAGCCGAGGCTGAAGCCTGAAGATTTGGAAAGAGAGTCTAAAATGTCCATCCAAATTTCGGTCTATAATATAATGATGGGACTTTAGTTAATTCTGTGGAATATTAACCAAAGCCAATCATGATACAAAATTGTGAGGTCTATCTGGATGAGAATTCAGTTGAAATTTCTTTAGAGAAAGCCATTGCTATTATTGACCTCTGACAACATCCAAAGCAATAATCTGCTTATTTTTCATCCATGCACAAGGTATAGGCATCACTTGCAAAGCCAGCACATATTACCCATTCCCAATTGCCCTTCAGAAGATGGTGAGCTACTTTTTGACAAATCAGTGGATTACTAGGCACTTCAGAGGAGTGTTAACCACATTGGTGTGGGTCTAGAATCAGATATAGGCCAGAGTGGGTAAGGATGGCAGACTTCCTTCACTAAAGCGCTTTCGTGAACCAGGTGGCATTCTTCTTGCCCAAGCAACAATGGAGTTGTGGTTTTGTAAGGTGTGGAGATGATCTGAAGATTTAAATAACTCAAAAATGTTTTCACATGAACCAATTTCGAAGCTAAGTTGGCCACTGCTTTAGGAAGAGCAACATGTCTTAAGCTGGCTTCAGTACTCAACACTCAGTTTAAATCTTGCTCTTTTTCGTGAGATGCTTAAAAGAGCTTTCTTTCAGCAGTCGTACAGAGATGCACCTTAGAAGGCAATGAAATCATTCAACACCTAAAATATACCTAAAAAGGCTGTTTGTCAGAAGTTGAACACTGGCACTGACTGGGTGAGTTATCTGGGAGTCCTTCAACTAACTATAAAAACAATTCTAGTCAATAGATTTCAACAGAAGCACTTCACGTGAAAAGTAATAATTTGCTCCAAAACTGAGAGTCAAATGCTGATGACTCCAGAATCTTGATCTGTCTGCAGCCTTTGACATGGTTGACCATACCATCCTTCTCCTCGCCTTCTTATCCATCTACTCGTAGCCAGAGAATCACTAGCAATGGCTCCTCTTCCCATTCCTGTGCTGTTACCTCTGGACTCACCCAAGGATCTATCCACGGCCTCCTCCTATTTCTCATCACCAAGCTGCCCCTCAGTGACATAATCCAAAAACACAGTGTAAGTTTTCATGCACACCCAACAACCACCATCCCTGTCTCACCACATCTCTCACTCCTTTGCCATTGTTAAATTATTAGACTGCTTGCCTGACATCCAGTATTGGATAGGCAGAAATTTCCTCCAATTAAATATTGGGAAGACTGAAACCATGGTCTTTGGTCCCCACCACAAATTCCATTCCCTAGTTACCTATCTCTGGCAACTGTTGAGGCAAACCAGTCTGCTTATTACATTGGCATCATATTTGACCGAGAAGAATCTCTAGCAGCATATCTGCACCATCTCTAAGACTACCCATTTCCATGTTTGTAACATCGCCCAACTCTGCCCCTACCTCTGCTCACCTGCCGCTGAAACCCTCATCGATGCCTTTGTTAACTTTAGACTTCACTACGCCAACATTCGGTCTCTCACATTCTACCCTCCATAAATTTGAGGTCACCCAAAGCTCTGCTGCCCCTGTCCTAACTTGCACCAAGTCCTGTTCATCCATTATTCCTGTGCACACCGACTCTTAGTTACCAGCTCCCAGTTAAGCAACACCTCAATTTTAAAATTCTCATCCTTGACTTGAAAGCCCTCCATGGCCTCACCCATTGCTATCTCACAATGCTCCATGATCTAAGCACACTTCTAAGTCTGGCCTCTTGAGCATCCTGGTTTTTACTTGCTCCACCATCAGTAGCCATGACTTCTGCTTTGTAGATTCTAAGCTCTGCAAGTTTCTCTGTAAACCTCTCTTCCCTTCATAAAGACAGTCCTTAAGACTGTCTCTGAACAATGTTTTGGCCATCCACCTTACTATCTCATGTGGCTCAATGTCAAATTTTGCTTTATAACATGCCTGCAAAGGGATGTTTATTGCATTAAAAATGCTATACTAACACAAGTTGCTGTTGTTGGTGCAATACTTCTACAAAAATGATGAAATAGCTTTCTCAGAAAACTTTAAGCTTCAGAAGTAACTTTTCAATATGATTATAAATTTGGTAAAACATGAAAAATCTCTGATATATAGTTATATTTTGTATTTACAAAACAGAAATATGTGAATTTTAAGACTTGTTGGTCAAGGGTGAACACTAATATATTCACCTCCTGTGGTGCTGTGCTCTGGAGAATACAGTTTATTATCTTCAATAAGCTAAAACAGCTACAATTTAAAATATGTGCAATAATAATCTCTCTAAGGAATGGTATAATTGTTTCCTGCACCTTCTTTAATGACTGCTCCAACTTTTCTTTTGTCTTGGTCTTGGGTGTGCTGTATTTCACTCCTTCATCTCTATCAAGTCTGAAAAGAAGCTCTGATTGGAATGAATAATAAAATATTATTAGAAGCCCCTTTGAAACAAAACAGTTATTTTGCAAAAAAAAAGGATGATCCTCTATTCAAAATAATTAGCGTCATTTTCTCATTATCTTTTTTGGTTAGTAAAAGTACCTGGCAATAATGCCATTGGCTTAGAAAAATACGTGAAAATTCCAGTTGTGCCTTTAAGGGGAAAGGAAAGGAAATATATACAGGAAAAAATCATCATTAACTGAAAGGAATAAAATGATGAGCTGTTTTAATGAAATGCATTAATATACAATGCAGTCAATGTATAGAGGTACAGATACTGTTACAAGTGTCTAAAATTCCTTCAGATCAATACCATTGTAAACCAGAAGCAAATCCTGCCTCACAAAAATAGTCCTGTGCTGCACGGTAGCTTTACGTGAGTGCACAATAGTGTTACTATTTTTATAAGCAAAATATTGCAAAAGAGAAAATACATCGGTCAGTGGATCAGGAATCTAAGAATCTGAGAACCAGAGGCAACATTTTTTTAAAGCAATGAATTGTTAGAATTTGGAATACACTGTTTGAGAGGGTGGTGGAAAAAGGGATTGGATAGATACTTGAAGGAGAAAATAATTACAGGGCTATGGAGCAAAGTCCGAGGAGTGGGGCCAACTGGACTATTCTTCAAAAGAGCCAGTGCAGACTCAACGGTCCAAAAGGCCTCCTTCTGTGCCATAACATTCTATGATTCTACAAACCAAGCGTTACTATTATTGAAATAGTTTTTCACTAATTAATACAGGACAAGGTCATGTGCTATTAACAAGTGTTTCATCACCTTTCTGTCACTTTACATTTAATGATTGTATTCCCTACTGGGGACTGAATTAGTTATTGGCCAGGGAGCAGGCAGTGATTATATGAGGTTATCTTGCCCACTAAAGACTGCCAAGGACATTGCGGGCAGGGGACAGGTCAGGAAACGATAGAGGAAAATGCCCTGGCCATCTCACCCCCCTCTTCCCCTTCGTTACAGGAAGGTTGTTCTAATGCTGAGAGTTGCCAGGGTTGTCCTATTTAGGCCCAGGCAAGAATGAACCAACATCGCGGGCAATTTCATTATCAGGCTTACCCCAGGTCCTACAATTCACCAAGTTCTTTGATTTTGACAATCAAAATACCATACTTTCAACATGAAAAGACCCTATAACTAGCAACACTTCAAAGGTTCAGAAAACTTTGAATTTTTGCTCCAAAACATCCTGCCGATTAAATATGTAACACAGAAACATGAAAAACTTTAATTATATTAATACTTTCAAACTATTCACTTTAATATATGTTTCAAAGGCCACCATACCTGAAATGAACAGACAGACAATATTATCAGGGCATTAGGAGTGATAAAAGGATTCAAAATTATGTACACAGAAATAAGTTGAATACAAGCAAGGTAATTTGTGCAAGATAATTAAAGATATTCATCCAATTTGGGACTCTTAACTCAATTTTCTTTTAAACTCATTCACAGGACATGGGTATAACTGAGAAGGCCAGCATTTAATGCCCATTCCTAATTGCCTTCGAGCGAAGATGGTCTCATCATAAAATGCTGCTATAGATTTCAAAAAGTAATACATTTTATTTTTAAGATGTTATTGGTAATGATGATCTGGGAAAAAGTTCCTATGCTTTACTATCCTTCTAGATCAATGATATTATACACATAACATTTAAAATGAATGTATTTCAGATAAGGATGATGGAGGACAACAACACAAAAGCTTAATGTACTGTACAATTAACCCAAAATAATTGTTGATTCGTGGAAAATGTTGTAATCTTTATATTGTTCTGTCTGCCATAGGCAATGATCCAAATCAGACAGGTCACACCAGGAAGGTTCCAGGCCACTTGTCATTTTGTATATCAGGTGCTATTGCTGCTCACATGCCATCTCTATTCAGTTTATTTCAATTCACAAAGACTGCACCAGCACACTCACCAATCAAAATAAAAAGTGGAATATTTTTTCACTATTGAATATTATAGGCAGCTGATAAACAATGTGATCTTCAATACCCTCAGCCAGGCTTTGTGACAGGAACATGTTCATTGTGTTGTGAGAGGCTGAAATGGGACCTACTTAGCTGAAAATGCTTGTGCCTTCCATATCCTGCACACCCATTGAACCCTGGGCCTCATTAAATGCTTGGGAAGTGTGTTAGTGAAGGCTGGACTCCACCTGAACAGTTGTCCAGACACACAATACCATATATACTAGGAATACAGGGGATACAGCCTCCCTTCAAGTTGGATCTGCAGTTTCAGTGAATTATTTTCATGGCAGTTTTTGGAGAAAGGAACTTGCTGAGCATAATGTAAAGTCTCAAACCCACCATCCCACCCTCCCTATTATCTGTGCCTGTGTCCCCAAGAAGCTGTCACTGCATAATGTTTAGACAGAAGTAATGGCCACTTTCTGGCTACCTTTATCCGTTTGCAGGCTTTAGAAGAGAAGAATAAAAGAGAGCATGCCAGACATATGCAGTTGGACCCTAGGAGATCAATTAGGACCTATCCGTACACTGCCAGCCATGTTTACAGGGCCAGACAATCATATCTGTGTGTTAGAAGAAACCTGTATGCAGAGACTATCGTTCCCCAGAGAGACCATGACTGAACCTTGTACATTTCTGCAGTCGGCCCATAAGCCTCTTCAATGACAGGGACAGCTCTGGCACTGACTGTCAATACGCTTGCTGTCTTAAAATCTGTTGTAAATCATTTTTTGCAGTTTGAAGTTGTCTAGAAGATAATGTCAGTCTAAGAAATGGACAGGGACATGTAAATGGTTCCCCTCTCCTTTTTCAAAGCATTCCCCTTTCCTCAAAGTCCTTTTGACCTGTGTCCTTGCTACTAACCCACTATCTCCAATTGCCCTTCCCACTCCAAAGGACTTGAATGTGCTGTTGCCTTCCAAATCAGTGCTCACCTATGCTGAAATTCTTTATTCGTATCTAGCTAATTAGATTTCTGTTCCTGCCACAGCACCAAAACACTCAAAACCAAAGTAACAACTGACATTCTCTATGACTGCAATCACAATGCATTATCCCTCCCCAACCTCTCTGCAGTCTTTGACATCCTCCTCCAAAACCTCTCTTCTATTGCTCAGCTCAGTGGGACTGCTCTCCCTTGGCTTCCACTCTAACTAAATCAACTGTAGGCTTGCTCCTTCCCTTTTAGCCCCACACAACCTCACCCCTCGAACTTTATCTTTATCCATCTCCAGCCTTTATACATTCGTCACCCCCCACCCTGCCCCAATACACCCCTCACTGCACCACTGATGGCTGCTGCCTGGGTACCCTGGAACCCCCTTCCTTAACTTGTCCAATTCCCTCCTTGGCCAAGCTTTAGCTCACCCCCTTCTAATAGTTCCTTCTGTTACTCAGCATCCCTTTTTTTATTCTGCCTCTGAGAAGCAATTTGGGTTGTTGTTCCATGTTATAGGTGCCACACAAATACAAGTTATCATTGTTTTCATTAGGTTGTTCCCCATTTTTGAGGAGAGTAATGAAACTGAGTGAAGCAACTGAGGCTTGCTGCAATTGTTTGCTTGCATACACCTGCTGTCTGTAAATTGCGCAACTTATCAATTTGCACTGGGTCTCACTGAAATGTTTCTCAATCCAGCTACTAAACAATTAGAAAAGCACAAGTGAGGGATATTTGAAAGACACAATATTCAGGTTAGATCATATGGAAGTCCTAATGAAAGTGCAATGGAGGTTAAAAGAGAAATTAGAAAGGCTATAAGAAAATATTTAAAAGATATATAAAAATAAATGGCAAGGGGTTTATAAGCATATAAAAATAAAATAAGTTATTCAAGACAGTTAGACATAACCATAGAAAAAAAATTGGCTTTGGAAAAAAACAAACAGAACTCAAAAGTTGATCATTTATGAGGTTGCTATGGCATGCACTCTATGTTGAAGAAAGTCAAAGAGCAGGCAGCAAAGGCTCTGATCACAATTCTTCGTCCCTCATAGATACACAAATAGTGCCAGAGGAACAGAAGGTAGCTAATTATACCACTGTTCAAGAAAGGAGAGAAGAATAGATCAATTCCTTGTCAACCAGTTAGGCGAATATCATTTGTAGGCAAAATCTTTTAACCTATAATTTGTAATTAAATTAGTGAGCATTTCCAGATGCATGTGATTATCGAGAGCAGTCAGCACAGAGTTTGAATAATAAGTCACATTTATCAACTGTAATAGAGCTTTTCTCAGATGACTGATTGTATACATAAGGAGAATGCGAATATATGGCTATGTGAATTAGGAGCAGGAGTAGGCTACTCAGCCCCTCGAGCCTGCTTGGCCATTCAATAAGATCACGGCTGGTCTAATTTCAACCTCAACTCCACATTCCCACCTACCCCAATAAACTTTCATCCCCTTGCTTATCAAGAATCTATCTGGCTCTGCTTTAAAATATTCAAAGACCCCGCTTCCACCGCCTTTTGCGGAAGAGTTCCATAGATGCACGAAAAAATTCTCTGATCAAAAAAATTTCTCCTCATCTCTGTCCCAAATGGACGATCCCTTATTTTTAAACAGTGACCCCTAGTTCTAGATTCTCCAACAAAAGGAAACATCCTCTCCACATCGACCCTGTCAAAACCCACAAGGATCTTATATGCTTCAATCAAGTCACCTCTTACTCTTCTAAACTCCAGCAGATACAAGCCTAGCTTGTCCAACCTTTCCTCATTAGACAACCCTCCCATTCCAGGTATTGGTCCAGTAAACCTTGTCTGAACTTCATGATTACTTTGAATTTTTCCAAGTGCCCTGGTATAACGTCTTTAATAATAGCTTCTAACATGTTACCTATAACAGATGTTAAGCTAGCTGGCCTGTAGCTTCCTGCTTTCTGTCTCCCTCACTTTTTGATTAAAGGAATTACATTTGCGATTTTCCAATCTAATGGAACCTTCCCAAATCTAGGGAATTTTGGAAAATTAAAACCAATGCATCAACTATCTCAGCAACTACTTCTTTTAAGATCCTAGGATGAAGCCCATCAGGACCCAGGGACTTGTCAGCTTGCAGCTCCAACAATTTGTTCAGTGCCACTTCCCTAATGATTGTAATTTTCTTGAGTTCCTCCTTCCCTTACATTTCCTGATTTACAGCTATTTCTGGGATGTTAATTGTATCCTCCATAGTGAAGACTGATCGTGCTATGCCCCCTGCCTTCCTGAATATTTAAATGGGGCGGGGTGATGACATCATCCCGCGTCGGCGAGCGAGCCCCGCCCCCAGCTCGTCGAAGGAAAAATTCTGCCCATAGCAAAGCAATTTTTGTTTTTGTTTCAGATTTCCAGCATCCGCAGTATTTTGCTTTTATACTTTCCTACCTACCTTTGTGTCTGCAAATCTGCAAATTTAGCTACTATGGCTTCACTACCCTCATCTAAGTCATTCATGTAAATCGTAAAAAGTTGAGGCCCCAGTACAGACCACTATGGGGCTCCACTCATCACATTCTGCTAATCAGAAAAAGACCCATTTATGCATACTCTCTGCTTTCTGCTAGCCAGCCAATCTTCTATCCATGCTAATATGTTACCCCCTATACCATGCTCTTTTACTTTCCGTAATAATCTTTGATGTGGCACCTTATCAAATGCCTTCCGGAATTCCAAGTGCAGTATTATCTACAGGCTCCCCTCTATCCACTGCGCATGTTGCTCCTTCAGAAAACTCCAATAAACTAGTTAAACATGATTTTTGTTTCACAAAACCATGCTGACTCTTCCCAATTGCCTTGAGCTGTTCTAAGTACCCAGCTATAACCTCCTTAATGATCGATTCTAATAACTTCCCCACAACATACGTTAGCTGGCCTATAGTTTTCTATTTTCTGCCTCCCTCCCTTCTTGAATAGAGGGGTTATATTTGCTACTTTCCAATCTGATGGAACCTTTCCAGAATCAAGCGAATTTTGGAAAATTAACACCAGTGCATCGACAACCTCAGTAGCCACCTCTTTTAAGATTCTAGTATGTAGTCCATTCGGTCTGAGTCCCAGAGACTTGCCAGCCGCAGCTCCATCAATTTTCTCAGGACCATTCCCCTAGTGATTTTGATTTTACCAAGTTCCTTTCTCCCGTTCACCTCCTGATTTGCAGCTACTACTGGAATGTTTTTTGTATCCTCTATAGTGAACACAGAAGCAAAATATTTGTTCATTTCTTCTGCCATTTCCTTATTATCTATTATTAACACCCCACCGTCACTCCCTAGAGGACTAACACTTAGTTAGCTTCCTCTTTTCCTTTTTAAATACCTGTAGGAACTCTTGCTATCCATTTTGGCATTTCTGGCCAGCTATCCCTCATGTTCTAATTTCTTTCCCCTGATTAACCTTTTAGCCATTCTCTGCCATTCTTCATATTCTGTCCAATCATCTGTCCTGCTACTCATCTTTGCAGAGTTGTATACATTTTCCTTAAGTTAATGCTCTCATAATTGCCCCAATTCAAGTTTAAAATGCTAGTCTTCAGCCCACTCTTCTCTCCCTCAAACTGAATGTCAAGTTCAATTATATTTTAATCGCTACTACGTAAAGATGCCTTCGCTTTAAGGTCATTAATTAATCCTATCTCATTGCACAATACCAGGTCTAGTATAGCCCGCTCTCTGTTTGGATCCAGAGCATGTTGTTCTAAACAGCCATCCTGAAAATATTCTATGAGCTCCTCATCTAGGCTACCTTTGCCCATCTGATTTTTCCAAACTATATTAGATTAAAATCTCCTATGATTATCACTGTACCTTTCTGACAAGCTCCCATAATTTCTTCCTTTATACTCTGTCCTACCGCATGGGCATTGTTAGGGGTCCTGTACCCCACTCCCACAAGCGTGGGTACTGTTAGGGGGCCTGTACCCCACTCCCACAAACCACTTCTTGCTTTTATCATTTCTCATCTCTACCCAAACCGCTTCGACATCCTGGTTTCCTGAACTTAGGTCAACTTTCTCTATTGTGCTAATACCAACCATCATTAACTAAGAGCCACCCCTCCATCTTTTCCTAGCTTCCTAACTTTCCTAAATGTCATGTACCCTCCAATATTCAGGTCCCAATCAATATCATCCAGCAGCCACGTCTCTAATGGCTATCAGATCGTACGTACTTATTTTTATTTCTGCCATCAGTTCATCTGTTTTGTTTCGAATGCTATGTGCATTCAGAAACAGAGCCTTTGGTTTAATTCTTTTATTATTTCTGTCACCTCTAATATTATCTGCTTATTTGCTCTTAGATCAGAATTTTCTGCTCAGTGTGCAGGGGCAGGCTCCGCATGTCGGCATGTAAAATGACACGCAGTGAAGTCGGGCGTACGTCCCGACTTCACCTCACGTCATTCAGATCGCATTGGAGTCGGCTGCGCACCCGCCGAACTGTCAAAGGCCTATTGAGGCCATTTAAGTATCAATTAAACTAATTAACAGAGCTGCCCGTCCAATCTTAAGGTTGGCGGGCAGGCGAAGAGCCCAGGCGGCCTTCACATTTATCATTAAACCTTATCAACTGGCAGGATGAGGTTTCATGAAGGTTTTTAAAGTTTAATAAAAATTTTTAATAAAATTCATAGACATGTCCCAGCTTGTGTGACACTGTCACTTGAGGGGACATGTCTTAAAAATTTTTTTCTTCTTTATTAAAATTTTTAACCATCGAATTAATCTCGCTGAGGCAGCTCTGTACCTCAGGGAGATTTCTGTGCTCAATTGCACACATGCACCAAAGAACACAGACCCCAACTCAGCCTACTCGCCCCGCCCGCATAGCAGGAAGCGCTCAGCACGCCACGCTGGGTGGGCCTTAATTGGCCCGCCCACATAAAATGGCCATGTGCAGTCAATCAAGGGAGGTGATCAGCTGCGCGCCCGCCCGCCCGTGCCCACTCCCACTCCCACTCAGCCCCCCCGAACGGGGAGAAAATTCTCCCCTTAGATTTGTACTCTCTATCCCTTCCTGTCATGGTCTCTTTATAATTTCCCATTTTAGTACCTTTCCTCCCTGCCTGTCTCTGCTCATTGATTTACCACATCTTCCCAAATTTTATCCCTTGCCCCCACTATTTAGTTTAAAATCCTCTCTACTTCCCTAGATATGCTGCACGATTCAGGTGTAGACTATTCCAACGCTACAGATCCCACTTTCCCCAGTACTGGTGCCAGTGCCCCACCAACCGGAATACATTTCTGTCACCAGTCTTTGAGTCACGCTTTCATTTCTCTAATCTTATCTGCCCCATGCCAATTTGCATGTGGTTCAGGTAAGAATACAGAGATGATCACCTTTAAGGTTCTGTTTCTTCACTTGGTACCTAACTCCTCATAACAACTGTGCAGAAACTCTTTCATTGTACTGCCAATGCCGTTGGTGCTACATGGACTATGACAACTGAATCCTCCCCCTCCCACACCAAGTTCCTCTCCAGCCCTGAGCAGATGTCCCAAACCCTGGCACGGGTGGCAACACAGATTTCTGGACTCGCTCTTGTTGCAGAGAACAGTGTCAATCCTCCTCACTATGGTGTCCCCTACCACCACTATATTCCTTTTTGCTTTCCCAACTTGAATGACTTCCTATACCATGGAGATATGGTCAGTCAGCTCATCCACCCTGAAGCTCCCACTCTCATCCAAACAAGCTGAAAAAACCTCAAATGTGTTGGACAATTGCAAAAGCTGAGGCTCCTGCACTCCTGCCCTCTAGATCCCCTAACCTGCCTCACTCATAGTCACACCCTCCAGTCCCTGCCCACTGACCAAATCAGAAGACCCCATCCTAAGCTGTGGGATAGCCTCCTGGTACCAAGTGTCAGGTAACACTCCCCCACCTGATGTGTCTCATTGAGCTGAAGGCCGAGCTGCAGACACTGACTCTGAGCCAAAACTCCTGAAGTCGCAAACACTTACTGCAGATGTGTTTGCCCTGGATCACACTAGCATCCAGGAGTACCCACATGCTGCAGCTATGACACATCATCTGTCCTGCCATCCATAATGTGTTTTAATTAACTGCTTAATTATATTATTCAATTAGTTATTTTCCTTTTTAATATAATATATTAACCTTACCACCAGTTCCTGTATTATTTTAAACTTTAAGGATAGAATAGACCTTAACCACTTACCTGACAGTCACCAGATATTCAGAATCTAATAGGTGGAGGGTGTACAGTTTTTCAGAAGATGTTCAATAAAGGTTCTTCTACAAAGTTTGCTAAAAAAATTTGAACGTATTGCAAAAGAGGAAATAAAGGTGCATAGATTGAATGCTGGTTGACAGACAGGAAAGGAAAAAGGTTCATACCAATGAACCCTCCTCAAGGAATGGAAGTGGCAAACTCCAGAAGCCTGATCCACTTTGTATTAAGCTCAAAATAAAAAATTGCTGACTAGGCCAAAGGAGAGAATTTGGCAAACACTAAGAAGGACTATTAAAAACTTCCAGAAGACATAGTGGAATGAGCAGACAAGTGCAACTAAACACCAACAAAACTGTGATAATGCCTTTGTGGTCTTGAGGTGCAGTGGGTGGTGTCCCTGCCTCTGAGTGAGAACCTCGAGGTTCAAATCTCACTCCAGGACTTGATGACCATGGAAGGTGTGTTCATAATGTGGCCAAACAGATTGATCATCAACCTGAAAATCCTTCCAATACACCTATGGTAGGCAGTAGGAGTGGTGGAGTCTCCTGATCAGCCAGGAGCATGTGGTAGCTGCAGTGCAGCAGCCTCCCCGCGTTAAAAGACTCCATGCGCAGGTTCTTGCCATGTGCTGTACTCCATGGCAAGCATGTTCCTTGCTTCGCGAGACTACCAGAGGAAGATGAATGCCATTGGATAGAAAAAGAAACAATGGAAAGCACACCCCCAAAGATTAATGCATATGAAGAATGGTGATTCCTTGAAAGCGAAAGTGCACGGAGGTGAAGCGTTAAAAAGTTAATAGTATTTCAGATTTACAAATAGTAACACAATATAAAAAGTCAGGATTCCACCACAATGGTAGTACTTTGTTCAGTGTTAGACGTCCTATTATACATTAGGTATGTAGCCATAGAGAACGTGCAGCCGAGATTCACCAGGATTATGCCAGGGAATGAAACTAATAGGGCACAATGTCGAAGGGCAGCAGGCAGTTCTCCTGGCATATCCCTCAACCAATAATGCAAAAACAGTTTATCTGGTCATTTATCTCATCACTGTTTGTGGGACATTGCTGTGCCCAAAAATAGCTACTGTGCTACTCCTACATGACCACAGCTATGGTACTTCGAAATGATTTCACGGGCTGTGAAGCACTTTGGGATATTATGAAGATTTGAAAGGTGATATAGAGCTCAAAAGTTTTATCTTTCTCTGTTTACTTCCCAGACATGCACACGTAGATATCTGAGTAGATGAGAACATACACTTTGAAACATGGGAACAAATAAGACAAAGAGTAAAATAAAAGTTTTGAAAATCCCTGTATTCTCATTGCGTGCCTAGATTCTCCCCAGTGCAGAGTAATTTTGAAGGCATGCAAACGAGTATGTGGGCTCTTTGCCGATTGCACTCCCTCTTTGAACAGAAAGGGCTTCCACTTTATATTTATGATTACAGAATCATGCACATAAATGCTTGCAACCCTGACATATGCCACCAGTCATTTATTTATTAAGGAGCCAGAAACACTGGATGTATGGCTACTGAGAGGTCAAGGCTATCTTTTGAAGGTATGGTTTTTTGTTTATTGAGAAGCCCAAGGGAAAGATGTGAAGAATAATGTAATGAAGTGCATTCAATGACTATGCTTCACCAGAGCAGGTATTCGGCATTCTTAAACAAAGATTGAGATGACTGGGTAAATCAGAATCGCAGAGGTACAGATCTGCAAAGGTGCCTACCATTACAATTGTCCGCTTCACAGCTTCAACTTGAAAAGGGATTTGCTGTTGATCAAGTTGAAGCTAAGCTTGATGAATCAATGGCAGAAGAGGGCTGAACTGATAAGTAAAACAAGCTGGATGATTAACAGTGTTAACAGTGTGCAAAAGAAGGCTTTAGTAAACAACTTTGTCCCTTGATTCATTCACATTTTCTATGAAAAGACCCTACCTACCACATTACACTTTTGTTAAGGTCATCCTGAGCTCTAAAATTGGACATTTATTCAACCTCCTCTGTGACTGTCCACAGGAAACTCCATTTCAGAGAGAAGCTGGAAATACTCAGCAGGTCAGGCAGCATCTGTGGGAAGAAAAACAAGAATTAACATTTCAGGTCTGATTTTTTGTCATCTGATGAAAGGTCATCAACTAAAACATTTAACTTTGTTTCTTCTCTCCAGAAGTTGCCTGACCTGTGGCATATTTCCTGATTTTTCTGCTTGCAATTCAGATTTCCAGCATCTGCAGTATTTCACTTTCCTTCTAGAGAGAGTGATATATTCCCTTGATGTAACCTAGCCAATGTGGTTTCTTTTTGAATGAATGTGCAGTTGATCCCACTTAGTCCAAGATGCTGTATTTCTCCCACTCATTACCCAGGGAGCACCAGCTCTCTCCCCTCCCCATATTATCGTTCACCTTTCAATTCTATCCTCAAAACTGGAAAGGTCCAAGCATGGGAAATGATGCAACACTGAAAAAGATTATAGAGCAAGCATAGGGCAAGACCACAGAGAGGTCTGTAGATGAGGATGCAAATTTTTAATTTTCACTATAAAATCTTTCAACATTATAAGTTGTTTGTTTGGTAGCTCTCTTACCTCTGAGTAGAAATTCCAAGTCCCAGACCAGGACATAACTTAAGCTGACATTTCAGGCAATACCGAGGGAGAGTAGCACTGTCACAGGTGCAGATGTTTAGATGAAACATTAAACCAAGGCCGCATTTGCATTTTCTGATGATTTAAGCTGATACTAAAAGTCTCACAAACCTAATCAAAGAAAATCAGGGTTTTCTTCCAGGCTCCTGACTAATAATTAGCCCCGATAATCACTGCTGGAAATGCACACATGGATATCAGGTGAGGAGAGCCTCAGGCCTGGCTATAGTCTCATCACTGATCGATTTGCTTATCCATATCCACTGCCTATACTAATGTGTGACAAATGGTCACTAGAGCAATCTATTGGAGGGTAACTGGCAGTGGTGAAATCTTAATCCAACATGAATCAATGTTTAGAAAGAATGTGGTCAGAGGAGAAAGTTGATGAAAAAAAGAACATTGGGCTTTTGCCAACAATAAACAGTTTAAAAATTAAGTTGCAAGAGTATGTAGGTTGGACAGCAGTTTGAGGCCAAGGAGAGCCACATTGGCCATACAACCGTAGTGTCGGTGATAAGTGACCCTGCTTTGCACCAATGCTAATTTGATGAAGTGTTAATCTGGAGTTAGGTACGTACCCCTGATTGGTTCATTCAGGAAGATCCTCTTCACTTCACTTTGCAGGTAAAGCCCTGACTCCGGATTTACAACACACCTTTCACAGTAGGCACTAACGTTACAATTATAATCTCAAAGAGGCTCAAGTTTGCTGGATAGGTTTACCAAAACGCTATTACACTGACCTCATGCCAGTTACAGAGTTTTCATCAATTGCAATTGGGCTCTTTGACAATATAATTTTGTAATTACAAACTTATATCAGGAAAGCACATCATATCAAGAACTCAAGGTTTGAGTTCTTCTATAGATCAGGAGCTGTTTTGTTACACAAGGCTCACAATAACAGTGTAAGAAATAAGTTTCACTGTATTAGACACTTGCATCAAATGCATTAGGGATTCATAATCCTAGTCTGGATCAATTAGTGGACAGTGGCAAGAAACAACAAAACTCTCATCATTGGCTCACCAATGGTAAACGTACACCACAGTTTAGCATTGCATCGTCTCAATGTGCTTTTTTTCTTTGTAATTTGTAATAACTCAAAGTAACTCACTGGAGTAATAAATTTTATATGGACTTATACGTAAAAATATTCAGTGACACGATAACTTAATAAATAGTGACAACTTTCATTTTGCAGCTGTAGACACTGGCTAAGATAAAACCAATAGCAAACAGGTTTGTAGTTTGCCTCTGAAAATCCCATTAATGCTGACAACTGATTAACTTGACAAAGGAGCCATTCATTACTGTCCTAAAGCATTAAGTTCACAACAGCTGCACTAGCACAGTACCTGTTGCAAATTAGCTGCCGAAAACTTTCAATTTTGCTAAAAATAGACAAAAGCAAATCAGGAATCTGGCATATAAGAGTGTCTATGTGGAGTAGGTGTGACAGAAGATCATCCTGCCATCCCACAGATCAAAACAGCTAGCTGTCTAGCAAATAGTATCTTTGTTCTTGCATTTGTTACCTCACCTTGTTCTATCAAGCTACGACTTGCATTCAGTTACTGGCTACAGTCCTGGAACATTGTAAAACATCTTTAAAGATACAATAGCAACAACAGTAAAAAACTGTTTTTATACTCCATAAATGGAGAACACGGAGGGAGGGTTTGTGGGGTGGGGGGGTGAAGGCAATAGCACAAAACCATCCTTTGCTTCATGTTCCTTAAAATGTTAATTGGCAATAGGGCAAGGGAAGATGATTGCGGCTGTTGGAGGCCAATCATCTCAGCGCCCAGGATGTCACTGCAGGAGTTCCTCAGGGTAGTGTCCCAGGCCCAACCAACTTCAGCTGCTTCATCAATGACCTTCCTTCCATCATAAGGTCAGAAGCAAGGATGTTTGCTGATGATTGCAGTGTTCAGTGGCAATCGCAACTCTTCTGATACTGAAATAGTCCATGCCCACAGGCAGCAAGACCTGGACACACTTGGACTAATAAGTGGCAGGTCACATTCACGTCACACAAGTGCCAAGAAATGACCATCTCCAACAAGAGAGAATCTTCTAACCACTCTTCCTTGACATTATCCAGCATTACACCCACCACTATCAACATTCTAGGGATCACGACTGATCAGAAGCTAAACTGGACCAACCATATAACTACTGTTAGATAATGAGTATCTCAGAGGTTGTTTCCCCTGGCTGAGGATTCTAGGACAAGGAGGCACAATGTCAGGATAAGGGATCAATCATTTAGGACTGAGATGCAGAAAGCATTGTGAATCTTTGGAATCTCCTACCTCCATTACTGAATATATTTAAGGCTGATCCAGAAGGACTTATGTTTTCTCAGGTAATCAAGGGATACGAGGAGCAGATGGGAAAGTGGAATTGAAGCCCAAGATCAACCATGACCATATTGAATGGCAGATCAGGCTTGACGGGCCATATCGTCTTCTCCTGCTTTTATTTCTTATGCTCTTACATTATCATAAGAGGTCAGAAGCTGCGTATTTTGTGGTGAATGACACAACACTCAATTCCCCAAAACCTTTCCACAGTTTGCAAGGCATAAATCAAAAGTGTGACCAAGACTGGGAACTGAGTTTTCAAGGATAATTGACATTTAGGAAGGACAGGCAAAAAGGAAAAGGAGGTGGTGTTGCGCTGATAATAAGGGATGGGATCAGTATATTAGTAAGGGAGGATCTCAGATTGGAAGAACAAAAATGTGGAATTTGTTTGGGTGAAGCTAAGAAACAGCAAGGGGCAGCAAACATTGGTAGCAGTCGTTTACAGCCACCAAGCAGTAGCAGTGTGGGGCATGGTATTAATCAGGAGATTGGAGAAGCATGTAGCATGGGTAATACAGTGATCATGGGTGACTTCAATCTGCATATAGACTGGGTAAACCCAATGAGCACTAATGCTGTGGAGGATGAGTTTCTGGCGTGTTTTAGGGATGGTTTTCTAGAGCAGTCTGTTGAGGAACCAACTAGAGAACAAGCTATTTTAGATCTACTATTATGTAATGAAAAAGGGTTAATTAATAATCTTGCTGTAAAAGAACATTTAGGAATGAGTGACTATAATATGATAGCATTTTATATTATGTTTGAAAGTGAAGTAGCTCAGTCTGAAGCAAGAATGTTAAATTTGAACAAAGGATATTATGAAGGTATGAGGGACAAATTGGCTGAGGTGGATTGGGAAAATACATTAAAAGATATGACAGTACACAGGCAATCAATAGTCTTTAAAGAATTATTACATAGTTTACAGCAATTATACATTCCTTCAAAGCACAAAAACCCAAAAAGAAAAGTCGGTCAACCGTGGCTTTCAAAGGAAGTTAAGGATTGTATAAGATTAAAAGAAAAGGCCTATAAAGTTGCCAGAAATAGTGGTAAACCTGAGGATTGAGAGGATATTAGAATACAGCAAAGGAGGACCAAGAAACTGATAAAGGGAGAATAGAATATGAAAGCAAACTAGCAAAAAATATCAAAACGGACTGTAAAAGCTTCTATAGATATGTAAAAAGGAAGCGTTTGGTTAAGACAAATGTGGGTCCATTATAGGCAGAGTCGGGAGAATTTATAATGGGCAATAGAGAAATGGCAGAGAAGTTAAATGATTATTTTGTGTCTATCTTCACTAAGGAAGATACAAGAAATCTCCCAGAATTAGAGATCCAGGAACTAAAGAGAATGAGGAATTGAAGGAAATTAGTTTTAGTAAGAAGGTTGTGTTGGAAAAATTAATGTGTCTGAAGGTTGATAAGTCTCCGGGCCCTGATATTCTGCATCCCAGAGTGTTGAAAGAGGTTGCTATAGATTTAGTGGATGCATTGTGGTCACCTTCCAAAATTCTATAGATTCTGGAATGGTTCCTGCAGATTGGAAGGTAGCAAATGTCACCTCACTATTTAAGGGAGGGAGAAAGAAAACAGGGAACTACAGACCTGTTAGCCTTACATCAGTAGCAGGGAAAATGCTGGAATCTGTTATAAAGAATGTGATAAATGGTCATTTGGATAATAATAAATTGATTGGGTTTGGATTTATGAATGGGAAATCATGCTTGATGAACCTGTAGGAGTTTTTTTGAGGCTGTTACTATCAGAATTGATAAAGTGGAGTTAGTGGACATAGTATACTTGGATTGATAAAGTCCCCCACAGGAGGTTGATTAGCAAAATTAAAGCACATGGGGTAGGAGGTAATATACTAGCATGGATTAAGGATTGGCTAACAGGCAGAAAACAGAGAGTAAGAATAAACAAAAACAGAAAATGCTGGAAAAGCTCAGCAGGTCTAACAGCATGCATGGAGAGAAAGACAGAGTTAACGTTTCAAGTCCACATGACTCTTCTTCAGAGCTAAAGAGAAGTAGAAATAAACATATCATTCCCTCATTGGCAGGCTGTGGCCAGAGGGGTACCGCAGGGATCAGTACTCGGGCCTCAGCTATTCACAAATAAATCAATGATTTGGACATGGGGACCAAATGTAATATTTCCAAATTTGCAGATGACACAAAGCTAGGTGGGAATGTGTGCTGTGAGGAAGATGCAAAGTGGCTTCAAGAGGATTTTGATAGACTTAGTGAATGGGCAAGAGCATGGCAGATGGGATATAATGTGGAAAATTGTGAGGTTATCCACTTTGGTAGGAGGAACAGATGTGCAGAGTATTTCTTAAATGGTAAGAGATTAGAAAGTGTAGATGTATAAAGGAACCTGGGTGTCCTCGTCACTAAATCACTGAAGGCTAACATGCAGGTGCAGCAAGCAATTAGGAAGGCTAACAGTATGCAATTCTTTATTGCAAGAGGATTTGAGTACAGGAGTAGCGGAGTACTGCTTCAAATGTATAAAACTTTGGTTAGACTGCATCTGGAGTACCGTGTGCAGTTCTGGTCCTTTTACCTTCGGAAGGATACTATTGCCATAGAGGGAGAGCAACAAAGGTTCACCAGGCTACTTCGCGGATGTCAGGATTATCATATGAAGAGAGATTGGGGAAACTGGGACTTTATTTGCTAGAGTTTTGAAGAATGAGTGGTGACCTCGTTGAAATCTACAAAATACTTAAAAGGATAGACAGGGTAGATGTAGGTAAGATGTTTCTCCTGGTTGGGGAGTCTGGAACTGGAGGTACAATTTCAAAATAAGGGGGAAGCCACTTAGGACCAAGATGAGGAGAAATGTTTTTACTCAGAGGGTTGAGAATCTTTGGAATTCTGTACCTTCGAGGGCTGTGGAAGCTCAGTCATTGAGTATGTTTAACACAGAGATTGACAACAGATTTCTAAATACTAATGCGATAAAGGGATATGGGGATAGTGCGGGGAAAAGGCATTGAAGTGAATGACCAGCCATGGTTGGATTGAATGGCGGAGCAGGCTCGATAGGAACATTAGGAGGCTTTTCAGCCCGTGTTCTTTCTTATGTTCCTATGTGATGAAATATTTTCCATTTGCCTGGATTCGTGCAGCTCCAACAACACTCAAGTTCAACACAATCCAGGATAAAGCAGCTACTAAATGGGCACCACCTTAAACATTCACGCCTTACAAAATGAACTGCAGCAATTCACCAAACTCCTTCAGTGACACCTTCTGAACTACTGCCTAGAAGGACAAGGGCAGCAGAAGAACATCAACAATTGCAATTGCCCCTCCAAAGCACACAGCATCCTGACTTGGTTTCTTTATCAGCACTGGGTTAAAATCCTGAAACTCTCTCCTTTACAGTACCTTCACCACACAGTCTATATCAGTTGAAGAAGGTAACTCACCATCACTTTCTGGAATGAGGAATAAATACTGGTCTTGCCAGCAGCATATACATTGCGTAAACACATTTTTAAATTGCAAATACTCAATTAACAATTAGTGTTACACAAGTCAGCAACCCTGTTAGATCCAATTATCTCATGTACTTACTATAAAAGACAAAAATAAAGAAATTGTAAACACTACATGGTGATGCAATAGTTTGATTTAAATTAGTGGCCTTCAAACAGTTGAACGTCTTGAACTATCTCCATTTCATTCTCCTGCCTCACCTTCTCGCTCACATTGCAGGCATATGGTCAGTTCCTGAATGGTGGCTTTGTCCATAGCAGCCTGCACCCTCAATTGGTCCAGCTCTTCTTCAAGGTTCATACTGCAAGATGAGAAACAATAGATCTGTTTATTAGCAATCATAAAAACAGCTCCCAGATACAAAAGCATGTCAACTAAGTTCTACTTGTGACTTGAAACAAAATCAAATGAACAAGAACCAACACTAGAGGAAAATAGCTGATTGGGTGACAACTGATTGCAGATAATACAAAAAGCTGAAATTGATAAGAGTTTCCTCACTATTAGAAAGAACAGCTGATTTGTCAAGAACAATCATATTTGACCATTTTTATACCAGTCACATTTAGAAAAATTAAAACAAAAACAAAAAATACCTGGAAAAACTCAGCAGGTCTGGCAGCATTGGTGGAGAGGAGCACAGTTGACGTTACGAGTCCTCATGGCCCTTCAACAGAGCCTTCTGAGTTTTTCCAAGTATTTTTGTTTTTGTTTTGGATTTCCAGCATCTGCAGTTCTTTTCTTTTAACATTTAGAAAAGTTTCCGGAATACAAATTTGATTCCCATTATTTTACTGAATTGTGAGGTAATGCATTTGTTGAGAGCAAACAAGGAAGGGAATATTTAAGTGGTAGGATTCTGAAGTGTAGTGGAACAGAGGGACCTTGCAGTGTACATCCACAGATCCCTGTAGGTGGCAGGACAGGGATATAAGGGGGTCAAGTAGACACACAGAACACTTCCCTTTATTGACAGAGGTATAGAGCATAAGAGCAGAGAGGTTATGCTTGAACTGTATAAAAAAACTAGTCAGGCCACAGCTAGAGTACTGTGTACGTTTCTGATCACTGCATTCCAGGAAGGATGGGATTGCACTGAAGGGGGTACAGAGGTGCCCTATAAGGATGTTGTCAGGAATGAAGAATTTTAGCTATGAGGAAAAATTTGAGAGGCTGGGGTAGTTTTCAGTGGAACAGAAGAGGCTAAAGAGAAATTTAATTGAGGGTATATAAAATTATGGGGGCCTTGATAGGTTAGACAGGTCAATAACTAGGAGGCACAGATTTAATGTAATTGGTGGAAGGATTAGCGGGGAGGTGAGGAGTACTTTTTTCACCCAGATTTGGAATTTACTACCTGAAAAAGTGGTAGAGGCAGAAATCCTCATCACATTTAAAACATACTAGAATATGCACCTGAGATATTGTAGCTTCTTTATTTTTTCACGGGATGTGGGCTTCGCTGACTGGGCCAGCATTCATTGCCCATCCATGGTTGCCCTTGAGAAAGTGGTGATGAGCTGCCTTCTTGAACCGCTGCAGTCCATGTGGTGTAGGTACATCCACAGTGCTGTTAGGGAGGGAGCTCCAGGATTTTGACCCAGCAACAGTGAAGGAACGGTGATATATTTCTAAGTTAGGATGGTGAGTGGCTTGGAGGGGAACTTGCAGGCGGTGGTGTTCCCATGCACCCTGTGCCCTTGCCTTTCAAGGTCATAGAGGTCAGGGATTTAGAAGGTGCTGATAAAGGAGCCTTGGTCAGTTGCTACAATGTACCTGTAGATGGTACACACTGCTGCCACTGTGCGTTAGTGGCGGAGAGAGTGAAGTCTATGGGATTATCGACTGAGCTGGATGGTGGGATTATACTGGATAGACTTTTCTGCCAGAACAGACACAATGGGCCAAATGGCCTCCATCTGTTCCTAACTATTCATCAGAATGGCATGCACATGCTCAACAATAAACAAACCACTTGAGACCATACTGACATGTTTGCTCTATTAGGTTATAAACTCATTAGAAGCACATTGGCATTAATATATGCGTAATATCTGTTGGCAATTTTATCTTGTGTAAAATTATTCAGATCTAATCTTTAATAGTTTTACCTAAAACAACAAAGTTTTTGAGCAGTATATTACTCTATGTTTTCTAATAACTTCAACAAGCCATAGATCCTGTGTTACATCAAAATGTTATTTTGTTAAATTCATCCAAAACTTTGCTGCCCATTTACTAACCCATGTCCCATGTGTCAGTGACTCAGTGGGTAACACTCTCTCACTTCTGAGTCGAAAAGCTGCAGGCTCAATCCCATTCCAGAGAATGAAAATCTCTGCCGATGCTCTAGCGCAGTACTAAGAGAATGCTGCGCTGTCGGAAGTGCTGTCTTTCGGATGAGATATGAAACTGAGGCTCCACCTGCCTTCTCAGGTGGATGTGAAAGACTCCACTGCACTATTTTGGGCCCTGACCAATATTTATTCCTTAATCAACATCACTAAAACAGATTATCTGGTCATTATTATGTTGTGCTTGTGGGAGCTTGCTGTGCTCAAGTTGTTTGCTGTGTTTCCTACATTACAACAGTGACTGCACTTTACAAGTATTTCATTAGTTCTAAGGCACTTTGAGACATCCTGTGGTTACAATAGGCAATATACAAACGAAAGCCTTTATTTCCTTTTTCATTCACCCATTACCTCTGTGCACACTGACCTAAATTGGCTTCCAGTACACTAACATTTTGCTTCTAGAATTCTTATCCTGGTCTTCAAATCCCTCCAGGACCTCACTCGTCCTCATGTCTGTAACTTCTTCAAGCCCTACAATCCTCTGAGATGCATTCATCCAATTTTGGCTGCTTGTGAATCCCCCACTCCCTTTGTCTCACCATTGGTGACTGTGCCATCAGCTGTCTAGGCCCTAAGTTCTGGAATTCCCTCCCTGACCATTCTGTCATTCTCTTCAAATCTAAGACCCACCTTTAACCAAACTTTTGGTTGGTGTTAATTTTTGCCTGATAATGTTGTTATCCTGTATCAAAGGCACTATATAAATGTAAATTGTTGTTTTTCCTAAAAAAATATTACTTTGGGACAAAAATAACATTTTGATGTAAAGTTAGATATGCCTGAAATTAAGTTTCCCCCAGTTCTGAAAATAAGGTTCAGATTTAAACCTCTACTGAATTTAAATGATGAGTAAGGAACACCTTTTTCTGCCTCAAGGTAAATTATCATTATGAATAAAGTTAACATCTTAATTAACAATAAAGCAAATCAAAATTAATACTGTGCTTTTTAAACAACAAACTTGGACAGGGAATTATTCCAGTGCTGCTAAATGCTCTAATTTTGCCAAGCAGAAAATTCTATTTTAAAAAATTAAGCTAAACTTCTGCTAGTCTGAATACATTCAACTTAAGGTTGTGTTTTTCAGCAGTCACTAAATCCACTAGTTCAAACAATTAAGAATAAAGGCTGGTTGCTTTAGACTTGATCTAATTATCCATTACACCATAATGAATACTTTTAACCCTGCATTTCCCTAGTATGGAGATTTGTACTCTGAGGCCAGTGTCAGGAATTCAGTTTATGTAATTCAATTGATAGAAAATCATAGGTGAGCAGAGTCCAAATTCCAATATGCATAGTAGACTCCATTTTTGGAGAACACATTTGTAAAATGAACACTACTAGGATTGCACGTGCAAAAATTAAACCGACAAATTGTTCAAAAAAATCTCCAATGAATTCTTGTCATTGTTAACTTTGGATATTCACTGTGATTGTTCTTCAACATGCTGTCCAATATATCCATGGAGCGGAGAAAGAGTGAGACCCCTGGACCAAGAACAAATTATTTCTAGAGCAGTGTGTGAAATGGAAGCTGTACTCTGCTTCAGATCTCGACAGTTGTTCAGTCAACCTCACAGCTCAAGTGAAATTACAGACAGCCTTAAGCTCTTAGCCAAACTGCATTGAAACAGCATAGCATACCAAATCAAAATATATATGACATGGCTGAATATTCATGACTTTCATGACACATACTCATCTTCTGATCATTTTTAAAATGAAAGTGACCAATGCAGAAAATGTTTTACATACTTTGAGGATCAGTAGACTCTGCTTGCAAATGGACTCAAATACAGCAGATAAATCCTATATTAAGGGGAAGGGACTGCTGTAATATGGGTTCTTTAGATGGCTCAGTGATGAGATCTTGAGACTTGTATATGTAAACATGAGCCAATTATTGTTAATCTTTAACTATTTACAGATCCCAGGTTATTGTCATGCATGGTGCTGTTACCTTCATGCAGGCTGGTTCCAGAGTGTTCTCTCTCGACTGTTCTCTCAGTCTGTTGCCGTGTGACTCTCTGCATCATATGGTGAGTGGTGCTACTCTCCAGTCCCATATTAATCCTTGCTCTGCTGAGTACCTTTACATTAAAAAGGCATGCAGGCACATCATGCAACATCCCCCTTTCTTCTCCAAAGAAAACTTTCCTTTCCAATGGAGTATAACTATTTGTAATACAATCTTTACTTGCTATCCCTGCTTCCCCCATCTCAAGTCTCTGACTTTATAAATTCAGACGGTCTTGAGGCTTGATAGTTCTTCCACATCTCAATCTGTCACGTTTGGAGGAATGGTAGTGGTACTTTGTTTCTGGTACTTGGCTATCTCCATTTGATTCACTTTTGGAGTTCCTTTGAGCTGTGTTTCTCTTTGAGGAGGAATTACTTTTCTCAAAGGGTCGTGAATCTGTGGAATTCACTACCTCAGAGTGCAGTGGATGCCGGGACGCTGAATAAATTTAAAGAGGAGGTAGACAGGAGGTAGAGGTTTTTAATTAGTAATGGGTTGAAAGGTTATGGGGAGAGCGCGGGAAATTGGAGTTGAGGCCAAAATAAGATCAGCCATGATCATATTGAATGACGGGACAGGCTTGAGGGGCTGAATTGCCTACTCCTCCTCTTAGTTCTTATGTTATGTTCTTAACCTTCTTTATTAACAACCCTCCTGCTTTTTTTGGACACTGTGGGTTTGTCCCATTCCTTCTGAAGGAAATGAATACTCCATTAATTCCTAAAGCGGGCTGGAATTTTCTTTTTCCGTGGTGTCCGCCATGTTCTTGCTGGATGTATATGTTTCGCAAATGGAACCTTGTTTCCACTTGCTTCACAATTTCACCCAAACACTTGTTTGCTGTTTTATTTTCAAATCCTTTTACAAGCTTATGCATCTATTCATTCAGCTCAGTTTTTTCTTCTTCTTCTGCCTTGCGCTTCAGTGTCAGATTTACATTTTCGGATCTCATTTCTGTCGTTTCTTTTTTTGTTTACAACAGAACTTTGTCCTTGTGCTACATTTTGTATTCACTGTTGGCCAAGCCTGACTCTGGTGAAGTCGTAACTTGTTTCAGTTCTGCAATTGTGCAATTTATGGCTTTGTTATCTTCTCTCAGCTTGGAAAGTTCAACGGCTTTTCCTTTCAATACCTCCTCTTTTCCATTCAACTGCTTTTTCAGCTCTTCAGTAGGTTTCTTGTAGCTTTCGGATCATCCTGAAACGTGGAACATTGCTGAGTCTTCACTGCCAACTGATTCTTCAGTTTGTTCAGAGTGACGTTAAATTCATTTTCCTTCTCTCTGCAATTTTCCAGAGGAATAAACTTTGACCTAAGGGACTCTTGTAACATGTGAAGGTCTTTCAATAGGTTTTCCTTTTCTCAGCGAAGCTCACTTGCCTCATCTTGAGCTTTCTTGTAATTCAGCATAGTCTCCTTGAGTTTCTTTTGCTGTGCTTCCATTCTGCTGTTTAGACAGCATTTCTTCACATTGCTGAATGGTTACACATTCCTTTTGCACTTGATCTTGAAAGACAATCGGCTCTTTTTTCAATTGTTTATGTTCTTGTTGACCTCTTGTCAGCTTACTCTGGGCTTCATTGCATCGTTTTGTTGTAACTGATAATTCCAATGCAGCTTTTTCTGAAGTAATAGTCAACATTCTTTTTAGCTCCTTATGTTTTTCCATGGCTACATATTGATTCTTTAAGGAGTCTTTCAGGGTTACAACTTCTTTGTGTGCCTTTCCTGCCTGTTGTTTTGCCTAGTTGTACATCTGATTGCATTTTCCCAACTCCCACTTCGATTTGCACACTGTGGAATTGAGGGTCATTATTTCCTCCTGATACCTTTGTGTTGTCTCTGAAATTTGTTTACTCAGATCTCAAACAGCTCAGTTCTTTGAAGACTTCACCTTATTGTATGTTTTCAAAGGTATATACTCAGCTTGAATCTTGCGCTTCAAATCTCCTAGTTCAACTCTGGTGCAAACATTTTCCTGTAAAATAATTTCATTTACCTTTTGCACATTTTGCTTCTTTCCAATTACATCAGATAGCTTTCCTTCATTCACAGCCAACTGCTTACTCTGCACTGCCATCTGTCTCCCACAATCTGGGGTATTTTGGCTCCCTCTCTCTGGTTTTTTTCTGTCACCCTCACTCTGGAGACTCGCCCTTGCTCTGGGGTCTCTTGTTGCCCTCGGTGCTTTATTGGGAGTTGCCCTTTCTCTGGGGTCTTTTGCTGCCCTATCTCTGCGGTCTCTTGTTGTTGCCCTCAGCACTTCATTGGGAGTGTGTTAGGCCATCTTCTAGGATCTGCACTCTCCACAACTTGGAGTTTAAAATGTCTGTCAAACCCTTTTAATATCTCACCAAATGTTGTCGAGTTTTGATCTATACGTTGGCTGTGGAGAACGTCACCTGCAAATAAACCAAAGACAAAAAAACTTATCAACTTGTACTTCTGATTCCTTATTTAATCTTGTACTTCTCCTGTACGCTAAAAATTGTCTTCTCCAAGACTCCCATTCTTTGATCAGGTTTAACCCTTTCCATAGCACAAATGCACCTGGCTCTTCTAATCTGCCGTCCATGGTTGGTTTTTCCTTTTGTAGTTACTGCTTTAAATGTCATTACCACTTTAAGAACTGTCAGTTCAGTAACCGTTTTTTCCCTCTCCGATTGTTGCTGTAGCTGTCAGCTTTCTGTGCTGCGAGTTTCCCATGCTCTTTCAGGTTTTGGCAGGCTCTCCTGTGATCGTGGCTGCCTTTGTTTTTGGACTTCTAAACTTTCAAGGGAGGAGTATTGCTTTTCTCTGCAATTCTTTCTTTTTTTCTGCAGGTCCTCTTCTTTGGAGTTCTGGCGGGTCTGTGGTCTGACTGGGACTTTTTTTTTACTTAGAGTGACAGCACTTTTCTCCTCTGCACTGTCTGCCCTTTGTCTTTTTTTCTTTCAGGTAACTTTCTTTTTTCCCTCAGCAGCTTCTTCTTTACTCTGCAGCTTTTCTTCTTAAGCTTTTGATTCTGACAGCCGATTTTTATTTAACTTTTTTTTAAACTGCAGCTGTCTTTCAGTTTCTCTATGGATATGCTGAGCCATGGGGCTGTCACCTATTCTATCATTTAAGTACAGCTTCTTTATAATTTTATAATTTATAATTTTTGCTCACCATCTCATGAACTGTCCAGTATTCTTCACACTACATCACTCAGGATCTTGCAATTGTTCACCAGTCTTGTGATCTAGGCAGTTTTATTTGCTCTGCACCACTCAGGGGTCTTGTAATGGGCTTCCATTCACTCTAGCGGATTCCTCAATTTTTAAGTAGTGAAGCTTCTTCAACCGTTGCTTCAATTTTTCTTAGGCGTCTGTCTTTCTAGTCCTGCTCAGCTGCTTTTAGTGTTTCATACCTTGGGGTACTGTTCTGGGTTCATCGCTTAAAATGCCACCTTTCATATCACTGCTTATGAGAGATCTTTTGGAGACCCCATTGCTGCCTACCATGTTGTACTATGCTGACAGTGCTGATATCCCACCACTGCTAACTGTGCTGAAATATGGGTTCTTTAGATGTCTCAAGAATGAGATCTTGTGACTTGTATGTTTAAACGTGAACCATTTATTGTTAATCTATAACTTTACAGATTTTAATTTACAGATCCCAGGTTACAGTCATACATGGTGCTGTTGCCTCCATGCAGGCTGGTTCCAGAGTGTTCTCTCTAGACTGTACTCTCAGTCTATTACCATGTCACTCTATGTATCATACCATGGGTGGTCTTATTCTCTAGTCCCACATTAACCCTTGCTCTGCCGAGCACCTTTACCTTACAGTGGCATGCAGGCACATCATACAACAGGGACTTCATACTCTCAATGTCAAAGATGTTTACAATGCACAGGCCATACTGTTCAACAAGAAGTACCCTGGATCACCATGTAATTAATTGATTCTTGAAATTCCTTTCCAGAATATTTGAGGGGGATGGCCATTTACCTCATTGAGATATTAACAGTAATTATTTGATTATTTATGTTTCCTTCACTGGAAGCTGTGGCTCATGGATAGAATTTTAGGGGATTAGAGTTACACAAGCAGGCATTTTTTTTTAAATCAGTTTGTGCCTTTTATCAACCTTGACAATCTTGCCATCTTTCATATATATCTTCTGTTAATCAATTGTATTTTGTAAATCCTCACAAGATAGGCTTTGGGCACCATTCCAAATATCATATATTGTTTTCTGAGATCCATAATCTAGATCAATTGTGATTCTGCGCCAGAACCAAATTTCATGCAATTTTGAGCTAAGAAGAAAGATTTTTTTTTTTAAGTTTCAGGACATGTTCATAATTCTCACCGGAAAGTATCCCATAAAGCACGATGTTATGCACACTATTGCCCAATGCATTTCTGGGGATACTGGCATTCAAAAACCTAAGCCACCCAACACTTAAACATCATTGAGATATCTACAAAACCATGTAGTTGTTCCAATCTTGATCAGTTCAAGATTGAACGTAGATGGAGAATATTGTAAAATTGAAACTGGACTTCAGAGCCCTTGTCAAATGCATTATAATTGAAGTAAGTAGTACACTGCAATAAATAACATTCCATACTTATCAATCAGAGAACATTGAACATGTTACTAGAAATTACAGGTTATCAGATAGTTTTGGTCTTTACTAAAGGGCTGCATAACAAACCATCTACTGTAGATCCCTTTTAAAGTAGTAATTTCAGTAAAATACAATACAATAGCACGTGAAACTGGTCATCAAGCAAAAAGCTATACACATCACAAATGTCAGTCTGAAAGGAGTTTACTGTCTCACTAGCTCAAGCTTTTTTGAGAATCCTTACCTAGGACAAGGAAAAACAGACTCAATCTCAAGAGATGCAAACTTACCCTGGCCTCCTCTGGACCTACCATAATGCTATTATAACCATGAGCAGAAAACAGATGAGCTGATAAGATTACCAGACAGCAGTTATTTCACACATACTTCAACAAAAGTGTTTGAAGGGCTGGTGGGAATTCACTGTTGTGACCATGTGACTCAAAACCTTAGTAAGCAAAGTGATCCAGATGCAAGGCGATCGAATTTCACTGCTCCAAGTAACATGCTTCATTCTTAATTTTCCTCTATACTTCCAATGTACTCTGCCACAAATTCATACAAAGAAATGTGTTCAAAAATGTTTCAGTTGCTTTTCCTAAATGCTTTGAACATTTATCAGTTCTTTTGCACTAATATGTTTCCTCTCTGATGCAAACGTCTAGACAGAAGTGGGAGGTTTTGGCAAGGGATTATTTATGGAGTGAGTGGATTGCTGCAAAAAGTCTGGTCAGCCATGAAATAAAAGAGATGAACTTCTGTTTGCAACATATTGAAAAAACGCCCTTCTAAAAAATACTGATTTCACTAAAAAATAATACATAAATCGCTGTACAGGTTTTCTATCTCCATTGTGTTTTGCTTTAAGGTATACAGTGTAATAGAACACAGTGATGTTGAAATTCTTGAGTTTTTCTTGTGAATTCCTTGGTAACTTTACCAGAAGCGGAAGCTCTGCCATGATCCAAATACACTGGATTCCAGCTTCTGGGTTTCTGCAGGTCTAGGCTGGGATGATACCTCTACTCCCTCTCACAGGGGCACCATGTCAGAGTGAGCAGGGCTCAGCAGTACGAGTAAAAAGATGCAATCCCTGATCAGTGGAAATAGGATCTGATTAACAGGGCTACAGGCATCAACTTCCTATAATGCTACCACCTGCCCGAGCCCTGAACACGTGTCTTTCTCTTCCTGTCTCCCTCAAACACTGTCCCTCTTCCCTTTAATTCTGTCGTCATTACCCTTCTCCACAAAAAAAATCCTTTATGCCACTGCCCTTGCAAACTACCATCCCATCTCTAACCTCGCTTTCCTCTCCAAAGCCCTTGAATGCATTTTTGCCTCCCAAATTTATGCCCATCCTTTCCAGAACTCAATGCTTGAATCCCTCCAGTCAAGTTTCCATGCCCATAAAAGTAACGAAACAGCTCATATCAAAGTCACAAATGACACCCTATGTGACTGTAGCAGAGGTAAACTTTCCCCCTTTGTCCTTCTCAACATGTCTACATCCTTTGACACAGTTGACCACACCATCTGCCTGCAACACCTCCCCACTGTCGTCCAGCTGGATGGGACTGTTCTCACCTGGTTCTATTCATATCTAATCATAGCCAGAGAATCACCTGCAATGGCTTCTCTTCCTGTTCCCACAATGTTGTCCCAAGGATCTATGTTTGCCTCAATCCTTCTTTCTGATCTACATTTTGCCTTTCGACAACTTCATCTAGAAGCACATCACACATACACTGACTACACGCAGCTCTATCTCACCACCACCTCTCGTGACTCCTCCATTATTGCTAAAGTATCAGACTGTTTATCCAACATGCAGTACTGGGTGAAATTTCCTCCAAATCAATATTGGGAAGATGGAAGCCATTCCCAAACTCCATTCCCTAGCTCCTGCCTCATCCCACTCCCTGGCAACAATCTGAAATGAAGCCAGAATGCTCACAATCTTGGTGTCACTTTCGAACCCAAGACAAGTTTATGACCTCATATCTGTGCCTTCAATAATAAAGCCTATTTCTAAATCCATAACAGTGTACTGCTGCCCCCGTCTCAGCTTCTCTGCTTCCGAAACCCTTATTCATGCATTTGTTACCTCCAGATTTGACTATTCCAATGCATTTCTGGCTGGTCTCCAACATTCTACTTTCTGTTATCTTGATGTCATCCAAAACTCTGCTGTCCATGTCTCAACTTGCATCGACTCCCGTTCCCCTATTGCCTCTGTGCTCACTGACTTACATTGGTTCTCAGTCAAGCAACATCTGATTTTAAAATTCACATTGCTGTTTTCAAATCCTTCTATGGTCTTTCCTCTCCCTATCTCTGTAATCTCCTACAGCTTTACAAGCCTCAACACAGAAATCTGCGTTCCTCTAATTCTGGCTTCTTATTCATCCCTCATTTTAATCATTCCACCATTAGTGGCCACACCTGAGGTTGCCTGGGCCTTAAACTCTGGAATATCCTCCTGACACCTTTCCACCACTCTACCTCACTTTCCTCCTTTAAGGTGCTGCTTAAATCCTACCTCTTTGACCAAGCCTTTGGTCATCTGACCTAACATCTCCATGACTCAGTGTCATAGTTTGTTTTATTTGTTTTTTGTGAAGTGCCTTGGGATGTTTCAATACACTAAAAGCACTATATAAATGTTATTATTGTCATATAACCATCACACACAAATTAATTA
This sequence comes from Carcharodon carcharias, assembly GCF_017639515.1. Classification (NCBI taxonomy): domain Eukaryota; kingdom Metazoa; phylum Chordata; class Chondrichthyes; order Lamniformes; family Lamnidae; genus Carcharodon; species Carcharodon carcharias. Next base: position 121,427,802 of record NC_054470.1, on the reverse strand, counting down.
TGCCAAAGTGATGTAGAAAACAGACACAAGAATCTAGTAACAGGATTAGCTCATTCAGCCCCTCTAGCCCTATTCCACCATTCAATTAGATCATGGCTAATCTGCAGTTTAAAACCGTTTAATCCACATTCCTTGACACTATGGCCTAATAAAAATCTGTCGATCTCAGTCCTGGAAATTATAAGCATCCACAACCAAATGTCCAATATCCTTTGTGTGAGAACCTGCTTCCTGATTTTACTCCTAAATAACCTAAGCTCATATTTTAAGATTACACGTTCTTGTTCACAGTAGGAAACAGCTTCTCTGCCTCTACTCTTTTGAATTCATTTTTTAAAATTCATTTTTCACACCTCAACGTTCTAAAATCAAGGAAATCCTCACCAGGTTTATGTAACCTGTCCACATAGCTTAATCCTTTTAGCCCTGGAACCATTCAGTTGAATTTCTGTTGTACACCTTCCAAGGTTAATACCCCTCTCTGAGATGCAGTGCCCAAATAGGAATGCTGTATCCAGACGGAGTCTGATGAAAGCTGTATACAACTGAAGCATAACTTACTCCAACAGAAAATACCGAGGATGCTGGAGATCCAAAATAAAAACAAAAACTACTGGAAATACTCAGCAGTTCAGGCAGCATCTGTGGTGGAGCAATTAAAATCAGAGTGGTTCAAAAGTTCAGAATTAGCGGAATGCAGATATCTCAGAGGGTCGTGGGATGGAGAATATTGAAAGAGAGGGAGGGCTGAGGCTTTGGAAGGTTTTGAAAACAAGGGTGAAAATTTTATAAATGAGGTGTTGCTTAACCAGGAACCAATGCACGTGATCCTTCATACCTGAAAGGAAGAAAGAAAAGTTTGTAATTAAAGCATGGGATGAGGAAAAGGATGAAATGAAACTGCAGACCAGAACAGCTTTGAGATAAAGTGAGCTAATGAAGAGAAAGCTCATGGTTATGTATGTGGCGGTGCGCATGGCATTCAGTGTGGATCTCAGGATGTGGCAAAAACAGTACTTCAGGATCTGAAAAGTCTAGGAGATATCTGTAATCGTGGATGGGTCCAAAACACAAAGGGTGGATAGATACCTAATCAAACACAAGAAGGGAAATAGAAAGCAAAGGTGAACAGGGTAGGAGAAACAAACTTAAATTCAGTTTCACAGGAGAGCAGAACCTCTTCAAGTTAGAGAAGTGACAGTGAATTAATCATTCATGCAAAAACAAAAAACTTAAAATGTGAAATAAAAACAGGAAATGCTGGAAAAACTCAGCAGGTCTGGCAGCATTTGTGGCGAGAGAAACAGAGTTAATGTTTCATATCCATTTCTGAAAGATCACAAATCTGAAACATTAACAGTGTTTCTCTCTCCACAGATGCTGCCAGACCTGCTGAGTTTCTCTGGCATTTTCTATTTCTATTTCAGATTTCCAGCACCCTCAGTATTTCACTTTGTTTCTTTCCAGATTATTTCAGTTGAGATATACAACCTATTTCCCCTTTCCTTGCAATAGTGTAACCTCTGACTCACCGTGAACAATGCTACAGGGGCTGTGCAGCACTTCATTTTTTGGCAATTATACTAAGTAAGTAAATAATTATGGAAATTTTCACATTATCTATCTTTATAATTCATAATTGCTCAACATATCGAAGGTATCTCCATAAATTACATATTCCTTTCAGATAGCCTCTTGCACCCGCTGCTTTTTTTTTGTTCTCAAGGGCAAAGGACACTCATTAGTCCCAACGCCCACAAGCAATCTAGGTAAAAAGAAATTAACTAAGTAGTCCCTTTAACTAGATTAAATTTCATTAAACTCAAAGTCCAACACCATTAGGTTGCAGCAAAACCTCAAAATTTTGTCCGGTTGACAATTATAAAGAAACCTTGAGTTACTCGTAGATATCCTCTTCTTTCCACTTGTTATCAAAGAACTTTGTTTCTCACACTGTCTTCCTTCTGCTGGCAAGAGGCCTCTGCTATTTCTTTTGGTTTACTATTCGAGAAACTGATCTTAGGTCTCAAAAAATAACGGAATTCATTTAGTGATAGCGACCACAACATGGTACAATTTAAGCTCGTTATGGACAAAGAAATAAAAAGTTGCAAAAAAATGTTTTGGTTTGGAGGAGAGCAGATTTTAGTAAAATAAGGCAGGATCAGCCAAGGTAGTCTGGGAACAGCTTTGTGGGGAAATCTACAGAAGAGCAGTGGGGGATGTTCAAAAAGGAAATGGGGAGGGTACAGGCTCAACATATTCCCTCTAGGGTGATAGGAAGGAGTAACAAGCCCAGAGAACCATGTATGACCAGACATATTCAGGTTACGATGAGAAGGAAAAGAGAGGCTTTTAGCAAGTACAAGGGGAGCAAATCAGCGGAGGCATTAGTGCAGTACAGAAAGTGCAGGGTGGAGCTTAAGAAAGCAATTAGGAGAGGAAAGAGGGGATATGAGAAAGCTCTGGCTGGTAAAAGTAGGGAAAATCCCAAGATATTCTATAAGTATATCAATAGGAAGAGGATGACCAGGGAATCAGTAGAACCATTAGGGACCAAGGGGGCAATCTATGGGTAGAGCCAGAGGACAGAGTGTTGAACGAATACTTCACATCTGTCTTCACCCAAGAGAATGAAGATGAAGGTATTGAACTCAGGGAGAGAGACTGCGAGGTTCTTGAGCAAATTGATATAGGGAGTGACAAGGTATTGGAAGTGTTGGCAGGCTTAAAAGTGGACAAATCTCCAGGTCCGATGATTTGTGTCCCAGACTGCTGAGGGAGGCAAGGGAGGAGATCGCAGGGGCTCTGACCCAAATTTTTAATTCCTCTCTGGCCACAGGAGAGGTGCCAGAGGACTGGAGAACAGCTAATGCGGTTCCGCTATTTAAGAGGGGTTGTAGAGATAAGCCAGGGAACTACAGACCAGTGAGTCTCACGTCAGTGGTAAGGAAACTATTAGAGAAATTTCTGAAGGACAGAATCTATCTCCACTTGGAGAGGCAAGGTTTGATCAGGGATAGTCAGCATGGCTTTGTCAGAGGGAGGTCATGCCTAACAAATTTGATTGAATTTTTTGGGGAGGTGACCAGGTGTGTAGATGAAGTTTATATGGATTTCAGCAAAGCCTTTGACAAGGTCCCACTTGGGAGACTTATAAAGGTTACAGGGTAATTTGATAAGACGGATTCAAAATTGGTTTAGTTGTAGGAGACAGAGGGTGATGACAGAAGGATGCTTTAGTGACTGGAAGCTAGTGTCCTGTGGCATACCACAGGGATGTGTGCTGGGTCCCCTATTATTCATCATTTAAATAAACGACATAGATGACTATGTGGGGGGTAGAATTAGAAAGTTTGCGGATGACACAAAGATTGGTCAGGTGGTTAACAGTGAGGTTGAGTGTCTTGGGCTACAGGAAGATATAGACAGGATGGTCAAATGGGCAGATAGGTGGCAGATGGAATTTAACCCTGAAAAGTATGAGGTGATACACTTTGGAAGGAAGTATTCAATGAATGGCATGACACTAGGAAGTTCTGAGGAACAAAGGGACTTGGCGTGTGTATCCATATATCTCTGAAAGCAGAGGGGCATGTTAGTGAGGTGCTGAAAAAGGCATTTGGGACACTTGCCTTTATCAATCGAGGCATAGATTACAAAAGTAGGGAGGTCATGTTGGAGTTGTATAGAACCTTAGTGAGGCCACAGGTGGAGTACTGTATGCAGTTCTGGTCACATTATAGGAAGGATGTGATTGTACTGGAGGGGGTACAGTGGAGATTCACCAGGATATTGCCTAGGATGAAACATTTAAGTTATGAAGAGAGGTTGGATAGACTTGGGTTGTTTTGGTTGGAGCAGAGAAGACTAAGGGGTGACCAGATCGAGGTGTACAAGATTATGAGGGGTATGGACAGGGTGGATAGGGAGCAGCTGTTCCCCTTAGTTGAAAGGTCAGTCACGAGGGGACACAAGTTCAAGTTGAGGGGCAGGAGATTTAGAGGGGATGTGAGGAAAAATTTTTTACCCAGGGGATGGTGACGGTCTGGGATGCGCTGCCTGGGAGGGTGGTGGAGGCGGGTTGCGTCACATTCTTTAAAAAGTACCTGGATGAGCACTTGGCATGTCATAACATTCAAGACTATGGGCCAAGTGCTGGTAAGTGGGATTAGGTAAGTAGGTCAGGTGTTTCTCACGTGTCAGTGTAGACTCAATGGGCCGAAGGGCCTCTTCTGCACTGTGAGATTCTGTGATACATCAGAATTGCTACATAAGCTTACATGTTCTAATGATAAAAACAGAAAACGCTGGAAATATTCAGAAGGTCAGGGAGCATCTGGTGGAGAGAGAAATGGGTAACATTTCAGGAGAATGACCTGCCAGCAAAACTGGGGTAAGAAATTAGAGATGTATCAAGTTTTAAGCAAGTATAGAGGTGGGAGAAGGAAGAAAAAAAGCAAATAGAAATCTGTGGTAAGTTAGAAAGCAAAAGAGATTAAATGACAAAAGAGATGAAGGTGCAAGGCAAAAATGGGTGGTAAAGGGAGGGACAAGTAAAAAAATGCATCTGGAGAAGGTGTAAGTAGAAATAACAGAACCATCAACAGCTGTCATTCAAAAAATCAGGGGCAGAGGTAATGATCTGAAATTGTTAAACTCAAGGCTGGGAGGTGCCTAATTAAAAGATGAGGTGCTGTTCCTCGAGCTCACAGTGAGCTTCATGGGAATAATGTAGGAGGCCGAGATAAGAGTGGGAGCGGGGTGGAAAATTCAAATGGCAATAAAGTTGTGTTGTAACAAAGTTACTGGTGTGCAACAGGGCTCCTCATATGCTGCACGTTGATGTTGAGACTTTTTCCACAAGCATTCCCACCCGTAACTACTCCACGCGGTCAGTCAGAGGTAATTTTACAGTATGAAGTCCTGGAACAAGAAAGTGCCAACAAATACAAGTCAATCCATATATAGTATCTTGATAACATAAGATTATGAAACATTTATTAGCTTAATTTCTCTTTTTCCTTCCCTTTCTGTTTGAAAATAGACCTCCCTATCTTCTCTCTCAAGCAGCATCTCAAGGTCGAGGATGACGGGCTTCCACTCAGATTCAATGGGTTCCGAGATGGCTGACATGTCTAATGCGCGATCTGCAGGCTCTGCCACATGTAGGGCAGGTGGTGCTTGGAGGGTTCGATAGATGGGTTGTTTGGAGGTTTGTGCACTACCCCCAATGCCTCGGCTTTGTCTCCAAACGTTCCCAATGAAGTCTCTCGATGCCTTCAGTGCCTTCCCAAATGAACCTTCTTCATTTTGGTTGGTCACGAGCCAGGGACTCCCAAGACTCAGCGGTGTGTTTGACCTTTTCAAGGATGTTTTGAGAGCACGCCTAAAGCATTCCCATTGTCCCCCTGGGAGCCTCTTGCCGTGATCAAGTTCGAAATAGTGCAGTTGCTTCAGGGGTCTAGTTACCAAGCATACAGACAACATGTCCCACCCAGCCATGGAATTGGAGGCAACCTTTTGACATAGGGAATTGGTTAGGTGGTGGGAGACAGAGACTACAGATAATAGGTATGATAATGGGCAAAATGTGACTAATTGTGTCCTGTGGGGACCTATATTTGACCTCAGTTTTTTATTAAATTTAAAAATGATTTTGATGATGAGGAGCTGTATATTCAAGTTTGCTGACAACATCCAGTTAGGAGGCACTGTAAGTAGTGCAGATGGGAGCAGAAAGTTGCAAATGGACATTAGTAGACTAACAGATAAAACTGTGGCAGATGTAGTTCACTGTGTGGATCTTTTCTGTCTACTTGAGGGGACAAACAAGGCATTTCAATAGCCAGTGTCAGGAGGGTAATGAAATACTCTACATTTGTCTACAGCAAGATGAGATGTCCTCTCAGGTGAATGTAAAACATCCCATGGCACTATTTGGAAGAAGAGTAGGAAACTTCTCCTTGGTGTCCTGGCTAATATTCACTTCTCTATCGATAATACTAAAAATAGGTTATACGGTTGTTATCACATTGCTGTTTGTAAGAGCTCAATATGTGAAAATCAGCTGCCATGTTTCCTACATTACAACAGTGACCACACTTCAAAAGTAATTCACTGGCTGTAAAGCACTTTGGGATATCCTGAGGTTGTGAAAGGTGCTTTAGACAAACAAGACATTCTTTGTTTAGCTGTCTGGATGAGCAAGAAATCCTGGAGTTTAGTCAGGAGAAAGAATTTTTCATCTTGGGAGTTTAGCAAACAGCAGCATTGTGGTTACGTTGCTAGAGTAATAATCCTGAGGCCTGGTCTAATAATCTTGGGTTATGAGTTCAAAACCCACCCTGATAGACAATGAATTTAAATTCAGTTAACTAAATAAATCTGGAATAAAAACGTAGTCTCATAATGGTGACCATGAAACTGACAGATTGTCATAAAATCTCGTCTGGTTCTTTAATGTCATTTAGAAAGGAAATCTGCTGTCCATAATTCTAAACTCACAGCAATGCAACTGACTCTCAACTGCCCTCTGAAATGGCTAAGTAAGCCACTTAGTTGTTCAAAGTGTTATAATAAAATTCAACCCTAAAGCCATTGTTGGTGTAACTACACTACAAGAACAGCATCAGTTCAAGGAAGCATCTTGCCACCATCTTCTCAAGGGCAATTAGGGATGGGCAATAAATGCTGGCCTTGCCACCAAAACTCTCATCCCATCAATGAATAAAGATTTGGAATAAGAAAAAGCCTTGAATTTATATAGCGCATTTCACAACCATTGGACATCTTAAAGTGCTTTAGAGCCCATGAAGAATTTTACAAGTATCATCACTGAACACACAACGTAACACATATCATCGATGCCAGAAACATATGCCTATATGTTTTAAAGTTTCTCAATATCATTTCTTTTTGATTAATTGTTTTAATTTTGAATCAACAACAGCCTGACATTGGCAGCAGCAGTGGTAGGTAGGACTGACAGGGAGCACAGCAGTGAGCTGAGATACACAGCACTAGTTACCTGAAGAACTGATAGTGATTTGGTGGAGTAAAGCCATTGTGCTGGGAAAGGAAAGGATGGGATGAAATATAAGAAAACATTCTACAATCTTGGTTGAATAAGATCAGCTGTTTTCTCATTATTAATGAACCAACCAGTTAGAATAAACTACTTGCATTGCAATAGCTATAAGAGATGCAGTGGATCCATCTGTTTTGCTATGGTAGAATTCAACAATAATCTCATATCCGTGAGATATCCATTAGGCTGCCCCTAGTGTATAAAAATGCAAAAGCTTAACATAGCTTAACATACATTGTGGAAGCTGACACCATACCCATAATGTGATTCTGTTATCGCCTTCTAAAGTATACTTTATTTGTTGACTGACATTGTCACTTATGTGTTCTCTGTGGAATTTTCATACAGAAGTAATACATAATTCTGAATAAAAAGATCATCGTAATGCTTTCAGCAGTAATGTGAGGAGTGTAAAGTAACTGACATTATGCTTTTGTGAATATTTGATATATGGCATATTAACATTAGACTGCTACCATAGGAAATGATCATCATTTTTTAAAATTTTATAATACAAGCACATCATCTTCAATGCTTGTTTTGGGAGTTCAAAGAGAAAATGTTCCACTACCTTAGTTACAACTGCCAATATACTATTTTTTAAAATATTTAATTCAAGTGCGTTTAGGAGTAGCAAACTGCATTTTTTATTTACATGCTTTATTAAAATATTATATTAACTTGTCAGAATTCATTATTATTGCTGTTCAGTATATAACAAAGCTTTACTTTTTAAAGTTATACAGTGATGTCGTCAAAAATGGGGCCATGAGCAGTTATCACCCCAGTTATCTAGTTATCTCAGAATAGTCTGAGCTAATTGCTGCAACTGGACAAAAAACACAAATTCAAATCACAGCGAATCTCTGGTAGTTCATCAATGGAGATTTACTGTCTGCCACCAAGTTTGATAATGTGGATCAGATAGTTTCCAAGGCAGAAATGTCAGAATGTAAATAAATGCAGCCAGACAGTAATGTTCCTTCAGCCTATTGAAGACTGCAAATGTATTATTTGAGAGTGGTGGAAAAGGCATAAGTACAGTGTTCATTTAGAATTACTATATTCAGATATTATTTTTCTTACATATCACTTATTTATTGTTTTCTGTAATATTTGAGGTTTTTTGTTTAAGGGCGACAGATCAACACAACGTAAGAGAAAAAAATGTTACTTTAGCTGAAATTACAAAAACCTTCAATCATTAAACACATCCGTACATCGTAAACACTCAAACACGCATACTCTCTCTCTCACACATACGCACACTCTCATACTAACACACACACACACACACACACACACACACACACACACACACACACACACACACACACAGAGTGGGTGGACAGTAAGCTAGCTTTGGAGGAATTTCTTTTAAGAGCCCACAAACTGCAATATCAAAGCAATATTCTGTGTATTTATTTCAGAAAATACAAGCTTTCTTTAATGCTTTATTTAATACACACTACTACTTGAAAGCTCTGTGAAGGGATCAATGCTAACCCCTGAGGACAGTCTATGCACAGCAAGAAAGAAAGTGACTCCCCTGTGCTCTCTCCAGGTCAGTTCCAAGGACCGTGTTAGCAGATACGCACCAGACCCTTAGCAGCTAGCTCTGCTGCTACCAGTAATTAGCTTGGACAGCTCTGGCTCCAAGAGAGGCAGCAAGGCTACATCATAATGAGCTCAGCTGGGATTAGCAGGACAGGGCAGGGAACAGAGAGAGATGAGGCCTTCTATATCACGTATGTAGTGAGGAGATCAAACGAACACGGCTGGCTAGGTTATCCCCTCACCACCTTATTCAACAAATGAAGCACGGCAGTGTGCAAAATACAGGCTAATGAAGAGCGACACCTCCAACAGATGAGAGCCACATTAATTAACGCAATCCCCCTATCACATTATACAGATACTGTTACCACTACTAAACTTGTCACTACAGCTGACACTTATCACCCCACCAGCCTCCGCATTCAAAGGATCATCCTCCGCCATTTCCGCCAACTCCAGCATGATGCCACTACCAAACACATCTTCCCTTCACCCCCCTTATCGGCATTCCGTAGGGATCGCTCCCTCCGGGACACCCTGGTCCACTCCTCCATCACCCCCTACTCCTCAACCCCCTCCTATGGCACAACCCCTTGCCCACGCAAAAGATGCAACACCTGCCCCTTCACTTCCTCTCTCCTCACCGTCCAAGGACCCAAACACTCCTTTCAAGTGAAGCAGCATTTCACTTGCATTTCCCCCAACTTAGTCTACTGCATTCGTTGCTCCCAATGTGGTCTCCTCTACATTGGAGAGACCAAACGTAAACTGGGCGACCGCTTTGCAGAACACCTGCGGTCTGTCCGCAAGAATGACCCAAACCTCCCTGTCGCTTGCCATTTTAACACTCCACCCTGCTCTCTTGCCCACATGTCTGTCCTTGGCTTGCTGCATTGTTCCAGTGAAGCCCAACGCAAACTGGAGGAACAACACCTCATCTTCCGACTAGGGACTTTACAGCCTTCCGGACTGAATATTGAATTCAACAACTTTAGGTCGTGAGTCCCCTCCCCCATCCTCACCCCCTTTCTGTTTCCCCCTTCTCTTTTTTTTTTTCCCAATAAATTATAAAGATTTTCCTTTTCCCACCTATTTCCATTATATAAAATAAAAAAAAAAACCCACTAGAGCTATACTTTGAGTGCCCTACCATCCATTCTTAATTAGCACATTCGTTTAGATAATATCACCAACTTTATCTTTAACACCTATGTGTTCTATTGTACTATTGTTGTTGACATCTTTTGATATTCTGCTTCTATCACTGCTTGTTTGTCGCTACAACCACACCAACCCCCTCCACCTCTCTGTCTCTCTATCTCTCCGCCCCCCACACACACACCTTAAACCAGCTTATATTTCAGCTCTTTCCTGGACTCGAACTCAAGTTCTGTCGAAGGGTCATGAGGACTCGAAACGTCAACTCTTTTCTTCTCCGCCGATGCTGCCAGACCTGCTGAGTTTTTCCAGGTAATTCTGTTTTTGTTTTGGATTTCCAGCATCCGCAGTTTTTTTGTTTTTATAGCTGATAGGAAGAGACTGGCTTATTTGATAAAAGAAGTTTGGCTGTTTTATCCTTGCAAGGAATTCCTCTGTGTGGCATTTAAGCACCAGAAGATCAGACGGAAGTGATATGGCTCTGCATGTGTAAATTTGCAAAAAAAAAGAAACTCACTTTTCAGTCAATAGCTTTTTGTGTTCCCGTTTGAAGTACACTAGTTCGTTCCATACACCATCGCTGTCTTCCTGCCGCAGCTGCCAGGGCTCAGCACGTTGCATTTTGTTTTTGCTGCTTTTATTTCTGGAGCATGAAGTAAACCAGAAGTATGAGGTTATTCGTGGCTTCCTTTCTCTCTCCCAACATGAAGTTTTATGGTTTAAAAAAAAATACTTCTAACATTTACAGCAACTGCCAAATCCACCAGAATTTAGTTGTAATGACTGATCAACCATTCAAACAGCAAAGTTTCCCTTCAAAAATTATAGCACAGTTCTGAAACCAAATTGCCGTAATAATATTGTGCAAGTTTCTTAACTAAAATCAAATGCCAGGATCCTGTTCAAATATTTGGCTGCGAAATTCCAAATACAACTTTGTAATTGCAAAAATCCTTGTATTGCTTACCAGAATGAGGGACAAAATATCCTATTTTACATACTATACCTTATGAAAACAAATAATTGTGCAATTGCGGAAGCATTCTGCCTTGCATCCAAGCATGGCTGGGTCAAGTGTACCACAAACTGAATGCAGGATAATGCTTTCCCCAGTAAAGCATCTCAAACCCAACCTCAGAGGTGTGCGTTACCTTCCCATATCAGGAATCCTATTGCCCAATTATTTCAGAACTATGTTCACGCTTTGCACTGTAGACTTGTTTCCATTGGGAACTTAGAATCCTTAACAGCAATCAAACAAAAAGGAGACTTTCGTGCCATCTGACTGTACTGAATTCGAACTCAGGTCCTTGGAGAGTTCTGACCAGTATATCACCCATTTTCGAAACAATAAATGGTTAAGGCTCATCCAGTGCCTAGTAGAATTTAGAAAAAAGGATTGGTACCTTAATTGTTTCATTAAAAAGATTTGAAGAATATTTATCACTCTTATTTTATAACACTCAAAGAAATATGTTTATAGTTATTTTGTATGGACAGTTTCCTATTTTTTTGACAGGTACAGTGAAACAACTAGTTTGTAACTACGTCCCACCGATAAACACTGAGAATAATATAGCAAAATAAGGACATGCTAATGAACAAATAAACAAGAAGTTGAAACACACATGTCAATCAGCATTTGAAATAAATGTTTATTTGTGTACCTAAAACATGGCCCGGGTTCATTCATGTGCGTTTCCAGCAGTTTCATCTTTTATTTTAGATCTTCAATGTTTGCATTCTTTTTGTTATCTACAACAATCTAAACTGGACCAAAGGCTTTTCTTTCAGGGCAAGATTTGTTTGAAAGCTAAATGAATCAATCCAAAATCAGAATGCAAACACCAAGACATTTTCAATTAAACAGAAGGTTTGCGTGCTCTTACTTGATTTGTCCCCCTTCCAGCTCTTTTAGTTGGCCCTTAAGCATTCTGTAGTTGTTTTGTAAAGCTTGTAGACGTTCCAGTCGCTGGTCATGAGCTCTCCTCAATTCCTCATTCTCTTGGTCCTAAACAGGAAATTAAAGGCAACAGCACAATTATTTAAATCAGTCAAATAGTGTTCTCATTGACCCAATACATTATAAAGTGGGTGAGGTCTGTCTAGTTTCATTACAGTAAGTAAACAACAATTTTGAATTCTAAATTAATCACATCTACGTGAACAACTAAAAGTTGATTTGTTAGCACTCACTTTGCCAAGTGCAATTAAACACAACTAAAGAAGGCCTAATAATCAATAGTACAGTGTGATTTCAAACAAGATTCTTCTGTAGGAGATCTCAACGAGAGACAAAACAGTCAAAGGACTTAATAAAATAGAACAAATTATAAAACTGATAAAAGTATAAGTTAATAGTACTGATATTTATTGCCTTGTCTGACTAATCAAAGACTTAAAGACTAATACAATAAACCTGGGCTATTGTCTTTTAATGTCCAGCTTTCATTTAATTTGGCAAGACAAGAGTCTATCACTGTCAAACTGGAAACACTGCACTCTTGAATATATCAATATTTTACATAGAAGATAGACAAGTGGCAGTCAGTTAAAAAGTTGAACGCAAATCATAAATGCTGTGGCTACAAGAGCAGGTCAGAGGCTAGGAATCTTCCTGACTCCCCAAAGTCTGTCCACCATCTACAAGGTACAAGTCAGGAGTGTGATGCAATACTCGCCACTAGCCTGGATGAGTGCAACTCCAACAACAATCAAGAAGCTTGACATCACCCAGGACAAAGCAACCCACTTGATTGGCACCCTGTCCACACATATTCACTCCCTCCACCACTGAAGCACAGTAGCAACAGTGTGTACCATCTACAAGATGCACTGCAGGAACACACCAAGGCTCCTTCGACAGCACCTTCCAAACCCATGGCCACTACCATCTAGAAGGGTAAGCGCAGCAGATAGATGGGAACACCACCACCTGGAAGTTCCCCTCCAAACCACTCACCATCCTGACTTGGAAATATATCACTGTTCCTGGGTCAAAATCTTGGAATTCCCTCTCTAACAGCCCTGTGGGTGTACCTACACCACATGGACTGCAGCAGTTCAAGGAGGCAGTTCATCACTGTCTTCTCAAGGGCAATAAGGGATGGGCAATAAATGCTGGCCTAGTCAGTGACGCCCACATCCCGTAAATGATTAAAAAACAAACCGATATTAGCTGTTAGTGTTTTTTATCATTATTGCAGTGGACATATTGGACCAAGTAGAGGTAATCAGTGATAAAGACCGAAGAGTAATAAAGGCTGCAGTGATATATCAATGAAACCTAGGATTAAAAAATAGCTGAAATGGTATATGATGGTTACTTTCAATTTGAGCAGCAGTAGGAGCAACACAGTAATGAGGTCAAGCAGAAAGTTATTGAAATATTGTGATCCTGACCAACATTCATTTGTGCACAGCTATTAATTTAATGACAACATGGGCCTTTTAAATTTTTTTGCACGACTGGACCAGGCCTGATTGTCTGAGCAATGGCAATCATCATCGGATTGCCACTGCATCTGAAAATTTTCCTGACCCGACACTGCTTCACATTACTACAGAGTCTTCCAAACCTGGCTGTACCGGAAATGTGGAACACAGTGTCCCTCAGAGAACTCCATCAGAGTATAGTAAAGTCAGGGCAAGACAAGACACACCCGCTTTTTACAGCACTAGCTGCCATATGGTAAGTTTAAATGTACAGTCTGAATGTTAGTGAAAAGGTGAGTAAGTGGGTAAATGGGTGTGGGGGTGGGGGGTGGTGGTGGTAAGTGAGTGAGGTGGATAGCTGAGTAAATGAGTAGGGGGATTCAGATCAGGAGGGTAGTTGGCTTGTCAGGAGAGAGAGTCAGGTAGTCGGAGGTCGGGAAGGTAGTCAGGAGGCCAGTGTGAGCGATTATGGGGTCAGCTCCGTAGTTACCCAGGAAATAGATTAGGATTTTCCTGTCTAATATTTCCTTGAAGACTATTCAGATCAGTACATTGGAACTGTCCCAAGTCTCCGATCCTAACTCTCAGTCAGAGACATTCGCAGATGGTCCCAGGGAGCAGGAATTGCCTATCGGAAGTTGAAACTTCCTGGAAAATTCCTACGGAGGTCTCCATTTCAGGACTACCACAGGGTTCACAGCACTCAAACTATCAGAGCCAATCTTATACAATATAAACCATTACTGACTGAAAAAGTAATGCTTTTGCTGAAATAATGCCAATTAAACATGGAAAATACATTGCAGAATAATTTGGGGTTCTTCTGTGTTCACTTATGTTTTTTTGCCACAGGGCTTTGATAACCCCCATCAGAGTCACAATGAAAACTGTTCAACTCTGCATTTAAGGACCAGCTGAATAGTTGAGGTGTAAGCTTTAGTAATGCCGTAGGCTTCCGTCCAATTTGGCAGATTATACTTTGAAACTTTTGAAGTCTATCTCCATGAAATTCATTATGACCCGAAAATTGAGACGTTGGATAGGCTGTTTATACTTCATGTTGATAAAGCATCAGGACTGGATGAGTTGCATCAAAGGATACTGAGGGAAATGAGAGTGGAAATCGCAGTGGCACTGGGCATAATCTTCCATTGACTCAGGGGTGGTCCCAAAACACTGGTGAATTGTAAATGTTACACCCTTGTTCAAAAAAGGATGTAAAGACAAGCCCAGCAACTACAGACCGGTCAGTTTAACTTTGGTGGTGGGGAAACTTCTAGTAACAATAATACTGTACAAAATGAATAGTCACATGGACAAGTTGGGTTAATTCAGGAAAACCAGCATGGATTTATTAAGGGAAAATTGTGTTTAACTAATTTGGAGTTTTTTGAAGAGGTAACAGAGAGGGTTGACGAGGTTAACAATGTTGATGGGCTTCCAAAAGGCATTGATACAGTGCTGCACAACAGACTTATTAGAAAAGTTATAGCTGATGGACTAAAATGAATATGAAAATGAAGCAACGTGAATACAAATTAGCTGAATGACAGAAAACAGAGTAGTGGTTAATGTTTGCTTTGCAAGCTGGAGGAAGGTTTGTAGTGGAGTTTCCCAGGAGTCTGTGTTGGGACACTTGTTCTTCCTGATATGTATAAAAAAATGACTTAGACTTTGATGTACAGGGCACAATTTCAAAATTTGTGGATGATATGAAATTTGGAACCATTGTAAACTGGGGGGAGGATAGTGTAGAACTTCAAAAGGAAATCGACAAGGCATGGGCAGACAGGCAGCCGATGTAGTTCAATGCAGAGAAATGTGAAGTGATTCATTTTTGTAGGAATAACATGGAGAGACAATAGAAAATAAAGGATATAATTCTAAAGGGTGTGCAGGAGCAAAGGAACCTGGGTGCATAAGTCATTGAAAGTGGCAAGACAAGTTGAGAGAGTGGTTAATAAAGTATACAGTATCCTGGGCTTTATTGATAGGACATAAGAGTACAAGGGCAAGGAGGTTATGTTGAATGTGTAAATGACACTTTCTCCCTCAGCTGGAATATTGTATCTAGTTCTGGGCGCCTCACTTTAGGAAGGATGTGAAGACATTGGATAGAATGCAGAAAAGATTCACGAAAATGGGTCCAGAAATGAAGAACTTGAGTTATGAAAATAGATTGGAGAAGTTGGGACTGTTATCCCTGGAGAAGAGAAGATCGAGAAGAGATTTGATAGAGGTATCCAAAGTCATGATGGGTCTGGACAGTGTAGATAGGGAGAAACTGTTCCCACTCATAAAAGGATTGAGAACAAGTGGGCACAGATTTAAAACAATTGACAAAAGAAGCAAAAGCGACATGAGGAAAAACTTCCGCATGCGGTGAACGCTTGAGGTCTGGAATGCACTGCCTGATAGTGTGGTGCAGGCAGGTTCAATCGAGGCATTGGGAAGAGAATTGGATAGTTACCTGAAAAGGAAGAATTAACAGGGCTGGAGGGAGAAGATGGTGGAATGGTACTAGGTGAATTGCTCATTCGAAGAGCTAGTGCAGACATGACGGTCCAAAGGCTGTGCTGTAACAATACTTTGGATGTAGGGATCCTCTGTATGCAATTATCTCATACCCTTTGCTTCCAAATCAGGCCATATGCAAACTTCATGCTGCACTGGAGGCCTTGGTTGAGTGGTGGAAGGCTCTACAGGCAAACTTTCAGAAGGCAGTGGAGCTGAATAGTTGTGGTGATCAATGCCTGGAGTCTCGCCCCAAGGACCTGCATGCAGCACCACAAGAAGTTCAATGACATCATAGGAAGGTCAAAGTCAGTGAGTTCATCTTCAAATGCCATATCCACCAACTGCACCACTAGCCTCACACGCTGCTCAATACACCACACCCCCATCACTCACCTTCCAACAATCAGGACTCATACCTCACACACAACTTCACCTCACCCCCACACACTTAACACTGCCGCAAGGCTCGCACTGAATTCTTGCACACACTGCCAGCTATTCAAACGTGACAGCCACGTCAGGCAAACTTATTGCACCACAATCAATGCCATACTTCCCTCTTTCATGCAGGACCAAACAGTGAACAGCCAGAGAAAGCAGCATCTAACCAGAGCGGGACAGGCATGGCAGCAAGTCCTCCCTCCAATGGAGGAGATGGTGCTCACCATCATTGGAGTGGTCATGACTGAGGGTGTGACCAATGGCAGGACTGAAACCATTGAAGATGACGGTATTCTCACACCTATTGTTTCCTTCTCACATCCCGCTTTCCCCTCATCCCACAATCCCTTCTGATTTACAAGTAGCAGATGGTGTTAGCATACACCTCTTGTTTTCCCACCAATTCCATTGTCATAATCCCACCTTTGTGCTCCATTATCAGATATCTAAGAACAGCAAAAGAAACTGTGGTGGAAGAATAACAGGTACTTTACACTCACGAAGCAGGAAAGTCACCACAGCTTGCAGTTAAAATTGCAGAGGGATCTCACTGGTATAGAAAAGATCACTACAGCTTAGGGGCTGTGTCATTGCCCCTTGCTCAGTTGTAGAGGCTAAAATCAGGAACAGTAGGCTCCTGTGAACCCAGGACAGGTAAGTAACCTAGATGAGTCCTACTGACAACCTGGCCAGGTAAAATATCCTGGGCTGCTGGAAATCAGTGAATTAGTAAAGGTTTCTCTTAAAGGACCACATTGATGCTGAGGCTGCTAAAAATAGGAAACAAAACACCGTATGATTGTTCAAAAACAAAGTCTGATAATCAGGATTCTGATTTTATTTAATTGTTCTAACGCTCTGGAATTAATTAACAGGATAACCATTTGAAGCTGATTCAAATGGGCATGTTTTAAAAGGGACAATAATCAAGTGTTCACCTAACACTATGTATTACCTTCAGTTTTAAAAGTTTCTCAAGGCTCTTAATCTTCTGTTGTGTTTTATTTAACGTCATCAGTTCATCTGTTTGTCCAGTGCAGCTCCTTGGAGAGAGAGATCTGGAACGTTTCACAGATGGATCCTATGATGAAAAGGAAACAACATGGTTAGTGCCAAACCAATGGAAACATATAGAATCAGGGAATTATTAAAAGATACCACACAGCAAGAGGCCACTTGGCACAAGGTGCCCCTGCCACCTCTGTGAACAGTTAACCACTTAATCCCACTCCCCTGAACTTTCCCTATGGCCCTGCAAATGATTCTCTTTCAGTATATATCCAGCTCTCTTTGGAAAGTTATTATTGTGCCTGCTTTCTCCACTCTTTTACAGAGTTGATTCCGATCCTAACAACTTGTGGTGTAAAAATTGTTTTCTCATGTTGCCTCTGATTGTTTTTCCATTCACCTTAAATCCTTAGATTACTGCCCCTCCTGCCACTGGAATCAGTTCCTCCTTATTTCTTCAGTTAAAAACCCTACATGATTTTGAATGCCTCTATTAAATCTCCTCTTGACCTTCTCTTCTCTCAGGAGAACCAACCCAACTTCATCTAGTAGCTGAAGGCCCTCCAACCCTTGTCCCTCTCCAAATTTCCTCCTCTGCACCCTCTGCAAGGCCTTCCTAAAGTTTGTGGTGCCCAGAATTGAACTCTCCAACTGAGGCCAGCTAGGGTTTTTATAAAGGTTTAGCACAGCTTCTTTACTTTTGTACTCTATTCCTTTTAATAAAGCCAACAATCCTATATGCTTCTTTAAAAAAAAACCAGCCTGCTCAACTTGCCCTGCCACCTTCAAAGATTTGTGTGTATACGCCCCCCAGGTCTCTCTGTTCCTGCACCCTCTTTAAATAGACATATTTAAATAGACATAAAATTTTAGATCCACTGCAAGCAGCAAAGAATACTAATAATGAATTATAGCAATTCTACATAGAATACCAAAGGAATAACAAACTGAATTATAACAATGTTACCACTAAAGACTTCGCTGCAACTCACTAATGAGTATATTCATTTACATTTACATTGTTTCTTCCAGAATAATGATCTCCCATCAGGGAAGGCTCATGGGTTATAGACACAGAATTGCAGAAAGCCTCATTACAAATAGGAGACTCAGGCTGGTCTAATTGCTCTATGAGGGTCCAAATTTGGATATGATAGGATTATAGGAAAAAAGTGGGAAACTGGGCTCCCTCCCGCCCTTTGAAATATTTCACCTGAAGGGTGGGGGCAGGAGGGGGGAGCTGAGTGGCCCCCTCGAGAACACAACTAGATAAACATGAATAAAATAAATACAACAAAATAGAAGCAATGATGTCCACATAAATACAGACCAGCGTATGTCCTAACAGCACTGTAGGATATCAGAAATCTCACATCAGTATGCCACATTGTAAATATTTTTTTGTTCTGGCATAAATAGTGATTCAGAACCTTCAGGATTGTGCAACTTTAGGTGCTTAATATGTATATCAATAAGTGGCTATATACTTTATTTCAGTCTTTTCCAACAGCAATTACCAATTAGCTGCATGCATGTCTACAATGAGTGTTTTATCCACAAGTATTCATTTCAGTAAATACCTTCCACATACAGATAACTGTATTGCACATGTATGTATTTACTGAACAAGCATCTCCCATTCAGTATGAAACATTAATCTTCTATTTCAGCAAAGTTTTGAATTCTAACATTCATTTATCAAATATAATACATGCTCTACTTTAGCTTCCTCCTTTCCTTCCTTATCTATCAACATAACCTTCTATTCCCAGAGATAAAAACAAAAAAACTGCGGATGCTGGAAATCCAAAACAAAAACAGAATTACCTGGAAAAACTCAGCAGGTCTGGCAGCATCGGCGGAGGAGAAAAGAGTTGACGTTTCGAGTCCTCATGAGGACTCGAAACGTCAACCCTTTTCTTCTCCGCCGATGCTGCCAGACCTGCTGAGTTTTTCCAGGTAATTCTGTTTTTGTTTTAACCTTCTATTCCCTTCTCCCTCACGTGCCCATCTAGACTCCCCTAAATACTATTCACCTCAGCCATTCCTTGTGGCAATGAGTTCCACATTTTCACCACTCTCTTGGTAAAGAAGTTTCTTCCAAATTTCCTATTTGATTTCATAGTGGCTATCTTATATTAATGGCCTCTAGTTTAGTTCTTCCCTCAAGTGAAAACACTCTGTTACACTATCAAAATATTTCATAATTTGAAAACTTCCATCAGGTCACCCCTCAATCTTCCCTTTTCTAGAGAAAACAGCCCCAGTCTATTCATCCTTTTCTGATAGATTATCATCCTTGTAAATCTTTATTTTTCTTTAAGTGCATTTATTGTAGCTTATAGTTTTTTGTCTAGTAATTGCAGTTGGGACTTTCACTTCATCAAAACGACTGCTGGAAATGTTGACTCACACAATGAGAAGCACCAGGCAAATGCCCCTCCTCCCCTCCAGACCTCCCGCTCTCCCTTCAGACCTTCCCTGCCACTCCCTCCAGACCCTCCCCCTCAACTCTGCCTCCAGTCCCCTCCACCCCACTCTCACTCTAGACCCCTCCCCACCCACTCTCCATCCTGAGCCCTCCCCGCCTGCTCTCCCTCCAGATCCCTCCCCACCCGCTCTCTCTCAGATCCTTCCCCACCCACTCTCCCTTCAGGCCCTTCCCTACTCTCCCTCCAGAGTCCCCCACCTCCTGCCAGCTCCCTCCAGACCTCTTCCTATTCTCCCTCCAGACTCTCCCCCAACACTCAATCCAGACCCTCCCCGTGACTCTCACTCTAGATCCTAGTTCCCCCCTCACTTCCTCCAGGCCCTTCCCCCTCCCGCTCCCTACCCTCTCTCCACATCCCAGATCCCAAGTCCTCTGTCCTCCCTCCAGAATGTGATTGATGCTGCTCACCCATTGCCATGGTGATGTTTTTGGAGCTGCTCATTACTGGGTGGGTTTGCTATCTTCAGCAGGCCTGGAACAGTTATTCCAATTGGCCAAATTGAGCACTATCACAGCTCCCCTTGTCCATTCAAGTTTTTGTGATGTTGAAGTCAGTCATTTTTTTTAATTCAGTCATGGGATGTGGGCATCGCTGGTTGTGCCAGCATTTATTGAATGCTATCCATCCCTAATTGCCCTTGAGAAGGTGGTGGTGAGCTGTCTTCTTGAATGGTTGCAGTTCCTGTGATGCAGGTACACCCACAGTGCTGTTAGGGAGGGAGTTCCAGGATTCATACAGCATTTCATTTTTTAAAAATCACAGTAATCAAAGAGTTAAAGCACTCACAGTGATCAAACAAACTCACACTTGTTGCTTTTCAGCTTACCATTTTACAACAGACATACATTTACATGCATAATCCATGTGAGTGCGAGTATTAAGATCCTAGGCCCAATAAGAGATTCTACTATCCATTTTTTTATTCCTAATCAAAAATGCAATTAGCCACATCTGAATTCCCAATTAGCCAGCTGCAAGTGGTCATGTGTTGGACAGCACTGCTTTATTTCACAATGAATATCTTAACAGCTAGATGTCTCTCCTTTGAGTAAAGGGCACTGTCAGTAAGGGAGAGTATGCCTTCCTGGAACTCCCTCCCTAACAGCACTATGGAGACAGAGTGAGTACTTGGGAATTTGATTCAGAGTGGGAAATGTTAAGCCTTCTCAAATTTAAGTTTAATTTTAGATTAAGAGTCAAACTCAGGCTTAGAAGTAGAAGTAACTAAACTTCAATTGGTGTTAATTCCGTAGCAGAAAGCTAAATCTGGTGGTGACTCATCAGAGTCCCACTATATAAGGGGAGGGGTTTTTAAACCGCGCGGTGAGACAGGGACAGAGTACTTGGAATTTGTTTGAAAGTGGGAATTCAATGCATAGGGGGAAAGAGGAGCTTTAGGTAAGATCTGTTGCAACAAGTAGAGTTGCTGTGTTGGGAACTTGGGGGCAGTGGAGAGGAGGTGCTCCTTCTACTCTTTCTCAGCCTCCAGCATTTGATTTCCACTTTGGTGCAGCAGAAAGAGTAAGTTAATCAGTAACCGGTAAGCAACTGAATAGGTCTGAGAGCTTAAAGCAGCAGAGAGAGAGCGCTAGGAGTTTACAGATAAAATCTAAAAGTGACACCACAGTTGATTGGTTTATAAATATAGACGTTTCTGGACTCAGCACAGAGGAGACGATTGGTGAGTAAAATGAGTTATTACATTATACCATTTTGTAGTAAACACTTTTTATAAAGTTTAAGATATGTCCGTGCAGCTTGACAATGTGGAATGTGCATCCTGCGGGATGTGAAAAGTCTTGTAGTCATCAAGGGCATTTTTTTGTCTGCACCTCCGAAAGTGGCACCAGCTACAGAAACCTGAGCTACGGGTTGTGAAACTTGAGTGGCAGCTGAAGTCACTGTGGTGCATCTGCAAGGCTCAGGGTTATGTGGATAGCATGTTTAGAGAGGTGGTCACATTGCAGCTAAGAAGTACACAGGCAGAGAGGGAATGGGTGACCACTAGAGAATCTAAGGGAAACAGGCAGTGTGCGAATCTCCTGAGGCTATCTTGCTCTCTATCGTTTTTCCATTTTGGATACTAGTGAGCGAGATGGTTCCTCAGAGAACTGTGGCAAAGGCCAAGTCCATGGCAGCACGGGTGGCTCAGCTGCACAGGATGGGAGGAGGAGTTGGAGAGCTGAAGTGGCAGGGGGTTCCATAGTTAGGGGAGTCGACAGGTGTTTCTGCGGCCACAGATGTGACTCCAGGATGGTTGTTGCCTCCCTGGTGCCAGGGTCAATGATGCCACAGAGGGGGCTGCAGAACATTATTTTGGGGAAGGTGAACAGCCAGAGGTCATGGTCCACATTGGGACCAATGACATAGGTAGGAAAAGGAATGAGGTCCTGAAAGCAGATTTTAGGTAGTTAAGGAGGGAATTAAAAAGCAGGACCTCAAGAGCAGTAATCTCAGGATCACTCCCAGTGCCATGTGCAAGCAAGCGTAAGAATAGGAAGATTGAGCAGTTCAACGCGTGGCTAGAGAAATGGAGTAGGAGGGAGGGCTTTAAATTTCTGAGGCATTGGGGTTGTTCTGTAAGAATCATAGTAATTACAATGGGGGACTTCAATTATCCAAATATAGATTGGGATAGGAATAGTACAAAGGGACAAGAAGAGCGGGAGTTTCTGGAATGTGTTCAAGATAATTTTCCGCAGCAGTATGTTTCCAATCCAATGAGAGGGAACGCACTATTGGACATTGTTCTGGGGAATGAGTTGATCAAATATTAGTGGGAATGCATTTAGGGGGCAGTGACCATTGTACCATAAGCTTCATGTTGGCCATGGAAAAGGACAAGAAACAATCCAGAGCAGGAATAATTAATTGGGAGAAAGGCAACTTCGATGAGATGAGAATGCATCAGAGTCGAGTGAGTTGGAATCAGATATTGGCAGAAAAGATGGTGGCTGAACAATGGGCCACCTTCAAAGAAAAAGTATTTTAGGCAATGTCAAGGTATATTCCCTTGAAGAGGAAAAGTAGGACAAATAAATCCAGGGAACCCTGGATGATGAGAGTGATAGAGATGAAAGTGAAAAGGAAGAAGAATGCGTACGACAGATGTCAGGTAGAAAATATAATGGAGAATCAGGCTGAATATAGAAGGAACAGATGGGAAGTAAAAGAACTAATCAGAAAAGCAAGGAGGAAGCATGAAAAGAGACTGGCAACTAACATAAAAGGGAATCACAAGGTCTTCTATCAGCATATAAATAATAAAAGGGTGAGAAAAGAAAGACTAGGGCTGATTTAGAGATAAAAAAAAAGATTTGCACGTGGGGGAAGGAGAAATAGTGTAGATATTAAATGAGTACCTTGCATCTATCTTTATAAAGAAAGAAAATGCTACCCAGGTTGAGGTGAGAGGAGGTTAATGGTACACTAGAAGAATTTACAGCTGAGAAGGAGGCGGTGTTAGAAAGACTATCTTTGCTTAAAATTGATAAGGTACTAGGACCTGATGAGATGCATCCGAGGATATTGAGGGAAGTGAAAATTGTAGAGGCACTAGTCCAGTCTTCCTTAGACACAGGGGTGGTGCCAGAGGACTAGAGAATTACGAATGTCACACCCTTGTTCAAAAAGGATGCAATGATAAAGCTGGCAAACTACAGACCAGACACCCTGACTTCAGTGGTAGGGAGACTTCTGGAAACTATAGTCTGGGGCAAAATTAATAGTCACTTAGACAAGTGCAGGATAATTAAGGAAAGCCCTCATGGATTCATTGAGGGAAAATCACATTTAGCTAACCTGGAGTTTTTTCAGCAGGTAACAGAGAATGTTGATAAGGTGGTGTATTTGGATTTTCAAAAGACATTTGATAAAGTGCCACACAACAGACTTGTGAGCAAAATTCTAGCTGATGGTATAAAAGAGAAAGTAGGCACTTGGATAAGAAATTGGCTGAGTGGCAAGAAACTGAGTAATGATAAATGGTTGTTTTTCAAATTGGAGGAAGGTTTGTAGTGGAGTTCCCCAGGGGTCAGTGTTGGGACCATTGCTCTTCCTGATATATATTAATGACCTAGACTGCAGAGTTCAGGGCATAATTTCAAAATTTGCAGATGATACAAGGTTGGAAACATTGTCAACCGTGATGAGGATAGTCCCGAACTTCAAGAGGACATAGACATGTTGGTAGATTAGGGAGACAGGTGGCAGATGAAGTTCAATACAGAGAAGTGTGAGGTGATTCATTTTGGCAGGAAAGGATTTGGAAACCATATTAAATAAAGGGAGAAACTCTGGAGGAGATGCAGGAACAGAGAGACCTCGGTGTGTGTATATGTACATAAGTCATTGAAAATGGCAAGGCATGTTGAGAAAGCAGTTAATAAAGCATATAGTATCTTAGGCTTTATTAATAGGGGCATTGAGTACAAGAATAAGGAGGTCATGTTAAACTTGTATAAGACACTAGTTAGGCCTCATCTGAAGTATTGCATCCAGTTCTGGGCACTGTACTTGAGTTAGGATGTGAAGGCATTGGAGAGACTGCATGGGAGATTCACAAGAATAGTTCCAGGGAAAATGAACTGTAGCTATGAGTTTAGCCTCGAAAGGTTGGGACTGTTTTCCTTGGGGAAAAGGCAGCTGATAGGAGACTTGATAGAGGTGCTCAAGATCCTGAGGGGTATGGATAGGGTAAAAGTTGAGAAACTGTTCCCACTCAAGAGAGTATCAAGAACTAGAAGGCACAGATTCAAAATAATTGGCAAAAGAAATGAGATGCAAGGAAAAATATTTTCGCCCAGAGGGTGGTCGGAGTCTGGAACGAACCTGAGAGGGTAGTGAGGGCAGGTGGGGTGCAAAACCGGAGTCAATGGGGATCAGGGGGAAAAAAAATCTCTGCTAGTTGGAGCCATACCCAGCACAAAGGAAGATGGCTGTGATTGTTGGCGGTCGATCATCTCAGTTCCAGGACATCACTGCAGGAGTTCCTTAGGGTAGTGTCCTCAGCCCAACCATCTTCAGCTGCTTCATCAATTATCCTCCTTCCATCATAAGGGCAGAAGTGGGGATGTTCGCTGATGATTGCACAACGTTCAGCACCATTTGTGACTTCTCAGACGCTGAAGCAGTCCATGTCCAAATGCAGCAAGACCTGGACAATATCCAGGCTTGGGCTGACAAGTGAAAAGTAACATTTGTGCTACACAAATGCCAGGCAATGACCATCTCCAACAACAGAGAATCTAACCATCACCCCTTGGCATTCAACGGCATTTCCATCGCTGATTCTCCCATTATCAACAACCTGGGGGATTACCATTGACTAGAAACTGAACTGGACTAGCCATATAAATACCGTGGCTACAAGAGTGGGTCAGAGGCTAGGAATCCTGCAACGTGTAACTCACCACCTGACTCCCCAAAGCCTGTCCACCATCTACGAGGCACAAGTGAGGTGCGTGATGGAATACCCTCCACTTGCCTGGATGAGTGTAGCTCAAACAACACTCGAAGCTTGACACCATCCAGGACAAAGCAGCCCATTTGATTGGCACCCCATCCACAAACATTCACTCTCTCCATCATCGATGCACCATTGCAATAGTGTGTGCCATCTACAAGACGCATTGCAGAAACTGACTGAGCCTCCTTCGACAGTGCCTTCCAAACCCTCCACCACTACCATCTAGAAGGACAAGGGCAGCAGATAGATGGGAACACCAACACCTGGAAGTTCTGCTCCAAGTCACTCACCATCCTGACTTGGAAATATATTGCAGTTCCTTTACTGTCGCTGGGTCAAAATCCTGGAACTCCCTCCGTAACAGCACTGTGGGTGTATATACACCACATGGACTGCAGCAGTTCAAGAAGGCAGTTCACACCACCTTCTCAAGGGCAATTAAGGATGGGCAATAAATGCTGGCATAGACAGTGACGCCATATCCTATGAATGCATAAAAAAAGGATTGATCGAGGTATTCAAAAGGAAATTGGGTTGCTACCTGAAAAGAGAATGTGTAAGGTTACAGATTTAAGGCAGAGGAGTGGGACTAAGTAGAGTACTCTTTCAGAGACCAGTGCAGGCTTGATGGGCTGAATGGCCTCTTTTTGCACTGTAAAGATTCTGTGATTCACATTCTGTGATTCTTGTCAACAGAAAAATGCCCTCACTAGTACCTTACAGGTTTGATGTTGAGTGTCCAGTAATTCAAGTGTGCTCTGTTATAAATTATTTTCATCAAGTACATTGTCATGACAGAGCTCAGCAGCCTTAACAAGGTTACCACCAAAAATTATAGTATAAGCCTTCGGAAGAGCTTTTATAAGTCAGTTACAATGCACTGCAAATAGTGAATAGTACGCACATGTATTCAAACAACACAAAAGAACAAGGCATTGAGCAAAGCTTTCATAGTTCCTATGAGGACCGCAGTAGCATTTCCTGCACAAAAATAAACCACAAAAGTGAGTAATAATGACAAAGATCTGGGGTGAAAAATCATTCAAGAAACAGACAAGTCAGCCATTAAAAATCAACCTTTATTTTCATACAGAAGTCAGGATTGTTTTCTATGAGTAAAAATGGGATGAATATTAAAACAATTCCAGGTAGCATGGCTCAGCCTCCACAATGTGACTGATCTATATGCCATAAAGTAGATGTGCCTCACGATAATGGATATCTTAGAAAAATTGTGCAAGTCTCAGCTTTTGGGCGCACTTCTGGCCTGATTTGTTTGTCCTGCAATTTTCCAGCTGACTCTCGCAAATGTTTGCCTCAAGAGGAGCGCAGGATTGACTTTAAAATATTTAAAATCAGTGCTGAGTTCAATTTCATGAGGGTGGTGCTATTTGCCTTGTAAGTCTATTTTGAGTCAATTTACAGTAAGGTCCTCATACAATTACGTTCTTAAAGGGGCATAGGCCTTTTAGGTTTCTTACCCTCCCCATTTTTTAGTATTATGTTGTTTAGATTTTTTAAAAATTTTTTTCAACCAAGTATCAGAGCCTTGTTGGCAGCATGCTGATTTGTATCTCCACCTTCACATGTTGACATCAATGACGGAGGACAATTGTCCCCACAGGCTTCAATCAGCAGTGTATCTTCTGCAGAACTTTTACACCTAAAACCAAACTGCAATATAGAAATAGCACAGCCTGTGACAGGTCACTACACCTTTTAACTTTCCTGTTTCCAACTCCTAGCAGAGCCCACACTGCAGAATCAGGTCAGGCTGCAGAGTCTACGTTGGTGGACCAGCAGCCATCTAGAAAATATTTTTAGAGATTTGGGGCCAGTTACGCTCCTTCTGGCCCCACAAATCTATCTTAAAAGAAAAACGAACTGTAATGTCCTCTTGGAATGCTGCTGGTTCTGCTGCTCAGCACCGTGTGCACACTCTGTCCTTTGGAACTTCAACAAATAGCCATTTGCAACCTGGAAATAACCTCAAATTTGATATAGGAAATGAAAGTAGTTAGTATACCAGCTAATTTTAAACTCTTAACTTCAAAAACTAGCAAATGCAAATTTAACACAGCCTTTCTAGAAATATAGCACAGTACATTAACAGAAAAGTGATACATTTTAAGATTAGCTGTAACCAGTTACAAACTAAAATCCAATCATTACGCTATAACTTTGATTGCACTATTTTTGTACAAGGTATTTAGTAATATTTTTTTCAGAAAAAGAGGCCTCAAAATAACTTTCAGCTGTATTCATGCAGTGTACTGGAAACTGTGATCTATATCAGTGCATGTCGGAAAATCAAAACCTTTTAATTTTTTTTTTGTCCACTCGCCAACCACAGTGGCACAACACTGAATCTTTAGAGTGCCGCAACTGATTGCTCCCGGCTGCTGCACAAACTTTTCCAAGCAGGGTACCGCTAACTGCAATAAATTCTAGATTTCAAAACCTTTTTTGGACTGAAAAGAAAGTAAAGTGGTGGGCTGGAAGGAAGGAGAAAGCATTCACACTGGTAAATTGAAAAAATAAAAATATGATTTATGAATCTTTGTGCACTCGTTGTTCACTCAATGACGTTAACAGATTGAATGTTGAAAATCAAGGTTCTGCTCAGCCAGCCCTCTCAAACAATCTTTTCCCATCTGCTGATCCTCCCCACCTTCACTACGCTATAACTTCTTCATCCTCCTTTCACCTTAGCCAAATCTTTGCTAACACAGGATGAAGCAAAGGAATAATATCTCCACTGTCTTGTCCATGTATTTATACCAGGTCTATGGCATTTCCAAAACACACATATATAAATGGGCTATCTTGGATTGCTTGACATTGTGATGCACCGTGTAAATCTATTAAACAGTTTCAGGCTGTCACTTCTCGAATCTTTGTGCCAATTGCTTTGAACTGTTTGCACCAGTGCCATTACTAGCATCTGTGGGGTTTCCCAAAGGAAATTTCACTATCTGACAGGCTTGGAAGAACCACAGAACCACCAAAGGGATGTCAGACAGGTCTACCTGCACAAGAGTCATTCTGTACCTATCTACCATGGCTCACATTCTTGTACATACAGACAGAAGTGAACATAACTTGTTTTGACAGCTGATTAGTGTGTACAGAGGCTGCAACTCTTTTTAAAAAAAAAGCCTGTGACAGTAGGTCCAATGGGACAGATATATGTGAAGACCTGACTATGGCTCTTCCAAAACACTCAATTGCAGCTTGTCAATCTTTATGTGGTACTACAGGAAGGCAGCTTGGCGTAAATAGCCAAGTGGTTATGGTACTGGGCTTGTAACCCCAAGATCAAGAGTTCAAATCTCACAATGGCAAACGATGAAACAACGTAACTTCATCTGAAACAGATGGAAACGTGTTTGTACTCGAAAGAGTTACAGGAAGGTATGTGAGGGTGATCATGATCCAGAGGCTGATTAGCTGCACCTACCATTGTTACACCTACCCAGCAATGGTCTTGGCTGATTGTCTGCATAGAATGTGCATCAGCTGAGAGAGCATGCTTGGTTGTGCCATCTCCTGCATGGAAATGCACTTATAGGACTGCCACAGGCAGTGAACGTAGCTGTACCCTCAAGCCTCAGTCTGCTGCATCCCTTGGACACCACAGCACAGGTTTATGAGATGGACTGGCACAAAGGCTGACCTTCATTCAATCAGCTCACATGGCACTGTCATTTCATTATACGTCAAATAAAGCAGCAGGAGTTGAGTTGCTCTATTATTTACCAACAGGGGTTTCCTTTCCCTTCAATTTTGTCTATCTCATCTCAATTCCCTGCCCTTTTAACCTTGGCAAAGGCTACTAATAGGTTGAGCTGTCTTTTGAGCTTTCGAAAGGCTTTCAGAATTTTTGTCACCCTATTGTGACACTTTCCTTTAATTGTACCCATCCCTATAAATTCCCCACATGCAAATTGTGTGCTCCCTGTACCAGAGTGTGCCCTTCACCTGTCAAACTCTGCACCTGGATCTGAATTACTATGCCAAAATTGTGTGCCAGAAAGCCCTACTATTATTAATAATTTAACATTTTAACAGAATTAGTCCCAGGTTTTAACCATTTGAACCAATAAACAAAAATCAGGTAAATGTGTCCAAGATGATCAGTACAATCATTTTGGTGTTAGCTTTTAGTCATATCAGTTTACAGGCTGGCCTCTTGGATCAGTGTTGAAATCGGTTTTATGGGATGCAAGTTAGCCAGCCATACAGGCTCCATGTGAAATAACTTTGAATGGCTTCAGTCTCTAGAGGCTATGGAGCCATTACAAAACTGCTTCAAATTCATCCCTGAGTCCAGTAAATTAACACTCCAACTCAGAGTCACAGAGTCGTAATGTGGGAAATGGTAAAGTGTAAACTTAATTTTCAGACTATACCAGACATTACTTATGTGTTGAGTGCCAAGCAACGCTGCATGAGTGAGCTCTCACTCCCCACAAACCAAAGTCTGACCTAATATGCACAATATCTGGAAATGTCCAGGGTGCAACAGGCCAACATCCTGACATAATTACTTCACTTGAAATATCACAAATCCTGTTTTGTTATATGTCCCCACCTAACAGGAAGGATAAATACTTCATCAGCCTGTGTCCTCAGATATATGACTCAGGTCCTTCAAAAATAAAAATTATACAGTAACAAAAGATCAACAGGAGATTTCACGAGATTACAGAACAGGTGTGGATTCATCAAATCTTTTGGAAATAATACATTCTAAACGTCAACAGTTGAGGCAATTGTATGGTTATTCCAGTTCAAGGTTCTGTAACGCAGAGTGCTCATGGAGAATTTTGCACCAGCCCAAATCAACCACTGCTGGCAGGTAACAGACCACAAAAAACTGCTGCAGGCCAAGGATAAATCATGTCCCACATAAAACTGAATCCAAGGAAATCAAAACCTTTCATAATTAAATAAGACTGTCATTTATCTGTAGGATTTGAAACTCAAATTGCCAGCTACCATAGGCTCTCACCTCCTGATGCATCAGCAGCCCCACCCATCATCGTGTCTTTCATCCCACGAACAGATTTAGTTCTAACATCTGAATGGATTGTCAGTCATTCCTCGTCAGCTGAACAATACAGATCTGGCCCAAATTTTACATATGCTCTCAAATAAAATTACCAAAGAAGAAAAGAAATTTACAATGACTTTATTTAGCTATATATTAACTATGCATGATAGGACTGTGCAATCAGACCATTCATCCAATTAGCTGGGCTATGCACAGTCAGCAGTAAGTAAATTTAAGTGACAGAGAAAATCTAGATATTAATATAGAGTCTTGTTATCATATGAAATATGACATCTCTTTATCTATCAAAGTAACATTGGTGCAGGTGGGAGTTCTCTTTTGAGGATACGTCGGAGATACATTGTTGGAGCAGAATAAGGGCAGCTTTACTCTGTATCTCACTAAGCTATATCTGAAACCAAAGTGCTTACTGCCAATTGGTCCTGACAAGGAAAGATTAATTCCTTCGCGTGGGCATCCCTAACATTGAGCACAAAATTCAAACATTTTAGAAAGAGTTCCTCATGGTTACTGAATTGTGAAATGTAGAATTTAAACGAGCTCCCAAGGAGTCCCAGTAGGTTGTGAGTTAATTTCAAAACCCCAATGGTCCAGAACTTTTGCTGTAACATTGTTGTTCAGTCAGAATATCACCAGCTGTTTCTGGATTTCATAATTCTGTCCTTTTGGCAAGAGTATTCACACCAGCACTATCTGCAGTGTGAATCCTATAAAGGCAAGATCCTGGAAAGATTCCAAGTGGCAATTCTCCAAGTTGACTAGAAACTATCCAGCTATCATAGATGAGGTTCTGCTTGAGCTCAGTGATTTCTTCCACTTTACCCCCAAAAACTTTCTTACCAAAAGATAAGGCTGTAATTTGACTATGGAGCATCCCAAGAATCTGAACTTAGTTTTACCACCAATGCCTCCTTTGATTGCCCATTCCAAACATCCATCTCCTCTGTGTAAAATAATTAAGTACAAACTCTCCATTCAATTTACTTTTTCTGACTTTCATCTCATGCCTTCTCCTTAAGGCCATGATTAAACAGTCAAGGTTAGAACTTAAAACATAAGGTAAAGCTGGTCTATTTCCTTAAGAATCCTGAATACTTAATAACATCCTTTCTGGGTCGTCTTCAGCGCAAACAAACTCACGTTTTACACATGTCGCTCAGATATCCAATGCCAAGTATAAGACAGAAGACACATTACCACATCTTGTCCAGTGCCACAGTATTTTCCTGCAATATTGCATACAACGCAAAGTGTACAACGTGTTGCAGATGAGGACAAACCAAAATGTTGTACACATCAAAATTTAAGTTAGGAAGACAACAGGGATTTGGAGGCAAAAAATAATAATTCCCTTGAAATCCTATGTCGTTTATATTATGGATTGCAGAAAAGTTGTTCTGAAGAGTTTTAGAACCACTTTTCTCCGAGGAACATAGATACTGTGAGGTCTGTACTTTCCCACATGCCCTCTAACATCTCCCGAAGAACACAGATGGGCTGAATTCTTTCATAGGCTTGTTAACACACTGAAGCCATCAGTCATATGCATAAGAAGGCTAATCTGCCAAGACCACCTCAATGTCTAAATGGAGAAACCATTAGTGAATCTGGTGGGCATTCAAGCACAGCACCTGTAGCCGGCCCCAAAAACTCAAAACAGGAGCGAGGGGATAATGGAAAATGTTCATGGCAGTTATCCCATTTTCTGAGTTTGACTGGTTCAGTTTTTGTGAATGGGAATATTTTGGAAGATAATCAAGTACACTGAGGAGTGTGTTCATGAGTGTCATCAGTTGTATTTTTTGAACATGCAGTTTGAGCTAATAGGCATCCTTCATCATTGCTAGGGCCTCTGCTTTATGATCTATAGAAGAAATGAATGAAGGGGCCAAATGTATTGAGTCAAATTTGCCGATGATACAAAAATAGGTAGGAAAGCCAGTTGAGGAGGGACGTAGAAACGTTAAGTGGGTGGGCAAAAAAATGGTGGATGGACTATAATGTGGGAAAATGTGAGGCTATCCACTTTGGCAAGAAGAATAGAAAAGCAGGGTTTTATTTAAATGGACAGAGACTGCAGAATGCTGCAGTACAGCAGGTGTCATGATGTTATGATGGGGTGGAGAAGGAATTAATTTATTTTATTCATTCACAGAATGTGGGCTTTGCTGCTGGGCCAGCATTTATTGCCCATCCCCATCCCTAGTTGCCCACGGGAAAGTGATGGTAAGCTGCCTTCTTGAACCACTGCACACCCACAATGCTGTTAGGGAGGGAATTCCAGGATTTTGACCCAACGACAATGAAGGGACAGCGATATATTTCCAGGTCAGGATGGTGTGTGGCTTGGATGAAGAACTTCCAGGTGGTGGTGTTCCCATCTATCTGCTGCCCTTGTCCTTCTAGATGGTAGTGGTCATGGGTTTGGAAGGTGCTGCCTAAGGAGCCTTGCTGAGTTTCTGCAGTGAATCTTGTAGATGGTACACATTGCTGTTACTGTGTGTCGGTGGTGGAGGGAGTGAATGTTTGTGGAAGGGGTGCCAATTAAGTGGGTTGCTTTGTCCTGCATGTTGGCAAGCATCTCGAGTGTTGTTGGAGCTGCACTCATCCGGGCAAGTGGAGAGTATTCCATCACACTCCTGACTTGTGCCTTGTACACGGTGGCCGGCTTTGAGGAGTCAAGAAGTGAGTTACTCATTGCAGGATCCTTCATCTCTGACCTGCTCTTTTAGTCACAGTATTTATAAGGCTAGTCCAGTTCAGCTTCTGGTTAATGGTAACCCCCGGGATGTTAATAGTGGGGGGTTCAGTGATGGTAATGCCATTGAACATCAAGGGGCATGATTAGATTCTCTCGTTGGAAATGATCATTGTCTGGCACTTGTGAGGTGCGAATGTTACTTGCCACTTCTCAGCCCAAGCCTGGATATTGCCCAGGTCTTGCTGCATTTGGAAATGGGCTGCTTCATTATCTGAGGAGTCATAAAAGGTACTGAACATTGTACAATCATCAGAGAACATTCCCTCTTCTGACCTTATGATGGAAGGAAGGTCGTTGATGGAGCAGTTGAAGATGGGTTGGGCCGAGGACACTACCCCGAAGAACTCCTGCAGTGATGTTCTGGAGCTGAGATGACTGACCTCCAACAACCACAAACTTCTTCCTTTGTTCGAGGTATGAATCCAACCAGTGGAGAGTTTTCCCCCTGATTCCCATTGACTCCAGTTTTGCTAGGGCTCCTTGATGCCACACTTGGTCAAATGCTGCCTTGATATCAAGGGCAGTCACTCTCACTTCACCTCTGGAGTTCAGCTCTTTTGTCCATGTTTGAACCAAGGCTGTAATGAGGGCAGGAGCTGAGTGGCCCTGGTGGAACCCAAACTGGGTTACTGCTAAGCAAGTGCCGCTTGATAGCACTGTTGATGACCCCTTTCATTACTTTACTGATGATCGAGAGTAGACTGATGGGGCAGTATTGGCTGGGTGAGATTTGTCCTGCTTTTTGTGTACAAAACATACCTGGGCAATTTTCCACATAGCCGGGTAGATGCCAGTGTTGTAGCTGTATTGGAACAGTTGTGCTAAGGGCGAAGCAAATACTGGAGCACGTCTTCAGTATATTGCTGGAATATTGTCAGGACCCATAGCCTTTGCACTATCCAGTGCCTTCAGCCGTTTCTTGATATCAGGTGGAGTGAATCAAATTGGCTGAAGACTGGCATCTGTGGTGCTGGGGAGCTCCGGAGGAGGCCAAGATGGACCATCCACTTGGCACTTCTGACTGAAGATTGTAGCAAGTGCTTCAGCCTTAGCTTTTGTGCTGCGCCTTAATGCCCTTTGACGATAAAACATACATCTACGAGAAAACATTTAAGGATGCTAATAAAATCTTATGATTGTATCACTGTACATTGCATGGTGGATAATTTCCATTTGCTACTTCCAGTTTATGATCGTAAATCACACACAGAATCACAGACTCTTTACAGTGCAGAAGAGGCCAGTCAGCCCATTGCACTACCTTTCTGAAAGAGGCATTCTACCTAGTCCTACTACCCTGTCTTATTCCTGTAACCTTGCACAATTTCTCTTTTCAGGTAGCAATCCAATTGCATTTTGAATACCCCAATTAAACCTGTTTCCACCACACTCCAAGGAAGTTCATTCCAGGCTCCAACCACTCTCTGGGTGAAAAAACTTTTCCTCACATCACTTCTACTCCTTTTCCCAATTATTTTGAATCTGTGCCTTTTAGTTCTTGATGCTCTCTTAAGTGGAAACTATTTACCCTGTCCATATCCCTCACAATCTTGAATACCCCTATGAAGTCTTGTCTCAGCCTTCTTACCTCCAAGGAAAACAGTCCAAACCTCTCCAATCTATCCTCATAGCTACAGCTCTTTATCCCTGGAATCCTTCTTGTGAATCTCCTCTGTACTGTTCCTTCAAGTATGGTGCCCAGAACTGGATGCAGTACTTCAGATAAGGCCTAACTAGAGTATTACACAAATTCAACATGACCTCCTTACTCTTAAACTCAATGTCTCTATCAATAAAGCCTGAGATACTATATGCTTTATTAACTGCTTTCTCAACGTGCCCTGCCATCTTCAATGACATATATACATATACACAGAGGCCCCTCTGTTCCTACACCTCCTCCAGAGTTTCTCTCTTTATTTTATACTGTCTCACCATATTATTCCTGCCAAAATGAATCACCTCACACTTCTCTGCATTTAACTTCATCTGCTCATTGTCTTCCCAATCCACAAACATGTCTATGTCCTTTTGAAGTTCGTGACCATCCTCATCACAGTTGACGTTTCCAATCTTGTATCATCTGCAAATATTGAAATTATGGCCTGAACTCCACAGTCTAGGTCATTAAAATATATCAGGAGGAGCAAGGGTCCTAACACTGACCCCTGGGGAACTCCACTACAAACCTTCCTCCAATCTGAAAAACAACCATTTATCACTATTCCTGTCACTCAGCTAATTTCTTTATCCAAGTGCTTATTTTCCATTTTATTCCAAAAGCTAGAATTTTACTCACGTTTGTTGTGTGACACTATATCAAATGCCTTTTGAAATCCATATACACCACATAAACAGTGTTTCCCTTATCAACCTTCTCTGTTACCTCCTCAAAAAAACTTCAAGTTAGTTAAACATGATTTTCCGTTAATGAATCTCTCGCTTCCCTCAGTACACTTGGGTGTATCTCATCTGGTTCTGGTACCTGATCAGTTTTAAGTAAAGACAGCTATTTATAATACCTCCTCCTTCTCAACTTTAAATTCTTTCAATGTACCAATTACCTTTGCTCTCACCTCAGCCTGAGTAGCATCTTCTTCTTTTGTAGAGGCAGTTGCAAAGTACATGTTTAATACCTCTGCTATTTCTCCTGCCTTCACGTGCAAGTCCCCTTTTCTTAAATCCCTAATCGGCCCTACTCTTTCTTTTAGCACCCTTTTGTTATTTATATTCTGATAAAAGGGAATCCCAAAGTTTTCTATGTTTGCTGCCAGTCTCTTTCCATGCTCTCCACCTTCACTTCTCTGTTCTTTCTATATTCAGCCTGATTCTCCATTGTACTTCTTCCTTTTCATTTTCACCTCTATCTCTCTCATCATCCAGGGAGCACTGGATTTTTTTTTTTTGTCCAACCTTTTTCCTTCAAGGGAATATACCTTGACATTGCTTGCAATACCCTTTTTTGAAGGTAGCCGAATGTTCAGCCACCGTCTTTGCTGCCAACATTTGATTCCATTTCACTTGACTCAGATGCATTCTCACCCCATCAAAGTCGCCTTTCCCCCAATTCATTATCGTTGCTCTGGGTTGTTCCCTGTCCTTTTCCACGGCCAACCTAAACCTTATGATACAATGGTCACTGTCACCTAAATGCTCTCCCACTGATATTTGATTCCCTTGGGCCAACTCGTTCCCCAGAATCAGGTCCAACAGTGCATGTCCTCTCACTGGACCAGAAACAAACTGCTGCAGAAAATTATCTTGAATACATTGCAGGAACAAGGTTACTGCACCTTTTTTATTCCTTACCTCTAACCAGAGAGATTCTGCCCTTGCCCCTCTGGAACATCCTCTCTCTCCATTACTTTAATGCCATCTTTAATCAATACTGCCACCAACCCGCCCCTCACACCCCCCCCCCCCCCACCCCCCAACTTTTCTTCCCTTCTTGTCTCTCCTAAACACCATGTACCCAGGAATATTTAACATCCAGTCCTGACCTTCTTTGAACCAGGTCTCTGTTATAGCAATAATATCTCAATTCCATTTGTCAACCTGTGCCTTCAGCTCACCAATCTTATTAACCACACTCTGTGTATTCACATACATGCACATTAACCCTGATTTATGCTTTTTTACTTTCTCCCTTACTCTGACCCCATCTAATGACTTACTACTGCCTACTCTAATTCTATCAAACTCTCCAAGTATTCTATTTACCTTGATACTACTCTCTGATATATCTTCATTATTAGTTAATACTTCTCTACTTCCCACTGCCAGATTTTATCGTCTCCACTCTGAGTTTCCCTTTAGGTTCCCATCCCCCTGCCAATAGAATTTAAACCCTTCCCAATAGCACGAGCAAGCCTCCCCATGAGTACATCAGTCCCACCTACCTAGAACCAGTCCCAATGCCTCAGAAATCTAAAGCCTTCCCTCCCAATCCATTTCTCCAGCCACATGTTGTACAGCTCAATCTTCCTATTCTTATGCTCACTAGCACCTGGCACCAGGAGTAATCCTGAGATTACTACTCATGAGGTTCTGCTTTTTAATTCCCTTACTAACTCCCTAAAATCTGCTTTCAGGACCTCATCCCTTTTTCTACCTATGTCATTGGTCCCACTGAGGACCACGACCTCTGGCTGTTCAGCCTCCTCCAAAAGAATGCCCTGCAGCTATGTAACATCCTTGACCCTGGCACTAGGGAGGCAACATACCATCCTGGAGTTACATCTACGGCCATAGAAACACCTGTCTTCTCCCCTAATTAAGGAATCCTCTACCACTAAAGTATTTCCACTCTTCCTCCTCCCCTCCTATACAGCTGAGTCACCCATGGTGCCACAAACCTGGCTCTTGCTACAGTCCTCTGAGGAACCATCTCGCTCACCAGTACCCAAATGGAAAAATAGTTAGAGAGTAAGATAGCCTCAAGGGAATCCTGCACTACCTGCCTGTTTCTCTTAGATACTGGTGGTCACCCATTTCCTCTCCACTTGTGTACTTATTAGCTGTGGTGTAACCACCTCTCTAAACATGCTATACACGTAATCCTCAGCCTTGCGAATCCACCACAGTGACTCCAGCCGCCGCTCGTGTTCCGGAACCCGGGATAGGTTTCTGCAGCTGGTGCCACTCCCTAAAGATGTAGTCATCAAGGGCACTTTGTGCCTGCATGATTTCCCACATCCTGCAGAATGCGCATTCCACATTGCCTAGCAGCACTGTCATACCTTAAACTACTTATAAAGTGATACAAGCAGTCCATGGGTGAGGTCCCTCAATTTGTTAATTTCCCGAACAGGACCCCAATTTTGTAATGCTCCCAGGTGAGGAGGCGTGAACTGGCTCCCCTTCTTTATTCAACCCCCTCACTTGATCACAACAAAGTTAATTTAAAAGGGATCCCTTCCCCTGTGAATACCTTGCCCCAGTCCAAATGTATTTACTTTTCAGAAGGAGCCAATTTAACCAGGCTTTCTTGAGTCAAGGAAAGAGTAAATTTATTAGTTACTAAAACCCAAGAAAAATAATAAAAACACAGCGCACACACACATGCAGGTCAGAAATGAGAAGTTAGCAGTCCAAATAAAAAAATTTCAAAAGTACAAATCAGTTTTTGGCTTCTCCATGAAGCGTAGATGGTGGTATGTTGCGGCTGTTAAGTTGGGTGTTCCGGTAGAGCTGACTTTGGCAGCTTCGCAGTTAGTTTGGAGACACCTGATTCTGCGGGGTGGCTGAAAGGCTGTCCTTTTCCTTTGTCCTGTGGCTTGTGCTGAGCTTTGCCTTCAGCAACAGAGAAAGAGAGAGAGAGATCCTTCGCCTGTAAGCTGCAGGGGTGTGACTGGCTTGTTCTTCTGCTTGCTGTCACACACCAGCACACCAGCTTTTTAACTGATTTTTCCTTGTGTATTCTGGAAGGGAAAAAACTATGACTTGCATCAAGAGTCCATGTTCTTTTCAGCTCAGACCATTTACACATTCTGAGATATGAATCAACAGGAGATGGATTTCAGAAGTCAGATGTACAAATCAATCTTTTGGCTCTGCAACTACAGGAGATTAAAGTTCAGTCTTTTGCATCTTCCCTATCTCCCTTTCAAGTATCTCTGTTTGAAGAAGGCCATGACACCTTTCAGGTGTGACATTCCTTGTCCTCTCAGGACCAGTCAGTCAAATATAATCCACATAGGAATTTTCCAGAAAGTGGTCACTTTACCTTATCAGCCATCTGTTGTTCAGTGTTTTTACTCGTATTTCTTATTTTAGAAAAACACAGGTCTTCCTTAAAAAGTTCACATTGCCTGTAGGTAATTGTTAGACCACTGCCATATCATAAAGTGTTTACTACAGTATTGTATATTCCAATAACTCACCTGTCACTCACCAATCATCACCTCTGTGCCGAGTCAGGAGGGGCCTATACTTACCAACCAATCAACTTACGGGGATCCTGTGACATTACTTTCAGATTTTATCTGTGAACTCCCAGTTCTCTCTCTCCACGGTTTTACGGGCTCCTATGACATTCGGTCACCTTCTGTCCCTGTATCAAAGTAAGAGCCAGCTACTGGGGGGCTGAGGGAAGATAGAAACAGAAAGAAGCACCTCCTTCCCCTCTTGACCAAGCTCCCTCACTCACCTAACTCCAACTTAAGTACTCTAATGTACCAAAGCAGCGCTCCAGAGCAGACATGCAGCACTGAAGAAGGCCTATTTTTATGCTCCCTGATTTAAGCTTCCGAAAACCAGTGTAAGCCAGTTATCTAATTAACTAGCTGCAGCTCCAAGGTCAGCCTGTAAACTCCTGTTTAAGGCGTGAATAAAACTCAACTTCTCACAACCCAAAAAGCAACTTTTAGTTAATTGCTAAATTAAAAGGACTAGACTTCAGAGAGAAATTGACCCTTAAAGTAAATTAACCCTTAAAATTCCCTCACTCACCAAATTCCAACTTAAGCACTCTAATGCACCCAAAGCAGCACTCCAGTGCAGACGGGATAAAACTCACAGTAAGTCCATCAAAACAATGCTTCCAATTAAAAGCTAGTGTAGTGCTTCAACGTAATGCAGTATCAAATAGTAGGGCACAGTCTCTCAACCAACAATGACAACTTGCATTTAAAAAGCGGCTTTAACATATTGGATGACCCGAGATGTTTCAAAGGAGTGAAATGCAAAATTTGACATCAAACCATGAGGAGATATTAGGCAAACAATGTTTTGGCTACATACTGGTTAATGTTCAAAAATTATAAAGGTGAGCATGTACAACTGACGGCAGCATAATCCGTGGTGAAGAATCCCCAGAAAACTGTTTGCACTTTCAAACCAAAATTTAACCATAAACTAAAATGACTAGTAAAAAACTGCTAGGTTCAAAAGATCAGAGCAGCAACAAATTAAAACAAGTTTGTAACAAACAGTTTGATCCCAATCTCAGCCTTGAGCCAGCTATCATTTGCCATGCTTTCTCTGTGTGCTTAAGAATCCAAGTGTCTTATAGAACACGATTTAAAACTGCAAGCTCTCAATCTTGAACAAGCTGTCAAGAAAGATAGAAGCAGAAACTATCCCTCCTTGCTAATTGAAATGGAAAACTGATGGTTAACCCATCTTGGACTGCTTTCACACTTTTTCCAACCATTGGAACACAGGTATTAGCCAAGGCCTAGTAGCAGGTTGTTCCTCTCCACTGGCAAGAAGCAGTGCACAACATGAAGAGACATAAGGAGCAGAGTGGGGCCAGGGAGGGAGGGCAAGGGGCCCTGAACCTAACAGGCAAATCTGCACTAAATCAGACTAACAGAAGGAATTGGGTTTAAATTATTTGTACTTCAGAGGATTCTGTGCTACCTATATCAAAGTATCACACCACTATCAGATGTCAGTAAACTAATTTGAGTCTCAGCATCTTCTGAATGCATAGCTTGGAAAAGTAGGAATTCGCTGAAATAAAATGTTTCAAGTGAAATTAGCCTGATGAACTCCTGACTATCTATATGCAGGACTTCTGTACATGACGATATAACAATGCTTTGAATAGCTCCCTCCAGGCCATAATATACACCAAAGGAAACTGAATTTGAATCCAAACTATCGTCATTTAAGTAATAACCTCCATTTGTCAGAAGTGTACAAGGCAATAAATGGGCCCTTTGCTGATTAAATGAAGCGGTTTCATGCCAAGGCATCTAAGCAAAGCACAGGAGCCACTTATTGCCAAAACAATCTTAAGAAATGTAGGCGGCTGCTGCACTACATTTTAATTAGAACTAGTAAGATGAATTTAAAAATTTTAACCTATATAATTTGTTTTCTAGCACCATGGTACTTATGATAAAATATCACTGTGTAGTCTCTCTTCTAAATGTAAAATGGGGCTCCGCAATCAACAGTAAACCTAGCTAACCAACAAATGAGAAGACGACTGACAATGCAATTTGTCTGTAGTTCTGTCATTTCAGACTAACTTGGATAAGATTTAACTCACACCAACTGGCTGTACAGCTGCACGAATGTATCAAACAGTAAAATTGGTCTTTTTAGCAAACAATGGAATGCAAAGAAAGGGGAAATATCTATAGCACATTCTCCACAATTGCTGTCATTGGCCAACAATAGAATAATTAAAGGCAGCAACAAATTGACAAGAGGTGTCACCCAGCCATCAAAGGTTAGCCTCACATTAAAGGACTGACACAATGAGATCCTGCCTGACCAATTCAATGAACAAAAACTATATTTTTGTTTCCCAACAACTTTTGTTAATTTTCAGTATTTAGCTGTGCTTAGTCCCAACACTAATAAACCATCTCTTAATAGCTTCCTTTTATCAGATTCTTTCACTTAAAGATTCTTAGTGGGATAGAAGATATCACCTCCTCCTGATGACCAATTCCAGAGTATCGTTTAGAGATCTGAGAGCAAGTTGTCTTCCCTCTAAACTGGGGATGTTGAGTAGCATAAGGAGACATGACAAAGCCGCAAGGCAAGAAAACAATTAAAATTACCTAATAAGAACTCCTGTAATCACTGGCTTACATTGGCTCCTGGACAAGGAATGTCTCCATTTTAAAATTCTCATTGTTTTCAAATCTCTCTATGGTCTCACCCCTCCCTATCTCTGTAATCTTCTCCAGCTCTATAACCAGTTCTACAATTTGGCCTCCTGAGCATTGTCAATTTTAACCACACAATCAATAGTAGCCATGTCTTCAGCTGCCTGGGCACTAAGCTCTGGAATTTCCTCCCTAAACCTCTCTGACCCTTTCTCTTCCTTTAAGATACTCCATAAAACCTATCTTCTTGAGCAAGCTTTCAAATATCTGGTCCAATAGCTTATGTAGCTCAATGTCAAATTTTGTTTGATTATGCTCTTGTGAAGGACCATGGGAAGTGTTACTACATCAAAGGTGCTATGTAAACGCAAGGTTTTTGTTGGATGATTGCATAAAACTTACAGCAATAAAACAAACCATTCAGCGCATTTGATCTATGCTGTTGTTTATGCTCCACATGAGCTTCCTCCCGCCCAATATCATCCACACTATCAGCACATCCTTCTATTCCTTTCCCCCTCACGTACATATCTAACTTCCCCTTAAATGCATATATCCCACGCACCTCAATCACATCATGTGGTAGAATTCCACATTCTCACCACTGTCTGGGTAAGGAAGTTTCTCCTGAATTTCTTACTGGATTTATCAGTGGCCATCTTATACTTATTGCCCCTAGTTTTTTATTCCCCCACTAGCTTAAACATCTCCTCTACATCTGCTCTACCCAACCCCTCCACAATTTTTAAAACCTCTCTCAGATCAACCCCTCTCCTCCCCACACCTCCTTAGTCTTCAATGCTCCACAAAAAAAAGAGCGCAAGCCCGTTCATCTTTTCTAATAGTTATAAGGGGCACTTGCAGGTCGTGGTGTTCCCATATATCTTCTGCCCTTGTCCTTTTAGGTGGTAGAGGTTGCAGGTTTG
Source organism: Carcharodon carcharias (assembly GCF_017639515.1). Taxonomy (NCBI): domain Eukaryota; kingdom Metazoa; phylum Chordata; class Chondrichthyes; order Lamniformes; family Lamnidae; genus Carcharodon; species Carcharodon carcharias. Next base: position 121,385,306 of record NC_054470.1, on the reverse strand, counting down.
GAAGGTGCTTTTGAAGGAACCTTGGTGAGATGCTGCAGTGCATTTTTGGCATAAAGTCCACTTTCACCAGTAAAATGTGATGAAGGTAGACATTTAAATTTATGCAGAAATAAATGTGGTTTCCTTGATGAATTAGCAATACAGCACTGAGCAATAAAAAGCTGGTATGCCCCAGGTTCAGTACATACTGTGTTACGGTAAAGGGAGGAAAAATTGGCCTCAACATTTCCATTGGTAAGAGAGCTGAAAAAACAATATTGGCAGGATTTGTGCTCCTAATTGCTTTCCAGTGATCCCTGCCTTCTTGTGTGGGCATTGGACAAGAGCAGAATCAAGCCGGGTTCTGATGCTCCAATGGTGGGTTAGCTAGCTAATATACATCATCTAGCATAGCCGTTCAGCCTCTTAATCAAGGCACTAAACAAAGAAAAATTCTATAATCACTGTCCCAAAAAAGCACTCAACCCAATACTTCTAAAAAAAATGATATCGATATTCCACTTCTCAAATGAGGGCCACACATTCAATCCTATTGCCAATCCTGTGACAAGGAACTCAGGAGTCTGTATAAGATATGTTGTATCTCCAGAAGGAAGGGAGGATGAAAACTCAAGTGCAGTAGGAAATAATTCAGGTTTCTCCACTAATTCTGTCAAATTTACAGGTTATCTGTGATACTATAAATGTTTTTTTCTCACAAATATATCTCATCAAGCCAAAATATTCTCTCTATTTTGATTTAATATGTGCAATTTAAGAAAAAATACTACATACATAATACATCCATAGTTTTTAAGCAAACGCTGAGTCAAGCACAGTTAATCTGAGGTGCAGCACAATCTGTGTGCACACACAAGGATTTAATTGTATGCAAAGGAATGGTCATTATAAACTGTGAGCCAGATTTTGCTGTAGCAAGGCATCTACAGGGTAATGGTATCTGTCTGCCCTTGTACAGTCAGGCTTTTAACTTTTTTGTCTGGCAAACTACAAAAAGTATGGCAGATAACTTAGTTGCAAGGAAAACAGGGCATCTGGGACCTGAGTGAACAGAGCAAGTGACAGAGTATCTCAGTAACAAATCAGAATGAAGTAAACAGTGAAAGAGGTGAAATAAACAATACAAGGACTGAGAAGGAAGTGTAAATCAGAGAGGGTGAATTCAATATCAAATCAGATATAGCAAGTGAAATAAAGAGAAGGAAAGACAAACTGAATAGGAGAAAAAATACAGAAAGGAAAAATTAAAATACAAATTGTAAATTTAAATGTTAATTTAAAATTTAACATTTTGCATTTTTAAAAACTCCAACAATTAAAGGATTAGGTCTCCGTGCTTATAATAGTTAATTTTTAGTTCTAGAGAGATTGACTGGCAGTACTTAACACTTATCGTATCATTAAAAGGGTACTTAGACGGAATAAACAAGACTGAGTGACATGGTGAGTTTAGTTCACATCTAGTGCTTAAATACAGCAACACTATTCAATGCATATTAATGGTGAGCCAGATAGCGAGATGTCTTTTTCACAGAGCAGTGATCTCCGATAGCAACCTTATGATTTTGTGTTTAATCAACAAGTCTGTCCCTTGCATGAAATTGTTGTATTCTTTGCACATAAATGACGTTGAGCACCATTAGCTACACCATAATTTCTATAGGATAATTTGTCCCTTTGTGTTTGCATACAAAAGTAGCATTGTCAAATAACCAAAATCTGATCTTTTCCTGCAGGTCTTGCTTGTAATAGAGGGATTGTTCTTACGTTAAAAAAATCAAAAAAAGGAAAATATTTTTCTAAAACTCGTGCATAGATAGGCATTTATAAAAGGAAAAATTCAAACCTTCCAATAAAGGAAAATATCAAAGGCGTTTATAGACCCCTGAAGAATTTTATTAAGTGCAGTTCTCAAGTAGTTGTTGCAACAAGAAAAAATATTTACATTTCTGCCAATGGTCATCTGCTGCTGATGGGAGAAACTAGTAATAAAATTTAAAGACCAATAATCTATTCCAATTAACAAAGGGGAAGCAACTAAACAAAGTTCACAAATATCCTTTGAAATGAAAAAAAATGATCCCATGTTTATCAAATGTTCCAAAATACTAGAAAATACAGCAAACAAAATGCCAAAGCTTAATATTTCCTGAAGAGAACCACTGTAAATATATTTTGTGTCTTCAAATTTATACTGTCCTTTAAGCTTTTCATGTACTTACACATTCTCCATGTCTTCCACCACCACAGCCCCTTCCCCCACCCACCTAAATTCAAGCATGGAAATGTTGGTCAAATGTATTTCTTAAATTTTAAAGCCCACGAAACCACTGTTATGATCCTTGGTCAGACTCTGGGATGTGGGGGGAAATCCAGTTAGGGACCAATAGCATTTTGTTTAAAATGGATAAACTTTGAGCATCAAGATGCCAACTAAGTAAATAAAGCCACAAGATTCCTCAGGTTTGGAACAAACAAAGATAAACTTTACTGTACAGGTAAAGAAAGATTAAACAATTTACAATATCTGTCTCATACTTTAACATTCAGAGTAAGAATGAGGTAACATGTGAATTAATCAGCACACAACAGATGACAGATGCGACCAAAACAGATTCCATGGTTTTCTCAACAACCCACCAGGACATTTGTCACATTGTGAGCCAACCAATCTCACTGAAACCTTGTCTTTTCACTAGGGTTTCCAATCTCCACCTTTAAAGATCTCACCTTGGAATTCTCTCAAAAAGTCTCTCCCAATTGGATGCATTCAACAATGAACTGCTTTGCAGGGTTTAAATCTCACCTTCCGAGATTCTTTTCCCCTAGATCTGAGTACAGTCAAGCTTCACCTTCCAGGCACAGTCTCAGATCTTTGGCCATGCCAAGCAGAACACCACTGATTCAAAAGGTACCTTTTCCCCAACAGCCTGCAGCACCAACCTTCGGCTCTCTTCTTGGATCTTCAGGGTTCCTCTCTTGCTGCTTTGCTTAAAGTCTGCTCCCTGCAGCTCTTTCTTGAATTCAGAGCCAATTACTCTGTTCCTTCCTTTAACTTCATTGAAGTTACCTATTTCTGTCCTCTGGCTTTTATCCCTTGACTGGGACTGCCTTTTGGGACTTTCTCCCTGGCCTTCTCCCAAGTCCTGCTCTCTGGGACACCTACAATATCTTGGCGCTCTGTATCAGCTCATCTGATCTGCAGTTTCATGCTGTTCTGTTACTTTTTGTCTGCGCAGATGTGCAGGGCCAGTCCCTGGCCTGAAGAGTGTTAAATAACCAAACTGCGCATGTTCCCAACAGGCACATGTGCAGGAGGCCCGAGGTTCGTCGGGAACCGGAGATCCTAACCTACAAAGCTATGCGTAGGTTTCTTAACACCGCTTGATCTCACATATCTTGGACTTCTAATCAGGGATGTTACTGAGTTTGCAGCTTTTGGGGCTGCAACAACTTCCTTTGGAGTAGTTTTCCAGCTTTTGCTAGTTCTTTAGCTTGGTATGTATAATTCAGCTAGATTTTCTAGCAGGGTCAAGATTTGGTTAATTGCAAATATAACACTGAATTACAGAAGAACTCTTTTTTATTTCCCATTAATACCTAAGCGAACTGGTTAATATTTGTATCTCCAAGCAGAATATTTTTCATATTGGGTACATGGCAATACAATTTCTAGATTGGAAAAATAACACTAGTGTCAGCCCTGACTCAGTAGCACCTCTCCTGTCTCAGAGCTAAAAAGGTTGTGGATTCAAGTCCCACTCCAGAGACTTGAGCACAAAACCTATGCTGACAATCCCAGTCAGAGATGCAGTCTTTTTCAGATGAGACATTAAGGGTCCATCTGCTCTCTCAGATACACATAAAAGATCCAGGTATTGCATCCCCTGAGTAACATCAGTAAAAAATAGACTGTCTGGGTAATTGTCACATTTTGGTTTGTTGCAGCTTGCTGTGCACAGGTTGGCTGCTGTATTTCCTACGTTACAACAGTGACTATACTTCAAAAGTACCTGATTGGATGCAAAGCACTTTGGGAACATGCTGAAGTCTTGTAAGGCACTATATAAATGCAAGTCTTGTAGTGGCCTTATAATGAGGATTCCCCAGCCCTGTTTGCATGTATACAGAGCTGTACACCAGTTTAGTTGGATTTTTCCCAGTATTTGTACAATTATTCTTACTTCAATAAGTGTGCATGGCAAGTAGTCACAACACTGAATGAATAAATTGAGATATCATGCAAAAATTACAGGACACTGATGCAGCAATATCATATTCTTTCCTAGCTATTAATAACTGCCACTGTCTTTCAATACTAATATGTACATTATTGCATCAAGTGTTTATTACAGAAACAGTAAGATCAAATCTTTTTTATTGCACAAAGTAACCATTGGAACACAGAGGGCAAACAAGTTGAGCAAAATCAACTAATTATTCCCAGAAACCAAAACTGACCCCCAATGGATAACATAATAGATAACGTCAAATTATAATTAGTTTTAGTCCTTCTACAGTATATAAAGTAGCAGCTTTTTCACGACATATAATTCATGAATATTGCTGCAATGTACAACCCTCACAAAACATGTAAAATGTTCTAATCTATAGGAACAGATTGAACCTCTACAATCTTTCCTAAAGTGACAATTTACACAATGCTTATTGGTTTGTGACTAGCAATGGGAAACACACTGAAAGGACATTAAAGCAATGAAAAGGCCTGCACTGGTAAAGTACACACACTGCTGGTCAGCAAACAATAATCTTCCTAATCCAAAATCTATAAACCGTGACAGAAGACTACTGCAGAACACAACAATAAAAAAAGATACCTTTTGCCTTTTTTGTTCTCTAGCAGCAAACTTTAGCTCCAGTAGTTTGTCATCAGCAACACGTTCCATTAATTTTCCACTTGTTTCTTTCAGGTTCTCCTTCAATAACTTTATCTCAGCTCTCTGAGTAGTAACTAGGTATTCTAAATCACTGGAGGAATCATGATGCATCTGCTGGTTGAACAAAATAAAAGGATTTCACTGACGAGGCCATTCAAATCATTTTGGATATGTATCAGGATACAGAAACCAGACATGAGATATTATACAATTTACTACCAAAATCAGATTATACAAATCAGCTAAGATCAAAATGGGAAGAAGAATGGATCAAAGAATATCCAAAAAACTTACAATTTCACTACGTAGATTTAAAGGTTTGTTTCTCTAAAAACCAACTTGGTTAGTTTAAAAAAAACACAGCCAAGGCGTGATTTAGAATTTGTTAATACACTGTTCTCGTGATGAAATCTTATGATCTTCCACCAGACTCCCCACCAATGGATACATTCACAGTAAATGCTTCATGGTTCGGAGGCTCAGGACAGAATAAAACAGAGACAGATGTATATCCAAAACTGATGCTTCAGTACCTAGGTTGATTCATCTCCTTAACTGGTGAGTCAATTTTGCAGAGGAGAAACCAAATACCCCTGAAAAATTTATAAAGCATAAAACACCCCAAGCAATTGCTTTAAGAGAAATCTCCATTTTTCTTTAGTTTTCCATATTTAAAACTAGATATGCCCAATTTAACGCTAAAGGGGAGATGGTGGCGTAGTGGTAATGTCACTGGACTAGTAATCCAGAGACCCAGGTTAATTAATGCTCTGGGGACAAAGGTTCAAATCCCACCATGCCAGCTGGTGGAACTTAAATTTAATTAATAAAATCTGGAATTGAAAGCTAGTCTCAGTAATGGTGACCATGATAACTATCATCATTTGTCAGAAAAAAATTCATCTGGTTCACTAATGTCCTTTAGGGAAGGAAGTCTGTCATCCCTATCTAGTCTGGCCTACATTTGACTCCAGATCCACAGCAATGTGGTTGACTCTTAACTGCCATCTGAAATGGCCTAGCAAGCCACTCAGTTCAAGGGCAATTAGGGATGGGCAACAAATGCTGGCCTTGCCAGTGACATCCACATTCTGAAAAAGAATACAGAAAAAAAACTCTAACGGTGCACAGAAAATATAAAACTGATCATTAGGAACATAGGCATAAGGAGGCCATTAAGTCACTCGATCCTGTTCTGCCATTCAATTAGATCATGACTGGTCCGAATCTTAACTCCATCTACCTGCCTTGGTTCCATAGACCTTAATACCCTTACCCAACAAAAGTCTATCAATTATTTTTAGTGTGGAGTAAAATCCTTCACTGTTGTTTGGTCATTTCAGCTGCTAATCATCAAGGGATAGCACCTCAAATTTCTCCAAAAAATCCTTGCACACATTAGGGGTATGTGCTTTCCATACACAAGATAAGCTTATAAATGTACAAACTAAATCAAAGCTTTGAAGGCCTAACCCCACAGCAGTGAAGACTAGTAGCTGAAGTGACTGTAAAATGACCAGTTTACTGCACATCTCTAATCACAAAATTTTCAACACTTGATTTCTTTTCTTTGGCTACAGATCTGCAAGTTCAGGAATTTTTTGGATTAATTGCATTTTCACACCCATTGTAAAATCCCAGATTTCTTAATGATGGTTTCACCCTCGATAGGATCTCCAATTAATGTTATCAGAGTTACAACAGGATAATTATATTAAGGTATAGTTATGTGCAACTCACTGCAGGCCACCAGATGCCAAAATTCTATTTGCAAGTATAGCTTTTTTGCTGAGATGTAATCATATCAACTTTTGTCATTTAACCCTATTTGTTTCCTTTTCTCTACAAAGAGCCTCTTATTTCAGCATTGAGTCAATTGAATCTGTTCTGATATTAATCCTGATAAATGGCCAGTGCAAGGATTGACAAGCTGAGAAGAACAATCGGGATTATCAATTAAAATGTTCAAAATGTTACTTTCAACACCAAGGTCCAAATTTGTTAGCTTATATATAGTTATGCTTACGCTGGGCACATCTCAAACATGTTTTAATTTGCAGCAGTTTATTTATGTGTTAAAGGCATAGACTTTGTCTTAAACTGAACACCCACAAGTAGTCCCTTATGGAATTAACACAGGGCTGAAAATCAATCCAGGTATTTTGAAGTATAGCATAGCACTGTTTGCTCCATAAAAAGGCAGTATCCATTTTGCTGCTCTATATGGACTTGATTTTAGAGCTGCAAACAATTAAAGCTCCAGTCTGCTTCCATTCATTGTACAGGTCACAACTTGCCTATCATGGTGCCAATATGGTCAAAGCAGAGGAACCAAACCCCACAGGGCTACTCAGAAATTACACTGCAACAAGCCAATCCATATATTTGTTTAGGTGGCTATTACAAACATGCACAAAAATGTAGGCATATATCTACCTCTACTGGCTCTTGGTAAATTAAATAAAAGGATCCCTAGTGAAGGAATTAGCTTTTGTACAGTTACAAAATTCCAATCCCTAAAATAAAATCGTGTTCAGCAATCTGTGCTGAAATATGCTCCTCAAAATTCAATAATACATTTTTAGAGAAATGAAATAGTTTTGTTGTGTTTTAATGTAGCATTAACCTTTGCAATGTCAAATCAGAGGAAACCAACCAAAAACCCAAGTCCTACAGTGCCTTGAAACCATGTACCATTTTCTGTGCAGGATATAGTACTGCACAAGTTCCGTTGTCACACGGGATATACTCCCTGATAAGTTAGCACCTCAGTCATATAAAAAAAAATGCTAATGCGCACTCTTCAATGTGCTAACTATGCATTCCGTAATAGTCTATAATTATTAAGAACTGACAAGCAGGGCTCAGCCACCTGTGCTTATCTGAAGCCAGGTAATGAAAAAACAACAAAGCTTTCATCGCCCCTCAATTGCTGATTGTATTATCAAAACTGTAGCAGAGGTTGGCATCTGGGTGTGACCTTGTTAACTGCTAGGGTAATTAAGTTTGTCCAATAGGGAAACAGGATGATAAATTATTAGTAAGAAGATTTTGTTCACATTTTATTAAATTGGCCTGTCAAAGGGTCGGCTATATTATCAAGGGTCTCATTTATTGGAGGCCAGCCATATTGCCACATCTGTTACAATTATTTATAATTTCAGCAGTTGAAACCAACTGAGTTAGGCATCCGCCATGTAAAGTAATTTACAAATTATCTGATGAGGGAGTGTTTTAGCTTTTCCTCATTTCTATCCTGCAGAAAGTGGTGCTGTAATTACAGAACACGATTTGGTTCTTTTGGGAACTTATCTTGCACTCGTAGTTGTAGTAAGATGCAGCAAGAACATATGGAGGAGCTGGTGCTTCTACTCCCTGAAGCTCGTGACCCGTCTGCCACGGAGCCCTTGAGCTGAATTTGAATGAGTGTGCGCCATGGTTAATGTTCTACACATGCACCGTTTATGCCACAAAACAAATCTGATCACTGTTAATTATGAAGCAACTATAATCAGGGCTTCACATCTGTGTAATGTGAAGCTCAGTAGGCTATATTCCAATAATGTATGACTACCTTTGGGTCATAAATTGCAAGCCATATTGTCTAGATAGTAGTTACTGAATTTAAAGTAACTCCTCTGACAGAGGCCTATCACAAGGACATCTTCTTTTCTCCTGACTTTATTATACCGCATTTTTTTTATCAGCTATTGACCAGAACATTTAAAGCATATGGCACGCATTCATTAAAGAACCGTAGTAGAGTGCTCGAGTCTAATGAAACCACTTGAGCCATAAAAAGCAGATTTAGTTAATTCAGATTTTATTCATCTATTTGAAATGCTGGACTGCAACATATTGTCTTGGGTTCTGCTGATGAGCAGCGTAGTGGAACACAGAATCAGTCGCTCCCCGGCAAAGATATTTCCTTGCAATGTACTGCAGTTAATAAACGCTAGAAAAATTCTAAAAAATCTTGTACCAATCCAATGACAATGACTGAGGATTTACTAACAAAACACAAATGTACTTGTAAAATCAACTTTAGTCAAACAATAACGATACAATTATACGAAACAATTATCCTAAACTCAGTTCAGCTAAGAACATAGCTCTTGTATATGCAGAGGAATCGTATGTGTCTATATTTAAAACTTCAAATGTCTTAGAGGTCCATGTTAATGGCGGTAAAAAAGAAAATCCTTTGCACTTATTAAGAGCTTATTAAAATCACTGTCCTTTCCAGATTTGTATCAAAAGTTTGAATTCTGAACAAACCTAACCATTTTCATCCTTTATTGCTGCATAATCCAATAACAATTTAAAATGAAAGTTAACAAATAAAACTGTTCATTATTATAATCTTGTATGGACAGTAACATCTAACTGTATTCAAAAAATTAAGTTTTTAAAAAGCTACAAAGAATGATAAAATAAATGCTTGAGCAAAATTCAATCATAACTTATTATGGATAAGCTTCGTATTTTGAGGTCATTCAGAATTAGGAAACTAATTGCAAAAGGATGTCACACATTTTAAGCAAAATAAGGAACAAAATTAAATAATTTCCAGCATTCAGTTAAATCTTATTTTGGAAGAAATTTCACCCATACTCCAGTTTACCCAAGTACATTCATTTTTATTACACTATTTTTGGTTGTGAATTTTTGTGCTAATTTTTAAAAACTACCCTTTTTGATACCTCAACTAACAAACTTCAAAATCAAATATGTCACAAAGTGTGAACATCAGGACAGAAAAATGGCCAGTCGCACTATTGGTAAATATAGTAACGCCTAGGACTCAATTTTTGATTGGGGATTGACCCTGGGACTTTCCTAATAAGCATGGCTCAGTTACTCATTGCACATTCTGGTTGAGGCCAGTGAGGAAATTAAACCCTGACTTTTACTGAAGGACTTCACCTCAAATATGTTAATTAGAGCAATTAACATTGGGTGTAATTTATCAAATAAGCAACAGCTACATATTGCAACCCATTTAAACATTTGATTCTATCTTTATAACTGACACTTTTTAAAATTTGGCCTCATGATATGAGTGATGCTGGCAAAAGTGCATTTATTGGCCACCCATATTTGAGAACATGGCAGTTAGCATTTTGCTAAACTGCTCAAACCTTTACCTGACATCACCCTTTTTTTTGGTATTCAGCAGGGATTCCAGGAATTTTAGCCCCATGATGAAGGAAAGAATGATCATATATTTACTAGTTATGATAGAGTGCAGAGTTCCTATGGTCTTGTCGTTCACCCTTCTTGATGGACAGGCCATATTTCAGGAAATACTATTGAGAAAGCTTTGAGCTGCTGCAGGGTATTTTGCAGATAACGCACAGTCACAGTGTGCTGGCAGTGATGGGCATGGTTACTCAGTTGAAGGCAGAGGCACCAATCAAGTGGTCTTATTTGGTGCCAAGCATCTTGAGTACTGTCACTTCTGCACCCATCCAAGTGACTGACAGTCATAGAATCATAGGCCAGAATTTTCCAAACCCTCATGTGAACTGAGATTTCAATGGCTCGCTTGCCCCACCACAAGGGAAGGCTGGAAAATTCTGGCCACAGAATCATAACAGCACAGAAGGCGGCCATTCAGTCCATGCCAGCTCTCTGTAGAGCAATCCAGTCAGTCCCAGTCCCCCACTGTATCCCTGTGGCTTTGCAAGATTATTTCCCCCAAGTGCCCATCCAATTTCATTTGAAAATTATACAGCAACTCCATTTCCAACATTCTCGTGGGCAGCAAGTTCCAGGTCATTACCACTTGCTGCAGAACAATGTTCCACCTCACATTCCCCTTGTATCTGTTGGCAAAAACATTTAATCTGTTTACCCTAGTCCTCCTACATTCAACTAATGATAACAGCTTCCTCCACCATTCAAGGTCAGGGAAAGGTGGCAAGATTTGTCTTTTAAAAAGTAAGTTGCTTCTCTTCAACATAAAGGTGTGATTGTGATCCAAAGGAGTGGCACTAGACCAACACAGAGAATTACTGCATAACTCTTTACTTGTAGTTCTCCACCAATACCAGGAGAGATTGCTCTTGCCACCTTTAGGAATTAAGCGTCAGCTGCGATTCTGGATAATGTGACAAGCTGCTGATCCATCAGGGATTTTAATATTTTATACAGGTTCCAACACCAAATGATTCATGGTCCAAAACGTTATTCCTGCGTCACTTTGACTCCAATACATTATCTACCTCGACTGTTGCACAGTGTGGGCTAAATAGTTCATCACCAGCTAGGCAGCTGAGCAATAACATGCATTTATATAGCACCTTCAACACAGAAAATGTCCCAAGGTACTACACAGAAAGATAAAAACTGACACTGAACAAAACAAAGAGATATTAGAACAAGTAACCAGGAGCTTGGTCAAAGAACTAAGTTTTAATGACAATCTTGAAGGAAGGAGGAGGAATGGACAGAGTTGGGAGAAGAATTCCAGAGCTGAAGGTACGGCTGCCATTGATGAGGAGAAGGGCGAGAGAGTTGCACAAGAGGCCAGAGTTAGAGGAATGTGGAATTCCTGGAGAGCTGTAGAGCTGGAGTAGATGACACAGATAGGGAGGGGTTAGGCCTTGGAAGGATTTGAAACCAAGGGTGAGAATTTTACCATTCCCAACAAGACGTGAAATTAACCCTGATTCAATGAAGAATGCAGGAGGGCATGCCATGAGCAACAGCAGGCTTACTTAAAACTGAAGTGTCAACCTGGTTACGCTACAGCACAGGACTATTTGCGTGCCAAACAGCGAAAGCAACATGCAAAAGACAGAGCTAAGCAATCCTACAAACAAGGTTCAAGTCTAAGTTCTGCAGTCCTGCCACATCAGTCATGAATGCTGGTGGACAATTAAACAACTATAGGAGGAGGCTCCACAAATATCCCCATCCTCAATGATACAGAAGCCCAGCAGATCAGTCCAAAAGACAAGGTTGAAGCATCTAAGGCTATTTTCAGCCAGAAGTTCCAGGTGGATGATCCATCTGGGCCTTCTCCTGAGGTCCCCGGTATCACAGATGCCAGTCTTCTGCCAATTTGATTCACTCAACATGATATCAAGAAATGGTTAAAGGCACTGGATACTGAAAAAGCTATGGCCCTGACAACATTCTGACAACAGTATGGAAGATCTGAGCTCCAGAACTAGCTGCGCCCCTAGCCAAGCTGTTCCAGTACAGCTACAACACTGGCATCTACCCGTCTGTGTGGAAAATTGCCCAGGTATGTCCTGCATACATATAGTAGGACAAACCCGAACTGGCCATTAACCGCCCCAACTGTCTACTCTCGATCATCAGTAAAGTGATGGAAGGTGCCAGCAACAGTGCTATCAAGTGGCACTTACACAGCAATAAATTACTCTCTGATGCTCAGTTTGGGTTCCGCCAGGGCCACAGCTCCTGATCTCATTACAGCTCTTGATCCAAACATGGACAAAAGAGCTGAACTCAAGAAGTGAGGTGAAAGAGACTGTCCTAGAAATCAAGGCAGCACCTGACTGTGTGAGGCATCAAGGAGCCCTAGCAAAACTGAAGTCAATGGGAGTTGCGGGAAAACTCTGCACTGGTTGGAGTCATACCTAGCACAAAGGAAGGTGGTTGTGGTTGTTGGAGGTCAATCATCTCAGTCCTGGGACATCACTCTGGAGTTCCTCAGTGTAGCCCCAGACCCAAATATCTTCAGCTGCTTCATCAACGACCTTCCTTCCATCATAAGGACAGAAGTGAGGTCATTCACTGCTGATTGCATCATGTTCAGCACCATTCACAACTCCTCAGATACTAAAGCAGTCCATGTCCATATGCAGCAAGACCTGGACAATACTCAGGCTTGAGCTGATAAGTGGCAAGTAACATTCATACCAGTGCAAGATAATGATCATATACAACAAGAGGGAATCTAGTCATCTCCCCTCAACACTAAATGATGTTAACATCGCTGAATCCCCTACCATCAACATCCTGGAGGTCACCATTGACCAGAAACTGAACTGGACTAGCCTTATAAATACTGTGGCTACCTAGAGCAGGTCAGAGGCTGGGATTCTGCAGGGAATAACTCACCTCCTGATTCCTCAAAGCCTGTCCACCACCTACAAGGTACAAGTCAGGTGTATAATGGAATGCTCCCCACTTGCCTGGATGAGTGCAGCTCCAACAACACTCAAGAAGCTTGACACCATTCAGGACAAAGCAGCTCGCTTGACTGGCACCCAATTCACCACCATAAACATTCATTCCCTCCACCAATGATGAACAATGGCAGCAGTGTGTACCATCTACAAGATGCACTGCAGGAATTCATCTAGGCTCTTTCAAAAGCCCCTTCCAAATCTGCAAACTATAACACCCGGAAGGACAAGGGCAGCAGACACATGGGAATACTGCCCACCTGCAAGTTCTCCTCCAAACCACACACCATCCGACTTGGAACTACATCACCGTACCTTCAGTGTCGCTAGGTTAAAATCCTGGAGCTCTCTCCCTAACAGCACTGTGGGTGTACCGACACCACATGGACTGCAGCAGTTCAAGACAGCTCACCACCACCTTCTCAAGGGCAATTAGGGATGGGCAATAAATGCTGGCCCAGCCAGCAATGCCCACATCCCGTGAAAGAATAAATTAAAACAAACATGAATCAGCATGGATTTCTTCAGGGATCAAGTAGAATAAAGTAGTGGGCTCAGTGATTACTTGTGCACATACCAGCAGAGGAATGAATGGAGAGTGACAGTGGAAAGCGTAGATCATTCAGCAGCAGTGGAGCAGATTCCAGAGCAGAATGGGAACGAGCAGAAACAGATCAGAGCTGGCTTAGTGTGCAGTGAGAAATTCCCTGGCAGAGGAGCCAAAACTGAGGACACAGCGGCCAGTAACAGAATAGAATGAAGCAATAAAGACTTCAAACAGACACTGAAGGTCACAACACACAAAGGGTGGTAAAAGTTTGGAACTCACTTCCACAAACTGTCATTGATGCTGGGTCAATTATTAATTTTAAGTCTGAGATTAAGAGATTTTTGTTAGACAAAGGTGTTAGGGGATACGGGCAAAGGCGTGTACATGGAGTTTTTTAAATACATTTATAGAGTGTGGGTGTCGCTGACTAAGCTAGTATTTATTGCCCATCCCTAATTCCAATTGAGGAGGTGGTGGTGGTGAGCTGCCTTCTTGAGCCGCTGCAGTCCATCTGGTGTACATACACCCACGGTGGTGTTAGGAAGGGAGTTCCAGGATTTTGGCCCACTGGCAGTGAAGAAACGGCGGTTTATTTCCAAGTCAGGCTTGGGGAGGTGGGGTGGGGGGGCTACTTCCAGGTGGTGGTGTTCCCATGTGTCTGTTGCCCCTGATCTTGTAGATGGTAGTGTTCGTGGGTTTGGAAGGTGCTGCCTAAGGAGCCTCGGTGAGTTTCTGCAGTTCATCTTGAAGATGGTACACACTGCTGCTACTGTGCATCAGGTGGGGAGGGATTGAATGTTTGTGGATAGGGTGCTGATCAAGCGGGCTGCTTTGTCCTGGATGGTGTCAAGCTGAATGAGTGTTTTTGGAGCTGCACCCATCCTGGCAAACAGAGAATATTCCATCACACTCCTGGCTTGTACCTTGCAGATGGTGGACAGGCTTTGGGGAGTCTGGAGGTGAGTTACTCACCACCGGATTCCCAGCCTCTAACCTGCTCTTGTTGCCACAGTATTTATATGGTTAGTCCAGTTCAGTTTCTGGTCAATGGTAACCTCCAGAATGTTGATAATGGGGGATTCAGCGATGGTAATTGAATGTCAAGTGGCAATGGTTGGATTCTCTCTTGTTGGAAATGATCATTGCCTGGCACTTGTGTGCTGTGAATGTTACTTGCCACTTGTCAGCCCAAGCCTGTATATTGTCTTGCTGCTTTTAGACATGGACTGGGTCAGTATCTGAGGAGTTGAGAATGGTGCTGAACATTGTGCAATCATAAACGAACATCCCCACTTCTGACCTTATAATGGCAGGAAGGTCATTGATGAAGCAGCTGAAGATGGTTGGGCCGAGGACACTACCCTGAAGAACTCCTGCATTGATGTCCTGGAACTGAGATGATTAACCTCCAAAAACCACAACCATCTTTCTTTGTGCTAGGTATGACTCCAACCAGCAGAGTTTTACCCCTAATTCCAATTGACTCCAGTTTTGCTAGGGCTCCTTGATGCCACATTCGGTCAAATGCTGCTTTGATGTCAAGGGTAGTCACGCTCACCTCACCTCTGGAGTTTAGCTCTTTTGTTTCAGTCACGGATCAATCATGATCTCATTGAATGACAAAACAAGCTCGAGAGGCTAAATGGCCTCTTCCTGTTCCTAAGATCCTCGAGCAGTGGAAAATTGCACTTTCGCCCAGAGGAAAAGTGGATTTCTGTCCAGGTCCAAGCAGTAAAGCTGAAGAAGCAGCAATGCATTTAAGTACAGTTAGAAGCCCAGCAGGCTATGGCAGCAGGTGTTCCATCATTCGTCCAGAATATTTATATCCATTTACAAAGAAATTATTCATTATGCAGAATTTACTGCCCTTGTACAAGGGTTTGCAGGCAGGGGGCCTTCCCACAGCCCTCCCACCTGCTCCCACCCTGTCCACAATTTTACGTGGGGCAGACGAGGCCTAAATGGCTACTTAAGGGCCGCTTCCCGATCAGCCTCAATGGCATCACCTCTAGCCCACCCAACCAAGGTCTGCCCCCACGCCCAAAGGTATTCCCTCCCTCCCCAGCCTCTTCATTAAGAACCCCAGCACCTACTCCCTACCCCCCCCCACCCACCCACCCAAGGTTTAACCTCCCCTTCCTGCAGGGGGAACAATCCCTACCCCAAACCCCACAGTTAGCTGGTCCTGGACTCCAGGACTTAGAAACTGGGGACTGTCTGTAGTCCATTCCTGGTCAATGCTGCCACTGACGTTGCTGGGAATACAAAACTGGCAACTAATTAAATTGGTCATGAGCTCTCTGATGAGGACTTCCACCCGAGTGGGAGAAGTCTCTTCTCCAACCAATTAACGTTCTTCGGACCATTAAATGGCTGTGGGGCTGCTGTGAATGGCAGGGATGCGTTCTCTGCCAACTCTTCAGGTTGCAGGACAGGAAACCCTGTCCACAGTTTCCAATGATAATAGATTAGCTTTCAACATGGTATTGCATGTACATTACATGCAAAATAAAGCAGCAATGATCAACAATGTGCAGGCATGTAGCTTTAAATTTCAACATAAAATTCTGCACAAGTGTACTAAAATAGTGCAGAACTTGAATATTGCTGAAAAGAGAAACATGTTGCTGAAGCTTTTCATCTTGCACTCATCAGCACAAACACAAGCATACCAAATTTCAAACCATCACAACTATTTATTCTATAAGAGAAAAGCTTGCTAATCAATTGGCAAGTCAACTCTGATTGGCTGAGGCATTGCCATGTGTTATGAGCCCAGCTGAGGTTACACCTGGACAAGGCTTGGCCTAAATAGCCAAGTGGTTATGGTACTGGGCTTGTAACCCCAAGATCAAGAGTTCAAACCTCACAATGGCAAACTATGGAACAATGTGACTTCATCTGAAACAGATGGAAACAGGTTTGTACTCGAAAGAGTATCAAGAGTTCAAATCTCACAATAGCAAACTATGAAACAATGTAACTTCATCTGAATAGGAACAGATGGAAACGTGTTTGTACTCGAAAGAGTTACACCTGGACAAGCCTGATCCCACAGTTGAACCCAGCTTGATATGTCCTAACTTTTAATTTGCTTGTTTAGACACGCAGAAAGTGGTTGCTGAACAGAGTAACTGGAGTCATAGAATCACAAAATTTTAAAAGCACAGGAGGTGGCCATTCAGCCCATCGTGTCTGCACCAGCTCTCCAAATGAGCATTATGACTCGTACCATTGCCCTGCCTTTTCTCCGTACCTCTGCACATTGTTCCTATTCAAATAATCATCCAATGCCTCTTCATTGCCTCAATTGAACCTGCCTCCACCATACTTCCAGGCAGTGCATTCCAGACCCATACCACTAATGAACTTTTCACAAAAGAATAAAACATTAAATAAACAAGAAAAGATGAACTATATTGCACACACAACTATACCTTTACAGATATATACAGATTTGTAAGGATAACACAAGTTACAAACACTATCTTATACTTTAATGTTCACAGTAAATACACAGTCTATGTACACCTATAGTGACCTGTGCTCAGGCACACCACACACTGCAACCAAATGACAGATGTCGCCCAAACCTGATGCTATGGATATCTCCTCAACTCTCCCCAGACACCTGTCACACCGTGAGCCAAATGTCTCACTGAATTCTGTCTTTCACACAAGGATTTCCAATCTCCACTCTCCAAGACTTCACCTTGGGATCTTCTCCCAAACCCACACTTTACCTCAGACGCCTTCCGCAAGGGTTCATCTCCAAGGTTTTGAACTCTCCTTCCAATGTTTCTCTCCCTGGGTCATCACATGCATTCAAGCTGTCTTCCATGCACTCTCTTACCAACTCAGCCAAACACAGTATCACTGCTTCACCTGCCCACAGCAAAGAGTTACAGGCCTTCAGTTTTCTCTTTGGACCTTTTTGCCTCTTGCAAGCTGTTCTCACTTTAAATCTGCTTTCTGCAGTTTTTGTCTCTTTAAATCTGAAGTTTGTAGGCTTTCTGTCTGCTCCTCACTCTTAACTTCATTAACAGGACCTTTTCCAGGTTCCTCGCTTTTCCTTTGACTGGAGGTTTTGCAATGGGACTTTCCCCTGTTTCCATCACACTGTTTTGGGACCTTTTGGTTCTTTTGGGAAATCTTCAGTTTCCTCTCCCAGTGCCCAGTCTCTCTGGGGTCTTGGCTTCAAACTGAACTTAAAACTGATGTTTGTTTTAGTTTTTCTGTGTGTCTGTGGGAGGGACCTGCCTCTCTGGATACCTGTTGCGAGGCAACGGCCCAATTATTCTGCTCCTGTTTGTTTAACCTCACTGCAAGAGTCATGAAAAGCCTCTATAGAATTACAGGCATCTTTTTAAAGTGAAACTAAAACTCAATTTGACCTTTCTTAACACATAAATACAGAAATACAAATCAAACAAACTTTAAAGCTAAAACTCATTCCTAACACCTACAAACACCAATATAACTTACTTAGACTTTCTCTATTTCGTAACACATGGAAAAATCAACAGGGAACTATAGGCTCCCCAAGCTCATGAGTAATTCAAAAAAGATGCAAGGCTTGAACATATTCCTTCTGTTGGCAGAGAATGGGTCCCTGCATGTGAATGTATGTTGCTTCTAACACATATAAATGAGCCACATTACAAACTTGACTGATTATCTTAAATTGCTTTTTGGCGTAGCTATCAGCACATGCAGGATTGTTCATCAAGTGCAGCCCAATTGCAGAATCACATCTAAAAGTAGATGTTATGGTTTGGGTTTTGCGAGCGCAGGCTGGTTGAGTATGGCCTGTACTCTGCCTATTACAAACAAGCGAAGGACCATGCTGTTTGATTTGATCAGCCAGTCGCTGGGAGGTACAGTCTACGTACCCAGCATCGCATCGGCACTGAAATTCATACACAACATTGCTGAATTGTGTGGTAGGCAGAAAGTCTTTTCTAATAATAATATATATAAATTATATATATCAATATTTAAACGAAAACATTAAATGCCAGCTCTCCAGCCAACAGAAACCTATAGTGAAGTTTGAAGGGTTAGAAAAATGTCACAATAGATATATTCTAGGGTTATATGGAATAGTTCAGTGAAAAAAGAGAAATGGAAGAAGAATTAACATGTTCACATTGTCATTTAAAATTCTTTTTTATAATTTGTTATGTGATTTATGACATTTCAGTAGGTTTATATCTGTAAACTTAGAATCATGGAAATCATGTCAGAGGAGGTCACTGAACGAACAAGTCTGTGTTAAAAGCAAAAAACTGTGGATGCTGGAAGCCAAAACAAAAAAAGAAACAGAAATACCTGGAAAAACTCAGCAGGTCTGGCAGCATCGGCGGAGGAGAGCACAGTTGACGTTTCGAGTCCCCATGACCCTTCAACAAAACTAAGTAAAAATAGGAAAGGGGTGAAATATAAGCTGGTTTTGGAGGGAGGTGGGGGGTCTGTTGGGACAAGCAGCCAGTAATAGGTGGTGTTAACCAAAAGATGTCACAGACAAAAGAACAAAGAGGTGTTGAAGGTGGTGATATTATCTAAAGGAATGTGCTAATTAAGAGTAGAGAGCAAGACAGACAAGGTACAGAGAGCTCTAATGGGGGTGGGGGAATACTAAAAGGTAGAGATAAACAATGGGTGGAAATACATTTAAAA
The DNA here is from genome assembly GCF_017639515.1 of Carcharodon carcharias. Taxonomy (NCBI): domain Eukaryota; kingdom Metazoa; phylum Chordata; class Chondrichthyes; order Lamniformes; family Lamnidae; genus Carcharodon; species Carcharodon carcharias. Next base: position 121,366,014 of record NC_054470.1, on the reverse strand, counting down.
ATAATGGAAATAGGTGGGAAAAGAAAAATCTATATAAATTATTGGAAAAAAACAAAAAGGAGGGGAGGAAACGGAAAGGCGGTAGGGATGGAGGAGGGAGTTCAAGATCTAAAGTTGTTGAATTCAATATTCAGTTCGGAAGGCTGTAAAGTGCCTAGTCAGAAGATGAGGTGCTGTTCCTCCAGTTTGCGTTGAGCTTCACTGGAACAATGCAGCAAGCCAAGGAGAGACATGTGGGCAAGAGAGCAGGGTGGAGTGTTGAAATGGCAAGCGACAGGGAGGACTGGACAATGCTGGCGGACAGACCGGTGTTCTGAAAAGTGGTCATCCAGTCTGCGTTTGGTCTCTCCAATGTAAAGGAAACCGCTTGGGAGCTAAGAATGCAGTAGACTAAGTTGAGGGAAGTGAAAGTGAAAAGCTGCTTCACATGAAAGGAGTGTTTGGGCCCTTGGATGGTGAGGAGAGAGTAAGTGAAGGGGCAGGTGTTGCATCTTCTGCAGTTGCATGGGAAGGTGCAGTGGGAGGGGGTTGGGGAGTAGGGGGTGATGGAGGAGTGGACCAGGGTGTCACGGAGGGAACGATCCCTATGGAATGCCGCCGGAGGGGTGAAGGGAAGATGTGTTTGGTGGTGGCATCATGCTGGAGTTGGCAGAAATGGCGGCAGATGATCCTTTGAATGCAGAGGCTGGTGGGGTGATGTGAGGACAAGGGGGACCCTACATGTTTCTGGGAGGGAGGAGATGGCATGAGGGCAGAGTCTGTGTAATCTCTTCCACTGGAGGTAGCTACTCAAATCACATTTTATCCACCTCCTCCTGGACCTCTTCAACTTCTTCCTGTTCAAATACTTACTAATTTTTTTTTTAAATTATTTTATCGTTTCTCCTTCAATAGCCATTTCTGGTCAGGCATTCTTTGTTTTAATGACCCCGCTGTGATAATATTTCTTTTAACTTTTCTCCTTGTTCCTTGAGTGTTAGCCTTCAATCTATGATCCTTGTGATCAATTCACCAAATAAGGCAAACAGTCTACTCATTTTCTCAAAACCTCCCACAATTTGAAGACCTCTATTATAGCTCAAGTTCAATTTTGGAGCCTTTCTTCATAGAATCTTACAGCAGAGAAGAAGGCCATTCAGCCCAACATGCCTTTGCTATCTGTTTGGAAGTGCTAAACAATTCGTATCACTCCCCCACTCTTTCCCCATAGCAATGAATTTTTTCCCTTTCAAGTATATATCCAATTCATGACTACAGCCTCTCATTCCTGGTAACAGTCTAGTGAATTTTGCTAAACATTTTCTATGACTCTCAAATCCTTCCTATAATGGGGTGCCCACAAATGCACACATTAGCCCAGCTGCAGCTTAACCAACATTTTGTACAAATTCAGTATAATTTCTTTGCTTTAAAAATGAGAATTTTATTTGCCTTCTTTGTGGTCTTTTCAACCTGCAATCCCAGCTTTAAAGATCTATGTACCCTCAAAGAAAAAGGACTTGTATTTTTAAGGTGTCCTTCACAACCACGGGACCCAAAGGCGCATTATAACTAATGAAGTATTTCTGAAGGGGTCATGGTTGTAAAACCACCAATCTGCCAACTCCACTAACCTCTCTGTAGCTTCATGCATTCTTGCTTAGTTCACCATTTCAATAATTTGAGACTATCAGGGTCCAAATTGCACATCGCTGTGCCTATTATGCCTATTGGGAAACTAGTGCAGCAATTATGAATTTAGAAGTGTGACAGTCCATTGCCTGACCTACACAGGCACGGGCTTTGTGGGGTGGTGAAGAGAGCAATGCTGAATTGGTCAAGATGTACTTAGGCAACCCAGAATGCCAGAGAAGCCAACCGGTCTACTCCTTCACATTAACTGTCGAGGCTTTCAATTTCTCTTTGAATCTGGACTAAGTGACCCAAAGTTACCACCACTGAATATATCATAACATTCACTGAGATTTTATGCTGCTTTCCTGCTCTGTTAGAAACATCAACATTTAATATCTTTACAGAGCATTATGAAGGAGCAAAGCAAAGACTGCCTTTTGGCACTTGACCACATTCATTGCTTAGTTGGAAATCAGAATGAATGTTCTCTGCTAGATGTCACTGTTCACACCAACTGCATATTCAACAGGTAAATTAGCAAAGGTTGGCAGATTTCTATCAATGTAGTGGTTTGTGAGTAGTAAAGCAGGTTATTGTTACAGGTGAATTGAGATTGGCTGAGCTTTTGCCCTTACCACCAACAAATTAATTTTCTATGATGAACACACATTCCACACTCAGCATGTTAATTAATGGTTCATGATGGTTAACAAACAACATTCTCTCTCCCACATTTAAAATTTCAGCTGCCCAACATAGTGCCAGGTAATTCAATGACAATGCCGTTTGAATTGTCTTATTTATTGTTCGTAAGTTAATGACATCATGCTGGAACCCCTCCTCACTGCAAATGATGAAGATGTCACAACTGTTCATTTCATGTGACTGAAACTATGATATTTTGTGACAGATTTTTTCTCTATACTGACTACTGTTGTTACATTTCTGATGGATTTTTTTTTTAAAAAATGAACATGTAAGATGTTACTGACTTAATAAAATTAGAGCTGTTTCAAACCTATCTGGATTTTCCATTGAATTCAACATTAATATCTTAATTTACAATATGCATAGAGACATATTTATCAGGGGTAACACACAACACATAGGCAGATTGACAGGAACATCTCACAACTGCTTTAATCACAAGAGAAATTATGACATTTTGATTATTTGATCTGCAAAATATGGAACATCTATAGAGTATGCGTTATCTTTCAACAAAACTGTTCATTACATGCAACACCCATGAACAATTCACAAAGAGCTTAGTACAATAAAATTGTATTAAATCCTACTAAGCTCCTCCATGCTTTATTGTATATCTTTATAAACAACTACTTGGCAGCAACAATCAACAACATTCAGAGACTGGAGCCTCTAACCACACAGCCAGAAACATGAGTACAGTAGTAAAGACTTTCAAAGCTAATGTTTTATAACAGATACAATTTAAATACAGAGGGGTGCAGCATGCCTGAGTCAGGTGGTGCGCATACCTCCCCTGCCAGGGCAAGCCAGCCTGAGGATCACCCAAACTTGATCCACTGGTCTCTTTGTTTCATCTCGGGTGAGTGGCAGGTGATCAATCAGGGCAGCAGTGACTACGGAGCCAGGGTAAGGTGAGGCACTCCTGCTCCTCCTGGCTACATTTATCTACCTTTCTGGTAACGACCACTTGCTAGGTCACATCCACTCCAACCGTTCCTGAAGGAAGCAGGTCCACTGCTTGGTCCTCAGAGCAGCCCAATCTAACAGAGGTATCATAAAGCAGGTGCCAAGCCCTTTGCATCTGCTAATGAATAGCCTCACACCTATTTTAGACAGCTGTCCCAAACATATGAAAAAAGGTCCAACCAATATCTGGTCCAACTTCCTTGGAATACACTTTCTCAATGAGACAAAATATAACAAACATGAGAGTCAAATTCGTACAGGCAAACTTAATAAGAAAGCTTCTCAATGCAGAGTAAACCACGCTATAAGGTAGCGAATGATCACAAGTGTCATCTGGAGAACTACAGTTAACATTGCACTGGTCTGCATCAATTATGTACATATTTTGCTTCCGCTTGTAACAATTGTTTTTCCATTTCTGTCTTTTATACTTCCACTTTAACCCAATGCACTTTAAATGTGTCCCTTCAGCTAGCAGAATGAATAACAGGCTGGAGGCTTAGTGCTGAGTGACTCCACAGGTCAGCTGGCAGGAACTGCATTTCCCATCCGTATCCGTGCGACCTCGTTTCCCGGTTGAAGACTGATTATATCTCTCACATGAATAGTTGGCAGGTGAGGATGTCGACCTCTACTGAGACTTAACCACAAGAAACAGTTCCAACAACCAACATATTTAAAGTTATTAGTGTTCTATCAAGTTGAAATAGAATTTTAAATTAGATCAGAATACACTCACCCTGTCAGACACTATGAATTAGTAATTGGAAGTACATTGTACAATGGTATAGCTGAAAAATACACTACATATTGATATCACCTTTGATGTAAGCAGGTTAAGGAAAAACAAAAAAGCAAGCATAACCAACCATTCAAACACCCGCTTCTGTAAACAGCATGAAATATTTATCAAACATGATACTCTGTTGGTGCCCTCTTTCCCACTCATAAAATAAAAGGATTTGCAAGAGGAATCATGCATGAGCACAGGTATGGAAATTATAACTGTTTCATTAAGACGTGTACTCATTGAATCTACATAGCAATTACTGAGACTCTCAAGAGGTTTTGTTACAACAGAAAGCCATGCTATTTTTGTTTGTCTTTTTTTACAAGCATCTTGTAGCGGCCCTCTAAAAATTCATACAGGATAATCTAATGGTTCAAGCATGATGGGAACAGAATGTTTCTTCTCTCCATTCAAAAAGGGGGTCTGGTCAATAAGCTGATCAGTTTGGCTCATTTGTAATCCTCACACCTTGGAATGAGATGCATATAGCTGCAAGCCACACATTAAGACTTGTTATGATCCTAGACCAGACCCCCAAAGTTTTGGCATGATCCAGTTAGGGACCAGTAACTTTCTGTTTCAAAGTTTGAAATCCAAGACATTTGCTAAGAGAAAAAAGGCACAAGATTCCATGGTTTTTGGACAAATGAAATAAACTTTACAACAAAGGTCAGAAAGATAAAACAATTTACAATATCTATCTTAAACTCTATAACATTCAGGGTTAATATGAGGAATATGTGAAATAATAGGCAAATAGTGGTTGAACACACTACACTGCACAATAAATAGCAAATGCAACAAAGACAGATCCCAAGAATTTCTCAGCAACCCACCCAGGAGTCAGTAAACACTGTGAGTCAACCAATCTCATTGAAACTCTGTCTCTCTCACAAGGGATTCCAGTCTTCACCTGCGAAAATCTAGCCTTGGAAGTCTCTTCAAAGGTCGCTCCAACTCAGACTGCATTAACGACAGTACACCTTGCAGGGTTTCATTCTCGTCTCCCTAGACTCCATTCCCCTGGGTTCCCGAGCCTGCACTCCAGCACCAACTCACAAGCACAACTTCAGCTCTTCGGCTGCACTGAGCAGAACACTACTGCTCCAAAGGGGTAGCTTCCCCCCGCAACGGTCCACAGCACAGAATCACCAACGTTCTGCTGCCTCCTTCATTCACCAGGGCTTCTCCTGAGCCCTCCCTACTTAAAGTTTGCAAACCACAGTCCCTCTTCCTCTTGGAGCCTCTTTCTCTGCACCTCTCTGTTTTTTTTAAATGGATCTCTCCCTGTTCCCTCTCCTAATCTCCTGTCTGGGACTCCACTTGGGTCTCTCCCTGTCTCCTGTCTGGGACTCTTTTCTAATATGGTGCCCCAGTCCTGGGTCACATGATCAGGGTTTTCATGCTGTTTTTTATATCACGTGGGCGCCCTGAGAAGTCCAAACACTATGCTGCGCACATGCAGCCCGGTCCCAATCCCTGCATGTGTAGAAACTCCAGAGGCCTGTCTGGACTTGGACTTCCTGGCTCCCTTGCTCAACAATAAGGTAAGTCAGATCTTGTAACAAACTCAAGCACGTAATCTAACCATGTTTAGCATGGAGGGAGATGCAGTCCTCTGGGTAAAATGTTAAGTTGAAGTCCCATCCGACTGTCTGAATGCTTCAAGTGGAAGTTAATGATCTATAACTCTACTCAGGAAAGAACAGCAAGTTCTCCTACTGTCCTAGCAAACATTCTCATCTCAATCATTAATTTCCTTGCTGCTTGTGTATAAAAAGGGCTGCCATGCCCAACTGTACCACACGAGGACATTTCAAAGTAATTCACAGTACTGGCAAGGTTCAAATCCATTCTTTGGTTTAGTCATGCATACAAGCCCAACAACCAAATTGGCAAGAATCCACTTTTATTTTTAAACAATAAGTTTACATATTTTCCCTGAGATTCTGAAGGCACCATTGCACTGCCAACTTTGAAGTGTAAGTTGCAGGGTCAGCCAATCTATGCATGTGGTGGAATGCAGGTCTGTCTAAATACAATTCAAGACATCTCAGACATGCTGGGGAAGGGTGAAAACCTGGGTATTTTTTTCTTTATTCTTTCATGGGATGTAGACATCACTGGCAAGGCCGGAATTTGTTGTCCATCCCTAATTTCCCTTGAACTGCCTGGCATACTCGGCAGTTTAGAGTCAACCACATTGTTGGGGATCTGGAGTCACATGACCAGACCAGGTAAGGTCAGGTTTCCTTCCCTAAAAGGCAATGGTGAACAAATGGGTTTTTACACCATCGGTAAAAGTGTCATGTACTAAGACTAGACTTCAGTTCCAGATTATATTAATTGAATGTAAATTTCACCAGCTCCTATAAGGGGATTTGAACCCTAGACTGGATTGAAACCCCTAGAGCATGAAACTGGGCCTCTGGATTACTAGCCTAATGACAATACCACTACGCCACCGTCTCCCCAAAGGAAGGATGGGGAAATATTTAGGCCATAAATGTCAAAAAGGAGTGCTGGGTAAACTATAAGATACCTTAAGAGGAGGGTGGGAGTGGGATCAAATCATAAAGGGCTGTGGTGAGGCAGAGGAGAAGCAGCAACAAAGAGGAATGAGAAAATACCATGTGCAGCAGCAGGATAAAACACTTCAAAGAAGCAATGACAGAACAAGTAGAAGCAACTAACCTAAGCAACAAAGATGGCAGCCAGATCCAGGGAACAAACTTCCAGGAAATGCCATCTTCATGAATTTCATGATTCATTGTCTTTGAGGTAGAGGTTTAATGACCTCACCAGAACAATCAAGGTAACCAACTGCTCCCCCACCTTTTCCTGCAGTCTCTTTACATGTGTGGAGATCTTTCATCCATTCCTCTCATGGTACCAGAGGTTAAGGTGTGACCTGGCATCAAGAAACAGATGCTCCATAGAAGTCACCTCCTTCTCGACAGCCTACATACTACCAGCACTCTGTCACTGTGATATAAGGGTCAATTCTTAGATGTTGTTGTTCTCCTTTGATGCAGTTTTATCTTACACACATCTTATTTTCGTCCTCATGCTCCTGTTCTCCCTTCATTATTGGGCTTACGTGGAGAGCCCATAGTGAACACCATGGTAAGAGCTCCTTCACTTATCCACTTTTCTATAAGCTTAACTTAAGTCAGGTGCCATTCTGGTGTGGATGCCATAATTTATGAGACAGCTGCATTAACCCTCATTACCCTGTCATATGTAAACATCGTCCAGTTTGGGCTTGGGGGCCCTTCTATCGGCAGTCAATTCTAAATCAGGTGTTAACTCTGGCTTTGCAGCCCCTGTCTCCAGAATACACCTCTTTTGCAGCATCAAAAAAAATCTAAATTTAAGCTGTAAAAAAGAACCAATATGGGGAATCTCCTCCTGCCTGGAAGCAATTTAAAATATAATCAAAACAGAGATGTAATATTTAAAACCAAGCAAGTATCATTTGTGGATCTTTTCAACATTACTTCGTTGATGACAAGTTAGCATTCCTAGACGTATATGGTAGAGCTTTGTTAAACAGTTCCTGGTGTGGGGACCTCAGTAGCAGTAAGTGCAGAAGCAAAGGTAGGACTGTAACATGGTAGCCCTGATTTTCTAACTCCAACTCACCATTCACTCCCATCATTTCACAATGGGATTTTCTGTGCCATTAGCATTTCAGCTGGGTCTGACAACAAACAACTGTTTCTGTCCAGTACCTTACCTGCTCCAAACAATTAGCAGTAGTCTTGTGTGTTGCAGTTTGTTTAGAATCTAAAGCCTGTTGTAGCTTTCCAAGAAGCTGGTTTATTTGTTGCTCCTTTTCATATAGTTGGGTCGTCAAGGAAAGATTCCTTTGATGGTGCCCAGCCTCACTGGATTTTAATGCATCATAACGCATGCTCAGCTCACTGTAGTGCTGACATAAAAATATATATCATCAGTATAGAATTGACACAGAGCGAATGCTCACATAGAAACAGTAAAAAAAAATACAAGATAATTCCATGCAGGGGGGAAATTGCCAGCACCTGACAAAGTCTTTTTCATTCTTAATATACCACAAGGACAGGTCAAGACAAGAGCACAGAAACATTGCTGGAGATAGAGAGAACAGAGCCCTTTTTTGGGATAAATAATCAATGGGAGTACACATAAAATAAACTTGCAATTATATAGTGCTTGTTATGACCACCAGATATCTAACCCTAACCCACCCATCAGAAACTGAAAGATCAGGTGCAACACTTCCTTCTTCCTTAACTGAGGTTTTCCACCCACAGTGATTGTCAGGGCCCTCAACCGTGTCCGGCCCATCTCCCGCGCATCCGCCCTCACACCTTCCTCTCCCTCCCAGAAACATGATAGGGTCCCCCTTGTCCTCACTTATCACCCCACCAGCTTCCGCATTCAAAGGATCATCCTCCGCCATGTCCGCCAACTCCAGCATGATGCCACTACCAAACACATCTTCCCTTCACCCACCCCGGCGGCATTCCGCAAGGATCGGTCCCTCCGGGACACCCTGGTCCACTCCTCCATCACCCCCTACACCTCAACCCCCTCCCACGGCACCTTCCCATGCAACCACAGAAGGTGCAACACCTGCCCCTTTACTTCCCCTCTCCTTACCGTCCAAGGGCCCAAACTCTCCTTTCAAGTAAAGCAGCATTTCACTTGCACTTCCCTCAATTTAGTCTACTGCATTCATTGCTCCCAATGGAGTTTCCTCTACAATGGAGAGACCAAACGCAGACTGGGTGACCACTTTGCAGAACATCTTCGTTCTGCCCGCAAGCATTACCCAGACCTCCCTGTCGCTTGCCATTTCAACACTCCACCCTGCTCTAATGCCCACATGTCCGTCCTTGGCTTGCTGCATTGTTCCCGTGAAGCTCAATGCAAACTGGAGGAATAGCACCTCATCTTCCGACTAGGCACTTTACAGCCTTCCGGACTGAATATTGAGTTCAACAATTTTAGATCATGAACTCTCTCCTCCATCCCTACCCCCTTTCCGATTTCCCCCACGCCCCCTTTTTCTTCCAATAATTTATACAGATTTTTCTTTTCCCACCTATTTCCATTATTTTTAAATGTATTTCCTTTCCATTGTTTTATCTCTACCTTTTAGCTTTTTTTGATTCCTTCACCCCACCCCACCCCCCTAGGGCTATCTGTGCCTTGCTTGTCCTGCTTTCTAGCCATAATTATCACATTCCTTAGATAATATCACCACTTTCAACACCTCTTTGTCCTTTTGTCTGTGACATCTTTTGGTTATCTCCACCTATCACTGGCCCTCTATCCAGCTCTACCTGTTCCACCCACCCTTATATTTCACCTCTCTTCTATTTTTACTTAGTTCTGTTGAAGGGTCATTCGGACTCGAAACATTAACTGTGTTCCTCTTCACAGATGCTGCCAGACCTGCTGAATGTTTCCAGGTAATTTTGTTTTTGTTTCGGGTGCAAAATTAGTTTTACACCTAGCTCAATTTTAATCACCATTAAAGTCACTGTGACAATAAAGTTGACTGAAGGGAAAACAATGAAACAAAATATATAACATGCAAGTACATTTTCTGATACTCGGAGAAAAAGAATTAAAGTTTTGTAGTTGAAGCCTACGTTTTATACAATGATAATACAATATCAGAATATTTTAATGTGAGTTCCCTCCACATGTTTCCCTAGAAACATCACCCCAGTTTAGTCTGTTCCTATAGTGCATGGAGAATCCTGCAAATAAAAACCTGCCAATGCCTGGATGATTGAATCTTTTGCTTCAGGCAATTTTGGAAACTTTTAGAAAAGTTGGAGAGAAGGTTAATACATACTTCTGTTCATCTCTCTCTCTCTCTGGTAAACCACTACACAGTACCATTGACCTTTTTAAAGAGGTATAAACAATGTTACGTCACCTCTCAAAAAACATGCCGAAGTTCAACTCCTCAGTCTAATCTCAAATAAATGTTGATGTAATTTAAGATTATTAAATAGCTGACTTAAGTGTTTATTTTATAAATAAATACTATTTTTACAAAAATATCAGTTCAGGAGTTTAATTATCTTATTTTATAAACAGATTAGGGTAAATTTACAATTAATTGAATAGAATAAAAACCAGGCAGGTCCTACAACAAGCCACTCTACACAATTAACCACCAAGCCATGAAAATGAAAATCTATCACATGGTTTGCTGAAAGTAACTTGTAATTTTAAACTTTTTCAAATTTGCTTTACTTACAAGAATTGGATCACTTACCTTTTGATAAGTCTTAGTCTCCGAGGCATGAGCATCCTCCTGATTTCTCAGCACCTTCTGTGTATCCAGGTTGAGGGCCTGTAGCTGCTGGATGACTTCAGCTTGCTGGGCTGCGTGTTCAATGCTTTCTTTGTACAGACACTGTCGGTCTTGCAACTCCTTCCTGTATAATATATTTGTAAAGAAAATATAAATGAAACTACTGACAATTGCAGAAGACACAGAACTGTTAAGTACGGTGATGGCCAATCTGAAATTCAACAATCTGAGTTCTTGGCATCAGCGTTATCAGCCAGATTGGAAAACAATCCATCCTGAATCATTCTTTGCTACCATGTCAATTAATTTTCTTTCATAAATCTCAAAACAATGGACCCAGAATTGATCTTATTACTCGAATCTTTGAAAATCATCTTTATATGCGTAAAATTTTAGGTAGCCATTGAAATAATCTAATATTGCTCCTTATAGGTGAAAGAAGTCGTAGGAAACCATTAATTCTTTTTAGTATGGTACGTTTTGCAGGTCATTAGAGGATAAGAAAACTTTTGATGTGTCCAACGGCATATTCACTTAAAATACCAATCAAAAGCAGCTACTGCAAAGTAAAATTACAATATCTTCAAATCAATTTCACGGTCCCTAAAAAGCAATCAAGAATATATCCAAGAATGCTTATGCGTTGGAGTGGCTCGAGTCCCCTACAATATATTGACAGTTTATCTTAATGTATGAAGACTGCATTTCTATACTTTGGATTCTTCTCTCTTGTTTATACGTTTTCTATGCTGTATCTAAATACCTGTTTTCACTTCATGAGGTGATATAAACTTGTAGTTAACATACTCAACCATGTTAGCATAATCTCACAAAAATAGAAAAATAAATTTCCTTCACATAAAACAAAGCTAAAAAGAGAAACATTGCTTTAAAAATTGCTTTTAAGTATTTTTCACTACAGGAAATAATACTGATGAATCATGGGGTACGGTAGCATAATAGTTATGTTACTAGATGATTAATCCAGACGTCAGGGCTAATAACCCAAAGACATGACTCCTGGGGAATTTAAACTAACTAATTAAATAAATCTAGAAATAAAACCAAGTATTAGTAATGGTCATCATGAAACTACTGGGTTGCTGTAAAAACACATCTAATTCACCAATGTTCTTCATTGAAATAAATTTGCCTTCCTTACCCCATTAGAGTATACATGACCCTAGACCCACAGCAATGGCTGACTCAATTGCCCTCTGAAATGGCCTTAGTAAGTCACTCAGTTGCATTTAAGGCAGCGGCTCATCACCACCTTCTCAAAGGGAATTAGGAATGGGCAACAGCTGTTGGCCGTGCCAGAGATGCCCACATCCTGTGAATGAACATGAAACATTAATAAGTGGGTTTTAACCATTTATCCTGTAAGAATAAGCTTTTCTGCAACATTTTATGTTATTTTGCTCATTCATCAGTAAATCTGAATTTAGGGAAAGGTGCTGCTCAAGGCAGCTTAAAAAAATTATAACCAATATTTCCCTGAATAATTCTTAGGGTGGGATTTTCCGCACCCCGCCCACCACCAGGATCTTCCGGTCCCGCCACAAGTTAATGGACTTCTGGCCGGGGCTCTGCCTCACCCCCGGCGGGTCTCACCCACGACGGGACCAGGAAATCCCAGCCTTAGTCTTACCATTAAGCTCAGAGAACCAAGAAGGCCATAAAACCTTTAAAAATTATACAAAAAACAAGTGCTTGAAACCTGAGTGCATTCTGGAAAATTTAAAAGCTGACCAGGATACTTTAAAATATAACTTTGTATTACAGATATTTAATCTCATTGCTGCTGGGAATGTTTAATAAGCAGCTAATAAAAGTGCTCTGAGCTGTTGTACATCCTTTTTTTGTGACTACACAGAAATTTAATCACCACGTCGGCCTCAACTGGATAAAGCCCAACATGGCTGTTGGCCTTGCTTCTCATGTGTTCAGTAACTTCGAAAATATTTCAGTCAACCACCCAAATCTCATTCAGACATCCTTTCATCTTAATCTCGCATCTTTTCAAAACTGGAAATGATGGGACAGCGTCCAAGATAGCAACTAGCACACTTCCATGTTATATGACTTTCTTCTGGTAATCATAAAATTTTTGAAACCACCAAATCAAATTTTATGAGTATTTACACCTCATTCTCAAACTGGGTCTGATTGGTAAAATCAAAGCCATCTGCTAGTAGCACACTGATGTTTTTAACTGCAATACATGAGATCATAAGAGGGGCAAGAGTCAGCCATTCAGCCCATGGAGTCTGCTCCACCATTCAATAAGATCCACTTTCCCGCCTGTTCCCCATAACCCTTAAGTCGCTTGCCAATGCCATTGAAATCATTAAACTGATCAACAGCGAATTCAGTGCATGGTTTTATAACATCAAGATTAGAAATCTATTGGAAATAGAATATGATTAACTAAATCAAAATTATCCATGTGGTTTAGTCCATTGGTGTGCAACACGCCAAATGTTTGAAGATCACAATTAAAATAGAGGTGGTGGGGGGGGGGGGTGGCGGTGCAGGGAGGTGGCTCACACATTAATTCCTTATGTCAATCAGAAGCACAGTAAAGGCCTGATGCTTTCCCAAGATAAGAACAAGACAATACAGTAACAAGACAGAATCCATTCAAGGGTAAGAGATGTAATAGAGAAAAGAGAGCAAAGGGCTCAGCTACAAATCATTTGTGTTGGACCAACCAACATGAGGAAAACGCATCACAGACTATGAAGAAAGAACTCAGAAAGCAATTGCATCAGGGTACAATCCCATGCACTAGCTAGTACAGGAATAACCAGATTTATTTAACAAATATATTGTTAAAAACATACGAATAGAGGAAAAGGGTTTAGACTCCAAAGGGGGAGAAACTGCAACAACAGATTAATCAACTGGAGAAAGTCCTGGATAGATTGGGAAGCTGAGGCGGTCATATAATGTAGGTCAGTGCAGATTCAGGAGATTGACAAAACAGGATCTTGGGATTTTCAGCCAGGGGAATAGAACACAAGCATCAAGGATTGATTATGTACCGAGCACAGGGTGTGTCAGTCCCACCTTAGGTACTGTATACAACTCTTGTCACCATATTGAGAGTAAGATATCCAGGTATTGGAGACAGTACACTAAAAGTCACCAAAATTGATAGCTGCGACCAAGCACCCAGGTTTATGAGGGGAAGCTGAGTACCTTTACACTGCAGAAGAGAAATGTCATGGTACTCAACTGTGCTCCAATGCTGTGGTGGATTTGCAGAAGGGTACCAGCTGAAAACTGGTGAGCTTTTATCACCTTGCAATTAAGGGGGCGGAGGTTAATGCCTGTAGAATGCTTAACATGTCGAGTGCAGGTATGCAGCAATGATTCTGATGCTGACACTGAGTCCCCGGATCTTGCTCTGACCCAAGACAGCAGCAGAGTGTCAAACCATCCGCTCTACAATGTGTTCCTCATAGGGAGTAATGCAGGAGGTGCTTATATGGTGCTGTTCCATGGGCATTGGGCACAAGTGATTCAATCTTGTTGCAGGAGAAAATCAGGTTAAGGGAAATATTGGTGAAAAAAAAGAGACATGCTGTCGACATTTTTTGACTTGCAATCTTCAGGACAGATGCAAGAATGTCAAATTTCAAAGGGAGCAACAATTAATACTGCATGAAAAAAGGGGTGCTGATTGACAAGTTGGCTCTGATTGGCTGAGACGTTGCCAGGACAAATGCACGCTGGTGCGAAGGTTCCGTCCATACAGACCTAGAAGTCTATGCATTTCCTGCTTGAGGAGTTTGAGAATGACTCTCACTGACATTGTCAGGTCTCCTATTATTCTTCCTTTCAATGCCCTTGTTCTTTGTTCAGAATTCTGTGCCAGAAGCCCCAATGGTCACACTCATGAAAAGTGGGAGCAAAACCAAAATGAGCCACGCAGCGTATTTATCAAACAGCGGCCCAAGTAAGCCAGACACATTCCCAGTTTTAGCCAAACCTGGCTTTTTAAAGACTGCATTCGAATTGCCAAGAATTTAAGGAAAAAACATTTCCATTGGCAGGAAGGCTGGTAGCTATTTGACAAAAGAGCCAAAGGAGAGATTAAGACCTTTTTAAAAAAATACAGTGTATGATTATGATCCAGAATGTGATGCCTGAAAGTAGATACCACGGTAGATTCTGAGCAGGCTCAAAGGGCTGAATATCTATTGCTCCTAAGTCACATGTATGTTCCTATGTTGTTCCAAATTTCAAACAGAAGCTGACAAAATACTAAAGAAAAAAAATTGCAGGGTTATGGGGAAAAAGCAGGGTAGTGGGACGAAATAATTAACTAATCGGACTAATTCAAAGAGCCAGCTTAGGCACGATAGACCAAATGACCTCCTGCTGTGCTTACTTTTATTTATTCTTTCATGGAATGTGGACATCGCTGGCAAGGCATTTGTTGCCCATCCCTAACTGCTCTTGAACAGAATGGCAGTTAAGAGGCCAGACCAGGTAGGGACAGCAAATTTCATTCCCTAAAGGACACCAGTGAACCAGATGGGTTTTTCCAACAATTGACAATGGTTTCATGGTCACTCTTACTGAGGTTAACTTTTCATTCCAGATTTTATTAATTGAATTTAAATTCCACCAGCTTCCGTGGCAGGATTTGAACCCATGTCCTCAGAGCATTAGTCTGGACCTCTGGATTACTAGTCCAGTGCTATTACCACTACATAACCATCTCAATGCTGTGCATTGTTAGATTTAACAATAGTAATGCATAAAATTTAAAGCCAAATGAAACAAATATATGTAAAATATAGGCCACTGTGATCAATTTTGGTCTGCTCAAAAAGTGGTTCAATGAGGCTTTAGAAAGGATGCAGAGAACAGCCACTGGGCTAATGCCAGTATAAAGTATCTTAGTTATCAAGATAGGCTAAGAGTTGAAACTCTACATCTTAGAGAAATTTACACTTGGGAATGACATGATTGAAGTTTATAAAATGAAGGGAATAGATTGTGTCAAGTTGACAATTTGTTCCAACTAAATAGGTTAGGAAAGACCTATTTAGGTCAAACATACCATTACACAGGGGCAGAACTAGGTTGGATATTGAATGGTTCCTCTTTGCCCAGAGAATAGGGGGTCTCTGGAACAGGCTGCCGATGGACGCCGATGCGCTAAATTCCTTCAAATTAGAGATGGGTCTGTTTCTGCCTTGGGTGACAATCCCCCTAACAAAAAGGTAGGCGCTGTGAGGAATTCAGGGCTAGAGTGGTCTCCTGGACTAGTTCTGATCGTCAGAGGCTCAAAAGGGAATTTTGCAGGTTTCTTTCCCCAACATTGTTTTGGGATTTTAATCTATATTTTTGCCTCTCCTCGGAGTGGAGAGTTCTGGGTAGGGTAAAGAGTCCATGTTTTGATGCACAAGGTATCACGATTACATGGGACAGACTGGATGGACCAGAAGGTCTTTACCTATCCATCATTTTTCATACATTTTACAAATAACACTAACGTTGTAGAAAAAATAATTCTCTAACTCTCAGCAATGTTGTGGAAGATGTTTTTGGATTTAAAAAATATACTTGTGAAGCCATGGATCTTTCATTAACTTGTGCAATAAATTCAAATGCTCTGGTGAATTTGATAAACTCCAACAATGGGCAAACCATTCATGCCTCTAGACTACAAAAGCACTCCAGTAACCATCAGAAGCAACACTGGCCCAAACTAAGAAAAATGGCACAGGAGAAACAATCATAGCTTTAAAAATACAAATTTCTCAATTTTTATTTTCTTTGATTCCAATCATGTGCTTAAAAGACAGGGATATTCCAAACAATAAATAAATGTATTAATGGAATAAAAGGATTACAGTCAAGACTGTTTATTTGATAAAAAATAGGGAGCCACTGGCATCGTGATATTATCACTGGGCTAGTAATCCAGAGACCCAGGGTAATGCTCTGGAATAAAAAAATCTGGAATTAAAAAGCTGACCATTGCCGAATGTCGTAAAAACCCATCGGATTCACTAATATCCTTTAGGGAAGGAAATCTGCTGTCCTTACTTGGTCTGGCCTACATGTGACTCCAGACCTACAGCAATGTGGTTGACTCTTAAATGTCCTCTGAGCAAGGGCAATTAGGGATGGGCAATAAATGCTGGTTTAACCAGCAACACCTACATCCCATGAATGAATAAATTTTAAAAATATATTATTACTTGAGTAGTGCAACGCATCACAAAGTCAATGACGATTTTGTGCATTGCAGGCTTTTAACTGAAAACACAGTTTTCATCTCCTCCAATACAAATACACAATACAGCAAGGTCAATTAAACAAACATTCTAAATGTTTGCATTTAAACTTCAGCATCCTTGCTATACATGGGGGGGAGAAAACTGCTCTTTAACACAGGTGCCCCAAAATGATTTTATATTTGACTATCAAAAGACCACCAATTATTTTGTTGCTTTTGTAAATACTATATTGTTGAAAAACTACTGCTGACTAAAATTCTTACTGAAATAATGACCAAATAAAGTAGGAACACAAAATACTAGCTTTTTCAAACAAAGCCCAATTAAAAATAATTGCCTCATCATTTGCAGCATTTCACACCCTGTATTATATTCTGCAGAGTGCATGAACCATGTAAAATTCTACCACTTACAGGTGACTAAATGTACATCATTCATAAGCTTGGAAATTACAGTATATTGTTTCTGTAGATGGCAGCATAATTAAAGTTTTACATTCTGTTACAGCCATATGTATCTTTTTCACATTTCACGTTCATACCCGCAGTGATCTTTATATTTTTATACACGTGTGCATATTTTCTCAAATATTCCTCTGCGTGTATATGTTGTAAATAAAAGTATCAGAAAATCATCCTTTATTCAGTCTGCTAAGCCTTTACTGAATCATCATCATCTTTCAAAGAAAGCAAGAACATGAATTTATATAGTTCCTTTCACAACCTCAGGGAATTCAAAAATGTTTAATAGCCAATGAAGTGCTTTTTGGAGTGTAGTCACCGCTGCAATGTAGGAAACATGGCAGCCAATTTGTGCACAGGATGCTCCCACAAACAGCATGTTTTTGCAATTTTGGTTGAGGCAGAAAAATTGGCTTGGACACTGGGATACGAGTAAGTTCATGTGCTCGGTGTAAAGCAAATCATCCCTCATTTTCTTAGAATTGATAGTAGATGACAGTTAGTGAAGACGTGGTTAATAAGGACATTTCTTTCTGGGGGCAAATGTATCAATTAAATCCCTGTATATTAATTTTGTTTATATGGAGCAATTTGATAAATGAGACAACTGTGCTTCAACTAGACCATCAAAATTAACAGTCTTCAACTATGACACAGTTTTTACTTGAAGGAAACATGCTTCCAGAATTCTTATCCCACTTACACAGGATTCCCTGGATCAGGTCCAGTAAAACATTGTCATGATCAAGTGAAAACAGATGTTGAATAGGTAAACTGCCAACTAGCTGGATGACTATCTTTCTACAAAGAACCTATTATTTGTGTGTTTAGAGTGTTGTAAAAACTCATGGCATAACATCACCACATTTCTTTTCAAGCAATGTATACTGTAAATTATTTGTGATGTCTAATTTTAATATTAAAAATAATCTGGAAATGCAACACATTCCTGGAACAGGAAAGCTCTGATTTGGTCCAATTTACTCCATCTGCTTCAAGCACATTATGATACAGAAACATACAGACAATATTGAAACAGGCTGAAATTTCTCATCACTATGGAGCTGATTTCCAGCACAATTGCTCTACTTAAATTCAGTACAGTTTTGCAAAAAAATGAACAGCCAATATATTTCTCCCATGACAAGAATAAATCTGTTTCAGCATTTTTGCTTGTCCCATGTAGATACCAGCTACATGACTTTAAAAAAAAGCTGTAGTCTTATATCCCATTGCCTAATTCACAGCTTCCACTGTATTAAATGACAGCCTTAATCCTTCTGACTTGCAAGGAGTGATTCAACGCAAAAAGCTTGTTTGTTAGCATGAACTGATTTAATACGCCCTTTAAGGCAGAAGTTCAGTAGCACAGAGGTAAAGACATCATCCTATAGTATGACAATAAGTTTGAAATCTGTCAGAACCCAATTTCAACATGCAGTTAGAAATATGATGAACGTTGAAACATAAGAACATAAGAAACAGGAGCAGGAGTCAATCATATATCCCACCAAGCCTGCTCCACCATTTAAGATAAATTATGGCTAATGTTCGGCTCAAACTCCATTTTCTCGCCAGCTCCCCATAACCCTTGATTCCTTGAGAGGCCAAAATCTGTCTATCTCAGCCTTAAGCACATTCAATGATGGAGCATCCACAACCCTCTGGGGTAGAGAATCCCAGGGATTCAGAACTCTCAAGGTGAAGTAATTTCTCCTCATCTCAGTCTTCTGCATATGGCTGTAACAGAATGTAACCCCTTATCCTGACACTGTGCCTCTGTGTTCTAGACCGGATGTGAAATATTGGATGAGATAAACATAGGGAGAGTGGAAATATTAAAGGGGATTAGCATCCTTGAAAGTGGATAAATCGCCTGGGCCAGATGAAATATACCCCAGGCTGTTAATAGAAGCGAGGGAGGAAATAGCGGACGCGCTGACCCATCATTTTCCAATCCTCACTTTGTTTAAAAATGGAGTGAGGGATAGACGGAATCATTTGAGGCCAGTCAGCATGACCTCAGTGGTGGGCAAATTATTGGAATCAATTCTGAGGGACTAGGTAAACTGTCACTTAGAAAGGCATGGAGTAATCAAGGACATTCAGCATGGATTTGTTAAGAGAAGATCATGGGGAGGATTTTTCCCTCGTCGGGTGGTCAGGAAGCCGACCATCGCCCTCAATCGGGGCCGGACCACGATTTCACACTGGTGAGCCAATGAGCTCCCTGAGGCAGATGAACATTTTTCAAAATAAAAAATAAAGATTTTAAACATGTAAAACATGTCACATGAGCAGGGACACGTCATTAATTAACTTTTAAAATTTTGATTTTATTTGCTGTTGGAAACCTCATTCCGCCTGTGGATGAGGTTTCCTGAAAGATGCAAAGACCGCTTGGCCTTTTCACCTGCCCGCCGACCATAACGTTAGACAAGCAGTGAAAAATTTCTCTCATTAACATTATTATGGGTTTAATAGGCCTTTTAATCGTCAGTGAGCGCACTGCTGACCGGAATATTGCACAAGAGCACAATGACATCGAGACACCTGCCCGACGTCATCAAGCATCATTTTACACTCGGTCAGGTCGGGTGCGCGCCAACCCACTGCCCAGCTAAAAATTCTCCCCCATGTCTGACTATCTTGGCTGCTTTTTTGAGCAGGTAACAAGATGGATTGATGAGGGTACTGCAGTTGATGTGGAGTGCATGGATTTTTGCAAGGCTTTTGACAAGGTCCCACATGGCAGACTGGTTAAAAAAATTTAAAAAACATGGGATCCAGGGGAATGTGGCAAGCTGGATACAAAATTGGCTCAGTGGCCAGAAAGAAAGGGTAATGGTTGACAGGTGTTTTTACGACTGGAAGGTTGTTTCCAGTGGGGTTCTGGTGTAGGGGCAGTGAGGGACCTTGGTGTGCATGTCCACAGATCTCTTAAGGTAGCAGGTCAGGTCAATAAAATTGTTAAGAATACACGTGGAATCCCTTCCTTTATTAGCCGAGACAGAATATAAGAGCAGGGAGATTATGCTGGAACGACATAAAACACCAGTGAGGCCACAACTCAAGTACTGTGTGCAGTTCTAGTCACCTCATTATAGAAAGGATGTAGTTGCATCAGAGATGGTACGGAGAGATTTATGAGGATGCTGTCAAGACTGGAAAATTGCAGCTCTGAGGAAAGGTTGGATAGGCTGGGGTTGTTTTCCTTGGAACCGAGGGGGTTCAGGAGAGATTTAATTGAGGTGTTCAAAATTGTGAGTGGCCTGGAGATAGTGGATGGGAAGGATCTATTTCCTTTAGCAGAGAGGTCAGCGACTATGAGGCATAAATTTAAAGTGACTGGTAGAAGGGTTAGAGGGTAAATGAGGAAAAATGTTTTCGTCCACAGGGCAGTAGGGGACTGGAACTCACTGCCTGAAAGGTTGTAGGGGCAGAGACCCTCGACTCATTTAAAGGGTGTCTGGTTATGTACTCGAAGTCCCATAACCTCCAGGGCTACAGACAGTGCCGAAAATTGCGATTAGGCCAGGGGGCTCATTTTTCATCTGGCGCAGACACGATAGGCAGAGTGGCCTCCTTCTGTGCAGTACATTTTTCTACATATTCTAAATACCTGAAAAGGAGCAATATGCAGGGATGTGGAGAGATGTTGGGGAGAGGGGCAGTGCGTCAATTGCTCCTCAGGAAAGCCAGTATGATGGGCCGAATGGCCTTCTTCTGTGTTCTAATGATTCAATGAGTCCCCAGCCAGGGGAAACAATCTTTGTGTCTACCCTGTCGAGCCCCTTGACAGTCTTTTATGTTTCAACTGTTTATATCGTCACACACATTTTTTCCCCGTTGAGGAAGAGCGGGATCATGCTGGAAGGATTTTTAGGCTGATTATCAACTGTTGAACATCATGAACAGTCCTTCCATGGTCTTGGACCCCAAGCTTCTGGTTCAGAGGCAGGGCACTAGCTAATGAGCCACAAGACCTCCATATGTTTCAATCAGATCACTTCTCATTCTTCTAAACTCCAGAAAGTATAAACACAATTTACTCAGCCTCTTGTCACAGGACAACCCCGTCATCCCAGAACCAGCCTAGTGAATCTTCACTATACGTCTCTAATGCAAGCATATCCTTCCTTAGATATGGAGACCAAAACTGCGTACAGTATTCCAGATGTGGTCTCACCAAAGCCCTGCACAATTGTAGCAAACATTTCTTATTCTTGTACTTCAATCCCTTTCAATAGAGACCAACATGCCATTTGTCTTCCTAATTTCTTGCTGTAACTGAATGCTAACTTTCTGTCTTCCTTGTGGGAGTACACCTAAGTCTATCTGAAAATCAACACTTACAAGTTTTCCGCCTTTTAAAAAATGTTCTGCTTTTCTATCTTACTACCAAGGTGAATACATCTCTCACTTACCCATTCTATATTCCATCTGCCAGCTTGCTGCCCTCTCACTTAACCTGTCTATATTTCTTTGCAGGCTCTGTCCTCCTCACAGCTTACATTCCCACCTAATTTTGTACTGTCAGCAAACTTAGATACATTACTCTCGGTCTTTTAGTCTAAATCATTTACATAGATTGTAAATAGCTGAGGCCCCAGCCCTGATCCTTGTGGCACTCCACTAGTCAGAGCCTGCCAACTTGAAAATGCCCCACTTACCCCTACTCTCTGCTCCCTGCCCATTAACAAATCCTTTATCCATACTAATAAGTTACCCCTGACTCCATGAACCCTTATCTTTTGTATTAACATTTTGTGTGACACCTTATTGAATGCCTTTGGAAATCCAAAAATACATCTTCTGGTTCCTCTTTATCAACCTGACTACTTACATGCTCAAAAAACTCTAATAAATTTGTAAAATCCAATTTCCCTTTCGTAAAACCATGTTGACTCTGAGGGTTTGAACTCAATGCTTAATTGAAAGTACCACTAAAACTAAACTATTAACACAACTCAATGACTCAGCACAGATCACTCCAGCAAGTTGTGAGCACACTCACTTACCAAAGCATGCAATACCGCTAATTTTGCTGGAGTGAGGTGTTAGGAAGAGAGCTTTAAATGCTTACAATATCAACCAGTGAGTTTCATGTGCATTTCAATGCCTGGAATGGCTCCACCATTAAAAGGAAGGCAACAGTAATTTCCATATCAAGCTTTAATGAGTGGAGTGATGCTCTGCACCATTTCTAAGGAGAATTATAATTGTCCATATGTTTCAGCTACAAATGGAAACATGTTCTCATTTGTCCCTGCATCATTCTAGTTGCATCCTTTAATATTCAGTCATTACCTTCTTAAAGGAAAATATGTAATAAAAATATGTTTTAGTTGTCAGATATTTGCAGGATAAAATGTCTGCATAAAAGTCTATAGATAAATTTGATCAAAGATAGTCTCATCGCATCTGACTGCAGGTTTAACACATTTACATAATGCTACTTCTCAGGAAGTGCTAGCTTCTTTTTCATACAAATTAATGCCCTCGATCTGACCATACTGTAATGAATGAAACAGGCAAGTTATTACAGCTTTCTCTTTTGGACTTTTCCATTTCTCAGCAGCTTTTCAAATATGCAGCACTAATCCTATGGCTTTAATGCAGGGAAGATTTACATGCTGTCACATAAAGCTCAAGTCTGAACATGTTGAACCTTTAGCCTAGGTCATTGTGTGTTCCCATTGCTCTGTAAAACTCAACAGTAATTAAAATGTTAAATTAATCTGAAAATTTTGTAGGTCCTGGACATTCGGCAACTGAAATTTCTGAGCAGTTACCAATGCCTTCTATTGTCAAAGCGCATGCACTCATAATCTACTATGAAAATACACCCTTCTAACATCGTATGGCTTCTTACTAATGTGAAGAGAAGGTAAACCCGGCATTAAGCTATCTGGATAGGCTAAAATTCCAACAGACATGCAAAAGGTATCTTGCAGTTACCAAGTCAACACTAAACGAAAACAAAAAATGCTGAAGTACTTAGCAGGTCAGGTAGCATCTGTGGAGAGAAGAACAATTAACATTTCAGATTTTGTTCTTTCATCAGAACTGTTCATCGACCAAAAATATTAACTCTGTTTCTCTCTCCGCAGATGCTGTCAGGACAGCTGTGTATTTCCAGCATTTTCTGCTTCTATTTCAGATTTCCAGCATCTGCAGTATTCTGCTTTTCAACAATGAACAAATTTGATTCAGGATTCTGTATAAACTACTTGCCTGAACTCAGTCACTTCAACATCCTTTCGTGTCAGTTCTGACTGCTGATGCACAAGGTGGGATGATAATTCATTACATTTGTTGTGCATGTTTTGCACTTGATTCCTGGTTTCCTTCAACTCATCCTCCAACATCTGTTATTACCATAACCGGAACAAAAACAGAATCAATAGACACAAGTATTTACAGTAAAGAAGATATCACTTATGACAGAACACAGAATTGCAGTCTTCTCATTAGGGAAGTACAATTTAAATATAAAAAAAAGTTAAGCAGAGGTTAATGTGCAGCTCCTTAGCAAAATGTCTTTCCACAAATAGGAGGCCAACTAGCTTTGAATGTAAGGTATGCTGTTCCACACGTGTGGATGGAGCAGCAACAGTTTATTTGGCTGGATTATTTCTTAAAGTGACATTTGTTTTGGCTTTGGATACGACACAATGTATGTGATAAGCACAATAAATGCAACCTTATAAACAAGCTCCTTTATTTGACATTATGTACCAGTTACATTTAATCAGATGTGTTGTAACATATTGCAGCCTCAACCTGCAACACTGCCACAGTGTGAAATATGGGTTCAATCTTCCAGTCCCAAGTGCCCTTGTGAGAAGGTGTTGAGCAGAGAGTAGACAGCATCTCACAGAGGAGGGGTGTGAAAAAAAAATCAGTCATCCACACATTACTCACACACCTCAAAGCTATCACTGTGTGCTCTTTCATAAATGCAACCAAAGACAGATAATACTGAAAACAACAATTTTTTTTAATTACATCAGGATTTTTCATGCTATCGACTATTATTTTGCTATCTTGTTGGCTTCAGGTACAACATAAAAATTAATTGCTTATTCAATATCAGTAAAACAATTCCTGCTACATGCAAGTATTGCTACATGCAGGGTTTTCTCTGTCCCAATCTTCTGATGATTAAATAATTTTGCTGTATTTTAATCAGGGGTCACTTTCAACAGACCCAAGTGATCATTTTTAAAATAAATATTCTGCTCAAATTTAACTGGATGTCCCAAAACTGATGCCTTGCAAAAGACACTTGACAAAACTCCACAAAAAAGGCTATTAGTTAAACTCAAAACTGTGAGAATTTAGAATAAAATCTACAAATGGATAAGATACCAGTTGCATGACAGGAAACAGCATGTGCTCATAACAGAAGCTGTGTCAGAGTAGGTTGGGATGCCTCTGGGCTTGACATTTGGATCACTATAGTTTCTAGCAAAAGTGAACGACCAGTGTACAAGAACTCAATACAAGGTGGTCAAAATTGCAGATGGTACCAGACTAGCAGGGAAGGCGGAATTGGAGAAGGCAGCTCAGAAATTACAAAATGAGTTGGTTACATTGTAAGTAAACAGACAATGCGAGATGAAATTTAATGCAGACAAGTGTAAAATGCTACAAATAATAATAGTAACATGTACACTGAATGAAATAGCTGAGGATAAAGTAAAAAAAAGCCTGAGTAGACTCAACTATCAACATGTCTAACCAATGCAGAGTGTGATTAAGGTAAACAATATTTATTAGGAGTCACAGAATTTTCCTGGCACAGACAACTTGGAGCAGCATCCAGATTCACAGCTGATCAACACCATTGCAGTTCAATATTGGTTATTACGTACCAGATAAGTGCAAAGCCCAAAACAGTGGATCTCCATCGAGGAAAGCAAAACAAATATTAAATGCTTTCCTAAACAGGGAATGATTAACTTTTTTTAAAATGCACCTTGCTTAGATAGGGAAGCATTTTATCTGAAAGTATTCCCTTCCTGTGCTTTCACCATTAATCATTTCAGCACAAACTGTAGTTGTGGAAGCATCCACAAAGAAATTAAGTTCCAACCGCTATGAAAATGTTTCTGAAAGTTGTTCTTCATTTATTATTTGATTTTTAATTTTCTCCCATTATCACATGGAAACTATTAGGCATTACACTGTTTGTTAGCTGAAAGAGCAGAACTGATTGAACTATAGGGTAATGCACAACTTGCTGCTTGATTCTTATTCCAATCTGTTTTAAATTTTCTTCCCAGTTTTGTCTTGCAAAGTTTGCAGATCCTCCAATAGTACACCACAAGGTTTTGTAGAAACGTGTACCAAGGGACCCACCTTCTGACAAAGCAGACTCCGACACATCAGGATAACATGAAGGCAGCTTTCAAAGCTCCAGCTAATAAGGAAGTCCTTGTGACTCAAGATTTAAAATGATGTTCATAAAATCTGGGAATAACAGCATCTATAGATCCTACAGTTTCCTTTTCCAAGATTAACAGCAACACATGCTGTGGGTTAAGTGGCTCGAAGTCCATATACCTCGTTGAAAAACTTGGTTGAGTTTAAAAAAAACCTTCATTTGATTTGAAATTTATTAGTTCAGTCTGCTGTAAATTTGCTCCGATTGGGGCAATTTTGAAAACAGCAGCTATATTTATCACTACAATCCAAAGCAAACTGCCTGACTTCTTGATAGCAAGGCACTGTGTGTCTCTGCAAGTTCACTGCTTCCTCCTCAAAAGGTAGGGCTGGGCGGTCAGAGACCTTAAGGCTGTGGCGAAGAGGCATTGTCAATAGGAGTAGTAATCCAGAGACCCAGGATAATGCTCTGGGTTTAAATCTTAATTCAATAAAAATCTGGAATTAAGTGTCTAATGATCACCATGAAACCATTGTTGATTGTTGTAAAAACCCATTTGGTTCACTAATGTCCTTCAGGGAAGGAAATCTGCCGTTCTTACCTGGTCTGTGACTCCAGACCCACAGCAATATGGTTGACTCTTAAATGCCCTCTGAACAAGGGCAATTAGGGATGGGCAACAAAAGCTGGCCTAGCCAGCGACGCCCACATCCCATGAATGAGTAAACAAAAACTAATGCCTGTCCACACCCAGCTGACAATTTTCCACCAGATCATCTTCTCCAGTAGTGTGCAATAACATTTTTTTTTCTACAAGTTCCTACCCTTTGCTACAAAAAGAAGCTATTGTGTTAACTTTCAGGGATTCATCCTCTTTGAAATGTGTATCTTTCACTAGTGCCTTCAAAGAGCACATTCTTCAGTAGCAGAGACACTCTTCCAGATCGTTCTTAATCATTAACCAATTCTCACCAAATCCTTATTTGTGGATACAGGCTTTCCCAGGAGCTGAAAATGGTGACGTAAATGATGGCATTACTGGCATCAGAACTGCATTGGTTATCAAAAGTTTATATTGAATGCAACAATCACACATTGGGATTGAATGATCCCCTATACACCAAGAAATCCCAGTTACAAGTCCATGTTATGGCTGGTGAAGTCCATAGAGTGGTTGAGGTGATTATCATTCTTTCACCATCTAAAGAGACTACAACTGATATACTTCATTCATCCTTGCTCACCATATTAAGATGACATTGCATCTTGCTGATCCAGCTGCCTGCAAGTTCGTGAAGTATAAGATTTCAAAGAAGGCGTCCTTTAACTTTTTGCCCAAGGCTTTGATAAGCCTGGAAAACCCAAGAGAATGTGTGCAGCATCTTCCTACACTTATGAAGTCTTCTGTGACCAAAGGACACAGAACAGTATATCACCCATTATGATTAAAATTTCCACACTAGGTTTCTCCTACATCACTTTTAACTCTTGTGGCATTTCCCCTTGCAGGGGATATCTGATTGGGAGATGGACAGAATTGGACCTTCTAAACATTAACAATTATATGAAACAAAATCACAGAAATAAGAAGCACTTCAGGCAGGTAAGAAAAGATGATACACAAAGATGGGAACTGATATTCCCTTACAAAGGCTGATCTCCATTGAGCTGTATTGGAACAAGGGGAATAGAGTGAGTATGTGTGCCATATCCTCCACCAATAGTGCTCTGAGAAAAGTGCAAAGCATTTTACATTAATTTGGTCTGTTCGCAGTTTTATTTTTTAATCATATTCCATTTTGTAATTTAAAAAAGTAATCAGCTTAATGAAATTTATAAATCCTAAGCCAGCATATAATTTTCAACTTCCTGTTGTCCATAAAGCTACTGTTGCAGGTCAACCACTATTCTGGAAACTGCCCAATGTTCACACATAGCAGGCAGCACCTAAAGCGGGAGGCAACACAAGCCAGCTTTTTAAAAATTTATTCATTCACAGGATATTGCCAGCTAGGCCGACATTTATTAGCCATCCCTAATTGCCCTGGAGAAGGTGGTGGTGAGCTGTATTCTTGAACCACTGCAGTCCATGTGGTGTAGGTGCACCCACAGTGCTGGTAGGAAGGGATTTTGGGATCCTTGATTTTGACCCAGCGACAGTGAAGGAACAGCAATATTAGTTTCAAGTCAAGTTGGTCAGTGGCTTGGAGGGGAACATGCAGGTTGTGGTGTTCTCATGCATCTGCTACACTTGTCCTTCTAGGTGGCAGGTTTGGAAGGTGTTGTCAAAGGAGCCTTGGTGAATTGCTGCAGTGCATCTTATAGATGGTACACAGAGCTGCCACTGGTAGAGGTGGAATGAATGAATGAATGGCGGAATGAATGTTTAAGATGGTGAATGGGGTGCCAATTGAGCAGGCTGCTTTGCCCTGGATGGTGTTGACAGAAGGATGCTTTAGTGATTGGAAGCCAGTGTCCAGTGGCATACCACAGGGATCTGTGCTCGGTCCCCTATTATTTGTCATTTATATAAACGACATAGATGACTATGCGGGGGTTAGGGTTAGTAAGTTTGCGGATGACATAAAGATTGGCTGGGTGGTTAACAGTGAGGTTGAATGTCTTGGGCTACAGGAAGATATACGCGGGATGGTCAAAAGGGCAGATAAGTGGCAGATGGAATTTAACCCTGAAAAGTGTGAGGTGATACACTTTGGAAGGAGTAATTTGACAAGGAAGTATTCAATGAACAGCATGACACTAGGAAGTTCTGAGGAATAAAGGGACCTTGGCGTGTGTGTCCATACATCTCTGAAGGCAGAGGGGCATGTTAGTGGGGTAGTGAAAAAGGCATATGGGACACTTGCCTTTATCAATCGAGGCATAGATTTCAAAAGTAGGGAGGTCATGTTGGAGTTATATAGAACCTTGGTGAGGCCACAGCTGTGGTACTGTGTGCAGTTCTGGTCACCACATTATAGGAAGGATGTGATTGCACTGGAGGGGATGCAGAGGAGATTCACCAGGATGTTGCCTGGGATGAAACATTTAAGTTATAAAGAGAGATTGGCTAGACTTGGGTTGTTTTCGTTGGAGCAGAGAAGACTGAGGGGCAGCCTGATCAAGGTGTACAAGATTATGAGGCGCATGGACAGGGTGGATAGGGAGCAGCTGTTCCCCTTAGCTGAAGGATCAGTCACGAGGGGACATAAGTTCAAGGTGAGGTGCAGGAGGTTTAGGGGGGGATGTGAGGAAAAACTTTTTTACCCAGAGGGTGGTGACGGTCTGGAATGCACTGCCTGGGAGGGTGGTGGAGGCGGGTTACCTCACATCCTTGAAAAAGTACCTGGATGAGCACTTGGCACGTCATAACATTCAAGGCTATGGGCCAAGTGCTGGTAAATGGGATTAGGTAGGTAGGTCAGGTGTTTCTCACGTATTGGTGCAGACTCAATGGGCCGAAGGGCCTCTTCTGCAATGTGATTCTGTGATTCTCGAGTGTTGTTGGGACAGCACTCATCCAGGAAAGTGGAGAGCATTCCACCACGCTCCTCTCCACTTCACACATAGGCAGTAACTTGAAAATCTACTCCATAATCACAAAGTTAAAAAATGAACAGCAACAAAAACACTGGGAAAAGACAGCAGACCACATGAAGTCCAGGGGAAAATCAAGATTAAGCAAGAATAAAGAATTATTGGCAGAAAAATCTACGAAATTGTATTTCTCAATTTTTGGCAAAATAGTGATACAAGTGTAATTCTTATAAAATAATTAGTTCTTTCCTAAGACCAAATTTAAACAATGATTGTCTTGTTACTCCAACAGGAAAAGAAAAAGAATAGATTCAGGGAAATAATAAAGGAAAGGAGGCAAAAGGAAAAAAACATATAAAACTAGAGCAATATACATGAGAAACTGAGATATAAGCCCACATTATTTCTAACAGTAGACTTAGCATTTGCTCCTAAACTGATGCCAAGTAGAAAACTTGGGCTGTTATTGAAAAATGTAGCTAAATTCAATATGCAGCTGCAAAGAGATAGTGTGGGCCATAAAAACACAAATGTACTCCACAGAATCAGAGATTGTGACAGCACAGAAGGCCGTTCAGCCCATCATGTTTGCACTGGCTCTCCGCATGAGCAATTCCCATAGCGCCAATCTCCCGCCTTCTCCAAGTAACCCTGCACATTCTTCCTTCTTAGATAACAGTCTAATTCCCTTTTGAATGCTTCGATTGAACCTGCCTTCACCACACTCTCAGGTAGTGCATTTCATACCTTAACCAGTCGCTATGTGGAAATGTTTTTTCTCATATCACTTTTGCTTCTTTTGCCAATTACTTTAAATCTGTGCCCTCTTGCTCTCAACAGTTCCTCCTTATCTACTTTGTCCAGGCCCCTCATGATTTTGAATATCTCTATCAAATCTCTTTTCAGCCTTCCTTTCTCCAAGGGGAACAGTCTCAACTTCTCCAATCTATTTTCATAACTGAAGTTCCTCATCCTTGGAACAATTCTCGTGAATCTTTTCTCTCCAATGCCTTCACATTTTTCCTAAAGTGCGACAAAAGGAAGCAAGTATATCACAAGCAATTGTTTACACTAGACAACTGGCCATCAAAATAGCTTAAATTATAATTTCCTTCTTCCTTTGCCTTTCTCCAAAGAACATGCAGACTTCTAGGCAAGCAAGCAACAGCCTCCTCCAACATTATAGTACAAGTGTAAGCTTGGCTAACACTGACTTTCCTGCTCTGTTGCTAGGCCAGCAACCCAGCAAAGATTGGCAAATTGCTCTAGTAGAATATGCACTGTGTTCCAAGTGTAAAAAACATTTTAAAATTTTTACATTCTTCTCCCAAAACCATTTCAAACGTGTATTAGCCATGGAAATAAACTACTGCACAAAAGTTTGACAGAAGAAAACAGAGAAGATAGAGCACAAAAAAGTGTCAAAAATACAGGGGTACAAATTAAGAAAATGCAAGATTTTAGATATTTGAAAACTTCAATTTTTTTTTGCATTCTCTAGAATATGAATGTGCAATCCACTGTGAGGTAAAGGAACACAGGAACAGCAGGAGATCTTTCAGCCCCCTCAATCCTCTTTCACCATTCCACTAGATCATAGCTGATGTGCATCTTATCTTTTCTTACCCGCCTTGATTCCTTATCTATATAACTTCCAACAATCGCAGCATAATTTCCACCCCTTCATCTTCCAGATCTCTTGGTCATCCCGCCCAGAAAGCATTTCAGGATGAGGAAGCAATGTACACCAGGCTTTGCTTCCTCACAACATTGCAGTATACGTATTATTTATTGCACTTTACAAAGGATTGAGCCTGTGAGTAAACTACAGACAGTTCCATCTTTTAAACATTAGATCTCGTACTCCTTTAAGGTTACATTTTGTGCATGGGAATTGTGGAATTCAATCATATGGTAAGTCAAGAGGAAAAGTTACTGTGATATACTTTTCAGTAGCTAAGAAAGATCTCCATTGCCTTAAAAGTAATAATATTGTGCAAAGATGAAACGATAATGGGATCATGTTATATTAACAATGAGACATATGTGATTTCTAATATAATATTTTCAGTTGGTTTTCCACTTTGCAGTATTAATTTTTTAAAAGCTATGGGTTTTAAGTGAATGAATTTAAATGAACACGAGGCCCATGGGGTACATTCCACTATGTGACTTGTTATTAAAGAAAATTCCATGAAGTCAATACAGATGAAAGCATCTTGTGAAATCTTACCCAAGAGTCCCTTCTCATACCTTTACTTTGGAGTCAATGTCAGACTTCTCTTCCTTCCACTGGGCTGCTTGTTTCTCCAGGTCATTTAGCAGGTCAGAGCAGCGTGTGCTTAATCCCTGCTTTTCTTCCTCCAGATTTTTCAGAAGCAAGCTGGTTTTCTCCTCGACCTTCAGAGCACATTCCTTAGCGTCCTGCACAAGTGTACCAAACAGGTCAAAAAACAAACGCAAGAATTAACAAGTAAACATTTTTTTCTAGCTTTGTACACACAGCAGCCCTAGGTAGTTGACATGTGAAGTCACCTGTTGGTTTTTTTGGTCTCCTTTCATGCAGGTAGAAGGGTCATATCTTACTTCAATGACAGCTTTGATGAGAGTACATTTACAGAAGCCCATTAATTGATCGAACTGCCTTTGATGCTGTCCCCAGCTATTCTTGAGACCCACAAAAACACAATCTTTCAGGCACTGTCCTTATCAATTAATAATGTAAGTCCCATCAGAATCTAATTAGGAGAAGTCACATCTTCACACTCCTACTTCTTTGCTCCACATTCATCATTAACTATTTATCTAGAAAGTTATAAAGCTAAGATTCTTAGCTTTTAAGATGCTTTCTCTGAGTTTTGCACACAGCATAAAACCACAAGGCTTTAAAGTGCCTCAAGGCCTAAGGCACTTTTCCAAATGACATGCTTACAAGGGAATGTCACAAAGCAGCTACAGCTTCAGTGACAGGGACAGAGGTCTAATAACATGCGCCAAAAAACAAAGATTTTACCAAATCTACAACAGGAGTTGTTCTCAAACATTTTTGAATACAAATTAAACAAAAATAAGTTCTACTGAAAATTCTTGAACAATGAGCAAAATCATTATACTGTGATGTGGACAACAATTGTTAATTCAGACAGCAAACTGAGACTGGAAACATGGTTTTACAATGTTAATTGTGAGAGCTGAAAAAAAATCCCAAAACATGAAGCTAGTGGGCATTTTAATGCTCGAGCCACTATACCTTATAATCCTGGTTTTTATTCTTAAGTTTTTCCTTCAGATCAGTTACTTCCTTCTGCACTGATATAATGTTGTCATTGACAGCAATTTTCCGCTGAATTAAGTTGTTTATTTCCTTCTGTTGGCATCTAACCTGCTGTTGAGGACATTAAAAAGAACATAGGAGCATTTTAAAATGAGATCAGACTTCGCTAATGACAATCATAATATTACTCAAAAATTAATAATTAAAGAACAAGCTTTTTCAAATCAGATTTGCCCTTGGTAATAGTTAGTGGGTCTATGGCACTGTATGCTACTGCTGACACCTTCAAATGTAAATTGATGCAACAGAGAACTGAAGTTTGTGTGGCCTGCATGGAAAAAAATGTTCATAAGTGAAACTCTCATGTACAAGATAAGGGAATTGTCCTGCTATTGAAAAGCTATACGTGACTGTTTTGATGAATTTTGTACACTGGAGGAAGTAAATGGCATATAAAATGTTTTATCCTAAGTAGACACGTTCAAATAGAAGTGCACTTAAGACATACAAATACTAATTAAATATGTCACCATGTTTTACTAACGATCAGTTAATTGCATCTGTGTCTGATCGGCACGCATCAATATGTTCCTCTTACAGTTTATAAAAGGATATTTTAGGAACATAAGAAATAAGAGGAGTAGGCCATTCATTCTCTCGAGCCTGCGCCACCATTCAACTAGGCTGATCTTCTACCTCAACCCCATTTTCCCTCACTATCCCCATATCCCTTGATGGTTTTACAATTGAGAAATCTATCACTCTTTGTCTTGAACATGCTCAATGACCAAGCCTCAATAGCCCTCTGGGGTAGAGAATTCCAAAAATTCACCACCCTCTGAGTGAAGAAATTCTTCCCTATCTCAGTTCCAAATGGCCTACCCCTTATTCTGAAACAGTGCTTCCCACCCCCCACAATCCAACCCCCCCCACCACCTCCACCAGCTCTAGATTCCCCCAGCCAGGGGAAACATCATTCCTGCATCTACCCTGTCGAGCCCCGTAAGAATTTTTTATGTTTCAATGAGATCACCTCTCATCCTTCTAAACTCTAGAGAATACAGGCCCAGTCTCCTCAATCTCTGCTCATTAGACAATCCCACCATCCCAGGAATCAGCCTGGTGAACCTTCATTGCTCTATGGCAACAATATCCTTCCTTAGGTAAGGAGACCAAAACTGCACACAATACTCCAGGTGCAATCTCACCAAGGCGCTATGCAATTGCACTAAGGCATCTTTACTCGTGTACCCAATTCCTATTTCAATAAAGGTCAACATGCTATTTGCCTTCCTAATTGCTAGTTGCAGCTGCATGTTATCTTCCAGTGACTCAAAAGCACCTAGGTCCCTTTGGACATCAACATTTGCCAATCTCTCACTGTTTAAGAAATACTCTGAATTTTTGTTTTTCTTCGCAGTGTGAACAACTTCACATTTTTCCCACATTATATTCCATCTGCCATGTTCTTGCCCCACTCACTTAGCCTGTCCAAATCCCCTTGAAGCCTCTCCTCACAACTCACATTCCCACTTAGTTTTGTGTCATCAGCAAACTTGAAAACATTACATTTGGTCCCCAAATCTAAATAATTGATATGGTAATGGCTAGCTGAGGCACTAATGTTTGCAGTACCCCACTAGTCACAGCCTGCCATCCTAAGAATGACCTGCTTATTCCTACTCTGTTTTCTGTCTGTTAACCATTTTCAATTCATGCCATGATATTACCCTCAATTTTTTTTGCTAACCATTCCTGTGTGAAAACTTATCGAAAGCTTTCTGAAAATCCAAAAACAGCATATCCACTGGTTCCCCCTTATCAATTCTGCTAGTAACATTTCCCCAAAAACTCCAACAGGTTTGTCAAAACGATTTCACTTTCATAAATCGATGTTGTCTTTGTCCAACCTCATCATTATTTTCCAAGTGTCCAGTTATCACATCCTTCATAGTATATTTCCCTACTACTGACGTCAGGCTAACAGGTCTGTAGTTTCCCATTTTCTCTCTCCTTCCTTTCTTAGATAGTGGGGTGACATTTGCCAGCTTTCAATCTGCAGGAACCATTCCAGACTCTATAGAATTTTGAAATATGACCACCAACACATCCACTATCTCAACAGCCACCTCTTTCAACACTCTGGAACGTAGATCATCAGGTCCAGGGGGATTTACCAACTTTCAGTCCCATTAACTTCTCCAGAACTATTTTTCTACTATTAATAATTTCTTTCAATTTCTCATTTTCATTACTCTCTTGATTCTCCAGTATCCCTGGGAGGTTTTTGTATCTTCCTCCGTGAAGGCAGACACAAAGTTTTTTTTTTAGTTCCTCTGCTAATTCCTTATTCCCCATTATAAATTCTCAATTCTCTGTCTGTGGAGGGCCCATATTTGTCTTTGCTAATCTTTTCTTTTTCACATACCTATAGAAGCTTTTACAGTCTGTTTTGTGTTTCTGGCTAGTTTATTTTAATATTCTGCTTTCCTTTTCTTTATCAGTTTCTTGGTCCTCCTTTGTGGATATCTTAAGTGCTCCCAATCTTCAGTACTTTTTTAGGAACTTCATATGCCTCTTCTTTTGATCTAATACAATTTGTAACTTCTAATTAGCCACATTTGGATCACTTTCCCTGCCTTTCTTGTGCCTCCGGGGAATGTATATTTGTTGTAAACCATGTATTAATTCTTTAAATACTAACCATTGCCTGTCAAGTGTCTTATCTTTTAATGCAATTTCCAAATCTACCTGAGCCAATTTGTCCCTTATGCCTTCATAGTTTCCTTTGTTTAGACTTAAGACTGTAGTTTTGAATTAAACTACATAACTATATTATGGTCACTCTTCTCTAAAGGCTCCCTTACAACGAGATTATTACCATTTCTTGTTGTACAATGCCAGATCAAAACTAGCCCATTCTCTAGTAGGTTCCTCAACATACTGTTTTAAGAAAACCATCTCATATACATTCCAGGAATTTATCCTCTACAGGATTAATACTAATTAGGTTTGCCCAGTATATATGAAGACTGAAGTCCCCCATGATTACTGTATTACCACTATTACATGCACCTCTAATTTCCTGATTTATACAGTGCCCTACATTATCACTACTGTTTGGTGGCCTATAAACAATTGCCACCAACGTTTGCATTTTCTTAGCTCAACCCAAACTGATTCTATATATTGATCTTCTGATCTAGGATCCGCTCTCACTAATGTACTGAACTCATCCTTTGTTAATAAAGTAACCCCACATCCTTTTCCTTTTTGCCTATCCTTCCTAAGTGTTGAATACCCTTGGATAATCAATTTCCATCTTTGGTCACCCTGCAGGCATGTCTCTGTAATGGCAATTAGATCACATCCATTTACTTCTATTTGTGTTATCAATCCATCTTCTTGTTGCGTATGCTGTGTGCATTCAGATAGAGTGCCTTTAATTTAAAGTTTTTCCATATTTGGAACCTATTTGATGCTGGCCTTTGTTTCCACTGCCTTTCAACTTCACGTACTACTTTTCTTATTCTTTTTCTTCTTACCATTACCAGCTTTGTTTCTTTCCTATCTGAATTCCCTCTCAGGTTCCCATTCCGCTGCCAATCTAGTTTAAATCCTCACCAACACTAGCAAATTTCCCTGTGATTTCCCTTTTGGTCCCGGTCCTGATAAGGTTTAACCTGTCCTCCTTGTACAGGTCCCAACTGCCTCAAAAATCTAAAGCCCTCCCTCCTGCACCATCTCTTCAGCCACGTGTTCATTTTCTCTTTCTTCCTATTTCTGTATTCGCTAGCACGTGGCATCAGGAGTAATCCTAAGATTATGTCTTTTAAGTCCTGCTTTTTAATCTTTTTCCTACCTTTCTAAAATCTACTTTTAGAACTTCATCTCTCTTTCTACCTACATCGTTGGTACCGATATGGACCACAACCTCTAGCTGTTCACCCTCCTCTATAAGAACGTCCTGCAGCTGCTCAGTGATATCCTCGACCCTGGCATCAGTGAGGCAACATACCATCCTGGAGTCACATCTACAGCCACAGAAAAGCCTGTCTATTTCCATAACCATTGAATCCCCTACCACTATTGCTTTGTCACTCTTCCTCCTTCCCTCCCATGCAACTGAGTCACCCAAGGTGTCACAGGCTTGGCTCTGACTGCACTCCCCTGAGGAACCATTGCCCTCACCAGTATCCCAAATGGAAAACCGGTTAGCGAGCGAGATGGCCTGACGGGAATCCTGCACCACCTGCCTGGTCCTGCTAGACTGTCTGACAGTCACCCATTCCATCTCTGCCTGCGCTCTCTTAAACTGCGGTTGTGACCACATGCCTTAAACGTGTTATCCACATAAACAAAAACAAGAATACCTGGAAAAACTCAGCAGGTCTGGCAGCATCTGTGGAAGGGAGCACAATTAACATTTCGAGTCCGCATGACTCTTCAACAGAACTAAGGAAAAACTGATTGCGGACTCGAAACGTTAACTGTGCTCCCTTCCACAGATGCTGCCAAGACCGGATGAGTTTTTCCAGGTATTTTTGTTTTTGTTTTCGACTTCCAGCATCCGCAGTTTTTTGCTTTTATCTTAGTGTTACCCACATAGTTCTCAACCTCGCAGCTATGCCTCAGTGACTCCAACCATCACTCGAGTTTCGAAAACTGGAGCTCAAGTTTCTGCAGCTGGTGACACTTGCTGCATATGTGATCACTGAGGCTATGGAAAGGATCCACAACTTCCCACCTGTCACAAAATGTGCATTCCACGTGGCCAAGCTGCCTTGCCATACCTTAACTTTTCTTGACTTTACAGATTACTTATTATAAATTGGATATTAGAAAATAGAATGTAAAATTACGCACCAGCTACTCACCAATCAGCTCCTTCCCCTGTGCCAACGTCACTTTTTATTCCTGATGTCACGTTTCAAACTCTATCTGTGCTCCACTCCCGCCAGCCATTTCTAATGCCCCGCTCAGTTCTCACTCCTTCCTGCCATTCTCCAATTAGCTAATTACTGATTTTTTTGAATGATTCTTTATTAATGCCCTCCTCACAACCACTTAATGTATTACTTTAAACCTTAGTTAAACAATAAACCTTACCACTTAAAAATAAAACAGTAGACTCACCAGCATCTTACTTCCCTTCTGCTTACATCTAATAAAGTTTTATCAATAAGAATAAACCTTACTAATACTGATAAACCCGACTAATACTCAATACACCTTACTAGTGGTAACAAGCCTTACTTAAAAATAGAAGATAAGACTTACCAACTACTCATTTGTTAGTTGTTATGAATAGTTAATATTTTAAATTTTTGTTAAACGTCCAGTTATTTAGATTCAGTCCCTAAGCAGCAATACTCATCAGCCAATCAACTTACGGCATTCCTGTGAGGTTACTGTTCACTTTTTTTCAAACTCAGGGCTCCTGGACCTCTCTCACCGAAGGTAATGTGTGTAGGCTTCACTCCTCAGGCTTTATTTATCCGCTCCCTAGTCTGTGTTTCCCCCGCACATTTGCTCCTTTCCTCCTTTCTCCCTGAAGGCAAGTGCTGTAGGCCTCGCACCTCGGACTTTATTTAAAACATCTTTTGACCAGAAAGGACATATTATACCTCCATATAGGACTTTCTTTTATTTGTTTTACCAATGAGACCTGAATTCAGATCTTAAAATACTAAGTTTATTTTTAAATAATTTAAGCCCACCTAAATATTTAGAACTTTAATACAATATAAATATCATTTGTGGTTTGTTGTCTAGAGGTTGATCAACCTCAGCCAATTGTTGAACAACTGAGCAAAGTAAGAAAAAATATTTGTGATATATAGCACTTCATCATGACTATTAGAAATGACTCAAAGCACTTCATTTTCAATCAACTGCTTTGCAATGCAATGACTTATTACAAAGGCAAAGACAAAACAACAATCTATGGAGATTTCCCACATGGAATAAAAGCACGCTTAATACTTAAAAACTGTTTTCTTTTAGAATACAATAGCATGTGGGATAAAAGGTAACCTGAACAGCGAGGAGTTTATCCAGTGTTATGATAAGCCATACTGAAGATTTGAGCTCTCGCTTCCCTCAGATGTGTGGCTGTATCCAGAAAGGAGCATCAAGGCTATAATTACCAGTGGCAGCCCCGGGTCAAAGGGCACTAATACAGCCCACGTTCCAAATCTTGGTCATGAATCAGCAATGTCTCTGCTGGAAGTGTGGATATCAGTCCAGTACAAAATTGAGGTTTCCTGTGCCCATGGCAAAATATGATTGTGATACCCATGGTCAATATTCACATGCAAATAATGGCCCCTTGAACAGGAACAACCATCACAAATGGAACTGGGCCCGAGCCTTCAGTAAGGCAAGGAGAAAACTGTGACATAGAATATTTAAGAAACATATTTCAATATTTTTTCCATTTAATTTTAATGAGAAAAATAAATGAGTGAAAGTTTTTCTTCTCCACAATAGTATTTGACCCCATTTTGCAAATTGACCTAAAAAATGTCATTAGAATTCCAATTTTCTATCCTAACAATTTCTCATAATGCTAGCTTAAAGGGCATCGCCTTAATGTGAACGCAAAACAATTTAATTCCATAAGAAGCATTAAAACTCATTAGTGTATTATTTGCGCATACAGCTATCATAACAAATACGACGTACAATAGTTCTGGTTATTCTCCTGAACTAAACAAATGAAAGATTGCCAACAGTGTCCACAAATCTTAAAGCTAAAATAATTCAGAGTTCTAGGGCTCAAATTATAAATATCACGTACAAATTGTGGCTTTACCAATATATGCTGATTAAAAAAGATGAATATACTTCCATCCTACTTCTAAAAAATCTTTCCTCATCTATCAAATGCAACAAAGGTGAAGGTAGTCAGCCTATTTACTTAAAAGAAATGCATTTATTAGGGGCAAACTCCTTTTTAATACATTTCATCTCCTCTTTTATGCTTGCTTCACCTTGAACCACACGCTAATCCAGCCTCAAGCTTACTGACAACCTGCTCCCGGACCCCTAATATTGCTGTAGTGCAACCAGACGCCAAGGGCTGCCCAGAAACAGTCTCAGGTTCTGCCTCAAAATCTCCATTCAAAGTTTCCCCAGGATTGTAAATCACCATTCTCAGCTGCATAACATGAGGGATCTAGAACAGAAATGCATGTCTTACTACTCCATGTGCAGCATGCATACTGCATCACTGCACCATCTCTAACAATTATTTTAAATGTTTCAAATTCCAGTGAATCACAAAGACAGAATCGAAATTGGCCATTTGACAAATTTTCAAAGCATAACATGAAGTGGAGATCATACTAGTTATAAGGAGTAAGACCAGCTTTAGGGAAGGAAATCTGCTGTCCTTACCTGGTCTGGCCAACATGCGACTCCAGATCCACAGCAATGTGGTTGACTCTTAAATGCCCTCTGAAGAAGGGCAATGAGGAATGGACAATAAATGCTGGCCTAGCCAGCAACACCCACATTCCATGAATGAATTTTTAAAAAGCTAGAAAGTAGCTACTTGTCCATACAACTGATTAAAATGCTGTAAGCAATCAAAGAATGGAACAATACACATTAGTCTTTCTGCTACATATGTGGAATCAATCAATTGTGCTGTTGGGATGTTCAAGTATTCACATGAGAAAACCAAAACGTTAAAGATTAAAAGAGCCAAATGTCACTCTATAGTTTTAAAGATATTGAAATGTTAAATGACTTGGCAACTTGATTTAGAGTGCCTCGGTTCTCCACCAAATTAGTTTTTTTTCTCTCTTTATACAAAAGTTACACTCATTAGTTTATGCAACTTACATGGCATACAATAGGCTGTATGGGTTATCTTTTTAGAAAGATTCTTTCAACTTGCCAGTAGTACAGTTTTGAAAGTTACGAGTCAACCAAAAAATCGATTCTCATTGTGATCAATATCCCATTCAAATTTCAGCATTCTAATATTCTATATATTTTGATATAATTTATTCTGTTCTTTCTTTCACTTGAAGGATGGAATAAATTACATTAAACTATATATAATTCAATTCAGACGGGGTTAAAGGTACAGCATGCATTTCAAACAATGCTTTTCATTTTACTTTGATCTGTTAAATAACTTGAAAAACACAATTGTATTCTTGAGATCTTGAAAACACCTGTAAAAGATTTAAAGGTACTGCTTAGAGATGTAATTAATTGCCATGGGGGAGAATTACTTAAAAAGCTTTTGAAAATGCTAGTTTTATCCCTATTTGGATCAAATTTTATACAGTAATCTAGTGGGACTTCAATACTGTTCGACAATGTGAGTCAAAGATT
Source organism: Carcharodon carcharias (assembly GCF_017639515.1). Classification (NCBI taxonomy): domain Eukaryota; kingdom Metazoa; phylum Chordata; class Chondrichthyes; order Lamniformes; family Lamnidae; genus Carcharodon; species Carcharodon carcharias. The sequence continues at coordinate 121,325,332 of NC_054470.1, read as the reverse complement.
TTGAAATGCAGATAATGAGGTAGACAAGAAATATTTTATAAACCCAGTGGAGTTTTCTTGGTTGATGAGGATTAAAAAGTTAAGAGTTGCAGGAAAAAAGCTTAGTGTTTGGAATTTAGTGTGCACATCAACACAAAGCTAATTAAATAAAAATTCTTAGATGAAATAACAGAAGTCATGTAAGAATAACAATGGCATCTTGCAATCACAAATCTATAACTTGGGAGCATCGAATGAAGCTTTATGGGTAGAGCTTAGGAATAAAAAAGGGGCAGCCACATGGTTAGGTGTTTATTACAGACCCCCAGATAGTCAGCAGGAAATTGAGGAGCAAATATGTGCACAATTTGTGGAAGTGTGTAAAAACAATAATATTAGGTGATTTCAACTTTCCCAACATTAATTGGGAAAGACATAGTGTTAAGGGCTTGGATGGAGTGGATTTCTTGAAATGTGTACAGGAGAACTTTTTAGGTCAATTTGTAGAGGGTCCAAGGGACAGCGCAATGCTGGACCTAATTCTAGGGAATGAAGCCGGACAGGTCGCTGAGGTGGTGATGGGGGAACATTTTAGTGATAGCGATCACAACATGGTACAATTTAAGCTTGTTATGGGCAAAGAAATAGACAAGTTGCAAAAAAGTGTTTTGGATTGGGGAGAGCGGATGTTAGTAAAATAAGGCAGGATCAGCCAAGGTAGACTGGGAACAGCTACTTGTGGGGAAATCTACAGAAGAGCAGTGGGGGCCGTTCAAAAAGGAAATGGGGAGGGTACAGGCTCAATATGTTCCCTCTAGGGTGATAGGAAGGAGTAGCAAGCCCAGAGAACCATGGATGACCAGGAATATTCAGGATTTGATGAGAAGGAAAAGAGAGGCCTTCTAGCAGGTACAAGGGGAAGAAATCAGCGGAGGCATTAGTGCAGTACCGAAAGTGCAGGGTGGAGCTTAAGAAAGCAATTAGGAGAGCAAAGAGGGGAAATGAGAAAGCTCTGGCTGGTAAAAGTAGGGAAAATCCCAAGATATTCTATAAGTATATCAATGGGAAGAGGATAACCAGGGAATCAGTAGGGCCCATTAGGGACCAAGGGGACAATCTATGGGTGAAGCCAGAGGACATCAGTAAAGTGCTGAACAAATGCTTCACGTCTGTCTTCACCCAAGAAAATGAGGATGAAGGTATGGAAATCAGGGAGAGAGACTGCGAGGTTCTTGAGCAAATTGATATGGAGTGACAAGGGATTGGAGGTGTTGGCAGGCTTAAAAGTGGACAAATCATCAGGTCCGGATGATTTGTGCCCCAGACTGCCGAGGGAGGCAAGGGAGGAGATCGCAGGGGCTCTGACCCAAATTTTTAATTCTTCTCTGGTCACAGGGGAGGTGCCAGAGGACTGGAGAACAGCTAATGTGGTTCCGCTATTTAAGAAGGATTGTAGAGATAAGCCAGGGAACTACAGACTACAGACCAGTGAGCCTCACGTCAGTAATAGGGAAACTATTGGATAAAATTCTGAAGGAGAGAATCTATCTCCACTTGGAGAGGCAAGGTTTGATCAGGGATAGTCAGCATGGCTATGATGTGACATCTTTTGGTTATCTCCACCTATCACTGGCCCTCTATCCAGCTCTACTTGTCCCACCACCATCACCTCCCCCCACCCCCCCTTAAACCAGCTTATATTTCACCTCTATTCTACTTTAACTTAGTTCCGTAGAAGGGTCATTCGGACTCAAAACGTTAACTGTGTTCCTCTCCACAGATGCTGCCAGACCTGCTGAGTTTTTCCAGGTATTTTTGTTTTTGGTCAGCATGGCTTTGTCAGAGGGAGGTCATGCCTAACAAATTTGATTGAATTTTTTGAGGAGGTGACCAGGTGTGTAGGTGAGGGTAGTGCAGTTGATGTAGCTTATATGGATTTCAGCAAAGCCTTTGACAAGGTCCCACATGGGAGACTTATAAAGAAGGCAAATGCACATGGGATACAAGGTAATTTGATAAGTGGATTTAAAATTGGCTTAGTTGTAGGAGACAGAGGGTGATGACAGAAGGATGCTTTAGTGACTGGAAGCCAGTGTCATACCACAGGGATCTGTGCTGAGTCTCCTATTATTTGTCATTTATATAAACGACATAGATGACAATGTGGGGGGTAGGATTAGTAAGTTTGAGAATAACACAAAGATTGGCCGGGTGGTTAACAGTGAGGTTGAGTGTCTTGGGCTACAGGAAGATATAGACAAGGAAGTAGTCAATGAATGGCATGACACTAGGAAGTTCTGAGGAACAAAGGGACCTTGGCGTGTGTGTCCACAGACCTCTGAAGGCAGAGGGGCATGTTAGTGGGGTGGTGAAAAAGGTATATGGGACACTTGCCTTCATCAATTGAGGCATAGCTTACAAAAGTAGGGAGTTCATGTTGGAGTTATATAGAACCTTGGTGAGGCCACAGCTGCAGTACTGTGTGCCGCTCTGGTCGCCACATTATAGGAAGAATGTGATTGCACTGGAGGGGGTGCAGAGGAGATTCGCCTGGGATGAAACAGTTAAGTTATGAAGAGAGGTTGGATAGACTTGGGTTGTTTTCATTGGAGCAGAGAAGACTGAGGGACAACCTGATCAAGGTGTACAAGATTATGAGGTGCATGGACAGGGTGGATAGGGAGTAGCTATTTCCCTTAGTTGAAGGGTCAGTCACATGGGGACGTAAGTTCAAGGTGAGGGGCAGGAGATTTAGGGGGGATGTGAGGAAAAACCTTTTTACCTAGAGGGTGGTGACGGTGTGGAATGCGCTGCCTGGGAGGGTGGTGAAGGTGGATTACCTCACATCCTTTAAAAAGTACCTGGATGAGCACTTGGCACATCATAACATTCAAGGCTATGGGCCACGTGCTGGTAAATGGGATTAGGTAGGTTGGTCAGGTGTTTCTCACGTGTCGGTGCAGACTCGATGGGCCGAAGGGCCTCTTCTGCACTGTGTGATCCTGTGATTCTGTGAGCAGGTGAGGCAGGAAGGCAAGAAAAAAAGATACTGTAAAAAGCAAGGGGATCCAAGTTAAAATACACAGATATTCATGTGCAGAATATAGGAACACATTGGAGAATGAGAATCAACCGATTAAAATAGAAAATCATGACATAATTTCACTGATTGAAGTGTGGTTACTGTTCATTCAGGATTGGTAAATATTGGACACAAAACTTCAGACAGAAAGCAACTGAAAGAGTATTGATTAAAGACAACAGCCTCCAAATTCAGCCACATAGCTCCTATGTCTCAAGGCCACCAGACATTTGACATAGATTCTGTGTGGATGCAAGTTGATGAAGCACTCTGACAATGCTTTACTGTGGTAATACCAAGCCTCATGGTAGGTTGCATCCGAGAAACATGGCAATTGGCGCAATATTTTATTTAATGACATTACTGGGTTAACACTTGAAATCCATGCAAAATTCTGCAGGTAACAGTTCAGTGACATTTCACACCCATTAATTTATTTTATTTTTAATTAGCTTGTAACTCCGTTGCAGTAAGTTTAAAAAAAACCTAACTATCCAACTAAAGATGAAAAATGCCTTACTGGTCATCCACCTGCATGGGTCCAAACCATCCTACAGCTGTCAAGGCCAAGAGACCAAAAGCTTAGGCTTTTCAGAGTGAAATGTCCAAGAATATCAATTCTATATATCCCCAAAACAAAAATGTTCGATACTCTTTAATGGACAAATCAAGAGGTTTATTTGAAGTACAGATAAATAAGCTGTGGCCATTCAAGTACTCAAGGCAAGGAACAGATACTTCAGTGTTCTAACCTGCTCAAGTTCATGTATCTTGTCATCTTTCACTTGGAGAATCTCCAAGACTCTCCTGTCCTTGGCTTCGGCTTTCTGTTTTTCCCTTGAGGGAGGACAAAAGTCAATCATCAGTAATAATACAATAGTACTAATCACTTGAATATCAGATCTTCCATTAATAAAACTATTTTTGGCTATTAAAACTGCATTATGAATTTTAGAATTAATAGAATATCATTATTCACTCGGAAAATTTAACATAATGTTATTCTACAGTGTTTTAAAAATCCAGATAAACATCAGATATTTGCATACATTATATTGTTACAAATCATTTTACTAAATCAATCATTTGACATATATTGTGACCAGTGATGTTCAGAATTCCAGCCCTATCATAGCAAAGAGTGATGGATAACAAGGTAAAGTTCTGATTGGAATCACTGGTTAATGAAAGCATGTGGCACTATATGTTTCTGTTTACTATCACACTGCAAAAAGCCTCAAATTGTAAGCATTTTATGCAAAAGAAAATGGCCCAACTTGAAGATAATGTATCACCAAGTAATTTTTAAATAATTAATTTGAAAAATAGGAAAAGAAATACCCAATGTTCAAGAAAGCTCAAGAGTTTACTGAGCAATTAGAATCAGAGAATTCTACAGCACAGGGGATATCCTTTTGGCCCATCATGCCTTTGCGATCTCTTTGAAAGACCTATTCAATCAGTCCACTCTTCTGTCCTTTCTCCATCGCTCTGCAAATATTTTCCCCTTCATGAAGAATCCAATTTCCTTTTGAAAGTTATTATTGCATCTACTTGTACTGCCCTTTTAGGCAGTGCATTCCAGATCATTAAAACACACTGCATAAAATCAATTCTCTTCATATTGAACCATTTTTGGAAAAATGAACACTTCCTACTTCATGTTCCACACCAGTTTTGGGCAATTGTAAATGCCACCACAAAATATGGACTTAAACGAACAAGAAAAGCTGGAAATTACTCAAGGTGACAAAAATAAGCAGCAATATCACAGGCGCTCAAACTTGGTAGCTACTGTAATGCTGTACTCCTGAATAACAGTCCACAAAGTTCTCAGCGATATTTTCATTCCCCTTTTATCAGTTTAAAAGCTGCATCAAAGTGGAACTGAATAACTTCTGCCATTAGGTTGGACAAAGTGCAATTTGAGCTCATAATATTTAGCACTAGAAAGCAATTCAGACTATCTAATCCATCAATGTGTACTGATGCACCAGACCTTTAAAACTATGGCCCCTTAATAATAAAAAATGTGGGTGGGGAGGGGGCAGAGGAGTGTGTGAGAGAGAGAGGAAGGTTGACACATGGTGAGGGAGGGAGGGGGCAGGGGGGGATAGAGAGCAAGCATGCGTGTGTGAGAGAGAGAGGCACAGGAGAATGAGAACAGTGCCTGGAAGGAAGAGGGACTGACATGCAGGGAGAGGGGGTTGTAGTCAGGGTCAATATTTGAATCAGGGCAGGGAGGTTAGGGCTAGCTGATTTCCACCTTTCTGGCAGTTGGGATTTGAATGTGTAGTTTGCAAATGAAAAGTGAGTCTGCAGTTGTTTTATTTTTTAGTGTGGGCAGGCAGTTTTCACACCTCCCTTTCTTGGTCATTGTGAAGGGGAATATGTAGCTTTAGCTTTCAACAGCAATAATTTGCAATTATATAGCATCGTGTTAACATATGAAAATGCTGCAAGGTGCTCTATAAGAATGTAATCAGATAAGAATTCGATGCCAAGCCCAAGGAGATATTAAAACAGGTGACCAAGTGCTTGGTCAGAGGTAACTTTTAAGAAAACAAAAACAGAATTACCTGGAAAAACCAGCAGGCCTGGCAGCATCGGCAGAGAAGAAAAGAGTTGATGTTTCGAGTCCTCATGACCCTTCAGCAGAACTGGGTGAATCCAAGGAGAGGGGTGAAATATAAGCTGGTTTAAGGTGGGGGGGAGGGGGGGGCGGTGGTGAGGGTGGTGGTGGTGGGTTGGGTTGGGTTGGGGGAGAGAAGTGGAGGGGGGTGGTGCGGCTGCAGGGACAAGCAAGCAGCGACAGGAGCACACAATCAAAAGATGTCACAGACAAAAGAACACAGAGGTGTCAAAGCTGGCGATACTATCTAAACGAATGTGCCAATTAAGAATGGATGGCAGGACACTCAAGGCACAGCCCCAGTGGGGGTGGGGGGCATAAAAGATTTAAAAATAATGGAAATAGGTGGGAAAAGAAAAATCTATATAAATGATTGAAAAAAAAACAAAAGGAAGGGGGAAGAAACAGAAAGGGGGTGGGGATGGAGGAGGGAGGTCAAGATCTAAAGTTGTTGAATTCAATATTCAGTCCGGAAGACAAAGGACTGAATATTGAATTCAACAACTTTAGATCTTGACCTCCCTCCTCCATCCCCATCCCCTTTCTGTTTCTTCCCCCTTCCTTTTGTTTTTTCCAATCATTTATATAGATTTTTCTTTTCCCACCTATTTCCATTATTTTTAAATCTTTTATGCCCCCCACCCCCACTGGGGCTGTGCCTTGAGTGTCCTGCCATCCATTCTTAATTGGCACATTCGTTTAGATAGTATCGCCAGCTTTGACACCTCTGTGTTCTTTTGTCTGTGACACCTTTTGATTGTCTGCTCCTGTCGCTGCTTGCTTGTCCCTGCAGCCGCACCACCCCCTCCACTTCTCTCCCCCCACCTTAAACCAGCTTATATTTCACCCCTCTCCTTGGATTCACCCAGTTCTGCTGAAGGGTCATGAGGACTCGAAACGTCAACTCTTTTCTTCTCCGCCGATGCTGCCAGACCTGCTGAGTTTTCCCAGGTAATTCTGGTTTTGCTTTGGATTTCCAGCATCCACAGTTTTTTGTTTTTATAACTTTTAAGAAACCTTTTTAGAGGAGAAAAGATGGAAAGATTGAGAGGCAGAGTGGTTTCGGGAAGGAATTCCAGGAGTTAAAACTTAGAGGTTGAAGGTACTGCCACCAATGATGGATTGAGGGAAATGTGGGATGTGCAAGAGGTCAGAGTTGGCCAAAAGGACAAATCTTGGATGGTTGTGGGGTGTGGTGAATATCTAGTTCATGGTTCATGTTAATATTTTAGGTGATGTTTAGTTCTGGGAAGATTGTTGTTGTGAAGGTAAGTAAAATGCTAGGCTTGAGAGATTGTCAGAGCACCTAAACAAAAAGGCAGTTCAGAAGGTTACCCATGTTTGTTTAATAGAGTCAGAATAGAAGAGAGGGAGCCATAAACATTCTGCAGCAGGGGGAAGAGGCTCCATACTGAAAAGGTGTTGCTGATAGCAGGCTCCAGGCAGTTAGGGCTCAGGAAAGCACTGGGAGCCAATGGTGCAGCTGAGAGTCGCAGTTTAGACTTCGCATGGTTTGCAGCTCACAGAGAAGCTCTAGGTGCCATTCGGTGTGATTAGGGCTCAGAAAAGTTCTGGGAGTCATTTATAGCTCTGTGCAGCTGGGAGACTGCAGTTTGGAGAACCCCCAAGGCAGTGCCAGCTTAGTGAAGCTAATAGCCTGCAGAAAAGTTGGAAGAGGTAGGAGTGTAGCTTTCTAAATCCTGTGGAACGCAGTCTCAGGAGGAGAGATTGAACCATTGGGATGTGAGCAATGATTGAGATAGTCTGAGTCAGAGCGACTTTTGAGGGAATTCAGAGGGCACATCTTCGAAAGTGAATAGTTGAAATTTCTCACGAGGAAGAGTTTTAACGAGATTTTGTGGCTCAGTAGTCATTGACGTCTGAGTGGGCTGCTAAGAAATCTGTGGAAACTGTCTTTATCACAACTGCCATTTAATGTGCAATATGTGTTCTACCACAGTTTGTCTTTTAAATCATATTTACCTCATGTTAATTCTGAATGAGTATAGATAGAAATTGTAGATTGTTTTACTTTTCTGACTTTGTATAGTAAAGTTTATTTTGTTTATTTAGAACCACGGAATCTTGTAGCTTTACTCTCCTAGTGGGTAACTGGGATTTCAAGCTTTGTCTACTTTAAACAAAAAGTTACTGATCCCTAACCAGATCGTAACAGGGGTTACATCCTTGGGGGCTCCACAGGTAAAAATGTGGGAGCACCTCAAAAAGATAAACCATGGCATGAGATATGATGGATAGTAGATAGGCAAAAGTGGAACCAGGCAAATGGAGTCTCACTCAGCTGGACAGCACAGGAAAGATGTTGGAGATGGATGAATGGGTCAATCATGTCAAAAAAACAGGCCCAGAAGAATGAGGAGGGGCTGTGCAGCAGAAATACAGAAGATGCTATTTGTGACTTTGGTAAAGTGTCATTTCAACACTGTGGCAGAGGCAGACACCAGATTGGAAAGGTTCAAGCATGGAGTTGTGGGAAAAATGAGCACAGATCTGCAAGGCAACATGTTCAAGAATTTAAGAGGAAAGCAAGTTGGAGATAGAGCTGTAGTTTGCAAGGACAGAAGGGTCAAGGAGTTGGGGTGATGAGAGCAGATTGGCAAGGGTGGAAGACAGCAGCAAAGAGTTTATATCAGTTAGCATGAAGGCCAGGAAGAGGAGTTGGGAAGTCAGCAGTTCAGTAGAAATTGAGTCAAGTGAGCAAGAGGTGAATCACATTGACAAGATGAGCTTAGAGAAGGGAGAGCGGAGAGAAACAATAGGAAGATGCACTGCTTGGCAACTGAGCTCTCAAGATTTGTGCTATATTTTTGGAGCTACTTCCTTTAGAAGTTTTATTACACTGGGTACCAAATAGCCAACGTTATTTGGAGACAAGTCATTCCAATCGGCAACTTTTTGCTAACCTTTGTCGGATACAGCCACCAGTGGTGGTTTTCACTTCATTCTGAGTAACCTGGTAGGAAGGGAGAATCGGAGTCATCAGATCTGGAACTGATTCCATGTTTCGTTACATTGTGGTGCACTTCTTTGTCAGGGATTGCTTAAATACTGGTGGTGAAGCTCTGACTAATGCTCTGTGTCCTGTCAGCTCTATCTTCTTCACTACAGCGTTTCTGACTGTTGGTCAACTTCAGCACAAAGGCCATTGGGGCATCTATTTCTGTCTGTAGTCAAAACTTTTTGGTTTCCTATGCAACTCAGTCTTCTGTGTTGGCTCATGTTTCCTTGCAAGTTAATGTTATTTTAGCAGACAATATTTGATTAGTCAAGTGTCACTCTTCAATGTAGCTGCCTTTTACAATGCACGAACGTGTGTATTTGTTTTGGCAAATTTCCTTTTCTTCAGAATTGCCAGCTATCAAGTTCAGACCTCACAGGTTGCTTTAAAAGTAGCATCCGTTCAATTTGCTGTGCCAAAGAGGTTACGCTCACAAAATTTCTGTTGCAAGAGTAGCTGATGAATACTGAAAGTGCAATTTGGGATTCTTTTGTAACATTAAGTGCTACCCCATTGTTCTCAATTGGTCACGTTAGATTAACTTTCTAGCAATCACCCCCCACAGCATCATTGTAATCCTGCGACCAGTTGCCATTTTTAATAGTTAGAATCATAGGCTCATAGACATTTACAGCACAGGAGGAGGCCATTCAGGCCATCGTGTCCACGCCAGTCAACAAAGATTGGACTACACTAATCCCATTTTCCAGCTCTTGGTCCATAGCCCTGAAGGCAATGGCAACGCAAATGGATATCTAAATACTGCTTAAATGTTACAAGAGTTTCTGACTCAACCACCCTTTCAGGCAATGAGTTCCAGATGCTCCACACCCTCTAGGTGAAAAAATTTCTCCTCAACTCCCCTCTTAGCCTTCAACCTCTTAACTCAAATCTATTCCCCCTCTACTAATGGAAAAAGTGCATTCCTGTCCACCCTATCAATGCCCCTCATAATCTTATACACCTCTATCAGGTCCCCTCTCAACCTTCACTGCTCCAAGGAAAACAACCCCAGCCTATCCAATCTTTTCTCATAGCTCAGACCCTCTAGCCCAGGCAGCATCCTGGTAAATCTCCTCTGCACCCTCTCCAATGCAATCACATCCTTCCTATAATGTGGTGACCAGAACTACACACAGTACTCCAGTTGTGGCCTAACCAGCGTTTTATACAGTTCCAGCATAACCTCCCTGCTCTTGTATGCTATGCTTCAGCTTATAAAGGCAAATATCCCATCTACCTGCCCTGCTACTTTCAGGGATCTGTGGATATGCACACCAAGGTCCCTCTGACCTTCAGTACTTTCCAGGGTCCTACCATTCATAGTGTAATCCCTTGCCTTGTTAGCCCTCCCCAAGTGCATTACCTCTTACTTTTCCGGGTTGAATTCCATTTGCCACTGCTCTGCTCACCTGATCAGTCCATTGATATACTCCTGTAGTTTATGGCGATCCTCCTCACTATTTACCACCTAACAATTTTCATGTCATCCGCGAACTTCTTGATCATACCCCCTACATTTAAGTCCAAATCAAATATGCAGAGCCACAAACAGCAAAGGCCCCAGCACCGAGCCCTGTGGCACCCCAATGGAAACAGACTTCCATCACCCTCTGCTTCCTCTGATTCTCAGCCAATTTTGGATCTAATGTGCCACTTTGCCTTGGATCCCATGGGCTCTTACTTTCTTGACCAGTCTGCCATGAGGAACCTTATCAAAAGCCTTGCTAAAGTCTATGTAGGCCACATCAAATGCATTACCCTCATCAACACGCCTGGTTACCTCCTCAAAAAATTCGATCAAATTTGTCAAACACAACCTTCCCTTAACAAATCCATGCTGGCTATCCCTAATTAATCAAGTGCAGGTATATTCTGTCCCTCAGAATTCTTTCTAGTAACTTCCCCACGGCCAAGGTTAGGCTGACTGGCCTGTAATTTCCTGGTCCATCCCTTCATCCTTTTTTTAATATTGGGACAACATTAGCAGTCCTTCAGTCCTCTGACACCTCATCTGTGGCCAAAGAGGATTTGAAAATTACTGCCAAGGCCCCTGATATCTTTTCCCTTGCCTCCCTCAACAGCCAGGGATACATCTCAACCTGGACTGCGGATTTATCCACATTTAAGGCCCCTAAACCCACTAGTACCTCCTCTCTCTCTATGTTAATTTCCTCTCATATATCACAGTCCTCCACCCTGATGTCTATACCTGCGTCGTCCTTTTCCAATGTGAAGACGGATGCAAAGTATTCATTGAGGACCATACCTATGTTTTCCGGGTCCACACACAGGTTACCTCTATGGTCCCTAATTGGCCCTACTCTTTCCCTAGTTATTTGCTTGCTCTATACATTTAAAAAACTCCTTTGGGTTTTCCTTTATTCTACCCACCAATTCTTTCTCACGCACTCTCTTAGCTTTCCTAATTTCCTCTAAGTTCCCCCCTGCACTTTTTATACTCCTCCAGGGACTCTGCCATATTGAGCACTCAGCCATAGCTTCTCTTTTTTCCTTAATCCAACCTTTGTCCTTGACATCCAGGGTTCTCTGGACTTGGTCCCCCCTTTGTCTTTATGGGTACATATTTGCCCTGTACTCTCGTTATTACCTCCTTAGATGCCTCCCACTGCTCTGACACAGTATTATCTTCAACTAGCTGCTCCCAGTCCACTTGGGCCAAATCATATCTCATTCTAGTAAAATTAGCCTTTCCCCAGTATATAATAGATAGGTCAGTAATGCCATGTTACCAGTGTCAGAACCGTTGACTTAGAGTATGAATAAGTTAAATGCCATTTTTACTAAAGTATGCTCTGGACTTTACACTACTCGTTTGGAAGGATTATTATTATTTTGCAAAATAAGTAGGATAAATATTCTATGAGCATTTAATGTTTCTGTCATACCATTATAAAGCTAAGCATTGAAAGATAGCATACACCACACAATAGTTGCAGGTAGATAGCTACACCTGATCATCGAAGTTACCAAGACCGGAGACAGGAGAACTAGGGATTGACAATGGGGTTTATTTAAACTTGGATGAGTCAGGGGTTTTGGTGGCATTTGACTGCACTGCAGCGTGACTGCTGGAGAATTTTAACAGCAGTTGGGAGAAAGACTTTGGATCCAGAATCGCGGTGGAAGAAGTACTTGGGGTCTGGTAGAACTGTGAAAGGCGATCCAGAAGTTTGGCAACACTTGGGGTGGAATCTAAGATTTTACTCATTGGTGGATTCCTGGTGTCTGTCAGAGAGAGGTGGTGGCATAACCCCACCAGCACTAGTGGATAGTGTCTTGGCAGGGATCTTTGCAAATTCTAAATGTGTTGTTTGGCAACTGGTTCTTGGACACCAATTATCTTTATCACAGCTGTTAAGAAAATATCATACCTTCTGACTGCCATCTACAAAACAGGTCACATTTGGTTGTTATTTGAAAAATAAATTCAAATAAAAAGAGGAAAGACATTGTGTCTATCTGCATTTCACAACTGTTGATAGCGTTATGATCCCAGCTGACATTATGACAAGCCTGATCCCAGGTTGTAACCCAGCTTGACAGATCCTAACTTTTAGTTTTTTGTTTAGATACATGGTGAGGGGCTACTGAACAGAATCACAGAAGTCAGCTGATGAATGTTTAACAAAAGAATAGAACATTTATTAAACAAGATGACTATATTACAATGTTCCTTCACCCACAACTATAACTTCATAAATACATGCAGATTTGTAAGGATAACACAAGTTGCAAAATCTTATACTCTAATGTACACAGTAAGTACTCAGTCCATGCAAACCAATAGGTGGCCTGCAGTCAGACACACCACACTCTGAAACCAAATCACAGATGCCACTTCAAACAAATTAATCTCTCATCAGCTCCCCCCAATAAGCTTGTCACACCATGAGCCAACCAGTCTCACTGAACTCCATCTTTCATGAGGGTTTCCTATCTCCACTCTCCAAGAACTCATCTTGGAATTTTCTCCCAAACTGACGCTTTCTCACAGATGCCTTCCACAAGGGCCCACCTCCAGGGTTTCGAACTCTCCTTCTGATGTTCCTCTCCCCTGGGTCACCACAGGCATTCAAGCTTTCATCCATGCACTCTCTTTCACCGACTCAGCCATCAATAGTACACACTGCTTCACACGCCCATAGCAAAGAGTTACAGACCTTCAGCCATCTCTTTGGATCTTCTGGCCTCACTTTAAATCTGCCTCCTGCAGCTTTTTTTCCTTTAAGCTTGAAGCTTGGATCCTTCTTCTGCTCCTCACTCTTAACTTCACTTAACAGGACCTTATCCAGGTTCCTGTCCTTCCTTTGACTAGAAGGTCTTCCTGGGACTTTCTCCTGTTCCACTTCCCTTGATTTGGGGACTTTCTTCTTTAGTTTGGAACCTGTTATCTGTCCCTTTTCATGTCCTGCTTGTCCTGGCACCTTCTTCCAACTGTACTCAAACTGCTATTTTTCCTGTGTGTGTGTGGGTGGGTCTCCCTCTCTGGACCCCTGTTGCTAGGCAACAGCACAGTTTTTTCTACTCGTGTTTGCTTTAACTTCTCTTCAGGAATCGTAAAACTCATTAGAAATGCAGGCATACAAACAGAGCTTTAGACCTGCTGTCTCCACTTAAAAATGAAACTAGATCCCCAGTTTCACCTTTTAACCCACTAAAAGAGAAAAAATAAATTAAACTTAAACTTAAAGATATACCTTATTCCTAACACCCAAATACATATATGATTTACTTAAAATATCGCTATTTCCTTGTAGTTAGAAAGTTTAACTTTTCAAAGATCAGCAAAACTGAGGCGATAATCAAAGGTTATCAGTTTGCTTCAAAATTCAGAACTGAGTGTGCATGTGTCAGCTTAATATGCTTTTTGAAGCTTTAAAAAACACCATACAGAGAACTACAATAGGTGTATCATCAGTAGAGACTATTATGTTTTACATGCCTCTCGCACATGCAAAAACATGCATGCACACACGTGTATGCAAACACGTACGCGCGATGTCACCTGTTTAAACAAGGAAAATTTTATCTGGATACAGCTTTTGACATTTGATCTCTAGCTTTCTGCAAATAATTTTGAAAAGCAACTGAGCACAAACTGCAGAAGCTGAAAACATGCAGCAGCTCAGCAGAATACATGTTACTGATGCATCCTGGACACATGGTTGTACTGTGCAGTCCCATACAGTGCAACCTGCATTCAGCTAGCAGTCACAATTCCAGCAAAATAGTTAAGTACAAGCACAGACTTTTGGCAGAGGTCAAGTTAAAGCATTAATAAAATGCATCATAAGTTACAAAAGACAAGTTGCAGTGAAATATGCAACTATCTTTTTTTAATTTGTTAAAACCTGTTGCGGAAAAAGGGTAGGCAATTTTTTTGCAAGAATTATTGAGTTCTTAGTAGGAAATTATACTGTGAATTGATAGATAAATTGCTTATAAGATTTGGTTGAGGTTGTCTGTGTAACAATAGTGCATTTATATCGCAATGTTAAGGTAATAAAACATCGCAAGGCACTTTGCAAAGTCATTATCAAACAAAATTTGATACTTTGCCATAAGGAGGTATTAGGACAGGTCACCAACTACTTGGTCAAAGAGCTAGGTTCTAAGGAGTGTCTTAAAGAATCAGAGTGTTAAAGGGACACAGATTTAGGAAGGGAAAATCCAGAGCAATGGGCCTGGGCAGATGAAGGTATGGCTGCCAATGGTGGAGCAATGGAAATCAGGAATGCTCAAGAGAACAGAAATGGAGAAGTACAGCAATCTCAGAGGTTACAGAGATAAAAAGGTCTGTGAAGTACACCACTACAGATCTGCTAAACAAAAAAAACTCACCAGCAATGGATGACCTCGGGGGGTGGGGGGGGGCGGTGGTGGCAGGGTGCTCAGAAAAGAAAGGTACTAACCTTTCATCTTTAGAATCTAAATTCGAACCCAGCCACATATATGGGTTAAAAATTTTTACATAAGCTGGCAGTCGGAGTGCATGAAATATGTTTGCATATTTTTGCCCTTTTCCTAGCTGATGCTGGCTCAAGGTACAAAGCTAGATACATTCACTGCAGCAGGAGCTGCAGTCATGTCACAATAGTGCAATAGAAAGTAGTTCTCTAGAGTTGACATTGAAGCACATTGCTGTGGCAGAGGAAAGAAATTGTGTTATACTTGTCCCGAGTACTTTTGATGCTGGGTAGCAGAAACAGCATAAAATACAAAAAACTATAAATACATTTATATTCCATAATTTGGGTCTCTAATAAAGTTTGATTAACTTCAGTACCTATGAGTAAATGTTAACTTCTTAGCAACCTTTTAGGTCATGTGTGGGAAGAATATCCAAGTCTGAATTTTTGAAATACTTCAAATTCAATCAAGCTCTGGTGAATCCTCTGATAAATAGCCTCAACGTACGGAATCTATTTCAATCTAAAATCGTAAATATTAAAATTTAAAGGATGAACTATCAGCAATTTAATTATAATTTTCAGGCCAACATTTTTGGATTTTACAGAGAAGAAACTTATGATTGCAACAGAATGTTGAACAAGTAAAATTATGCCCACTTAAGCTATTTTGGCTCATTTCTGAGTTTTTTTAAATGTATTTTCTTAATCCTTTTTTAAAAAATGACAAACTCCAAAGAGTCTCCCAGATTACCCTGTATGAAAATATGGTAGGAATCACCTGGACTCTGCCAATGTCCAATTTATCTCACAGGAAGTGCCCAACAGCATGAAATTTGCCAATCTATGAGGATAGCACAAAGGAGGGGGTCTAATTGTACACTCAAAAGAGCCAGACAGACATGATGGACAGAATGGCTTCTCCAGTTCTGTATGATTCCATGACTTGACCAACTGGTGACAGGTGAAAAGATTGGACAGAATATAAAAACAGCAAAGAGAAAGCTAGCTAGAAATATAAAAACAATAAGAGATTCTATAGATATTGAAAAAAGAGTTAACAAAGTAAGCATTGGTCCTATAGAAAGAGTGGGAAATTAATAATGGAAAATAAAGAGATGGCAGATAAATTGAACAGGTATTTTGCATCGGTCTTCACTATAGTGGATACAAGTAACATCCCAGAAACAGCTGAAAATCAGGAAATAGAAGAGAGGGAGGAATTCAAGAAAATTACAATCACGAGGGAAGTAGTATTGAGTAAATTGTTAGAGCTGCAGGCTGACAAGTCCCTGGGTCCTAATGGATTTCATCCTAGGGTCTTAAAAGGAGTGGTTAGGGAGATAGCTGATGCATTGTTTTTAATTTTCCAAAGATCCCGAGATTCAGGGAAGATTCCATTTGATTGGAAAATAGCGAATGTAACTCTTTTATTCAAAAAGGGAGAGGGACAGAAAGCAGGAAACTGCAGACCAGTTAGCCTAACATCTGTCATAGGGAAAGCGTTAGAAGCTATTATTTAAGACATCCAGCAGAGCACTTGGAAAAATTCAGGCAGAGTCAACGTAGTTTTGTGAAAGGGAAATCAGATTTAACCAATCTATTGAAATTCACTCCAGTTTTGATCAATTGACGGGCAAGAAATATTTTTTAACTCGTGCCATCTTTTTTGACAATGATCAATTTCAGGTGTTTCAATAGTTGGAGTGTCCTTTCTCAAGTGATTTCGTTCTTGTCCATCAACACTTCATGCCAACATAACCTTCTGCTGATGTGCCAGAGCTTCCTCTTTATCATTTAACTCCTGCGGATCCTCCAAGACCTCCAGTTTCTTATAGTCCGTTGGGAAATTGAACACGCCCTTCAACTTTTGTCCAAGTGTTTTATGAATCACTTTTGTTTTGTTGATAGGATCTTCTTTTGTTTGTTTCCAAACAAGTCCTTTCTTGGGATCCTTCCTATGCAGTTTTTCCCCTTCAGTAATTCGGAGAGTTTCGTCATTTGTCCTTCTCAATTGCTGTTCAAAAGAAATTCTAAATGCATCAACCATTATGTACGCCTCTTCCTCACACTGGGAAGAGTGTCCTGCAATGCTAGGAAGAGTGCCCTGCAGTCAACATCACAGTGAAGCAGTGCTGGGAAGAGTATCCTGCAGTCAGCATCACGGTGAAGCAGTCTGGGAAGAGCGTCCTGCAATCAGTATTACAGTGAAGCAGTCTAGGCAGAGCGTCCTGCAGCTAGCATCACAGTATAACAGTCACTTCAAAAAAATGACATCAGCACAAAGATGCGAGCTGATTGGTGGGTAGTGGGTAAATGTTTTTCTCCAGTTTAAAATAAATTAAGCTAAGGAAAGGTAAGGGTTCTAGTTTTTATTTAAAGTACATAAATAATTTAACTTTTTTAAAAAACTGTATTTAACTTAAAATAAGGGGTTATTTTTTAACTAAAGGCACGGCAGGGCAGCTCAGTCCCATGTTATGGGACCTGCAACATGTGGGAAGTCCTAGAAGTTCCTTGCACTCTGACCAACGACGTGTGCAGGAAGTGTCACCAGCTGGAGCTACTTGAGCTCCATGTTTCAGGGCTTGCGCGGCAGCTGAAGGCACTGAGGTGCATCCGCGAGGCTGAGAGTTTCATGGATAGCACGTTTTTTTGACATGGTCACCCCACAGCTTACGGAAGTGCAGACAGAGAGGGAATGGGTAACCATCAGTCAGAAGAAAGGTGTCAGGCAGGCAGTCAGGAAATCCCCAGGGTGCATCTCGTTCGAGAACTGCTTTTCTGTGTTGGAAAACAGTGAGAGTGGCGGAACCCCTGGGGAGTGCAGCCACACTCATTGCACTGTGAGTGGCTCAGCTGCACAGTGGGAGGAAAAAGAGGGGAAGAACAATAGTGGTAGCAGCCTCAATAATAAGGGGAACAGACAGGCATTTCTGCGGCCGTAGATGTGACTCCAGGATGCTATGTTGCCTACCTGGTGCCAGGGTCAAGGATGTCACTGAACTGCTGCAGGGCATTCTAAAGGGAGAGGGCAAACAGACAGAGATCGTGGCACATATTGTTACCAATGACATAGGTAGAAAGAGGGATGAGGTCATGCAAGCAGAATTTAGGAACTAGGAAACAGATTAAAAAACAGTAATCTCTGGATTACTTCCGGTGCCACATGTTAGTGAGTATAGAAATAAGAGGTTAATCCAGATGAATGTGTGGCTGGAGATATGGTGCAGCAGCGAGGGCTTTAGATTTCTGGGACATTGGGACCATTTTTGGGGGCGGTGGGACCTGTACAAGGTGGACGGGTTGCACTTGGAATGAGACCAACATCCTTGTGGGGAGGTTTGCCAGTGCTGTTGGGGAGGGTGAAAACTAACTTGGCAGGGGGATGGGATCCTGAGAGGAGATTCAGCAGGAGGAGACGCACAGCCAAAATTAGAAGAGAGAGCAAGTGAGTCTGGAAGGCATAGAAATTATAGGCCAGTTAAGGCACAAGGGAATCTGGCAAGGTTGGATGGTATTTATTTTAGTGCAAGGAGTCTAACGAATATGGCAGATGAGTTGACGGCACAAATTAACACATGGAAGTATGATGTCATTGCTGTCACAGAGACATGGTTGAGAGAAGGGCAGGATTGACAGCTCAATATTCCAGGATGTACGGTCGTCAGGTGAGACAGGGAAGGAGGTCAAAGGGGAGGGGTACTGCAATATTGATCAAGGAATCAACTACAGCAGTAAGGAGGGATGACATCTTAGAAAGCTCCTCAAAGGAAGCCATATGGGTAGAACTGAACAACAAAAAAGGAGCAAAAACATTGCTGGGAGTGTACTATAGGCCCCCAAACAGTCAGAGTGAAGTGGAAAAGCAGATATGTAGGCAAATTTCGGAGAAGTGTAAAAATAATATGGTAGTAACAGTGGGGGATTTGAACTTCCCCAACCTTAACTGGGTTAGTCATAGTGTGATAGGTTTAGAGGGAGCGGAATTCTTCAAATGCATCCAGGGGAGCTTTTTAAACCAGTACTTAGAGGACCCTACAAGAGAGGAGAGGTCCTAGACTTAATTTTAGGGAATGAAGCTGGGCAACTGGTAGAGGTATCAGTGGGGGAGCGTTTTGCAGATAGTGATCATAACTCCATTAGGTTCAAGGTTGTTATGGAAAAGGACAAGGATGGGCCAGAAATCAGAGTACTAAACTGGGGGAAGGCTGATTTTAATAAGATCAGATATGATTTCACCAGAGTGGACTGGAAGCAGCTACTTTTAGGTAAATCTGCGTCAGAGCAGTGGGACTCATTCAAGAACAAAATCGGGAGAGTACAGGGCCAACATATTCCAGTAAAGACAAAGGATGTCGAGGGATATACAGGGTTGGATAAAGAGAAAAAGGGAGGCTTATGCCAGATACCAAGGGCTCAAAACAGCAGAATCCCTACAGGGGTATAGAATGTATAGGGGGGAACTTAAAAAGGAAATTAGGAGAGCAGAAAGGGGGCATGAAAAAACATTGGCAGGTAAAATAAAGGAAAATCTCAAGTTATTTTATAAGTACATTAAGAGTAAGAGGATAACTAGGGAAAGAGTAGGGCCCATTAAGGACCATAGTGGTAATTTGTGTGTGGAGCCAGAAGACATAGGTAGGGTTCTAAATGAATACTTTGTGTCGGTGTTCACAAGTGAGAGGGACGACGTGGGTAGGGAAATCAGGCAGAAGGACTGTGATATAATTAAAGAAATTAGCATAGAAAGGAAGGAGGTTCTAAGTGGTCTGGCAGGCTTAAAAGTACATTAATCTCCAAGCCCAGACAAAATGTATCCCAGCCTGTTGAGTGAGGCAAAGAAGGAGATAGCAGGGGCACTGGCAATAATTTTCAATACCTCTCTGGTCACAGGAGAGATGCCAGAGGACAGGAGGACAGCCAGTGTGGTACCATTATTCAAGGTAAGGATAAACCAGGGAACTACAGGCCTGTCAGTCTAACCTCAGTGGTGGGGAAACTATTGGAAGCAATTCTGAGGGACAGAATTAAACTACACTTGGAGAGGCATGGATTAATCAAGGACAGTCAGCATGGTTTTGTTAAGGGAGGTCATGTCTGACCAATTTGATTAAATTTTTCGAAGAGGTGACCACGTGTGTAGATGAGGACAATGCATTTGACATGATATACTTGGACTTCAGCAAGGCTTTTGATAAGGTCCCGCATGGGAGACTGATAACGGAGGTAAGAGCCCATGGGATCCAAGGCAGTTTGGCAAATTGGATCCAGAATTGGCTGAGTGGCAGGAAGCAGAGGGTGATGGTCGATGGGAGTTTTTGTGACTGGATGCCTGTCTCCAGTGGGGTTCGACAGGGATCGGTGTTGGGTCCCGTGCTGTTTGTGGGGTTTATATAAACAACTTAGACTTGAATGTAGCAGGGTTGATCAGTAAGTTCATGGATGACACGAAAATTGGTGGGGTGGTAAATATTGAGGAGGGTAGCCTTAGATTACAGGAGGATATAGACGGGCTGGTCAGATGGGCTGATCAGTGGCAAATGGAATTTAATCCAGATAAGTGTGAGGTGAAACTCAGCAGGTCTGGCAGCATCAGCGAAGAAGAAAAGAGTTGACGTTTCGAGTCCTCATGATCCTTCAGCAGAACAGTTCTGCTGAAGGGTCATGAGGACTCGAAAAGTCAACTCTTTTCTTCTCCGCCGATGCTGCCAGACCTGCTGAGTTTTTCCAGGTAATTCTGTTTTTGTTTTGGATTTCCAGCATCCGCAGTTTTTTGTTTTTATAAGTGTGAGGTGATGCACTTGGGCAGGATAAACAAGGCACGGGAATACACGATGAATGGTAGGATCCTGGGAAGTACCGAGGGTGAGAGGGACCTTGGTGGGCATGTCCACAGGTCCCTTAAGGTAACGAGACAGGTAGATAAGGTGGCTAAGAAGGCATATGGGATACTTGCCTTTGTTAGCCAAGGCAAAGAATATAAGAGCAGGGAGGTTACGTTGGAAGTATATAAAATATTGGTTAGGCCACAGCTAGAGTATTGCCTGCAGTTCTGGAATCCACGTTATAGGAAGGATGTGATTGCACTAGAGAGAGTGCAGAGGAGATTTACCAGGATGCTGCCTGGGCTGGAGAGTTTTAGTTATGAGGAGAGATTGGATAGACTGGGGTTATTTTCCCTGGAGCAGCGCAGATTGAGGGGGGACATGACTGAGGTGTATAAAATTATGAGGGGCATAGATAGGGTAGACAGGAAGGAACTTTTCCCCTTGGTGGAGGGATCAATTGCCAGAGGGTATAGATTTAAGGTAAGGGGCAGGAGGTTAGGAGGGATGTGAGGAAGAATTTTTTCACCCAGAGGCTGGTGGGAATCTGGAGCTTACTGCCTGAAAGGAGGCAGAAACCCTCATAACATTTATGAAGTATTTGGATGTGCACCTGCGATGCCATGGCATACAAGTCTATGGGCCTAGTGCTGGAAAATGGGATTAAAATAGTTAGGTACTTGTTTGACCGACGCAGACTCGATGGGCCGAAGGGCCTTTTTCTATGCTGTAGACCTCTATGACTTCTTTGAAGAAGTAAAATATGCTGTGGCTAAAGGGGAACTGGTGGGTGTATTGTACTTAGATTTCTAGAAGACATTTGACAAGGTGCCACAGCAAAAGTTGTGAAAAATAAAAGCTCATGGTGTCGAAGTTAACATATTGGCATGAATGGAAGGTTGGCTAGCTAACAGGAAACAGAGGGTAGCCATAAATGGGGCTTTTTCTGGTTGGCAAGTTGTAACGAGTAGTGTGCCACAGGGACCAGTGCTGGGCCTCAACTTTTTACAATTTATATAAATGACTTGGATGAAAGGACTGAAGGTATGGTTGCTAAATTTGCTGATCACACAAAGATGGGTAGGAAAGTAAGATGTGAAGAGGGCATAAGGGGGCTGCAAAGGGATATAGATAGGTTAAGTGAGTGGGCAAAGAAATGGCAAATAGAGTATAATGTTGGAAAATATGAAATTGTCCATTTTAGCTGGAAGACTAAAAAAAGAAGCACATTATCTAAATTGTGAGAGATTGCAGAACCCTGAGTTGCAGAAGGATCTAGGTGTCCTAAATCATGAATCACAAAAGGTTAGTACGCAGGTACAGCAGGTAATTAGGAAAGCTAATAGAAGGTTATTGTTTTTTTGCCAGGGGAATTGAATATAAAAACAGGGAGGTTATGCTTCAGTTATATAGGGCATTGGTGAGACCACATCTGGAGTGCTATGTGCAGTATTGATCTCATTATTTAAGGGAGGATGTAAATGTATTAGAAGCAGTTCAGAGAAACTTTACTAGACTAATACCAGGAATGGGTGGGTTGTCTTATGAGGAAAGGTTGGACAGGCTAGGATTGTATCTGCTGGAGTTTAGAAGAGTAAGAGGTGACTTGATTGAAGCATATAAGATTCTGGGCTGTCTTGACAGGTGGATGTGGAAAGGATGCTTCTTTTTGTGGGAGAATCTAGAACTGGGGAATCACTGTTTAAAAATAAGGGGTTGTCCATTTAAGAGAGACATGAAAAGAAACTTCTTTCTCACAGCAGGTCGTGAGTCTTTGCGCTCTCTTCCTCAAAAGGTGGTGGAAGCAGAGTCTTTGAATATTTTTAAGGAAAAGATAGATTCTTGATAAGCAAGGGAGGGGGGGGACATTTAGAAGGGGTTGGTGGGAATGTGAAGTTGAGTTTACAACTAGATCAGCCATGATCTTATTAAATGGCGGAGCAGGCTCAAGGGGCCAAGTGGTCTACTCCTGCTCCTAATTCATATGTTCGTATGTTTGGATGTAACTAATCATAAAATCATAGAACGGTTACAGCACGAAGGAGGCCCATCAGCCGTCATGTCCCTGCCAGTACTCTCTTACAGCAATTCACCTAGTCCCACTCCCACGCCTTTTCCCCATAGCCCTGTAATTTTTTTCTGTTCAGGTAATTATCCAATTCTCTTTTGAATGCCTCCATTGAATCTGTCTCCACCGCATTCTCAGGTAGTGCATTCTAGATCCTAATCATTTGCTGTACAAAAAAGTTTTTCCTCAAGTCACCATTGCTTCTTTCACCAATCACCTTAAATCTGTGCCCTCTGGTTCCTGATCCTTCCAATGGGAACACTTTCTCCCTCTCTACACTGTCCAGGTCCTTCATGATTTTGAACACCTCTATCAAATCTCCACTCAACCTTCTTTTCTCTCAGGCGAACAATCACAGTTTTCCAATCTATCCACGCAACTGAAGTTCTTTTCTGCACCCTCTCTAATGCCTTCATGTCCTTCCTAAAGTGTGGAGCCCAGAACTGGACACAATACTCCAGTTGAGGCCACACCAGTGTTTATGCAGGTTTAACATGATTTACATACAAACATGTGAATTAGGAGCAGGAATAGGCCACTCAGCCCCTTGAGCCTACTTTGTCATTCAGTAAGATCATGGCTGACCTGATTGTAACCTCAATCCACATTCCCACCTACCCCCAATAACCTTTCACCCCTTTGATAATCAAGAATCTATCTAGCCTTGCCTTAAAAATATTCAAAGACTCTCTTCCTCAAAAGGTGGTGGAAACAGAGTTCCAAAGTCTCACAACTCTCAGAGAAAAAATTTCTCATCTGTATTAAACTGGCTAACTGGCTTATAGTTTCCTACTTTCTGTCTCCCTCCCTTTTTGAATAAAGGAGTTATATTTGCTATTTTCCAATCTAATGGAACCTTCCTGAATCTAGGGAATTTTGGAAAATTAAAACCAATCAACCATCTCACTAGCCACTTCTTTCAAGACCTTGGGGTGAAGTCGATCTGTCCTTGGGATTTGTCAGCCCACATCCCCAACAATTTGTTCAATACTTCTTTCCTGGTGATTATAATTTCTCCCTCCCTTCCATTTCCTAATTTACAGCTATTTCCGGGATGTTACTGTGACCCCTATAGTGAATACCTGTTTAAATCATCCGCCATTTCCCTACTTTCCATTATTAATTTCCCAGACATGCTTTCTCTAGGGCCAACGCTCACTTTGTCAGCTCTTTTTCTAATTTTAATACCTATAGAAACTCTTACTATCCGGCTTTCTCTCATACTCTGTTTCCCTCCTTATTAATATTTTTGTCATTCTTTGCTGTTCTTTATAGTCTTTCCAGTATTCTGACCTGCTACCCATCTTTGTGTAATTATATGTTTTTTCTTTAAGTTTGATACTGTCTTTAACTTTTTTTTAGTTAAGCATAGATGGTGGGCCCTGCCCTTGGAATTTTTCTCTCATCAGAATGTATCTACTCTGTGTATTCTGAAATATCCCCTTAAATGTCTGTCACTGAACTTCTATTGAACTATCCCTTAACCTCATTTACCAGTTCACTTTAGTTAGCTCTGATTTCATGCCCTCATAATTGCCCTTATTTAAGTTTAAAATACTAGTCTTGGGTGCACTCATTTCTCCCTCAAAATGAATGTAAAGTTCAATCATATTATGAGTGCTGCTACCTAGGGGTGTCTTCTTTTGTATTCTATGCACCTATTTATAATGCCCAGGATCCCATGTGCTTTATTAACCACTTATTCAACCTGTTTTGCCACCTTCATTGGTTTGTGCACATTTACCCCAGGTCCCTCTGCTCCTTCACCTCCTTTAGAATTTAACTTCTCCTGCAACTGCCAAAGTGAGAAAATCATGTCAACTGTCGCTCTGTCAGCTCTGAAGCTGCACTGAGACACAGGGAAGTTGCATGATGCCAGGGTCTACAATCTGGTTAGAGCAATGCAAGCAAAGACCTGCTCCATAATACTTAACAAGGTGATGCCTCGGTAATAGTTACTTGTTAAATGCCGCTTATCCGCCCATTCCATTAGCCTATGTTCCCTTGAAGTCTATCACTGTCCTCCTCAGAATTCACAATACTTCCAAGTATTGTGTCATATGCAAATTTTGAAATTGTGCTCTGCACACCAAAGTCCAGGTTATTTATATATATATATATATATATATATCAAAAAAAGCAGTGGTCCCAACACTAACCCCTGGGGAACCCGACTGTATATCTTCTTCCTGTCTGAAAAACAACCATTAACCACTACTAACTGTTTCCTGTCACTCAACCATGCCGTTACTGTCCCTTTTATTCCATGAGCTCTAACTTTGCTCACAAGTCTGTTGTGCAGCACAGTATCAAATACCTTTTGGAAGTCCACATGTTATCCACATCAACAGCATCACACTCATTAGCCCTTTCTGTTACCTCATCAAAAAACTCCAGCAAGTTAGTTAAACACAATTTGACCTTAACAAATCTGTGCTGGCTTTCATTAATTAATCCACATTTGTCCAAGTGACCATTAATTTTGCCCCAAATTATCGCTTCTAAAAAAGCGTTCCAACTACCAGGGTCAAATTGAGGGGCCAATGGCTGCTGGGCTTATCCTTAAACCTATTTTTGAACAAGGGTGTAACATATGCAAGTCTCCAGTCCTCTAACACTGCCCCTGTATCTAAGGAGGGTTGGGAGATTATGGCCAGCGCCTCTGCAATTTCTACCCATATTTCCCTCAGTATCCTTGGATGTATCTATTCGGATCTGGGGACTTATTAACTTTAATTACAGCCAGCCTTTCTAATACCTCTATTATTCTTTAAGCACATTCAGTGTCTCAACTACCTCCTCTTTCCCTATGACTTGGACTACAAAAGTGATTCCAAGGATCAAAAACGTCAGTTACTCAGATGGCTTCAAAGGCCTTGGTCTACTTACTTCAGAATTGTATAGACTTTGATGTGATCCTATAGAGGTTTGTAAAATTATTAAAGGGCTGAATAGCATGTCTATTCTCAGGTTATTGTAGTTCAACAGATTGAGGCAGAATAAAAAGCATCATTTCACACTGTGTAACAGTAGAAATATACTGGATGTTGGATAGTTCTTTTTCCAGGCACTAGTGAGCCTCTGGAATGTTGCTGGCTGCTACAGTGGATACTGACTCTCTGCCATCAAGAAGGAGCTGGACCAGTTCCTGACTGGGTCACAAATCACATCATATGGAAGCTAAGTGTCTTTATAAAGAACTTTTGGTCTGCAAAATATCCTGGATTGGTTGATCAAGACGAGTTTTATGCAGAGTATTTTTTTCCCTATTGGCCCTAGCAGCACTAATGAAGGCATCAAATTGGTAAATCTGAGGCAGCAAGGGGAAACTGCTATATTATGCAACACATTAACAAACATGTTAACTGTCAACATTTCATTTTTTTCTATCAGCATTTCAGGGGTCCAGCTCCCTTGTTGGAACTTGTTGCTCAAGACTCTTGTGAAAAGGGCCCCAATCCTCAGTAGCATTCCCACACAAGTCTGGATTCCTACTGTGACCTATCATGGGCAAAATTCTCACAAAAGCAAGGATTCCTACTTACAGTCTGGGGCAGCTGGAATCAGGTAGGAGTGGGGCTGATGGCGAGGGAAGATGGAGGAAGAAACAGATGGCAGGAGAGTGAAAGGATGGTGGAAATGAACAAATAGAACAAAACAAGAAATGAAGGGAAGTGGGAAGGTGGAGGGAAATGAAAGAGATAGGCTGGAAACAGTGGTGAAGGAGAAACCATGCGAACATTAACTGAAAAGGGAATGAGGAAAGGCTGCAAGCTTGGGTAGGGGAGGAACCTGCCTGCTGGAATGGTGAAGCACTGAAGGAAACACACCAGGTACTAAGATAAAAGCAAAATGCTGTGCATGCTGGAAAGCTGAAACAAAAACAGAAAATGCTGGAAAAACTCAGCAGATCTAACAGCATCTGTGGAGAGAAAAACAGAGTTAACATTTTGAGTCAGTATGACAGCTATGAAAAAGAGTCACAGGAACTCAAAACATTAACTCTGCATTTCTCTCCACAGATGCGGTTAGACAAAGAAAAGTACAGCACAGGAACAGGCCCTTCGGCTCTCCAAGCCTGTGCCGATCATATTGCCTGTCAAACTAAAACATTTTGCACTTCCAGGATCCGTATCCCTCTATTCCCATCCTATTCATGTATTTGTCAAGCTGCCTCTTAAACACCACTATTGTACCTGTTTCCACCACCTCCTCTGGCAGCGAATTCCAGACACTCACCAGCCTCTGCGTAAAAAACTTGCCCCGCACATCTCCTCTAAAGTTTTCTCCTCTCATCTTAAATCTATGTCCCCTAGTAATTGACTCTTCCACCCTGGGAAAAAGCTTCTGACTATCTACTCTGTCCATGCCACTCATAATTTTGTAAACTTCTATCAAGTCGCCCCTCAATCTCCGTCGCTCTAGTGAGAACAATCCGAGTTTCTCCAACTTCTCCTCATAGCTAATAACCTCCAGACCAGGCAGCATCCTGGTAAACCTCCTATGCAGCCTCTCCAATGTCCCCA
This sequence comes from Carcharodon carcharias, assembly GCF_017639515.1. Taxonomy (NCBI): domain Eukaryota; kingdom Metazoa; phylum Chordata; class Chondrichthyes; order Lamniformes; family Lamnidae; genus Carcharodon; species Carcharodon carcharias. Next base: position 121,298,265 of record NC_054470.1, on the reverse strand, counting down.
TATCCTTCTGGTAATGTGGCAACCAGAATTGCACGCAATATTCCAAGTGTGGCCTAACCAAGGTTCTATACAGCTGCAGCATGACTTCCCAGCTTTTATACTCAATACCTCTGCCGATGAAGCATGCCATATGCCTTCCTGACTACCTTATCCACCTGCGTTGCCATTTTCAATAACCTGTGGACCTGTACACCCAGATCCCTCTGCCCATCAATGCACTTAAGGGTTCTGCCATTTACTGTATAATTCCTACCTGAATTAGACCTTCCAAAATGCATTACCTCACATTTGTCCGGATTAAACTCCATCTGGCATTTCTCCACTCAAGTCTCCAACTGATCTATATCCCGTTGTATCCTTTGACAATCCTCTTCACTATCTGCAACTCCTCCAACCTTAGTGTCATCTGCAAACTTACTAATTAGCCCAGTTACATTTTCCTCCAAATCATTTACGTATACTACAAACAGCAAAGGTCCCAACACTGATCCCTGCGGAACACCACTAGTCACAGCTCTCCATTCAGAAAAGCACCCTTCCACTGCTACCCTCTGTCTTCTATGACCAAGCCAATTCTGTATCCATCTTGTCAGCTCACCTCTGATCCCGTGTGACTTTACCTTCTGTACCAGTCTGCCATGAGGGACCTTGTCAAAGGCCTTACTGAAATCCATATAGATAACATCCACTGCCCTTCCATCGTCGATCATCTTTGTCATTTCCTTGAAAAACTCGATCAAGTTAGTGAGACACCCGACTTCCCCTTCACAAAACCATGCTGCCTCTCACTAATACGTCCATTTGCTTCCAAATGGTAGTAAATCCTGTCACGAAGAATCTTCTCCAATAATTTCCCTACCACTGACATAAGGCTCACCGGCCTGTAATTTCCTGGATTATCCCTGCTACCCTTCTTAAACAATGGAACAACATTGGCCATTCTCCAGTCCTCTGGGACCTCACCCATAGCCAGTGAGGTTACAAAGATTTCTGTCAAGGCCCCAGCAATCTCCTCCCTTGCCTCCCTCAGTACTCTGGGGTAGATCCCAACTGGCCCTGGGGACTTATCCACCTTAATATTCTTCAAGATGCCTAACACCTCCTCTTTTTTGATCTCAACATGATCCAGGCTATCTACACACTCTTCCCTAGACAAATCGACCACAAAGTCCTTCTCTTTGGTGAATACTGATGAGAAGTACTCATTTAGTATCTCTCCCCTGCGGAGTTTTTCCAGCATTTTCTGTTTTTGTTTGTTAGCAACAAGACAAGTTAAAAAAGCACGTGAGATTTGTAGATACCCAGGTACTAAGTCTGGGTTGGGAGAGCAGGGCAGGGTGAGGGGAAGAAGTCAAGTTTGGTGGAGATGGGAAAAGAGACGGCTGCTCGTATAAACCAGTTTAAAGGGGAGAGAACATGTCAGCAAATGGATGAGAAAGTTGAATGGGGTACAGTATCTCTGAGCAAGATCACAAGGGGTGGATCAAGAGGACTGGAGAGTGACTGTGGAGTTGGCTTTTGAATAAGTGATCTTCTGGGTCTGGCTGATGTGTTTTTTAACATTCATTCACAGGATGTGGATTCCACTGGCTGGGCCAGCATTTATTGCCCATCCCTAGTTGCCCTTGAGAAGGTGATGATGAGCTGCCTTCTTGAACCACTGCAGTCCATGTGGTGTAGATACACCCACACAGTGCTGTTAGGAAGGGAGTTCCATGATTTTGACCCAGTGACAGTGAAGGAACGGCGATATATTTCCAAGTCAGGATGGTGAGTGACTTGGAGGGGAACTTTCAGGTGGTGGTGTTCCCATCTATTTAATGCCCTTGTCCTTCTAGATGGTAGTGGTTGTGTGTTTGGAAGGTGCTATCTAAGGAGCCTTGGTGAATTCCTTCAGTGTTTCTTGTAGATGGTACACACTGCTGCTGCTGTGTGTGTTGGTGGTGGAGGGAGTGAATGTTTGTGGATGGAGTGCCAATCAAGTAGGCTGCTTTGTCCTGGATGGTGTCAAACTTCTTAAATGTTGTTGCAGCTGCATTCATCCAGGCAATTGAAGAGTATTCCAACACACTCCTGACTTGTGCCTTGTAGATGGTGGACAGACTTTGGGGAGTCAGGAAGTAAGTTACTCGTCGCAGGATTCCTAGCCTCTGACCTGCTCGTGTTCAAAATCTAAATATATTTTTCAGATAGAAATGTATCAAAATATGAATTATAAAAATTATCTAAAATAATCCATTCTGCTTAATGTTAAGTACAAAAATTCAGAGATTCACAAGGAAGTACATGTGTGGATTCATACCCCAGCCCTGAGAAATACATGCTATTTCTGTGTACATTTATAATTAATGTATTTTAGGATAAGTCAGTTCTTGAATTGTGAACTTGTTTTGGGACTTGGGTTTTTGCAACTATTGGTAGTTCTGTAGATTGGCATTAACCTGCATTAAAAAAGGATTGATGCAAAGAAGACACGGCCATACATATACACACATCGAAATATATATAAATACATGGCCAGAATAAGCAACTGCATTGAGTTGGACTGATACAGTGACACTAGCAAGACAGAAAATCAAAATGCTATGTAAATTTGCTCCACAGAAGCAAAACATATAAAGGCAAGAAAAGAACATCCTGTCTTGTGCTGCATTTCCCTAACTAAATTTCCAACTGAAAATGTAACTAAATTTCCAACTGAAAATGTGGTAAACCGTTATCTGACTAATAGATCCCTTGTTACATACACACCTGCCTTCCTAAAATGAACTCAATAAAATGGTCAGAATCAACTAGATTATGGCATTTGATAAGGTGAATTAGTGAACTTGTATAACATTCTTATAGACCGGTCAATGCTCTAACACTAAAACTTTCCCATGGATATTTTAACAACTCCTTTTTAGTGATATTAGTCCTATGTATGTATACACACATGGATTAATCAACCATATCAGCCATTTATCTTAAGTTTGAAGTTCAGACAATTATTTATCAGTTTCTAAAGGTTCTTATAAAATGACATAACTAATATGCAAAATTAATAGCTAAATATTTTTCTAATAGCAAAAGTAGGTGCTGCAGTTTCTCCAAAATAGCACATTTCTTTTCGGTGACAGAACCATTGAATTAGTCATCAGCAGGAAAAGTAAAGCATCACCTGTTTACATGGAGCATTACACCACAAGGAAAGCTAGGCTTACTGCCAGCAAGAAATGATATCTTTTAGATATACTAATTTACTGTAAAGCATTGTGATCTCCAAAACATCAAAAGTTACATAACACACATTCCACAGGACATCTGGCAGTTCAAACATGACCCATTGTATCAAATGGTTTCAAACACAACAGCTTTGGTACATTATAATGAGTTGCTATTAGATGTAGTGTGTGTGGATTAATGTGTAAAAACATAAAGCCACACATTTTCATTCCAACTAAACAAATGCAAGTCAGTGAATAATATTATAAGGCAAGCCCACAAGTATACATTAGGGGTGCAGTTATCCATCTTCTATCTCTGGAATGCATCCCCGAACCATATAGACTTTCAATCGCTACATAATTCTATGTTGCAAACTGCTGGCTCAGCACACATACAATACGTACAAGGATATGTTTTCCTCAGTTCACAATTATCAGCACAAGTGTGAAGTGATAGGAAAATGTACTCCCACAAATTGAAATTAGTAGACGACAATGAATATACTATTTTTCATTATTTTTTTCCCTCCCACACTCTCAGTTTTCTCCTTTCCCTATCCTGAGTATGTTGACAACAGCTGGGCTACCATTACACAAGTGCTAGCAGTTCCTGCACCTGTGAATGTAGGCAGAGAGTACTGCAAGTGATTCAGCTGACTGGGCATCACAGCAATGCAGAGATATTCAGTCACATGCTCTTTCCAGGAGGGAGTAATGGTAGCAGTCAGGAGCAGCAGCCCCTAATATCTTTCCCCTTCTTTAGCCTAGGAATGCTGACCCTATCTGTAGGACATCTGTATTGCCCCAAATATGGTTCACTCATTCAACACGGGCCAACACGGGAATCAAGCCTGGCAACTCTAGGTGTGCATCCTTTTAGCACATACACTGAGTTCAGTTTTAATCCACCAGGCAACTTGTCAGCTGCACACATCAATAGTCTGCAATGCTACTTTAGCTCACAGCATTGCTGCTGATGACAGCCCAACATCGGGTACAACACAAAGAGAGAAACACAGACGAATGAGGCAATGCTGCAACCTCCAGAGATACCAAGACTGTTATATCTTAAGGCAGTAGCAACAGACACAAACTGTGGCTCTTAAACTACACATGCACAGATAAATGCATGCAGTTATTTTCATGTTGCTCCAGTGATGTTCAGTCCACTGTATAATAAGTGATTAGATTAATACAGAACCACATCTTCCAGCAGCCAATGTAAATGCAAAATAATGAAGGTCATAAGGATGTGTTTCAAATCTGAAGAGTCATACAGACTAGAAACATTAACTCTGTTTCCCTGTCCACAGGTGCTGTCAGACCTGCTGAGTTTTTCCAGCATTTCCTGTTTTATTTCAGATTTCCAGCATCTGCAATATTTTACTTTCATCAAACCTAAAAAGGGTTCTATATTAAAGAGGTAACAGGAAATTCTGAAATAATGTATTCAAGGGTTGCATCCTCTTTGGTTCTTTAATTTTAAAATAGTTATGAATGATGAACGAAAGGGTATAGTTATTTATCTGCTCCATTTACAATTTATTTTCCTTTAGTCAAGTTCCTAAGTCAGAAAGGCCAACACGTAATCTCCCAACCATTCGGAAGTGTCCATGAGCTCTGCAGGTGGCAACTCCTGTCATCACCTCGGATAGATTTCCTGATCTACCCTGCATGAATAAAGAACAGTATATTGTGGAACTGTGTCGCAATGTATTGCCAAGTGTCTACAGCGATTGATGCAGGTGCTTCTGGTTGTGTATGGCGTATCTTTGTTGTATCGACTATTTAAAGTAAAATTTACATTTTATTTGAAGTATGGTTTGTCTGTTAATTCATGTTTAATTTACATTGGCTCTGACTTATTTTAAAGAAAAATTACAAAAAGTGAAATCTTGTTGGTACTTTCTTCATTTGGGGGTTATTCAGTAAATTTTATGGATCCCCCATGGGGAGTGTAACGAGACCCATTCCATTAGATTGGAAAATTATGCATGTCACTCTGCTAATTAAGAAAGGCGAGGGAGAAATACCAGGGAATTATCGGCTAGTTGGCCTAACATCTTCTGTTGGGAAATTACTAGGGTCTATTGTTGAAGATAGGGTGACTGAACACCTTGAAAATGTTCAGCTGTTCAGAGAGAGTTGGTATAGCTTTGTAAAGGGTCGGTCATGTCTGATGAACGTGATTGAATTTTTTTGAGGAGGTAACTGAAGTAGTAAGCAAGGAATGTCCATAGCTACTATTTATATGGATTTTCAGAAGGCATTTGATAAAGTTCTTCTTAAGAAAGAGAGTATGAGCGCAAGTTGAAACTCATGGAATTCAAGGAAAATTCGTGAACTGGGGAGGAAATTAGCTGAATGGCAGGACATAAAAAATAGGGATAATGGACAGATATTGTAATGGGTAGGACATGACTGATGGTGTCCCATGAGGATCTGTCTTGGAGCGTCAACTATTCACTATATTCATGAACAATTTAAATGCTGGGTTAGAAAAATGCATATCTAAATTTACCAATGACACAAAGATTGGTGACATTGTATGCAATGTAGGAGGAAACATAAAATTTAAAAGAGATATTAATAGATTAAGCAAATGAGCAGAACATGGAAAATGGATTTCAATGTAGGTAAATGTGAGGTCATCCACTTTGGACCTAAAAATGATAGAAAAGGGGTACTTTCTAAATGGTGAAAAGTTAGCAAGATTGGAGGCCCAAAAAGACATGGGGCAGAATTTTACGGCCGACGTCAGCGTGCGGCATCACGATATTTAGGTGGGCGGGTGCTATGAAGTGCAACGCGCGCCCGCCATTAATTAAAGGCCTTGTTAAGGCCCTTAACTCGGCAATTGAAACCAATCTTGAGGAGCCCGTATGATCTTCGGCTCGGCGCACAGCCCAACAGGCATGCGGGAAACTGATTTTTTAACAAACCTCATCCACGGGCAGGATGTGTGGGCTCAGAGGGGTTGTTCATGTTTTTTCTGAAGTATTTAATGCAGAAAGTGTTTTAAACTTGTCTGTGTGATTGTTAGCAGATCAGGTAGATTTCCAATAGCTTTCTCTACACTTTGAGGCTTCAGCTCACCAGTCTGCAGACAGTAATCTTTATCAGGCCTGCAGCTTTCCAGAGCCCTCCATTTAGCCTGGGTATGGGTTCTGACATCTCCACTGGAGGCAGGTCCTCTGAGGAGGAAGGGAGGGATGGAATAAGGAGGAGGCCAAGAGTGGACAATCAGCCGTCAGGGGAGCCACCTTTGGGAGGCCAGGCGCAGGCACAAGGGGCGCAGGGCCAAGAGGTTGTCCAAGGTGGAAGGGGCCGCAGAAGACGCCACTATCCTGCTGCCAAGGTATACAGGCAGCGAAGCAACTACCTCAATATGACAGGTGCAGTGCTGAAGGAGGCTCCATCTGTCAAGGGAGACAGTCAACTATATCTGTCAGATGATTGGCCCTGAGATCTCCCCTGTGTGGGTGGACACCCCATGTCACCAGCTCTGAAGGTCACAGTTGCCCTCCACTTCTATGCCCCTGGCTCCTTCCAGGGCTTGGTGGATAAACTTTGCAGTGTCCCACAATCAGCTGTACGTACTTGTGTCAAGCAGGCTACAGACTCTGTTCAGATGGGCATTGACCTTCATCCACTTCCGCTGCAACCAGGCAAGTCAGACATAGCGAGCCAGAGGCTTCGCGGCCATTGCTGGCTTCCCCCGCGTCCAGGGTGCAATATACTGTACACATGTGGCCATCAAGGCACCAGCAGGTGAGCCCGGTGCCTTCGTCAACAGAAAGAGCTTCTGATCCATGAACGTGCAGATAGTGTGTGATCACAGGATGCAGATTCTGCAAGTTTGTGCAAGGTACCCAGGCAGCTCCCACGACGCCTACATCCTCAGACATTCCCAGGTGCCGATGCTCTTCAGTGCTCCGGCTCGGCTGGATGGATGGCTGCTGGGTGACAAGGGCTATCTCCTTAGAAGGTGGCTCATGATGCCTCTCCGCCATCTAAGAACGGAAGCTGAGCAGCGGTACAATAGGAGCCACGGCACCACAAGGGCTGTGGTGGAGAGAACCATTGATCTTCTCAAGATGCGCTTCCGTTGCCTGGACCGCTCCAGATCGCGTCTCTGTGATAGTGGTAGTCTGCTGTGCTCTGCACAATCTTACGCTAGAAAGGGGGATGCAATTGATGATGAAGACCTTGACGCCCTGGATGAGGCTGCACATGATGAATCCAGCAGCGGCTCAGAGGATGAGGAAGCACAGGGCAATGATGAAGGGCAGCACGCCGACTCGCTACTACACATCTGCGGCAGGGACACCCGGGAGACTTTAATCCAATGAACCTTCAGCTAGCTCCACACACATGGATCAGCAGGACCAGCATTGCCTGGCGCTTCTACATGTGACACTTAGTTGCATCTGATGAGGTGGAAGATGTAGCACCTAAGGGCTGAGTACAGAAGCATCAATGTCTACTCAAACACTCATGAGCAACATACAAATGCAGCACAAAGGAAACACCCTCGGCCATGGTCAGAAAAGTGGACTTTATTCCCACCAAAATAAAGCACAGACGTCACTCAGACATACATAATGATATAGTCCCTAATCTAGGGCCAACACAAAATCACCAGTGACAAACCCATGGAGTGCCTAACGTTTGCGGGTGCTACATCTAGGTGCTGCCCCATCGCTTGGAGTGGCTTGTGAGACAGCCTGCTGACTCTGCTGTCCTGTTGGCCTAGATGACCTTTGCGGCCGTACTCTGCCCGTGGAGCCTGTGCTGGCCCCGCCTGGGAGGGAGTAGCCAGTTCCAGAACTGGCACCTCCCCAGTTGTCGCAGCCTCAACGGATGCAACGGTGACTGGCAGAGGAGGGAAGGAGCTGCTGCCCTCATCCGGAGCGCCCTAAGAGGAGCTCGCAGTGATGACAGGCAGCTGCTGCACCGACGTGAGGTCACATTGGACCTCTCTGCTCACTGCAGATGGATGGGCACCAAGCGGCGGCACTTGGTGTCCAGAACATCTCCCACATTGGGAATGACCACCTGTGGCCATTAGCACTGTGAGTGCTTGCAGCTCAGAGCATAACCCAGTCAGATGAGTCTCAATCCAATCGAAGCCCCTCTCCATGAGAGTCGCCAATCTCTCAGTGCTGGAAGCCTGAAGCTCTGTCGTGAAGTTCATGCCTTCACTGACACTCTGCCTGGACGCCTCCACCACAGAGACCAATTGAAGCACACCCTCATGCAACCCTGCCAGATGCTCCCGTGCACCCTGCCGCTTGTCCCGCAGCTGCTGCATGGCTGACATCTCCAGAGGCACATCATCACTGCCGGACTCAGCATGTGCCTGGTCCCCTGCAGTCCTCCGGCTGCTGGTGCCATCGGCACTCTCTGTCTGTGCCATCTCCACCAGCGATTGTGAAGTGCCCTCTCCACTGTACCCCGGGACTCTAGCCGATGTTATACTCCCCACCGAAGCGTTTGTCACTACACTGGTGCCTGGCTTGCGGAAATGATGTGCCGCAAGTCGCAAGTGATGACCTTCAGGTGTGGAGGGGGGCTCTGGACAAGTTGGTGCTGATGGTGCTGATGCGGTGGTGATGCTGAAATTAACAACAAGGACAGTGCATCAGTTAGCGTTCAGTCAGTAACACCTTTCATCCCTTTCCCCTCCAGCCTCATAAGTCACTCAGCCTTCAAGAACCTAAGGAGACGGACATTGGTGGGGTGGTAAATAGTCAAGAGGAGGCCCAAACATTACACGCGCATACAGACAGGCTGGTCAGATGGCCTAAGGAATGCCACTTGGAATGTTATGTGGATAAGTGTGTGGTTAAGCACTTGGGCAAGACAAGCAAGGTATGGGAATACACGAGTAATGGTAGGACCGTGGGATGTCATGACGATTACAGGGACCTTGCTGGGCAGACCCATTAAATAGCAGAACAGGAACATAAGGTGTTTAACAAGGTCAAAGCCAGACTTGCCTTCATTAACCGAGGAACAGAATGTAGGAAAGGGGAGGTCATGTTGCAAGTGCAGAAAACGCTGTCGAGGCTTCTGCGTTCAGTGGCGACCTGTGCTTCATGGGAGGGATGGCACTGGAGTGGAGAGAGTGCAGAGGTTCCTGACCTGGATGCATGCTGGCCTGGAGAGTTGGAGTGATGAGGAAACATCATAAATACTTGCGACATTTGCCATGGAGATTGACAGGTCACATAATTGACCTTCATACCGTTATGAGGGGCATAGAATGGGTGGACACAAGGCAACATTTCCCCTTGGCGCAGGAATGACTAATATGGTGGCATTTATTTAAGTTGAGTGCCATGAGGTTGACAGGTGAGGTTCTGAGGATCTTTTGGACAGAGTAATGTGGGACGCACTGGCTGAAATGGTGGTGGAGGTACAAACCCTCCTAAGATGCAATAAGTCTTTGGATGTGCAGTTGTGATGCCTTGGCATGTTAGGCCATGGGGATAGTGGTCAGAAATGGGATAAGGCGACTTTGGAAGGTGCTAGAGACGCGCATCCTCAAGGGGCCGAGGGACCTTTGCGTATGACCTACACGTCTGACTGTATCAGTCTGTGAACGAGCAGTGTTGCTGCATTAACGATTGTACCAACCATCAGTGCTTGGATGATGGGGAAACAGAGTGGATGGGACTGTGGCCCTCAAATACCTGGCCGCTGCACCCCAGCCTCGCCGACACCTGCTGACCTGGCCGCCTGCCTCTTCCCCAGCTCCATGGCCTGCTCCTCATACATAGTGAGGTGCTGCAGCATAGCGTGCCCACCACCAGTCTGCAGACGCTCCCTCAAATTGCTCTCAGTTTTTGCCTGCAGAACAGAGAAGAAGATTTATTGGAGCTGATCACTCATGTGCTCTGCACGTGCACGCTACACCTCAACCACAGTGGCCCATTTGACGCCTCCAGCGGCTCCTGTCCACACTACTGGTGATCAGTCCCCAGAAGATAGTATGGCTGCTCTTAACCCCCTCCTCCAACGGACACCTTGGACACATTCGGCGTCCATCACTTTGAATAACACACGGGTTTTAGCGCCCATAGCAAGGAGGCACAACTAGGTGTGGCTCTCGGCCACGACACCTTGAAGCTCCGCTTCCATCATCTCATCACCATCAATAAGACATGTGTTGGAGTTCTGAGTATGTGTCTAGCTGCCTCCCCTGCAGGTTGCCCCCAGGTTACTCAAATGCGACAAACACCAACATATGCTGCAGGGAGAACCCATCTTCTCCTCAACCACTAAGGCGTGGTGTAAGCATGGTCACTATCTGTTGGTCCACCCAGCGTGCGCCAAATTCCCAATGCAATAACAACACTAAGACGTGCGAGGTGGGGGCCTCAAAGGCTAAGGCTACCTGCTGGGTCAAATGGCCAAGGCTGACATGGTACTCACCCTTCCAGAGCGCAGAAAATCATTGAATCGTTTGCAGCACTGTGTTCCTGTGCACCGCACAGCGTCTTGAGAGCTAACAGCCACCTCCTGCCACGCCTGCCTGGTCACATGGGGGGCCCTCCTCCTCCCATCCTCCAGAAACAAGACATCCCGATGGTTGGACACCTCTTGGAGGACAGCAAGGCAGGCATCTGAGAACTGAGGGGCACAGTGCCGGCCCCCCTCCACCCCCCGCCACCGCTGGCCTATCCTGCAGCCTACCCCCCTCCTCCTCCTCTGCCCCCTGACCTCCTCTGGAGCCCGGTGACTGGCCATGGTGAACAGCCTAAAAGAGGCTGCCTAGCCGTTCTTTATACAGACTGTCAGTTCCCCATTGGAATCAACGGTCTGAACACGCCCGTCGCCGATTGGATGTTCCCATTGTACACAGGAGTCGCAAACGCGCTGGGCGGGCCTTAGTTGGCCTACTCATGCAAAATGGCAATGCGGCCCGTTTCGGCGGCCGGGATCGGCTGTCCACCCGCTGCCGATTTGGTCAAGCCCGCCCACCCGTCAAACGCAAAATTCAGCCCAACAGGTGTTAAGATGATTCTGTGTATACACTTCTTCAGTTCTGAAGGGGTCACATCTGAAAAATTGTAACCTGTCTTCTCTCTTTGCAGATGCTGACTGGACTGATAGAAATTTCCAGTATTTGCAGTTTTTATAACAGAATATCAATGCTGAATAAGTTTCCATTTCAGACTCACACTATCAGCATTCAGTGCTTCTCAAACAGGTAGAACATTAAGTCGGGCACAGCAGAAGGGTGTCCCTTTCTCGTTCAGGTTAATATTTCCTCATTTCCCACACTTTTCCCCATCTTACAGGCTACTTTAAGAAGTTTGCCAATTTAGCATTGTATTGGGAACAGATTGAGATTGCCTAAACACAGGACACACGGCCTGCAGAGACTATCATCCCATCAATCCTGGTTGGGTTTGAACGTAGGTCTCAAGTAAAAGCCAGAGTCTGTCACTGCACCACCTAATTCTCTCACTATGTATTACTTTTTGATTTGCCTTTGATCCAACTCTTGTAAGAGAATAACACAAGGCCATACTCATGCTATAATTAATGCAACCAACCTATAGAATTCCTTTTAAAACAGCACTAACATATTACACTTTAACTATACCTTTGACTACACCAGAACACAAATGCAAATTTAAACCGTATGGTGTTCTACAAGCACAAAGAAAAGCTGGACAGTGTAACACCTATTAATAAGTAACTCAGTACTATGTACTCCCTTGGTGTTTTTATGTTAGCCGACAACTAGTTCAAAGTTGCTGCTCCGGCAAAGGATTATCAACCTGAAATATTAACTTTCTCTCTCCTCAAATGCTGCCTGGCCTGCTGAGCATTTTTAGTATTTTTTATTTTTATTTCAGATTTCCAGCATCAGCAGGAATTTGTTTTTGGAGATGGTTTACATTCTTGCTTCCAATAACTGAACAACTTTAGGTGCTAACATAAATGCCAGAGACTGAGGCAGCTAGAAGCATACCATCTGATGGCCACAGTGGCCGAAACACTCCCGAGTGCTTTGATTGCATGAAGAAAGCATGGAACTAACCTAGATGCCTGCCACCAAAATAGTCTCCATTTGTGGCCCTAAAACAACCACGCACATATGAGTGCAGTTGTTCTAACATTGATTCAGTTGTTGTAGGAGCTGCCTGCAACATAAATGGCACAGCCTCTAATGTAGAGAGAAGTAGCAGTCAGTATTAGACACTGCTTCAGGAAGTGGTTCTCCAGTCTAAATACAGCATTACACTGCTACTGTTATACAGAGGGTATTTAAGTATGTGGAGTCTGTAGTCTTGGCGAACTTCCAATACACTTCTGAAATTTGTAGACCACTGAAACTGCCGGTGCTCTAGGAACGTCTACAAGGAAGTCCAAAAGAACAACTTATGTTGATTCAAAACTTCAAGATTTCCTTGCTCACTCATGGGAAGCGCTTTCCTTCCATTTCTGCACTTTTCAAGATGACTAATTTCAGATTGGCAACTCACTCTGTTTAGGAATGAAGATAAAGGGACAATTCCTTTTTATTTAAAAACTGATTGCATGGGGAAATCCACATGGGAAATCCATACCACAAAGCTCCATGGAACTATATTTAATTTCAAACATCAGAAGCAAGTATTTACTCCTTGTGAAAAATAACATTGAAATGAAGTGCTCTGTATAAATCGGAATGAACAGTTTCACTATTAAGGGCCCACAGGTGGTGCCAGGAATGTATTGGTATAGTGCACATGCTGTTTGTCAAACAGATGTTTCCTAGCTGTAGTCATTACTTTTTACACCACACACAACCTTGCAATAAAGAAAATATGGCGACTGTTCCATTCAAAATGGCCAAAAACAGCCATTACACAATTTCCCCAAGCGATACAGCCAGGCTGCCAACAGTCACATAAGGTTTCTAATTTGTATGATTAATTCTAAAGCTTTACAACACAACACATTCATAGGATTTACACTTTTTCTGATGTACATTTTTTAAAAATTCATGCTGACTTTTTGGTGATTTAATAGCTGCTGTCAGTGAGGCAGTATATCCCTTAGAATGGATTCTCAGAATTTAATAAATCACCATGCAAAATTGTTAATTTGGGAAGGGTTAATATTTAAGCAGTTAGAAACAAATATATCCAACCTCCATGAATACAAATCAAAATCCAAATAGGATAACCATTTGTGACAATAAGTTCCAAAAGTAAACTGACATACTGTCAAGTAAGTATTCTAACTGTCAAACACATATAGTACTTTCCAGAATGACTGTATGCACAAAAAATACTAGGTACCAAAACTACCCTACAATAATAATTTATTAAACAAAGTTCAATGTTCCACTATCTTTTCTCCTTCCCTTTCAAGTGACCACTGAAAAAACCCTTTAATATCTGTATCACATCATGTTTTAAAGTTTCTTTCAAAAGCTTCTTCCAGTAGCTAAGGCCACACATTAGACCTGGGTAATGATTTTAATTTGTGAAAACTACTACAGATGTAACATAACTGTTTGATTGCGATAATGTTGTAAATCATGTGGGATTGTCACATCATCCATATTCAATCACTCCAGAGTATATTGTTACAGCAAAAAGGGAATTTGCATAGTAAATCAAGTGTTCTGTAGACCAAAACATGCATTATTTGGTTATCAAGTTGAGGAGTAACAAATTTTTTTTGAGCCTAGGGCAAGGCAGCAGACATATGGGTACCATACCGCCTGGAAGTTCCCCTCCAAGCCACCCATCCTGACTTGGAAATATATCGCCGTTCCTTCACTGTTGGTGGGTCAAATTCCTGGAACTTCCTCCTGAACAGAACTGTGGATGTACCTGCACCACATCAACTGCAGCCATTCAAGAAACCACCACCACCTTCTTAAGGACAAGTAGGGATGGGCAATAAAAATGCTAGCACAGCCAGTGACACCCATATCCTGTGAAAGAATTTTTAAAAATTACCCTTCAATGATGATGTATCATATGGGATGCTCACCATGCTCTTCCATCCACCCAAAGATGCTGTAAACACCACATTGTCAGAGAATTCTAACTGAAACTAAGGTCAGACTTATTCACAAGCAAGATATTTAAATAGATTTACCTAGTTGTTTTAATCTGCAAGAGTTTTCAAGAAAACAACCGACTTAAAACTTCCTAATACAATGTTGGCATATAGGTGGTATAATTCCCAAGTTAACTCATGGTGTCCAACAGTCAGATCTTGACTGAGGAACCCAAGCTCATAAAAAGTGCAGACAATACGTCACATTCTAAGACACAAAGTTTACTTGTCACCTGATCTGCAGCTGTTCACAACATATCTACACATTGCAAAGGTATTAATGATTTGACAAGTGCAATTAAATTGTCTAGCTTTCACACCTGGTAAATTTACAGATAAAGGATGGATCTATATCCTGCAATAAAGTCGAGCCCTTCCAGTTTTATACGGAAGGATAGAACCAGGTGATTGACAAAGCGCACCCAATTTAAAATGGTCAGGCTTTAAATAGAACAGGAATTGTGCCAATCGGCTGGGGACAAAGTGATTCTATGAGTTGGGAAAGGGGCAAAATGTTTAGCAAGTCGCGGGGACAATGTGTTTTGAGAGTCAGATGGCTCCTGTTTTTCAGCTGGATGGAAAATGGGTGGCCAAAAGGTAGTTTCACTTTCTTTCATTCCATTTTTTATTTAAATAGGGTTTCTTCTGCCAAGTATTATCTCTAACAGAAATTACTAGAGCAGCAAGGGGAGTTATAGTTGGTTTATGTCCCTGGGCTAGAATAGAAGCCAAAGTTTCCACTTTGTTTCCTACTTATTGGAAAATGCACCTTGTATGATTAAGCCAGCCTGCTGAGAGTCTCTGAGCTCGAACAGTAAGAATGTTCATTTGATCCAAAGAGCTGCAAGACCCAAGAATTTTACTTCAGTCTGAGTTGTTGCCTTCAGGAGAAACAGTAAAATAACTGAAACTGATAATGAAGGAAATACAAAACCAGCTAAAGTACAAATTATGGGGATTCCATGCTTAAAAGGTAGTTTCAGACAAAAACGCACATTTGCACATGCCAAGTAATTTTGATGAACATGGAGCTTATGGAGCTGCTTAATTTATTTGAAGGGATAAATATGAAAATCTTCCATTAATAAATGCAAATATAATCATGCAATAAAATTGCAAGAGAATCTCTTCATATTCCCTGTTTCAGCATCTCTCAGTAAGCTAAAATCGAAAAACAGAAATTAAATCAAAAAATTAGTTTTCATTGACTGCTACAACGCAGGAAGATTACTTAGCAATAAACATATTTCTGAAATATAATGGATAAGGCGAAACAAGCCAAAATCTTAATTAAGTCGGATGATCAAGATTAGATGAGCGGCAGTACGGAAAGGGCACTTTTTTTGCCCAGCCACAACATGGTGCAAGAATTTCATCCAGTGACAGAACGTGCCCTAGGTCCCAGCAGGGTTCCGAGGGTCAGAGTCATTTAAATCATCTTGACGAGATCATGGGAGGCTACTTCAGTTCTTTTGAAGGGTCATGACGACTCGAAATGTCAACTGTGCTCTCCTCCGCCGATGCTGCCAGACCTGCTGAGTTTTTCCAGGTATTTCTGTTTCTGTTTTTGTTGTGTCAGTGGTTTCAAGCTCTGTTAAAGCAGGTCTCAGGGACGTGGCCCAGGGTTTCCTCACTGAAGCTTCTGGTGCAGATGGGATGGGGCAGAATCTGCCTTCTTCCATTTTTCAAAACTTGTAGGTTGGAGAGTTTCATCGATCGTTTCTTAAGTGATTCAACTTCCTTCGGAGGATTTAGAATCTGCTGCCATATTTAGTTACTCTGCATAACAAAAATGTTCCTTGCACCCATATTTGTTCAAGCAAAAATTACAGGAAAGATCCAATATTACCATTACTTGGTTCAAAATCACTGCATGTTTGGACCATTACAACTATTCAAATCACATCAAGATTTTTACAACTTTTTACATTTTTACAAGTTGCAGATTAAAAAAAAACAAATATGACCTTGATCAAATATCCTACTTATGAAGTTAGACTACAGGGCCACAGTTGCATGACATCACCATTAAACTATTCTCAGCGGTGGAGTAACTACATAGAATAACCAGTACATAAACAGGCCATTCGGCCCAAGCAATTCATGCTGATATTTATATTCCCAACAAGCCTCATTCAATCTTTCCTCATATAACTCAATCAGCATAACCCTCTATCACCTTCTCCATCATATACTTATCTCAACTCCCCTTAAATGTATCTATACTATTTGCCTCAACCATTTCCTGTGGCAGCCACATTCAATTAGATATTCATGTTCAAATACAACTATACTAAATATGGAATTTAGAATATAATTTTAAGGTAGTCAAGAGCTTTCATCATCTTCACTCGGTCCTCCTCCAACCCAATGCCGAGACTCCTGGCTCACTACCATCCTAGTAATGCTCTTCAGAGGTGGACTCTGGGTCCATATAGTAAGTTTTAACCATAACCACAAATAAAACCTTGTTTAATTTTATGCTAACAGGAGGTACACCTAACACCATCACCCCAGCGGTCAGAAAAGGTCACATCACCACCTCCTGCACAACTAGAGATGGGCAATACAGAATCCTTGTCAACTTCACCCACATCCAGAGAACAACATTTTAAAAGCACACTTCTTGGCAGCATTAGTATTTTTTCTCTCCCAAGTTAAGTTTACCAATGTTACATGCTTTACATTCCTTTTTGCAGGCAAGTGTTGATAATGGTTCTGCTGTTATCATTTATACCTTCTCTGGCTCTATCTTTCTTTTCTTTACTGTTCCATTATCACCCACTTTTGTCTTGTATCATCATTCCTTTTTCAATTTAATCTTTCCTGCTTTCCACCCAACACCAGCTCTTCCCTTTGGTCCTTCCTTCTCTTTCCCAGCCTCTGCATTTTCTTAAAAGCTGTTAAATCTCAAACTTCCTGCAGTTCTGATGAAAAGTCATTGGCCTGAAACATTAACAGTTTCTCTCTTCATAGATGCTGCCATGCGAGTTGAGTATTTCCAGCATTTTGTTTTTATTTCAGATTTCCAGCATCTGCAGTATTTTGCTTTCGAATAATTGTTTATTGTGAGAAAAGATTTTGCTGAGCAGCAAAAACAATCTGAAGAAAAGCTCAATTTCATTGACAAGAACAGTTGATCTGGGGTTTCTATTTAAATACATACAAATAAAAACTAGAATGTTGGCACTCAGACTACAAACGTCATCTTGAGTTTAAATTAATTCCTTAAAAATTGAGTATTATGCTTATTAAAGTATTATTAGTCCATTTCAGTTAAAATTATTCAGGCTATTTTGCAATTCAAGCAAATCTGAAGATCCAAACATCCAATTAATACTGCAGGCCAAGCTTCTATCATTTCATTTTGTATTGCTGTAGCATAAAATCACTGTCCGAAGAAAAAGACTCAATAACTTCCACCTCCGGTGTCTACAACGCATCCTCGGTATCACATGGAAAGACAAAGTCATCCATGAAGCAGTCCTTTCTAGGGCAAACATGCCAAGCATGCTAGTGCTAATCAAGCAAAAGAGGACGGAGGATGGCTGCATCCCCAAGGATATGCTATACGGGGAGGTAGCCTATGCCAAGAAGCCAGCAGGGTGCCTAAAGCTCAGATTCAAGGATACTATCAAAAGAGACATGACAGCCCTCAACATCAATATGACAAGTTGGAAACTTTAGCTGATAAATGATGCAAATGGTGGCAACCAACTGTGCACAGAAATTCGCCACCCTGATGTGGTTTCAGAAGCTCCAAAGCAGACACCAGACCTGCAAACAAGGCGCCAGCTGAGACCGTGCCGCACCACCGGCAAGTACAACTTCATTGGCGGCACATGTAGCAGAGATAGCCTTTCCAGAATCAGCTTGTTCAGCCATCAAAAGAATCAAAAGTTGATCTCATCTGATCCTTCCAAAGTTCTGAGGCTGCATTCCCATCATCTTTCACAGATAGAAGGATGACAATCAGCATAAAATACAGGCACAGACAGCGATGAAGCTCATCATTCAGTATACTTGCAGCTGGTAAATCCAGACTTTGCAACTTATAGACACAGATGGCAACATAGTCATCAGGAATCTAATACTGTAGGTGCCCTCTACAGAGGATCTGCGAACAGGGCAAGGAACAACAAGTCTCAACCAGACTGAAGAATCCTTACTGAGACACACAGGGCTGGCTTTTAAGTACAGGATGCACCGGGAGCAAGAGAACCTGTAGCGCAATGGAAATCAAAACTCACGATAGCCAGATGATAAAGGACAGAACACCACAGCCTAACATTTATTCACTTACAAGTTTTTATTTACAGATACATGCAATGCATATCTTACTTTTCCAACAAAAAAAAACCACTTTCAGCCTTGAGCACAAGCTGCAAGGTGATGGGTAACTCTTTCGAGTACAAACACGTTTCCATCTGTTCCTATTCAGATGAAGTTACATTGTTTCATAGTTTGCCATTGTGAGATTTGAACTCTTGATAATCTTTTAAATGAAAACCAAATCAACAAAATTGGGATAAATCAGGCACAGCCCCTAATTCAGGTCAGCTGTAAAACCAAGAACATAAAATGATGTAACTCTTTTGAGTACAAACCCATTTCCATCTGTTTCAGATGAAATTACATTGTTTCATAGTTTGCCATTGTGAGATTTGATCTCTTGATCTTGGGGTTGCAAACCCAGTAGCATAACCACTTGGCTATTCAGGCCAAGCCTGCAAGGTGATGGGTAAGCGCACGGGAGTGTAAGTGGCTTAATTGCTCTTGCTGAGAACCTGCAAGGACTGAACAGACCTCCTTCTACATTGTAACTATTCTATGAACACAATTAGTACCCATTTGATATACAATTAACAGCCCAGAGGTCAATGCAGGGCAACTGTCAGTGGCTTATTAATCTAGCCACTACATTGGCATATGATTTCAAGTGCAGCAAACTTTGGCAGGGTCCTCACAGGCTGTAATACCTTGACAAGGTTGGCCAAGTGCATCTGAGCAGTCAGGGCAGGCAACTGAGCAGCCTGCCTCTCCTCTGCTGAAACTTCTGATGTTGAAGCAGAAGATCAGCCAGCGTCTCACTGAATGGTGGAGTGGGCTCGAAGGACTGAATGGCCTACTCCTGCTCCTATTTCTTATGTTCATATGTTCACACGGGCTGCATCATGTAGAAGTGCTAGAAAGAGGAAGAATAAAGAATAGTTACCCATGAGCACACGTCTGTGTGTGTTACACATTGTTAGAATATTAAGTTTGTGTTTGATTGTGAACCTCAAACATTATTCTCCACCACTTTCACAAATATGTCATTCTTGTTTGCTGGCTGGCTGGCAAGTGACCTGTTTTGTTACGTGATGTAAATGGGAAGATATGAACTGACACTGAGCAAGGGCGGATATGTGAAAGTGAGGCTTGGTTGTTTTACGTTAGTGGCATTGCCAGAGTGGACCATTCTGGAGAACCTGGCTGGTATCCCCAAATCTGTCAGGCACCTGAAGTTGTTCTTCATTATGCCAATGGCTTGTTCCATGAAAAATCTGTTGGTCATACAGCAATGTATCGCTTCTCTGCCTCGTTGCTTGGATTTCTGAAGGCAGTCACCAGCCACGTTCCAAGCAGCCAGTGTGTAATGTTGCTTCCAGGTGTGAAGAAATCAGGAAGGGTGGACTGCCTTTTGACAAAAACACATGGCAGTTGCCCGGGAATCTTGCATAACATCTCCTTATGGCTACAGACCAGCTGAATAGTGATAGAGTGGAAGCCCTTAAGGTATTGACCACTCCTGGTTGATCCAAGGTTTCCTGAATTGCCAGATGCAGTCATTGCCTCCCTGCACCTGTGGGAAGTCACCCAGAACTGGAAATCCAAGTGCCCACATTCCAACTGGCATCGCTGGCAAACTTAACATAATTGTCTGCCCTGATGAACATGCCATTAGTCACCCATCTTGTGCATTTGCAGGCCACCAACTCTGAAATCCTGCAATCATCTCCAGGAGAGCCCTGGAAGGATCCAGAGGCAAAAAAAAAGTTGAGGGTGATGGTCATTTGGCCAGTAAAGTATAACCACTAGGTCCACTTAGTAGAAGGTGGCGGTCCAGCAGGCTGAAAAATCTGCCACCACCTGACACTGATATTCCAACATGTGGAAGAACCTTATCCTAGCCATAAGACGCAGACGAGAAGTAGGCCATTTGGCTCATTAAGTCTGCTCTGCCATTCAATGAGATCATAGCTGATCTGATAATCCTCGACTTCACTTTCCTGCCTTTTCTCCATAACCCTTGATTCCCTTACTGACTAAAAATCTGCCTATCTTAGCCTTGAACAAACTTAACAATCCAGCCTTTACAGCCCAGCAGTAAAGAATTCCGCAGATTCACTACCTCTAAGAGAAGGAATTCCTCCTCATCTCCATCTTATAAGTGCCCCCTTACTCTGAAATTATGCCCTCTGGTCCTAGACTCTCCCACAAGGAGAAGCAACCTCTCAGCATCTACCCTGTCAAGGTCCCGAAGAATCTTATATGTTTCAATAAGGTCGCCTTTCGGTCTTCTAAACTCCAATGAGTACAGGCCCAAACCTACTCAACCTCTCCTCATAAGAAAATCCCTCCATACCTGGATCAACCTAGTGAACCTTCTCTGGACTGCCTCCAATGCCAGTATATCTTTCCCTAGATAAGGGGACCAAAACTGTTCACAGTATTCTAGGTGTGGTCTAACTAGTGCCTTGCATAGTTTTAGCAAGACTTCCCTATTTTTATACTCCATTCCCTTTGAAATAAAGGCCATCATTCCATTTGCCTTCCCTATTACCTGCTGAATTTGTATGTTAGCTTTTTGTGATTCATGCATTCTGGTAATGTAATAGTGTGATAAGTATAAGAGATAGTGTAAGATGGTTTATTAAAAATGAAGCCATCTTTTTAAATTTTGACAGTTCATTTTTGGATAAGATGGGGGATGTGAAGAGGCATTAATGTGTACAATGTCATTAGAAATTATTTTTTAAAATAGAATTCTAGTGGGGGGTCTGTGTCTAGGTGTGTGTCTGTGTATCTTAATTGGATTAAAGCCAGCTAGTCTGGGTGCTTTGATGTATAATACTTTTCAGATGTTAATAAGATGAATAGTAAGGAGAACAGTAAGATAAAGTGTTCATTTGCATTTGTTGAATAAACCATTCAAGACTGCAAGTAAAATCTTGCACCTAGCTAGAAGAAGCCAAACAATGTGTTTATTTTTTCAGTTTACTAACAAAATTGGTGCTATGAAAGGGGCTTTATTGTTAAAAGGGCTGAAGTTCAAAGACCTAGTGCTCGAATGGAAAATTTACATTCAAAGGGAAAGCTAGGTATATAAAGAAAGGAGCTTGTGTGTGTAAGGTAGAGGCACTCAAGACCTAACCAGCCTGTACACCTGCAACCAACTTGCAAAGGAACCTCATTTGGAATTTGTAAGGTCAAATGTGCTTTGCCTGGTGTCTATTTAAAGTCTATGGGTTACTGTTGCCTTAGTGGAGATTTACCTGGAGGTGATTAGTTAGGAGATTTGTTAAAAAGTTTTTATAGTAGTAATTTGTAGCCATGTGCATGTGTTAATTTGTTGTTAAATTAATAAATGTTTAATTTAGTTCTATATAAAAGCCACGAGACTCGCTGGTCTTATTCCTATTGAATTCAAAGTCTGCATCTCAAAATTACAAATTGCAAAAATGGATTATGAAAGTTGCATCAAATTTCCCTCTGGGATTTGAACAACTCAGCTCTTACCATCAGCTATGTCATTATAGTAGTTAGTCTGTGGAATTCTCTTCCAAAGAAAGCAGTGGAGGCTGAGTCATTGAACTTATTCAAGACTGAGATTTTTGTAAGCAGGGGAATCTAGGGTTATGGGGGGCAGAAAGAAAGTGGAGTTGAGATAACAATCAGATCAGCCAAGATCTTATCAAATGGAGGGACTGTTTAAAGGGCCAAATAGCCTACTCCTGCTCCTGAGTCCTACATTCCTATGTCTTCCTCCTCCCTAACGTGTCGGTTGCTCTCCTTGCTGAGTTCCTGGAAGCCTGTGGAACTCATGGACCTGAAGTTCAAATTGCTGTAATTAAGTGATTCACATCTTAAAATTAATACCCTGCCTCCCCTGAATGGATTGTGCACACGCAACCTAACATGCTGCAGTTCAATGGGGAAACCATTGGTTAGAATCAGCTTCCCAATACACTGACATCTTTCTAGGATTTCACCACCCTCCCCACAACCGCACCCAGGCTTCCATATTCAATTACAGTAAGTTTTTCCTTGCAGTGTCTAAATCAGGAAGAACTGGAATATTTAATTCAATGTAAAATGATATACAGAAAGCAAAATGGTGAGGAAAAGACAGACAGGATTATGCAAGATCATAAGAAAGAATAAGAAAAGGAACAGAAATGAACAATTAATTGTTTTTTTTAATCTCCCAACAATAAATTACAATCTTAAGAACTGGACTTCACACTTTTAAAAGTAAATTTTCCTGGCCAGAGAGGCTATTTGGCAATAAATAAAACTTAGTATGACGTTGAAATTCACTTTCAGTTGAATGGCAAGCAACTTCTTGATAACTGCATTTAACTGTGATGTGGTGATAGTGAAAGTTGCTGTCCAATTTAATCCATAATTATGGTGAGTGCTGCTAGATGCACCATTGTTACTGGTGCAAATTTCAGGCCAATGCCTTGTATGTTTTACATGGGATTTCGCCTACTAAAATTGTGCTTTTGGCAGGGGTGCCAAAATCTCATGCATAAATAGTCTGGGTTCTCCGACACCAGGCTAATAATGAATGCCGCCCATCATAATAACAAGGAAATGAGGATACGTAAGTAGATCCAAAAAAGACTGGATCTCAAGTACATTAATTAGCTCAACTACTGAATACTACATAAGCAGGTCTATTATTACAATTTAATCAGTTTAAATTATATTATCTAGATATTTAAATTAAGCAACTCAAAATTAATATGGGTAGATGATATAACATTCAGTCAAGTTGTGAAAACAAACAGTGATCAAATTGCTACACTATATTCAACAGAGTGCAGGACCATTGGCTATGCATTTTCCCTGTAAATGAGTAACATTGTACTGCAATTGCCCTTTATATGACTTCTACTTTAATTGCAAACATATTAGTCACTTCAATAGAAAAAATTAAGCAATGTAGCATTTCTCATTGTCAATAGATCACTTACTTCAATGTTTTACACATATCACACGAATTACAAAAACATATACAAAACAGGGCAAAATGCTGGAGGCCAACAGTTCCACCTGAGCATACTTACCCACCAACTGCTGCAATGGTAGTGTGACCCTTGTTACCAAGTCACTACTTGGTCATTCCCTCACCTTTCTGACACCTTTACCCAGCTTCAAGCAACTCATGCTATTCCAGACAAAGACTAAAGCAAATTGGCACAAAGACTTGATCATCTACTGCCAAATCTGGCTGAACCATGTTAAGTTCTATTGAGCTTCATTCTTCTCTACCAACACTGCCCTAGGATCCTATGGCTTCTTGCTCCATTAACAATCACCTTGTTAAACATAATAATAAAAGCAAAATACTGATTTGTTCTGCTTTTTGTGTACAGGACATACCTGGGCAATTTTCCACATAGCCGGGTAGATGCCAGTGTTGTAGCTGTACTGGAACAGCTTGGCTAAGGGCACAACAAGTACTGGAGCACATGTCTTCAGAACTATTGCCAGAATATTGTCAGGGCCCAAAGCCTTTGCAGTATCCAGTGCCTTCAGCCATTTCTTGATATCACATGGAGTGAATCAAATTGGCTGAAGACTGGCATCTGTGATCCTGGGGACCGCCTCCTCCAGTTTAGTTGTCCACCACCATTCACGACGGGATGTGGCACGACTGCAGAACTTAGATCTGATCCGTTGGTTGTAGGATTGCTTAACCCTGCATTTAACTTGCTGCTTATGCTGTTTGGCACGTAAGTAGTCCTGTGTTATAGTTTCACTAGGTTGACAACTCACTTTTAGGTATGCCTGGTGCTGCTCCTGGCATGCCCTCCTGCACTCTTCATTGAACCAGGGTTGATCCTCTGGCTTGATGGTAATGGTAGAGTGGGGGATATGCAGGGCCACAAGGTTACAAATTGTGTTCGAGTACAATTCTGCTGCTGCTGCTAGCCCATAGCACCTCATGGATGCCCAGTCTTGAGTTGATAGATCTGGTCAAAATCTATCCTATTTAGCATGACTGTGCTACTCCTACTGATACTGTAATGTGCAGATGCAGGTAGATTGGTGAGGATGTTTTTCCCTCTTGTTGGTTCCCTCACCACCTGCCACAGACCCAGTCTAGGACTCGGCCAGCTCGGTCAGTAGTGGTGCTACCGAGCCACTCGGTGGTAGACATTGAAGTCCCCCACCCAGAGTACATTCTGCACCCTTGCCAGCCTTAGTGCTTCCTCCAAGTAGTGTTCAACATGGTGGTGGTGAACTGATTCATCAGCTGAGGGAAGGCGGTACGTGGTAATCAACAAGAGGTTTCCTTGTCCATTTTTGACCTGATGTCATGAGACTTCATGGGATCAGGAATTGATGTTGAAGGTTCCCAGGGCAACTCCCTCCTGACTGTATACTAGTGCACCGCCACTGGGAGGACATACCCAGGGATGGTGATGGTAGTGTCTGGGACATTATCTGTAAGGTACAATCCTGTGAGGATGGCTATGTCAGGCTGTTGCTTGACTAGTCTGTGAGACAGCTCTCCCAATTTTGGCACTAGCCTCCAGAAGTTTGTAAGGTGAACTTAGTAAGGTCGACAGGGCTGAGATTTCCATTGTCATTTCCGGTGCCTAGGTTGATGCCAGGTGGTCCATCCGGTTTCATTCCTTTTTTGTGACTTTGTAGCAGTTTGTTACAACTGACTGGCTTACTAGGCCACATTGCTGTGGGTCTGGAGTTACATGTAGGCCAAACCAGGTAAGAACGACAGATTTCCTTCCCTAAAGGACATCAGTGAACCAGATGGGTTTTTACAACAATCGACAATGGTCATCATTAGGCTTTTAACTCCAGAATTATTGAATTCAAATTCCACCATCGGCTGTGATGGGATTCAAACCCAGGTCCCCAGAACATTATCCTGGGTCTCTGGACCAGTGACAATACCACTACGCCATCACCTCCCACAACTTAGGGCAGTCCAACTTAACTGTCTCACTTGCTCCCAGTCTTATCTATCCAGTCATTGCCAAAGGATCCCCATCAATGACTTTTCTTCCCGCCCGCAGACAATCACCTCAGGAAATTCAATGATCCGTCCTTGGCCCCCAATCCCTTTCCCATCTGTATGCTGCTCCTTGGAGATATCAGCTAGAGCCTTGAGCTCAGTTTCCATGACAGCATTGATGTCAATGGAAAGATCAAGTGGTTGGAGTGCGTAATGTGCAACTGACTAGATATTGCCCATTTTACATCACAACCATAATTTACAAATACTTTCTTAGGATGCATTGGCTGTTTAATTAAATTAACTCAAACATCTTCCTCCAGGTCTCATATAAACATCAATTGCCCAGAGCAACATGTGAAATAGTACAGATAGCTCAGCATTTTAATTGAATGGCCTAACCTATAAAGAGTGAAAGGTTAGTCAATGGAATGAAGGGACCAATTAGGATGCAAAAAGAAGGCAGGGGGCATGGGCGGAGGTACTAAATGAGTTCTTTCCATCTGTTCTCATTGCAGAAGAGAATGCTGACCTTGCCACAGTAAAGGAGGAGGAGAGAGAATAGGATAAAATAGATGAAGAGGAGGCACTTTAAAAAGGTTGGCAGTGTTCAAAGTAATCAAGTCACCCGGCTCGGATGGGATGAATCCTAGGTTGCTGAGGGAAGTAAGGGTAGAAATAGATTAAGTTCTGGTAACAAGCTTTTAATCCTCCTTAGGTATGGGCGCAGTGCCAGAGGATAAGGGGATTCGAACCTCTGCTCGAAGGAGGAGAGGTGAATATATTCATTAATTACAGGGCAGTCAGCCTAGAGAAAGACAGACATGCATTTATATAGCATCTTTGATGTTAAGTACCTTTGAAGTGTGGTCACGATTGTAATGTAGGAAAGGCAGCAGCTAACTTGTGCGCAGCAAGTTCCCCACTAAAAACAATTTGATAATGACTAGATAATGGTTTTTTTAAAAAAGAGTGGTGGTGATTGTGGGATAAATATTGATCCCTGATTTTCTTCGAAATAGTGCCAAGGTTCCTTTAATATCCACATGTGGTGGTAGTCTGTGCATTATGGCACCTCCAACCGTGCTGCATGCCCGCAGTAGTGCTTTTTCAATAGTACAGCCTCGCCTTCAGCATACACGTACATACACAAGCTATTAGGGAGGGGGTGGTGGGGTGGAACCCACAGAACTGCTTCCCGTACGTTGGAGATGTTAATTATAATGACAGCTTTGTGTGTTATACAATGATTTGCATACACACATAATCCTCAAGATGTGATACTTTTATATGGTATGTAGAAGTGGAGGAAGACTTGACAGCACCACTGAACAAATTTGAAAATCAAAGATCTGCTCGGCGACAGCCTCACAGAGTACCAAACAAATCCCACTTCGTGGGCCAGCTGCACTTCCTTTGGTCGTCAATCGCTCAACAGAAGAGGCTGTTCAGCTGCCATTCCCTGATCCAACCACTACTGTCAATTTTTTGACCCTTCTTTCCATGTTAATGAAGTAATTTGTTATTTGAGTTAACATAGAAGATTTCATAACCCACTCATCCCCTTTTATCAGATCCATGTTGCTTCAGTCATGCTTATCATTCTCCTCCCCTATAAAAATGCTGCCTTTAACAGTCTAAAGCATTTCAAGCTGATTTAATTTTTCATCATAATTTTTGTAAATTTACCATTAAAGCTCCTCAGTGGAGTTTTCTTACAGGCATTGTTACTTGCAGCCTTCCTGCCCCTCCAGACCACTTAAAGCTGTCTCGTAACTTAAGTGAATATGCGTTTTTATTCATCTAGTCCCCTAGTGGTGGAGTTGACAGCTCTCCAAAATTCAATCTCAGTGATACAACGGTTTCTCTGCTGCTGTGCATGCTGGGTAAAGGGCTCCCCATTCCACAGAAGTTGACCTTTCAGAAAACCCAACTGCCACTGCACACTGACCGGCATGGCCCAGTCTCACGAGAATTCGGTGGCGGAGTGGAAGTGAGTGTCAAGGGGAACCACCAGTGATCCTGACTGTGCAAGCTGCAGATACAGGTGCTTTGCAATAAGCTGTTTTTAATGTTTTTAAGTTGTAAAATGGCTCAGTGCACTGAAAGCTGTCCAATGCTGATATTTTGAGAGTGTCCAGAGTTTCAGAGTGCCTCCTGTATAATCTACCATGCAAGTTATTTGGGTCTCTCAGTAAGCATGCTTTTTTTGGAAGCATCCATTTATACAAGCATCACTGTAGTGTCATCAGATTTTATTTCTACCTGAACGGACAGGTGTGGCCTCAATTTAATATCCTGTCTAAAAGATGGACTTCCAAATATGGAACACCCCACTCAGGACCACACGAGCCAGAAGAAACTGTGTTCAAATCGTGGAGTTGAACTTGAAGCCATGACCTCATGGCTTCAAACTTGGGAGCTCCACTGAACCAAGCTGGTGAATGTGTCATGAACACTGAGCTTTATAGAACCGTTATGTTTTAAAAAGGGGGGGGCAGCGAATTCATAATAAACACCTCAGTTTTGAGAAATGCCATGTGATCCACTTGCCATGAGGAGAGAAAGTCAAACAGAAACTCAATGAGAGTGGGGTGGCAGTTTTAACACCTTTGCACAGTATCTCTCAGAAAAACAACCAGGCAGGATGCTGGTGAGAGATTGGTTTCTGTCCAAGAGAAAGAGAACACAGTGCTCTTGAAGATTAAAGGAACAGTGAGTCGCCAAAGTGTGCCGTGCTGGTGGTAATCGTATCTGGAAAAACTCGGGCTAAGTGGAATGATTGTCAAAGGATGCTGCAAGTTTCGACCTGCGTGGGGAGGAGAATGAACCTGCTGGAGAGCTGGGAGTGACTGTGGGACTGTTCCTGTAATGTTACATATTTGCCAGGCATTGCACAAAAGTGTTTTTTAAGACATATTTTGGCTGCATTAGTTAGTTAATGTGAAAGTACCTTTTCTTTAGTTTGATGCATTAGTTGCCTGTTAATTAGTATTTGACCTACGTTGATTTGGTTTGTTACAGTAAGTCCTAAAACATGAAACCTTGTCCTTCAGTTCTTTCTGTCAGTCGCTGGGAAATTCATCTCTTTTTTAAAACTTATCAGTCTTTACAAAGATTGCAACAGATGGCATAAGACAACAGTTGTAATGGACCATCCTTGTTTACACCTGCCTCTAATAGCTGGCTGAATCAGCAAATATTGACTGCTATATTAGTGACCACAGGTCAAAATTGCACATGAACAGATATCAGACAAACATGTTATAGCTATAATGCCTTTTTCAGGCAAATACTCTGCCAACATCCAGTATCATAGCTCAGTCAAAGAATAGTTGCTCAAGGTTGGCCAATATCTACGGAATCATATCCCAAACACATCTATCTTTCCTCTTCTGAAGGAACCATCAGGAAAAAAATGCAGTCAAGGAACAAAATTCTATTTACTTTTCAACAAAAAATTTAGTTTACAAAAATGGTTTTACAAATAACAACTTGTATTGACATAGCAACCTTTAACATAACAAAATGACCAAGGCACTTCACAGGAGAATTACAAAACAAAATACAGCACTGAGCCAGATATTAGGGCAGCTGGTCAAAAAAGGTAGATTTTAAAAGAACAAAGCTTTTTGTCTTGCACTCATCAGTGCAGCTTGCAAGGTAAACCAACAGTAAAGGGAACAACAATTTATACTGCATGAGAAGAGAATGCTGATTGGTTGGAAAGTAGACCCTGATTGGTTCAGGTGTTGCCATGGAGAATGCAATACAAAACAGTTAACTGCCAAGCTTTTGTTCAAATTGGAACCAGCAGGTCGACCTGATTAAGGCATTGCTATGGGGAATGAACCAGGAAATTGCTGAAACCCAAGCTTTTGTTTACTTGGGAAAGGAAATGTGTGGACATTTTCCTTTTATCTGCAAAGGACAGGGCTCTGTGCATGAATATTTATGGCTTCTAACACATGTAAGTGAGCCACACTGCAAACCCAACTGATAATCTTTAATTGGTTTTCAGTGTACACTACCAATCAGAGTCCACTGGCCAACCAATCAGCACTCTCTTCTCATGTAGTATAAATTGCTGTTCCCTTTACTGTTGGTTTACCTTGCAAGCTGTCCAGATGTGTACAAAACAGAGAGCTTCAATAGCATGTCTTTTTTTTTCAGTGATTAAAAGAATTCAAACATGGAGTTCCAGAAATATAGTATTAATTTGTGAGGCAAGAACACATTCAAAGAATTGGGAGAGAAAAGGTAGGTTAGAGGTGGAGAGGCCAAGGATTGTTTTTTTTGAGAGGAGCGATGATGACAGATTTGAAGGAGATGGGGAAAGAATCTGAGGAACAAGAACCATTATCTATACCAGCTACATGGGAACCAGGAAGAGAAGTTGGCGGATCAACAATTTAGTGGAAATATGGTCAAGAGAGCAGGAAGTTGGACAAGATGGGCTCTGAGGGGGCATGAGGGGGGACAGGAGAAAAACTAGACAAAGATATGATGAGTTCAGGCTAGTGCCGGGGGGAGCATTATAGGAAGTTAGACCTGGTGGGCTGGAGAAAGGGAGAGAAGTGGCAGAATCAGTCAATCGTAGTAACAAAGGAATCCACAAGCTCCTCGCATTTGTTGCTGGAAGTGAGGGGGGAGGAGACATGCTATACTCACATAGCATATAAAGCATGTAAAGAAAAGGATAAAATCCAAGAATTTTGATTAACACTTCACACGATGTGCTTCTTAAACTTCAGCAGCAAAACTAAACTTCGCTCACCTCTCCAGAACCAAGCTGATGGCCTGCGTGAGATCAGGGTTTGCTACCTGTAGACGCTTCCACAATGACCACACAAATTCTTTGTCAGCCTGCACAGAAATTGTAAGGATTAGTATTGTCAGAAGCATTTACAAAAATATTCTTAAAAAAAAACAATGCAATTTCAAGGGGGCTCAATTAAGTCGTGTGTCACATGATGAGTTCCTGATCTCAATCTGTCCAGTGACTGGCATAGATTAAAATCAAAGGGCTGGGAAAGGGTGAAAATGGAGGGACCAGTCAATGCCAATATGACTCCTGCATAGCTGAAGAGGTAATACATGGGCAGCATTGTATTTGAACTGCTCGGTCATTCATAGAAAACCTAGGAGATGGTTGAGAGGTAGCCCCGTGTTATGCACTGCATTCAAACTGCCTTCTGTCTGCTGGTAAAAGGGAATCAAACCTCAGCCATTCGGCAGCACAATCCTAGTTAAAATTAAATACAAAAACAGAGTATGCTGCAAACACATAGCAGGTTAGTCAGTGTCTGTGGAGGAATGAAAAGGAAAAAATGTACTTGCCTTCGAGGGAATGCAATGAAGGTTCATTCAATTGATTCCTCGAATGAGAGGGCTGTCCCATGAGGAGAGATCAAGTAAAATGGGCCTATATTCTCTGAAGCTTTGATCACATTGAAACTAACAAGATTCTGAGAGGGCTTGACAAAGTAAATGCTGAGAGGCTGTTTTCCCTGGCCGGGAAGTCCAGAACTAGGATTCATTGTCTCAGGATAAAAGGATTGGCCATTTAGGACTGAGATGAGGACAAATTTCCTCACTCAGAGGATTTTTGAAATGTTGGAGTTCCCTACCCCAAAGGGCTCCAGATGTTGAGTATATTCAGGTTGACATCGACAGATTCTTGGGCACTAGCAGAACCAAGAAGTATGGGGGAAATGGAATTGATTTAAAGTTCAGCCATGATAGTAATGGATGGCAGCATTCAGTCAAGGTGAATTATGTGTACCATTTTACAAAAAGAATATTTATGGCTCAATTACTTCATGGCAACTAATAATTTAAACTACTTTGAGAAAGAAAACATGTATTTGGAAGATATTAATAAATATCCATCTAAATCATTGGAGCAGAGATTAGCAGAGGGAGAGTGTCTTCCACATGATGCCACAAGTGAAAATATAGGTCAGGTTTTTTTTTACATTTTTTTTCCAATACCCTAACTCTAAGGGTAGTTATAGACCACTAACATGTAACAAATTTTTGACTATTGCATCAAGATCCTAAGAACAAAGTTATTGAATTACAGAGGTTGTACTGTGGATAATGTTAGCTCAGAATTCCAGAGTATAATAAAGGAATGTTTAGAATGTGCATATCTTCATTGAACGAACTATATGGCATAAAGAAGGGAAGAATGCTGCATGGGAAATAATTGAACATAAAATTTAGAAGACATCTATGGGAATGACCTTACAACTTAGAAGAAATGACACCTGAATGAGCATACAGGTCATCTCATCAAGCATTACAAATTGGAACCATTCTCCATGTGGTATGTGTTTTAAAATGCCAAGAATCTCTGGGTCAAAGTACATATGCTTTGATACAAGTATTAAAGGCGACGTAATGTGAGCAGTGACCCCACTAGAGGCAAAGTAATAAGATATACAGACTTTCATTCAGTGATTGGAATACAGAAAAAATGGAACCAGATTGTGCAAATCATAAAATCTGCATCTTTCCTCCAAAAATAATAGTATGCAATGTTTAGAAAAAGAAAAGATGCAAATGGAGAATGGTGACCCCATGTTATGCATGGCATTCAAAGTCCATCCTGTCTGCTTGTAAAAGGGCAGGATAAAGCAGCCTGCTTGATTGGCACCACATCCACAAACATTCACTCCATGTGATAAAGAAACAGCTGAAGGCACTGGATACTGCAAAGGCTATGGGCCCTGACAATATTCCAGCAATAGTACTGAAGATTTGTGTTCCAGAACTTGCCGCACCCCTAGTTAAGCTGTTCCAGTACAGCAACAACACTGGCATCTACCCAGCTACGTGGAAAATTGCCCAGGTATGACTTTTACACAAAATGCAGGACATCCAACCTGGCAAATTATCGCCCATCAGTCTACGCTGTCATCAGTAAAGTAATGAAAGGGGTAACCAACAGTGCTATCAAGCGGCACTTGCTTAGCAATAACCTGCTCACTGACGCCGAGTTTGGGTTCCGCCAGGGCCACTCAGCTCCTGACTTCAATACAGCCTTGGTTCAAACATGGACAAAAGAGCTGAACGCCTGAGGTGAGGTGAGAGTGACTGCCCTTGACATCAAGGCTGCATTTGACCGAGTGTGGCATCAAAGAGCCCTAGCAAAACTGGAGTCAATGGGAATCAGGGGGAAACTCTCCGCTGGTTGGATTCAAACGACACAGAGGATGGTTGTGGTTGTTGGAGGTCAGTCATCTCAGCTCCAGGCCAACATTGCAGGAGTTCCTCAGGGTCGTGTCCTCGGTCCAGCCATCTTCAGCTGCTTCATCAATGACCCTCCTTCCATCATAAAGGTCAGAGGTGGGGATGTTCGCTCAAGATTGCACAATGTTCAGCACCATTCACGACTCCTCAGATACTGAAGCAGTCCATGGCCAAATGCAGCAAGACCTGGAAAATATCCAGGCTTGGGCTAACAAGAAGCAAGTGACATTCTTGCCACACAAGTGGTGGGCAATGACCATCTCCAACAAGAGAGAATCTAACCATTGCTCCTTGATGTTCAATGGCATTGCTATCACAGAAATCCCCATTATCAACATCCAGGAGCTGACATCGACCAGAAGCTGAACTGGACTAGACATATAAATACCGCAGCTACAAGAGCAGGACAGAGGCTAGGAATCCTGTGATGAGTAACTCACTTCCTGACTCCCCAAAGCCTTTCCACCAAGTCAGGAGTGTGATGGAATACTCTCCACTTCCTGGATGAGTGTAGCTCCAACAACACTCAAGATGCTTGACACCATCCAGGACAAAGCAGCCAGCTTATTTGGCACCACATCCAAAAACATTCATTCCTTCCACCATTGACGCACAGTAGCAGCAGTGTGTACCATCTACAAGTTGCACTGCAGGAATTCGCCATGGCTCCTCAGACAGCACTTCCAAACCAACAACCACTACCATCTAGAAGGACAAGGGCAGCAGATAGATGGGAACACCATCACCTGGAAGTTCCCTTCCAAGTCACTCACCATTCTGACTTGGAAATATATCGCCGTTCCTTCACTGTTGCTGGGTCGAAATTCTGGAACTCCCTAACAGCTCTGTGGGTGTACCTACACCACATGGACTGCAGCGGCTCAAGAAGGCAGCTCACCACCACCTTCTTAAGGGCAACTAGGGATGGGCAATAATTGCTGGCCCAGCCAACGAAGTCCACATCCCGTGAATGAATTTCTTAAAAAGGGGATCAAACCTCAGCACATAGCAAAACAATCACAGTTTAAAACAAATATAAAAACAGAAGATGCTGAAAAAACACAGCAGCTCAGTTAGCATCTGTGAAGTGAAGAGCCAGGCTATTGGCATAATCCTTCTTATGAAGATATGTTATGTAATATATTAATTTGTGACATCAGCTGGACATACATATGTACTGAACTTTTGAAAAGAACATTTTTCCCAGGCAAAGTGCACTAGCTTACAGCAGCTACCATGTTATATTTGTGAAGGACACAAGCAGCTTTTATGAAGATACAGAGTCTATGGAGCTCTCAAGAGAGGGCTCATCTGATCCAGCTCGAGTGTAAGAAAGGTACTAGATTTTGTACAGTCACAGAGGGACTACCACAGGAGCAGCAAGTGTCTTACCCCATCCCTCTTTCTTCTGAAACCTCTCTCATGAAAGCTTAGCTGTTTGTGCTTTGAAAGCCCCACCAGGAGACCTCCTTGCTGCAAGCTGAGAATTCTTAAAGGAGAATTCCAAATCAACCCCACTTCTGCAATGAGAAACCCCAAGAACCAGCAGCTACTGTGGACCGGGACCCTCCAGCTGTGAACAAGCATTGGTTATTTGCAAAATTTTTTTTTCTGACTTTACCTGTTACTTGGCCAAGTATTTAATATCTGATACTCTTGCATGCTTGGGGGGTGGTGGTGGTGGTTGTGGTGGGATTGTGAGAGTTGCTTTTGCATTAGTGGATAGTTGGATATTTGTACATTTAAAACTTTTGTTAATAATTTATGCTTTTAGCAACAAAACTAACTCTTTGCTCGTTAACTTAAGGTTTATTTCTTGCATTGAGCTATGAATGGTTAAATATATATTAAACTGGCATAATCAATCACCTCTCTTTTAAATTCAAATTCTGTTATTTTTTAAATTTGTTCATGGGATTTGAGCATCGCTGGCTAGGCCAGCATTTATTGCCCATCCCTAATTTCCCTTGAGAAGGCGGTGGTGAGCTGCCTTCTTGAGCCGCTGTAGTCTATGTGGTGTAGGTACACCCACAGTGCTGTTAGGAAGGGGGTTCCAGGATTTTGACCCAGCGACAGTGAAGGAACGACAATATAATTCCAAGTCAGTGTGGCTTGGAGGGGAGCTCGCAGGTGGTGCTGTTCCCATTCATCTGCTGCCCTTGCCCTTCTAGGTGGTAAAGGTCATGGGTTTGGAAGGTGCTGTCGAAGGAGCCTTGGTGAGTTGCTGCAGTGTATCTTGTAGATGGTACACAGTGCAGCTACTGTTTGTCAGTGGTGAAGGAGTGAATGTTGAAGGTGGTGAATGGTATGCCAATCAAGCAGGCTGCTTTGTCCTGGATTTTTTTTTATTATTGTCGAGCTTAAGTATTGCTGGAGCTGTACTCATCCAAGCAAGTGGAGAGTATTCCATATAACCAACACAGGAGTGGGACAAATAGAGAAATCAGTTCACCACTGCTAACTTGGTGACACTCATCATCCAACTTTTATCACCGGTTTTTAGCATTTGCAGTTTTCCTTCTTACAATGCTGCAAATGTCTGATAACAGTTCATTCTGTAACTTGTCATTAAAAAATTACTTTCATAGAAAGAAATCCAGTCCAAATAGGTCCTTACACTTTCAATTTTTATTTTAATCGTGGTTAGATATTTAACTTAGGGTTGTTGCAAAAATAAAGTTATATGAATCGTTACATTGCTGCAATATTGTTTATTACGCTGCTGCATTGAAAACTATTTCTCCTCAGGAGACTGATTCTCTGGCTTAGAGAAATAAGAATTGTTTAGTTACTAGAAAAATAGAAAGTGTCTCCAAAATAAGAGTTTAAAAAAAGGCTAGAATGAATGATCAACTTTTAATTTGGAATGAGAATTTTTGTTCTTTAAAGTGTCAAATTTTCACCTTGTGTTTTAATGAGCTCTATCTTCTCTAGAATAAAGTTACTAGGTTAAATGTTACAACTTGAACCAAGATAAATCTCAATAGTTAATCATTTTATTGAGTCACTAAATAAAAAAGATAAACGACTCCATGGTAAATATTCCACAGATTATGTTTGACATGGTGTTGCATACTTCAGGGATGCATTACAGATTGCCAGTAATAATTTTACATGCTTATAAGGAAAATATTTGATTTCAAATGAGTCCGTTATAATCTAAGAAATAATTGTGATTTCACCAAAACCATCAAAAGCACCAATAAAAAACTTTACTTTACGAAAGGCCCTAATCTAACCCAAACCTTCACTAACATCTTTAAAATTTCTAATAACCATTGTTTAACTGTTGTGTGATTGAAAAGAAGTATACCTTTTTAATTTGGCATTGATACCAGCAGAAGAGAGATTCTATCATGAAAGCTGATTAAATGAGGTGTAGTGGTGCTGCGGTAACGGTCCTCCAGCATGCTACATCAGAGGCGAAATAGGTGGCAGGAAGGAACACCAGCAGGAGTGATGAATCAATTCACTAACCCGTTTTTTAAAAAAAACTTCAAACCTCAGCAAGAGAAATGAGGGGGGATATTGAATTCAGATACTTTTAAAATAAAAGATTGCAACTTTTAAAAAATATTGCAATAAAACCTTTCATGCAGAACAAGTTAATGACATTAACTACATGTTGCCTATAGCAATTTGTTCTCTCAACAATGACACTGTATAAAATTGGCTGTGTTGTGAATATACCCAAATGTACCTCAGAACTGGTGTGAACTTAGTCCATTAAAAAGCAATTAAGGAGCAAGCCCCAATGCTCCCAGTTGAGAAACTATAGGTGAAATCCAAGAGACCATAGGTCAAGATCTGCGCCCCATTTTTCACAGCTATGCAGCTAAACCAACACAACATCACTTCAAATCTGTATGTACAATGTCTAAGATAATAAAGAGTTATAATGTACTCAATGACCAAAATCATTTAATTTAATTTTAAAAAGTTCATTCCAAATATGCACATTTATAAAAATACATCTGGCAGCAATACAATCTGGGATTCAGTTGGTAAACCACTCAATCTTCATTCTTCTTGTATGTAATTTTTACAATTTGGGCTTTCTCCCAACACTTTCCAGCTACATTCACAGCAATAAGACAGTTTCCATTAGCAGATGTAGTATTCCATGCATTGGAAGTGGTATCCTTATGTACAGTGACTGGAATAGCATGACACAAGACTAATAATTGCTCTTTAATTACAGTATAACACACCAAGAGCTTCGTGCTGTCATGTCCTGGCCAATATGTATCCCTCAATCAACATCAATAAAACAAATAATCTGGTCAATATCACATTGGCTGTTTGTAGGAGATGTGTGCGCAAATTTGCTGCAATTTTTCAGGCATTACAACAGTGACTACACTTCAAAAAGTACTTAATTCAAAAAGTAAAGCATTTTGGGACATACTGAGGTGGTGAAAAGTACTATGGAAATCCAAATCCTTCTCTTATTTTAATCCAAAGGATGGCAAATGCTATAATGCCAAACACTATGTTTAGGCTGGAACAAAATGTACTTACAAGTAAATAAAGAAGGATACAGGAAGTTACTGACAGTATTTTCTTTAGGACATATTTCTCACACAGACCAATATCAGCAAGATTTTTGGATGAAACAGTCTTTTATAATCTTTCTGAGGTGATGTTTTACATGCGGGTAGTAATATCCCTGCACACCAGACGTTCACCATCCTGAGAACTTCTTCATTGCTCTTTAGTTATCTCCAATTGACCACTTGATCATTCTCCAGAACCACATTTCACAGCTTTCAAGTCTTTGGATGTCCACCTTTCTCAAGGTCCACATTTCAGCTACGTAAACAATATTCCAAATCACAGTCTTGAAAATTCTTTTCTTAAAATCTCTAGTCATACCTATGCTGAATCAACTCTTTTATGCTTGGAGAATGTATTTTTTGTCATTGCTAATCTAGCTCTGATTTCTTTATGGCACTGACCATCTTCTGACAAGATTCTTCTCAAGTACTTACATTGTGATATCTGTTCCAGCTATTAACCATTTATCTTGAATTCTACTTTCCCACCATTGTTTCTTCCAATCTTTATAACTTAGATCTTTTCAAGTTTAATTTTAATTCTGCAGGCTTTCACTATTTTAATCATTCTATCCATTAGTATCTGCAGATCTTCTGCTGTACTTTGCCACTAGGACCTGGTCACCTGCTAATCCCACTGCCTTCACCAACTGACCTCTTACTTTCCCACCATTCTGTATTTCATCTAGGGCTTCCTCTACCATGGCTTCTGCATATTAAAGAGCAATGATTTATATGCATGGTTATATGAAACATACACTAAAGCAATAATCCCAATTCAATACAGGATAAAAACTGCTCATCACAGAGTCTTGACAAAATCTCTTCATTAGATAGTCAGGATTAACTAGATGAATAAAATGATGAGCAAGATAATTATAAAAAAAAACAAACCGACTGCTTGCTTGGAATTCTTATAAAGTAAAGCAGTGCAACAAAATCTATACATTAGTTTAAATACAACCGAAAATTTCCTTTTCTCATTTTGGATTCTAAGATTATTCATGTGCACATTCAGTCATTCTTACATGGAACTACAAAGCACAGAACCAGGCCATTCAGGCCCAGTGGTTCCTGCTGGTATTTATGCTCCACATGAGTTTAAGAACAACAGATCTTAAAATCTCAATCTCTACTAGACCACAATTGATAAATGCAAAAGTGGACAACATCCACAATATACAAACAAACTCACCTGACACTGAGCAAGTTCTTCTGACAATTTGCGCACTTGTTCCTCCAGAAGTAGCTGAGGGTCACACTGTGTTGAAGCCATGATAATGAAACACCTTTTTAAAAAGCACAAAGAAAAGCATGAAAATCAGACGGTGATGATGATGATTGCAATAGTCTGGTTACAGCCCATTCATAGCACTCTGCTCAGTTCAGAATACCACATCTTAAAAAGGATAGATTGGCCTAGAAGGGTAAGTGCAGCACAGATTCACCAGAACAATATGCGGATAAAAGGGTTAAATTATGAGACAAAAACAGAAAGTGCTGGAAAAACTCAGCAGGTCTGACAGCATCTGTGGAGAGAAAGAGACAGAGTTAATGTTTTAAGTCTGTATGACTCTTCTTCAGAGCTATTAAATTGAGGCCTGGTTGCACTCAACTGAAGATGAAAGGGTGCTCAAACTGAGATGTTTAAAATGTTTAAAGGATTCAATGAGGTAGATAGAAATAGAGGTTTCCTCTGTTGGGGGAGCCAGGATAAGGGGGCATAACCTTGAAATTAGAGTTAAGCCATAAGAGATTGTGTCAGGAAGTACCTGTTCACACAAAGGATAGCGGAAATCTGGGAGTCAACTGAAAATTTCAAAACTGAGATTGACAGATTTTTCTTAGGTAAGGGTGCTAAGGGTTACAAAATCAAGGCGGATATATTGAGTTAAAATACAGATCAGCAATGATCTAATCGAATGATTTATAAGGATGATATCAGAAATGCATGGGTATACATACCAGGAAATGATTGACAGGATGGGTCTATTTTCTCTTGAAAAAAGACTGAGTGAGAGATGACCTAATTGAGGTCTTTAAAATGATGAAAGGTTTTGACTGAGTGGATACAGAGGGAATGCTTCCTCTTGTGGGCCAGGAGCAAAACTAGAGGACATCAATACAGTATAAGACAGCCACCAAGAAAACCAGAGAATTCAGAAGAAATTTCTTCACCCAAAAAGCGGTGAGAATGTGGAACTCAGTACCACAGGGAGTGACTGGAGTCTATCGTATAGAAACACTTAGGAGAAGCTAGACAGGTTTATGAGGGAGAAGGGAATAGAGGGTTCTGATGATAGATTTAGATGAAGAAAGATGGGAAGAGGTTCGAGTGCAGCATAAACACCAGCATGGACTGCTTGCGCTGAAGGGCCTGAACTTTGCCCTATGTTTGGATAAATACCTTTGTACACCTTGGCTTGTCATACTCATGTGACCTCTGATGTAATTTTATGTAAGTAAAGGGTTTGGGCAGTGTCTTTTCTTGTTTTTTAGGCAGTCCCTCAGGGCTGAGGATGACTTCCTTCCACTCCGGGGTTGCGGGTCCTGAGGTGACTAAAAAGTCCAAAGCTGGCTCCGCGCACACTGCCACAGGTGGGACAGGTAGTGTTTGATGAGGCGGGTGGGTGGGGTGTTCGGATTTTGGGTCCGCTCCTTCCACTGTAAGTGCTGGGCCTCCACCTGGGCCTGTCGAAGACATTCGAAGAGGTTGGCACCTTTGTGGATGCTTCCTCTCCAGTTTGGGTGGTCTCGAGCAAGAGATTCCCACACATCGGTGGGGATGTTACATTTTTTCAGGGAGGCTTTGAGGATGTCCCTGAAATGTTTCCTTTGCCCTCCTGGTAACCACCTGTCGTGACGAAGCTCGGGGTAGGGAGCTTGTTTTGAGAGTCTTGTGTCAGGCATGTGGACGATGTGACTCGCCCAACACAGCTGATTAACCGTAACCCAGTGCCTCGATACTGTTGGCTTGAGAGGACATTGATATTGGAATGTCTATCCTTCTATTGAATTTGCAGGATTTTGCAGAGGCATCACTGGTGACATTTCTCCAGGGATTTAAGGTGCTGCTGTATATTGTCCATGTCTCTGATGCATACAGGAGGGCAGTTAACACTGCAGCCCTGTAGGCCATGAGCTTGGTGCCGGGTTTCAGCTCTTTTTCATCAAACACTTTTCCTCAGTCAGCCAAAGACTGCGCTGGCACAGTGATGGCGATACTGATTTTCATTTTGATGTCTGCTTTCGCTGAGCAGCGGCTCCCAAGGTATGAGAAATGATCAATGTTGTCCAATGGCTCGCCATGGATCTTGATAGTCGGGGGGCAGTGTTGTGCAGTGGGAGCAGGCTGATAGAGGAACTGTGTCTTCCGGATGTTTAGCTTAAGCCCATTCTTTCATACGCCTCTGTGAATGCGTTGACAACAGTTTGGAGCTTGACCTCAGCGCTTGCGTATGGGCACACTCCATCAGCATGCTGCAGCTCGATAACAGAGATTGGGGTGATCTTGGTTCTGGACTGGAGGCAGCGTAGGTTGAATAGTTCCCCACCCGTTCTGTAGAGTAGCTCTACTCTGGTGGGTAGCTTCTTGGAGATGGAGTGGAGCATTGCAACAAGGACGATGGGGAAGAGCGTTAGTGTAATAACATAGCCTTGCTTGACCCCAGTTTGTACTCGTATTGGGTCTGTAACAGGTCCGTTGGTAAGGATCACAGTTAGCATGTCATCTTGCAGCAGGCAGAGGGCCATGATGAGTTTCTGTGGGCAGCCAAATTTGAGGAGGACGCTGCACAATCCTTCCCAGTTGATAGAATTGAAGGCCTTTATACACCATTTTATATACCACATGGAACATGGTTTCAGAATTGTGCAGCTGGGATTGTATGGATTTTGATAGGTGTAAGAGAGCCAGCAGCTCTGAAAAACAGCGGAGAATAATTAAAACTTCAGTCTGCAACTTTGTACAAGACATCGACAACTGGGTGAATCATTGAAGCCTTGAATTTTCCAGTACCTGCTCTTATGAAGATGAAAGGAGATTTGAGAGTGAATTGGAAATTCTTCCAGTCGGAATGGCAGAATTATGAGATTGTCACAGAGTTGAACAAGAAACCTTACTTTAGAGTAGCAACTCCATTATCAGTGATAGGAAAGAGTGCTGCAAGCTGTACTGAACCTAGACCTCACTGAGGAGCAGAAAAACAGACTTATAAAATTTGAGGCCTTGAAGACCCACTTTTAACCCTCTACTTATGTCATTTATGAATGTAATGTGTTTAACACTAGAGCTCAGGAAGGGGGGCAGAATATTGATCAGTATGTGACTGCACTCAGGCACGTAACTGAATCCTGAGAGTTTGGGCAACTGAAGGATGATCTCATCAGAGATAGGATGGTCTTAGGAACAAGAGGTCTGGCTGTGAGAGTACATCTGCTGAGAGAAGAGAAACTTACTCTAAAGAAAGCTATTGACATGTGCAGAAGTTTTAAGATGGCTAAGCATCAGCTGAAGTGTATTGAAGGGAGAACTGACGAGGCTTTGTGCTACACAGAGAAGCAATCCAGGCCTTCCAAGCACAAAATAGTGGAAAAAT
This sequence comes from Carcharodon carcharias, assembly GCF_017639515.1. Lineage (NCBI taxonomy): Eukaryota > Metazoa > Chordata > Chondrichthyes > Lamniformes > Lamnidae > Carcharodon > Carcharodon carcharias. The sequence goes on along the minus strand of NC_054470.1, from coordinate 121,256,318 downwards.
GGAAGGACAATTTACATAAGGGCCAGCAGAAAGATCAAGGCCAGAGTACTGCATGTAAATACTGTGGAGGACATCACACCAAAGAAAAGGAAGCATGTCCAGCGTGGAGAAAGCAGTGCTCTAACTGCAAGAAGCTGAATCACTTTGCATACAAGTGTTTTGCCAGAAAGAAAAAAAGCAAGCCTATAAAGATGGTTGCTGGAGAGACATTGGACCATGAATCTGAAGAAACACTTTTCACTCTAGGACAGATTGGCAACGTCAAGTCTGAAATAAAAAATAGTTTGGTGACTCTTGGAATGATGACTGCAGAAGGAAAGTATCAAGTTAGTATAAAGTGTCAGATGGTGTACATGCAACATCATGAGCTTAGCAGACCTTTGTGAAGTTGCTCAAGACAGTGACCTGAAGGTTAAGCCAAAGATAAAGTTGAGGCTCAACGATGGAATGATGCTCACCACAAGAGGACAAACCTAGCTGAGAGCCCAATGCAATGGGAAGAAAGATGATCTGCATTTCTAGATAGTGGACACTAAGCAAAGTCCTCTCATCTCAGCTGAAACAAGTCAAAAGCTTGAACTGGTAACCCTTCATGTACCAGAAGAAATTTTCAGTGTTACGTGTTACATGAAGCCATTTACTTCTGAACAGATCCTGACAGATGAACATTTTGCTCAAAGCAAGCAAACTGCTTAACGACGCAACGCTCCCAGTGATACAGGAAGTAGTGATGAAAGAATGGCCTGAAACTATCATGTAGACACCTGCAGCTTTAAGAGATTATTGGACATACAGAGATAAAGTAATCACCCAAGGTGGCATCTTGCACAAAGGAACTAGAATAATTATCCTCAAAGAGATGAGAAAACCTATGCTGAAGCGCAACCATGCAAGCCATCAAGGAATCGAGTGCCGTATGAGGTAGGCAAGAGAAGTGGTCTATGAGCCAAACATGAGCAATGAGAGTAAAGATCACACCAGCCAATGCAGTGCTTGTAATGGACATCAAGCTAAGTAAGCTAAAGGGCCATTCATGATTCATGACATCCCAAACAGACCATGGATGAATCTTGGAGTAGACCCTCTTCACTCTCACTGGAACTGATTATCTCGTCACAAACGAACATTATTCAGACTATTGGAAATGAGACCAGTTGACGTCAACAACCATCAGTGAGATCATAGAATGCCTGAAAGCACACCTCAGTCGTCATGGCATTCCTGACATTGTGATGAGCAACAATGGCCCTCAGGTCACAAGTTAAGAAGTCAGCATTTCATGAATGATTGGGAAATTCAGCACCATACATCATTTCCACACTAGACCCAGTCAAATGGAAAGGCAGTAGTGAAAAATGCCAAACACACTTCATGAAAGTGTGAAAATCCAGTCCAGCGACTAATGTCACGCCGCATCCAAACTGCTCCTCCAATAGCTAAAAAATTACTGAAGTCGGAAATGAGTGAGTGACAAGATCAAAGTGAAATGACAGAAAACCAAATTTCACCCTGATAAAGCGCGAAATTGTTGCCAGATCAGAGAAAGAAGAGCAGGTCAAACATACAAGGCATTCAACAAAAGTCAGTCCATGTGGCAATTGGCATCTGTGTCGAGAAGTTGTCAGTGTGTGTAATGTATGTAGGGACAGACAAAACTGGAACAGAGTAGAAAGAACAGCTTTTTGTTCATGTGTGATTATTTTCTTTCTGAACTATGTATGTCAAGTAACTTACAAATGGTAAGGCATCTGATTTTTTTTTCTTTTTATAAAAAGGGGGATGTTTGGATAAATGCCTTTGTACACTGTGGCTTGTCATACTCGTGACCCTCTGTCATTTCACCTAAATAAAGATTTTGGGTGTAGCCATTTGACACGCCACATGGAATGCCACATATCCTACGTGAGGAACAGCAAAGGACGACTAAAAGAATAATAAGGAGGGAAAAATTAGAGTACGAGAGATAGCTAGCCAGAAATATTAAAACAGATAGTAAGAGTTCCTATAAATATTTTAAAAAGAAACGAGTTGACAAAGTAAGCGTTGGTCCTATAGAAAGTGAGTACGGAGAATTGATAATGGAAAACAAGGAAATGGCAGATGGATTGAACAGGTATTTTGCATCAGTCTTCACTGTACAGGATACGAGTAACATCCCAGAAGCAGCCATAAATCAAGAAATGGAAGGGAGGGAGGAACTCAGGAAAATTACAATCACCAGAGAAGTGGTACTGAGTAAATTGTTGGAGCTGCAGGCTGACAAGAGCCTGGGTCCCGAAGGACTTCATCCTAGGGTCTTAAAACAAGTGTCTAGTGAGATAGTTGATGCATTGGTTTTAATTTTTCAAAACTCCCTAGATTCGGTTAAGATCCCATTAGATTGGAAGATAGCATATGTAACTCCTTTATTCAAAAAGGAGGGATACAGAAAGCAAGAAACTACAGGCCAGTTTGCTTAACGTCTGTCATAGGGAAAATGTTAGAAGCCATTGTTAAAGAAGCTATAGCAGGGCACTTAGATAAGTTCAAGATAATTCACATGGTTTTGTGAAAGGGAAATCATATTTAACCAACTTATTAGAGTTCTTTGAGGAAGTAACGTGTGCTGTGGATAAAGGGGAACCAGTGGATGGACTGTATTTAGATTTCCAGAAGGCAGTTGATAAAATGCCACAAGGAAAGTTATTGAGGAAAATAAAAGTTCATTGTATGGGGGTGACATATTGGCACAGATAGAAGATTGGCTAATAGGAAGCAGAGAGAGAGTCTTTTTCAGGTTGTCAAGATGTAATGAGTGGTGTGCCACAGGGATCAGTGCTGGGACCTCAACTGTTTACAATTTATATAAATGACTTGAATGAAGGGATGGATGAGATGGTTGCCAAATTTGCTGACAACACAAAGCAAGTTGTGAAGAGGACATAAGGAGGCTACAAAAAGATATAGATAGGTTAACTGAGTGGGCAAAGATCTGGCAAATGGTGTATAATGTGGGAAAATATGAAATTGTCCATTTTGGCAGGAAGAATAAAAGAAAGCCATATTATCTAAAAAGTGAGAGATTACAGAGCTCTGAGATGCAGACGGATCTGGGTGTCTTAGTCCATGAATCGCAAAAGTCTAGTATGCAGGTACAGCAAGTAATTAGGAAAGCTAATATAATGTTATAATTTATCATGAGCAGAATTGAATACAAAAGCAGGGAGGTTATGCTTCAGTTATACAGAGCACTAGTGAGACTATCTTTGCAGTACTATGTACAGTATTGGTCACCTTATTTAAGGAAGGATGCTTCCAAAGAAGGTTTACCAGACTAATACCTGGAATGGGCGGGTTGTCTAATGGGGAAAAGTTGGACAGACTTGGCTTATATCTGCTGGAGGTTAAAAGAGTAAGAGCTGACTTGACTGAAACCTTTAAGATCCTGGGGTCTTGACAGGATGGATGTGGAGAGGGTGTTTCCTCTTGTGGGAGAATCTAGAATAGGGATCAGTGTTTAAAAATAATTTAAAACGGATCAGGCAAAAAATGTTCTCTCAGGGGCTTATGAGTCTTTGGAACTCTCTTCCTGAAAAGATGGTGGAAGCAGAGTCTTTGAATATTTTTAAGGCAGAGGTGGATAGATTCTTGGTAAGCAAGGGGGTGATAGGTTATCGAGGGTAGGCAGGATGCAGATTTGAGGTTACTATCAGATCAGCCATGATCTTATTAAATGGCAGAGCAGGCTCAAGGCGCCGAATGACCTACTCCTGCTCCTTGTTCGTAATCCTGTGTAATGATGGAACAGGCTCAAGGAGAAGAAGGAAATAGCAACAAAACTATGCTAAGGGCCAATGATGAAGCACATGGTATGTTACAATATATGTAGTGTGTCCAAACTTACAGGTTAGGTGGGAAAGTAAGCAATGAGGAGGACGGAAAGCAGCTGCAGAGGGATATAGACAGGATGGATGAGTGAGCAAGAACCTCAGCACCAATGTGGTGAGTGTAAAAAAGTTATCCACTTTGGTTAGAAAAATTAACCAAGCAGAATACATACTTTTTGAATGGTGAGGTGCTGGGAAATGTTTGCATTCAAAGGGACCTGGGTGTCCTTGTACATGAATCACAGAGAGTTCACATGCAGGTACAGCAAGAATTAGGAAGGCAAATAATGTGTTAGCTTTTGTTACAAATGGATTGGGTCATAAGAGTGAAGAAGTTTTACTACATTTATACAGATATACATATCAGTGAGACCATACCTGGATTAGTGTGTGCCATTTGGTCTCCTTACCCAAGGAAGAACATCTTTGTCCGGGAGGGAGTGCAATAAAGGTCAATGGGACTGGTTCCTGGGATGAGGGGATTGTCCTATGAGGAGAGATTGAGTAGGTTTGGCCTTTATTCCCTGGAGTTTAGAAAGAAAGATGATCTATTTGAAACATAAAATTCTTGAGGCTTGACAGGGTACTTGCTGAGAACATGTTGGCCCTGGCTGGGGAATCTAGAACACAGGATCACAATTTCAGAATGAGGGATTGGACATTTAGGACTGAGATAAGGAAAAATTTCTCCAAAGGTTTGCGAATCTTTGAAATGTTCTACCCCAGAGAGCTGTGGATGCTCAGTCATTGAGTATATTCAAGGTACTAAGGAAATTAAGGGGTCTGGAGAATAGTGCAGGAAGGTGAAGTTGAGGGAGAAATTCAACTATGATTTTAGTGAATGGCAGAGCAGGCTTGGAGGGCCAAATGGCCTATTCTTGCTTCTATTTCATATGTTTTTATGTTCTAACTTGCCTCTCTTTCCATTTTACCAACACCAATAAGCTCTGTATAGAAGAAAGTAAACAATGTTGAGCTAATCATTAGTATCATAACAACAATAAAAACATACAAAATCAAGTACATAAATTAGTTACATTTTGCAAAGAACTAAACAGGGGAAGCGTAAGACCAGGGCACAGATGGGTTGATAGTTTTAGTTTTGACTTTTCCTTAAAGTATTTGATATTGACTGGAAATCTCCAAGTAATATGGCATTGTTGTATGATACAGAAGGAAATGGAAAGAGTGACACCTACTTAAAAGAACTCCTGATATCCAGTTTACATTTTGTTAATATGTAAGCAGTCCAATTTGAACAAAAACACAATCTGCCCTGTCCAAAACTGGATTGTTGTAGATACTAACCAAAATAATACCTTTCACTGTTGAGTTTCAATAAACACAATGGACATGTCTTGGAGAACCACAGTGTCCATCTCAGCTATTGAAACAAACCTAAATCCAAAGCCAAACCTTGTTGTACCCCTAACGCTGCAATTTCGAAAGGGGGGTGGTTGCGGTTATTTGGAGGGGGGGGAAGGTTTGGTGATTATTGGAGGGGGTGAGGCTACTTTGAGGGGTTTATTTGGGAGGGTTTATGCAGCGGGCTTATTTTGAAGGTTTTAATCTTGGGGGTGGTTCTAGAGGGATCATCAGGGGAGTGGTCTTTTGGGGCAGCTCATTTAACAGGTTTGTTCAGAAGTGCATTGATGCGGGGGTAGGTTTAATCGGGGGCAAGTGTTTATTGGGGATTTTATTCAGTATGGTTTTTTTGGGGGTGTTTATTCAGGGGGATGTTTATTGGGGAGTTTATTTGGGGGGTTTATTCAGAGTGTTTTTTGGGGAGGAGTTTTTATTCAGGGGGGATTATTCAGGGGGGGTTTATTCAGGGGTGGGGGTTATTCGGGGGTGAGGGTTATTCGGGGGGGGGTTATTCGGGGAGTTTATTCAGGTTGAGGGGGATTATTCGGGTGTTTATTCGGGGGGGAATTATTTGGGATATTTATTTGGGAGGGGGATTATTGGGGTTGTATTCGGGGAGGGGATTATTCGGGGGAGGGGTTTATTTGGGGGTTATTCAGGGGAAGGTGTTTATTCGGGGGGAGGGGAATTATTGGGGGTTTATTCAGGGGAGGGGGATTATTGTGGGGTGTTTATCGGGGGGATTATTCAGGATGTTTATTCGGAGGGGGGAGGGATTATTGGGGGTGTTTATTCAGGGGGAAGGAGATTATTCTGGGTGTTTATTCGGGGGAAGGGGATTATTGGGAGATTATTCGGGATGTTTATTCGGGGTGTTTATTCAGGGGGAGGGGGATTATTTGGGGTTTTTATTTGGGGGGAGGGGGATTATTCGGGATGTTTATTCGGGGGGTGAGGGGGATTATTCGGGATGTTTATTTGGGGGGGGGTGGGGGATTATTCGGGATGTTTATTCGGGGGGGAGGGGGATTATTGGGGATGTTTATTCGGGGGAGGGGAATTATTGGGGGTTTATTAGGGGGAAGGGGGATTATTGTGGGGTGTTTATTCGGGGGTGATTATTGGGGGATTATTCAGGATGTTTATTTAGGGGGGAGGGATTATTGGGGGTGTTTATTCAGCGGGAAGGAGATTATTCTGGGTGTTTATTCGGGGGAGGGGGATTATTGGGAGATTATTCGGGATGTTTATTCTGGGGGGAGGGGGATTATTCTGGATGTTTATTCCGGGGGGAGGGGGATTATTCGGGATGTTTATTCCGGGGGGAGGGGGATTATTCGGGATGTTTATTCCGGGGGGAGGGGGATTATTCGGAATGTTTATTCCGGGGGGAGGGGGATTATTCGGGATGCTTATTCCGGGGGGGAGGGGGATTATTCGGGATGTTTATTTGGGGGGGATTATTCGGGATGTTTATTCGGGGGGAGGGGGATTATTCGGGATGTTTATTCCGGGGGGAGGGGGATTATTCGGGATGTTTATTCCGGGGGGAGGGGGATTATTCGGGATGTTTATTCCAGGGGGAGGGGGATTATTCGGGATGTTTATTCCGGGGGGAGGGGGATTATTCGGGATGTTTATTCCGGGGGGAGGGGGATTACTCGGGATGTTTATTCCGGGGGGACGGGGATTATTCGGGATGTTTATTCCGGGTGGAGGGGGATTATTCTGGATGTTTATTCCGGGGGGAGGGGGATTATTCCGGGGTTGGGGTATTATTCGGGATGCTTATTCCGGGGGGAGGGGGATTATTCGGGATGTTTATTTGGGGGGGGTTATTGGGGGATTATTCGGGGGGGGAGAGGGTGATTAATCGGGATGTTTATTCGGGGGGAGGGGGATTATTGGGGGGTTTAACTTGCAATTACCGTTGTTGCCCGGCCGGTTGCCCTGGTAACCGGATTGTGTGAGGGACAAACTGGAGCCGAAAGAAGGAAAACAAAAACACCGACCGACACTGACGGCCGCCACTCAGCTCTCGGCTCTCGGCTCCCCGATCCCGATGCCGCCAACGCCGCCGCTCTGTCACTTTCCGTTCGTTCAAACTCCCCGCCTCCCGTAAAGCAAATTCACTCCTATGCGCGACACTTTGCGTCATCGAGGCCCCGCCCCCGGCCCCGCTGCTTCCACTGGTCTCATCCCCGCCCCCGCCCCTCCCCCGCTGATACCACATCCCAATCACATTTCTGGACAAAACCTTCCAACCTTGACACAAAATCCCATCAATAAACTGAGTGCGGGTTTGTGCTGTGAACATTCCATTTTGTGCAAAAAGCAGAGTGGCCAAAATTGTATTTTATGTAATTATTTACTCACTGTGACACTTAACAGAATCACAAAATCAAACAATGCAGAAGAGGCCCTTCGGCCCATCGAGTCTGCACGGACACGTGTGAAACACCTGATCTACCTACATAATCCCATTTACCAGCATTTGGTCCATAGCCTTGAATGTTATGATGTGCCAAGTGCTCATCCAGATACTTTTTAAAGGATGTGAGGCAACCCGCCCCCACCACCCTCACAGGCAGCGCATTCCAGACCGTCACCACACTCTGGGTAAAAAAGTTTTTCCTCACATCCCCCCTAAAGCTCCTGCCCCTCACCTTGAACTCATGTCCTCTCATAACTGACCCTTCAACTAAGGGAAACAGCTGCTTCCTATCCACCCTGTCCATGCGCCTCATAATCTTGTACACCTCGATCAGGTTGCCCCTCAGTCTTCTCTGCTCCAACAAAAACAACCCAAGTCTAGCCAATCTCTCTTCATAACTTAACTGTTTCATCCCAGGCAACATCCTGGTGAATCTCCTCTGTATCCACTCCAGTGCAATCACATCCTTCCTATAATATGGCGACCAGAACTGCACACAGTACTCCAGCTGTGGCCTTATCAAGGTTCTATACAACTCCATCATCAATTATGCCACTTGGTGACAATTCTTTACAGTATTTGCAAACAATAAAAATGTACATTTTTTTAAACCTGGAGGATCATTTTGCTGTTTTTGATCATGGTGGTTTGAGCTGAACATTACCTGTCATTGGCAGAGATAAAGAAGATAAAAAATAGGAGCAGGAATAAGTCATTCAAGCCTCTTCTGCCACCTAATATGATCATGTGTAATGTTGTAATAGGTAGCACACAAGATGTTACTCCAAATTCATCCCAACACTATAATCTGCAAAATGTTCACAATAAATGAAATCAATAACTGATACTGATATGGTATGAGATGTCTGTTGACAGCATTCAACAGATATCGTCAAATAACCCACACATTACTCGTAGAAGCCAAGAATGCTAACACAGTCAATCATTCATATAGTGGGGCTGGGAATTTTCAGAATTGTTTAACTTCTTACAGGAACATCTTTTATCTATTAACCAAAAACACTAAGAGTCAGAGAGTCATAGAGGTCTACAGCACAGAAAAAGAACCTTCGGCCCATCGAGTCTGTACTGGTCAAACAAGTACCTACCTATTCTAATCCCATTTTCCAGCACTAAGCCCATAGCCTTGTATGCCATGGCATCACAAGTGCACATCCAGATACTTCTTAAATGTTATGAGGATTTCTGCCTCTACCACCCTTTCAGGCAGCAAGTTCCAGATTCCCACCACCCTTTGGGTGAAAAAATACTTCCTCACATCCTCTCTAAACCTCCTGCCCCTTACCTTAAATCTATGCCCCCTGGTTATTGATCCTTCCACCAAGGGGAAAAGTTCCTTCCTGTCTACCCTATCTATGTCCCTCATAATTTTATACACCTCAATCATGTCCCCCCTCAATCTCCTCTGATCCAAGGAAAATAACCCCAGTCTATCCAATCTCTCCTCATAACTAAAACTCTCCAGCCCAGGCTGCATCCTGGTAAATCTCCTCTGCACTCTCTCTAGTGCAATCACATCCTTCCTATAATGCGGATTCCAGAACTGCACACGATACTCTCACTGTGACCTAACCAGCATTTTATACAGTTCCAGCATAGCCTCCCTGCTACTATATTCTATGCCTTGGCTAATAAAGGCAAGTATTCCATATGCCTTCTTAACCACCTTATCTACCTGTACCGCTACCTTAAGGGACCTGTGGACATGCACACCAAGGTCCCTTTGATCCTCGGTACTTCCCAGGGTCCTACCATTCATTGTGTATTCCCGTGCCTTGTTTGTCCTGCCCAAGTGATCACGTCACACTTATCCAGATTAAATTCCATTTGCCGCTGATCAGCCCATCTGACCAGGCTGTTTATGTCCTCTTGCAATCTAAGACTATCCTCCTCACTAATTACTACCCCACCAATTTTCATGTTATCTGCGAACTTACCGATCAACCCTCCAACATTCAAGTCTAGATCATTTATATATTCCACAAACAGCAAGGGACCCAACACCGATCCCTGTGGAACCCCACTGGACACAGGCATCCAGTCACAAAAGTCTCGATCGTCACCCTCTGCTTTCTGCCGCTCAGCCAATTCTGGATCCAATTTGCCAAATTGCCTTGGATCCCATGGGCTCTTACCTTCGTTTTCAGTCCCCCATGCGGGACCTTATCAAAAGCCTTGCTGAAGTCCAAGTAGACTACGTCAAATGCATTGCCCTTATCTACACACGTGGTCACCTCTTCGAAAAATCCAATCAAATTGGTCAGACATGACCTTCCCTTAACAAAGCCATGCTGACTGTCCTTGATTAATCCCTGCTTCTTCAAGTGTAGATTAATTCTGTTCCTCAGAATTACTTCCAATAGTTTCCCCACCACTGAGGTTAGACTGACAGGCCTGTAGTTCCCTGGTTTATCCCTTCCTCCCTTCTTGAATAACGGTACCACATTGGCTGTCCTCCAGTCCTCTGGCACCTCTCCTGTGGCCAGAGAAGTATTGAAGATTATTGCCGGCTCCCCTGCTATCTCCTCCCTCGCCTCACCCAGCAGCCTGGAATACATTTCATCTGGGCCTGGAGATTCATCTACTTTTAAGCCTGCCAGACCACTTAGAACCTCCTCCCCTCTATGCTAATTACTTTAATTATATCACAGTCCTTCTGCCTGATTTCCATACCCACATTGTCTCTCTCATTTGTGAACACTGACACAAAGTATTCATTTAGAACCCTACCTACGTCTTCTGGTTCCACACAAAAATTACCTCTATGGTCCTTAATGGGCCCTACTCTTTCCCTAGTTATCCTCTTACTCTTAATGTACATGTAAAATAACTTTGGATTTTCCTTTATTTTACCTGGCAATGTCTTTTCATGCCCCCTTTTTGCTGGCCTAATTTCCTTTTTAAGTTCCCCCCTACACATTCTATACGCCTCTAGGTCTTCCACTGTTTTGAGCCCTCGGTACCTGCCATAAGCCTTCCCTTTTCTCTTTATCCAATCCTGTATATCCCTCGACATCCAGGGTTCCATGGATTTGTTGGTCCCATCCTTTATCTTTACTGGAATATGTTGGCTCTCTACTCTCCCTATTTCCTTCTTGAATGAGTGCCACTGCTCTGATGCTGATTTACCTAAAAGTAGCTGCTCCCTGTCCACTCTGGCCAAATAATATCTGATCTTATTAAAATCGACCTTCCCCCAATTTAGAACTCTGATTTCTGGCCCATTCTTGTCCTTTTCCATAACAACCCTGAATCTAACGGAGTTATGATCACTATCTGCAAAATGCTCCCCCACTGATACCTCTGCCAGTTGCCCAGCTTCATTCGCTAAAACTAAGTTCAGGACCACCCCCTCTCTCGTAGGGCCTTCTACATACTGGATTAGAAAGCTTTCCCAGATGAAAAACCTTTCACACTAAGACTAACTCAGTTAATGTTGGGGAAGTTGAAATCCCCCACTATTATTTTTACACTTCTCTGAAATTTACCTACATATCTGCTCTTCTATTTCTCTCTGACTGGGGGCCTACAGTACACTCCCAGCAATGTGATTGGTCCTTTTTTGTTTTTAAGTTCTACCCATATGGCTTCCTTTGAGGAGCATTCTAAAATGTCATCCCTCCTTATAGCTGTAATTGATTCCTTGATCAATATTGTGATACCCCCTCCTCTTTCACCTCCTTCCCTGTCTCACCAGAAGACTCTATATCCTGTAATATTGAGCTGCCAACCTTGCCCCTCTCTCAACTAAAGGCACTGTAGCCTTTAATGATTAAATTTGTTTAATCATTCTTTTGTTGAACTAGCTTTCAGGAAATCAGATCAGATGAATTTCACATTAATACCACTAACCACTTTCTTATCAGAAGTACAGAAGATTCACCATTTTACAACAATCAGGCTGCTTACATAATGTTGCGGTGGGGACCAGTAATTACAGAGCCACTGGTCTACAGTGTTAAATAAACCAAATTCTATTTTTACGAGTGTTGTGGATTTATTTTCAAAATTCTGCCAATTCTTTCATGAAAAATGTAAATGGTGGTCCTTGCATGACTGTGCGCATATTTTATAATTAGGGTTCAGCTCAGCATTGAGGCATCCTGCACTTTAGCAGCAATGGGCACAGCCTTAAACTTTAACAATAGTGGGAAATTCTCCTGCAGGGTCACACAACTTGAGTTGCAATTTGAGATTACTGGTGGATTCTTGATGAGTAAAAGTAATAACAGAAGAACTTAGTTTTGAGGGAAATGTTTAGTTCAGTCCACGTAGGGTATGATGGACATAAACCTTTTCTGCTATAGTCAAAGAGTTGTGGGGTTTAACGTGGATAAGCGTGAGGTTATCCATTTTGGTCAGAAGAATAAAAAGGCGACTTATTATTTAAGGAGAGAAACTTCAGAGTGCTTCTGTGCAGAGGGATCTGGGTGTCCTCGTGCATGAATGGCTGAAAGCTAGTATGCAGGTACAGCAGGTAATAAGGAAGGCAAATGGAATTTTGGCATTTATTGCTAATGGAATAGAGTATAAAAATAGGGAATTGTTGTTGCAACCATACAAGGCATTGGTGGGATCGCACCTGGAGTACTGTGCACAGTTTTGGTCCCCTTACTTGAGGAAGGATGTAGTTGCACTGGAGGCGGTTCAGAGGAGGTTCACTAAATTGATTCCAGAAATGCAGGGTTTGTCTTAAAAGGAGAGATTGAGCAGTTTAGGCCCATACTCTCTAGAGTTTAGAAGGATGAGAGGAGATCTAATTGAGGTATATAAGATGCTAAAGGGGATAGACAAAGTACACGTTGAGCAGATGTTTCCCCTTCTGAGGTATTCTAGAATGTGAAGCCATAGTTTTAGGCTAAGGGGGGTAGATTTAAATCAGAGATGAGGAGGAATTACTTTTCTCAAAGGGCTGCGAATCTGTGGAATTCACTACCTCAGAGTACAGTAGATGCCAGGACGCTGAATAAATTTAAGGAGGAGATAGACAGATTTTTAATTAGTAATGGATTGAGAGGTTATGGGGAGAAGGTGTGAAATTGGAGTTGAGGCCGAAATGAGATCAGCCATGATCGTAATGAATGGCGGGCAGGCTCAAGGGGGTGAATTGCCTACTCTTGCTCCTAGTTCTTATGTTCAAGCCCCACTCCAGAGACCTGAATGCATAATCCAGGCTGACACTCCAGTGCAGTACTGACAGAATGCTGCACTGTCAGAGACGCCATCTTTTGTATGAGAGATCTTCCTTCTCAGGTGCACATAAAAGATCCCATGGCACTATTTTGAAATAGATCTGGGGAGTTCTCATCAATATCCTGAGTTAATATTTATCCTTCAACTAACATCACCAAAATAAACAGATTATCTGGGCATTATCACATTGCTGTTTATAGGAGCTTGCTGTGTATAAATTAGCTGCCACATTTCTTATGTTACAACAGTGACAACAAAAGCACTTCATTCACTGTAAAGCACCTGAGATCATGACAGTTGCTGTAGAAATGTAAAGTCTTTTGTTTTTTTCAAAGCTCTGGAGTTCCAGTGTTCCTGTCCATAGTCAGCCATTATTGATGTATTGCCTCTAACAATAACATTGCTCAACCACTGATTATTTGGACTTTAAGCTTCTACTTTGTACCATTGGTGTGCAATATTCTCTGGTTTCTTCTCTGCAATTGCAGGTAGTATTTGGCTACTAGGATAAAATTTTCCAGCAATTTTAGTATTTGGCTACTGCTGGGCCAGTACATTGACCTCGACTCTCCACCATTATTAGCCAAAAAGGATAAGGATTCTAATTTCCTTACTTTTTGACCAGTCACTTACTGGTTACATTACTGACATTAGCTGAGTACAAATTAACACCTTTACACAAAACAACACATAGGATCTGCATAGGAATGCTGTCTAATACATTAGAGCTAAGTATGCTGGTAGAATACCTTGCTTTCACAATGCATCCCTATAGCAATGTTCTCCTTTTAAAATGCCTCAGCTGCCCAACAAAAGTAAACAAAGTGTTTACCCTCTTCCCACTGCCCATTGATTGTGGATCTGATTGCCTTTATAATGTCAACTTTCAGATGAGCCACATTTTTCTCCAACTCAACATTTGCAACTACAAAGCCAATCTTGTCCAGCCCTCAGCAAAAACTTTGCATCGTAGCCCCTGATTCCATTTGCCTACCTGCTTACTTAGAGAGGGTAAAGCCCACAGTAAGAAACCTCAGGCTGATATTTGACCCTCAACTCAGATTCCAATCACACCTCCTGAAAAACCATGAAGATTATTTCCAACATCACAATATTGCCCAAATGCAGCCTTACATATTCCCTATTTATAACAAAATTCTTTTTAAAACCTTTGCTACCTATGTGCTCAGCTTGTTTAGTGATCTCCTCTCCCGCATTTTGCTCTGCACAACCTACAATTCATGCAGAACCTTATCAGCCAAATCCCCTCCGCACCAAGCACTATTCACATGTCACTAATGACTCACTGACTTCCATTGACTCCTGTCATCTGGCACATTCATTTCTATATCCTTGTCCTTCTTAAAAAGACATGTTCTCACTCCACCCTAATCCTAATTGTAACCTCATCCACCAATAAGTTTGCACACTGCACTCTTCCAACTCTGATATCCAATGTATCCAACCTCCTTCAACTCCATCATCAATAAGCGAACATTCAACATTCCACCCCATTCCTGGAATTCTCTCCCAGATTCCTCAGCCCAACTAAAACTCGCACCATATTCAAAAACCTCCTGAAAATCTCTTCAGCCACAATTTCTGTCATTATGCATCAGGGTTATCCAACACATGGCCCACAGGCCAGAATCCAGCCCACCATGCCTCTCCAATCAGCCCCCGGACTCATTATTCAAAATACAGGTAAATTCAAGTGAACGATCCAGTCAGCCTATCAGCAGCAAATATAGGAAAGAAGGCGTCTGTGATTGGAGGAGCAGCGTGAAGGTGAGTGGCCACAGAGCATTCTTTCTCATCTCATCTGACGCCTCAACAAGAAACTTTTTCTCTTTCTCTCAAGTGCTAAGGACCGCAAGCTCCAACAATTCATCAACACCAACACCCATCCAGGACCCTCCACGCCTGCCTATCCCTCTGTCCCCATCTCGTCTTCCAATCCCAGCCCCGGCCATGTATTCACTATACCCCCTGACCTTCCCCTCTCCGACGCTGAACGTTCAGTGCTCAGCAAAGGACTTCGTTTCATACCCCTACACCCTCACCTTAGTGAATTTCGGGCTCGGCACGATGCTGAACTCTTCTTCCGCTGCCTTCATCTCCATGCTCACTTCTTTGGGCAGGAGTCCTCTCCCCATTCAACGGATCCTTTTACCCACCTCCAATATTCTCCCTCCACCTGGACCCCTCCCTCTGGATTCTTACCTTCTCTTGATCTTTTCATTGAGAACTGTCGGCGTGACATTGGTCGTCTCAATTTCTCTGCTCCTCTCACCCATTCTAACCTGTTTCTCTCTGAACTTACTGCATTCCGTTCTCTCAGGTCCAACCCAAACATTGTCATCAAACCCGTTGACAAGGGTGGTGCTGTTGTTGTCTGGCACACTGACCTCTACCTCGCGGAGGCTGAGCGTCAACTCGCAGACACTTCCTCCTACCTCTCCCTGGACCATGACGCCACCACTGAACATCAAGCCATTGTTTCCAGGACTGTCACTGACCTCATCTCCTCTGGGGATCTTCCTCCCACAGCTTCCAACCTGATAGTCGCCCAACCTTGGACGGCCCACTTCTATCTCCTACCCAAAATCCACAAACAGGACTGTCCCGGCAGACCAATCATGTCAGCTTGCTCCTGCCCCACAGAACTCACTTCTCACTGTCTTGACTCCCTTCTCTCTCCCCTTGTCCAGTCCCTTCCCACCTACATCCATGATTCCTCTGACACCTTACGTCACATCAACAATTTCCATATCCCTGGCCCCAACCGACTCCTCTTAACCATGGACGTCCAATCCCTCTACACCTCCATCCCCCACTGGGATGGTTGATGGCTCTCCACTTCTTCCTCAAGCAGAGGCCCTAACAATCCCCATCCACCACTACTCTTCTCCGTCTGGCTGAACTTGTTCTCACGCTGAACAATTTCTCCTTAAACTCCTCTCACTTCCTCCAAATAAAAGGTGTGGCTATGGGTACCCGCATGGGCCCCAGCTATGCCTGTCTCTTTATGGGGTATGTAGAACATTCCTTGTTCCAGTCCTAATTCGGCTCCCTCCCACAACTCTTTCTCCGCTACATCGATGATTACTTCGGTGCTGCTTCATGCACTTGTCAGGACCTGGAAAAATGTATTAATTTTGCTTCCAATTTCCACCACTCCATCATTTTCACGTGGTCCATCTCTGACACTTCCCTTCCCTTCCTTGACCTCTCTGTCTCAATTTCTGGTAATAGACTGTCCACCAATATCCATTACAAGCCTACCGACTCCCACAGCTACCTGGACTACGGCTCCTCACACCCCGCTTCCTGTAAGGACTTCATCGCATTCTCTCAGTTCCTTTGCCTCCATCACATCTGTTCTGATGATGCCACTTTCAAAAACAGTTCCTCTGACATGTCCTCCTTCTTCCTTAACCGAGGTTTTCCACCCACGGTGGTTGACAGGGCCCTCAACCGTGTCCAGCCCATCTCCTGCGCATCCGCCCTCATGCCTTCTCACCTCTCCCAGAAACATGATAGGGTCCCCCTTGTCCTCACTTATAAACCCACCAGCCTCCGCATTCAAAGGATCATCCTCCACCATTTCCACCAACTCCAGCATGATGCCACCACCAAACACATCTTCCCTTCACACTCACTGGCGGCATTCCGTAGGGATCATTCCCTCCGTGACACCCTGGTCAACTCCTCCATCACCCCCTACTTCTCAACCCCCTCCCACAGCACCTTCCCATGCGACCGCAGAAGATGCAACACCTGCCCCTTTACTTCCTCTCTTCTCACCGTCCAAGGGCCCAAACACTCCTTTCAAATGAAGCAGCATTTCACTTGCACTTCCCTCAACTTAGTCTATTGCTTTCGTTGCTCACAATGCGGTTTCCTCTACATTGGAGAGACCAAACGCAGACTGGATGACCGTTTTGCAGAACACCTTCGGTCTGTCCGCAAGCATTACCCAGACCTCCCTGTCACTTGCCATTTCAACACTCCATCCTGCTCTCTTGCCCACATGTCTGTCCTTGGCCTGCTGCAATGTTCCAGTGAAGCCCAACGCAAACAGAGAAACAGCACCTCATCTTCCGACTAGGCACTTTACAGCCTTCCGGACTGAATATTGAGTTCAACAATTTTAGATCATGAACTGTCTCCTCCATCCCCACCCCCTTTCCGTTTCTTCCCCCTCCATTTTGTTTTTTCCAATAACTTATATAGATTTTTCTTTTCCCACCTATTTCCATTATTTTTAAATGTATTCCACCCATCGTTTATCTTTACCTTTTAGCCCTTTTAGTATTTCTTCCCACCCCCACCAGGGCTATCTGTACCTTGCTTGTCCTGCTTTCTACCCTTAATAAGCACATTTCTCAAATAATATCACCACCTTCAACACCTCTTTGTCCTTTTGTCTGTGTCATCTTTTGGTTATCTCCACCTATCACTCGCTGCTTTTCCCAACAACCGCACCCCCTGCCTTAAATCAGCTAATATTTCACCCCTTTCCTATTTTTACTTAATTCTCTTGAAGGGTCATGAGGACTCAAAATGTTAACTGTGTTCCTCTCCGCTGATGCTACCAGACCTGCTGGGTTTTTCCAGGTATTTCTGTTTCTGTTTTTGTTTTGAACATTCTCTCTCCACCTTTGACCACATTCTCTGTCTCACTGGCATCCCGCACCCCCACCACACCCACCCCTCCCACCGGCCCACATAAGCACTAAGATGGTGGGGC
The DNA here is from genome assembly GCF_017639515.1 of Carcharodon carcharias. Lineage (NCBI taxonomy): Eukaryota > Metazoa > Chordata > Chondrichthyes > Lamniformes > Lamnidae > Carcharodon > Carcharodon carcharias. Next base: position 121,238,686 of record NC_054470.1, on the reverse strand, counting down.
TGACTAGGGAGGCTTTGGGGAAGAGCAGTTGCAGCCACAGCACCAGCCCGACACCCCGCCTGGGGCGGCAGGAGTCTCCGACAGGGCAGAGTGTGGGAACACACTCTGGCACCGTCACAGCTGTTCCAAATTCCTCCTCGATGGTAAAACGTCCAAACCTCGTGGGCCCAAGATGGTGGAGAGAGGTGGTGGAGAGGCAAGGGGGAGGGGGGGGTGGGTGGGGAGACAATGTCGGGGTGTGAATCGGTGTCAGTGAGTGAGTCGATGTGAGTGAGTGAGACTGTGCCAGTGTGTGAGTAAGGGAATGAGTGAGTTGGAGTGAGTGAGTGAGTCTGTGTGTGTGAGTGAGTCTGTGTGGGTGAGTGAGTCTGTGAGTGAGTAAGTGAGTCTGTGTGAGTGAGTGAGTCTGTGTGGGGTGAGTGAGTGAGTGAGTCGGTGTGAGTGAGTGAGTCTGTGTGAGTGAGTGAGTCTGTGTTTGTAAGTGAGTCTGTGTCAGTGTGTGAGTGAGTGACTCTGTGTGAGTGGGTGAGTAAGTGAGTCTGTGCGAGTGAGTGAGTCAGTGTGAGTGTGTGAGTGAGTGAGTCTGTGTGAGTGAGTGAGTCTGTGTGGGTGTGTGTGAGTGAGTGTGTGTGAGTGTGTGAGGGAGTGAGTCTGTGTGAGTGAGTGAGTCTGTGTGAGTGAGTCAGTGTGAGTGAGTGAGTGAGTGAGTCTGCGTGAGTGTGTGAGTGAGCGAATGAGTGAGTCTGTCTGGGTAAGTGCATCTGTGTCCATGTGTGAGTGAGTGAGTCTGTGTGAGTGAGTGAATCTGTGTGAGTGAGTGAATCTGTGTCAGTGTGTGAGTAAGTAAGTGAGTGTGTGGGTGAGTGAGTTAGTGTGAGTGTGTGAGTGAGTGAGTCTGTGTGAGTGAGTGTGTCTGTGTGAATGTGTGTGAGTGAGTCTGTGTAAGTGAGTCTATGTGTGTGTGAGAGAGTCGGTCTGTGTGAGTATGTGAGTGAGTGAGTCTGTGTGAGTGTGTGAGTCTGTGTGAGTGAGTGAGTCTGTGTAGGTGAGGAGTGAGTCTGTGTGAGTGAGTGAGTCTGTGTGAGTGAGTCTGTGTGAGTGAGTCTGTGTGAGTGTGTGAGTGAGTGGGTCTGTGTGAGTGTGTAGGGGAGTGAGTCTGTGTGAGTGAGTGTATCTGTGTGGGTGAGTGAGTCAGTGTGAGTGAGTCTGTGTGAGTAAGTGTGTCTGTGTGGGTGACGGAATAAGTCTGTGAGTGTATGTGAGTGAGTCTGTGTGAGAGTGTGAGGGGGTTAGTCTGTGTGAGTGTGTGTGAGTGAGTCTGTGTGAGTGAGTCTATGTGTGTGAGTGAGTGGGTCTGTGTGAGTGTGTGAATGAGTGAATCTGTGTGAGTGTGTGAGGGAGTGAGTCTGTGTGAGTGAGTGAGTCTGTGTGAGAGAGTGAGTGAGTGAATGAGTCTGTGTGGGTGAATGAGTTGATATGAGTGAGGGAGTCTGTGTGAGTGATTGAATCTGTGTGTGTGGTTGAGGGACTCTGTGTGAGTGAGAAAGTCTGTGTGGGTCAGGGAGTGAGTCTGTGTGAATGATTGAATCTGAGTGGGTGAGGGAGTGTGTCTGTGTGAGTGAGTGAGTGATCTGTCTGAGTGAGTGAATCGGTATGGGTGAGGGAGTCTGTATGGGTGAGTGAGTCAATGTGGGTGAGTAAGTCAGGGAGTCTGTGCGGGTGAGGGGGTGAGTGTGTGAGTGAGTGGGTCAATCTGTGTGAGTGAGTGAGTGAGTCAGTGTGGGTGAGTGAGGAGTGAGTCTGTGTGAGTGAGGAGTCAGTGTGAATGAATGAGTGTGTGTGAGTGAGTGTGTGTGAGTGAGTGAGTCAATCTGTGTGAGTCTGTGAGTGAGTGAGTCTGTGTGGGTGAGTGAGAAGTGAGTCTGTGTGCGTGAGGATTCAGTGTGAATGAATGAGTGTGTGTGTGTGAGTGTGTGTGAGTGAGACAGCCCGCATGAGTGAGTAGCTTTGCGTGAATCTGTTTAGGTGAGTGGGTCTGTGTGGGTGAGTAAGTGCGTGTGAGCAAGTGAGACTGTGTGAGTGAGTGAGTCTGTGTGGGTGAGAGAGTGAATCTGTGTGAGTGAGTTTATGTGTGTGAGTGAGTCTGTGTGGGTGAGGAAGTGAATCTGTGTGAGTGAGTGAGTTTATGTGTGTGAGTGAGTGAGTCTGTGTGAGTGTGTGAGTGAGTGAGTCTGTGAGTGAGTGAGTCTGTGTGAGTGAATCTGTGTGAGTGAGTGAGTGTGTGAGTGAGTGAGTCTGTGTGAGTGAGTGAGTCTGTGAGTGAGTGAGTCTGTGTGAGTGAATCTGTGTGAGTGAGTGAGTGTGTGAGTGAGTGTGTCTGTGTGAGTGTGTGAGTCTGTGTGAGTGAGAGAGTGTGTGTGGGTGTGGGTGTGGTAGTGAGTCTGTGTGATTGAGTCTGTGTGAATGTGTGAGTGAGTAAGTCTGTGTAAGTGTGTGAGTGAGTGAGTCTGTCTGAGTGTGTGAGACTGTGTGAGTGAGTGAGTCTGTGTAGGTGAGGGAGTGAGTCTGTGTGAGTAAGTGTGTCTGTGTGGATGACGGAATAAGTCTGTGAGTGTGTGTGAGTGAGTCTGTGTGAGAGTGTGAGGGAGTTAGTCTGTATGAGTGTGTGCGTGAGTGAGTCTGTGTGAGTGTGTTAGTGAGCGAGTGAGTGAGTCTGTATGGGTGAGTGCGTCTGTGTCCATGTGTGAGTGATGAGTGTGAGTGTGTGTGAGTGAGTCTGTGTGAGTCTGTGAGTCTGTGTGAGTGAATGAGTCTGCGTGCGTGTGTGTGAGTGAGTGAGTGAGTCTGTATGAATGAGTGAATCTGTGTCAGTGTGTGAGTGAGTAAGTGAGTGTGCGGGTGTGTGAGTCTGTGTGTGAGTGTGTCTGTGTGAATGTGTGTGAGTGAGTCTCTGTGAATGTGTGTGAGTGAGTCTGTGTGAGTGAGTCTATGTGTGTGAGTGAGTGGATCTGTGTGAGTGTGTGAGTGAGTGAGTCTATGTGAGTGTGTGAGAGAGTGAGTCTGTGTGAGTGAGTAAGACTGTGTGAGTGAGTGAGTCTGGGTGGGTGAGGGAGTAAGTCTGTGTGAGTGAGTCTGTGTGAGTGAGTGAGTGTGTGAGTGAGTTAGTCTGTGTGAGTGAGTGAGTCTGTGTGGGTGTGGGAGTGAGTCTGTGTGATTGAGTCCGTGTGAGTGAGTAAGTCTGTGTGAGTGAGTGAGTGAGTGAGTCTGTGTGAGTGAGTGAGTCTGAGTGGGTGAGTGAGTCAGTGTGAGTGTGTGAGCAAGTGAGTGAGTGAGTGAGTCTGTGTGGGTGAATGAGTCTGTGTGAGTGAGTGAGTCTGTGTGAGTGAGTGAGTCTGTATGGGTGAATGAGTCTGTGTGAGTGAATGAGCCTGTGTGAGTGAGTGAGTGTGTCTGTGTGAGTGAGTGAGTTTGTGTGAGTGAATGTGTCTGTGGGTGAGTGAGTCTTTGTAAGTGTGTGTGAGTGAGTGAGTGAGTCTGTGTGGGTGAATGAGTCTGTGTGAGTGAGTGAGTCTGTGTGAGTGAGTGAGTCTGTATGGGTGAATGAGTCTGTGTGAGTGAATGAGCCTGTGTGAGTGAGTGTGTCTGTGTGAGTGAGTGAGTTTGTGTGAGTGAATGTGTCTGTGTGGGTGAGTGAGTCTTTGTAATTGTGTGTGAGTGAGTGAGGGAGTCTGTGTGGGTGAGTGAATTAGTGTGTGCCAGTGAGTGAGTCTGTGTGAGTGAAAGAGTCTGTGTGGGCCAGTGAGTCTGTGTGAGTGAGTCTGTGTGTGTGAGGGAGTGAGGCTGTGTGAGTGAGTGAATGAGTGAGTCTGTGTGAGTGTGAGTCTTTGTGAGTGTGTAAATGAGTGAGTCTGTGTGAGCGAGTGAGTCTGTGAGTGTGTGAGTGATTGAGACTGTGTGAGTGTCTGAGTGATTGGTCTGTGTTGGTGAGGGAGTGACTCTGTATGTGAGTGTGTCTGTGTGAGTGAGTTAGTCTGTGTGTGTGAGAGAGTCTTCGTGGGTGAGTGAGTCTGTGTGAGTGTGTGAATGTGTCTGTGTAAGTGAGTATGTCTGGATGAGTAAATCTGTGTGAGTGAGAGAGTCTGTATGAGTGAGAGAGTCTTTGTGGGTGAGTGAGTCTGTGTGAGTGAATGAGTGAGTCTGTGTAAGTGAGTATGACTGGATGAGTAAGTCTGTGTGAGTGTGTGAGTCAGTGAGTCTGTTTGAGTGAGTGAGTCTGTGTGAGTGAGTGAATCTGTGTGAGTGAGTGAATCTGTGTCAGTGTGTGTGAGTGAGTAAGTGAGTGTGCAGGTGAGTGAATCTGTGTGAGTGTGTGAGTGAGTCTATGTGTGCGTGAGTGAATGGGTCTGTGTGAGTGTGTGAGGGAGTGAGTCTGTGTGAGTGAGTGAGTCTGTGTGAGTGAGTGAGTCTGTGTAGGTGAGGGAGTGAGTCTGTGAGTGAGTGAGTCTGTGGGAGTGAGTCTGTGTGAGTGTGTGAGTGAGTGGGTCTGTGTGAGTGTGTGAGGGAGTGAGTCTGTGTGAGTGAGTGAGTCTGTGTGGGTAAGTGAGTCTGTGTCAGTGTGTGAGTGAGTGAGTAAGTGAGTCTGTGCGGGTGAGTGAGTCAGTATGTGTGTGTGAGTCTGTGTGAGTGTGTGAGGGAGTGAGTCTGTGTGAGTGAGTGAGTCTGTGTGAGTGAGTGAGTGAGTGAATGAGTCTGTGTGGGTGAGTGAGTCGATATGAGTGAGGGAGTCTGTGTGAGTGAATGAATCTGTGTGTGTGGTTGAGGGAGTCTGTGTGAGTGAGAGAGTCTGTGTGGGTCAGGGAGTGAGTCTGTATGAATGAGTGAATCTGAGTGGGTGAGGGAGTGTGTCTGTGTGAGTGAGTGAGTGATCTGTCTGAATGAGTGAATCTGTGTGGGTGAGGGAGTCTGTGCGGGTGAGGGGGTGAGTGTGTGAGTGAGTGAGTCAATCTGTGTGAGTGTGTGAGTGAGTGAGTCAGTGTGGGTGAGTGAGTCTGTGTGAGTGAGTGAGTCAATCTGTGTGAGTCTGTGAGTGAGTGAGTCTGTGTGGGTGAGTGAGGAGTGAGTCTGTGTGAGTGAGGAGTCAGTGTGAATGAATGAGTGTGTGTGAGTGAGAGAGCCCGCATGAGTGAGTAGCTGTGCGTGAATCTGTTTAGGTGAGTGGGTCTGTGTGGGTGAGTGAGTGTGCGTGAGCAAGTGAGACTGTGTGAGTGAGACTGTGTGGGTGAGAGAGTGAATCTGTGTGAGTGAGTTTATGTGTGTGAGTGAGTCTGTGTGGGTGAAGGAGTGAATCTGTGTGAGTGAGTGAGTTTATGTGTGTGAGTGAGTGAGTCTGTGTGAGTGTGTGAGTGAGTGAGTCTGTGAGTGAGTGAGTCTGTGTGAGCGTGTGAGTGAGTGAGTCTGTGTGAGAGTGAGTCTGGGTGGGTGAGGGAGTGAGTCTGTGTGAGTGAGTCTGTGTGAGTGAGTGAGTGCGTGAGAGACTGAGTCTGTGTGAGTGTGTGAGTCTGTGTGAGTGATTGAGTCTGTGTGGGTGTGGGTGTGGGAGTGAGTGTGTGTGATTGAGTCTGTGTGAGTGTGTGAGTGAGTGGGTCTGTGTGAGTGACTGAGTGAGTGAGTGAGTCTGTGTGAGTGTGTGAGTGAGTGAGTCTGAGTGGGTGAGTGAGTCAGTGTGAGTGTGTGAGCAAGTGAGTGAGTGAGTCTGTGTGGGTGAATGAGTCTGTGTGAGTGAATGAGTCTGTGTGAGTGAGTGAGTCTTTGTAATTGTGTGTGAGTGAGTGAGTATGTGTGAGTGAGTGAGTCTGTGTGTGAGTGAATCAGTGTCAGTGTGTGAGTGAGTGAGTAAGTGAGTGTGTGGGTGAGTGAGTCAGTGTGAGTGTGTCTGTGTGAATGTGTGTGAGTGAGTCTGTGTGAGTGAGTCTATGAGTGTGAGTGAGTGAGTCTGTGTGAGTGTGTGAGTGAGTGAGTCTGTGTGAGTGTGTGAGGGAGTGAGTCTGTGTGAGTGAGTGAGTCTGGATGGGTGAGGGAGTGAGTCTGTGTGAGTGAGTCTGTGTGAGTGAGTGAGTGTGTGAGTGAGTGAGTCTGGGTGGGTGAGGGAGTGAGTCTGTGTGAGTGAGTCTGTGTGAGTGAGTGAGTGTGTGAGTGAGTGAGTCTGTGTGAGTGTGAGTCTGTGTGAGTGAGTGAGTCTGTGTGGGTGTGGGAGTGAGTCTGTGTGATTGAGTCTGTGTGTGTGTGAGTGAGTAAGTCTGTGTGAGTGTGTGAGTGAGTGAGTGAGTGAGTCTGTGTGAGTGAGTGAGTCTGAGTGGGTGAGTGAGTCAGTGTGAGTGTGTGAGCAAGTGAATGAGTGAGTGAGTCTGTGTGGGTGAGTGAGTCTGTGTGAGTGAGTGAGTCTGTATGGGTGAATGAGTCTGTGTGAGTGAATGAGCCTGTGTGAGTGAGTGAGTGTGTCTGTGTGAGTGAGTGAGTTTGTGTGAGTGAATGAGTCTGCGTGGGTGAGTGAGTCTTTGTAATTGTGTGTGAGTGAGTGAGGGAGTCTGTGTGGGTGAGTGAATTAGTGTGTGCCAGTGAGTGAGTCTGTGTGAGTGAAAGAGTCTGTGTGGGTCAGTGAGTCTGTGTGAGTGAGTCTGTGTGGGTGAGAGAGTGAATCTGTGTGAGTGAGTTTATGTGTGTGAGTGAGTCTGTGTGGGTGAGGGAGTGAATCTGTGTGAGTGAGTGAGTTTTTGTGTGTGTGTGAGTGAGTCTGTGTGAGTGTGTGAGTGAGTGAGTCTGTGAATGAGTGAGTCTGTATGAGATTGTGAGTGAGTGAGTCTGTGTGAGTGAGTGAGTCTGGGTGGGTGAGGGAGTGAGTCTGTGTGAGTGAGTCTGTGTGAGTGAGGGAGTGTGTGAGAGAGTGTGTCCGTGTGAGTGTGTGAGTCTGTGTGAGTGAGTGAGTCTGTGTGGGTGTGGGTGTGGGAGTGAGTCTGTGTGATTGAGTCTGTGTGAGGGAGTGGGTCTGTGTGAGTGACTGAGTGAGTGAGTGAGTCTGTGTGAGTGAGTGAGTGAGTCTGAGTGGGTGAGTGAGTCAGTGTGAGTGTGTGAGCAAGTGAGTGAGTGAGTGAGTCTGTGTGAGTGAGTGAGTCTGTATGGGTGAATGAGTCTGTGAGTGAATGAGCCTGTGTGAGTGAGTGAGTGTGTCTGTGTGAGTGAGTGAGTTTGTGTGAGTGAATGAGTCTGTGTGGGTGAGTGAGTCTTTGTAAGTGTCAGTGTGTGAGTGAGTGTGTAAGTAATTGTGCGGGTGAGTGAGTCAGTGTGAGTGTATGAGTGAGTGAGTCTGTGTGTGAGTGAGTCTGTTTGAATGTGTGTGAGTGAGTCTATGTGTGTGAGTGAGTGGGTCTGTGTGCGTGTGTGAGGGAGTGAGTCTGTGTGAGTGAGTGAGTCTGTGTGAGTGGGTGAGTGAGTGAATGAGTCTGTGTGGGTGAGTGAGTCGATATGAGTGAGGGATTCTGTGTGAGTGATTGAATCTGTGTGTGCGGTTGAGGGAGTCTGTGTGAGTGAGAGAGTCTGTGTGGGTCAGGGAGTGAGTCTGTGTGAATGAGTGAATCTGAGTGGGTGAGGGAGTGTGTCTGTGTGAGTGAGTGAGTGATCTGTCTGAGTGAGTGAATCGGTATGGGTGAGGGAGTCTGTATGGGTGAGTGAGTCAATGTGGGTGAGTAAGTCAGGGAGTCTGTGCTGGTGAGGGGGTGAGTGTGTGAGTGAGTGAGTCAATCTGTGTGAGTGTGTGAGTGAGTGAGTCAGTGTGGGTGAGTGAGTCTGTTTGAGTGAGTGAGTCAATCTGTGTGAGTAAGTGAGTGTGCGGGTGAATGAGTCTGTGTGTGAGTGTGTCTGTGTGAATGTGTGTGAGTGAGTCTGTGTGAGTGAGTCTATGTGTGTGAGTGAGTGGGTCAGTGTGAGTGTGTGAGTGAGTGAGTTTATGTGAGTGTGTGAGGGAGTGAGTCTGTGTGAGTGAGTGAGTGGGTCTGTGTGAGTGTGTGAGTGAGTGAGTCTGTGTGAGTGAGTGAGTCTGGGTGGGTGAGGGAGTGAGTCTGTGTGAGTGAGTCTGTCTGAGTGAGTGAGTGTGTGAGTGAGTGAGTCTGTGTGAGTGTGTGAGTGAGTGAGTCTGAGTGGGTGAGTGAGTCAGTGTGAGTGTGTGAGCAAGTGAGTGAGTCTGTGTGAGTGAATGAGTCTGTGTGAGTGAGTGAGTCTGTGTGAGTGAGGGAGTCTGTATGGGTGAATGAGTCTGTGTGAGTGAATGAGCCTGTGTGAGTGAGTGAGTGTGTCTGTGTGAGTGAGTGAGTTTGTGTGAGTGAATGAGTCTGTGTGGTTGAGTGAGTTTTTGTAAGTGTGTGTGAGTGAGTGAGTGAGTCTGTATGGGTGAGTGAATCGGTATGAGTGAGGGAGTCTGTGTGGGTGAGTGAATTAGTGTGTGCCAGTGAGTGAGTCTGTGTGAGTGAAAGAGTCTGTGTGGGTCAGTGAGTCTGTGTGAGTGAGTCTGTGTGTGTGAGGGAGTGAGGCTGTGTGAGTGAGTGAGTGAGTGAGTCTGTGTGAGTGTGTGTCTTTGTGAGCGTGTGATTGAATGAGTCTGTGTGAGCGAGTGAGTCTGTGAGTGTGTGAGTGATTGAGACTGTGTGAGTGTGTGAGTGATTGGGTCTGTGTTGGTGAGGAAGTGACTCTGTATGTGAGTGTGTCTGTGTGAGTGAGTTAATCTATGTGAGTGAGTGAGTTTTTGTGTGTGTGTGAGTGAGTCTGTGTGAGTGTGAGTGAGTGAGTCTGTGAATGAGTGAGTCTGTGTGAGATTGTGAGTGAGTGAGTCTGTGTGAGTGAGTGAGTCTGGGTGGGTGAGGGAGTGAGTCTGTGTGAGTGAGTCTGTGTGAGTGAGTGTGTGTGTGAGAGAGTGTGTCCGTGTGAGTGTGTGAGTCTGTGTGAGTGAGTGAGTCTGTGTGGGTGTGGGTGTGGGAGTGAGTCTGTGTGATTGAGTCTGTGTGAGTGTGTGAGTGAGTGGGTCTGTGTGAGTGACTGAGTGAGTGAGTGAGTCTGTGTGAGTGAGTGAGTGAGTCTGAGTGGGTGAGTGAGTCAGTGTGAGTGTGTGAGCAAGTGAGTGAGTGAGTGAGTCTGTGTGGGTGAATGAGTCTGTGTGAGTGAGTGAGTCTGAATGGGTGAATGAGTCTGTGAGTGAATGAGCCTGTGTGAGTGAGTGAGTGTGTCTGTGTGAGTGAGTGAGTTTGTGTGAGTGAATGAGTCTGTGTGGGTGAGTGAGTCTTTGTAATTGTGTGTGAGTGAGTGAGGGAGTCTGTGTGAGTGAGTCTGTGTGAGTGAGTGAATCTGTGTCAGTGTGTGAATGAGTGAGTAAGTAATTGTGCGGGTGAGTGAGTCAGTGTGAGTGGATGAGTGAGTGAGTCTGTGTGTGAGTGAGTCTGTGTGAATGTGTGTGAGTGAGTCTATGTGTGTGAGTGAGTGGGTCTGTGTGCGTGTGTGAGTGAGTGAGTCTGTGTGTGTGAGGGAGTGAGTCTGTGTGAGTAAGTGAGTCTGCGTGAGTGAGTGAGTGAGTAAATGAGTCTGTGTGGGTGAGTGAGTCGATATGAGTGAGGGATTCTGTGTGAGTGATTGAATCTGTGTGTGTGGTTGAGGGAGTCTGTGTGAGTGAGAGAGTCTGCGTGGGTCAGGGAGTGAGTCTGTGTGAATGAGTGAATCTGAGTGGGTGAGGGAGTGTGTCTGTGTGAGTGAGTGAGTGATCTGTCTGAGTGAGTGAATCGGTATGGGTGAGGGAGTCTGTATGGGTGAGTGAGTCAATGTGGGTGAGTAAGTCAGGGAGTCTGTGCTGGTGAGGGGGTGAGTGTGTGAGTGAGTGAGTCAATCTGTGTGAGTGTGTGAGTGAGTGAGTCAGTGTGGGTGAGTGAGTCTGTTTGAGTGAGTGAGTCAATCTGTGTGAGTAAGTGAGTGTGCGGGTGAGTGAGTCTGTGTGTGAGTGTGTCTGTGTGAATGTGTGTGAGTGAGTCTGTGTGAGTGAGTCTATGTGTGTGAGTGAGTGGGTCAGTGTGAGTGTGTGAGTGAGTGAGTTTATGTGAGTGTGTGAAGGAGTGAGTCTGTGTGAGTGAGTGAGTGGGTCTGTGTGAGTGTGTGTGAGTGAGTCTGTGTGAGTGAGTGAGTCTGAGTGTGTGAGTGAGTGAGTCTGTGTGAGTGAGTGAGTCTGAGTGGGTGAGTGAGTCAGTGTGAGTGTGTGAGCAAGTGAGTGAGTCTGTGTGAGTGAATGAGTCTGTGTGAGTGAGTGAGTCTGTGTGAGTGAGTGAGTCTGTATGGGTGAATGAGTCTGTGTGAGTGAATGAGCCTGTGTGAGTGAGTGAGTGTGTCTGTGTGAGTGAGTGAGTTTGTGTGAGTGAATGAGTCTGTGTGGTTGAGTGAGTTTTTGTAAGTGTGTGTGAGTGAGTGAGTGAGTCTGTATGGGTGAGTGAATCGGTATGAGTGAGGGAGTCTGTGTGGGTGAGTGAATTAGTGTGTGCCAGTGAGTGAGTCTGTGTGAGTGAAAGAGTCTGTGTGGGTCAGTGAGTCTGTGTGAGTGAGTCTGTGTGTGTGAGGGAGTGAGGCTGTGTGAGTGAGTGAGTGAGTGAGTCTGTGTGAGTGTGAGTCTTTGTGAGTGTGTGATTGAGTGAGTCTGTGTGAGCGAGTGAGTCTGTGAGTGTGTGAGTGATTGAGACTGTGTGAGTGTGTGAGTGATTGGGTCTGTGTTGGTGAGGAAGTGACTCTGTATGTGAGTGTGTCTGTGTGAGTGAGTTAATCTGTGTGAGTGAGAGAGTCTTCGTGGGTGAGTGAGTCTGTGCGAGTGTGTGAATGTGTCTGTGTAAGTGAGTATGTCTGGATGAGTAAATCTGTGTGAGTGAAAGAATCTGTGTGAGTGAGAGAGTCTTTGTGGGTGAGTGAGTCTGTGTGGGTGAATGAGTGAGTCTGTGTAAGTGAGTATGACTGGATGAGTCAGTCTGTGTGAGTGTGTGAGTCAGTGAGTCTGTTTGAGTGAGTGAGTCTGTGTGAGTGAGTGAATCTGTGTCAGTGTGTGAGTGAGTGAGTAAGTGAGTGTGCAGGTAAGTGAGTCAGTGTGTGAGTGTGTGAGTCAGTGAGTCTGTTTGAGTGAGTGAGTCTGTGTGAGTGAGTGAATCTGTGTGAGTGAGTGAATCTGTGTCAGTGTGTGAGTGAGTGAGTAAGTGAGTGTGCAGGTAAGTGAGTCAGTGTGAGTGAGTCTATGTGTGTGTGAGTGAGTGGGTCAGTGTGAGTGTGTGAGGGAGTGAGTCTGTGTGAGTGAGTGAGTCTGTGTAGGTGAGGGAGTGAGTCTGTGTGAGTGAGTGAGTCTGTGTGAGTGAGACTGTGAGTGTGTGTGAATGGGTCTGTGTGAGTGTGTGAGGGAGTGAGTTTGTGTGAGTGAGTGAGTCTGTGTGGGTAAGTGAGTCTGTGTCAGTGTGTGAGTGAGTGAGTAAGTGAGTCTGTGCGGGTGAGTGAGTCAGTGTGAGTGTGTGAGTGAGTGAGTCTGTGTGAGTAAGTGAGTCAGTGTGGGTGACGGAATACATCTGTGTGAGTGAGTCTGTGTGAGTGTGTGAGTGAGTGAGTCTGTGTGAGTGTGTGAGTGAGCGAGTCTGTGTAGGTGAGTGCGTCTGTGTCCATGTGTGAGTGAGAGAGTCTATGTGACTAATGAGTCTGTGTCCGTGTGTGAGTGAGTGAGTGAGTCTGTGTGAGTGAGTGAGTCTGTGTGAGTGAATGAATCTGTGTGAGTGAGTGAATCTGTGTCAATGTGTGAGTGATTGAGTAAGTGAGTGTGCGGGTGAGTGTGTCAGTGTGGTGGTGTGAGTGAGTCTGTGTGAGTGAGTGAGTCTGTGTGAATGTGTGTGAGTGAGTCTGTGTGAGTGAGTCTATGTGTGTGAGTGAGTGGGTCTGTGTGAGTGTGTGAGTGAATCTGTGTGAGTGTCTGAGGGAGTGAGTCTGTGTGAGTGAGTGAGTCTGAGTGAGTGAGTGTGAATGAGTTTGTGTGAGTGAGTCGATATGAGTGAGGGAGTCTGTGTGAGTGAGTGAGGAGTGAGCCTGTGTGAGTGAAGAGTCAGTGTGAATGAATGAGTGTGTGTGAGTGAGAGAGCCCGCATGAGTGAGTTGCTGTGCGTGAATCTGTTTAGGTGAGTGGGTCTGTGTGGGTGAGTGAGTGTGTGTGAGCAAGTGAGACTGTGTGAGTGAGTGAGTCTGTGTGGGTGAGAGAATGAATCTGTGTGAGTGAGTTTATGTGTGTAAGTGAGTCTGTGTGGGTGAGGGAGTGAATCTGTGTGAGTGAGTTAGTTTATGTGTGTGAGTGAGTGAGTCTGTGTGAGTGTGTGAGTGAGTGAGTCTATGACTGAGTGAGTCTGTGTGAGTGTGTGAGTGAGTGAGTCTGTGTGAGTGAGTGAGTCTGGGTGGGTGAGGGAGTGAGTCTGTGTGCGTGTGTCTGTGTGGGTGAGTGAGTATGTGAGCGAGTGAGTCTGTGTGAGTGTGTGAGTCTGTGTGAGTGAGTGAGTCTGTGTGGGTGTGGGAGTGAGTCTGTGTGATTGAGTCTGTGTGAGTGTGTGAGTGAGTAAGTCTGTATGAGTGAGTGAGTGAATGAGTCTGTGTGAGTGTGTGAGTGAGTGAGTGAGTCTGAGTGGGTGAATGAGTCAGTGTGAGAGTGTGAGCAAGTGAGTGAGTGAGTGAGTCTGTGTGGGTGAATGAGTCTGTGTGAGTGAGTGAGTCAGCGTGAGTGAGTGAGTCCGTATGGGTGAATGTGTCTGTGTGAGTGAATGAGCCTGTGTGAGTGAGTGAGTGTGTCTGTGTGAGTGAGTGAGTTTGTGTGAGTGAATGAGTCTGTGTGGGTGAGTGAGTCTTTGTAAGTGTGTGTGAGTGAGTGAGTGTGTCTGTGTGAGTGAGTAAGTTTGTGTGAGTGAATGAGTCTGTGTGGGTGTGTGAGTCTTTGTAAGTGTGTGTGAGTGAGTGAGGGAGTCTGTGTGGGTGAGTGAATTAGTGTGTGCCAGTGAGTGAGTCTGTGTGGGTCAGTGAGTCTGTGTGAGTGAGTCTGTGTGTGTGAGGGAGTGAGGCTGTGTGAGGGAGTGAGTGAGTCTGTGTGAGCGAGTGAGTCTGTGAGTGTGTGAGTGATTGAGACTGTGTGAGTGTATGAGTGATTGGGTCTGTGTTGGTGAGGAAGTGACTCTGTATGTGAGTGTGTCTGTGTGAGTGAGTTAATCTGTGTAAGTGAGAGAGTCTTCGTGGGTGAGTGAGTCTGTGTGAGTTTGTGAATGTGTCTGTGTAAGTGAGTATGTCTGGATGAGTAAATCTGTGAGTGAGAGAGTCTGTGTGAGTGAGAGAGTCTTTGTGGGTGAGTGAGTCTGTGTGAGTGTGTGAATGTGTCAGTGTAAGTGAGTATGTCTGGATGAGTAAATCTGTGTGAGTGAGAGAGTCTGTGTGAATGAGAGAGTCTTTGTGGGTGAGTGAGTCTGTGTGAGTGAGTGAGTGAGTCTGTGTAAGTGAGTATGACTGGATGAGTAAGTCTGTGTGAGTCAGTTTGAGTGAGTGAGTCTGTGTGAGTGAGTGAATCTGTGTGAGTGAGTGAATCTGTGTCAGTGTGTGAGTGAGTGAGTAAGTGAGTGTGCAGGTGAGTGAGTCAGTGTGAGTGTGTGAGTGAGTCTATGTGTGTGTGAGTGAGTGGGTCTGTGTGAGTGTGTGAGGGAGTGAGTCTGTGTGAGTGAGTGAGTCTGTGTGAGTGAGTGAGTCTGTGTAGGTGAGGGAGTGAGTCTGTGTGAGTGAGTGATTCTGTGTGAGTGTGTGAATGAGTGGGTCTGTGTGAGTGTGTGAGGGAGTGAGTCAGTTGAGTGAGTGAGTCTGTGTGAGTGAGTGAGTCTGTGTCAGTGTGTGAGTGAGTGAGTAAGTGAGTCTGTGCAGGTGAGTGAGTCAGTGTGAGTGTGTGAGTGAGTGAGTCTGTGTGAGTAAGTGAGTCTGTGTGGGAGACGGAGTAAGTCTGTGTGAGTGAGTCTGTGTGAGTGTGTGAGTGAGTGAGTCTGTGTGAGTGTGTGAGCGAGCGAGTGAGTGAGTCTGTGTGGGTGAGTGCGTCTGTGTCGATGTGTGAGTGAGTGAGTCAGTGAGTGAGTCTATGTGAGTGAATGAGTCTGTGTCCGTGTGTGAGTGAGTGAGTGAGTCTGTGTGAGTGAGTGAGTCTGTGTGAGTGAATGAATCATTGTGAGTGAGTGTATCTGTGTCAATGTATGAGTGAGTGAGTAAGTGAGTGTGCGGGTGAGTGTGTCAGTGTGAGTGTGTGAGTGAGTCTGTGTGAGTGAGTGAATGTGTGTGAGTGAGTGAGTCTGTATGGATGAATGAGTCTGTGTGAGTGAATGAGCCTGTGTGAGTGAGTGTGTCTGTGTGAGTGAGTGAGTTTGTGTGAGTGAATAAGTCTGTGTGGGTGTGTGAGTCTTTGTAAGTGTGTGTGAGTGAGTGAGGGAGTCTGTGTGGGTGAGTGAATTAGTGTGTGCCAGTGAGTGAGTCTGTGTGAGTGAAAGGGTCTGTGTGGGCCAGTGAGTCTGTGTGAGTGAGTCTGTGTGTGTGAGGGAGTGAGGATGTGTGAGTGAGTGAGCGAGTGAGTCTGTGTGAGTGTGTGTCTTTGTGAGCGTGTGATTGAATGAGTCTGTGTGAGCGAGTGAGTCTGTGAGTGTGTGAGTGATTGAGACCGTGTGAGTGTGTGAGTGATTGGGTCTGTGTTGGTGAGGGTGTGACTCTGTATGTGAGTGTGTCTGTGTGAGTGAGTTAATCTGTGTGAGTGAGAGAGTCTTCGTGGGTGAGTGAGTCTGTGTGAGTGTGTGAATGTGTCTGTGTAAGTGAGTATTTCTGGATGAGTAAATCTGTGAGTGAGAGAGTCTGTATGAGTGAGAGAGACTTCGTGGGTGAGTGAGTCTGTGTGAGTGTGTGAGTGAGTGGGTGTGAGTGTGTGAGTGAGTGAGTCGGTGTGAGTGAGTGAGTCTGTGTGAGTGAGTCTGTGGCTGTGTGTGAGTGAGTGAGTAAGCGAGTCTGTGCGGGTGAGTGAGTCAGTGTGAGTGTGTGAGTGAGTGAGTCTGTGTGAGTGTGTGAGTGAGCGAGTGAGTGAGTGTGTGTGGGTGAGTGCGTCTGTGTGAATGAATGAATCATTGTGAGTGAGTGAATCTGTGTCAATGTGTGAGTGAGTGAGTAAGTGAGTGTGCGGGTGAGTGTGTCAGTGTGAGTATGTGAGTGAGTCTGTGTGAGTGAGTGAGTCTGTATGGGTGAATGAGTCTGTGTGAGTGAATGAGCCTGTGTGAGTGAGTGTGTCTGTGTGAGTGAGTGAGTTTGTGTGAGTGAATGAGTCTGTGTGGGTGTGTGAGTCTTTGTAAGTGTGTGTGAGTGAGTGAGGGAGTCTGTGTGGGTGAGTGAATTAGTGTGTGCCAGTGAGTGAGTCTGTGTGAGTGAAAGAGTCTGTGTGGGCCAGTGAGTCTGTGTGAGTGAGTGTGTGTGTGTGAGCGAGTGAGGATGTGTGAGTGAGTGAGTGAGTGAGTGAGTGAGTCTGTGTGAGTGTGTGTCTTTGTGAGCGTGTGATTGAATGAGTCTGTGTGAGCGAGTGAGTCTGTGAGTGATTGGGTCTGTGTTGGTGAGGGAGTGACTCCGTATGTGAGTGTGTCCGTGTGAGTGAGTGAGTCAGTGTGAGTGTGTGAGTGAGTGAGTCTGTGTGAGTAAGTGAGTCTGTGTGGGAGACGGAGTAAGTCTGTGTGAGTGAGTCTGTGTGAGTGTGTGAGTGAGTGAGTCTGTGTGAGTGAGTGAGTCTGTGTGAGTGTGTGAGTGAGTGAGTCTGTGTGAGTGAGTCTGTGTGAGTGAGTGAGTCTGTGTGAGTGTGTGAGTCTGTGTGAGTGTGTGAGTGAGTGAGTCTGTGTGGGTGAGGGAGTGAGTTAGTGTGAGTGAGTCTGTGTGAGTGAGTGAGTCTGTGTGAGTGTGTGAGTGAGTGAGTCTGTGTGAGTGTGTGAGTCTGTGTGAGTGAGTGAGTCTGTGTGAGTGTGTGAGAGAGTGAGTCTGTGTGAGTGTGTGAGCAAGTGAGTGAGTGAGTGAGTCTGTGTGGGTGAGTGAGTCTGTGTGAGTGTGTGTGAGTGAGTGAGTCTGTGTGGGTGAGGGAGTGAGTTAGTGTGAGTGAGTCTGTGTGAGTGAGTGAGTCTGTGTGAGTGTGTGAGTGAGTGAGTCTGTGTGAGTGTGTGAGTCTGTGTGAGTGAGTGAGTCTGTGTGAGTGTGTGAGAGAGTGAGTCTGTGTGAGTGTGTGAGCAAGTGAGTGAGTGAGTGAGTCGGTGTGGGTGTGTGAGTCTTTGTAAGTGTGTGTGAGTGAGTGAGGGAGTCTGTGTGGGTGAGTGAATTAGTGTGTGCCAGTGAGTGAGTCTGTGTGAGTGAAAGGGTCTGTGTGGGCCAGTGAGTCTGTGTGAGTGAGTCTGTGTGTGTGAGGGAGTGAGGATGTGTGAGTGAGTGAGCGAGTGAGTCTGTGTGAGTGTGTGTCTTTGTGAGCGTGTGATTGAATGAGTCTGTGTGAGCGAGTGAGTCTGTGAGTGTGTGAGTGATTGAGACTGTGTGAGTATGTGAGTGATTGGGTCTGTGTTGGTGAGGGTGTGACTCTGTATGTGAGTGTGTCTGTGTGAGTGAGTTAATCTGTGTGAGTGAGAGAGTCTTCGTGGGTGAGTGAGTCTGTGTGAGTGTGTGAATGTGTCTGTGTAAGTGAGTATTTCTGGATGAGTAAATCTGTGAGTGAGAGAGTCTGTATGAGTGAGAGAGACTTCGTGGGTGAGTGAGTCTGTGTGAGTGTGTGAATGTGTCTGTGTAAGTGAGTATGTCTGGATGAGTAAATCTGTGAGTGAGAGAGTCTGTGTGAGTGAGAGAGTCTTTGTGGGTGAGTGAGTCTGTGTGAGTGTGTGAGTGATTGGGTCTGTGTTGGTGAGGGAGTGACTCTGTATGTGAGTGTGTCCGTGTGAGTGAGTGAGTCAGTGTGAGTGTGTGAGTGAGTGAGTCTGTGTGAGTAAGTGAGTCTGTGTGGGAGACGGAGTAAGTCTGTGTGAGTGAGTCTGTGTGAGTGTGTGAGTGAGTGAGTCTGTGTGGGTGAGTGCGTCTGTGTCGATGTGTGAGTGAGTGAGTCAGTGAGTGAGTCTATGTGAGTGAATGAGTCTGTGTCCGTGTGTGAGTGAGTGAGTGAGTCTGTGTGAGTGAGTGAGTCTGTGTGAATGAATGAATCATTGTGAGTGAGTGAATCTGTGTCAATGTGTGAGTGAGTGAGTAAGTGAGTGTGCGGGTGAGTGTGTCAGTGTGAGTATGTGAGTGAGTCTTTGTGAGTGAGTGAGTCTGTGTGAGTGAGTGAGTCTGTATGGGTGAATGAGTCTGTGTGAGTGAATGAGCCTGTGTGAGTGAGTGTGTCTGTGTGAGTGAGTGAGTTTGTGTGAGTGAATGAGTCTGTGTGGATGTGTCAGTCTTTGTAATTGTGTGTGAGTGAGTGAGGGAGTCTGTGTGGGTGAGTGAATTAGTGTGTGCCAGTGAGTGAGTCTGTGTGAGTGAAAGAGTCTGTGTGGGCCAGTGAGTCTGTGTGAGTGAGTGTGTGTGTGTGAGCGAGTGAGGATGTGTGAGTGAGTGAGTGAGTGAGTGAGTGAGTCTGTGTGAGTGTGTGTCTTTGTGAGCGTGTGATTGAATGAGTCTGTGTGAGCGAGTGAGTCTGTGAGTGATTGGGTCTGTGTTGGTGAGGGAGTGACTCCGTATGTGAGTGTGTCCGTGTGAGTGAGTGAGTCAGTGTGAGTGTGTGAGTGAGTGAGTCTGTGTGAGTAAGTGAGTCTGTGTGGGAGACGGAGTAAGTCTGTGTGAGTGAGTCTGTGTGAGTGTGTGAGTGAGTGAGTCTGTGTGAGTGAGTGAGTCTGTGTGAGTGTGTGAGTGAGTGAGTCTGTGTGAGTGAGTCTGTGTGAGTGAGTGAGTCTGTGTGAGTGTGTGAGTCTGTGTGAGTGTGTGAGTGAGTGAGTCTGTGTGGGTGAGGGAGTGAGTTAGTGTGAGTGAGTCTGTGTGAGTGAGTGAGTCTGTGTGAGTGTGTGAGTGAGTGACTCTGTGTGAGTGTGTGAGTCTGTGTGAGTGAGTGAGTCTGTGTGAGTGTGTGAGAGAGTGAGTCTGTGTGAGTGTGTGAGCAAGTGAGTGAGTGAGTGAGTCTGTGTGGGTGAGTGAGTCTGTGTGAGTGTGTGTGAGTGAGTGAGTCTGTGTGGGTGAGGGAGTGAGTTAGTGTGAGTGAGTCTGTGTGAGTGAGTGAGTCTGTGTGAGTGTGTGAGTGAGTGAGTCTGTGTGAGTGTGTGAGTCTGTGTGAGTGAGTGAGTCTGTGTGAGTGTGTGAGAGAGTGAGTCTGTGTGAGTGTGTGAGCAAGTGAGTGAGTGAGTGAGTCGGTGTGGGTGTGTGAGTCTTTGTAAGTGTGTGTGAGTGAGTGAGGGAGTCTGTGTGGGTGAGTGAATTAGTGTGTGCCAGTGAGTGAGTCTGTGTGAGTGAAAGGGTCTGTGTGGGCCAGTGAGTCTGTGTGAGTGAGTCTGTGTGTGTGAGGGAGTGAGGATGTGTGAGTGAGTGAGCGAGTGAGTCTGTGTGAGTGTGTGTCTTTGTGAGCGTGTGATTGAATGAGTCTGTGTGAGCGAGTGAGTCTGTGAGTGTGTGAGTGATTGAGACTGTGTGAGTGTGTGAGTGATTGGGTCTGTGTTGGTGAGGGTGTGACTCTGTATGTGAGTGTGTCTGTGTGAGTGAGTTAATCTGTGTGAGTGAGAGAGTCTTCGTGGGTGAGTGAGTCTGTGTGAGTGTGTGAATGTGTCTGTGTAAGTGAGTATTTCTGGATGAGTAAATCTGTGAGTGAGAGAGTCTGTATGAGTGAGAGAGACTTCGTGGGTGAGTGAGTCTGTGTGAGTGTGTGAATGTGTCTGTGTAAGTGAGTATGTCTGGATGAGTAAATCTGTGAGTGAGAGAGTCTGTGTGAGTGAGAGAGTCTTTGTGGGTGAGTGAGTCTGTGTGAGTGTGTGAGTGATTGGGTCTGTGTTGGTGAGGGAGTGACTCTGTATGTGAGTGTGTCCGTGTGAGTGAGTGAGTCAGTGTGAGTGTGTGAGTGAGTGAGTCTGTGTGAGTAAGTGAGTCTGTGTGGGAGACGGAGTAAGTCTGTGTGAGTGAGTCTGTGTGAGTGTGTGAGTGAGTGAGTCTGTGTGGGTGAGTGCGTCTGTGTCGATGTGTGAGTGAGTGAGTCAGTGAGTGAGTCTATGTGAGTGAATGAGTCTGTGTCCGTGTGTGAGTGAGTGAGTGAGTCTGTGTGAGTGAGTGAGTCTGTGAGTGTGTGAGTGATTGAGACTGTGTGAGTGTGTGAGTGATTGGGTCTGTGTTGGTGAGGGTGTGACTCTGTATGTGAGTGTGTCCGTGTGAGTGAGTTAGTCTGTGTGAGTGAGAGAGTCTTCGTGGGTGAGTGAGTCTGTGTGAGTGTGTGAGTGAGTGGGTCTGTGTGAGTGTGTGAGGGAGTGAGTCGGTGTGAGTGAGTGAGTCTGTGTGAGTGAGTGAGTCTGTGGCTGTGTGTGAGTGAGTGAGTAAGCGAGTCTGTGCGGGTGAGTGAGTCAGTGTGAGTGTGTGAGTGAGTCTGTGTGAGTGTGTGAGTGGGCGAGTGAGTGAGTCTGTGTGAGTGAGTGCGTCTGTGTGAATGAATGAATCATTGTGAGTGAGTGAATCTGTGTCAATGTGTGAGTGAGTGAGTAAGTGAGTGTGCGGGTGAGTGTGTCAGTGTGAGTATGTGAGTGAGTCTGTGTGAGTGAGTGAGTCTGTGTGAGTGCGTGAGTCTGTACGGGTGAATGAGTCTGTGTGAGTGAATGAGCCTGTGTGAGTGAGTGTGTCTGTGTGAGTGAGTGAGTTTGTGTGAGTGAATGAGTCTGTGTGGGTGTGTGAGTCTTTGTAAGTGTGTGTGAGTGAGTGAGGGAGTCTGTGTGGGTGAGTGAATTAGTGTGTGCCAGTGAGTGAGTCTGTATGAGTGAAAGAGTCTGTGTGGGCCAGTGAGTCTGTGTGAGTGAGTGTGTGTGTGTGAGCGAGTGAGGATGTGTGAGTGAGTGAGTGAGTGAGTGAGTCTGTGTGAGTGTGTGAGTGATTGGGTCTGTGTTGGTGAGGGTGTGACTCTGTATGTGAGTGTGTCCGTGTGAGTGAGTGAGTCAGTGTGAGTGTGTGAGTGAGTGAGTCTGTGTGAGTAAGTGAGTCTGTGTGGGAGACGGAGTAAACCTGTGTGAGTGAGTCTGTGTGAATGTGTGAGTGAGTGAGTCTGTGTGAGTGAGTGAGTCTGTGTGAGTGTGTGAGTGAGTGAGTCTGTGTGAGTGTGTGAGTCTGTGTGAGTGAGTGAGTCTGTGTGAGTGTGTGAGTCTGTGTGAGTGTGTGAGTGAGTGAGTCTGTGTGGGTGAGGGAGTGAGTTAGTGTGAGTGAGTCTGTGTGAGTGAGTGAGTCTGTGTGAGTGTGTGAGTGAGTGAGTCTGTGTGAGTGTGTGAGTCTGTGTGAGTGAGTGAGTCTGTGTGAGTGTGTGAGAGAGTGAGTCTGTGTGAGTGTGTGAGCAAGTGAGTGAGTGAGTGAGTCTGTGTGGGTGAGTGAGTCTGTGTGGGTGAGTAAGTCTGTGTGAGCGTGTGAGTGAGTGAGTCTGTGTGAGTGAGTGAGTCTGTGAGTGTGTGAGTGATTGAGACTGTGTGAGTGTGTGAGTGAGTGGTCTGCGTAGGTGAGGGAGTGAGTCTGTGTGTGAGTATGCCTGTGTGAGTGATTGAGTCTGTGTGAGTGAGAGAGTCTTTGTGGGTGAGTGAGTCTGTGTGAGTGTGTGAGTGTGTCTGTGTAAGTGAGTGAGTATGTCTGGATGAATAAGTCTGTGTGAGTGAGAGTCTGTGTGAGTGAGAGAGTCTTTGTGTGTGAGTGTGTCTGTGTAAGTGAGTATGTCTGTGTGAGTGTGTGACTGAGTGAGTCTGTGTGAGTGAGTGAGTCTGTGTGAGTGAGTGAATCTCTGTGAGTGAGTGAATCTGTGTCAGTGTGTGAGTGAGTGAGTAAGTGAGTGTGCAGGTGAGTGAGTCAGTGAGAGTGTGTGAGTGAGTGAGTCTGTGTGAGTGAATGTGCCTGTGTGAATGTGTGTGAGTGAGTCTGTGTGAGTGAGTCTATGTGCGTGTGAGTGATTGGGTCTGTGTGAGTGTGTGAGGGAGTGAGTCTATGTGAGTGAGTGAGTCTGTGTAGGTGAGGGAGTGAGTCTGTGTGAGTTAGTGAGTCTGTGTGAGTGAGTCTGTGTGAGTGAGTGGGTCTGTGTGAGCGTGTGAAGGAGTGAGTGTGTGTGAGTGAGTGAATCTGTGGGGGTAAGTGAGTCTGTGTCAGTGTGTGACTGAGTGAGTAAGTGAGTCTGTGCGGGTGAGTGAGTCTGAGTGAGTGTGTGAGTAAGTGAGTCTGTGTGAGTAAGTGAGTCTGTGTAGGTGAGGGAGTAAGTCTGTGTGTGTGAGTCTGTGTGAGTGTGTGAGTGAGTGAGTCTGTGTGAGTGTGTGAGTGAGCGAGTCTGTGTGGGTGAGTGCATCTGTGTCCATGTGTGAGTGAGTGAGTGAGTTTGAGTGAGTGATTGAGTCGGTGTGAGTCAGTGAGTCTGTGTGAGTGATTGAGTCTGTGTCCGTGTGTAAGTGAGTCTATGTGAGTGTGTGAGTCTGTGTGAGTGAGTTGGTCTGTGTGAGTGTGTGAGTCTGTGTGAGTGAGTGAGTCTGTGTGAGTGTGAGTGAGTGAGTCTGTGTAAGTGTGTGAGTCTATGTGAGTGTGTGAGTCTATGTTAGTGTGTGAGTCTGTGTGAGTGAGTGAGTCTGTGTGAGTGAGGGAGTGAGTCTGTGTGAGTGAGTATGTGAGAGTGAGTCTGTGTGAGTGAGTGTCTGTGAGAGTGTGAGTGAGTGAGTCTGTGTAAGTGTGTGAATCTGTGTGAGTGAGTGAGTCTGTGAGAGTGAGTCTGTGTGAGTGAGTGAGTCTGTGAGAGTGAGTCTGTGTGAGTGAGTGAGTCTGTGAGTGTGTGAGTAAGTGAGTCTGTGTAAGTGTGTGAGTCTGTGTGAGTGAGTGAGTCTGTGAGAGTGAGTCTGTGTGAGTTAGTGAGTCTGTGAGAGTGAGTCTGTGTGAGTGAGTGAGTCTGTGAGTGTGTGAGTGAGTGAGTCTGTGTAAGTGTGTGAGTCTATGTGAGTGTGTGAGTCTGTGTGAGTGAGTGAGTCTGTGTGAGTGAGTGAGTCTGTGAGAGTGAGTCTGTGTGAGTGAGTGAGTCTGTGAGAGTGTGAGTGGGTGAGTCTGTGTAAGTGTGTGAATCTGTGTGAGTGAGTGAGTCTGTGTGAGTGTGTGAGTGAGCGAGTCTGTGTGGGTGAGTGCATCTGTGTCCATGTGTGAGTGAGTGAGTGAGTTTGAGTGAGTGATTGAGTCGGTGTGAGTCAGTGAGTCTGTGTGAGTGATTGAGTCTGTGTCCGTGTGTAAGTGAGTCTATGTGAGTGTGTGTCTGTGTGAGTGAGTTGGTCTGTGTGAGTGTGTGAGTCTGTGTGAGTGAGTGAGTCTGTGTGAGTGTGAGTGAGTGAGTCTGTGTAAGTGTGTGAGTCTATGTGAGTGTGTGAGTCTATGTTAGTGTGTGAGTCTGTGTGAGTGAGTGAGTCTGTGTGAGTGAGGGAGTGAGTCTGTGTGAGTGAGTATGTGAGAGTGAGTCTGTGTGAGTGAGTGTCTGTGAGAGTGTGAGTGAGTGAGTCTGTGTAAGTGTGTGAATCTGTGTGAGTGAGTGAGTCTGTGAGAGTGAGTCTGTGTGAGTGAGTGAGTCTGTGAGAGTGAGTCTGTGTGAGTGAGTGAGTCTGTGAGTGTGTGAGTAAGTGAGTCTGTGTAAGTGTGTGAGTCTGTGTGAGTGAGTGAGTCTGTGAGAGTGAGTCTGTGTGAGTTAGTGAGTCTGTGAGAGTGAGTCTGTGTGAGTGAGTGAGTCTGTGAGTGTGTGAGTGAGTGAGTCTGTGTAAGTGTGTGAGTCTATGTGAGTGTGTGAGTCTGTGTGAGTGAGTGAGTCTGTGTGAGTGAGTGAGTCTGTGTGAGTGAGTGAGTCTGTGAGAGTGAGTCTGTGTGAGTGAGTGAGTCTGTGAGAGTGTGAGTGGGTGAGTCTGTGTAAGTGTGTGAATCTGTGTGAGTGAGTGAGTCTGTGAGAGTGAGTCTTTGTGAGTGAGTAAGTCTGTGAGAGTGAGTCTGTGTGAGTAAGTGAGTCTGTGTGAGTGAGTGAATCAGTGTGAGTGTGTGAGTGAGTGAGTCTGGGTGAGTAAGTGAGTCTGTGTGGGTGACGGAGTAAGTCTGTGTGAGCGAGTGAGTCTGTGAGTGTGTGAGTGATTGAGACTGTGTGAGTGTGTGAGTGATTGGGTCTGTGTTGGTGAGGGAGTGACTCTGTATGTGAGTGTGTCCGTGTGAGTGAGTTAGTCTGTGTGAGTGAGAGAGTCTTCGTGGGTGAGTGAGTCTGTGTGAGTGTGTGAATGTGTCTGTGTAAGTGAGTATGTCTGGATGAGTAAATCTGTGAGTGAGAGAGTCTGTGTGAGTGAGAGAGTCTTTGTGGGTGAGTGAGTCTTTGTGAGTGTGTGAGTGAGTGGGTCTGTGTGAGTGTGTGAGGGAGTGAGTCGGTGTGAGTGAGTGAGTCTGTGTGAGTGAGTCTGTGGCTGTGTGTGAGTGAGTGAGTAAGCGAGTCTGTGCGGGTGAGTGAGTCAGTGTGAGTGTGTGAGTGAGTCTGTGTGAGTGTGTGAGTGGGCGAGTGAGTGAGTCTGTGTGAGTGAGTGCGTCTGTGTGAATGAATGAATCATTGTGAGTGAGTGAATCTGTGTCAATGTGTGAGTGAGTGAGTAAGTGAGTGTGCGGGTGAGTGTGTCAGTGTGAGTATGTGAGTGAGTCTGTGTGAGTGAGTGAGTCTGTGTGAGTGCGTGAGTCTGTACGGGTGAATGAGTCTGTGTGAGTGAATGAGCCTGTGTGAGTGAGTGTGTCTGTGTGGGCCAGTGAGTCTGTGTGAGTGAGTGTGTGTGTGTGAGCGAGTGAGGATGTGTGAGTGAGTGAGCGAGGGAGTGAGTCTGTGTGAGTGTGTGTCTTTGTGAGCGTGTGATTGAATGAGTCTGTGTGAGCGAGTGAGTCTGTGAGTGTGTGAGTGATTGAGACTGTGTGAGTGTGTGAGTGATTGGGTCTGTGTTGGTGAGGGAGTGACTCCGTATGTGAGTGTGTCCGTGTGAGTGAGTGAGTCAGTGTGAGTGTGTGAGTGAGTGAGTCTGTGTGAGTAAGTGAGTCTGTGTGGGAGACGGAGTAAGTCTGTGTGAGTGAGTCTGTGTGAGTGTGTGAGTGAGTGAGTCTGTGTGAGTGAGTGAGTCTGTGTGAGTGTGTGAGTGAGTGAGTCTGTGTGAGTGTGTGAGTCTGTGTGAGTGTGTGAGTCCGTGTGAGTGTGTGAGTAAGTGAGTCTGTGTGGGTGAGGGAGTGAGTTAGTGTGAGTGAGTCTGTGTGAGTGAGTGAGTGAGTCTGTGTGAGTGTGTGAGTGAGTCTGTGTGAGTGAGTGAGTCTGTGTGAGTGAGTGAGTCTGTGTGAGTGTGTGAGTGAGTGAGTCTGTGTGAGTGAGTCTGTGTGAGTGAGTGAGTCTGTGTGAGTGTGTGAGTCTGTGTGAGTGTGTGAGTGAGTGAGTCTGTGTGGGTGAGGGAGTGAGTTAGTGTGAGTGAGTCTGTGTGAGTGAGTGAGTCTGAGTGTGTGAGTGAGTGAGTCTGTGTGAGTGTGTGAGTCTGTGTGAGTGAGTGAGTCTGTGTGAGTGTGTGAGAGAGTGAGTCTGTGTGAGTGTGTGAGCAAGTGAGTGTGTGATTGAGTCTGTGTGGGTGAGTGAGTCTGTGTGAGTGAGTAAGTCTGTGTGAGCGTGTGAGTGAGTGAGTCTGTGTGAGTGAGTGAGTCTGTGAGTGTGTGAGTGATTGAGACTGTGTGAGTGTGTGAGTGAGTGGTCTGTGTAGGTGAGGGAGTGAGTATGTGTGTGAGTGTGCCTGTGTGAGTGATTGAGTCTGTGTGAGTGAGAGAGTCTTTGTGGGTGAGTGAGTCTGTGTGAGTGTGTGAGTGTGTCTGTGTAAGTGAGTGAGTATGTCTGGATGAATAAGTCTGTGTGAGTGAGAGTCTGTGTGAGTGAGAGAGTCTTTGTGTGTGAGTGTGTCTGTGTAAGTGAGTATGTCTGTGTGAGTGTGTGACTGAGTGAGTCTGTGTGAGTGAGTGAGTCTTTGTGAGTGTGTGAATCTCTGTGAGTGAGTGAATCTGTGTCAGTGTGTGAGTGAGTGAGTAAGTGAGTGTGCAGGTGAGTGAGTCAGTGAGAGTGTGTGAGTGAGTGAGTCTGTGTGCGTGAATGTGCCTGTGTGAATGTGTGTGAGTGAGTCTGTGTGAGTGAGTCAATGTGCGTGTGAGTGATTGGGTCTGTGTGAGTGTGTGAGGGAGTGAGTCTATGTGAGTGAGTGAGTCTGTGTAGGTGAGGGAGTGAGTCTGTGTGAGTTAGTGAGTCTGTGTGAGTGAGTCTGTGTAAGTGTGTGAGTGAGTGGGTCTGTGTGAGCGTGTGAAGGAGTGAGTGTGTGTGAGTGAGTGAATCTGTGGGGGTAAGTGAGTCTGTGTCAGTGTGTGACTGAGTGAGTAAGTGAGTCTGTGCGGGTGAGTGAGTCTGAGTGAGTGTGTGAGTGAGTGAGTCTGTGTGAGTAAGTGAGTCTGTGTAGGTGAAGGGAGTAAGTCTGTGTGTGTGAGTCTGTGTGAGTGTGTGAGTGAGTGAGTCTGTGTGAGTGTGTGAGTGAGCGAGTCTGTGTGGGTGAGTGCATCTGTGTCCATGTGTGAGTGAGTGAGTGAGTTTGAGTGAGTGATTGAGTCAGTGTGAGTCAGTGAGTCTGTGTGAGTGATTGAGTCTGTGTCCGTGTGTGAGTGAGTCTATGTGAGTGTGTGAGTCTGTGTGAGTGAGTTGGTCTGTGTGAGTGTGTGAGTCTGTGTGAGTGAGTGAGTCTGTGTGAGTGTGAGTGAGTGAGTCTGTGTAAGTGTGTGAGTCTATGTGAGTGTGTGAGTCTGTGTGAGTGAGTGAGTCTGTGTGAGTGAGTGAGTCTGTGTGAGTGAGGGAGTGAGTCTGTGTGAGAGAGTATGTGAGAGTGAGTCTGTGTGAGTGAGTGAGTCTGTGTGAGTGAGTGAGTCTGTGAGAGTGTGAGTGAGTGAGTCTGTGTAAGCGCGTGAGTCTGTGTGAGTGAGTGAGTCTGTGAGAGTGAGTCTGTGTGAGTGAGTGAGTCTGTGAGAGTGAGTCTGTGTGAGTGAGTGAGTCTGTGAGTGTGTGAGTAAGTGAGTCTGTGTAAGTGTGTGAGTCTGTGTGAGTGAGTGAGTCTGTGAGAGTGAGTCTGTGTGAGTGTGTGTGAGTGAGTCTGTGTGGGTAAGTGAGTCTGTGTCAGTGTGTGAGTGAGTGAGTAAGTGAGTCTGTGTGGGTGAGTGAGTCAGTGTGAGTGTGTGAGTGAGTGAGTCTGGGTGAGTAAGTGAGTCTGTGTGGGTGACGGAGTAAGTCTGTGTGAGCGAGTGAGTCTGTGAGTGTGTGAGTGATTGAGACTGTGTGAGTGTGTGAGTGATTGGGTCTGTGTTGGTGAGGGAGTGACTCTGTATGTGAGTGTGTCAGTGTGAGTGAGTTAGTCTGTGTGAGTGAGAGAGTCTTCGTGGGTGAGTGAGTCTGTGTGAGTGTGTGAATGTGTCTGTGTAAGTGAGTATGTCTGGATGAGTAAATCTGTGAGTGAGAGAGTCTGTATGAGTGAGAGAGTCTTCGTGGGTGAGTGAGTCTGTGTGAGTGTGTGAATGTGTCTGTGTGAGTGAGTATGTCTGGATGAGTAAATCTGTGAGTGAGAGAGTCTGTGTGAGTGAGAGAGTCTTTGTGGGTGAGTGAGTCTGTGTGAGTGTGTGAGTGAGTGGGTCTGTGTGAGTGTGTGAGGGAGTGAGTCGGTGTGAGTGAGTGAGTCTGTGTGAGTGAGTGAGTCTGTGGCTGTGTGTGAGTGAGTGAGTAAGCGAGTCTGTGCGGGTGAGTGAGTCAGTGTGAGTGTGTGAGTGAGTCTGTGTGAGTGTGTGAGTGAGCGAGTGAGTGAGTCTGTGTGGGTGAGTGCGTCTGTGTGAATGAATGAATCATTGTGAGTGAGTGAATCTGTGTCAATGTGTGAGTGAGTGAGTAAGTGAGTGTGCGGGTGAGTGTGTCAGTGTGAGTATGTGAGTGAGTCTGTGTGAGTGAGTGAGTCTGTGTGAGTGCGTGAGTCTGTATGGGTGAATGAGTCTGTGTGAGTGAATGAGCCTGTGTGAGTGAGTGTGTCTGTGTGAGTGAGTGAGTTTGTGTGAGTGAATGAGTCTGCGTGGGTGTGTGAGTCTTTGTAAGTGTGTGTGAGTGAGTGAGGGAGTCTGTGTGGGTGAGTGAATTAGTGTGTGCCAGTGAGTGAGTCTGTGTGAGTGAAAGAGTCTGTGTGGGCCAGTGAGTCTGTGTGAGTGAGTGTGTGTGTGTGAGCGAGTGAGGATGTGTGAGTGAGTGAGTGAGTGAGTCTGTGTGAGTGTGTGTCTTTGTGAGCGTGTGATTGAATGAGTCTGTGTGAGCGAGTGAGTCTGTGAGTGTGTGAGTGATTGAGACTGTGTGAGTGTGTGAGTGATTGGGTCTGTGTTGGTGAGGGAGTGCCTCTGTATGTGAGTGTGTCCGTGTGAGTGAGTGAGTCAGTGTGAGTGTGTGAGTGAGTGAGTCTGTGTGAGTAAGTGAGTCTGTGTGGGAGACGGAGTAAGTCTGTGTGAGTGAGTCTGTGTGAGTGTGTGAGTGAGTGAGTCTGTGTGAGTGAGTGAGTCTGTGTGAGTGTGTGAGTGAGTGAGTCTGTGTGAGTGAGTCTGTGTGAGTGGGTGAGTCTGTGTGAGTGTGTGAGTCTGTGTGAGTGTGTGAGTGAGTGAGTCTGTGTGGGTGAGGGAGTGAGTTAGTGTGAGTGAGTCTGTGTGAGTGAGTGAGTCTGTGTGAGTGTGAGTGAGTCTGTGTGAGTGTGTGAGTCTGTGTGAGTGAGTGAGTCTGTGTGAGTGTGTGAGAGAGTGAGTGTGTGTGAGTGTGTGAGCAAGTGAGTGTGTGAGTGAGTCTGTGTGGGTGAGTGAGTCTGTGTGAGTGAGTAAGTCTGTGTGAGTGTGTGAGAGAGTGAGTCTGTGTGAGTGTGTGAGCAAGTGAGTGAGTGAGTGAATCTGTGTGGGTCAGTGAGTCTGTGTGAGTGAGTAAGTCTGTGTGAGCGAGTGAGTCTGTGTGAGTGAGTGAGTCTGTGAGTGTGTGAGTGATTGAGACTGTGTGAGTGTGTGAGTGAGTGGTCTGTGTAGGTGAGGGAGTGAGTCTGTGTGTGAGTGTGCCTGTGTGAGTGATTGAGTCTGTGTGAGTGAGAGAGTCTTTGTGGGTGAGTGAGTCTGTGTGAGTGTGTGAGTGTGTCTGTGTAAGTGAGTGAGTATGTCTGGATGAATAAGTCTGTGTGAGTGAGAGTCTGTGTGAGTGAGAGAGTCTTTGTGTGTGAGTGTGTCTGTGTAAGTGAGTATGTCTGTGTGAGTGTGTGACTGAGTGAGTCTGTGTGAGTGAGTGAGTCTGTGTGAGTGAGTGAATCTCTGTGAGTGAGTGAATCTGTGTCAGTGTGTGAGTGAGTGAGTAAGTGAGTGTGCAGGTGAGTGAGTCAGTGAGAGTGTGTGAGTGAGTGAGTCTGTGTGAGTGAATGTGCCTGTGTGAATGTGTGTGAGTGAGTCTGTGTGAGTGAGTCTATGTGCGTGTGAGTGATTGGGTCTGTGTGAGTGTGTGAGGGAGTGAGTTTATGTGAGTGAGTGAGTCTGTGTAGGTGAGGGAGTGAGTCTGTGTGAGTTAGTGAGTCTGTGTGAGTGAGTCTGTGTAAGTGTGTGAGTGAGTGGGTCTGTGTGAGCGTGTGAAGGAGTGAGTGTGTGTGAGTGCGTGAATCTGTGGGGGTAAGTGAGTCTGTGTCAGTGTGTGACTGAGTGAGTAAGTGAGTCTGTGCGGGTGAGTGAGTCTGAGAGAGTGTGTGAGTGAGTGAGTCTGTGTGAGTAAGTGAGTCTGTGTAGGTGAGGGAGTAAGTCTGTGTGTGTGAGTCTGTGTGAGTGTGTGAGTGAGTGAGTCTGTGTGAGTGTGTGAGTGAGCGAGTCTGTGTGGGTGAGTGCATCTGTGTCCATGTGTGAGTGAGTGTGAGTGAGTTTGAGTGAGTGATTGAGTCAGTGTGAGTCAGTGAGTCTGTGTGAGTGATTGAGTCTGTGTCCGTGTGTGAGTGAGTCTATGTGAGTGTGTGAGTCTGTGTGAGTGAGTTGGTCTGTGTGAGTGTGTGAGTCTGTGTGAGTGAGTGAGTCTGTGTGAGTGTGAGTGAGTGAGTCTGTGTAAGTGTGTGAGTCTATGTGAGTGTGTGAGTCTGTGTGAGTGAGTGAGTCTGTGTGAGTGAGTGAGTCTGTGTGAGTGAGGGAGTGAGTCAGTGTGAGAGAGTATGTGAGAGTGAGTCTGTGTGAGTGAGTGAGTCTGTGAGAGTGTGAGTGAGTGAGTCTGTGTAAGTGCGTGAGTCTGTGTGAGTGAGTGAGTCTGTGAGAGTGAGTCTGTGTGAGTGAGTGAGTCTGTGAGAGTGAGTCTGTGTGAGTGAGTGAGTCTGTGAGTGTGTGAGTAAGTGAGTCTGTGTAAGTGTGTGAGTCTGTGTGAGTGAGTGAGTCTGTGAGAGTGAGTCTGTGTGAGTGTGTGTGAGTGAGTCTGTGTGGGTAAGTGAGTCTGTGTCAGTGTGTGAGTGAGTGAGTAAGTGAGTCTGTGTGGGTGAGTGAGTCAGTGTGAGTGTGTGAGTGAGTGAGTCTGGGTGAGTAAGTGAGTCTGTGTGGGTGACGGAGTAAGTCTGTGTGAGCGAGTGAGTCTGTGAGTGTGTGAGTGATTGAGACTGTGTGAGTGTGTGAGTGATTGGGTCTGTGTTGGTGAGGGAGTGACTCTGTATGTGAGTGTGTCAGTGTGAGTGAGTTAGTCTGTGTGAGTGAGAGAGTCTTCGTGGGTGTGAGTCTGTGTGAGTGTGTGAATGTGTCTGTGTAAGTGAGTATGTCTGGATGAGTAAATCTGTGAGTGAGAGAGTCTGTGTGAGTGAGAGAGTCTTTGTGGGTGAGTGAGTCTGTGTGAGTGTGTGAGTGAGTGGGTCTGTGTGAGTGTGTGAGGGAGTGAGTCGGTGTGAGTGAGTGAGTCTGTGTGAGTGAGTGAGTCTGTGGCTGTGTGTGAGTGAGTGAGTAAGCGAGTCTGTGCGGGTGAGTGAGTCAGTGTGAGTGTGTGAGTGAGTCTGTGTGAGTGTGTGTGAGCGAGTGAGTGAGTCTGTGTGGGTGAGTGCGTCTGTGTGAATGAATGAATCATTGTGAGTGAGTGAATCTGTGTCAATGTGTGAGTGAGTGAGTAAGTGAGTGTGCGGGTGAGTGTGTCAGTGTGAGTATGTGAGTGAGTCTGTGTGAGTGAGTGAGTCTGTGTGAGTGCGTGAGTCTGTATGGGTGAATGAGTCTGTGTGAGTGAATGAGCCTGTGTGAGTGAGTGTGTCTGTGTGAGTGAGTGAGTTTGTGTGAGTGAATGAGTCTGTGTGGGTGTGTGAGTCTTTGTAAGTGTGTGTGAGTGAGTGAGGGAGTCTGTGTGGGTGAGTGAATTAGTGTGTGCCAGTGAGTGAGTCTGTGTGAGTGAAAGAGTCTGTGTGGGCCAGTGAGTCTGTGTGAGTGAGTGTGTGTGTGTGAGCGAGTGAGGATGTGTGAGTGAGTGAGTGAGTGAGTGAGTCTGTGTGAGCGTGTGTCTTTGTGAGCGTGTGATTGAATGAGTCTGTGTGAGCGAGTGAGTCTGTGAGTGTGTGAGTGATTGAGACTGTGTGAGTGTGTGAGTGATTGGGTCTGTGTTGGTGAGGGAGTGACTCTGTATGTGAGTGTGTCCGTGTGAGTGAGTGAGTCAGTGTGAGTGTGTGAGTGAGTGAGTCTGTGTGAGTAAGTGAGTCTGTGTGGGAGACGGAGTAAATCTGTGTGAGTGAGTCTGTGTGAGTGTGTGAGTGAGTGAGTCTGTGTGAGTGAGTGAGTCTGTGTGAGTGTGTGAGTGAGTGAGTCTGTGTGAGTGAGTCTGCGTGAGTGAGTGAGTCTGTGTGAATGTGTGAGTCTGTGTGAGTGTGTGAGTGAGTGAGTCTGTGTGGGTGAGGGAGTGAGTTAGTGTGAGTGAGTCTGTGTGAGTGAGTGAGTCTGTGTGAGTGTGTGAGTGAGTCTGTGTGAGTGTGTGAGTCTGTGTGAGTGAGTGAGTCTGTGTGAGTGTGTGAGAGAGTGAGTGTGTGTGAGTGTGTGAGCAAGTGAGTGTGTGAGTGAGTCTGTGTGGGTGAGTGAGTCTGTGTGAGTGAGTAAGTCTGTGTGAGCGTGTGAGTGAGTGAGTCTGTGTGAGTGAGTGAGTCTGTGAGTGTGTGAGTGATTGAGACTGTGTGAGTGTGTGAGTGAGTGGTCTGTGTAGGTGAGGGAGTGAGTCTGTGTGTGAGTGTGCCTGTGTGAGTGATTGAGTCTGTGTGAGTGAGAGAGTCTTTGTGGGTGAGTGAGTCTGTGTGAGTGTGTGAGTGTGTCTGTGTAAGTGAGTGAGTATGTCTGGATGAATAAGTCTTGTGTGAGTGAGAGTCTGTGTGAGTGAGAGAGTCTTTGTGTGTGAGTGTGTCTGTGGAAGTGAGTATGTCTGTGTGAGTGTGTGACTGAGTGAGTCTGTGTGAGTGAGTGAGTCTGTGTGAGTGAGTGAATCTCTGTGAGTGAGTGAATCTGTGTCAGTGTGTGAGTGAGTGAGTAAGTGAGTGTGCAGGTGAGTGAGTCAGTGAGAGTGTGTGTGAGTGAGTCTGTGTGAGTGAATGTGCCTGTGTGAATGTGTGTGAGTGAGTCTGTGTGAGTGAGTCTATGTGCGTGTGAGTGATTGGGTCTGTGTGAGTGTGTGAGGGAGTGAGTCTATGTGAGTGAGTGAGTCTGTGTAGGTGAGGGAGTGAGTCTGTGTGAGTTAGTGAGTCTGTGTGAGTGAGTCTGTGTAAGTGTGTGTGAGTGGGTCTGTGTGAGCGTGTGAAGGAGTGAGTGTGTGTGAGTGAGTGAATCTGTGGGGGTAATTGAGTCTGTGTCAGTGTGTGACTGAGTGAGTAAGTGAGTCAGTGCGGGTGAGTGAGTCTGAGTGAGTGTGTGAGTAAGTGAGTCTGTGTGAGTAAGTGAATCTGTGTAGGTGAGGGAGTAAGTCTGTGTGTGTGTGATTCTGTGTGAGTGTGTGAGTGAGTGAGTCTGTGTGAGTGTGTGAGTGAGCGAGTCTGTGTGGGTGAGTGCATCTGTGTCCATGTGTGAGTGAGTGAGTGAGTGAGTGAGTTTGAGTGAGTGATTGAGTCGGTGTGAGTCAGTGAGTCTGTGCGAGTGATTGAGTCTGTGTCCGTGTGTGAGCGAGTCTATGTGAGTGTGTGAGTCTGTGTGAGTGAGTGGGTCTGTGTGAGTGTGTGAGTCTGTGTGAGTGAGTGAGTCTGTGTGAGTGTGAGTGAGTGAGTCTGTGTAAGTGTGTGAGGCTATGTGAGTGTGTGAGTCTGTGTGAGTGAGTGAGTCTGTGTGAGTGAGTGAGTCTGTGTGAGTGAGGGAGTGAGTCTGTGTGAGTGAGTATGTGAGAGTGAGTCTGTGTGAGTGAGTGAGTCTGTGAGAGTGTGAGTGAGTGAGTCTGTGTAAGTGTGTGAATCTGTGTGAGTGAGTGAGTCTGTGAGAGTGAGTCTGTGTGAGTGAGTGAGTCTGTGAGAGTGAGTCTGTGTGAGTGAGTGAGTCTGTGAGTGTGTGAGTAAGTGAGTCTGTGTAAGTGTGTGAGTCTGTGTGAGTGAGTGAGTCTGTGAGAGTGAGTCTGTGTGAGTTAGTGAGTCTGTGAGAGTGAGTCTGTGTGAGTGTGAGTCTGTGAGTGTGAGTCTGTGTGAGTGAGTGAGTCTGTGAGTGTGTGAGTGAGTGAGTCTGTGTAAGTGTGTGAGTCTGTGAGAGTGAGTCTGTGTGAGTGTGTGAGTGAGTGAGTCTGTGTGGGTAAGTGAGTCTGTGTCAGTGTGTGAGTGAGTGAGTAAGTGAGTCTGTGTGGGTGAGTGAGTCAGTGTGAGTGTGTGAGTGAGTGAGTCTGGGTGAGTAAGTGAGTCTGTGTGGGTGACGGAGTAAGTCTGTGTGAGTGAGTCTGTGTGAGTGTGTGAGTGAGCGAGTGAGTCTGTGTGAGTGAGTGTGTCTGTGTGAATGTGCGTGAGTGATTCTGTGTGAGCGAGTCTGTGCTTGTGTGAGTGAGTGGGGTTGTGTGAGTGTGTGAGTGAGTGAGTCTGTGTGAGTGTGTGAGGGGGTGAGTCTGTGTGAGTGTGTCTGTGTGAGTGAGTGGGTCTGTGTGAGTGTGTGAGGGAGTGAGTCTGTGTGAGTGAATCAGTCTGTTTGGGTAAGTTAGTTTGTGTCAGTGTGTGAGTGAGTGAGTAAGTTAGTCTGTGCGGGTGAGGCAGTGCGAGTGAGACAGTGTGAGTGTGTGAGTGAGTGAGTCTGTGTGAGTAAGTGATTCTGTGTGGGTACGGAGTAAGTCTGTGTGAGTGAGTCTGTGTGAGTGTGTGAGTGAGTGAGTGAGTGAGACTGCGTTGGTGAGTGCGTCTGTGTCCATGTGTGAATGAGTGAGTGAGTGAGTTTGTGTGAATGAGTGAGTCTGTGTGAGTCAGTGAGTCGGTGTGAATGAATGAGTCTATGTCCGTGTGTGAGTGAGTGAGTCTGTGTGAGTGAGTGAGTCTGTGTCAGTGTGAGTGAGTGAGTAAGTGAGTGTGTGGGTGAGTGTGTCAGTGTGAGTGTGTGAGTGAGTGAGGCTGTGTGAGTAAGTGAGTCTGTGTGGGTGAGTGAATCTGTGTGAATGAGTGAGTCTGAGTAGGTGAGGTAGTGAGTCTATGTGAGTGAGTCTGTGTGAGTGAGTCTGTGTGAGTATGTGAGTGAGTAGGTCTGTGTGAGTGTGTGAGGGAGTGAGTCTGTGTGAGTGTGTCTGTGTGAGTATGTGAGTGAGTGGGTCTGTGTGAGTGTGTGAGGGAGTGAGTCTGTGTGAGTGTGTCTGTGTTAGTGAGTGAGTCTTTGTGAGTGTGTCTGTGTGAGTGAGTGGGTCTGTGTGAGTGTGTGAGGGAGTGAATCTGTGTGAGTGAGTCAGTCTGTTTGGGTAAGTTAGTTTGTGTCAGTGTGTGAGTGAGTAAGTAAGTTAGTCTGTGCAGGTGAGGCAGTGCGAGTGAGTCAGTGTGAGTGTGTGAGTGAGTGAGTCTGTGTGAGTAAATGAGTCTGTGTGGGTGATGGAATAAGTCTGTGTGAGTGATTCTGTGTGAGTGTGTGAGTGAGCGAGTGAGTGAGTCTGTGCGGGTGAGTGTGTCTGTGTTCATGTGTGAATGAGTGAGTGAGTGAGTTTGTGTGAGTGAGTGAGTCTGTGTGAGTCAGTGAGTCAGTGTGAATGAATGAGTCTGTGTCCGTGTGTGAGTGAGTGAGTCTGTGTGAGTGAGTGAGTCTGTGTCAGTGTGTGAGTGAGTGAAGAAGTGAGTGTGCGGGTGAGTGTGTCAGTGTGAGTGTGTGAGTGAGTGAGGCAGTGTGAGTACGTGAGTCTGTGTGGGTGAGTGAGTCTGTGTGAGTGAGTGAGTCTGAGTAGGTGAGGTAGTGAGTCTATGTGAGTGAGTGAGTCTGTGTGAGTGAGTCTATGTGTGTGTGAGTGAGTGGGTTTGTGTGAGTGTGTGAGTGAGTGAGTCTGTGTGAGTGTGTGAGGGGGTGAGTCTGTGTGAGTGTGTCTGTGTGAGTGAGTGGGTCTATGTGAGCGTGTGAGGGAGTGAGTCTGTGTGAGTGAATCAGTCCGTTTGGGTAAGTTAGTTTGTGTGAGTGTGTGAGTGAGTGAGTAAGTTAGTCTGAGTGGGTGAGGCAGTGCGAGTGAGACAGTGTGAGTGTGTGAGTGAGTGAGTCTGTGTGAGTAAGTGAGTCTGTGTGGGTACGGAGTAAGTCTGTGTGAGTGAGTCTGTGTGAGTGTGTGAGTGAGCGAGTGAGTGAGACTGTGTGGGTGAGTGCGTCTGTGTCCATGTGTGAATGAGTGAGTGAGTGAGTTTGTGTGAATGAGTGAGTCTGTGTGAGTCAGTGAGTCGGTGTGAATGAATGAGTCTATGTCCGTGTGTGAGTGAGTGAGTCTGTGTGAGCGAGTGAGTCTGTGAGTGTGTGAGTGATTGAGACTGTGAGTGTGTGAGTGATTGGGTCTGTGTTGGTGAGGGAGTGACTCTGTATGTGAGTGTGTCCGTGTGAGTGAGTTAGTCTGTGTGAGTGAGAGAGTCTTCGTGGGTGAGTGAGTCTGTGTGAGTGTGTGAAAGTGTCTGTGTAAGTGAGTATGTCTGGATGAGTAAATCTGTGAGTGAGAGAGTCTGTATGAGTGAGAGAGTCTTCGTGGGTGAGTGAGTCTGTGTGAGTGTGTGAATGTGTCTGTGTAAGTGAGTATGTCTGGATGAGTAAATCTGTGAGAGAGAGTCTGTGTGAGTGAGAGAGTCTTTGTAGGTGAGTGAGTCTGTGTGAGTGTGTGAGTGAGTGGGCCTGTGTGAGTGTGTGAGGGAGTGAGTCGGTGTGAGTGAGTGAGTCTGTGTGAGTGAGTCTGTGGCTGTGTGTGAGTGAGTGAGTAAGCGAGTCTGTGCGGGTGAGTGAGTCAGTGTGAGCGTGTGAGTGAGTGAGTCTGTGTGAGTAAGTGAGTCTGTGTGGGAGACGGAGTAAGTCTGTGTGAGTGAGTCTGTGTGAGTGTGTGAGTGAGTGAGTCTGTGTGAGTGTGTGAGCGAGCGAGTGAGTGAGTCTGTGTGGGTGAGTGCGTCTGTGTCGATGTGTGAGTGAGTGAGTCAGTGAGTGAGTCTATGTGAGTGAATGAGTCTGTGTCCGTGTGTGAGTGAGTGAGTGAGTCTGTGTGAGTGAGTGAGTCTGTGTGAATGAATGAATCATTGTGAGTGAGTGAGTTTGTGTGAGTGAATGAGTCTGTGTGGATGTGTCAGTCTTTGTAAGTGTGTGTGAGTGAGTGAGGGAGTCTATGTGGGTGAGTGAATTAGTGTGTGCCAGTGAGTGAGTCTGTGTGAGTGAAAGAGTCTGTGTGGGACAGTGAGTCTGTGTGAGTGAGTCTGTGTGTGTGAGGGAGTGAGGATGTGTGAGTGAGTGAGCGAGGGAGTGAGTCTGTGTGAGTGTGTGTCTTTGTGAGAGTGTGATTGAATGAGTCTGTGTGAGCGAGTGAGTCTGTGAGTGTGTGAGTGATTGAGACTGTGTGAGTGTGTGAGTGATTGGGTCTGTGTTGGTGAGGGAGTGACTCTGTATGTGAGTGTGTCCGTGTGAGTGAGTTAGTCTGTGTGAGTGAGAGAGTCTTCGTGGGTGAGTGAGTCTGTGTGAGTGTGTGAATGTGTCTGTGTAAGTGAGTATGTCTGGATGAGTAAATCTGTGAGTGAGAGAGTCTGTATGAGTGAGAGAGTCTTCGTGGGTGAGTGAGTCTGTGTGAGTGTGTGAATGTGTCTGTGTGAGTGAGAGAGTCTTTGTGGGTGAGTGAGTCTGTGTGAGTGTGTGAGTGAGTGGGTCTGTGTGTGTGTGAGGGAGTGAGTCGGTGTGAGTGAGTGAGTCTGTGTGAGTGAGTGAGTCTGTGGCTGTGTGTGAGTGAGTGAGTAAGCGAGTCTGTGCGGGTGAGTGAGTCAGTGTGAGTGTGTGAGTGAGTCTGTGTGAGTGTGTGAGTGAGCGAGTGAGTGAGTCTGTGTGGGTGAGTGCGTCTGTGTGAATGAATGAATCATTGTGAGTGAGTGAATCTGTGTCAATGTGTGAGTGAGTGAGTAAGTGAGTGTGCGGGTGAGTGTGTCAGTGTGAGTATGTGAGTGAGTCTGTGTGAGTGAGTGAGTCTGTGTGAGTGAGTGAGTTTGTGTGAGTGAATGAGTCTGTGTGGGTGTGTGAGTCTTTGTAAGTGTGTGTGAGTGAGTGAGGGAGTCTGTGTGGGTGAGTGAATTAGTGTGTGCCAGTGAGTGAGTCTGTGTGAGTGAAAGAGTCTGTGTGGGCCAGTGAGTCTGTGTGAGTGAGTGTGTGTGTGTGAGCGAGTGAGGATGTGTGAGTGAGTGAGTGAGTGAGTGAGTCTGTGTGAGTGTGTGTCTTTGTAAGCGTGTGATTGAATGAGTCTGTGTGAGCGAGTGAGTCTGTGAGTGTGTGAGTGATTGAGACTGTGTGAGTGTGTGAGTGATTGGGTCTGTGTTGGTGAGGGTGTGACTCTGTATGTGAGTGTGTCCGTGTGAGTGAGTGAGTCAGTGTGAGTGTGTGAGTGAGTGAGTCTGTGTGAGTAAGTGAGTCTGTGTGGGAGACGGAGTAAGTCTGTGTGAGTGAGTCTGTGTGAGTGTGTGAGTGAGTGAGTCTGTGTGAGTGAGTGAGTCTGGTGTGAGTGTGTGAGTGAGTGAGTCTGTGTGAGTGAGTCTGTGTGTGTGAGTGAGTCTGTGTGAGTGTGTGAGTCTGTGTGAGTGTGTGAGTGAGTGAGTCTGTGTGGGTGAGGGAGTGAGTTAGTGTGTGAGTCTGTGTGACTGAGTGAGTCTGTGTGAGTGTGTGAGTGAGTCTGTGTGAGTGTGTGAGCAAGTGAGTGTGTGAGTGAGTCTGTGTGGGTGAGTGAGTCTGTGAGAGTGAGTAAGTCTGTGTGAGCGTGTGAGTGAGTGAGTCTGTGTGAGTGAGTGAGTCTGTGAGTGTGTGAGTGATTGAGACTGTGTGAGTGTGTGAGTGAGTGGTCTGTGTAGGTGAGGGAGTGAGTATGTGTGTGAGTGTGCCTGTGTGAGTGATTGAGTCTGTGTGAGTGAGAGTCTTTGTGGGTGAGTGAGTCTGTGTGAGTGGTGAGTGTGTCTGTGTAAGTGAGTGAGTATGTCTGGATGAATAAGTCTGTGGAGTGAGAGTCTGTGTGAGTGAGAGAGTCTTTGTGTGTGAGTGTGTCTGTGTAAGTGAGTATGTCTGTGTGAGTGTGTGACTGAGTGAGTCTGTGTGAGTGAGTGAGTCTGTGTGAGTGAGTGAATCTCTGTGAGTGAGTGAATCTGTGTCAGTGTGTGAGTGAGTGAGTAAGTGAGTGTGCAGGTGAGTGAGTCAGTGAGAGTGTGTGAGTGAGTGAGTCTGTGTGAGTGAATGTGCCTGTGTGAATGTGTGTGAGTGAGTCTGTGTGAGTGAGTCTATGTGTGTGTGAGTGATTGGGTCTGTGTGAGTGTGTGAGGGAGTGAGTCTATGTGAGTGAGTGAGTCTGTGTAGGTGAGGGAGTGAGTCTGTGTGAGTTAGTGAGTCTGTGTGAGTGAGTCTGTGTAAGTGTGTGAGTGAGTGGGTCTGTGTGAGCGTGTGAAGGAGTGAGTGTGTGTGAGTGAGTGAATCTGTGGGGGTAAGTGAGTCTGTGTCAGTGTGTGACTGAGTGAGTAAGTGAGTCAGTGCGGGTGAGTGAGTCTGAGTGAGTGTGTGAGTAAGTGAGTCTGTGTGAGTAAGTGAGTCTGTGTAGGTGAGGGAGTAAGTCTGTGTGTGTGAGTCTGTGTGAGTGTGTGAGTGAGTGAGTCTGTGTGAGTGTGTGAGTGAGCGAGTCTGTGTGGGTGAGTGCATCTGTGTCCATGTGTGAGTGAGTGAGTGAGTGAGTGAGTTTGAGTGAGTGATTGAGTCGGTGTGAGTCAGTGAGTCTGTGTGAGTGATTGAGTCTGTGTCCGTGTGTGAGTGAGTCTATGTGAGTGTGTGAGTCTGTGTGAGTGAGTGGGTCTGTGTGAGTGTGTGAGTCTGTGTGAGTGAGTGAGTCTGTGTGAGTGTGAGTGAGTGAGTCTGTGTAAGTGTGTGAGTCTATGTGAGTGTGTGAGTCTGTGTGAGTGAGTGAGTCTGTGTGAGTGAGTGAGTCTGTGTGAGTGAGGGAGTGAGTCTGTGTGAGTGAGTATGTGAGAGTGAGTCTGTGTGAGTGAGTGAGTCTGTGAGAGTGTGAGTGAGTGAGTCTGTGTAAGTGTGTGAATCTGTGTGAGTGAGTGAGTCTGTGAGAGTGAGTCTGTGTGAGTGAGTGAGTCTGTGAGAGTGAGTCTGTGTGAGTGAGTGAGTCTGTGAGTGTGTGAGTAAGTGAGTCTGTGTAAGTGTGTGAGTCTGTGTGAGTGAGTGAGTCTGTGAGAGTGAGTCTGTGTGAGTTAGTGAGTCTGTGAGAGTGAGTCTGTGTGAGTGTGAGTCTGTGAGAGTGAGTCTGTGTGAGTGAGTGAGTCTGTGAGTGTGTGAGTGAGTGAGTCTGTGTAAGTGTGTGAGTCTGTGAGAGTGAGTCTGTGTGAGTGTGTATGTGAGTGAGTCTGTGTGGGTAAGTGAGTCTGTGTCAGTGTGTGAGTGAGTGAGTAAGTGAGTCTGTGTGGGTGAGTGAGTCAGTGTGAGTGTGTGAGTGAGTGAGTCTGGGTGAGTAAGTGAGTCTGTGTGGGTGATGGAGTAAGTCTGTGTGAGTGAGTCTGTGTGAGTGTGTGAGTGAGCGAGTGAGTCTGTGTGGGTGAGTGTGTCTGTGTCCATGTGTGAGTGAGTGAGTGTGTTTGTGTGAGTGAGTGAGTCTGTGTGAGTGAGTGAGTCTGTGTGAGTTAATGAGTCTGTGTCCTTGTGTGAGCCAGTGAGTCAGTTTGTGAGAGTGAATGAGTCTGTGTGAGTGTGTGAATCTGTGTGAGTGAGTGAATCTGTGTCAGTGAGTGTGTGAGTAATTGAGTGTGCGGGTGAGTGATTCAGTTTGAGTGTGTGAGTAAGTGAGTCTGTGTGAGTGAGTGTGTCTGTGTGAATGTGTGTGAGTGAGTTTGTGTGAGTGAGTGAGCCTGCATGAGTGAGTAGCTGTGAGTGAATCGGCTTAGGCGAGTGGGTCTGTGTGAGAGAGTGAGTGTGTATGAGCAAGTGAGACGGTGTGAGTGAGTGAGTCTGTGTGAGTCAGTGAGTTTATGTGTGTCATTGAGTCTGTGTGCGTAAGGGAGTGAATCTGTGTCAGTGAGTGAGTCTGTGTGAGTGTGTGAGTGAGTCTGCGTGAGTGAGTGAGTCTTTGTGGATGAGGGAGTGAGTCTGTGTGAGCGAGTCTGTGTGAGTGAGTGAGTCTGTGTGAGTCTGTGTGAGTGTGTGTGAGTGAGTCTGGGTGAGTGAGTGAGTGTGGGGGAGGGAGTGGTCTGTGTGAGTGAGTGAGTCTGTGTGAGTGTGTGAGTGAGTGAGTCTGTGAGAGTGAATGAGTCTGTGTGGGTGAGGGAGTGAGTCAGTGTGATTGAGTCTTGTGTGAGTGTGTGAGTGAGTAAGTCTGTGAGAGTGTGTGAGTGAGTCAGTGTGAGTGTGTGAGTGACTGAGTCTGTGTGAGTAAGTGAGTCTGTGTGGGTACGGAGTAAGTCTGTGTGAGTGAGTCTGTGTGAGTGTGTGAGTGAGCGAGTGAGTGAGACTGTGTGGGTGAGTGCGTCTGTGTCCATGTGTGAATGAGTGAGTGAGCGAGTTTGTGTGAATGAGTGAGTCTGTGTGAGTCATTGAGTCAGTGTGAATGAATGAGTCTATGTCCGTGTGTGAGTGAGTGAGTCTGTGTGAGTGAGTGAGTCTGTGTCAGTGTGTGAGTGAGTGAATAAGTGAGTGTGCGGGTGAGTGTGTCAGTGTGAGTGTGTGAGTGAGTGAGGCAGTGTGAGTAAGTGAGTCTGTGTGGGTGAGTGAGTCTGTGTGAGTGAGTGAGTCTGAGTAGGTGAGGTAGTGAGTCTATGTGAGTGAGTGAGTCTGTGTGAGTGAGTCTATGTGTGTGTGAGTGAGTGGGTCTGTGTGAGTGTGTGAGGGGGTGAGTGTGTGTGAGTGTGTCTGTGTGAGTGAGTGGGTCTGTGTGAGTGTGTGAGGGAGTGAGTCTGTGTGAGTGAATCAGTCTGTTTGGGTAAGTTAGTTTGTGTCAGTGTGTGAGTGATTGAGTAAGTTAGTCTGTGCGGGTGAGGCAGTGCGAGTGAGACAGTGTGAGTGTGTGAGTGAGTGAGTCTGTGTGAGTAAGTGAGTCTGTGTGGGTACGGCGTAAGTCTGTGTGAGTGAGTCTGTGTGAGTGTGTGAGTGAGCGAGTGAGTGAGACTGTGTGGTGAGTGCGTCTGTGTCCATGTGTGAATGAGTGAGTGAGTGAGTTTGTGTGAGTGAGTGAGTCTGTGCGAGTGAGTGAGTGAGTGTGGGTGAGGGAGTGAGACTGTGCGAGTGAGTGAGTGTGGGTGAGGGAGTGAGTCTGTGTGAGGCAGTGAGTCTGTTTGGGTGAGGGAGTGAGCCTGTGTGACTGAGTGGGTCTGTGTGAGTGAGTGAGTCTGTGTGAGTGTGTGAGTGAGTGAGTCTGTGTGCGTGAGTGAGTCTGTGTTGTTGAGGGAGTGAGTCTGTGTGAGTGAGTCTGCGTGAGTGTGTGAGTGAGTAAGTCTGTGTGAGTGTGAGTGCGTGAGCGAGTCAGTGTGAGTGTGTGAGTGACTGAGTCTGTGTGAGTGAGTGAGTCTGTGTGAGTGTGAGTGAGTGAGTCTGTGTGGGTGAGTGAGTCTGTTTGGGTGAGTGAGTCAGTGTGAGTGGGTGAGCAAGTGAGTGAGTGCGTGAGTCTGTGTGGGTGAGTGAGTCTGTGTGAGTGAGTGAGTCTGTATGGGTGAATGAGTCTGTGTGAGTGAGTGAGTGTGTCTGTGTGGGTGAGTAAGTCTGTGTGAGTGAGTGAGTCTGTATGGGTGAATGAGTCTGTGAGTGAATGAGCCTGTGTGAGTGAGTGAGTGTGTCTGTGTGAGTGAGTAAGTTTGTGTGAGTGAGTGAGTCTGTGTGGGTGTGAGTCTTTGTAAGTGTGTGTGAGTGAGTGAGTGAGTCTGTGTGGGTGAGTGCATCGATATGAGTGAGTGAGTCAGTATGAGTGAGTGAGTCGGTATGAGTCAGCGATTCTGTGTGGGTGAGTGAATTTATGTGTGCCAGTGAGTGAGTCTGTGTGAGTGAGAGAGTCTGTGTGGGTCAGTGAGTCTGTGTGAGTGAAACTGTGTGTGTGAGGGAGTGAGTCTGTGTGAGTGAGTGAGTCTGTGAGTATGTGAGTGATTGAGACTGTGTAGGTGAGGGAGTGAGCCTGTGCGTGAGTGTGTCTGTGTGAGTGAGTGAGTCTGTGTGGGTGATTGAGTCTGTGTGAGTGTGTGAGTGTGTCTGTGTGAGTGAGTGAGTCTGTGTGGGTGAGTGAGTCTGTGTGAGTGTGTGAGTGTGTCTGTGTAAGTGAGTGAGTGTGTGTGAGTGTGTGAATCTGTGTGAGTGAGTGAATCTGTGTCAGTGTGTGATTGAATGAGTAAGTGAGTGTGCGGTTGAGTGAGTCATTGTGAGGGTGTGAGTGAGTGAGTCTGTGTGAGTAAGTCTATGTGTGTGTGAGTGAGTGGGTCTGTGTGAGTGTGTGAGTGAGTGTGTCCGTGTGAGTGAGTGTGTCAGTGTGAATGTGTGTGAGTGAGTTTGTGTGAGTAAGTCTATGTGTGTGTGAGTGAGTGGGTCTGTGTGAGTGTGTGAGTGTGTGAGTGAGTGAGTCCGTGTGAGTGAGTGTGTCAGTGTGAATGTGTGTGAGTGAGTTTGTGTGAGTGAGTCTATGTGTGTGTGTGAGTGGGTCTGTGTGAGTGTGTGAGTGAGTGAGTCTGTGTGAGGGAGTGAGTCTGTGTGAGTGTGTCTGTGTGAGTGTGTGAGTGAGTGGGTCTGTGTGAGTGTGTGAGGGAGTGAGTCTGTGTGAGTGAGTGTGTCTGTGTGAATGTGTGTGAGTGAGTTTGTGTGAGTAAGTCTATGTGTGTGTGAGTGAGTGGGTCTGTGTGAGTGTGTGAGTGTGTGAGTGAGTGAGTCCGTGTGAGTGAGTGTGTCAGTGTGAATGTGTGTGAGTGAGTTTGTGTGAGTGAGTCTATGTGTGTGTGTGAGTGGGTCTGTGTGAGTGTGTGAGTGAGTGAGTCTGTGTGAGGGAGTGAGTCTGTGTGAGTGTGTCTGTGTGAGTGTGTGAGTGAGTGGGTCTGTGTGAGTGTGTGAGGGAGTGAGTCTGTGTGAGTGAGTGTGTCTGTGTGAATGTGTGTGAGTGAGTTTGTGTGAGTGGGTCTATGTGTGTGTGTGAGGGAATGAGTCTGTGTGAGTGTGTGAGGGAGTGAGTCTGTGAGTGAGTGAGTGTGTGTGTGTGTCTGTGTGAGTGTATGAGTCTTTGTGGGTAAGTGAGTTTGTGTCAGTGTGTGAGTGAGTGAGTAAGTGAGTCTGTGCGGGTGAGGCAGTGCGAGTGAATGAGTGTGAGTGTGTGAGTGAGTGAGTCTGTGTGAGTAAGTGAGTCTGTGTTGGTGACAGAGTAAGTCTGTGTGAATATGTGGGGGAGTCTGTGTGAGTGAGTGGTTCTGTGTGAGTGTGTGAGTGAGTGAGTCTGTGTGAGTGAGTGAGTCTGTGTGAGTGTGTGAGTCTGTGTGAGTGAGTGAGTCTGTGTGAGTGTGTGAGTCTGTGTGAGTGTCGGGGTGAGTGAGTCTGTGCGAGTGAGTGAGTGAGTGTGGGTGAGGGAGTGAGTCTGTGTG
The DNA here is from genome assembly GCF_017639515.1 of Carcharodon carcharias. Lineage (NCBI taxonomy): Eukaryota > Metazoa > Chordata > Chondrichthyes > Lamniformes > Lamnidae > Carcharodon > Carcharodon carcharias. The sequence goes on along the minus strand of NC_054470.1, from coordinate 121,195,130 downwards.
AGGGAGTGAGCCTGTGTGGGTGAGGGAGTGAGTCTGTGACTGAGTGGGTCTGTGTGAGTGAGTGAGTCTGTGTGAGTGTGTGAGTGTGTGTGAGTGAGTGAGTCTGTGTGAGTGTGTGAGTGAGTGAGTCTGTGTGCGTGAGTGAGTCTGTGTGGGTGAGGGAGTGAGTCTGTGTGAGTGAGTCTGAGTGAGTGTGTGAGTGAGTAAGTCTGGGTGAGTGTGAGTGCGTGAGTGAGTCATTGTGAGTGTGTGAGTGAATGAGTCTGTGTGAGTGACTGAGTCTGTATGAGTGTGTGAGTGAGTGAGTCTGTGTGGGTGAGTGAGTCTGTATGGGTGAATGAGTCTGTGTGAGTGAATGAGCCTGTGTGAGTGAGTGAGTGTGTCTGTGTGAGTGAGTAAGTTTGTGTGAGTGAGTGAGTCTGTGTGGGTGAGTGAGTCTTTGTAAGTGTGTGTGAGTGAGTGAGTGAGTCTGTGTGGGTGAGTGCATCGATATGAGTGAGTGAGTCAGTATGAGTGAGTGAGTCGGTATGAGTCTGCGATTCTGTGTGGGTGTGTGAATTTATGTGTGCCAGTGAGTGAGTCTGTGTGAGTGAGAGAGTCTGTGTGGGTCAGTGAGTCTGTGTGAGTGAAACTGTGTGTGTGAGGGAGTGAGTCTGTGTGAGTGAGTGAGTCTGTGAGTATGTGAGTGATTGAGACTGTGTAGGTGAGGGAGTGAGCCTGTGCGTGAGTGTGTCTGTGTGAGTGAGTGAGTCTGTGTGGGTGATTGAGTCTGTGTGAGTGTGTCTGTGTGAGTGAGTGAGTCTGTGTGGGTGAGTGAGTCTGTGTGAGTGTGTGAGTGTGTCTGTGTAAGTGAGTGAGTGTGTGTGAGTGTGTGAATCTGTGTGAGTGAGTGAATCTGTGTCAGTGTGTGATTGAATGAGTAAGTGAGTGTGCGGTTGAGTGAGTCATTGTGAGGGTGTGAGTGAGTGAGTCTGTGTGAGTTAGTCTATGTGTGTGTGAGTGAGTGGGTCTGTGTGAGTGTGTGAGTGAGTGTGTCCGTGTGAGTGAGTGTGTCAGTGTGAATGTGTGTGAGTGAGTTTGTGTGAGTAAGTCTATGTGTGTGTGAGTGAGTGGGTCTGTGTGAGTGTGTGAGTGTGTGAGTGAGTGAGTCCGTGTGAGTGAGTGTGTCAGTGTGAATGTGTGTGAGTGAGTTTGTGTGAGTGAGTCTATGTGTGTGTGTGAGTGGGTCTGTGTGAGTGTGTGAGTGAGTGAGTCTGTGTGAGGGAGTGAGTCTGTGTGAGTGTGTCTGTGTGAGTGTGTGAGTGAGTGGGTCTGTGTGAGTGTGTGAGGGAGTGAGTCTGTGTGAGTGAGTGTGTCTGTGTGAATGTGTGTGAGTGAGTTTGTGTGAGTGGGTCTATGTGTGTGTGTGAGGGAATGAGTCTGTGTGAGTGTGTGAGGGAGTGAGTCTGTGAGTGAGTGAGTGTGTGTGTGTGTCTGTGTGAGTGTATGAGTCTTTGTGGGTAAGTGAGTTTGTGTCAGTGTGTGAGTGAGTGAGTAAGTGAGTCTGTGCGGGTGAGGCAGTGCGAGTGAATGAGTGTGAGTGTGTGAGTGAGTGAGTCTGTGTGAGTAAGTGAGTCTGTGTTGGTGACAGAGTAAGTCTGTGTGAATATGTGGGGGAGTCTGTGTGAGTGAGTGGTTCTGTGTGAGTGTGTGAGTGAGTGAGTCTGTGTGAGTGAGTGAGTCTGTGTGAGTGTGTGAGTCTGTGTGAGTGAGTGAGTCTGTGTGAGTGTGTGAGTCTGTGTGAGTGTCGGGGTGAGTGAGTCTGTGCGAGTGAGTGAGTGAGTGTGGGTGAGGGAGTGAGTCTGTGTGAGGGAGTGAGCCTGTGTGGGTGAGGGAGTGAGTCTGTGACTGAGTGGGTCTGTGTGAGTGAGTGAGTCTGTGTGAGTGTGTGAGTGTGTGTGAGTGAGTGAGTCTGTGTGAGTGTGTGAGTGAGTGAGTCTGTGTGCGTGAGTGAGTCTGTGTGGGTGAGGGAGTGAGTCTGTGTGAGTGAGTCTGCGTGAGTGTGTGAGTGAGTAAGTCTGGGTGAGTGTGAGTGCGTGAGTGAGTCATTGTGAGTGTGTGAGTGAATGAGTCTGTGTGAGTGACTGAGTCTGTATGAGTGTGTGAGTGAGTGAGTCTGTGTGGGTGAGTGAGTCTGTATGGGTGAATGAGTCTGTGTGAGTGAATGAGCCTGTGTGAGTGAGTGAGTGTGTCTGTGTGAGTGAGTAAGTTTGTGTGAGTGAGTGAGTCTGTGTGGGTGAGTGAGTCTTTGTAAGTGTGTGTGAGTGAGTGAGTGAGTGAGTCTGTGTGGGTGAGTGCATCGATATGAGTGAGTGAGTCAGTATGAGTGAGTGAGTCGGTATGAGTCTGCGATTCTGTGTGGGTGTGTGAATTTATGTGTGCCAGTGAGTGAGTCTGTGTGAGTGAGAGAGTCTGTGTGGGTCAGTGAGTCTGTGTGAGTGAATCTGTGTGTGTGAGGGAGTGAGTCTGTGTGAGTGAGTGAGTCTATGAGTATGTGAGTGATTGAGACTGTGTAGGTGAGGGAGTGAGCCTGTGTGTGTGAGTCTGTGTGAGTGAGTGAGACTTTGTGGGTGAGTGAGTCTGTGTGAGTGTGTGAGTGTGTCTGTGTAAGTGAGTGATTCTGTGTGAGTGAGTGAATCTGTGTGAGTGAGTGAATCTGTGTCAGTGTGTGATTGAATGAGTAAGTGAGTGTGCGGTTGAGTGAGTCATTGTGAGGGTGTGAGTGAGTGAGTCTGTGTGAGTGAGTCTATGTGTGTGTGTGTGTGGGTCTGTGTGAGTGTGTGAGGGAGTGAGTCTGTGTGAGTGAGTGTGTCTGTGTGAATGTGTGTGAGTGAGTTTGTGTGAGTAGGTCTATGTGAGTGTGTGAGGGAATGAGTATGTGTGAGTGTGTGAGTGAGTGAGTCTGTGTGAGTGTGTGAGGGAGTGAGTCTGTGTGAGTGTGTGTCTGTGTGAATGTGTGTGAGTGAGTTTGTGTGAGTGGGTCTATGTGAGTGTGTGAGGGAATGAGTCTGTGTGAGTGTGTGAGGGAGTGAGTCTGTGAGTGAGTGAGTGAGTGTGTGTGAGTGTGTCTGTGTGAGTGGGTGAGTCTTTGTGGGTAAGTGAGTTTGTGTCAGTGTGTGAGTGAGTGAGTAAGTGAGTCTGTGCGGGTGAGGCAGTGCGAGTGAGTGAGTGTGAGTGTGTGAGTGAGTGAGTCTGTGTGAGTAAGTGAGTCTGTGTTGGTGACAGAGTAAGTCTGTGTGAATGTGTGGTGGAGTCTGTGTGAGTGAGTGGGTCTGTGTGAGTGTGTGAGTGAGTGGGTCTGTGTGAGTGTGTGAGTGAGTGAGTCCGCGTGAGTGAGTGGGTCTGTGTGAATGTGTGTGAGTGAGTTTGTGTGAGTGAGTCTATGTGTGTGTGTGAGTGGGTCTGTGTGAGTGTGTGAGTGAGTGAGTCTGTGTGAGTGTGTCTGTGTGAGTGTGTGAGAAAGTGGGTCTGTGTGAGTGTGTGAGGGAGTGAGCCTGTGTGAGTGAGTGTGTCTGTGTGAATGTGTGTGAGTGAGTTTGTGTGAGTGGGTCTATGTGTGTGTGTGAGGGAATGAGTCTGTGAGTGAGTGAGTTTGTGTGAGTGTATCTGTGTGAGTGTGTGAGTCTTTGTGGGTAAGTGAGTTTGTGTCAGTGTGTGAGTGAGTGAGTAAGTGAGTCTGTGCGGGTGAGGCAGTGGGAGTGAGTCAGTGTGAGTGTGTAGTGAGTGAGTCTGTGTGAGTAAGTGAGTCTGTGTGGGTGAGGCAGTGAGTCTGTGTGAGTGAGTCTGTGTGAGTGAGTGAGTCTGTGTGAGTGTGTGAGTCTGTGTGAGTGTGTGAGTGAGTGAGTCTGTGCGAGTGAGTGAGTGAGTGTGGGTGAGGGAGTGAGTCTGTGCGAGTGAGTGAGTGAGTGTGGGTGAGGGAGTGAGTCTGTGTGAGGCAGTGAGTCTGTTTGGGTGAGGGAGTGAGCCTGTGTGACTGAGTGGGTCTGTGTGAGTGAGTGAGTCTGTGTGAGTGTGTGAGTGAGTGAGTCTGTGTGCGTGAGTGAGTCTGTGTTGTTGAGGGAGTGAGTCTGTGTGAGTGTGTGAGTGAGTGAGTCTGTGCGAGTGAGTGAGTGAGTGTGGGTGAGGGAGTGAGACTGTGCGAGTGAGTGAGTGAGTGTGGGTGAGGGAGTGAGTCTGTGTGAGGCAGTGAGTCTGTTTGGGTGAGGGAGTGAGCCTGTGTGACTGAGTGGGTCTGTGTGAGTGAGTGAGTCTGTGTGAGTGTGTGAGTGAGTGAGTCTGTGTGCGTGAGTGAGTCTGTGTTGTTGAGGGAGTGAGTCTGTGTGAGTGAGTCTGCGTGAGTGTGTGAGTGAGTAAGTCTGTGTGAGTGTGAGTGCGTGAGCGAGTCAGTGTGAGTGTGTGAGTGACTGAGTCTGTGTGAGTGAGTGAGTCTGTGTGAGTGTGTGAGTGAGTGAGTCTGTGTGGGTGAGTGAGTCTGTTTGGGTGAGTGAGTCAGTGTGAGTGGGTGAGCAAGTGAGTGAGTGCGTGAGTCTGTGTGGGTGAGTGAGTCTGTGTGAGTGAGTGAGTCTGTATGGGTGAATGAGTCTGTGTGAGTGAATGAGCCTGTGTGAGTGAGTGAGTGTGTCTGTGTGGGTGAGTGAGTCTGTGTGAGTGAGTGAGTCTGTATGGGTGAATGAGTCTGTGAGTGAATGAGCCTGTGTGAGTGAGTGAGTGTGTCTGTGTGAGTGAGTAAGTTTGTGTGAGTGAGTGAGTCTGTGTGGGTGAGTGAGTCTTTGTAAGTGTGTGTAAGTGAGTGAGTGAGTCTGTGTGGGTGAGTGAATCGATATGAGTGAGTGAGTCAGTATGAGTGAGTGAGTCGGTATGAGTCAGGGAGTCTGTGTGGGTGAGTGAATTTATGTGTGCCAGTGAGTGAGTCCGTGTGAGTGAGAGAGTCTGTGTGAGTGAGTGAGTCTGTATTGGTGAGTGAGTCTTTGTAAGTATGTGAGTGAGTGAGTGAGTCTGTGTGGGTGAGTGAGTCGATATGAGTGAGTGCGTCGGTATGATTGAGTGAGTCTGTGTGGGTGAGTGAATTTGTGTGTGTCAGTGAGTGAGTCTGTGTGAGTGAGGCTGTGTGTGTGAGTGAGTGAGTGAGTCTGTGTGAGCGTGTGAGTGAGTCTGTATGAGTGAGTGATTCTGTGAGTCTGTGAGTGATTGAGACTGTGTGAGTGTGTGAGGCAGTGAGTCTGTGTAGGTGAGGGAGTGAGTCTGTGTGTGTGTGTCTGTGTGAGTGAGTGATTATATCTGGATGAGTAAGTCTGTGTGAGTGAGAGAGTCTGTGTGAGTGTGTGAGTGTGTCTGTGTAAGTGAGTGAGTATTTCTGGATGAGTAAGTCTGTGTGAGTGAGTGAGTCTGTGTGAGCATGTGACTGAGTGAGTCTGTGTGAGTGAGGGACTGAGTCTGTGTGGGTGAGGGAGTGAGTCTGTGTGAGTGAGTGAGTCCGTGTGAGTGTGTAAGTGACTGAGTCTGTGTGAGTAAGTGAGTCTGTTTGAGTTTGTGAATGAGTGAGTCTGTGTCGAGGTGTGAATCGGTGTGAGTGAGTGAGTTTATGTGGGTGAGTGAGTCTGTGTGAGTGTGTGAGTGAGTGAGTCTGTGTGAGTGAGTGAGTCAGTGTGAGTGTGTGAGTGTGAGTGAGTGAGTCTATGTGTCTGAGTGTGAGTCTGAGTGAGTGAGGGAGTCTGTGTAGCATGTGACTGAGTGAGACTGTGTGGGTGAGGGACTGAGTCTGTGTGGGTGAGGGAGTGAGTCTGTGTGAGTGTGTGACTGAGTGAGTCTGTGTGAGTGAGTGAGTCTGTGTAGCATGTGACTGAGTGAGACTGTGTGGGTGAGGGACTGAGTCTGTGTGGGTGAGGGAGTGAGTCTGTGTGAGTGAGTGAGTCTCTGTCAGTGTGTGAGTGACTGAGTCTGTATGAGTGAGGGAGTCTGTGTGAGTGAGTGAGTCTGTGTCGAGGTGTGAATCGGTGTGAGTGAGTGAGTCTATGTGGGTGAGTGAGTCTGTGTGAATGTGTGAGTGAGTGTCTCTGTGTGAGTGAGTGAGTCAGTGTGAGCGTGTGAGCGAGTGAGTGAGTGAGTCTGTGAGGGTGACTGAGCCTGTGTGAGTAAGAGTAGTTGAATGAGTGAGTGACGGAGTGAGTCTGTGTGAGTGAGTGAGTCTGTGTGAGTGAGTGTGTGGGTTAGTGAGTCTGTGTGAGAGAGTGAGGCTGTGTGGGTGAGTGAGTCTGTGTTGGTGAGGGAGTGAGTCTGTGTGAGTGAGTCTGTGTGAGTGAGTGAGTGTGAGTGAGTGAGTCTATGTGTGTGAGTGTGAGTCTGAGTGAGTGAGGGTGTCTGTGTGAATGAGGGAGAGTGTCTGTGTGGGTGAGTGGGTCTGTGTGCGTGAGTGAGTCTATGTGAATGAGTGTGTCTGTGAGTGAATGAGTGGAGTGAGTCTGTGTGAGTGTGTGAGTGAGTGAGTCTTTGTGAGTGAGTGAGTGTGAGTGAGTGAGTCTATGTGTGTGAATGTGAGTCTGAGTGAGTGAGGGAGTCTGTGTGAATGAGGGAGAGTGTCTGTGTGGGTGAGTGAGTCGATATGAGTGAGTGAGTCTGTATGAGTGAGGGAGTCTGTGTGGGTGAGTGAATCTGTGTGTGTCAGTCAGTGAGTCTGTGTGAGTGAGACAGTCTGTGTGGGTGAGTGAGTCTCTGTGAGTGGATCTGTGTGAGTAAGTGAGTGAGTCTGTTTGAGTGAGGGAGAGTCTGTTTGAGTGAGTGAGTCTGTGTGAGGGAGTGAGTCTCTGTGATTGAGCGAGTTTCTGTGAATGTGTGAGGGAGTGAGTCTGTGTGAGTGAGTGAGACTGTGTGAGTGAGTGAGTCCATGTGAGGGAGTGAGTCTGTGTGTGTGAGTGAGTCAATATGAGTGAGGGAGTCTGTGTGAGTGAGTGTATCTGTGTGTGCGGTTGAGCGAGTCTGTGCGAGAGCATCTGTGTGTTTGAGGGAGTGAGTCTGTGTGAATGAGTGAATCTGTGTGGGTGAGGGAGTGTGTCTGTGTGAGTGAGTGAGTGAGTTTGTGTGAGTGAGTGAATCTGTGTGGGTGAGGGAGTCTGTGTGGGTGAGTGAGTCAGTGTGGGTGAGTGAGTCAGGGAGTCTGTGCCGGTGAGGGGGCGAGTGTGTGAGTGAGTGAGTAAATCTGTGTGAGTCAATCTGTGTGAGTGAGTGTCAGTGTGGGTGAGTGAGTCTGTGTGAGTGATTGAATCTGTGTGTGTCTGTGAGTGAGTGAGTCTGTGTGGGTGAGGGAGTCTGTGTGAGTTAGGAGTCAGTGTGTGTGAATGAGTGTGTGTGAGTGAGTGTGTGTGAGTGAGTGTGTGTGAGTGAGTGAGTCCGAGTGAGTGAGTAGCTGTACGTGAATCTGTTAAGGTGAGTGGGTCTGTGTGGGTGAGTGAGTGTGTTTGTGCAAGTGAGACTGTGTGAGTGAGTGAGTCTGTGTGGGTGAGAGAGTGAATCTGTGTGAGTGAGTGAGTTTATGGGTGTGAGTGAGTCTGTGTGAGTGTGTGAGTGAATGAGTCTGTGTGAGTGAGTGAGTCTGTGTGAGTGAGTGAGTCTGGGTGGGTGAGGGAGTGAGTCTGTGTGAGTGAGACTCTGAGTGTGTGAGTCTGTGTGAGTGTGTGTGTCTGTGTGAGTGATTGAGTCTGTGTTAGTGTGTGAGTGAGTGAGTCTGTGTGAGTGAGTAAGTCTGTGTGAGTGAGTGAGTGAGTCAGTGTGAGTGTGTGAGTGACTGAATCTGTGTGATTGACTGAGGCTGTGTGAGTGACTGAGCCTGTGTGAGTGTGTGAGTGAATGAGTCTGTGTGGGTGAGTGAGTCTGTGTGGGTGAGTGCGTCAGTGTGAGTGTGTGAGCTAAGTGAGTGAGTGAGTGAGTCTGTGTGAGTGAGTGAATGAGTGAGTGAGTCTGTGTGAGTGAGTGAGTCTGTGTGAGTGAGTGAGTGTGTGTGGATGAGTGAGTCTTTGTAAGTGAGTGAGTGAGTCTGTATTGGTGAGTCTTTGTAAGCGCATGAGTGAGTGAGTGAGTCTGTGTGGGTGAGTGAGTCGATATGAGTGAGTGCGTCTGTGTGGGTGAGTGAATTTGAGTGTGGCAGTGAGTGAGTCTGTGTGAGTGAGAGAGTCTGTGTGGGTGAGTGAGTCTGTGTGAGTGAGTCTGTGTGTGTGAATGAGTGAGTGAGTCTGTGTGAGTGTGAGTCTGTGTGAGCGAGTGAGTCTGTATGAGTGAGTGAGTCAGTGAGTGTGTGAGTGATTGAGACTGTGTGAATGTGTGAGTGAGTGAGTCTGTGTAGGTGAGGGAGTGAGCCTGTGTGTGAGTGTGTCTGTGTGAGTGAGTGTGTCTGTGTGAGTGAGAGCGTCTTTGTGGGTGAGTGAGTCTGCGTGAGTATGTGAGTGTCTCTGTGTAAGTGAGTGATTATGTCTGGATGAGTAAGTCTGTGTGAGTGAGAGAGTCTGTGTGATTGAGAGTCTTTGTGGGTGAGTGAGTATGTGTGAGTGTGTCTGTGTAAGTGAGTGAGTATGTCTGGATGAGTAAGTGTGTGAGTGAGTGAGTCTGTGTGAGTGTGTGACTGAGTGAGTCTGTGTGGGTGAGGGAGTGAGTCTGTGTGAGTGAGTGAGTCTGTGTGGGTGAATGAGTCTGTGTGAGTGTATGAGTGAGTAAGACTGCGTGAGTGAGTGAGTCAGTGTGAGTGCGTGAGCGAGTGAGTGAGTCTGTGTGAGTAAGAGTAGTTGAATGAGTGAGTGACGGAGTCAGTCTGTGTGAGTGAGTGAGTCTGTGTGAGTGAGTGCGTGGGTTATGAGTCTTTGTGAGAGAGTGAGGCTGTGTGGGTGAGTGAGTCTGTGTTGGTGAGGGAGTGAGTCTGTGTGAGTGAGTCTGTGTGAGTGAGTGAGTGTGAGTGAGTGAGTCTATGTGTGTGAGTGTGAGTCTGAGTGAGTGAGGGAGTCTGTGTGATTGAGGTGGCGTGTCGGTGTGGGTGAGTGAGTCTGTGTGAGTGAGTGAGTCTAGGTGAATGAATGTGTCTGTGAGTGAACGAGTGAGTGAGTCTATGTGAATGAGTGAGTCTGTGTGGGTGAGTGAGTCTATGTGGGTGAGTGAGTCTGTGTGAGTGTGAGAGTGAGTGAGTGAGTGAGTGAGTGAGTCTGTGTGGGTGGGTGAGTCGATATGAGAGAGTGACTCTGAATGAGTGAGGGAGTCTGTGTGGGTGAGTGAATCTGTGTGTGTCAGTAAGTAAGTCTGTGTGAGTGAGAGAGTCTGTGTGGGTGAGTGAGTCTCTGTGAGTGAGTCTGTGTGAGTGAGGGAGTGAATCTGTTTGAGTGAGGGAGAGTCTGTTTGAGTGAGTGAGTGTGTCTGTGTGAAGGAGTGAGTCTCTGTGAGTGAGTGAGTCTTTGTGAGTGTGTGAGGAAGTGAGTCTGTGTGAGTGAATGAGACTGTGTGAGTGAGTGAGTCCATGTGAGGGAGTGAGTCTGTGTGAGTGTGTGAGTGAGTGAGTCTGTGTGAGTGTGTGAGTTAGTGAGTCTGTGTGAGTGAATGAGTCTGTGTCCGTGTGTGAGTGAGTGAGTGAGTGGGTCTGTGTGAGTGAGTGAGTCTGTGTGAGTGTGTGAGTGAGTGAGTCTGTGTGCGTGAGTGAGTCTGTGTGGGTGAGGGAGTGAGTCTGTGTGAGTGAGTCTGCGTGAGTGTGTGAGTGAGTAAGTCTGTGTGAGTGTGAGTGCGTGAGTGAGTCATTGTGAGTGTGTGAGTGAATGAGTCTGTGTGAGTGACTGAGTCTGTGTGAGTGTATGAGTGAGTAAGACTGCGTGAGTGAGTGAGTCAGTGTGAGTGTGTGAGCGAGTGAGTGAGTCTGTGTGAGTAAGAGTAGTTGAATGAGTGAGTGACGGAGTGAGTCTGTGTGAGTGAGTGAGTCTGTGTGAGTGAGTGCGTGGGTTAGTGAGTCTTTGTGAGAGAGTGAGGCTGTGTGGGTGAGTGAGTCTGTGTTGGTGAGGGAGTGAGTCTGTGTGAGTGAGTCTGTGTGAGTGATGAGTGTGAGTGAGTGAGTCTATGTGTGTGAGTGTGAGTCTGAGTGAGTGAGGGAGTCTGTGTGATTGAGGTGGCGTGTCGGTGTGGGTGAGTGAGTCTGTGTGAGTGAGTGAGTCTAGGTGAATGAGTGTGTCTGTGAGTGAACGAGTGAGTGAGTCTGTGTGAATGAGTGAGTCTGTGTGGGTGAGTGAGTCTATGTGGGTGAGTGAGTCTGTGTGGGTGTGTGAGTGAGTGAGTGAGTGAGTGAGTCTGTGTGGGTGGGTGAGTCGATATGAGAGAGTGACTCTGAATGAGTGAGGGAGTCTGTGTGCGTGAGTGAATCTGTGTGTGTCAGTAAGTAAGTCTGTGTGAGTGAGAGAGTCTGTGTGGGTGAGTGAGTCTCTGTGAGTGAGTCTGTGTGAGTGAGGGAGTGAATCTGTTTGAGTGAGGGAGAGTCTGTTTGAGTGAGTGAGTGTGTCTGTGTGAAGGAGTGAGTCTGTGTGAGTGATTGAGTCTTTGTGAGTGTGTGAGGAAGTGAGTCTGTGTGAGTGAATGAGACTGTGTGAGTGAGTGAGTCCATGTGAGGGAGTGAGTCTGTGTGAGTGTGTGAGTGAGTGAGTCTATGTGAGTGTGTGAGTTAGTGAGTCTGTGTGAGTGAATGAGTCTGTGTCCGTGTGTGAGTGAGTGAGTGAGTGGGTCTGTGTGAGTGAGTGAGTCTGTGTGGGTGAGGGAGTGAGTCTGTGTGAGTGAGTCTGTGTGAGTGTGAGTGCGTGAGTGAGTCATTGTGAGTGTGTGAGTGAATGAGTCTGTGTGAGTGACTGAGTCTGTGTGAGCGTGTGAGTGAGTGAGTCTGTGTGGGTGAGTGAGTCTGTATGGGTGAATGAGTCTGTGTGAGTGAATGAGCCTGTGTGACTGAGTGAGTGTGTCTGTGTGAGTGAGCGAGTGAGTGAATGAGTCTGTGTGGGTGAGTGAGTCGATATGAGTGAGGGAGTCTGTGTGAGTGAGTGAATCTGTGTGTGTGGTTGAGCGAGTCTGTGTGAGAGAGTCTGTGTGTTTGAGGGAGTGAGTCTGTGTGAGTGAGTGTATCTGTGTGGGTGAGGGAGTCTGTGTGGGTGAGTGAGTCAGTGTGGGTGAGTGAATCAGGGAATCTGTGCCGGTGAGGGGGTGAGTGTGTGAGTGAGTGAGTCAATCTGTGTGAGTGTGTGAGTGAGTGTCAGTGTGGGTGAGTGAGTCTGTGTGAGTGACTGAGTCAATCTATATTGGTCTGTAAGTGAGTCTGTGTGGGTGAGTGAGTCTGTGTGAGTCAGAAGTCAGTGTGAGTGAATGAGTGTGTGTGAGTGCGTGTGTGTGAGTGAGTGAGTGTGAGTAAGTGAGTCCGCATGAGTGAGTAGCTGTGCGTGAATCTGTTTAGGTGAGTGGGTCTGTGTGGGTGAGAGAGTGTGTGTGAGCAAGTGAGACTGTGTGAGTGAGTGAGTCTGTGTGGGTGAGAGAGTGAATCTGTGTGAGTGAGTTTATGTTTGTGAGTGAGTTTGTGTGGGTGAGGGAGTGAATCTGTGTGAGTGAGTGAGTTTAAGTGTGTCAGTGAGTGAGTCTGTGTGAGTGTGTGAGTGAATGAGTCTGTGTGAGTGACTGAGTCTGTGTGAATGAGTGAGTCTGTGTGGGTGAGGGAGTGAGTTTGTGTGTGAGACTGTGAGTGAGAGAGTCTGTGTGAGTGTGTGTCTGTGTGAGTGAGTAAGTTTGTGTGAGTGAGTAAGTCAGTGTGAGTGTGTGAGTGACTGAGTCTGTGTGAGTGACTGAGGCTGTGTGAGTGAGTGAGTCTGTGTGATTGTGTGAGTGAATGAGTCTGTGTGAGTGAGTGAGTCTGTGTGAGTGAGTGAGTGTGTGTGAGTGAATGAGTGTGTGTGGGTGAGTGAGTCTTTGTAAGTGTGTGAGTGAGTGAGTCTGTATGGGAGAGTGAGTCTTTGTAAGTGCGTGAGTGAGTAAGTGAGTGAGTCTGTGTGAGTGAGAGAGTCTGTGAGGGTGAGTGAGTCTGTGTGAGTGAGTCTGTGTGTGAGTGAGTGAGTGAGTCTGTGTGAGTGTGAGTCTGTGTGAGCGTGTGAGTGAGTGAGTCTGTATGAGTGAGTGAGTCTGTGAGTGTGTGAGTGATTGAGACTGTGTGAATGTGTGTGAGTGAGTGAGTCTGTGTGAGTGAGAGCATCTTTGTGGGTGAGTGAGTCAGCGTGAGGGTGAGGGTGTGAGTGTGTCTGTGTAAGTGAATGATTATGTCTGGATGAGTAAGTGGGTGAGTGAGTGAGTCTGTGTGAGTGTGAGTCTGTGTGAGCGTGTGAGTGAGTGAGTCTGTATGAGTGAGTGATTCTGTGAGTGTGTGAGTGATTGAGACTGTGTGAATGTGTGAGTGAGTGAGTCTGTGTAGGTGAGGGAGTGAGTCTGTGTGTGAGTGTGTCTGTGTGAGTGAGTCTATGTGATTGAGAGCGTCTTTGTGCGTGAGTGAGTCTGCGTGAGTGTGTGAGTGTGTCTGTGTGAGTGAGTGATTATGTCTGGATGAGTAAGTCTGTGTGAGTGAGAGAGTCTGTGTGAGTGAGAGTCTTTGTGGGTGAGTGAGTCTGTGTGAGTGTGTCTGTGTAAGTGAGTGAGTATGTCTGGTTGAGTAAGTGTGTGAGTGAGTGAGTCTGTGTGAGTGTGTGACTGAGTGAGACTGTGTGAGTGAGAGTCCGTGTGAGCATGTGACTGAGTGAGTCTGTGTGGGTGAGGGACTGAGTCTGTGTGGGTGAGGGAGTGAGTCTGTGTGAGTGAGTGAGTCTGTGTGAGTGTGTGAGTGACTGAGTAGTGTGGGTGTGTGAATCTGTATCTGTGTGTGAGTGAGTGAGTCTATATCGAGGTGTGAATCGGTGTGAGTCAGTGAGTCTGTATGGGAAGTGAGTCTTTGTAAGTTTGTGAGTGAGTGAGTGAGTCTGTATGGGTGAGTGAGTCTTTGTAAGTGTGTGAGTGAGTGAGTGAGTCTGTGTGGGTGAGTGAGTCGATATGAGAGAATGTGTCGGTATGAGTGAGGGAGTCTGTGTGGGTGAGTGAATTTGAGTGTGCCAATGAGTCTGTGTGAGTGAATCTGTGTGTGTGAGTGAGTGAGTCTGTGTGAGTGTGAGTCTGTGTGATCGTGTGATTGAGTGAGTCTATGAGTGTGTGAGCGATTGTGACTTTGTGAATGTGTGAGTGAGTGCGTCTGTGTAGGTGAGTGAGTGAGTCTGTGTGTGAGTGTGTCTGTGTGAGTGACTGAGTCTGTGTGAGTGAAAGAGTCTTTGTGGGTGAGTGAGTCTGTGTGAGTGTGTCTGTGTAAGTGAGTGATTATGTCTGGATGAGTAAGTCTGTGTGAGTGAGAGAGTCTGTGTGAGTGAGAGAGTCTGTGTGAGTGTGTCTGTGTAAGTGAGTGAGTATGTCAGGATGAGTAAGTCTTTGTGAGTGAGTGAGTCTGTGTGAGTGAGTGAGTCTGTGTGAGCATGTGACTGAGTGAGTCTGTGTGGATGAGGGACTGGGACTGTGTGGGTGAGGGAGTGAGTCTGTGTGAGTGAGTGAGACTGTGTGAGTGTGTGAGTGACTGAGTCTGTGTGAGTGACTGAGTCTGTGTGAGCGTGTGAGTGAGTGAGTCAGTGTCGAGATGTGAATCGGTATGAGTGAGTGAGTCTATGTGGGTGAGTGAGTCTGTGTGAGTGTGTGAGTGAGTGAGTCTGCGTGAGTGAGTGAGTCAGTGTGAGTGTGTGAGCGAGTGAATGATTGAGTGAGTTTGTGTGGGTGACTGAGTCTGTGTGAGTAAGAGTGGTTGAATGAGTGAGTGACAGAGTGAGTCTGTGTGAATGAGTGAGTGTGTGTGGGTGAGTGAGTGTGTGTGGGTGAGTGAGTGAGTCTGTATGGGTGAGTGAGACTTTGTAAGTGCGTGAGTGAGTGAGTGAGTCTGTGTGAGTGAGACAGTCTTTGTGGGTGAGTGAGTCTGTGTGAGTGTGTGAGTGAGTCTGTGTAAGTGAGTGATTATGTCTGGATGAGTCTATGTGAGTGAGAGAGTCTGTGTGAGTGTGTCTGTGTAAGTGAGTGAGTATGTCAGGATGAGTAAGTCTGTGTGAGTGTGTGACTGAGTGAGTCTGTGTGAGTGAGTGAGTCTGTGTGAGCATGTGACTGAGTGAGTCTGTGTGGATGAGGGACTGAGACTGTGTGGGTGAGGGAGTGAGTCTGTTTGTGAGTGAGTCTGTGTCGAGATGTGAATTGGTGTGAGTGAGTGAGTCTATGTGGGTGAGTGAGTCTGTGTGAGTGTGTGAGTGAGTGAGTCTGTGTGAGTGAGTGAGTCAGTGTGAGTGTGTGAGTGAGTGAGTGTGTGTGGGTGAGTGAGTCTTTGTAAGTGTGTGAGTGAGTGAGTCTGTATGGGTGAGTGAGTCTTTGTAAGTGCATGAGTGAGTGAGTGAGCCTGTGTGGGTGCGTGAGTCGATATGAGTGAGTGCGTCGGTATGAGTGAGTGAGTCAGTGAGTCAGTGAATTTGATTGTACCAGTTAGTGAGTCTGTGTGAGTGAGAGAGTCTGTGTCGGTGAGTGAGTCTGTGAGAGTGAGTCTGTGTGTGTGAGTGAGTGAGTGAGTCTGTGTGAGTGTGAGTCTGTGTGAGCATGTGAGTGAGTGAGTCTGTATGAGTGAGTGAATCTGTGAGTGTGTGAGTGATTGAGACTGTGTGAATGTGTGAGTGAGTGTGTCTGTGTAAGTGAGTGAGTCTGTGTGAGTGAGAGCGTCTTTGTGGGTGAGTGAGTCAGCATGAGTGTGTGTGTGTCTTTGTAAGTGAGTGATTATGTCTGGATGAGTAAGTCTGTGTGAGTGAGAGAGTCAGAGTGAGTGAGAGTCTTTGTGGGTGAGTGAGTCTATGTGAGTGTGAGTCTGTGTGAGCGTGTGAGTGAGTGAGTCTGTATGAGTGAGTGAGTCTGTGAGTGTGTGTGATTGAGACTGTGTGAATGTGTGAGTGAGTGAGTCTGTGTAGGTAAGGGAGTGAGTCTGTGCGTGAGTATGTCTGTGTGAGTGAGTGAGTCTGTGTGAGTGAGAGCGCCTTTGTGGGTGAGTGAGTCTGCGTGACTGTGTGCGTGTGTCTGTGTAAGTGAGTCTGTGTAAGTGAGTGATTATGTCTGGATGAGTAAGTCTGTGTGAGTGAGAGAGTCTGTGTGAGTGAGAGTCTTTGTGGGTGAGTGAGTGTGTGAGTGAGTGAGTCTGTGTGAGTGTGTGACTGAGTGAGACTGTGTGAGTGAGTGAGTCCGTGTGAGCATGTGACTGAGTGAGTCTGTGTGGGTGAGGGAATGAGTCTGTGTGGGTGAGTGAGTGAGTCTGTGTGAGTGAGTCTGTGTGAGTGTGTGAGTGACTGAGTCTGTGTGGGTGTGTGAATCTGTGTGTGTGTGTGAGTGAGTGAGTCTATGTCGAGGTGTGAATCGGTGTGAGTGAGTGAGTCTGTATGGGTGAGTGATTCTTTGTAAGTTTGTGAGTGAGTGAGAGAGTCTGTATGGGTGAGTGAGCCTTTTTAAGTGCGTGAGTGAGTGAGTCTGTGTGGGTGAGTGAGTCGATATAAGTGAATGTGTCGGTATGAGTGAGGGAGTCTGTGTGGGTGAGTGAATTTGAGTGTGCCAGTGAGTGAGACTGTGTGAGTGAGAGTCTGTGTGGGTGAGTGAGTCTGTGTGAGTGAGTCCGTGTGTGTGAGTGAGTGAGTGAGTCTGAGTGAGTGAGTGAGTCTGTGTGAGAGAGTGAGGCTGTGTGGGTGAGTGAGTCTGTGTTGGTGAGGGAGTGAGTCTGTGTGAGTGAGTCTGTGTGATTGAGTGAGTGTGAGTGAGGGAGTCTGTGTGGGTGAGTGAGTCTGTGTGAGTGAGTCTGTGTGTGTGAGTGAGTGAGTGAGACTGTGTGAGTGTGAGTCTGTGTGAGCATGTGAGTGAGTGAGTATGTGAGTGTGTGTGATTGAGACTGTGTGAATGTGTGAGTGAGTGAGTCTGTGTAGATGAGGGAGTGAGTCCGTGTGTGTGTGTCTGTGTGAGTGAGTGAGTCTGTGTGAGTGAGTCTTTGTGGGTGAGTGAGTCTGTGTGAGTGTGTGTGTGTCTGTGTAAGTGAGTGAATATGTCTGGATGAGTAAGTCTGTGTGATTGAGAGAGTCTGTGTGAGTGAAAGAGTCTTTGTGGGTGAGTGAGTCTGTGTGAGTGTGTCTGTGTAAGTGAGTGAGTATGTCTGGATGAGAAAGTCTGTGTGAGTGAGTGAATCTGTGTGAGTGTGAGAGTGACTGAGTCTGTGTGAGTGAGTGAGTCCGTGTGAGTGTGTGAGTGAGGGAGTCTGTGTCGAGGTGTGAATCGGTGTGAGTGTGTGAGTCTATGTGGGTGAGTGAGTCTGTGTGAGTGTGTGAGTGAGTGAGTCTGTGTGAGTGAGTGATTCTGTGTGAGTGTGTGAGTGAGGGAGTCTGTGTCGAGGTGTGAATCGGTGTGAGTGTGTGAGTCTATGTGGGTGAGTGAGTCTGTGTGAGTGTGTGAGTGAGTGAGTCTGTGTGAGTGAGTGAGTCTGTGTGAGAATGTGTCTGAGTGAGTCTATGTGGATGAGGGACTGAGACTGTGTGGGTGAGGGAGTGAGTCTGTATGATTGAGTGAGACTGTGTGAGTGTGTGAGTGACTGAGTCTGTGTGAGTGAGTGAGTCTGTGTGAGTGTGTGAATGAGGGAGTCTGTGTCGAGGTGTGATTCGGTTTGAGTATGTGAGTCTATGTGGGTGAGTGAGTCTGTGTGCGTGAATCAGTGTGAGTGTGTGAGCGAGTGAATGAGTGAGTAAGTTTGTGTGGGTGACTGAGTCTGTGTGAGTAAGAGTGGTTGAATGAGCGAGTGACAGAATGAGTCTGTGTGAGTGAGTGAGTCTGTGTGAGTGAGTGTGTGGGTTAGAGAGTCTGTGTGAGAGAGTGAGGCTGTGTGGGTGGGTGAGTCTGTGTTGGTGAGAGAGTGAGTCTGTGTGAGTGAGTCTGTGTGAGTGAGTGAGTGTGAGTGAGTGAGTCCATGTGTGTGAGTGTGAGTCTGAGTGAGTGAGGGAGTCTGTGTGAATGAGGGAGAGTGTCTGTGTGGGTGAGTGAGTCTGTGTGAGTGAGTGAGTCAATGTGAATGAGTGTGTCTGTGAGTGAATGAGTGAGTGAGTCTGTGTGGGTGAGTGAGTCTGTGTGGGTGAGTGAGTGAGTGAGTCTGTGTGAGTGAGTGAGTGAGTGAGTCTGTGTGAGTGAGTGAGTCTGTGTGGGTGAGTGTGTCTGTGTGGGTGAGTGAGCGAGTGAGTCTGTGTGAGTGAGTCTGTGTGAGCATGTGACTGAGTGAGTCTGTTTGAGTGAGTGAGTCTGTGTGAGTGAGTGAGTCTGTGTTGGTGAGGGAGTGAGTCTGTGTGAGTGAGTCTGTGTGATTGAGTGAGTGTGAGTGAGGGAGTCTGTGTGGGTGAGTGAGTCTGTGTGAGTGAGTCTGTGTGTGTGAGTGAGTGAGTGAGTCTGTGTGAGTGTGAGTCTGTGTGAGCCTGAGTGAGTGAGTATGTGAGTGTGTGTGATTGAGACTGTGTGAATGTGTGAGTGAGTGAGTCTGTGTAGGTGAGGGAGTGAGTCCGTGTGTGAGTGTGTCTGTGTGAGTGAGTGAGTCTGTGTGAGTGAGTCTTTGTGGGTGAGTGAGTCTGTGTGAGTGTGTGAGTGTGTCTGTGTAAGTGAGTGAATATGTCTGGATGAGTAAGTCTGTGTGATTGAGAGAGTCTGTGTGAGTGAAAGAGTCTTTGTGGGTGAGTGAGTCTGTGTGAGTGTGTCTGTGTAAGTGAGTGAGTATGTCTGGATGAGAAAGTCTGTGTGAGTGAGTGAATCTGTGTGAGTGTGAGAGTGACTGAGTCTGTGTGAGTGAGTGAGTCCGTGTGAGTGTGTGAGTGAGGGAGTCTGTGTCGAGGTGTGAATCGGTGTGAGTGTGTGAGTCTATGTGGGTGAGTGAGTCTGTGTGAGTGTGTGAGTGAGTGAGTCTGTGTGAGTGAGTGATTCTGTGTGAGTGTGTGAGTGAGGGAGTCTGTGTCGAGGTGTGAATCGGTGTGAGTGTGTGAGTCTATGTGGGTGAGTGAGTCTGTGTGAGTGTGTGAGTGAGTGAGTCTGTGTGAGTGAGTGAGTCTGTGTGAGAATGTGTCTGAGTGAGTCTATGTGGATGAGGGACTGTGACTGTGTGGGTGAGGGAGTGAGTCTGTGTGAGTGAGTGAGTCTGTGTGAGTGTGTGAATGAGTGAGTCTGTGTCGAGGTGTGATTCGGTTTGAGTATGTGAGTCTATGTGGGTGAGTGAGTCTGTGTGCGTGAATCAGTGTGAGTGTGTGAGCGAGTGAATGAGTGAGTAAGTTTGTGTGGGTGACTGAGTCTGTGTGAGTAAGAGTGGTTGAATGAGCGAGTGACAGAATGAGTCTGTGTGAGTGAGTGAGTCTGTGTGAGTGAGTGTGTGGGTTAGAGAGTCTGTGTGAGAGAGTGAGGCTGTGTGGGTGGGTGAGTCTGTGTTGGTGAGAGAGTGAGTCTGTGTGAGTGAGTCTGTGTGAGTGAGTGAGTGTGAGTGAGTGAGTCCATGTGTGTGAGTGTGAGTCTGAGTGAGTGAGGGAGTCTGTGTGAATGAGGGAGAGTGTCTGTGTGGGTGAGTGAGTCTGTGTGAGTGAGTGAGTCAATGTGAATGAGTGTGTCTGTGAGTGAATGAGTGAGTGAGTCTGTGTTGGTGAGTGAGTTTGTGTGGGTGAGTGAGTGAGTGAGTCTGTGTGAGTGAGTGAGTGAGTGAGTGAGTCTGTGTGAGTGAGTGAGTCTGTGTGGGTGAGTGTGTCTGTGTGGGTGAGTGAGCGAGTGAGTCTGTGTGAGTGAGTCTGTGTGAGCATGTGACTGAGTGAGTCTGTTTGAGTGAGTGAGTCTGTGTGAGTGAGTGAGTCTGTGTGATTGTGTGAGAGAGTGAGTCTGTGTCGAGGTGTGAATCGGTGTGAGTGTGCGAGTCTATGTGGGTGAGTGAGTCTGTGTGAGTGTGTGAGTGAGTGAGTCTGTGTGAGTGAGTGTGTGAGTGTGATTCTGTGAGAGAGTGTATGAGTGAGTGGATTTGTGTTGGTGAATGAGTCTGTGTGAGTAAGAGTGGTTGAATGAGCGAGTGACGGAGTGAGTCTGTGTGAGTGAGTGAGTCTGTGTGAGTGAGTTTTTGGGTTAGTGAGTCTGTGTGAGAGAGTGAGGCTGTGTGGGTGGGTGAGTCTGTGTTGGTGAGGGAGTGAGTCTGTGTGAGTGAGTCTGTGTGAGTGAGTGAGTCTGAGTGAGTGAGTCTATGTGTGTGAATGTGAGTCTGAGTGAGTGAGGGAGTCTGTGTGAATGAGGGAGAGTGTCTATGTGGGTGAGTGAGTTTGTGTGAGTGAGTGAGTCAATGTGAATGAGTGTGTCTGTGAGTGAACGAGTGAGTGAGTCTGTGTTGGTGAGTGAGTCTGTGTGGGTGAGTGAGTGAGTGAGTCTGTGTGAGTGAGTGAGTCTGTGTGAGCATGTGACTGAGTGAGTCTGTGTGAGTGAGAGATTCTGTGTGAGTGTGTGAGTGAGTGAGTCTGTGTGAGTGAGTGGGTCTGTGTGATTGTGTGAGTGTGAGTCTGTGTCGAGGTGTGAATCGGTGTGAGTGTGTGAGTCTATGTGGGTGAGTGAGTCAGTGTGAGTGTGTGTGAGTGAGTCTGTGTGAGTAAGTGAGTCAGTGTGAGTGTGTGAGTGAGTGAATGAGTGAGTGAATTTGTGTGAGTGACTGAGTCTGTGTGTGTGTAAGAGTGGTTGAATGAGTGAGTGATGGAGTGAGTCTGTGTGAGTGAGTGAGACTGTATGAGTGAGTGTGTGGATTAGTGAGACTTTGTGAGAGAGTGAGGCTGTGTGGGTGGGTGAGTCTGTGTTGGTGAGGGAGTGAGTCTGTGTGAGTGAGTCTGTGTGATGAAGTGAGTGTGAGTGAGTGAGTCTATGTGAATGAGTGTGTCGGTGAGTGAATGAGTGAGTGAGTCCGTGTGAGTGAGTGAGTGATTCTGTGTGGGTGAGGGACTGAGTCTGTGTGGGTGAGGGAGTGAAACTGTGTGATTGAGTGAGTCTGTGTGAGTGAGTGAGTCTGTGTGACTGAGTCTTTGTAAGTGTGTGAGTGAGTGAGTCTGTATGGGTGAGTGAGTTTTTGTAAGAGCTTGAGTGAGTGATTGAGTCTGTGTGAGTGAAAGAGTCTTTGTGGGTGAGTGAGTCTGTGTGAGTATTTGAGTGTCTCTGTGCAAGTCTGTGATTATGTCTGGATGAATCGGTCTGTGTGAGTGAGAGAATATGTGTGAGTGAGAGAGTCTGTGGAGTGAAAGTGTCTTTGTGGGTGAGTGAGTCTGCATGAGTGTTTCTGTGTAAGTGAGTGTGTACGTCTGGTTGAGTAAGTCTGTGTGAGTGAGTGAATCTGTGTGAGTGAGTGACTGAGTGAGTCTGTGTGAGTGAGGCAGTCTGTGTGAATGAGGGAGAGTGTCTGTGTGGTTGAGTGACTCTGTGCGAGTGAGTGAGTCGATGTGAATGAGTGTCTCTGTGAGTGAATGAGTGAGAGAGTCCGTGTGAGTGAGTGAGTGAGTGAGTGAGTCTGTGTGAGTGACTGAGTCTATGTGGGTGAGTGAGTCTGTGTGGGTGAGTGAGTGAGTGAGTGTGTGTGAGTGAGTGAGTCTGTGTGAGCATGTGACTGAGTGAGTCTGTGTGGATGAGGGACTGAGACTCTGTGGGTGAGGGAGTGAATGTGTCTGTTTGAGTGAGTCTGTGTGAGTATGTTAGTGTCTATGTGTATGTGAGTGATTATGTCTGGATGAGTAAGTCTGTGTGTGTCAGAGAGTCTGTGTGAGTGACAGAGTCTTTGTGGGTGAGTGAGTCTGTGTGAGTGTGTGAGTGAGTGAGTCTGTGTGAGTGAGTGAGTCTGTGTGGGTGAGTGAGTGAGTGAGTCTGTGTGAGTGACTGAGTCTGTGTGAGTGAGTGAGTCTGTGTGGGTGAGTGAGAGAGTGAGTCTGTGTGAGTGTGTGAGTCTGTGTGAGCATGTGACTGAGTGAGTCTGTGTGGGTGAGGGAGTGAGTATGTGTGATTGAGTGAGTCTGTGTGATTGAGTGAGTTTGTGTGAGTGTGAGAGTGACTGAGTCTGTGTGAGTGACTGAGTCTGTGTGAGTGAGTCTTTGTAAGTGTGTGAGTGAGTGAGTGAGTCTGTGTGAGTGAGAGAGTCTTTGTGGGTGAGTGAGTCTGTGTGACTATGTGAGTGTCTCTGTGTAAGTGAGTGATTATGGCTGGATGAGTAAGTCTGTGTGAGTGAGAGAGTCAGTGTGAGTGAGAGAGTCTGTGTGAGTGTGTCTGTGTAAGTCAGTGAGTATGTCAGGATGACTAAGTCTGTGTGAGCGATTGAGTCTGTGTGAGTGTGTGACTGAGTGAGTCTGTGTGATTGAATGAGTCTGTGTGAGTGTGAGAGTGAGTGAGTCTGTGTGAGTGAGTGAGTCTATGTGAATGAGTGTGTCTGTGAGTGAATGAGTGAGTGAGTCCATGTGAGTGAGTGAGTGAGTGAGTGAATGAGTCTGTGTGAGTGAGTGAGTCTGTGTGGGTGAGTTAGTCTGTGTGGGTGAGTGAGTGAGTAAGTCTGTTTGAGTGAGTGAGTCTGTGCGAGCATATGACTGAGTGAGTCTGTGTGAGTGTGTGATTCTGTCTATGTGTGAGTGACTGAGTCTGTGTGAGTGAGAGAGTCTGTGTGATTGTGTGAGTGAGTGAGTCTGTCTGATTGAATGAGTCTGTGTGAGTGTGAGAATGACTGAGTCTGTGTGAGTGAGTGAGTCTGTGTGAGTGAGTGAGTCTATGTGAATGAGTGTGTCTGTGAGTGAACGAGTGAGTGAGTCCGTGTGAGTGAGTGAGTGAGTGAGTCTGTGTGAGTGAGTGAGTCTGTGTGGGTGAGTGGGTCTGTGTGGGTGAGTGAGAGAGTGAGTCTGTGTGAGTGTGTGAGTCTGTGTGAGTGTGTGAGTCTGTGTGAGCATGTGACTGAGTGAGTCTGTGTGGGTGAGGGAGTGAGTATATGTGATTGAGTGAGTCTGTGTGATTGAGTGAGTTTGTGTGAGTGTGAGAGTGACGGAGTCTGTGTGAGTGACTGAGTCTGTGTGAGTAAGAGTGGTTGAATGAGTGAGTGACGGAGTGAGACGGTGTGAGTGAGTGAGTCTGTGTGAGTGAGTGTGTGGGTTAGGGTGTCTGAGTGAGAGAGTGAGGCTGTGTGGGTGGGTGAGTCTGTGTTGGTGAGGGAGTGAGTCTGTGTGAGTGAGTCTGTGTGAGTGAGTGAGTGTGAGTGAGTGAGTCTATGTGTGTGAGTGTGAGTCTGAGTGAGTGAGGGTGTCTGTATGAATGAGGGAGAGTGTCTGTGAGTGTGAGCGAGTCTGTGTGAGTGAGTTAGTCTCTGTGAATGGGTGTGTCTGTGAGTGAATGAGTGAGCAAAACCATGTAAGTGAGTGAGTGGGTGAGTGAGTGTGTCTGTGTGAGTGAGTGAGTCTGTGTGGGTGAGTGAGTCTGTGTGGGTGAGTGAGTGAGTCTGTGTGAGTGAGTGAGTCTATGTGTGTGAGTGTGAGTCTGAGTGAGTGAAGAAGTGTGTGTGAATGAGGGAGAGTGTCTGTGTGGGTGAGTGAGTCGATATGAGTGAGTGAGTCTGTATGAGTGAGGGAGTCTGTGTGGGTGAGTGAATCTGTGTGTGTCAGTGAGTGAGTCTGTGTGAGTGAGAGAGTCTGTGTGAGTGAGAGAGTCAGTGTGAGTGAGAGAGTCTGTGTGAGTGTGTCTGTGTAAGTGAGTGAGTATGTCAGGATGACTAAGTCTGTGTGAGCCATTGAGTCTGTGTGAGTGTGTGACTGAGTGACTCTGTGTGAGTGAGTGAGTCTGTGTGAGTGTGTGATTCTGTGTGAGTGTGTGAGTGACTGAGTCTGTGTGAGTGAGTGAGTCTGTGTGATTGTGTGAGTGAGTGAGTCCGTGTCAAGGTGTGAATCGGTGTGAGTGTGTGAGTCTATTTGGGTGTGTGAGTCTGTGTGAGTGTGTGAGTTAGTGAGTCTGTGTGATTGAATGAGTCTGTGTGAGTGTGAGAATGACTGAGTCTGTGTGAGTGAGTGAGTCTGTGTGAGTGAGTGAGTCTATGTGAATGAGTGTGTCTGTGAGTGAATGAGTGAGTGAGTCCATGTGAGTGAGTGAGTGAGTGAATGAGTCTGTGTGAGTGAGTGAGTCTGTGTGGGTGAGTTAGACTGTGTGGGTGAGTGAGTGAGTAAGTCTGTGTGAGTGAGTGAGTCTGTGTGAGTGAGTGAGTCTATGTGAATGAGTGTGTCTGTGAGTGAATGAGTGAGTGAGTCCATGTGAGTGAGTGAGTGAGTGAATGAGTCTGTGTGAGTGAGTGAGTCTGTGTGGGTGAGTTAGACTGTGTGTGTGTGAGTGAGTGAGTCTGTGCGAGCATGTGAGTGAGTGAGTCTGTGTGAGTGTGTGATTCTGTGTGAGTGTGTGAGTGACTGAGTCTGTGTGAGTGAGTGAGTCTGTGTGATTGTGTGAGTGAGTGAGTCTGTGTCAAGGTGTGAATCGGTGTGAGTGTGTGAGTCTATGTGGGTGTGTGAGTCTGTGTGATTGTGTGAGTGAGTGAGTCGGTGTCAAGGTGTGAATCGGTGTGAGTGTATCAGTCTATGTGGGTGTGTGAGTCTGTGTGAGTGTGTGAGTTAGTGAGTCTGTGTGAGTGAGTGAGTCAGTGTGAGTGAGTGAGTCTGTGTGAGTGAGTGAGTCAGTGTGAGTGAGTGAGCGAGTGAATGAGTGAGTGAGTTTGTGTGGGTGACTGAGTCTGTGTGAGTAAGAGTGGTTGAATGAGTGAGTGACGGAGTGAGACGGTGTGAGTGAGTGAGTCTGTGTGAGTGAGTGTGTGGGTTAGTGAGTCTGAGTGAGAGAGTGAGGCTGTGTGGGTGGGTGAGTCTGTGTTGGTGTGGGAGTTAGTCTGTGTGAGTGAGTCTGTGTGAGTGAGTGAGTGTGAGTGAGTGAGTCTATGTGTGTGAGTGTGAGTCTGAGTGA
This sequence comes from Carcharodon carcharias, assembly GCF_017639515.1. Classification (NCBI taxonomy): domain Eukaryota; kingdom Metazoa; phylum Chordata; class Chondrichthyes; order Lamniformes; family Lamnidae; genus Carcharodon; species Carcharodon carcharias. The sequence continues at coordinate 121,171,001 of NC_054470.1, read as the reverse complement.
GTGAGGGTGTCTGTGTGAATGAGGGAGAGTGTCTGTGAGTGTGAGTGAGTCTGTGTGAGTGAGTTAGTCTCTGTGAATGGGTGTGTCTGTGAGTGAATGAGTGAGCAAAACCATGTGAGTGAGTGAGTGAGTGTGCATGTGTGAGTGAGTGAGTCTGTGTGGGTGAGTGAGTCTGTGTGGGTGAGTGAGTGAGTCTGTGTGAGCATGTGACTGAGTGAGTCTGTGTGGGTGAGGGACTGAGTCTGTGTGGGTGAGGGCGTGAGTCTGTGTGATTGAGTGAGTCTGTGTGAGTGTGAGAGTGACTGAGTCTGTGTGAGTGAGTGAGTCTGTGTGAGTGTGTGAGTGAGTGAGTGTGTGTCAAGGTGTGAATCGGTGTGAGTGTGTGAGTCTATGTGGGTGAGTGAGTCTGTGTGAGTGTGTGAGTGAGTGAATGAGTGAGTGAGTTTGTGTGGGTGCCTGAGTCTGTGTGAGTAAGAGTGGTTGATTGAGTGAGTGACGGAGTGAGTCTGTGTGAGTGAGTGAGTCTGTGTGAGTGAGGGTTTGGGTTAGTGAGTCTGTGTGAGAGTGTGAGGCTGTATGGGTGGGTGAGTCTGTGTTGGTGAGGGAGTTAATCTGTGTGAGTGGGTCTGTTTGAGTGAGTGAGTTTGTGTGGGTGAGTGAGTGAGTGAGTGAGTGAGATTGTGTGGGTGAGTGAGTCGATATGAGTGAGTGAGTCTGTATGAGTGATGGAGTCTGTGTGGAAGAGTGAATCTGTGTGTGTCAGTGAGTGAGTCTGTGAGAGTGAGAGAGTCTGTGTGGGTGAGTGAGTCTCTGTGAGTGAGTCCGTGTGAGTGAGTGAGTCCGTGTGAGTGAGTGAGTCCGTGTGAGTGAGTGACTGAGTCTGTGTGAGGGAGTGAGTCTGTGTGAGTGAGTGAGTCCGTGTGAGCATGAGACTGAGTGAGTCTGTGTGGATGAGGGACTGAGACTGTGTGGGTGAGGGAGTGAGTCTGTGTGAGTGAGTGAGTCTGTGTGAGTGTGTGAATGAGTGAGTCTGTGTCGAGATGTGAATCGGTGTGAGTGAGTGAGTCTGTGTGGGTGAGTGAGTCTGTGTGAGTGAGTCTGTGTGAGTGAGTGAGTCAGTGTGAGTGTGTGAGCGAGTGAGTGAGTGAGTGAGTCTGTGTGGGTGACTGAGTCTGTGTGAGAGAGTGAGGCTGTGTGGGTGAGTGAGTCTGTGTTGGTGAGGGAGTGAGTCTGTGTGATTGAGTGAGTGTGAGTGAGGGTTTATGTGTGGGTGAGTGAATTTGAGTGTGCCAGTGAGTGAGTCTGTGTGAGTGAGAGAGTCTGTGTGGGTGAGTGAGTGAGTGAGTCTGTGTGAGTGTGAGATGTTTGAGCATGTGAGTGAGTGAGTCTGTGAGTGTGTGAGTGATTGAGACTGTGTGAAGGTGTGAGTGAGTGAGTCTGTGTAGGTGAGGGAGTGAGTCTGTATGTGAGTGTATCTGTGTGAGTGAGTCTGTGTGAGTGCGAGAGTATTTGTGGGTGAGTGAGTCTGTATGAGTGTGTGAGTGTGTCTGTGTAAGTGAGTGATTATGTCTGGATGACTAAGTCTGTGTGATTGAGAGAGTCGGTGTGAGTGAGAGAGTCTTTGTGGGTGAGTGAGTCTGTGTGAGTGTGTCTGTGTAAGTGAGTGAGTATGTATGGATGAGTAAGTCTGTGTGAGTGAGTGAATCTGTGTGAGTGTGTGATTGAGTGAGTCTGTGTGAGTGAGTGAGTCTGTGTGAGCATGTGACTGAGTGAGTCTGTGTGGGTGTGGGACTGAGTCTGTGTGGGTGAGGGAGTGAGTAAGTGTGATTGAGTGAGTCTGTTTGAGTGTGTGAGTGAGTGAGTGTGTCGAGGTGTGAATCGGTGTGAGTGTGTGAGTCTATGTGGGTGAGTGAGTCTGTGTGAGTGTTTGAGTGAGTGAGTCTGTGTGAGTGAGTGAGTCTGTGTGAGTGGGTGAGCGAGTGAATGAGTGAGTGAGATTGTGTGGGTGAGTGAATTTGAGAGTGCCAGTGACTGCGTCTGTGTAAGAGTGGTTGAATGAGTGAGTGACGGATTGAGTCTGTGTGAGTGAGTGAGTCTGTGTGAGTGAGTGTGTGGGTTAGTGAGTCTGTGTGAGGGAGTGAGGCTGTATGGGTGGGTGAGTCTGTTTTGGTGAGTGAGTGAGTGTATGTGAGTGAGTCTGTGTGAGTGAGTGAGTCTGTGTGGGTGAGTGATTGAGGGAGTGAGTGAGATTGTGTGGGTGAGTGAGTCGATATGAGTGAGTGAGTCCGTATGAGTGATGGAGTCTGTGTGGATGAGTGAATCTGTGTGTGTCAGTGAGTGAGTCTGTGTGAGAGAGTCTGTGTGGGTGAGTGAGTATCTCTGATTGAGTCTGTGTTAGTGAGGGAGTGAGTCTGTTTGAGTGAGTGAGTGATTCTGTGAGAATGAGTGAGTCTCTGTGAGTGAGTCTGTGTGAGTGTGTGAGCGACTTAGTCTGTGTGAGTGAGTGAGTCTGTGTGAGTGAGTGCGTGAGTCCATGTGAGGGAGTGAGTCTGTGTGTGAGTGAGCCCACGTGAGTGAGTAGCTGTGCGTGAATCTGTTTGGGTGAGTGGGTCTGTGTGGCGAGTGACTTGTGTGAGTGAATGAGTCTGTGTGGGTGAGTGAGTGTGTGTGGACTGGTGAGTTTGTGTGAGCAAGTGAGACTGTTTGAGTGAGTGAGTCTGTGTGGTGAGTGAGTGAATCTGTATGAGAGTGTGAGGGAGTGACAGTGTGTGAGTGAGTGAGCCCACATGAGTGAGTAGCTGTGTGTGAATCTGTTTGGGTGAGTGGGTCTGTGTGGGTGAGTGACTGTGTGTGGACAGGTGAGTTTGTGTGAGCAAGTGAGACTGTTTGAGTGTGTGAGTCAATGTGGCTAAGTGAGTCTGTGTGAGTGTGTGAGTGAGTGAGTCTGTGTGAGTGAGTGAATGAGTGTGAGTGTGTGAGCGATTGAATGATTGAGTGAGTTTGTGTGGGTGACTGAGTCTGTGTGAGTAAGAGTGGTTGAATGAGTGAGATGGAGTGAGTCTGTGTGAGTGAGTGTGTGGATTAGTGAGTCTGTGTGAGAGAGTGAAGCTGTGTGGGTGGGTGAGTCTGTGTTGGTGAGGGAGTGAGTCTGTGTGAGTGAGTCTGTGCGAGTGAGTCTGTGTGAGTGAGTGAGTCTATGTGAATGAGTGTGTCTGTGAGTGAATGAGTGAGTGAGTCCGTGTGAGTGAGTGAGTGAGTGAGTCTGTGTGAGTGAGCGAGTCTGTGTGGGTGAGTGAGTGAGTGAGACTGTGTGGGTGAGTGAGTCGATATGAGTGAGTGAGTCTGTATGAGTGAGGGAGTCTGTGTGGGTGAGTGAATCTGTGTGTGTCAGTGAGTGAGTCTGTGTGAGTGAGAGAGTCTGTGTGGGTGAGTGAGTCTCCGTGAGTGAGTCTGTGTGAGAGAGGGAGCGAGACTGTTTGATTGAGTGAGTGAGTCTGTGTGAATGAGTGAGTCTCTGTGAGTGAGTGAGTCTGTGTGAGTGTGTGAACGAGTGAATGAGTGAGTGAGTTTGTGTGTGTGACTGAGTCTGTGTGAGTAAGAGTGGTTGAATGAGTGAGTGATGGAGTGAGACTGTGTGATGAGTGTGTGGGTTAGTGAGTCTGTGTGAGAGAGTGAGGCTGTGTGGGTGGGTGAGTCTGTGTTGGTGAGGGAGTGAGTCTGTGTGAGTGAGTCTGTGCGAGTGAGTCTGTGTGAGTGAGTGAGTCTATGCGTGCGAGTGTGAGTCTGAGTGAGTGAGGGAGTCTGTGTGAATGAGGGAGAGTGCCTGTGTAGGTTAGTGAATCTGTGTGAGTGAGTGAGTCTGTGTGAATGAGTGTGTCTGTGAGTGAATGAGTGAGTGAGTCCGTGTGAGTGTGAGTGAGTGAGTCTGTGTGAGTGACGAGTCTCTGTGGGTGAGTGAGTGAGTGAGACTGTGTGGGTGAGTGAGCCGATATGAGTGAGTGAGTCTGTATGAGTGAGGGAGTCTGTGTGGATGATTGAATGTGTGTGTGTCAGTGAGTGAGTCTGTGTGAGTGAGAGAGTCTGTGTGGGTGAGTGAGTCTCTGTGAGTGAGTCTGTGTGAGAGAGGGAGCGAGTCTGTTTGAGTGATTGAGTGAGTCTGTGTGAATGAGTGAGTCTCTGTGAGTGAGTGAGTCTGTGTGAGTGTGTGAGTGATTTAGTCTGTGTAAGTGAGTGAATCTGTGTGAGTGAGTGAGTGAGTCCATGTGAGGGAGTGCCTCTGTGTGAGTGAGTGTGTAGGTGAGTGAGTAAGTCTGTGTGAGTATGTGAGGGAGTGAGTCTGTGTGAGTGTGAGTGAGGGAGTCTGTGTGAGTGTGTGAGTCTGTGTGAGTGAGTGTGTGGGTTAGTGAGACTGTGTGAGAGAGTGAGGCTGTATGGGTGGGTGAGTCCCTGTTGGTGAGGGAGTGAGTCTGTGTGAGTGAGTCTGTGTGAGTGAGTGAATGTGAGTGAGTGAGTCTATGTGTGTGAATGTGAGTCTGAGTGAGTGAGGGAGTCTGTGTGAATGAGGGAGAGTGTCTGTGTGGGTGACAGTCGATATGAGTGAGTGAGTCTGTGTGAGTGAGTGAGTCTGTGTCGGTGAGAGAGTCTCTGTGGGTGAGTGAGTGAGTGAGTCTGTGTGAGTGAGTGAGTCTGTGTGAGCATGTGACTGAGTGAGTCTGTGTGAGTGAGTGAGTCTGTGTGAGTGTGTGAGTGACTGAGTCTGTGTGAGTGAGTGAGTCTGTGTGATTGTTTGAGTGAGTGAGTCTGTGTCGAGGTGTGAATCGGTGTGAGTGTGTGAGTCTATGTGGGCGAGTGAGTCTGTGTGAGTGTGTGAGTGAGTGAGTCTGTGTGAGTGTGAGTCAGTGTGAGTGTGTGAGCGACTGAATGAGTGAGTGAGTTTGTGTGGGTGACTGAGTCTGTGTGAGTAAGAGTGATTGAATGAGTGAGTGATGGAGTGAGTCTGTGTGAGTGAGTGAGTCTGTGTGAGTGAGTGTGTGGATTAGTGAGTCTGTGTGAGAGAGTGAGGCTGTGTGGGTGGGTGAGTCTGTGTTGGAGAGGGAGTTAGTCTGTGTGAGTGAGTCTGTGTGAGTGAGTGAGTGTGAGTGAGTGAGTCTATGTGTGTGAATGTGAGTCTGAGTGAGTGAGGGAGTCTGTGTGAATGAGGGAGATTGTCTGTGTCAGTGAGTGAGTGAGTCTGTGTGAGTGAGTGAGTCTATGTGAATGAGTGTGTCTGTGAGTGAATGAGTGAGTGAGTCCGTGTGAGTGAGTGAATATGTGTGGGTGAGTGAGTGAGTGAGTCTGTGTGAGTGAGTGAGTCTGTGTGAGCATGTGACTGAGTGAGTCTGTGTGGGTGAGGGACTGGATCTGTGTGGGTAAGGGAGTGAGTCTGTGTGATTGAGTGAGTCTGTGTGAGTGTGAGAGTGACTGAATCTGTGTGAGCGAATGAGTCTGTGTGAGTTAGTGAGTCTTTGTGGGTGAGTGAGTCTTTGTAAGTGTGTCAGTGAGTGAGTGAGTCTGTATGGGTGAGTGAGTTATTGTAAGTGCGTGAGTGAGTGAGTGAGTCTGTGTGAGTGAGAGAGTCTTTGTGGGTGAGTGAGTCTGTGTGAGTTTGTGTGTGTCTGTGTAGGTGAGTGATTATGTCTGGATGAGTAAGTCTGTGTGAGTGAGAGAGTCTGTGTGAGTGAGAGAGTCTGTGTGAGTGTGTCTGTGTAAGTGAGTGAGTATGTCAGGATGAGTAAGTCTGTGTGAGTGAGTGAGTCTGTGTGAGTGTGTGAATGAGTGAGTCTGTGTCGAGATGTGAATCGGTGTGAGTGAGTGAGTCTGTGTGAGTGAGTGTGTCTGTGTGAGCATGTGATTGAGTGAGTCTGTGTGGGTAAGGGGCTGAGTCTGTGTGGGTGAGGGAGTGAGTCTGTGTGATTGAGTGAGTCTGTGTGAGTGTGAGAGTGACTGAGTCTGTGTGAGTGAGTGAGTCTGTGTGAGTGTGTGAATGAGTGAGTCTGTGTCGAGATGTGAATCGGTGTGAGTGAGTGAGTCTGTGTGGGTGAGTGAGCCTGTGTGAGTGAGTCTGTGTGAGTGTGAGTCAGTGTGAGTGTGTGAGCGAGTGAGTGAGTGAGTGAGTCTGTGTGGGTGACTGAGTCTGTGTGAGAGAGTGAGGCTGTGTGGGTGAGTGAGTCTGTGTGAGTTTGTGTGTGTCTGTGTAGGTGAGTGATTATGTCTGGATGAGTAAGTCTGTGTGAGTGAGAGAGTCTGTGTGAGTGAGAGAGTCTGTGTGAGTGTGTCTGTGTAAGTGAGTGAGTATGTCAGGATGAGTAAGTCTGTGTGAGTGAGTGAGTCTGTGTTAGTGTGTGACTGAGTGAGTCTGTGTGAGTGAGTGAGTCTGTGTGAGCATGTGACTGAGTGAGTCTGTGTGGATGAGGGACTGAACTGTGTGGGTGAAGGAGTGAGTCTGTGTGAGTGAGTGAGTCTGTGTGAGTTAGTGAGTCTGTGTGAGTGTGTGAATGAGTCAGTCTGTGTCGAGATGTGAATCGGTGTGAGTGAGTGAGTCTGCGTGGGTGAGTGAGTCTGTGTGAGTGAGTCTGTGTGAATGAGTGATTCAGTGTGAGCGTGTGAGCGAGTGAGTGAGTGAGTGAGTCTGTGTGGTTGACTGAGTTTGTGTGAGAGAGTGACGCTGTGTGGGTGAGTGAGTCTGTGTTGGTGAGGGAGTGAGTCTGTGCGAGTGAGTCTGTGTGAGTGAGTGAGTGTGAGTGAGGGAGTATGTGTAGGTTAGTGAATTTGAGTGTGCCAGTGAGTGAGTCTGTGTGAGTGAGAGAGTCTGTGTGGGTGAGTGAGTCTGTGTGAGTGAGTCTGTGTGTGTGAGTGAGTGTGAGTCTGTGTGAGTGTGAGATGTGTGAGCATGTGAGTGAGTGAGTCAATGAGTGTGTGAGTGATTGAGACTGTGTGAATGTGTGAGTGAGTGAGTCTGTGTAGGTGAGGGAGTGAGTCTGTGTGTGAGTGTGTCTGTGTGATTGAGTGAGTCTGTTTGAGTGCGAGAGTCTTTGTGGGTGAGTGATTCTGTGTGAGTGTGTGAGTGTGTCTGTGTAAGTGAGTGATCATGTCTGGATGAGTAAGTCTGTGTGATTGAGAGAGTCTGTGTGAGTGAAAGAGTCTTTGTGGGTGAGTGAGTCTGTGTGAGTGTGTCTGTGTGAGTGAGTGAGTATGTCTGGATGTGTAAGTCTGTGTGAGTGAGCGAATCTGTGTGAGTGTGTGATTGAGTGAGTCTGTGTGAGTGAGTGAGTCTGTGTGAGCATGTGACTGAGTGAGTCTGTGTGGGTGAGGGACTGAGTCAGTGTGGGTGAGAGAGTGAGTCTGTGTGATTGAGTGAGTCTGTGTGAGTGTGAGAGTGACTGAGTCTGTGTGAGTGAGTGAGTCTGTGTGAGTGTTTGAGTGAGTGAGTGTGTGTCGAGCTGTGAATCGGTGTGAGTGTGTGAGTCTATGTGGGTGAGTGAGTCTGTGTGAGTGTGTGAGTGAGTGAGTCTGTGTGAGTGAGTGAGTCAGTGTAAGTGTGTGAGCCAGTGAATGAGTGAGTGAGTTGTGATGGTGACTGAGTCTGTGTGAGTAAGAGTGGTTGAATGAGTGAGTGACGGATTGAGTCTGTGTGAGTGAGTGAGTCTGTGTGAGTGAGTGTGTGGGTTAGTGAGTCTGTGTGAGGGAGTGAGGCTGTATGGGTGGGTGAGTCTGTGTTGGTGAGGGAGTGAGTCTGTGTGAGTGAGTGTGTGGGTTAGTGAGTCTGTGTGAGAGAGTGAGGCTGTATGGGTGGGTGAGTCTGTGTTGGTGAGGGAGTGAGTCTGAAAGAGTGAGTCTGTGTGAGTGTAAGTCTGGGTGAGCATGTGAGTGAGTGATTCTGTGAGTGTGTGAGTGATTGAGACTGTATGAATGTGTGAGTGAGTGAGTCTGTGTAGGTGAGGGAGTGAGTCTGTGTATGAGTGTGTCTGTGCGAGTGAGTGAGTCTGTGTAAGTGAGTGATTATGTCTGGATGACTATGTCTGTGTGATTGAGAGAGTCTGTGTGTTTGAAAGAGTCTTTGTGGGTGAGTGATTCTGTGTGAGTGTGTCTGTGTAAGTGAGTGAGTATGTCTGGATGAGTAAGTCTGTGTGATTGAGTGAGTCTGTGTGAGTGAGTAAGTCTGTGTGAGCATGTGACTGAGTGAGTCTGTGTGGGTGAGGGACTGAGTCTGTGTGAGTGAGTGAGTCTGTGTGAGTGAGTGTGTCTGTGTGAGCATGTGACTGAGTGAGTCTGTGTGGGTAAGGGACTGAGTCTGTGTGAGTGAGTGAGTGTGTGTCGAGGTGTGAATCGGTGTGAGTGTGTGAGTCTATGTGGGTGAGTGAGTCAGTGTGAGTGAATGATTGAGTGAATTTGTGTGGGTGACTGAGTCTGTGTGAGTAAGAGTGGTTGAATGAGTGAGTGACGGAGTGAGTCTGTGTGAGTGAGTGAGTCTGTGTGAGTGAGTGTGTGGGTTAGTGAATCTGTGTGAGAGAGTGAGGCTGTATGGGTGGGTGAGTCTGTGTTGGTGAGGGAGTTAGTCTGTGTGAGTGAGTCTGTGTGAGTGAGTGAGTGTGAGTGAGTGAGTCTATGTGTGTGAATGCGAGTCTGAGTGAGTTAGGGAGTCTGTGTGAATGAGGGAGAGTGTCTGTGTGGGTGAGTGAGTCTGTGTGAATGAGTGAGTCTATATGAATGAGTGTGCCTGTGTGTGAATGAGTGAGTGAGTCAGTGTGTGAGTGAGTGAGTCTATGTGAGTGAGTGAGTCTGTGTGAGTGTGTGAATGAGTGAGTCTGTGTCGAGATGTGAATCGGTGTGAGTGAGTGAGTCTGTGTGAGTGAATGTGTCTGTGTGAGCATGTGATTGAGTGAGTCTGTGTGGGTGAGGGGCTGAGTCTGTGTGGGTGAGGGAGTGTGTCTGTGTGATTGAGTGAGTCTGTGTGAGTGTGAGAGTGACTGAGTCTGTGTGAGTGAGTGAGTCTGTGTGAGTGTGTGAATGAGTGAGTCTGTGTCGAGATGTGAATCGGTGTGAGTGAGTGAGTCTGTGTGAGTGTGAGTCAGTGTGAGTGTGTGAGCGAGTGAGTGAGTGAGTGAGTCTGTGTGGGTGACTGAGTCTGTGTGAGAGAGTGAGGCTGTGTGGGTGAGTGAGTCTGTGTTGGTGAGGGAGTGAGTCTGTGCGAGTGAGTCTGTGTGATTGTAAGTCTGTGTGAGCATGTGAGTTAGTGAGTATGAGTGTGTGAGTGATTGAGACTGTATGAATGTGTGCGTGAGTGAGTCTGTGTAGGTGAGGAAGTGAGTCTGTGTATGAGTGTGTCTGTGTGAGTGAGTGAGTCTGTGTGAGTGAGAGAGTCTTTGTGGGTGAGTGATTCTGTGTGAGTGTGTGAGTGTGTCTCGGTCAGTGATTGATTATGTCTGGATGCTTAAGTCTGTGTGATTGAGAGAGTCGGTGTGAGTGAGAGAGTCTTTGTGGGTGAGTGAGTCTGTGTGAGTGTGTCTGTGTAAGTGAGTGAGTATGTCTGGATGAGTAAGTCTGTGTGATTGAGAGAGTCTGTGTGAGTGAGTAAGTCTGTGTGAGCATGTGACTGAGTGAGTCTGTGTGGGTGAGGGACTGAGTCTGTGTGAGTGAGTGAGTGTGTGTCGAGGTGTGAATCGGTGTGAGTGTGTGAGTCTATGTGGGTGAGTGAGTCAGTGTGAGTGTGAGTCTGTGTGAGTGAGTGAGTCAGTGTGTGTGTGGTAGCGAGTGAATGATTGAGTGAGTTTGTGTGGGTGACTGAGTCTGTGTGAGTAAGAGTGGTTGAATGAGTGAGTGACGGAGTGAGTCTGTGTGTGTGAGTGAGTCTGTGTGAGTGAGTGTGTGGGTTAGTGAATCTGTGTGAGAGAGTGAGGCTGTATGGGTGGGTGAGTCTGTGTTGGTGAGGGAGTTAGTCTGTGTGAGTGAGTCTGTGTGAGTGAGTGAGTGTGAGTGAGTGGGTCTATGTGTGTGAGTGTGAGTCTGAGTGAGTGAGAGTGTCTGTGTGAATGAGGGAGAGTGTCTGTGTGGGTGAGTGAGTCTGTGTGAGTGAGTGAGTCTATATGAATGAGTGTGCCTGTGAGTGAATGAGTGAGTGAGTCCGTGTGAGTGAGTGAGTGAGTCTATGTGAGTGAGTCAGTCTGTGTGAGTGTGTGAATGAGTGAGTCTGTGTGAGTGAGTGAGTCTGTGTGAGCATGTGACTGAGTGAGTCTGTGTGGATGAGGGACTGAACTGTGTGGGTGAAGGAGTGAGTCTGTGTGAGTGAGTGAGTCTGTATGAGTGTGTGAGTGACTGAGTCTGTGCAAGTGAGTGAGTCTGTGTGAGTGTGTGAATGAGTGAGTCTGTGTCGAGATGTGAATCGGTGTGAGTGAGTGAGTCTGTGTGAGTGAATGAGCCTGTGTGAGTGAGTCTGTGTGAGTGAGTGAGTCAGTGTGAGTGTCTGAGCGAGTGAGTGAGTGAGTGAGTCTGTGTGGGTGACTGAGTCTGTGTGAGAGAGTGAGGCTGTGTGGGTGAGTGAGTCTGTGTTGGTGAGGGAGTGAGTCTGTGCGAGTGAGTCTGTGTGAGTGTAAGTCTGTGTGAGCATGTGAGTGAGTGAGTCTATGAGTGTGTGAGTGATTGAGACTGTATGAATGTGTGCGTGAGTGAGTCTGTGTTGGTGAGGGAGTGAGTCTGTGTATGAGTGCGTCTGTGTGAGTGAGTGAGTCTGTGTGAGTGAGAGAGTCTTTGTGGGTGAGTGATTCTGTGTGAGTGTGTGAGTGTGTCTATGTAAGTGAATGATTATGTCTGGATGAGTAAGTCTGTGTGATTGAGAGAGTCTGTGTGTGTGAAAGAGTCTTTGTGGGTGAGTGAGTCTGTGTGAGTGTGTCTGTGTAAGTGAGTGAGTATGTCTGGATGAGTAAGTCTGTGTGATTTAGTGAGTCTGTGTGAGCATGTGACTGAGTGAGTCTGTGTTGGTGAGGGAGTTAGTCTGTGTGAGTGAGTCTGTGTGAGTGAGTGAGTGTGAGTGAGTGAGTCTATGTGTGTGAATGTGAGTCTGAGTGAGTGAGGGAGTCTGTGTGAATGAGGGAGAGTGTCTGTGTGGGTGAGTGAGTCTGTGTGAGTGAGTGAGTCTATATGAATGAGTGTGCCTGTGAGTGAATGAGTGAGTGAGTCCGTGTGAGTGAGTGTGAGTCTATGTGAGTGAGTGAGTCTGTGTGAGTGTGTGAATGAGTGAGTCTGTGTCGAGATGTGAATCGGTGTGAGTGAGTGAGTCTTTGTGGGTGAGTGAGTCTGTGTGAGTGAGTCTTTGTTAGTGAGTGAGTATGTCAGTATGAGTAAGTCTGTGTGAGTGAGTGAGTCTGTGTGAGTGTGTGACTGAGTGAGTCTGTGTGAGTGAGTGAGTCTGTGTGAGCATGTGACTGAGTGAGTTTGTGTGGATGAGGGACTGAACTGTGTGGGTGAAGGAGTGAGTCTGTGCGAGTGAGTGAGTCTGTGTGAGTGCGTGAATGAGTGAGTCTGTGTCGAGATGTGAATCGGTGTGAGTGAGTGAGTCTGTGTTGGTGAATGAGCCTGTGTGAGTGAGTCTGTGTGAGTCAGTGTGAGTGTGTGAGCGAGTGAGTGAGTGAGTCTGTGTGGGTGACTGAGTCTGTGTGAGAGAGTGAGGCTGTGTGGGTGAGTGAGTCTGTGTTGGTGAGGGAGTGAGTCTGTGCGAGTGAGTCTGTGTGAGTGTAAGTCTGTGTGAGCATGTGAGTGAGTGAGTCTATGAGTGTGTGAGTGATTGAGACTGTATGAATATGTGCGTGAGTCTGTGTAGGTGAGGGAGTGAGTCTGTGTATGAGTGTGTCTGTGTGAGTGAGTGAGTGATTATGTCTGGATGAGTAAGTCTGTGTGATTGAGAGAGTCTGTGTGTGTGAAAGAGTCTTTGTGGGTGAGTGAGTCTGTGTGAGTGTGTGAGTGTGTCTGTGTAAGTGAGTGAGTCTGTGTGAGTGAGAGAGTCTTCGTGGGTGAGTGAGTCTGTGTGAGTGTGTGAGTGTGTCTGTGTAAGTGAGTGAGTATGTCTGGATGAGTAAGTCTGTGTGACTGAGTGAGTCTGTGTGAGTGAGTAAGTCTGTGTGAGCATGTGACTGAGTGAGTCTGTGTGGGTGAGGGACTGAGTCTGTGTGAGTGAGTGAGTGTGTGTCGAGGTGTGAATCGGTGTGAGTGTGTGAGTCTATGTGGGTGAGTGAGTCAGTGTGAGTGTGTGGTAGCGAGTGAATGATTGAGTGAGTTTGTGTGGGTGACTGAGTCTGTGTGAGTAAGAGTGGTTGAATGAGTGAGTGACAGAGTGAGTCTGTGTGAGTGAGTGAGTCTGTGTGAGTGAGTGTGTGGGTTAGTGAGTCTGTGTGAGAGAGTGAGGCTGTATGGGTGGGTGAGTCTGTGCTGGTGAGGGAGTGAGTCTGTGTGAGTGAGTCTGTGTGAGTGAGTGAGTGTGAGTGAGTGAGTCTATGTGTGTGAATGTGAGTCTGAGTGAGTGAGGGAGTCTGTGTGAATGAGGGAGAGTGTCTGTGTGGGTGAGTGAGTCTGTGTAAGTGAGTGAGTATGTCTGGATGAGTAAGTCTGTGTGATTGAGAGAGTCTGTGTGAGTGAGTAAGTCTGTGTGAGCATGTGACTGATTGAGTCTGTGTGTGTGAGGGACTGAGTCTGTGTGAGTGAGTGAGTGTGTGTCGAGGTGTGAATTGGTGTGAGTGTATGAGTATACGTGGGTGAGTGAGTCAGTGAGTGTGTGAGTGTGAGTCTGTGTGAGTGAGTGAGTCAGTGTGAGTGTGTGGTAGCGAGTGAATGATTGAGTGAGTTTGTGTGGGTGACTGAGTCTGAGTGAGTGAGGGAGTCTGTGTGAATGAGGGAGAGTGTCTGTGTGGGTGAGTGACTCTGTGTGAGTGAGTGAGTCTATATGAATGAGTGTGCCTGTGAGTGAATGAGTGAGTGAGTCCGTGTGAGTGAGTGAGTGAGTCTATGTGAGTGAGTGAGTCTGTGTGAGTGTGTGAATGAGTGAGTCTGTGTCGAGATGTGAATCGGTGTGAGTGAGTGAGTCTGTGTGGGTGAGTGAGTCTGTGTGAGTGAGTCTGTGTTAGTGAGTGAGTCAGTGTGAGTGTGTGTGCGAGTGAGTGAGTGAGTATGTGTGGGTGAGTGAGTGAGTGAGTCTGTGTGAGTGAGTGAGTCTGTGTGAGCATGTGACTGAGTGAGTCTGTGTGGGTGAGGGACTGGGTCTGTGTGGGTAAGGGAGTGAGTCTGTGTGATTGAGTGAGTCTGTGTGAGTGTGAGAGTGACTGAATCTGTGTGATAGAGTGAGTCTGTGTGAGTTAGTGAGTCTTTGTGGGTGAGTGAATCTGTGTAAGTGTGTGAGTGAGTGAGTGAGTCTGTATGGGTGAGTGAGTTTTTGTAAGTGCGTGAGTGAGTGAGTAAGTCTGTGTGAGTGAGAGAGTCTTTGTGGGTGAGTGAGTCTGTGTGAGTGTGTGTGTGTCTGTGTAAATGAGTGATTATGTCTGGATGAGTAAGTCTGTGTGAGTGAGAGAGTCTGTGTGAGTGTGTCTGTGTAAGTGAGTGAGTATGTCAGGATGAGTAAGACTGTGTGAGTGAGTGAGTCTGTGTGAGTGTGTCTGTGTAAGTGAGTGAGTATGTCAGGATGAGTAAGTCTGTGTGAGTGAGTGAGTCTGTGTGAGCATGTGACTGAGTGAGTCTGTGTGGATGAGGGACTGAACTGTGTGGGTGAAGGAGTGAGTCTGTGTGAGTGAGTGAGTCTGTATGAGTGTGTGAGTGACTGAGTCTGTGCGAGTGAGTGAGTCTGTGTGAGTGTGTGAATGAGTGAGTCTGTGTCGAGATGTGAATCGGTGTGAGTGAGTGAGTCTGTGTGAGTGAGTGAGCCTGTGTGAGTGAGTCTGTGTGAGTGAGTGAGTCAGTGTGAGTGTGTGAGCGAGTGAGTGAGTGAGTGAGTCTGTGTGGGTGACTGAGTCTGTGTGAGAGAGTGAGGCTGTGTGGGTGAGTGAGTCTGTGTTGGTGAGGGAGTGAGTCTGTGCGAGTGAGTCTGTGTGATTGTAAGTCTGTGTGAGCATGTGAGTGAGTGAGTCTATGAGTGTGTGAGTGATTGAGACTGTATGAATGTGTGCGTGAGTGAGTCTGTGTAGGTGAGGGAGTGAGTCTGTGTATGAGTGTGTCTGTGTGAGTGAGTGAGTCTGTGTGAGTGAGAGAGTCTTTGTGGGTGAGTGATTCTGTGTGAGTGTGTGAGTGTGTCTCTGTCAGTGATTGATTATGTCTGGATGTTTAAGTCTGTGTGATTGAGAGAGTCTGTGTGTGTGAAAGAGTCTTTGTGGGTGAGTGAGTCTGTGTGAGTGAGTGTTTGGGTTAGTGAGTCTGTGTGAGAGAGTGAGGCTGTGTGGGTGGGTGAGTCTGTGTTGGTGAGGGAGTGAGTCTGTGTGAGTGAGTGAGACTATGTGAATGAGTGTGTCTGTGAGTGAATGAGTGAGTGAGTCTATGTGAGTGAGTGAATGAGTGAGTCTGTGTGAGTGAGTGAGTCTGTGTGAGTGTGTGAGTGAGTGTGAGTCTGTGTGGGTGAGTGAGTCGTTATGAGTGAGTGAGTCTGTGTGGGTGAGTGAATCTGTGTGTCAGTGTGTGAGTCTGTGTGAGTGAGAGAGTCTGTGTGAGTGAGCGAGTCTTTGTGAGTGTGTGACTGAGTGAGTGATTGAGTCTGTTTGAGTGAGTGAGTCTGTGTGTGTGAGTCTCTGTTAGTGAGTGAGTCCATGTGAGTGTGTGAGCGACTTAGCCTGTGTGAGTGAGTGATTCTGTGTGAGTGAGTGAGTAAGTGAGTCCATGTGAGGGAGTGAGTCTGTGTGAGTGAGTGAGTGTGTAGGTGAGTGAGTCTGTGTGAGTGTGTGAGTGAGTGAGTCTGTGTGAGTGTGTGAGGGATTGAGTCTGTGTGAGTGAGTGAGCCCGTGTGAGTGAGTAGCTGTGCATGAATCTATCTGGGTGACTGGGTCTCTGTGGGATAGTGAGTCTGTTTGAGTGAATGAGTCTGTGTGGGTGAGTGAGTGTGTGTGGACAGGTGAGTTTGTGTGAGCAAGTGAGACTATTTGATTGAGTGAGTCTGTGTGGGTGAGGGAGTGAATTTGTGTGAGAGTGTGAGGGAGTGAGTCTGTGTGAGTGAGTGAGCCCATGTGAGTGAGTAGCTGTGCGTGAATCTATTTGGGTGACTGGGTCTGTGTGGGTTAGTGAGTCTGTTTGAGTGAATGAGTCTGTGTGGGTGAGTGAGTTTGTGTGGACAGGTGAGTTTGTGTGATCAAGTGAGACTGCTTGATTGAGTGAGTCTATGTGGGTGAGGGAGTGAATCTGTGTGAGAGTGTGAGGGAGTGAGAGTGCGTGAGTGATTGAGCCCGCATGAGTGAGTAGCTGTGTGTGAATCTGTGTGAGTGAGTGAGTCTGTGTGGGTGAGGGAGTGAATCTGTTTGACTGAGTGAGTCTATGTGACTGAGTTAGTCTGTGTGGATGAGGGAGTGAATCGGTGTGACTGAGTGAGTCTATGTGAGTGAGTTAGTCTGTGTGGGTGAGTGAGTCTGTTTGAGCATGTGAGTGAGTGAGTCTGTGTGAATGGGTGTGTCTGTGTGGGTGAGGGAGTGAGTTTGTGTGAATGTATGAGTGAGTGAGTCAGTGTGGATGAGTGAGTCTGTGTGAGTGAGTGAATGAGTCTATGTGTGAGAGAGCGTGTGGGTGAGTACTTCTATGTGCGTGAGTGAGTGTGGGTGAATGAGTGAGTGATGGAGTGAGTCTGTGTGAGTGTGAGTCTGTGTGAGTGAGTGTGAGTGAATGAGTGAGTGACAGAGTGAGTCTGTGTGAGTGAGTGTTTGGGTGAGTGAGTCTGTGTGAGTGAGTGTGTGAGTCTGTGTGTGAGTGAGTGAGTCTGTGTGAGTGTGAGTCGGTGTGAGCGTGTGAGTGAGTGAGTCTGTATGAGTGAGTGATTCTGTGAGTGTGTGCGTGATTGAGACTGTGTGAGTGTGTGTGAGTGAGTCTGTGTAGGTGAGGGAGTGAGTCTGTGTGTGTGAGTCTGTGTGAGTGAGTGAGTCTGTGTGAGTGAGAGAGTCTTTGTGGGTGCGTGAGTCTGTGTGAGTGTGTGAGTGAGTCTGTGTAAGTGAGTGATTATGTCTGGATGAGTAAGTCTGTGTGAGTGAGTCAGTGTGAGTGTGTGAGTGACTGAGTCTGTGTCAGTGACTGAGTCTGTGTCAGTGACTGAGTCTGTGTGAGTGACTGAGTCTGTGTGAGTGAGTGAGTGAGTCTGTGTGGGTGAGTGAGTCTGTGTGGGTGAGTGAGTCAGTGTGAGTGTGTGAGCTAAGAGAGTGAGTGAGTGAGTCTGTGTGAGTGAGTGAGTCTGTGTGAGTGAATGAGTACGTGTGAGTGAGTGAGTGAGTCTGTGTGAGTGAGAGAGTCTTTGTGGGTGAGTGAGTCTGTGTGACTGTGTGAGTGTGTCTGTGTAAGTGAGTGATTATGTCTGGATGAGTAAGTCTGTGTGAGTGAGAAAGTCTGTGCGAGTGAGAGAGTCTTTGTGGATGAGTAAGTCTGTGTGAGTGAGAGAGTCTGTGTGAGTGTGTGACTGAGTGAGTCTGTGTGAGTGAGTGAGTCTGTGTGAGCATGTGACTGAGTGAGTCTGTGTGGGTGAGGGATTGAGTCTGTCTGGGTGAGGGAGTGTGTCTGTGTGAGTGACTGAGTCTGTGTGAGTGTGTGAGTGAGTGAGTCTGTGTGAGTGAGTGAGTCTGTGTGAGCATGTGACTGAGTGAGTCTGTGTGGGTGAGGGACTGAGTCTGTGTGAGTGAGGGAGTGAGTCTGTGTGAGTGACTGAGTCTGTTTGAGTGTGTGAGTGACTGAGTCTGTGTGAGTGAGTGAGTCTGTGTCGAGGTGTGAGTGAGTGAGTCTATGTGGGTGAGTGAGTCTGTGTGAGTGTGTGAGTGAGTGAGTCTGTGTGAATGAGTGAGTCAGTGTGAGTGTGTGAGCGAGTGAGTGAGTGAGTCTGTGTGGGTGATTGAGTCTATGTGAGTAAGAGTGGTTGAATGAGTGAGTGACGGAGTCAGTCTGTGTGAGTGAGTGAGTCTGTGTGAGTGAGTGTGTGGGTTAGTGAGTCTGTGTGAGAGAGTGAGGCTGTGTGGGTGAGTGAGTCTGTGTTGGTGAGGGAGTGAGTCTGTGTTAGTGAGTCTGTGTGAGTGAGTCTATGTGTGTGAGTGTGAGTCTGAGTGAGTGAAGGAGTCTGTGTGAATGAGGGAGAGTGTATGTGTGGGTGAGTGAGTCTGTGTGAGTGAGTGAGTCGATGTGAATGAGTGTGTCTGTGAGTGAATGAGTGAGTGAGTCCGTGTGAGTGAGTGAGTCTGTGTGGGTGAGTGACTCTGTGTGGGTGAGTGAGTCTGTGTGAGTGTGTGTGAGTGAGTGAGTGAGTCTGTGTGGGTAAGTGAGTCGAAATGAGTGAGTGAGTCTGTATGAGTGAGGGAGTCTGTGTGGGTGAGTGAATCTGTGTGTGTCAGTGAGTGAGTCTGTGTGTGAGTGAGTGAGTCTGTTTGAGTGAGTGAGTGAGTCTGTGTGAGTGAGTGAGTCTCTGTGAGTGAGTGAGTCTGTGTGAGTGAGTGAGTCTGTGTGGGTGAGTGAGTCTTTGTAAGTGTGTGAGTGAGTGAGTCTGTATGGGTGAGTAAGTCTGTGTGTGAGTGAGTCTGTGTGAGTGTGTGACTGAGTGAGTCTGTGTGGGTGAGCGACTGAGTCTGTGTGGGTGAGGGAGTGAGTCTGTGTGAGTGAGTGAGTCTGTGTGAGTGAGTGAGTAAGTGAGTCTGTGTCGAGGTGTGAATCGGTGTGAGTGAGTGCGTCTATGTGGGTGAGTGAGTCTGTGTGTGTGTGAGTGAGTGAGTCTGTGTGAGTGAGTGAGTCTGTGTGGGTGACTGAGTCTGTGTGAGTAAGAGTGGTTGAATGAGTGAGTGACGGAGTGAGTCTGTGTGAGTGAGTGAGTCTGTGTGAGAGAGTGTGTGGGTTAGTGAGTCTGTGTTGGTGAGGGAGTGAGTCTGTGCGAGTGAGTCTTTGTGAGTGAGTGAGTGTGAGTGAGTGAGTCTATGTGTGTGAGTGTGAGTCTGTGTGAGTGAGAGAGTCTGTGTGGGTGAATCAGTCTGTGTGAGTGAGTATGTGTGTGTGAGTGCGAGTGAGTCTGTGTGAGTGTGAGTCTGTGTGAGCATGTGAGTGAGTGAGTCTGTATGAGTGAGTGAGTCTGTGAGTGTGTGAGTGATTGAGACTGTGTGAGTGTGTGAGTGAGTGAGTCTGTGTAGGTGAGGGAGTGAGTCTGTGTGTGAGTGTGTCTGTGTGAGTGAGTGAGCCTGTGTAGGTGAGGGAGTGAGTCTGTGTGTGAGTGTGTCTGTGTGAGTGAGTGAGTCTGTGTGTGTGAGTGCGAGTGAGTCTGTGTGAGTGTGAGTCTGTGTGAGCGTGTGAGTGAGTGAGTCTGTGTGAGTGAGTGAGTGAGTCTGTGAGTGTGTGAGTGATTGAGACTGTGTGAATGTGTGCGTGAGTGAGTCTGTGTAGGTGATGGAGTGAGTCTGTGTGTGAGTGTGTCTGTGTGAGTGAGTGAGTCTGTGTGAGTGAGAGTGTCTTTGTGGGTGAGTGAGTCTGTGTGAGTGTGTGAGTGAGTCTGTGTAAGTGAGTGATTATGTCTGGATGAGTAAGTCTGTGTGAGTGAGTCAGTGTGAGTGTGTGAGTGACTGAGTCTGTGTCAGTGACTGAGTCTGTGTCAGTGACTGAGTCTGTGTGAGTGACTGAGTCTGTGTGAGTGAGTGAGTGAGTCTGTGTGGGTGAGTGAGTCTGTGTGGGTGAGTGAGTCAGTGTGAGTGTGTGAGCTAAGAGAGTGAGTGAGTAAGTCTGTGTGAGTGAGTGAGTCTGTGTGAGTGAATGAGTACGTGTGAGTGAGTGAGTGAGTCTGTGTGAGTGAGAGAGTCTTTGTGGGTGAGTGAGTCTGTGTGACTGTGTGTGTGTCTGTGTAAGTGAGTGATTATGTCTGGATGAGTAAGTCTGTGTGAGTGAGAAAGTCTGTGCGAGTGAGAGAGTCTTTGTGGATGAGTAAGTCTGTGTGAGTGAGAGAGTCTGTGTGAGTGTGTGACTGAGTGAGTCTGTGTGAGTGAGTGAGTCTGTGTGAGCATGTGACTGAGTGAGTCTGTGTGGGTGAGGGATTGAGTCTGTCTGGGTGAGGGAGTGTGTCTGTGTGAGTGACTGAGTCTGTGTGAGTGTGTGAGTGAGTGAGTCTGTGTGAGTGAGTGAGTCTGTGTGAGCATGTGACTGAGTGAGTCTGTGTGGGTGAGGGACTGAGTCTGTGTGAGTGAGGGAGTGAGTCTGTGTGAGTGACTGAGTCTGTTTGAGTGTGTGAGTGACTGAGTCTGTGTGAGTGAGTGAGTCTGTGTCGAGGTGTGAGTGAGTGAGTCTATGTGGGTGAGTGAGTCTGTGTGAGTGTGTGAGTGAGTGAGTCTGTGTGAATGAGTGAGTCAGTGTGAGTGTGTGAGCGAGTGAGTGAGTGAGTCTGTGTGGGTGATTGAGTCTATGTGAGTAAGAGTGGTTGAATGAGTGAGTGACGGAGTCAGTCTGTGTGAGTGAGTGAGTCTGTGTGAGTGAGTGTGTGGGTTAGTGAGTCTGTGTGAGAGAGTGAGGCTGTGTGGGTGAGTGAGTCTGTGTTGGTGAGGGAGTGAGTCTGTGTTAGTGAGTCTGTGTGAGTGAGTCTATGTGTGTGAGTGTGAGTCTGAGTGAGTGAAGGAGTCTGTGTGAATGAGGGAGAGTGTATGTGTGGGTGAGTGAGTCTGTGTGAGTGAGTGAGTCGATGTGAATGAGTGTGTCTGTGAGTGAATGAGTGAGTGAGTCCGTGTGAGTGAGTGAGTCTGTGTGGGTGAGTGACTCTGTGTGGGTGAGTGAGTCTGTGTGAGTGTGTGTGAGTGAGTGAGTGAGTCTGTGTGGGTAAGTGAGTCGAAATGAGTGAGTGAGTCTGTATGAGTGAGGGAGTCTGTGTGGGTGAGTGAATCTGTGTGTGTCAGTGAGTGAGTCTGTGTGTGAGTGAGTCTGTTTGAGTGAGTGAGTGAGTCTGTGTGAGTGAGTGAGTCTCTGTGAGTGAGTGAGTCTGTGTGAGTGAGTGAGTCTGTGTGGGTGAGTGAGTCTTTGTAAGTGTGTGAGTGAGTGAGTCTGTATGGGTGAGTAAGTCTGTGTGTGAGTGAGTCTGTGTGAGTGTGTGACTGAGTGAGTCTGTGTGGGTGAGCGACTGAGTCTGTGTGGGTGAGGGAGTGAGTCTGTGTGAGTGAGTGAGTCTGTGTGAGTGAGTGAGTAAGTGAGTCTGTGTCGAGGTGTGAATCGGTGTGAGTGAGTGCGTCTATGTGGGTGAGTGAGTCTGTGTGTGTGTGAGTGAGTGAGTCTGTGTGAGTGAGTGAGTCTGTGTGGGTGACTGAGTCTGTGTGAGTAAGAGTGGTTGAATGAGTGAGTGACGGAGTGAGTCTGTGTGAGTGAGTGAGTCTGTGTGAGAGAGTGTGTGGGTTAGTGAGTCTGTGTTGGTGAGGGAGTGAGTCTGTGCGAGTGAGTCTTTGTGAGTGAGTGAGTGTGAGTGAGTGAGTCTATGTGTGTGAGTGTGAGTCTGTGTGAGTGAGAGAGTCTGTGTGGGTGAATCAGTCTGTGTGAGTGAGTATGTGTGTGTGAGTGCGAGTGAGTCTGTGTGAGTGTGAGTCTGTGTGAGCATGTGAGTGAGTGAGTCTGTATGAGTGAGTGAGTCTGTGAGTGTGTGAGTGATTGAGACTGTGTGAGTGTGTGAGTGAGTGAGTCTGTGTAGGTGAGGGAGTGAGTCTGTGTGTGAGTGTGTCTGTGTGAGTGAGTGAGCCTGTGTAGGTGAGGGAGTGAGTCTGTGTGTGAGTGTGTCTGTGTGAGTGAGTGAGTCTGTGTGTGTGAGTGCGAGTGAGTCTGTGTGAGTGTGAGTCTGTGTGAGCGTGTGAGTGAGTGAGTCTGTGTGAGTGAGTGAGTGAGTCTGTGAGTGTGTGAGTGATTGAGACTGTGTGAATGTGTGCGTGAGTGAGTCTGTGTAGGTGATGGAGTGAGTCTGTGTGTGAGTGTGTCTGTGTGAGTGAGTGAGTCTGTGTGAGTGAGAGTGTCTTTGTGGGTGAGTGAGTCTGTGTGAGTGTGTGAGGTTGTCTGTGTAAGTGAGTGATTATGTCTGGATGAGTAAGTCTGTGTGAGTGAGAGAGTCTGTGTGAGTGAGAGAGTCTGTGTGAGTGAGAGCCTTTGTGGGTGAGTGAGTCTGTGTGAGTGTGTCTGTGTGAGTGAGTATGTCTGGATGAGTAAGTCTGTGTGAGTCAGTGAGTCTATGTGAGTGTGTGACTGAGTGAGTCTGTGTGAGTGAGAGAGTCTGTGTGAGCATGTGACTGAGTGGGTGAGGGACTGAGTCTGTGTGGGTGAGGGAGTGAGTCTGTGTGAGTGAGTGAGTCTGTGTGAGTGTGTGAGTGACTGAGTCTGTGTGAGTGACTGAGTCTGTTTGAGTGTGTGAGTGACTGAGTCTGTGTGAGTGAGTGAGTCTGTGTCGAGGTGTGAATCAGTGTGAGTGAGTGAGTCTATGTGGGTGAGTGAGTCTGTGTGAGTGTGTGAGTGAGTGAGTCTGTGTGAATGAGTGAGTCAGTGTGAGTGTGTGAGCGAGTGAGTGAGTGAGTCTGTGTGGGTGATTGAGTCTATGTGAGTAAGAGTGGTTGAATGAGTGAGTGACGGAGTCAGTCTGTGTGAGTGAGTGAGTCTGTGTGAGTGAGTGTGTGGGTTAGTGATTCTGTGTGAGAGAGTGAGGCTGTGTGGGTGAGTGAGTCTGTGTTGGTGAGGGAGTGAGTCTGTGTTAGTGAGTCTGTGTGAGTGAGTCTATGTGTGTGAGTGTGAGTCTGAGTGAGTGAAGGAGTCTGTGTGAATGAGGGAGAGTGTATGTGTGGGTGAGTGAGTCTGTGTGAGTGAGTGAGTCGATGTGAATGAGTGTGTCTGTGAGTGAATGAGTGAGTGAGTCCGTGTGAGTGAGTGAGTCTGTGTGGGTGAGTGACTCTGTGTGGGTGAGTGAGTCTGTGTGAGTGTGTGTGAGTGAGTGAGTGAGTCTGTGTGGGTAAGTGAGTCGAAATGAGTGAGTGAGTCTGTATGAGTGAGGGAGTCTGTGTGGGTGAGTGAATCTGTGTGTGTCAGTGAGTGAGTCTGTGTGTGAGTGAGTGAGTCTGTTTGAGTGAGTGAGTGAGTGAGTCTGTGTAGGTGAGGGAGTGAGTCTGTGTGTGAGTGTGTCTGTGTGAGTGAGTGAGCCTGTGTAGGTGAGGGAGTGAGTCTGTGTGTGAGTGTGTCTGTGTGAGTGAGTGAGTCTGTGTGTGTGAGTGCGAGTGAGTCTGTGTGAGTGTGAGTCTGTGTGAGCGTGTGAGTGAGTGAGTCTGTGTGAGAGGGTGAGTGAGTCTGTGAGTGTTTGAGTGATTGAGACTGTGTGAATGTGTGCGTGAGTGAGTCTGTGTAGGTGATGGAGTGAGTCTGTGTGTGAGTGTGTCTGTGTGAGTGAGTGAGTCTGTGTGAGTGAGAGTGTCTTTGTGGGTGAGTGAGTCTGTGTGAGTGTGTGAGGTTGTCTGTGTAAGTGAGTGATTATGTCTGGATGAGTAAGTCTGTGTGAGTGAGAGAGTCTGTGTGAGTGAGAGAGTCTGTGTGAGTGAGAGCCTTTGTGGGTGAGTGAGTCTGTGTGAGTGTGTCTGTGTGAGTGAGTATGTCTGGATGAGTAAGTCTGTGTGAGTCAGTGAGTCTATGTGAGTGTGTGACTGAGTGAGTCTGTGTGAGTGAGAGAGTCTGTGTGAGCATGTGACTGAGTGGGTGAGGGACTGAGTCTGTGTGGGTGAGGGAGTGAGTCTGTGTGAGTGAGTGAGTCTGTGTGAGTGTGTGAGTGACTGAGTCTGTGTGAGTGACTGAGTCTGTGTGAGTGTGTGAGTGAGTGAGTCTATGTGTCTGAGTGTGAGGCTGAGTGAGTGAGGGAGTCTGTGTGAATGAGTGAGCGAGTCTGTGTGAGTGAGTGAGTCTGTGTGATTGAGTGACTCTATGTGAATGAGTGTGTCTGTGAGTGAATGAGTGAGTGAGCCCGTGTGAGTGAGTGAGTGAGTGAGGCTGTGTGAGTGAGTAAGTCTGTGTGGGTGAGTGAGTTTGATGTGGGTGAGTGAGTCTGTGTGAGTGTGTGAGTGAGTGAGTGAGGCTGTGTGAGTGAGTGAGTTTGACGTGGGTGAGTGAGTCTGTGTGAGTGTGTGGGTGAGTGAGTTAGTCTGTGTGTGTGAGTGAGTTGATATGAGTGATTGAGTCTGTATGAGTGAAGGAGTCTGTGTGGGTGAGTTAATCTGTGTGTGTCAGTGAGTGAGTCTGTGTGAGTGAGAAAGTCTGTGTGGGTGAGTAAGTCTCTGTGAGTGAGTCTGTGTGAGTGAGGGAGTGAGTCGGTTTGACTGAGTGAGTGAGTCTGTGTGAGTGAGTGAGTCTCTGTGAGTGAGTGAGTCTGTGTGAGTGTGTGAGGGACTTTGGGTGTGTGAGTCTGTGTGAGTGTGTGAGTGAGTCCATGTGTGGGAGTGAGTCTATGTGAGTGTGAGTGAGTGCATCTCTGTGAGGGTGTGAGGGAGTGAGTCTGTGTAAGTGAGTGAGCCCGAGTGAATGACTAGCTGTGCGTGAATCTGTTTGGGTGAATGAGTCTGTGTGGGTGAGTGAGTTTGTGTGTACGGGTGAGTTTGTGTGAGCAAGTGAGACAGTTTGAGTGAGTGAGTCTGTGTGGGTGAGGGAGTGAATCTGTGTGAGAGTGTGAGGGAGTGAGAATGTGTGAGGGAGTGAGCCCGCATGAGTGAGTAGCTGTGTGTGAATCTGTGTGAGTGAGTGAGTCTGTGTGTGTGAGTCAGTGAGTAGGTCTGTGTGAGTGTGAGTCTGTGTGAGCATGTGAGTGAGTCTGTATGAGTGAGTGAGTCTGTGAGTGTGTGAGTGATTAGGTCTGTGTGAGTGTGTGAGTGAGTGAGTCTGTGTGAGTGAGTGAGTCAGTGTGAGTGTGTGAGTGAGTGAGTGAGTCTGTGTGGGTGACTGACTATGTGAGTAAGAGTGGTTGAATGAGTGAGTGACGGAGTGAGTCTGTGTGAGTGAGTGAGTCTGTGTGAGTGAGTGTGTGGGTTAGTGAGTCTGTGTGAGAGAGTGAGGCTGTGTGGGTGAGTGAGTCTGTGTTGGTGAGAGAGTGAGTCTGTGTTAGTGAGTCTGTGTGAGTGAGTGAGTGTGAGTGAGTTAGTCTATGTGTGTGAGTGTGAGTCTGAGTGAGTGAGGGAGTCTGTGTGAATGAGGGAGAGTGACTGTGGGTGAGTGAGTCTGTGTGAGTGAGTGAGTCTATGTGAATGAGTGTGTCTGTGAGTGAATGAGTGAGTGAGTCTGTGTGGGTGAGTGAGTCTGTGTGGGTGAGTGAGTCTGTGTGGGTGAGTGACTCTGTGTGGGTGAGTGAGTCTGTGTGAGTGTGTGAGTGTGTGAGTGAGCGAGTCTGTGTGGGTGAGTGAGTCGAAATAAGTGAGTGAGTCTGTATGAGTGAGGGAGTCTGTGTGGGTGAGTGAATCTGTGTGTGTCAGTGAGTGAGTCTGTGTGAGTGAGTGAGTTTGTTTGAGTGAGTGAGTGAGTCTGTGTGAGTGAGTGAGTCGCTGTGAGTGAGTGAGTCGCTGTGAGTGAGTGAGTCTGTGTGAGTGAGTGAGTCTGTGTGGGTGAGTGAGTCTGTGTGGGTGAGTGAGTCTTTGTAAGTGTGTGAGTGAGTGAGTGAGTCTGTATGGGTGAGTGAGTTTTTGTAAGTGCGTGAGTGTGAGTGAGTCTGTGTGAGTGAGAGAGTCTTTGTGGGTGTGAGTCTGTGTGAGTGTGTGAGTGTGTCTGTGTAAGTGAGTGATTATGTCTGGATGAGTAAGTCTGTGTGAGTGAGAGAGTCTGTGTGAGTGAGAGAGTCTTTGTGGGTGAGTGAGTCTGTGTGAGTGTGTCTGTGTAAGTGAGTGAGAATGTCTGGATGAGTAAGTCTGTGTGTGAGTGAGTCTGTGTGAGTGTGTGACTGAGTGAGTCTGTGTGAGTGAGTGAGTCTGTGTGAGCATGTGACTGAGTGAGTCTGTGTGGGTGAGGGAGTGAGTCTGTGTGAGTGAGTGAGTCTGTGTGAGTGTGTGAGTGACTGAGTCTGTGTGAGTGAGTGAGTCTGGGTGAGAGTGTGAGTGAGTGAGTCTGTGTCGAGGTGTGAATCGGTATGAGTGAGTGAGTCTATGTGGGTGAGTGAGTCTCTGAGAGTGTGTGAGTGAGTGAGTGAGTCTGTGTGGGTGAGTGAGTCTGTGTTGGTGAGGGAGTGAGTCTGTGCGAGTGAGTCTTTGTGAGTGAGTGAGTGTGAGTGAGTGAGTATGTGTGTGAATGTGACTCTGAGTGAGTGAGGGAGTCTGTGTGAATGAGTGAGTCGATGTGAATGAGTGTGTCTGTGAGTGAATGAGTGAGTGAGTCTGTGTGAGTGAGTAAGTAAGTGAGTCTGTGTGAGTCAGTGAATCTGTGTGAGTGAGTCTGTGTGAGTGTGTGAGCAAGTGAGTGAGTGAGTGAGTCTGTGTGGGTGACTGAGTCGATATGAGTGAGTGAGTCTGTATGAGTGAGGGAGTCTGTGTGGGTGAGTGAATCTGTGTGAATGTGTGAGCGAGTGAGTGAGTGAGTGAGTCTGTGTGGGTGATTGAGTCTGTGCGAGTAAGTGTGGTTGAATGAGTGAGTGACGGAGTGAGTCGTGTGAGTGAGTGTGTCTGTGTGAGTGAGTGTGTGGGTTAGTGAGTCTGTGTGAGAGAGTGAGGCTGTGTGGGTGAGTGAGTCTGTGTTGGTGAGGGAGTGAGTCTGTGTGAGTGAGTCTGTGTGAGTGAGTGAGTGTGAGTGAGTGAGTCTATGTGTGTGAGTGTGAGTCTGAGTGAGTGAGGGAGTCTGTGTGAATGAGGGAGAGTGTCTGTGTGGGTGAGTGAGTCTGTGTGAGTGAGTGAGTATATGTGAATAAGTGTGTCTGTGAGTGAATGAGTGAGTGAGTCTGTGTGCGTGAGTGAGTCTGTGTGGGTGAGTGACTCTGTGTGGGTGAGTGACTCTGTGTGGGTGAGTGAGTCAGTGTGAGTGTGAGAGTAAGTGAGTGAGTGAGTCTGTGTGGATGAGTGTGTCGATATGAGTGAGTGAGTCTGTATGAGTGAGGGAGTCTGTGTGATTGAGGGTGCGTGTCTGTGTGGGTGAATGGGTCTGTGTGAGCGAGTGAGTCTGTGTGGGTGAGTGAATCTGTGTGTGTCAGTGAGTGAGTCTGTGTGAGTGAGAGAGTCTGTGTGGGTGAGTGAGTCGCTGTGAGTGAGTCTGTTTGAGTGAGTGAGTGAGTCTGTGTGGGTGAGTGAGTCTATGTGAGTGAGTCTGTGTGGTGAGTGAGTGAGTGTGTGAGTGAGTGAATCTCTGTCAGTGAGTGAGACTGTGTGAGTGTGTGAGGGAGTTAATCTGTGTGAGGGAGTGAGTCTGTGTGAGTGAGTGAGTCCATGTGAGTGAGTGAGTCTGTGTGAGTGAGTGAGTGAGTCTATGTGAGTGAGTGAGTCTGTGTGGGTGAGTGACTCTGTGTGGGTGAGTGAGTCTGTGTGATTGTGAGAGTGAGTGAGTGAGTGAGTCTGTGTGGATGAGTGAAACTGTGTGTGTCAGTGAGTGAGCCTGTGTTAGTGAGTGAGTCTGTGTGGGTGAGTGAGTCTCTGTGAGTGAGTCTGTGTGGTGAGGGAGTTAGTCTGTGTCTGTGAGTGAGTCTCTGTCAGTGAGTGAGTCTGTGTGAGTGTGTAAGGGAGTTAATCTGTGTGAGGGAGTGAGTTTGTGAGTGAGTGAGTGAGTCCATGTGAGGGAGTGAGTCTGTGAGAGTGAGTGAGTGTGTAGGTGAGGGAGTGAGTCTGTGTGAGTGTGTGAGTGAGTGAGTCTGTGTGAGTGTGTGAGGGAGTGAGTCTGTGTGAGTGAGTGAGCCCGTGTGAGTGAGTAGCTGTGCGTGAATCTGTTTGGGTGAGTGGGTCTGTGTGGGTGAGTGAGTCTGTGTGAGTGAATGAGTCTGTGTGGGTGAGTGAGTGTGTGTGTACGGGTGAGTTTGTGTGAGCAAGTGAGACAGTTTGAGTGAGTGAGTCTGTGTGGGTGAGGGAGTGAATCTGTGTGAGAGTGTGAGGGAGTGAGAATGTGTGAGTGAGTGAGCCCGCATGAGTGAGTAGCTGTGTGTGAATCTGTGTGAGTGAGTGAGTCTGTGTGGGTGAGGGAGTGAATCTGTGTGACTGAGTGCGTCTACGTGAGTGAGTTAGTCTGTGTGGTTGAGTGAGTCTGTTTGAGCATGTGAGTGAGTGAGTCTGTGTGAATGGGTGTGTCTATGTGGGTGAGGGAGTGAGTCTGTGTGAATGTATGAGTGAGTGAGTCAGTGTGGATGAGTGAGTCTGTGTGAGTGAGTGAATGGGTCTATGTGTGAGAGAGCGTGTGGGTGAGTGATTCTATGTGAGTGAGTCTGTGTGGGTGAATGAGTGAGTGACGGAGTGAGTCTGTGTGAGTGAGTGAGTCTGTGTGTGGGTGAGTCTGTGTGAGTGAGTGTGTGATTGAGAGAGTCTGTGTGAGTGTGTGATTGTGGGTGAGTCAGCCTGTGTGTAAGTGAGTGAGTGTGTGAGTCTGCGTGAGTAAGTCTGTGTGAGAGGGGGAGTCTGTGTTAGTGCGTCTGTGTGAGTGAGTGTGTGTGGGTGAGTGAGTGTGTGTGAGTGGGTGAGTCTGTGTGAGCGAGTGAGACTGTGTGGATGAGTGAGTCTGTGTGGGTGAGGGAGTGAATGTGTGAGTGTGAGTCTATGTGAATGAGTGAGTCTGTGTGCGTGAGTGAGTCTGTTTGAGAGTCTGAATGAGTGAGTCTGTGTGAATGGGTGAGTCTGTGTGGGTGAGAGAGTGAATATGTGTGGGTGAGCCTGTGTGAGTATATGAATGAGTCTGTGTGAGTGTATGAGTGAGTCTGTGTGATTGAGTGAGTCTGTGTGTGTGAGTGTGAGTGAATGAGTGAGTGACAGAGTGAGTCTGTGTGAGTGAGTGTGTGGGTGAGTGAGTCTGTGTGAGTGAGAGTGAGTCCGTGTGTGTGTGTGAATGAGTCTGTGTGCGTGAGTGAGTCTGTGTGAGTGAGTCTTTGTGAGTGAGTGAGTCTGTGTGAGTTAGTCTGTCTGGGTGAGTGGGACTGTTTGAGCTTGTGAGTGAGTGAGTCTGTTAGTGAGTGATTCTGTGTGAATGGGTGAGTCTGTGTGGGTGAGGGAGTGAGTCTGTGTGAGTGAGTACATAAGTCTGAGTGTATGAGTGAGTGAGTCTGTGTGGATGAGTGAGTTTGTGTGATTGAATGAGTCTGTGTGTGTCTGTGAGTGTGTGTGAGTGAGTCTGTGTGTGTGTGTGAGTGAGTCTTTGTGAGTGAGAGAGTCTGTGTGAGTGTGTGAATGAGTGAGTGACAGAGTGAGTCTGTGTGAGTGAGTGTGTGGGTGAGTGAGTCTTTGTGAGTGAGAGAGTCTGTGTGAGTGAGTGAGTCTGTGTGAGTGAGTCTGTGTGAGTGAGTGAGTCTGTGTGAATCTGAGTGAGTGAGTCTGTGTGAGATAGTCTGTCTGGGTGAGTGGGACTGTTTGAGCTTGTGAGTTTGTGAGTCTGTGTGAGTGATTCTGTGTGAGTGAGTGAGTGTGGGTGAATGAGTGAGTGACGGAGTGAGTCTGTGTGAGTGAGTGAGTGCGTGAGTGGGTGTGTTGGTGAGTGAGTCTGTGTGTGAGTGTGGGTGAGTAAGTCTGTGTGTAAGTGAGTGAGTGTGTGAGTCTATGTGAGCGAGTCTGTGTGAGAGAGTCTGTGAGTGAGTCTGTGTGAGTCTGAGTGAGCGAGTCTGAGTATGTGAGTCTGTGTGAGTGTGTGAGTGTGGGTGAATGAGTGGGTGATGGAGTGAGTCTGTGTGATTGAGTGAGTGAATGAGTCTGTGTGAGTGAATGGGGCTGTGTGAGTGAGAGTCT
Source organism: Carcharodon carcharias (assembly GCF_017639515.1). NCBI lineage: Eukaryota > Metazoa > Chordata > Chondrichthyes > Lamniformes > Lamnidae > Carcharodon > Carcharodon carcharias. The sequence goes on along the minus strand of NC_054470.1, from coordinate 121,141,926 downwards.
GTGTGAATGAGTGAGTGCGAGTGAGAGAGTCTGTCTGAGTGAGAGAGTCTATGTGAGTGAATGGGCCTGTGTGAGTGAGTCTGTGTGAGTGAGTATTAGTGAGTGAGTGTGAGTGAGAGAGTCTGTGTGAGTTAGTCAGTATCAGTGAATGAGTCTGTGTGAGTGAGTGAATGAGTGAGTGAGCAAGAACTTTGAGACTGGGAGTGAGCCAGACACACACTCACACACACACACACACCCTTCCTCTCCTCCTCCTCTCCTCCTCCTCCCTTCCCAAAAACCTAACCACACACCGAGCCAGGAGCGGCTGAAAGGCAACCTGCTTCCGACCCCCACTTTCATATGAATTCCACCAGAGCCAGCACAGCATGTGCTCCACCAGAGTTGAATGCAAGATCAGTGTTAGTTAAACCCAACTCCTTTGCTCAACCCTGGTCCTATCTTTTCCGTGGTGACCAGGAGTTGGGGCCCAGTCCGTCTCTCTAGCTCTGCTTCTAAAGTAGTTTCATTGGTTAGCTCTGCTGCTTGGCACTTTTTAATGGTCATTTTTATTAATTACTCTTATTAAAAAATTGTTCTTTAATTTAAATGCAATGTTTGCTTTGACATTGACTTTTTAAAAAATTCATGTTTAATGTTGTGCCAGGCCTTATCTTCCTGAAATTTACTCATCGGCTCCTGAGTGAGAAAAAAAGCGAAATGTGGCCCCTCACATGAAAAGGTTGGACAAGCCTGTTTCCATATCTGCATCCTAATGTCACATCTCTCTGCCATTTTCATATTGTTTTTTCATTGCTGTCTCCTCCTCTACACCTGTTCCTTCACTTTTCATCTGCTTCTCTCTTTCAAAATGTGGAAAATCAATATTTGAGTATGTTCAAGTCGGAAATCAGTAGCTTCCTGGATGTGTGGATAGTGCAGGAAAGTGGCATTGAGGTAGATGACCAGCCATGATTTAATTGAATGGCGCGATGGGCTGAATGGCAATGGCCTACTCTGGCTCCTATATTCCCTTTTGCATCACTTTCTCAGTCTCTGTCATCTTCTGCTTTTCTCATTTTTTTTTCTTTCCCTTTGGTTGGGAGGTGATGGTGAGTGTGGTCTTGTGTCATGGGAAGAGCAGCGAATACTGGCTGTAGACTGTATTTTCCAATGGAGGTTAGCTCTTGGTGCCTCCTTCACCTCATCATATGGGATTTCACCCCCTGAAACACAAATAGTAAATACCTGGTGGGAAAAGGTGAGTCTTCTGCCTGCTTGGCTCTTGTGTCAAAAGGATGCATCTGAAGAGGTTGCCTGGAATTCTAGTCAATATATCATTATGACGGAAGTAGAGAGGGTTTTAAACTGAATAGTGGGGTCAAAGGATCAAATTTGGGAAGATGTGGTAAACCAAAGAGTAGAGACAAGGCAACAGAGACAGGTATTAATATGGGAAATGAGAAACAGACTGTGACAGACTTCAGCTTGCTAACTGACAGCTTAAGATCCCAGATGGTTCCCAAGGGCAATCTCAAGAGAAATTATCTGCTTTCATAATGTTCTCCTAAGACTTCCATTAGAGCTGAAGAAATTTTTAGAACATATTCTCTAGTGTAGGATGGACCTCTGGAACCCCATTTGGATATGCTATTGATTAGGGACAGGTATAGAGTCCTGAGATTGGAAAACCAGGAGTTCATTTTCACTGCAATCATGCTTCAGGAGAGGTCCATCAGAACGTCAACCCCTCTGATGGCTTAACACGCTTTTTGAGATTTATAGAAGACTAAACAAAATCTACAATTGTGTGCTATGTCATTTTTTTTCTCCCTCAGACATTCACAGCACAGCATGCAGTGCACCCACTTTTAAAACACTCAATATAACCTTTATTTGAACAAAGCTTTTCAAATTCATCTCCTAGATTTTCTTCTAGGGCTTTCGAAAAATGCTTGAGTAGAAAATTTTAAAAATTAAAGCCAAGTCTTCCAGTTCAGCTAACTGAATGGTGAGAATATCCCAGAACATTGGATACACTCCCCAACTAGTAGAACTAGTTTGAGGGGCTGAATGGCCTACCCCTCTTCCTATGTTCCTATTGGAATCAGCAAACAGAATCACAACTTTTGGCAGAAATACCAACTGACTTTTCAAGACAGAAACCTTTGAGTAAAGACTGTAAGATGGAACCCAATGTATATGTTTAAGTTAATTCATTTTATTGTGAAATGTCTAACTTTTAATTGGAGTTACATAACTATTTTAGACATTAGGAATTTAAGTTACTGAGAAAAAAATGGAATAAAATATTCTGAAAGCATTTGATTGTGGGAACATGGTGCCCAGATTTTACCATCAGAGTGAAGAGTTTCCATATGTTTCCCATAACAGGATTTCATAGCATAGGATGTCATGGCAAAAATAAGAAAGAGATGTGGGAAGATTTATAATATTTTCTATATATATTATAGATATGTGCATATATACTCAATTAAGAACTGATTTGAGGATTGCCAAAATTACAATTTTGGGGAATATCTGTGTTGAATTCTTCTATAGCCTTTCAACCCAATATGACTTATTATAAAAGCAAAATACTGCGGATGCTGGAAATCTGAAACAAAACAGAAAATGCTGGAAAAACTCAGCAGGTCTAACAGCATCTGTGGAGAGAAAAAAAACAGGGTTAATGTTTCAAGTCCGTATGACTCTGAAGAAGAATCACAAGGATGCGAATCGTAAACTCTGTTTTTCTCTTCACAGGAGCTGTTAGACCCTCTGAGTTTTTCCAGCATTTTCTGTTTTTGTGTCATTATTTACTAGCCCAGCATGGATCAGAAATTGTTATCAAGCCATGGAGCTGAACGCTTGTAACGGAAGAGTTTGCAACCTTCATAGACTGCAGGTAGACATCATTGTAGTCAATATTCCTAAACACTTATTGACTTGTTGGGAGAAGGAAAGAATTTAAATTCAGATAGCACCTTGCACTATTTTAAGATAGCCCAAAGCACTTAACAGCCAATGAGATATTTTGAAGTGTCATCACAGTTGTAGGGGCAATTTTTCAAATAATAAACCAAGGCTTTTTTCCACCTATTTTACAGGAGCTTTGCAACATGAGTGTCTGGCATTCCAATTTACCGTAGACAGTTGCCAGCTGGGACTAATTAATGGGCAGTGTTGAAGGCTTTTTTCTCAAACATGACAGATCTTCCGCAGTCACATGGATCATTTTAATCCAAATGTGTAATAAATATATGTAAACAATATGTGGGAGGGTGTGGCATTTGTATATATTTATGCACTGCACTCTTCCCAGACAGCTAATGCATGGTAACCATGAGATAGGGTATAAAAACAGTTTATATCCCTGCTGGTTTACTGTATCCCTTTCAGCTGTGATATTTTCGTGGACAACGCGAATTGTGTTTGTCCGACCGCTCCGAAGTGGCTTTAACTCGAGGACTTTGTTGTAATCCCTACAACAGACATCATCACACACAGCGGATGGCAAAACAGGTCGCCCCAAATAACCCCGTTAATTAACCATCAAAAAATTACAAAGGTAAATAGTGAAATAAAAAAACAATTAAAAACATCACCCTCTGACACAAAAACTGCAAATCGAAGTTCACTTCTATCTGAGCTCCATTGCCCGCTGCAGTTCAGACCGTTGAATTAATTTAAATGTGGGATCTCCGCTCAACAGGGGCATCGCGGTAATTTAGGCCAAATCTGGGAACTGAATGCACACACTTCCATGCTTTTGGATCATTTAGTTGGGTGTTATAATAAAGTCACCATTTTTGTCCGCGAAAGACGAATGGAAGTATAAAAACCAGGCTCGAGTGGAGAGCGCTGGTCAGTGCAGCTGCTCATCCCGAAGTTTGTCCTTTGCTGCATCACTTATATCAGCAGAAAGTCCAACAATTAGAAAGGGATTAGCGAAGTGACTGTTGTTTTTACAACTGTTTCCATTTCGGGTGTTAACGGATTACTTTGATTTTTTTAAAAACTGTTTCCGAATGGTTAATTTCGGGAATTCAAACCCTCACCTTAAACTTTATGAATTTAGATTTCGGGCGGGGTTACTTTTTATCGGGATTCTTTCAGAAAAAAATCTTGGAAACTCATGTTCGGGCAGCGCCCTCAGTCTCTCTCTCTCTCCCCATCGAGAGATAAATAAATAAACCGATGAACTAAATTTCAGATCCAGAGGATTATAATTTAACCTTTTTATTACACCCGATGGGAGTAAGAATGCAGCCAGCACTGGGTGTTATATTGTGACGCCCGGCTTACTTTTGGTTTTAATAAGAGAAAACTCACCTGCCGAGAATATATCCCCTTTCAGGGACAATTTTCTTATTAATGACGGGACGAACTGTAGCGAATCTTGGATCAATTAGATGTCCTGGTGCTGAATTTTATCCCACTTGTTACTGTTGTCAGAGTACTTTGGGTTGTACTTTATACAGGCACACATTTCTATCGCAATGATCCGGATCAAAATAATATATTTTCTTACTAAATCATCCCACCTGCTTTTTTATTTATTTTTTGTCTTTGTTTTCTGCCATTTCATTACCACCGTGTTGTGTTTCTCTGCTTTCTAAAGACTGGTTTACCTTCCCCAACACAATCACCCTCACCTTTTTGGTTGCAATCTCTGTTTTGTGTATTTTGTTCGCCTTTTTTTTTAGATTTTCTTTGCAGTGGAAAGTTGGTTCTACAAGATTCTCGCTGGAATAACGGAGCCAGGTTTATTGACACCAATGGCCCAAGCCCACCATTCTCCTGAATCCTAACTAAAATAATGCAAATATATATTTTTCCTTTTGCATTTCTGCATGCTTTTCAATTTCTCGTTAACACTTTCATTTTTAACTTCTTTATACTTTTTAATGTCACTTCTATTTCCGTTTTAATTTCCACATTATGCCTCATTTTAATCTTCTAAATTTTACACATTTCCAATTATTATTACATCCTTCCTTGATGTTTCATTTTTCTCGCACCTCCATCTTTCTATTTTACTTCTTTACATAAACGTGTTCCCCGCCCCGCCTTCTTTTAATTCCAGTTTCCACATTCCTTCTTTCTCTCCCTGAGTGAGTTTGCCCTTAGTCTTCATTTAAAAATTCTTCGCCTTGTAAATTCCTGGGCGAATTGTCCTCTCCTCCTCGAGTGTAAATCACCACCTGAACGGAGCGAATGGACAGAAATCAGACAGGGACGAATGCAGCCACAAGGCTTTCCACCTGATAATTTTTGACCACGTTAAATGAGCAAGGATTAGATAAGATTCAGCATGGGTCTGTGATCCAGCACCAGGCTTGGGACTCGACCCGAGCAAGCCTTCATTGCACCAACAGAAAGCCATCTCTCCCAGCTCGTTAACTTTCTGCTTGTTACGTTTCACTCGTCTTTTTTTTAACTTTTCTAGATGACCTCATTGTATATTGTTTTATTGTATTTCCTTTCACCCCCGTCTCAATTCTTCCACTCCTTTCTGTTTTTATTTCGTTACTGTCTCTTTACAACACCATCTGATTTACCTTCTCTTGATTTATTTCTGTTACATTTTAGGGATGGTTATTGCTCCCTCTTACGGGCGCTAACTTGTGTTGTAGTTCGCCCATTCTGATACTGAATGTGCCAACACTGTACCAGGAGCCTATGTCAGTTGTGCTGTGGGTACATTTCAATGTGTGTGTGTTGTGTGCGGATTGAGTGCGTTTCCCGCTGCGTAAAAGCTTATTCTGTTTGAAGAAAGTATGGTTAATAATATGAGAGCGAGTGTTGCGTAAATATTCAGGTGGTAGGGTTGTGTGTGTGTGCATGTTTGGATTAAAAGGATTGGGCGTGGTGTTTGTGTTGGTCAATTCTGCCGATGCAGATACAACTTATGTTATTTCTGCTGGGGATTTTACATATATGTGCATATGCAAAGAAGGGTGGAGTTTCTGCATATATTTATTTTGGAAGTAAATATTATAGGTAGTGCAATTTGTCTGTTCATTTAAACCCAAACATTGTGGCATTTTGTATTAAAATCAGGGAATAGAAGCCTAGAATGGTTACAGCACAGGAGGACGCCATTTGACCTGTCAAGACTATCCCAGCTCAATGCAAGAGCAATTTAGCTAGTGCTGTATATGTGGAACCAATGCAGTTTGTAATTGCATTTGTTAAGAATGTATAATTAGTTAGAATACTGCTCCAGTAAACTAGAAGCCTGAACTAATAATTCAGAGGTGCTGTGTTCAAATCCCACCATGGTAGTTTGGAAATTGAATTCAGATTTTAAAAAATGGGAATGAAGGAAAGCTGTTGTCAGTAAAGTGGCCACAAAGCTGTTGGATTATTCTAAAAACCCTAACTGGTTTACTAATGCCCTTTGAGGAGGAAAGCTTGGTGACACCAGCCCCACATCCCAGTCAGTTGAATCTTAACTGCTCTCTAAAGTGGGCCAACAAGCCATTCAACTGAAAAAGACCCACCACCTCAGCCTAATTAGGAATGGCCAATAAATGACTGCTTCACCAGCGAGGTCCATATCCCATGAATGAATAAATGGAAACAAATATATTATAGAGGGCCTAATTTCATCCCAGAGCATTTCCTAATCAATGAATTGCTTTTCAAGTGTGGTCACTGTTACTACATAGGCACAAGCAGCAATTTGAGCACAATAAGATCCCACAAACTGCATGAGATAAAAGATCAGCTGAAAGGGTTAAAGGAAGATCATCACCCAGGACATCAGGAGAGTTTCCTGTTCTTATCTGGAATTGATAATTGGGACTCAATTTAACCCCATCTCTGACAATAGAACACAAAATCAATACTCTATATGTATTTGTGATTGTTTGGAGGAATAATTAATGTACTTTGTAATGCAGGACTAGAAAGTTCTTGGCTATCTCCCCTTCCTCTAGGAAGATAGTGTTGCTCATCTGAAGTGCTGTGTCTGTGAAGTGCTATCTGTTTCTCATTGATCCTTTCTTCAGGATAAAGTCAGCTCCTGTTCTAATAGCTGTATCTGGAATTGCTGCTTAAATCTCACTTCCCATTATTTTGGGAAGACTTGTACACCTACATGACTCATTTGTGTTTGCCTGTGTCTGGCTAGCATAGCTGTGCAATCCTTTCTGCCAGAGATGTGTTTTCCATTTTTACAGTGGCACCTTCTACATATACTAGTCAAAAATTAGAGCTAAACTAAAGACCAAAGAGTGAACATTGGTGTCAAAAATATAATCTTATATACCCTTGATTTCTAAAGAAACTTGCCCAATTCTACTGACTACCCTGAGTGACCCATGTTAGGAGAGTTCAGCCCTCTTGCTGTCAATTACCTCACACAGGCCTGTTCTTACCCTCACTGATCTTTGAATCAATGAAGAACCAGCACCTAGACAAACAGGTCACTTGCACTGTATGCTCCCTAGCATCTGGTCTTTTTAACAAAGGAATTGTATACAAGTCCAGACAAGGAGGGACATAGTTATACAAAAGTAAAATACTGCAGTTATTGGAAATCTGAAATAAAAACAGAAAATGTAGGAAACACTTTATACTTATGTCTTCATTAACATGCTGTCTCCTGGCCTGTGGTCTTTGTGTGTTGTCCACTATTCCTGCGAATGATTGCTTTGTATATATAAACCTTCATGGTTAAATCAGTATTAGCTCTTTCCCTTCCCAGTATTCAGCATTCTTCAGGAATTTCTGAGTGTTTATGTGGGTGTGTATCAATGCTTATGTGCATTAGATTAACACACATAAGGTGATTAGGTGAATGATGTATTCAAGCGTGCATATCAATATGCACTTGTTGGTGCATAGTTCCTCTTCTATGATAGAGTTTGTGTGTATACACAGGTATTTATGATGCCTGTGAGTATGTAGTGAAAATTATAAACATTGTGGTTAGGCATGTACATAGGTGTGTTTTGTATCTGTGTGCATGGTGCAGTAGTTCAGTATAGTGCAATTTGTGTGTGGGTGTGTATTTGAGGTTTTTTTTTGCATGGAGTGAATATTTTGTGATGAGGTTTGTGAAAGAATGTATATATCTGAGTGTATGTTTGTGATTCTGTACTTTATATAAATGTCATGTTTGATGAAATGTGTATGTGTGTATGTCTGTATGCAAAATGTGAATGTTGAAAATTATTTGTATGTGTATCTGTGGATGTGTCCATGTTCTAAATGGGTAATGGAATTAGTATAAGTGTTTCCGTGTGTATTTGGATGAAAGATTGCTTCCATATAAGCAATGCATGGAGCTAATTGTGATTGTGGAAAGTGCTTTGTATTTGTGCATCAGGTGCGAATATATGATTGTGAATCTATATCTGAATATGTATTTATGTCAGCCCATAATTTTACCCTTAGATTGCACATGTAAATAATGTGAGAAGGACTTTGTGTGTGCATTATGCAAATGTGTGTATATTTCTGTTTGTGTGCATGGTGTGAAGGTTGGGTGTTGGTGTGGAGCGTGTGAATAGGTGTGAATGCGCTGAGTGTATCCATGTTTGTGTCTTGGTGCCAGTAGCTATGTAGTTCAAGTGTGAGTGTGAGCTGTTTGTGAACATGTGGTGAGTGAGAACTGGGTGTGTATCTTGTGTGGGTATATCCGAGTGAGAATGTGGGGTGAGTGGGTGATTGTAATTGATGTGAGTCAGAGCTAGGTGTGAGCACTGAGGTGTAGCTGAGTGTGTCTGGTTGAGCATGAATCCTCATGTGAATGTGTCGGAGTGGGTTGTTTGAAAGTCTGAGTGTGTGTGTGTATCTGGGACTGAGTGGAGTAACGTGTCTGGGTGTGCATGTGAATTGTGTGTGTCTGGGTGTGAATTATGTGTGTCTGATCATGAGTGTGGCTGGGTGTGTGTGAATTGCATGTATCTGGATGTGTGTGTGAATTGTGAGAGTTTGGGTGTTTGTGTCGATTGTGTCAGTATGGGGGTGAGTGTGAATTGTGTGAGTGTGAATTGTGTGTATCTGGGTTTGTGTGTGAATTGTGAGAGTCTGATTGTATGAGTCTAGGTGTGAACATGGATTGTGAGTGTTGGGATGAGAGTGTGAATTGTGTATGTCTGGATGTCAGTGTGAATTGTGTATGTCTGGATGTCAGTGTGAATTGTGTAAGTCAGTTTGTGAGTGTGAATTGTGTGAGTCAGGTTGTGAGTGTGAACTGTGTGTATTGGGGTGAGTGTGAATTGCATGTGTCTGGGTATGAGTGTGAATTGTGTGTGTTGGGGTGTGAGTGAGAATTGAGTGTACCTGGGTGTGAGTGTGAATTGTGTGAGTTGATGGGTGTGTGGATTGTTTGTGGTGGGTGTGAGTGTGAATTGTGAGAGTCAGGGTATGAGTGTGAATTGTGAGAGTCAGGGTGTGTATGTGAATTGTGTGTGTCTGGGTGAGTGCGTGAATTGTGTGTGTCTGGGTGAGTGTGTGTCTGGGTGTGAGTATGAATTGCATGTTTCTGTGTGAGTGTGACTTGTGTGTGTCTGGGTGAGTGTGTGAATGTGTGTGTGTGAATTGTGTGAGTTGGGGTGCATTTGTGAATTGTTTGTGTCTTGGTGAGTGTGAATTGTTTGTGTCTGGGTGTGAGTGTGAAATGTGTGTCTGAGTGAGTGTGAATTGTGTTCTGAGTGTGAGTGTGAATGTGTGTGAGTGCGAATTGTGTGTGTGTCTGAGTGTGTGTGAATTGTGTGTGTGAATTGTATGAGTGTGAGTATGAATGTGTGTGAATTGTGCGTGTGTGAATTGAGTGTGAATTGTGCACATGAGTGTGTGTGAATTGTGTGTGTGTGAATAATGTGTGCGAGTGTGAATTGTGTTTGGATGTGTGTGTGTGAATGTTGAGTGAGTATGAATGTGTGTGTGTGTGAATTGTATGTGTGTGAATAACGTGTGTGAACTGTATGTGTCTGTGTGAATTGTATGTGTGTGAATGGTGTGAGTGTGAATAATGTGTGAGTGGTGCTCTATGTGCAGGGCAGGGATTTGGCTCGCTGTCACATCCAAATGTGTGCCTGTGTCTCTCTGAGCTCCTGCTCAGTGACGGGAGGCGAGTCCCAGACAGACAGAGACGGAGATGAAAAGAAACCGCCCTCCTCACTTTGGGCCACTTCACTTTCCTCCAATTCCGACTAAGAAAATTTAATACCTCTTTTCAGCGCTTGAGTGTCTTTCGCGCGGAGTAACCGTTTGGCGAGGCGCTGCCGAGCTTTGCAGCCTCTGAAACCCCCTCAATGACAGTCCGAAAACGGAGTCCCTGCAAACGGAGCCAGAAGCTGATCTCGAGGTTGTCCCAGAGCCGGAGCAGAGGAAGGTTGAGTTGTGTCGGCTGCAGAGATTAGGAGCTGTGCTCGAGTCTGAAACACAGAAACAAACCTGGAGGATTCACATCGACAGAAAACAGAGAAATCCCCGGAGAAATTCGCCTCTCTCCTCACCTCTTCCCCCTTTCACCCCAAAGTTTGCTGTCAGACATTTCAAATTCGGCATCTGTCCATAGACAATATTGAAAAAAAAACTAAATTCTCTCCTGAATCCGTCTCCTTTCAAGATAGGAAAAAAAAGTCACTGAGACTACAGATCCGGACACCATGCAGAAATGGTAAATATCTCTCCTTGATTGATTGATTTTCGCTGGAATTACTGAGCTGATTCCTGGAAGCTGTTGCTCACATATGCCGATGTGTCACAAAAAGTTTGTTCAAAGTTTCTCCCCCCGCCGGCCCCTCAATAACCCCGAGGCCTGTTTCTTTAACGGAGGGCGGGATGTTCTGGAGTTTGGGGTTTATAGGGTGTGATAGGGGAAGGGTGGAGGGATTTTTCCCCAACTCTAATTTTATTTTCCCCTAATTTCTGCTGTTGATGTACATTGGTTGTTGGGGAAGAAAACTGAAAGGTAGTCTGTGTGCCTGTATCTGTGTTTGTATGTGTCTGTGCGTGTGTGTGTGTGTGTGTGTGACTTACTATCTGTGTGTGTAACTTTCTGTGTGTGTGTGTGACTTTGTGTCTGTGTGACTTCCTGTCTGTGTCTGTGTGTGTGACTTTGTGTCTGTGTGACTTCCTGTCTGTGTCTGTGTGTGTGATTTTGTGTCTGTGTGTGACTTTGTGTGTGACTTTGTGTGTGTGACTTTCTGTCTCCGTTTTTATGTCTGTGTGTGATTTCTGTCTGTATGACTTTGTGTCTGTGTGAGAGACTTTCTGTGTGTCCGTGTGACTGTGTGTGTATCACAGAGAGAAACTTTGTATGTGTGAGAGACTTTGTGTGTATGTCTGTGTGTGTGTGAGAGAGAGAGACTGTGTATGTGTGACTGTTTATATGTGCGTAAGACTGTGAGTGTAAAACTGTGTGTGAGATTGTGTGCGACTTTGTGCATGTGTGACTTTCTGTCTGTGTGACTTTCTGCCTGTATCTGTGTATGATGTTCTGTGTGTATCTTTCTGTGTGTGACTGAGTGTGACTTTCTGTCTGTGTGTGATGTTCTCTTTGTGTGTGAGACTGTGTGTATATGTGTGTATGTGTGTGTGTGAGAGAGAGACTGTGTATGTGTGTGTGTGAGAGAGAGACTGTATGCATGTGTGTGAGAATGTGTGTGACATTCTGTCTGCGATTGTGCATATGACTTTGTGTGTGTGTGTGACTGTGTGTGCGTGTGTAACTTTATGTTTGTGTGTATGTCTGACTGTCTTTGTGTTTGTGGCCATGTGTGCCTGTGTAAAAGTTAATGCTGTTACCCACTCTAAGCCCCCACCCCCCACCACCCCCTGCGCTTGCCCATCTCTTCTGGACTTGGTTTGTTAGTTTTTGCCTCACTCCCTTCACTTTATGAGGTGTATAATGAGCATTAAACAGGAGATACATTGATTGGATTTGTAAGGTCTTGCTGATTTTTCTGCTATTCTGTTAATGTGACATGCCCAGTGTCAGTGATCAAAGCAACTATGAAGTGGAGGAGACCTCTAATTGTCAAGCATAGGCAGCTGAGGAGTGTGACCTGCATTCATGTGTCACTTTCTTTCTCTCCCTGTGTACAGTTTATAAAGTTTAGTATGCGGTTAAGTTTAGTTGTACCTCCTTCTTGAAGAGGCAGCTGATTGCTTTTCATTTCATCTGACAGAAGATCCTTACAGGACAACAGTGAACATTTTGTTTTTTGATTACTGTTCAGTCACCCCTTGTGAAATGTTTCTGCCTGCTGGGTTCTCTGTGTGTCTGTTGCTTAACACAATATTTTGTCCTAATGGCGATGCCTGTCAGAGATGTTTCATGCCTCTGTAAGTAGTGGAGTCGAGAATGCCAATTTGCATTCCACCAGTGTCATTTGATTACTTTTATCTGTGCAGCTTCGAGACCAGTTCAGACCTTCCATTTCATCTTGGCATATCACGAGTGGATGGTGTGTCATCTTTGGAAATTCAGGCTGCTTTAGACAAAAAAAAACACTTTCATGTTGAAGCCACAGCCTCCTGCTAACTTGTCAGCAGCAGGAGCACATGATTCACAGAGACCCAGAAGAATGGAGTGAGAGGAGGGTTTGAGTAGTTCAATAAGCCAGTGGACAGGTAATGTGTGACATCCCATGAGGGCTTGAGTTAATGAAGAACAGGTTTACTTTCCTCTCCACACTGCCCTGACTCTTTCCCCATAGTTCCTTTTTTCCGATTTGAACTTACCCCAGCAAATTGATCTGCTTTTCTTCTTCTGCACTAAGGGAGAGGAGATGTAGTATTATAGCTAAACCACTTCACTTCTGCTTTTGTTAAACCTATGGCACTTTACAGTCACAACAAAAAAAAGGACTACCTTCTAATATTCTTTCACCTTGCAATCTGTTATTATCCTTACATGCACTCACTAATGCTGGATTACAATACACAGCCACTGAGGAACAATAGTTTCACTCAGGTATGTGGGAGTAGCTTGCACATCCTTAACATTTCACTCTATTTAAAAACTCCATCTGTAAATGTTTCCAACAGTGGCAAAATGCAACAGATGACTTTTTTAAAATTACCAAACATATAAATTTTGAAACAAAGTATCTCGGTGGTGCCTTTAGGACATTTAGAATCTAGGAGGAACACTGATTACCTTCTAAGCAGTTTTAGAAAAATTGTTTCAAGTTAAACAGCTCAGAACTGATGGATGGGAAAAGACAGACAGGAAAAGTGACCAGTAAAGGAAGAGGATGATGCTTGCACGGGAAATTATGTGTCTGTACATAATATAAAGAATTGCACAAAAAGAAAATGCCTATCTGAATCTTAGATATTTAAATCACAAGTAAAATAATGTTGTGCCCCCTCAAATAATTACCATTCATAAAATTTGACTCAATGTCCAAATCAATACAATTTTTGGAAAAAAAGACCAAATTAATTGCCAATCAGGTCATGATATCGCACAGAGAAATGTCTCTGCTGTATGGTGTTCAAAATTATTGGTTAATGTGAATGAAACACTGAAGTGAAGATAGTGCTGAATTTTGATTCATGATTTAGTTCCAAATTGTTTCAACAGTCCAGGCAGAATGCTTCTTCAATTAAACATTTCTATTGTTTGAGTAGAAACTGAAAATCTTTTTATCTTTGCTCATTGTGGTCAATATTTATCCATTTTAATTGATTGTTTTGCTGTAAATTAATTTTTGCTTAAGCACCATATTTTAATACATTTACAGTCTTTATTACAAAGGCTGGATAACTTGTTGCATGACATATTTATGTAGTCTACATGGACAATAAAAACAATAGAAGTAAAATACACTTTACAGATCAGAAAACCTTTTATTAATGGTACCAATGTGCAAGGATTTAGACAACAGAAAATCTATACTAAAATTTAATTTGAACACTTAGTGTCTGAATATCTCTGATCAGTGAACATTTTCTTCTGCAGTACCAGGTCAAAACTAACTGTAATAGAAATAACAGTTGGTGCCTAGAATAAAGCAGAGGCAAGTAAACAATCTTTGGAATCAATTGATTCCATAATCCACAAAAGCATAGTGCAGGTGGTTCTATAACATCAGAAATCCTCTTGGCTGTACTACTCAAAGTGATGAATACACTTTTTATTTGTACTTAAGTTTAGTGTGTACATTTTCTAAAATGTGCTGCCAATGCCCTATTTGTTTTATATGAACAGTTGCATACTAGTTTAGAACTTCGAACATTTTCTTTTTAACATCTCCACCATCACACACATGCCAAGTGAACTCAGAACTTGTTTCTGAAGGAAGTTTGTTGAAAAAGTTGTTCTGATTGGAAAGGTCTGGTTGTGTTATGTGTTGAGGTGCTGTGGGCTATGCATTCAAAGCATATATAAAAAAATATAGGCGAGCTGCTGATAACACCTTTTTGAGGTTTGCTGTTAATGCTAAGTTTTAACAGAGATGAATACAAATGCCTATCATTTCCTCAAAGGTAGTGGCCATGATTTATTTCATTAAAAACAACAAAATGGCATTCAGCCTAGTAAATGTAACATGGAACTATTTTACTGACAGGAATGTAGAATTTGCAATGATCTGCTGTACCTTGACAAGCTATGTACTGTGCAGTTATTAAAGTGTCCAAGCTTTGATTTTAAAAGGGACAGAAAAAATTTACAATGTGTCGTAAAATTTAGATAATTTAGTTACCAGGTTGTAAATGTGATTAAATGAAACACTAAACAACAATTTTGCAGAATAATACCTATCATAATTGCATTAAAAAGTCAAATCACTGCTGTTTATCTGGAGACTGTACTTTTTGCTAACCAGCATAAGGTATCTTAAAAGAGGAACTCCGTGCTATGTGACAGTATAACCCCGAAATTGAAGGTAACTTTGAAACATTTCAATCCACTTCACTTTGCAAATCAGAGCCTGTCTTTAACACCTACAGCTGAATGTAGTCAACCTTCAATTACTTCAAAACCAAGTTCATAGAATCTTTTAACTTCTGAGTTTGACAACTATATTTTTGCACAATGTCAGCCATAGGCACAATTGGATCAGTTTAATTATACAGTATTTATTTTGAATTATTCCACTTCGCTTATGAACTTTTGTTTACCATTAATACGAAGGGACAGAGAGTTCTTCTTGCATTCTAGTGTGCAAGCAAGCTGGAGTTTTGTATAAGAGCAGAACAGGTAAATAAAAGAAGTTTATTATGAGTAATCATGAAATGTAAACTTGAAAGGTCAAAAGAGGGAAAATAACTCAATAAAGCTGAACCAATTTTAGTCCACCAGTACTGGCATAGATGCAGCTTATACCAGCATGAAGCATCTTTTTTACACCTGGTTAATGTATCAAAATTGTCATTTGTACAAGCTCTTCAAAAAAAATGTTCTCGCTGACATGAATTTGAAGCCCACGCCTGTTCATACTGGACCAAGCTAGTACTCACCCTGCTTTGTACAGGAGCTTTACGGTGTTAGTTTTTGAGGACAGCTTAAACACAACTCAAACTACACTAGCACTCTGCATCACAACATTGATTTTGTTTTTTAACATAGATTTGAAAATTAATTATTCTTGTTACCAGCTTAAGTGTCCAACAAACATACCATATTTGTGCCAGATTGCAAACTATTTAATACTGAGTTTTAAAATAAAACCATTTAATCTTTTAAACGTGCGTGACATTGTTTAAGATGGCCAATGTTTGTACTTGTATGTACCATTTGATCTGTAATGTAGTGTTTATTCTGGATTTTTCCATCACTTCATAAAATGCTCATCATTTTGTACAAGTCTTTTTTTAAAAGCCCTGGAACTCCCTTCCTACCAGCACTGTGAGTATACCTACACCACATGGACTGCAGCAGTTCAAGAAGGCAGCTCACCACCACTTTCTTGAGGGCAACTAGGGATGGGCAATAAATGCTGGCCTAGCCAGCGAAGCCCACATCCTGTGAATGAATAAAAAAGGTGTGACACAGAGGGGGGAAAGCATGTATAGGTTCAGCAATGGTAAAGTGAAACACTTTCATAAGCCTCCATAACCTGTTCACAGTGGGCACAGTAATACCTACTTGTATTTCCACTGGCTTTAGCTGAATTAAATCAATGAAACATTGCCCTTGTAAAAGGGCAGTATTTAAACCAATCAGCAAATGCTTATGCATTTTACTATGGATACGGAAGGTTATTTTTCATTGTCTTTCTTGATTAGTGCTATACTGAACTTGATTTTTACAATAAAATACACCCTTTACAACTCTTCAATTAAGTAGGCTCATGTCATAATGAAAGCTGCCTTTTCTCAAACTCACGGGTTTCTATTTCTTTTGAAAAAGAGAGACCAATGCTGAATTAAGCAGTTGCTTGCTAATTTAATTCAGAGATTAACAAATATGAATTTTAATAAATTAATGGAGCTTGCATTTGAGTGCATTGCACACCCAAATCCAGAGCTGTAATCATGTTTTGAAAATGGTCACTGTGACCAGGTTGGAAGTAAAACATTTTGGTGATTGCTTTCTGGCTTTAACAGCTCCCACTGCCTCATTTTGGCCCACCCCTGAAGGTAAGTGTCTTAATGACAATTTGATTTTATGCCATACATGTGGAGTCATGGTCATTAGACTAACCCACTGGATAACAGTGACTGAATAAGGAAAATTCCACTTTCATTACATAAGATTCCAGGATTTTTACTGGTGCTTTGGGATCACTTTCTGCCAGTCTGTTCATTTTTTTCTGCCAAAACTGAAAAGCAGAGGTATACACTTCTACGATGGGTTCAGCTGAATATTTTGTCATCTGGAGGCACGTTTGATGATGCAATATAATCTAAACTCATCCGTAGCTTCTCAATCATTTCAAATGTGTTCATTAATTGTGATTTTCTTCAGGCAGTCCTGACAGGAGCATGAATGGAACATGTATAAAATGGAACAACATGTTAGTGAAGGGCAGGGAAGAGAAGTCCAAAACTGTCCAGATATTGTCCTCAGGGAGTGAAACCCCTATAAGAGAAAAGTTTGAATTCTGTTTCTGATTCCCAGTGCTTCCCACCATTTATTCTATACATGCATTCAAGCCACTCAAGAACCCTGCCTTTACTTTAGGAACATACGAACAGGAGGAGGCCAGATAGCTTCCTAAGCCTGTTCCACCATCCAACAAGATCGTGGCTGATCTGTGACCTAACTCCATATACCTGCTTTTGCCCCATAAATCTTTGTACCTTTGATTAACAAATATCTATCAATACCAGATTTAAAATTAACCATTGATCTATCTTCAGTTACCATTGACAAGAAGACACTTCACAGTTTCAACGAGTTATTCCATGCAGGAGTGTTCCTGAATTCCACTCCTTGAAGATCTGGCTCTAATTTTTAGACTATGCCCATAGCCCTAGACTCCCCAACTCGTTTCTCTCTATCTACCCTATCCGTTCCCCTTAATATCTTGAAAACATTGATAAAATCATCCCTTAACTTTCTTAATTCCAAAAATACAATCCTAGTTTGTGTAATATCTCCTCATAAATTAACCCCCGGAGTCCTGGTATCATTCTGGTAAACCTACACTGATCTTGTCCAAGGCCAATATGTCCTTCTTCAGGTGTGTTCACAGTATTCCAAGTGTAGTCACAGAATCACAGAATTGTTACGGTGTAGAAGGAGGCCATTCAGCCCATCGTGCCTGCACTGGCTCGGTAAGCATTTTAACTTAGTGCCAATCTCCTGCCCTTTCCCCTGCACATTGTTTCTATTTAAATAGTCATCTAATGCCCTCTTGAATGCCTCAATTGAACCTGCCTCCACCACACTTCCAGGCCGTGCATTCCAAGCCCTCGCTATGTGAAAAAGTTTTTTCTCACCTCGCGTTTGCTTCTTTTGAAAAACACTTTAAAACACTTTAGTCTAACCAGAGCTTTATGTAGCTGAAGCATAACTTTTACTCCCTTGTATTCTAGTCCTCCAGATGTAAAGGCTTACATTTCATTAGCCTTTTTGATTATTTTCTGTACCTGTTCATGACATTTTAATGGCCTATGTGACTGGACCCCCAAGTCTGTTTGGGCCTCCATTGATTATAGCTTATGACCTCACATTTGCCTGCAATGAAATCCATTTGCCTCAGTTTGTTCACTTGCTGAATCTATTAATACCTCTTTGTAATTTTATGGGCAGGATTTTCTGTCTGTCAGGCGGGTGGACCCGACCCAATCTCCAGTGGGCAGGGAGCCAATCCCCGCCAGAGAAGCGGGCCCCACCACCATTTTAAGTGTGCGGGCCAATTAAGGCCCACCCAGCGTGATGTCCGGCGGGAAGTGCCATGCGCTCCCTGTGTGGGCGGGGGAGGATTCCCCAAATGCGAGAGTGCGCTCTTTCATGCATGTGCACGAAAGAGCGCACATCTCCCTGAGGCTAAGTGCAACCTCAGGGAGATCGCTGAAAGATGTTCAAACGTTAAAAATAGAAAAATAAAAAAATCCTTAACATGTCCCCCTCATCTAACAATGGCACACGAGATGGGGCATATTAATAAATTTCAGTCAAACTTTAATTTTTTTAAATCCCACATGAAACCTCATTCTGCCGGTAGATGAGGTTTCATGTATTATCAGAAGCCTGCTGGGGCTCCTGACCTGCTCACCAGCTAAGGTTGGACGGGCAGGGCCTTTAATTGTTTTAATTATCCTGTCGATGGCCTCAATACTCTGGGTCATTGACAAACTTGGATCCACCGTTTTCTATCCCATCATTTAAGTTGTTAATGAATACAGTGAATTGTTGAGGTGCCAAGACAGATCCTTGTGGGAAACCATTTGTTACATCCTGCTGATTAGAGTATGTGCCCATTATACCTACTCTGCTCCTGACACTCATCCAATTTCTTAACCTGATCAATAATCTGCCTTCAGCTCTATGAGCTTCAACTTTAGCTAACATTCTCTTCTGAGGAATTTTATCAACTGTCTTCTTGAGGTCCATACAAATAACATCCAACGACAGACAATCCCCTGTCCACTACTTTAGTCACCTGATCATAAAATTCAATCAGATTCATCAGGCATGACCTACCATTTACAAATCCATGCTAGCTCTTTCTGATCAACTGAAAATTTTCTGTGTTCCGTCACTCTATCCTTAATTATAGACACTAGTAATTTCCCAACAATAGATTTTAGGCTAACTGGTCTATAATCCCTGGGTTTTCCTCTAATCTTTATTAAATAATGGAGTGGCATGAGAAATTCTCCAACCTAAAGGAATCTTTCCTGAATCAAGTGAACTTTGGAAGATTATAGTGCAATATTCTCACCTACTTCTTTTAAAACCTTCAGGGTAGTTTTATTGCTCTTTTAGTGACCCTTTTTAAGCAGGAGCTACTGCTGCCAATCTCCAGCCTTGCCTTTCCTTAATTCTGAAAGCAATGCGTTTTTCCTTTTCAAGTTCACTGCTTGGCTTTTATTGTCTTCGTGTTGTAAAATGGTTCATTTGTGCAAAATAATGAAAAACTGCCAAGACAAGTGCTGCTGTGCACTCTCTGAGAAGCAATATAATCAACAAATTTCTTCTCTTTCTCAATTTTTGAAACAAGAAACTAGGCCATGTCAACAGTTTCAGCCTTTTGAATTGGCAGAAGCAAATGGATTTTTTTTTGGTCAACTTTTTCCTTATTTGCACTATATTGTCACCGACAGGCATGCCCATAAATCAGGATATGGTTATGTTACTGTGTCAAATGTGTTGAGAAGACTCTGTGGTAAATCACATCACTAATAGGCAGGTTTTTGAAACATTAGAAATAAGTGCCCTTTCAAAAAAAAACTATAGTGAGAGAAAGTTTATTTTCTCAGATCCACAGTTAATCATATTTTTAATTATGTTTATAGAGAAGGTGTATTCATGCATGTTTCACATTCTGGCAATAAAACTTTCTTTTTTAAATCATACAAATTTAAAAGATCAGAATTTCAAATTGTGCATTTTGAAAATCAAAATATATTTTGTGCTAATTATCCATTCAAGCTTTCAGACTAGATGTGGGAAGAGCTCTTGCTACTATTTCAATAACATTTTTCCTCTACACTCAGAAGTATACTCCCTACTGCAGGAGTCCCACATTACCATTTCTCACATCAGCATGCTTGTGATCTCTCTAAATGGCCAGTTCGGCACCAAACTACACAAGAGTTTTGGGCAATGAATTTCTGCCCATGTGGCAATGGATTGAGCCTCCAACCAAATTACTTCACTTCTGGCCCAGCCAGCACAATGAGAAGGGCTTTGTCTCCTCCAGCATTGCACCCTAGCGGTGAAAAGACCATGTGACCCACTGTGTCCTGTAACAGAATTTTCAGAACAAATCACTTTGTAACCCCCATGCCTTTAATCCCCTTTCACTGCAGCTATTTATTTGCTGATTGCTACTTCGTATCTCTGAGGAATATTTAACTTAGTCCTTCATTTGTCATAGCAGCATTTATTGCCCACTCCTAACTGCCCTTGGTAAGGTGGTGTGGGCTGCCCTCTTGAACTGCAGCAATATGTGTGGTGTAGGTACTAGTACAGTGCACTTAGGGAGGGAATTCCAGGATTTTGACCCATGTCAGTGAAGGAAAATCGATTATAACTCCAAGTCAGGATGGTGTGTGACTTGGAGTGTAACTTAGAGGTGGTGGTGCTCCCATGCACCAGCTGCCTTTGTCCTTGTAGGCAGTGCTGGTGTTGGGTTTGGGAGATGCTGTTGATGTACAAGCTTTACCTGGAAAGTCGGGCACATGAACTCCTGTGCTGCTATTCCTGTAGTGCAACACACTTTGAAACCCAAAATACTATTGGCTGCTCGACAGAAATGCCCATTGTATTGTTTAAAAAGTTGACTTTAAAACACCTGAATTGTAGTTTTATTGTCTTAAAATGCAGCAGGATGTGTGTTTAGATTTACTTATGTATTTCCATTCCTGTGCTGTGTGCACATTACAATAAGATACTGGTATGTATCTTCCAAACAGTCATTTGCCTACACAGTCTCCAGTCAGTCTTATGCCAACATTCTTTTGGGTTACATAGAATTACATAGAATTTTAGAGCACTGATACAGGGCATTAGACCCAACAGGTGTTAATGTTCCGCACTAATCTCTTCCCACTTTACTTCATCTCACCCCATCAATATATCCTTCTATTCCTTTCTCCCTAATATATTTCTCTAGCTTTCCCTTAAATGCCTCCATGAGCTGAGCATAAGAATATATCTTGAACAATTATACATGAAGTTTTTTGCAGTCATACTTTATACAAAGTGAGAATTCGGAAGAATTGCTACGTTTAATCCACCAGTCTTGTTTTCTGTTTAATTTAATTGAGTAATTTAGATGAAGAGACAATGCTATTGTGCAAGACACTGCCACGTTTAAAATGAGCAGGAGAGAAGCATTAATGGAGAAGCAATGCTTGGATGATGCCAACCATCGATTTTAAAAGCCTGAAAACTAGGAAATGTGACTGAGGTCAGGGGGCCTGACCATTTTGAGGTTCTGGGAAAGGAATGAAAGTAAGAGATTTTGACATAGTAAGAATACGTAAATGAAAAAGGATTTTAGGAGGAGCTAGAACTGAGAGGAGAGGAGCCAGGACAACCGCAGCATTATAGAGAGATAAAAGATGCTTGAAAGGGAAGAAGAATTTGGCAAGGGAGGAAGCCAGGCTTCATGAAGCCAGTACTGGAGTAGGCTATTAAAACAGTCATTGGTTTCTAATGTCATTGTGCATCTATTGCCTGTACTGATGTGTTAGAAACAAGTTCCTAATTTGACTTGAATACATAAAGATAGTGGCCCCATGGGACTTTGGAAGGCCTATGCTGGATAAAGTGTAAGCTGGTCATTCTTAAAGTGTCACATAGCATATTTTACACTTTTATTGTGCAATAAAATCCATAGCCAAGTTATCTTGCAATGTCCGCATTAAGACCACTTTCTTTGGACTAAAGGGCACCTGTCACTCTGTCACCAAGCTGATTTAGTTCAATTTCCCTTTTCCTCAAAGCGAAACGCACAACAGAAGCAGCAACAAACTAAGAATCACACCCTGAACTTAACAATACCTCTGTAACAGAAGTACTTTCATTAAAAATAACACATTTCCCCTTTCATAAAGACAAGGTAATAATACTGTGTGCAGTCAGGATATTCCTGTCATTATCCAACATCCTGAAATTGACAAAACCTTCTGTGAAACATATACTTAAATATTTCAGAATGGAATAAAAAACACAAAAATAACATTTTCACATGGTAGCAAAAAGTGAACAATTTATTTAAGTTAGCATTGAATAAATTATAAGTTAAACCTCAAACCTGACATTGTACATGACATACAACTATCATTTCCAATACAGGCTTTTCATGAAAGGATAGATTGATTTATACCTTTTGTTTTGTATCCTGTTTTTTGTTACAACTTTACGTTTTTTACCTAATCTGCTGAGATATCTATCCCAGTGTTTCTTTTTCTGTAACCAGACATGTGTACACTTACAAAAGCATCTGTGTGCAGCAAGCTGTTTTAAATATTGTGCCTCAGTTATTCACTGTCCTCGCCCGGCTTGAGCCAAGAGATCTCTGCTCAGCATCTGTGGATTACCAAAGCCATTCCTTATTGTACCTCTTGTCAGTTATTCCTATTCATTTAACCTTTCATTAGTATCTGTGTTGCTTCACTGTCTGGGAAGCCAGGCACAAAGCAAAGGCTCGCTGTCACAGTTATTAGATTCCTTGGTTACATCTCAGCAACCATAAAAGAAGTGGGTCAACACTGTTGTCGAGCACACTGCATTCCTGGGGTGTTCTTCTTCTGTGTATGTCAGGGACATGTGCCACATGTTGATAGGGCATCCTAGGGATAAGTACGCAACATGAATAGGAGCCTCATAGGAGTTTTTGCAAAGGCAAATGATCGGCGCAGCAATTTTAGTTAAAAGGCTGCTGAGATGGACTGTCTTATAGCGTTGCCAAGGTTGTCTATGAGATGCTTGTCAATCACACCACTTTACACCAGAGCTGTAACATGACTGTTAGAGAGAAATTGACTTTTAATAGTGTCAGGAAAATATTAATTTTAATTTTTATGCAGTGACAGAATTTTTGCAGAGAGGAAGAGTGCAATTGTCGACTGTTTCTGACACTGGTAATTATAGAGCAGGAGTTACTGGTCAGAGGCATTTTATACAAACTCAAAATGATGCACTGTATGACTAAAATAATCTTTAAAAACATCCTTCGGGATCAGGAGGACATTTTATTAAAAAGTTAGTAGTTTTACATTTGGTTATTCTCTCCATATTGCTTGTACAGCAAGTCAAGGCTAGAAAATTTACTAGCAAGCACTGTGATTGAAGCCAAAAGTGTATACAATGAAAATATGTGGAAATAAGTAAAAATAAAACTTGCCAAAGTTGTGTTGTGATGAAATGCTGTTAGATTCCAATTATTCTATTACTTTTTATATTACCTAGAATGGAATTTTATACAATGAGAAGGCATTCACTCATCAGATCAGAACCCTGCAAAATTGGTCTCTAATCTACAAAGCAAAATTGTCTTGTCAAACCAAGCAAATTATATTAACCCAGGGCAAATTATATTGCCTGGTAGTTTCAGACAACAGAAAGCTGCTGAACAATCTGATGTGACTTGAAAACTATCTGGTGGGAAACTTTTGTGAACCTACTGTTGACTTGAAAGAGAGATGAGGACAGAGTCATTATTTTAATAGTTAAATAAATAGATAAGATAATCCTTGTGATAACTTTGCAGACTAATAGAGACTCTCCAGAAGATTCAAACTACCCAACCAGTTGGTAGGCTTTTGGATTCTGGCAGTTTGATTGGACTTTAATTAGGTTCATTCCGATGATCGTATTTTCATATTGTTTCCATTCGGTTAAGTTGCTTCAGGGTTAAATCTGGTGAGTATCCTGGACTGAAACGTGGCCACTAAAAACTGTTAACTGCTAATGTTCATCAAATAGCAATGATTTGGGAAAGTGAGATGTTACATTAACCGATAGAGTTGATTGTGTTACGGTTTACTGCCTGATGATACCAACACGTTTCTGTGATATGGTTCAATGAGAATGGACAATAAGCTACACATTACAGAGTGTATAGTGCAATGTCCTAACTTTATTCAAACCCATACTCAAATGTGACCTGTTATTCTATCACTCATTGTCCAGAAGCCATTTATTATTTGTTTCTTGAACAAACTAACACAATTATGAGCTGAGAGCTGTAGATTGAGCAGCTATCAGCAATCATGTTGCACTCTTTGAACCTCCAATGCAAGTATCAGTCAGTCTACATAAATGCCCTTTTAAAAGCCATGGGACTTGCAGCAAAGCATCACTCATACTCTGTAACTGTTCTCAGATTTACGTAGCAAAGTGGTAATTGAAACAAGAGTGATGTATAAAAATAGGAAACTGCTAAAAAGCAAACCACATTATTTATTTATTTATTTATTGGAGTATGTATAATTAATCAGCCTTGTCGTTTTTCTGATTGATGAGGATGGCTTTGAGAATCTGATGTTATGATTTTGAGCCTGTCATTTCTGTCACTATAGAGCTACTTTCTCCATGCTAGAAGTCATTACCTCCATGTCAACTTGAGTATTATGTTAGTGAATACTGATCATCCCAAATTCTACTAAAATTTACAGCAGAATCTCAGTTTAATTCAATTAGCCGCCCATGATAATATTGTGAGAACTTTTGATTTAAATTGCACAATTTGTAGGAATGTGAATTTGTTAGCTTGTGGATTTCAGAGCAAAAAACAAACCTTCCCTTCCTTTCTTCGTCAAAAAAGGAACTTCACCACTCATGACTCTATGCTGGATACATTTGATGATGAAATGAAAACATCCTGTTTAATAGGATTCTATTGCTGTGGCTCTTTAAAGAACTTTTTCCAGCCTTGTGTAATTTTATGCAATGTATAGTTCTATTGAACCGCAAATTGTAAGAATCTCAAATAAGTGAAGGGCTGCACTGTTTCTGTGAGCTGAAATAATTCAGGATAAAATGAATGAATTCAGGACCAATGTGCGCACATTTGATATCATAAAATAAATTGTAGTTTGTTTATGAGCCAGCAAGGCTGCCATGATCTGTAACCTGTCACATTGTTGTTCCCTCCTTGATAATGCCATGACAGTGAAGAGTGGATTAGTAGATAGCAGCAGAATGAAGGTACAAAGTAGCATTCTAATCAAGGGGTTTGCTTGATGCCGTCAAGTGAACCCCTCAATAGAATTCCTACAAAGGCTGTATTTATATTTATAACCTAAACCACTGAATATGATTACGATCTTCAAATCAGCACCTGTTATCTTTATTTATTTAAGAATAAAGTTATTGACAGTGTTAAAAATGGTTATGTGTGGAACAATTATGAGAGATGCCATTTTTGAGTTTGTTGCACATTAACCTGACAAATGGAGAGCTGGGATTAGCTCAGATTGATGTACATAGGAAATAATTTAATGTGTTTATGATGCCATTATTGCTGGTTTAATGAGAAATGACAAATTAATTACAGGGAAGGTCCTTGTTCACCACATGTTGTAGACCATGGTTTCAATATAGTGAATTATCAAGCTCCTTCAAATAAATTAAACAGTATTTCAACAAATTTGCATTGAAAACAATCTTTTGCTAAGAAGCAAGGACATCATAAGTTGTGGAAGAACAGTCACAAGACACTGTCACCAGTGTGATTTCCAGTATGTATTGTCCAGATGAGAGCAGTAACTGGATGTATTATCTGCCATTACTAATTTTCAGTGCAGCCTTGCTGAACATGCGTAGTATAGCCAAGAAAGACTATGGAAATTCCACTGGATTTTGGCAGCTTCTGGAAAGAAACAATGACTTGCATTTATGTAGCTCTTTTCAGAACCTCAAGATGTGCCAAAGCACTTTACTGCCAATGAAGTACTTTAGAAGTTTAGTCATTGTTGTAATGTAGGAAATGCAGCAGCCAATTTATACGCAGCATAGTAATAATGGCCAAATCATCTGTTCTTGTGATGTTGGTTAAGGGATAAATATTGGCCACGACACCAGGAAAAACTCCATTCTCTTTGAAATATGCAGTGGGGTCTTTTACATTCACCTGAGAGGGCAGGCATGGCCTCAGTTTATCATCTCAACTGAAAGATAGCACCTCTGATAGTGCAGCATTCCTCCAGTATTACATATTTATGGAGAGGCGATTGAACTCACAACTTTCTACCTCAGATGCAAGGGCTTTACCCATGGCTGAGAGCTTGAGATGGTCTGAGGAATTAGAGGTTTCATCTATCCAGTTGAATATTAGAAGGGAATGTGCTCTGAGTTGCCATAGCAGCAAATTCAACCAAAAACAATACCCAGGAACATTGTCATCAAGCATCACAAACCCCAAGGCTGAGTCTGAAACTTTGGGGCTTAAATTGTTGATTTGCACCATATTATATCTATGGTCGTGTGGTGCATGTATCAAACAAGTATGCCTTATTCTAAGCCTTGCTTTATACTGTGGTTATAAGGATGACAACAGAGTGTTGAAATTACATATATTTTTTGGATTTTGGTTTTGGTTTTAAATTGTTGGTTGGAGTTGTCACCAAACCTTCAAGTTGTTCAGATTTAGCTGATTCGTGTTTTAAAAATGAATTTATTAATTTTGTGCCCGCCAAAGTGAGGGATGATAGTACTTGGAATGCAGATTGTTTGCCACAAGAAAATGTCAGAGTAAAGTTTCTCCTATTTTCTTCCATCCTGGCAGAGTTCTGGTGGCTCAGTAGGCAGGGCCCCTACTTCTGAGCCAGAAGCTCCTGTTTCAAGTCTCACTCCAGGACTTGTTGGCCACAGAAGGAGCATTCATGACGTGGTTCATGGATCAATAATCAGCCTGTTAAACCTTCCAATGCTTTCTCACTATTCCCTAAAGCAAAAAAAGTGTGTGTGAAGATGAAAAATAAACAAACACACCCCATCCTCAGAAAGGAATATCGGAACAGGAAAGTATTTAACCCCTTAAGCCTGTCCTGCCCATTCGGTGAGGTCATGGCTGATCTGTGATCTAACTCCACATACCTGACTTTGTCTCATATCTCTTAACATATTTGGTTGACAAAAATCTAACAACCTCAGTTAAAATTAAGAATTGACCTAGCATCAACTGCCATTTGTGGAAGAGAATTCCACAATCCTTCACCCTTTGCATGAAGAGTGTTTCCTAATTTCAGTCATGAAAGTCTGGTGCTAATTTTTAGACTATGCTACTTTGACTCCCCAACCATCAGAAATACTGTTTGTTTTCCTTAATATCTTGAGAATTTTGATAAAATCACACTTTAACTTTCTAAACTCTATTTTGTTTAATCTCTCTTAATAATTTAACCCATTGGGCAGGATCTTCCTGTCGGCGAGCGGGGGCAGGGTCCACTCGCTGATGCATAAAGTGACGCGGGATAACATCAGGTGGAACTTCTGACGACATCCCGCTTAATTTCCATTTTCAGGTCGGCGGGGGTGCAGCCGAATCAGCTGTGTGCCCGCTGACCTGTCAACGGCCTATTGAGGCCATTGAAAAGCTAATTAAGGTTGTTAATGAACCTGCCTGTCTAACTTTAAGATCGGTGGACAAGCTGGGAGCCCTGGCGGGCTTCAGAAAAAGCATCAAACCTCATCCATGGGTGGGATGAGGTTTCATGAGGGTTTTTTAATTTTTAAGAAAGGTTTCAATAAAACTTATGGACATGTCCCAACTCATGTGACAGGGAGCTGATCTCCCTGTGGCAGCACTTAGCCTCAGGGAGACCTGTGCTCTCTTTCGTGCACAGGCACAAAAGAGCTCACTTCTGGCTGAGGGAATCCCTCTGCCCGCCCGCACAGGGAGCGCATAGTGCTTCCTGGCAGACGTCACACAGGGCAGGCCTTAATTGACCCGCCCACATAGAATGGCGACACACCCCAGTTGGGGGTGCTGATTCTGCACTTTCCCCCAACAGGGGGAAAATTTTTCCCATTGAGTCTGGGCATCATTCTGGTAAATTTACATTGTACTTCCTGCAAGGCTAAAATATACTTCATCAGGTGTGATGCTGAGAACTGAACATAGCACTCCAGTTATGATCTAACCAGGGCTTGTATTACTGAAGCTTGGCTTTTAATCCATTATATTTTACTTCTCCAAATATAAAGATCAGAATTCCACTAGCCTTTTTGATTATTTTCTGTACCTGTTTGTGACATTTTAATCATCTGTTTACCTGCAGCAACCATGGGCTGAATTTTGCGCTTGATAGGCATGCGGGCCCAACCAAATCGGTGGCGGGCGCGTAGCAGATCCCTGCCACCGAAACGGGCTGCGTTGCCATTTTGCGCGGGTAGGCCAATTAAGGCCCACCCAGCGCGTTTGTGGCTCCCATGTACAATGGGAAAATCCAATCGGCGGTGGGCGTGTTCAGGCCGCCGGTTCCAATGGGGAACTGATAGTCTGTATGAAGAATGGCCAGGCAGCCTCTTTTAGGCTGTTCACCATGGCCAGTCACCGGGCTCCAGAGGAGGTCAGGGCAAAGGAGGAGGAGGGGGTCAGGCTGCAGGATAGGCCAGCAAGGTGGGGGGGGGGTGGGGGGGGTGGGGGCGGCACTGTGCCCCTCAGTTCTCAGATGCCTGCCTTGCTGTCCTCCTCCAAGAGGTGTCCAACCATTGGGATGTCTTGTTTCCGGAGGATGGGAGGAGGAGGGCCCCCCACGTGACCAGGCAGGCGTGACAGGAGGTGGCGGAGGCTGTAAGCTCTCAAGACGCTGTGCAGTGCACAGGAACACAGTGCTGCAAATGATTCAATGATTTTCTGCGCTCTGGAAGGGTGAGTACCATGTCAGCCTTGGCCATTTGACCCAGCAGGTAACCTTAGCCTTTGAGGCCCCCACCTCGCACGTCTTAGTGTCGTTACTGCATTGGGCATTTGGCGCACGCTGGGTGGGCAAACAGATAGTGACCATGCTTACACCACACCTTAGTGGTTGAGGAGCAGATGGGTTCTCCCTGCAGCATATGTTGGTGTTTGTCGCATTTGAGTAACCTGGGGGCAACCTGCAGGGGAGGCAGCTAGACACATAATCAGAACTCCCAACACATGTCATATTGATGGTGATGAGATGGTGGAAGGGGAGCCTCAAGGTGTCATGGCCAAGAGCCATCTGCTGGCCTCGGTGCTGCACCTAGTTGCACCTCCTTGCCATGGGCGCTAAGACCCGTGTGTTATTCAAAGTGATGGACGCCGTAAGTGTCCAAGATGGCCATTGGGGGAGGGGGTTAGGAGCAGCCATACTATCTTCTGGAGACTGGTCACCAGTAGTGTGGACAGGAGCTGCTGGAGGCCTCAGATGGGCCACTGTGGTTGAGGTGAAGCGTGTGCGTGCAGAGTACATGAGGGATCAGCCCCAATAAATCCTCTTCTCTGTTCTGCAGGGAAAAATAGAGTACAATTTGAGGGAGCGTCTGCGGACTGGTGGTGGGCACGCTGTGCTGCAGCACCTCACCATGTATGAGGAGCAGGCCATGGAGCTGGGGAAGAGGCAGGAGGCCAGGTCAGCAGGTGTCAGCGAGGCTGGGGTGCAGCGGCCAGGTATTTGAGGGCCACAGTCCCATCCACTCTGTCTCCCCATCATCCAAAGCACTGATGATTGCTGCAATCGTTAATGCAGCAACACTGCTCGTTCACCGACTGATACAGTCAGACGTGTAGGTCATACACATAGGTCCCTCGGCCCCTTGAGGATGCGCGTCTCTAGCACTTTCCAAAGCCGCCTTATCCCATTTGTGACCACTATCCCCATGGCCTAACATACCATGGCATCGCTGCTGCATATCCAAAGACTTATTGCATCTTAGGAAGGTTTGTACCTCCACCCCCCTTTCAGCCAGTGCGTCCCACATTACTCTGTCCAAAGGTCCTCAGTACCTCACCTGTCAACCTCATGGCACTCAACTTAAATAAATGCCACCATGTTAGTCATCCCTGCGCCAAGGGGAAATGTTGCCTTCTGTCCACCCGTTCTATGCCCCTCATAACAGTATGAAGGTCAATAATGTGACCTGTCAATCTCCTGTGCTCCACGGCAAATGTCGCAAGTGTTTGCAATGTTTCCTCATCACCCCAACTCTCCAGGCCAGTATGCATCCAGGTCAGGAACCTCTGCACTCTCCCCACTCCAATGCCAACCCTCCCATGAAGCACAGGTAACAACTGAATGCAGAAGTGTAGATGTGGTCTCGACAGCGTTTTCTGCACTTGCAACATGACTTCCCTTTTCCTACATTCTATTCCTCGGCTAATAAAGGCAAGTTTGGCTTCGACCTTTTTAAGTGCCTTATGTTCCTGTTCTGCTACCTTAACGGGTCTGCCCAGCAAGGTCCCTGTAATCGTCATGACATCCCACGGTCCTACCATTACTCATGTATTCCCGTACCTTGCTTGTCTTGCCCAAGTGCTTAACTGCATACTTATCCACATAACATTCCATGTGGCATTCCTTAGGCCATCTGACCAGCCTGTCTGTATGCACGTGTAATGTTTGGGCCTCCTCTTGACTATTTACCACTCCACCAATGTCCATCTCCTTAGGTTCTTGAAAGGTGAGTGACTTATGAGGCTGGGGGTGAAAGGGATGAAAGATGTTACTGACTGAAAGCTAAGTGATGCACTGTCCTTGTTGTTAATTTCAACATCACCACCGCATGGCCGCCACCAACTCGTCCAGAACCCCCCCCTCCACACCTGAGAGGCGTCACTTGCAACTTGCGGCACATCATTTCAGCGAGCCAGGCACCAGCGCAGTGACAAACACTTCGGTGGGGAATATAACGTTGGCTAGTGTCCCGGGGTACAGTGGAGACTGCATTTCACAATCGCTGGTGGAGATGGCACGGACAGTGAGTGCTGATGGCGCCAGCAGCCGGAGGACTGCAGGGGACCAGGCACATGCTGAGTCCGGCAGTGATGTTGTGCCTCTGGAGATGTCACCAATGCAGCAACTGCAGGACAAGCAGCAGGGTGCATGGGAGCATCTGGCAGGGTTGCATGAGGGTGTGCTTCAGTTGGTCTCTGTTGTGGAGGCGTCCAGGTAGAGTGTCAGTGAAGGCATGAACCTCAGGACCGAGCTTCAGGCTTCCACCACTGAGAGATTGGCGACTCTCATGGAGAGGGGCTTCGATTGGATTGAGACTCTTCTGACTGGGTTACGCTCTGACCTGCAAGCACTCACAGCGCTAATGGCCACAGGTGATCATTCCCAATGTGGAAGATGTTCTGGTCACCAAGTGCCGCTGCTCGGTGCCCATCCATCTGTGCTGAGCAGGGAAGTCCAATGTGACCTCAAGTTGGTGCAGCAGCTGCCTGTCGTCACTGCGAGTTCCTCTCAGGGCGCTCCGGATGAGGGCAGCAGCTCCTCTGCCCCTCTGCCAGTCACCGCTGCATCTGTTGAGGCTGTGACAACTGGGGAGGTGCCAGTTCTGGAACTGGCCACTCCCTCCCAGGTGGGGCCAGCACAGGCTTCACGGGCCAGAAGATGCCCGCCAAGGTCATCGAGGCCAACAGGACAGCAGAGTCAGCAGGCTGTCTCACAAGCCACTCTGAGCGATGGGGCAGCAGCAAGACTTAGCTCCCACAAACGTAAGCATAAGGCATGTTAGGCATTCCACGGGTTTGTCACTGGTGATTTTGTGTTGGTCCTAGATTAGGGACTATATCATTATGTATGTCTGAGTGATGTTTGTGCTTTATTTTGGTGGGAATAAAGTCCACTTTTCTGACCATGGCCGAGGGTGTTTCCTTTGTGCTGCATTTGTATGTTTCACAGACATCTCATGAGTGTTTGAGTAGACATTGATGCTTCTGTACTAAACCCTTAGTTGCAGCTGATGAGGTGGAAGATGCAGCACTTAAGTGCCACGTGTGGAAGCGCCAGGCAATGCTGGTCCTGCTGATCCATGTGTGTGGAGCTAGCTGAAGGTTAATTGGATTAAAGTCTCCTGGGTGTCCCTGCCTCCTTGGTGTAGTAGCGAGTCGGCGTGCTGCCCCTCATTATTGCCCTGTGCTTCCTCATCCTCTGAGCCACTGCTGGATTCATCATGTGCAGCCTCATCCAGGGCGTCAAGGTCTTCATCGTCAACTGCATCCCCCCTTTCCAGCACAAGATTGTGCAGAGCGCAGCATGCTGCCACTATCACAGAGACACGATCTGGGGGGTACTGGATTGCGCGCCCCCGAGCGGTCCAGGCAATGGAAGCACATCTTGAGAAAACCGATGGTTCTCTCCACCACAGCCCTTGTGGTGCCGTGGCTCCTATTGTACCGCTGCTCAGCTTCTGTTCTTGGATAGCGGAGAGGCGTCATGAGCCACCTTCTGAGGGGATAGCCCTTGTCACCCAGCAGCCAACCATCCAGCCGAGCCGGAGCACTAAAGAGTGTTGGCACCTGGGAGTGTCTGAGGATGTAAACATCATGGGAGCTGCCTGGGTACCTTGCACAGACTTGTAGAATCTGCATCCTGTGATCACACACTATCTGCACGTTCATGGAGTGGAAGCCCTCCCTGTTGACGAAGGCACTGGGCTCACCTGCTGGTGCCTTGATGGCCACATGTGCACAGTCTATTGCACCCTGGACGCGGGGGAAGCCAGCAATAGCCACGAAGCCTCTGGCTTACTGTGTCTGACTTGCCTGATCGTAGCGGAAGTGGATGAAGGACAATGCCCATCTGAACAGAGCGTCTGTAACCTGCTTGACACAAGTGTGGACAACTGATTGGGAGACACTGCAAAGATCACCCACCGAGCCCTGGAAGGAGCCAGAGGCATAGAAGTGGAGGGCAACTGTGAGCTTCAGAGCCACTGGCATGGGGTGTCCCCCCACACAGTTAGGAGAGATCTCAGGGCCAATCATCTGACAGATATAGTTGACTATCTCCCTTGACGGATGGAGTCTCCTTCGGCACTGCACCTCAGTCATATTGAGGTAGCTGCTTTGCTGCCTGTATACCCTGGCAGCAGGATAGTGGCGTCTTCTGCTGTCCCTTTCACCTTGGACAACCTGTTGGCCCTGCGCCCCTTGTGCCTTTGCCTGGCCTCCCATAGGTGGCTCCTCTGGAGGCTGATTGTCCACTCCTGGCCTCCTCCTTATTCCATCCCTCCCTTCCTCCTCAGAGGACCTGCCTCCAGTGGAAATGTCAGAACCCATACCCAGGCTAAATAGAGGCCTCCGGAAAGCTGCAGGCCTGATAAAGTTTACTGTCTGCAGACTGGTGAGCTGAAGCCTCAAAGTACAGAGAAAGCTATTGGAAATCGACCTGATCTGCTAACACTCACACAGGCAAGTTTAAAACACTTTCTGCATTAAATACTTCAGAAAAAACATGAACAACCCCTCTGAGCCCACACATCCTGCCCGTGGATGAGGTTTGTTAAAAAATCAGTTACCCGCATGCCTGTTGGGCTGTGCGCCGAGCCGAAGATCACACGGGCTCCTCAAGATTGGTTTCAATTGCCGAGTTAAGGGCCTTAACAAGGCCTTTAATTAATGGCGGGCGCGCGTTGCACTTCATAGCACCCGCCCACCTAAATTTCGTGATGCCGCACGCTGACGTCGGCCGTAAAATTCTGCCCCATGTCTTTTTGGGCCTCCAATCTTGCTAACTTTTCACCATTTAGAAAGTACCCCTTTTCTATCATTTTTAGGTCCAAAGTGGATGACCTCCCATTTACCTACATTGAAATCCATTTTCCATGTTCTGCTCATTTGCTTAATCTATTAATATCTCTTTTAAATTTTATGTTTCCTCCTACATTGCATACAATGTCACCAATCTTTGTGTCATTGGTAAATTTAGATATGCATTTTTCTAACCCAGCATTTAAATTGTTCATGAATACAGTGAATAGTTGACGCTCCAAGACAGATCCTCATGGGACACCATCAGTCATGTCCTACCCATTACAATATCTGTCCATTATCCCTATTTTTTATGTCCTGCCATTCAGCTAATTTCCTCCCCAGTTCACGAATTTTCCTTGAATTCCATGAGTTTCAACTTGCGCTCATACTCTCTTTCTTAAGAAGAACTTTATCAAATGCCTTCTGAAAATCCATATAAATAGTAGCTATGGACATTCCTTGCTTACTACTTCAGTTACCTCCTCAAAAAAATTCAATCACATTCATCAGACATGACCGACCCTTTACAAAGCTATACCAACTCTCTCTGAACAGCTGAACATTTTCAAGGTGTTCAGTCACCCTATCTTCAACAATAGACCCTAGTAATTTCCCAACAGAAGATGTTAGGCCAACTAGCCGATAATTCCCTGGTATTTCTCCCTCACCTTTCTTAATTAGCAGAGTGACATGCATAATTTTCCAATCTAATGGAATGGGTCTCGTTACACTCCCCATGGGGGATCCATAAAATTTACTGAATAACCCCCAAATGAAGAAAGTACCAACAAGATTTCACTTTTTGTAATTTTTCTTTAAAATAAGTCAGAGCCAATGTAAATTAAACATGAATTAACAGACAAACCATACTTCAAATAAAATGTAAATTTTACTTTAAATAGTCGATACAACAAAGATACGCCATACACAACCAGAAGCACCTGCATCAATCGCTGTAGACACTTGGCAATACATTGCGACACAGTTCCACAATATACTGTTCTTTATTCATGCAGGGTAGATCAGGAGATCTATCCGACAACAGCTTTCACCTTTGAGTTTCACAGGTATGTTTATAATCAGCCAGGCAAACTTCTACAAACCCTCTCCCCTCGGGTCGTGGCAGTCCTGATGGTGTAGCTTTCCAGAGTTCATTTTCAATTGACCAACTAATAACATCCCAGTTCAGAGTTTGGCTACACCAGGGAAAACACCCAGCTCTTTAGCGTCTCCAAGATATTCACACAGCTTTCCAGGTTTTAGACCTTTTTAGCTAGCTCACACAATGCCTCCTAGAGCTCCTGTTTCCTTCTCTGCCAAATAGAAAAACTGACCTCTTCCTGAAAGTGATTTGCTTCTTCTCCTCACAAGAATTCTCTGTATTACTCTTTCTGTCTCCATCTGCTTTCTCTTCGTGTCTGCAATTGTGTGCTGATCATCTTCACCCTCCAGCTCCTCTGCTTGTCACTCTTCTTTTTGTCTGCAGCTCTCCTTTGTGTCTGTCAGCCACACAACTTCTTTCTTAACTTCTTTCCTGCTGGTAGTGCTTCCATGTCAAGAGTTGCCAGGCCACATGGACCAATATTTCTTATTATTCAAGAAATTTACAATCGATGCAAACTCTTAGAAGTCATTTTCAAACATTCTTATAAAAATTTAGAGGTTGAACAGACATTTTAAAAAAATTACAGATTTTCCTTACTGTTTTGCTTCCTGGTCAAAGGTCGTCACATTCCAGAGTTGATGGAACTTTGGAAGATTATGTTTAGGGCATCTGCATTGTTCTAACCTATTTCCTTTATTGCACTAATATTGTTACTCCTCTGATTAGATCGAACTTAATGATGAACTAGGCACATTCTGCAAAAAGTGAATTAAGAATAATTTTTCATGGACCTTGATGATTAACAGAGACATGAGACTTTCCTGGCTACTGATGTGCTGGTGATCAGTCCCCTTTGTACTTCCCAAAGTCCAAATTTGACTTTATTGTTTCAATTATATTAATTTTTTAATAAATTGCTGACAACTACACCAGTTGAAGTTTATTCACAGTCACTATGTTCCTCTACTCCCACTCCCTTCCCCCACCCAAAATTCTAACCCATTGTTTAGACACTGCTGCCTTATGTGATATTGTGAAAGATTGTGAAAAGAAAACTCTTAAGACTTGGATCTGCCTGAAGTACCATTAGTTAATGAAGCTGCCGTTCACAAACACATTCTCAGTGTTTCTGGATGTTAGTGTAGTTCGGTATCCAGATGCTTTACAACTGCAGCAGTGTTTGTTGGGAAAAGTACATTAAGGCTTGCTTGTCCATCCCAATGTCAGAACTAATTACACGCCACACACTTTCCTGTGCAGTATTTGGACAATCAGATCTACCATGGGTTAAGTTACAGCTTCGGAATATTTGACTTGATGACACCCTGCCTAAGTAGAAATTTGCCACCATGTGACAACATGAAATGATAAACAGACATTAAAAAATTGAACACACATCAACCCTATTTACATTTCACCAGTTTTAGGCACTGAAGAGTAGGATTTACAGAAATCTCCTTGGTGGTATTTTTGGTGTGAATTCCAAACTTGTACACATACATTACACCACAGAATGTTCAACCCAGGGTGTCAACGCACTGTGGTTTTTTTAAAATTAATGCTCTTTGGTGCAGCTGCAATATCTGCCCTGATTCCAGAACCTTGGCAATGAACAGACTCTCATTCTTGCTTTTATTTTTGCAGTTGTGTTCAGGCGGTTTTAGTTCCCCAGCTGAAAGAATGTAGAAACGTTATGTCGTTGGGCTTGTGCAAAATCTTTGCTTCATGCTCAGGGCAGCCACAAAGAGGAACGACTAATATGTACCAGCATGCATGAAACTGTCTTGGCTTTGTCCATGCTTGCAGAAGGGAGCCTTCACCAAAATGATTTTAGGGGAGTGCTCGACTTATTGTGACAGGATCAGTGACTTTACTCACAACACGATACCCTGTCTGGGGCTAGGCTTGCAGAGGGTGAGTTAGGATAGGTCCTCACATGGCAACTGTGTCTGTCAGAAATAAAGCCCATTGACTGCGATTTACAAGGTCTGAAGTGTGCCTTTTGTTTAGACTGATGTCATTATAGCATCGACATGCTGTTGTTGAGGAGCTGTGATTGCCACTTGTTCCAGCATGCAGCTGAATGCTGTTTGTCTTAGCAATGGCCAAGGTGTTAGCGGAGCACTGGGTTAACACATGCCCATGATACATCACCGAGTAATAGTGCTCGAGCTTCTCTGCAGATTGAATTTCCAACCCACATGTAAATTGTTCCAGGTGATGCAGTGATGCTGTGGAAAATGAGAAAGTAGCGTTGCTTTATGTGCAGATATCCCACAAACCAGTTAACGACCAGAATTGGTGGAAGCAGTCAATGTTTTACTGGTGCCAAGTGCATGCTACAGAGAGTCTCATACTTCAAAGGCTAGGTAAAATTTAAAACTACAAAAAAATTAAATTTGGTCACTTCTGATGGTGAATTGGGTTTTCTCCCCCACACTTCACCCAACAGCTAAATTAGATTGAAGGGTACTTTCTTCTGATTAAAATGAGGGATGCTAGTGCTGGGGATTTGAGTACTTTCGCACATTTGGCACCTAGTGTTAACACCAAGAACCTTCAGTTCAGTTGTAACATGCCAGCTGCACAATAAAACTCCCAGTGTTCTGCCCAGCAGTGTGTCTTTCCTCAGTCTCTGAGCAGCACCTACCTACACCAACAGCTTGATCCTTTCCATTTCACACACCACTCATCCTTATGGTCTGTTTGAGTGATGGTTTGCCAACTTGCGCTGAATTATGAACAGTAATGTGCTCTAAACTCTGATCCCCAAGGAACTGGCTCCTGACTTTCCAAACTCATTTCACTTGGGTCCAGTATTGCCAAAACAGACTCTCACCCTATCAATTTGAGCTGGACTCAAACCAAGGAGGTGACTGCGTGGTGGACTAACTCACTGAACTAGCGAGATTCCCAGTGAGAGTCCATTTTTAATTTGGATCATGGCTACCACTGAGGTAGATATGAGACACGTCCATCAAATTGAGTTCCTGCTAACAACAAGGGAGCTGCTGTCAGGAGCAGAGCACTCCACGTTAAGGGTGGCCTGACTTTAGTTGGGAAGGGAGCCTGTGATTGTTTGCCTTAAGGTCCAGTAATCTCCAGAGTTAATTCCAACATGAATTCCAGCATTGAAGAAAGCATAGTTTCACCTGCAAATTTATTCCTAACATGCAGCTATGTGCAGCAATTGAAAAGCCCAAACTGGGTGTCCCCCCTCAATCGATTCCTCCTGAATTGCCTCATTTCTCTCCTATGCTTTTCAATCTTGGTGACATCTTACATTTAGGATTCAAACACAGAGCTGGATCACACTAGAACTGCCCATTTTCTAATCACCAGCAGAACCACCAGTGTTATCCCCCTGATTCAAAGTGCTTGGCACAATGTAAGAGACTTTTGTTGAAGTTCCAGTTGCGTAATTTAAATATACCAAAATTGCCTTTCTCATTCTGACTTTGGGTGTCATGCAAACAATGATGTCAAGTGAAACAAGTGATAAAGCAAGTGCCTTTTATAGTTTATTTGTTGAGAAATTAGTAAAAATGTGTTTGAGATCACAGAATCACAGAATGTTTACATCACAGAAGGTGACATTCGGCCCCTGTATCTGTGCTGGCTCTCTGAGATAGCTATTCACCTAGTTCCACTCCTTCACCTTCTCTCCATAGCCCTGCACATTCTTTCTTTCCCAATAATATCAGAGATTGTGCAAGAGTATGGTTGGAACCCTTTAAAGGGGAGCTTCATAGAATGGGGCTAGATTTAGATTCACCTGTAAGGTAAGGTTTGAATCCTTTAATCACTCTGACAGATAAAGTCATCGCAGGATCAGTGCCTCTGCTCATCCCATTGCATAATCTCTTCATCCTGAATTGGTGGATATTGGAGCTGTCCATTTAAAAGTGTAATGTGAGCTCACACTGAAGGGGGAATTGACTGCCTTCAACTTGTACAATGATTTGTACAATCAGGTGCACTCATTAAGGTAAAAACAAAAACTGCGGATGCTGGAAATCCAAAACAAAAACAGAAATACCTGGAAAAACTCAGCAGGTCTGGCAGCATCGGCGAAGAAGAGCAAAGTTGACGTTTTGAGTCCTCATGACCCTTCAACAGAACTAAGTAGAAATAGGAAAGGGGTGGAATATAAGCTGGTCCCCCCCTTAAACCAGCTTAGTTCTGTTGAAGGATCATGAGGACTCGAAACGTCAACTTTGCTCTTCTCCGCACTCATTAAGGATCTGAAATTGCGGGGTCCATCACACTTTTCCACTGTGGAACCTGACTGTGTTTTTCCTGTCCCCTCTCAATCATAGAACCATAAAAAAGGTACAGTGCAGAAAGAGGCCATTCCGCCCATCGTGTCTGTGCCGGCCAAAAAAGAAAAAAGAAACAAACCACTCATTTTAATCTCACTTTCCAGCACCTGTTCCATAGCCTTGCAGGTTACAGCACTTCAGGTGCAGATCCAGGTACCTTTTAAATGAGTTGAGCATTTCAGCCTCAACCACCAATTTAGACAGTGAATTCCAGACGCCCACCACCCTCTGGGTGAAAAAGGTTTTCCTCATGTCCCCTCTAATACTTCTACCAATCACCTTAAATCTGTGCCCCCTGGTAATAGACACCTCAGCTAGGGGAGACAAAGTCTTCGCTGTCTACCCTATCTAGGCCCCTCATAATTTTGTTCACCTCAATTATGTCACCCCTTAGGCTCCTCTGTTCTAAGGAAAACAACCCCAGCCTATCCAATCTCTCCTCATTGCTGCAATTTTCCAGCCCTGGCAACATTCTTGTAAATCTCCTCTACACTCTCTCCAGAGCAATTATGTCCTTCCTGTAATGTGACCAGAACTGTGCCCAAAATTCAAGCTGTGGCCTAACCAGCATTTTATACAGTTCCATCATTACATCCCTGATTTTTATTTCAATACCTCGCCCAGTAAAGGAAAGCATTCGATATGCTTTCTTGACCACCTTGTCCACCTGTCCTGCCACCTTCAGGGACCTGTGGACATGCACTCCAAGGTCTTTCACTTCCTCAACCCCTCGTAATAACTTCCTGTTTATTGAGTATTCCTTTGCTTTGTTTGCCTTCCCCAAATGCATAACCTCACACTCTTCCAGGTTGAATTCCATTTGCCTCTTCTTGACTCTTGATCATTGGAAATTTCTTCTTCTGTTGAAGGATACAGATGCTTGATTGTTCTATACTATATTCTGTATATTATGCTGTGAAATAATTTCAATACCATACAATTTATTATAATCTGAAACACTTAGTTCCTGAGAACAGTGTTGCAATGCTGTTTATCACCTGAAATAACTCAAAGAGATTGCTACTCAGGAATAATTTGCTTGGAGATTGGTCAGCAGTTTATTTCCATTACCTTTTTCTGTGTATTTGACTGTTCAGGCCCCTCAGCATTGAAACATCTTAGTTCAGCTTTTATTCACTGACTACAGAACAATTTGTGGCAGGAGACTTTTTTAATTGTTCATGTCAGAATACTTGATTAGCAAGGTTCATTAAGTGTCATTTTCTTTGAACAATATGAAAAATAATGTGCCGTTCTCCTGATACCTGCTGCCATATTTGACTGTATCTGGGAAAGACCACAATAAGCAGCTCATGTTACTGACCAGAAATGTTATGTAGGATTCAGAATAATGGAGAGCAGAGGCTCACTAAATCTCTAATTAGGCTTCATGTAGCAAAATGTCTGGTTCAGTCTCTGAGGATAGCAGATGTAATAATACTAACACTAGGCAGCAACACCGTATAAGAACTTGCGATATTAAATTAACCTTACAGTGGGTGGGCTGGAGGCTTTGTAAGTCCCAACATTTTGTTGTGCGTCTTATGGTCAGTAATTCAGTGTAATCTTAGAGAGAGAAGGTTCATATCATTGTCAGTTTATGTGGTGTTACGTAGACGTTACAACACAGAAACAGGCTATTTGGCCCAATTGGTCCATGCTAGTGATTATGCTCCAGCCAAGCCTTCCTCAGCCCTTTTCATCTCACTCTATCAGCATTTCATTCTAGGACTTTCTCTCTGATTTGTTTATCCAGCTTCCCCTTAAATTTAGAATGTATCTATACTATTCACCTCAACCACATTTTCACCAGTCTCTGGGTAAAGGGGTCTCTGATGAATTCCCAGTTGGATTTATTAGCAGCTGTTGACCCCTAGTTTTGTTCTCCCCACAATTGGATACATCTAACGTGGAATTTAATCCAGGATACGGGAGTCTCGCCCACTGGCTGGAGAGCCAGGAAGTGCCCCATGTCACCTCCTTTGGAGAAGGCTGACTGGATTAGTGCCAATCAGGTACCCAAGTGGCCAGCAGTGGGCATCCCCCAGGATCAAGGGTACTGGGGGCAGAGACATCATCTCCAACAGCTGTCTGCCAAACAGAGGCAGGCAACTGTCCATTGCTGGCAGCCCCACTGGGGCAATGCACCCACCAAAGGCCCACAACCAGCAAGGGTCCCCAGGCCACAAGTGAGTGAGGCAAGATAGGGGCCGCCTGGAAGGGGTTCCTGGACAAGGGTTTGGAAAAAAGGGAAGAGGGGTGGCTCTCAGTGGGCCCCCCACTTCCCGATGCTGGGTCCCTCAATTAGGCACTGCCTGACAATAAGGGTTATCAACCCCAACCTCCCCCTGGGAGCCTGCAAACAAACCTGATAGAAACTGCTTTCTGGGCTCCCTGCATGGCAATTGCCCCGCATTAATTGCTCACTTCAGGGTCTCAATTGGCATTGATGTGGGAAGGCCATCCACGAGCCACCCCACCTAGACTTAATCAGAAAGAGGCAGAAAGGCGGCAGTTCCCCACCCCACACCCTCTAGCCCCATTAAGTATCCCTGGCCTCTAAATCAGCCTCGGGGGAAGGCATTAAAGTCTATCCTAGTGTGTAGAGAATGCTTGGTTCCGTGTGTCATGGAAGGATCAGGAGCAGCTCTGTACGTCTTTAATGTCCAGCCAGCTTGTGACTGTGACCAGACTGCCTCAGGGTTGGGGAGGGAGGGTCAGGCACATTTTCTTTGGGAGAATAAGTGAGGGAGCTTACCGCCACCCCTCTTGTACACTTCTGGGGTTTTAAGAGTTCCAAGCAGGCATTTGTCAATATATTGACCTCTGTTATAAAATGCATGGTAGGAATGTGAGGGGGTAAGGGGAAGGGTGAGGAGGGGAAGGGAGAAGAAGAAGGGGAAGAGAAGAAGGGGAAGGGGAGAGCAGAAGGTAGACTGGGTGGGACTTAAGAAGAATGAGATGAAATTTTGAAAAAGGGAAAACAAACAAAGCAAATTTCCAACTAACGTCTATATAAATACAAATTGTTTAACGAGTGTCTTCATTTACAAATGTAAGTGTCTTCTTGAAGGATCAAATGGGTTGGGAGTCTCTTCTCCTGCTCATCAAGCATTGATAATGTTAAAAAGAAAATGTATTTGGATTGCGTTAGGGTGAAAACAAGACTATTTAATCGCAGTGTAATATTTCTTAAGAGGCCCAAAAAATGAGAGCTAATAAAGAGTAAAAAAGTGGGTAAGTGTGACTGAGTGTGGTCGCTTATGTTTTCTGTGTGGTTCAAAAATTCCAGCTCAATTTCATTGCAGACCACCTGGCCTACACATTTTTGCTGCTAAAGTGTTAACCCCTAAATCCACCAACATAAAATGGCATCCCAGAAACTTCCTACTGAGGGCTAGTGTGGAGAGTGATACTTCTTGTTACTGGGTTACATAAAAGCAACAACTTCACAACATTGCTAGTTATTCCTTTGCCTTTTTTCAATTCCTTTCACGGTGTTCTCAAACCTAACACCAGACAGTACTTAGCACAGCCCTGCACTGGTCTCAGGGAGGCCACACGGAAGAAGGACAAACAAGGAACAATCAAGTCCCAGTCTCGCCCTCTCAGCCTGCCAGGCTGCTCAGGTCCACAGGGTGACTCTTATTCTGGTTCCTCGTTCTGCTTCTCTCTTTCCCTCCCCCAACTCCTGCTCCTCACACACACACACACACACACAAAACTCTCCGGAGTCAATGCTGAGGCCATCCAGTCAGACCTTGTCCATCAGATATGTTTACTTTCTCTGTGACAGTCGACACATCTGGAGCGCATATTCAGGTTATTCCACTGCCACTAGACGCATTCCACAAGATCATTTCAGTGGTTGTTATGGCGATCTTCTTCCCTCCAGTGATTTTCAAGTTGCATGACAGAAATAGCTTGAGCTAGCCGGGGAGGGGCTGGGGGGACAAAAGTCAACAGGATCAGAAAGGGTTTTTCTTCACATCGCGAACTAATTAGTGACCCAGCCCTCTTCCCAGGGCACTTCGCATCTGGTTTAATAAAGTGAAGCAGTGACACATTCTCTATAGGCAGAACTGTCACTAAGCTGAAGAAACTTGCCTTGTTTTTTCCAGGAATGACAGGGCCCTGCCATCTTTCAACTAGGTTCATTTCACAGCGGCAAAATATTTTCTCCATGAAAGTTTAATGGCAGATTTGAATTTTCTCTTTGAACTCTGTGGAAATAGTGAAAAGTGTCCAAGACCCATTCAATATCTCAGTTTAAAATAAAAACAAACAGTTTCTCCTACCTCCTCTTCCTGATTTTCAAACAGTTTCAAGTCTTTAAAACATAGTGTTTTTAACTTTCAGCATCTCAAAGGTTGAATTCAAATGTTTTAATAATAAGTTTGGAGCTCTTAAAAATAAATGGTGTGTTTAATGCTGTACAGCTGTCTCATTTTGCTTTAAATATCTTGATTTTTTTTTAATAAGAGTGAGATCAGCAAAAGATAAGATTGCTGCTTTTATTACATTTTGTGCTGGTTCTACAGTTAAAGAAAATTAAAT
The DNA here is from genome assembly GCF_017639515.1 of Carcharodon carcharias. NCBI lineage: Eukaryota > Metazoa > Chordata > Chondrichthyes > Lamniformes > Lamnidae > Carcharodon > Carcharodon carcharias. The sequence continues at coordinate 121,098,196 of NC_054470.1, read as the reverse complement.
TAGGAATTTGCTTCATTGCCCACAGGCCTCATCATAACACCACAGTACAGGCTCCTCCATCCCACCGCAATATCATTCCATCATTTTTAAAAATGTATTTATTCACAGGTCGTTGGCATTGCTGGCTGGGCCAGCATTTATTGCCCATCCCTAATTGCCCTTGAGAAAGTGGTGGTGAGCTGCCTCCTTGAACCGCTGCTGTCCATGTGGTGTAGGTACACCCACAGTGCTATTAGGAAGGGAGCTCCAGGATTTTGACCCAGTGACAATGAAGGAACGGCGATATATTTCCAGATCAGGATGGTGTGTGGCTTGGAGGAGAACTTCCAGGTGATGGTGTCCCCATGTACCTGCTGCCCTGGTCCTTCTAGGTGGTTGAGGTCATGGGTTTGGAAGGTGCTGTTGAAGGAGCCTTGGTGAGTTGCTGCAGTGCATCTTGTAGATGGAACACACTGTTGCCACTGTGCGCTGGTGGTTGAGGTAATGAATATTGATGATGGTGGATAGAGTACTGATCAAATGATCATTTCAAAAATACTAAATAATTAAGGGGCAAAATGAGGGAGGAAATAAATGCAATAACTATCACTAGAGAAAAAGCACTAGGGAAACTAATGGGGCTAAAGGCCAATAAGTCCCCTGGACCTGATGGGTTGCACCCTAAGATATTAAAGGAAGTAGCCACGGAGATATACTGTATTGGTAGATGTACTGGTAGTAATCTTCCAAGAATCCTTAGATTCTGGAAAAGTCACAAAGGATTGGAAAACTGCCAATGTAACACCCTTATTCAAAAAGGGATGGAGACAAAAAACAGGTAACTATAGGCCAGTTAGCTTAGCATCCATCATTGGGAAAATGTTAGAGTCAATTCTAAAGGATGTAATAGCAGAGCATTTAGAAAAGCATAATCTAATCAAGCAGAGTCAGCATGGCTTCATGAAGGGGAAATCATGCCTGAAAAATTTATTAGAATTATTTGAGGAGGTAACAAGCAGCATAGATAAAGGGGAACCAGTAGATGTAATATATCTGCATTTCCAAAAGGCGTTCGATAAGGTACTGCACATAAGGTTACTTAATAAGATAAGAGCACATGGTATTGGGGGTAGTATATTAGCATGGATAGAGGATTGGTTAACTAATAGAGAACAGAGAGTTGGGATAAAGGGGACATTTTCAGGATGTCAACCTGTAACTAGTGGAGTGGCCTAAATAGCCAAGTGGTTATGGTACTGGGTTTGTAACCCCAAGATCAAGAGTTCAGATCTCACAATGGCAAACTATGAAACAATGTAACTAGTGGAGTGTCACTGGGATCAGTGCTGGGGCCACAATTATTTACAACATATATTAATGGCTTGGATGAGGGAAGTGAATGTACTATAGCCAAGTTTGTGGATGACACAAAAATAGGTGGGAAGGCAAGTGGTGAGGATGACACAAAGAGTCTACAGAGGGAAATAGACAGGTTAAGTGAGTAGGCAAAAAACTTGGCAGATGGAATATAATGTGGGAAAATGTGAGGTTATGCACTTTGGCAGCCAGAATAGAGGAGCTGAATATTATTTAAATGGAGAAAGACTGCAGAAAGCTGCAGCACAGAGAGATTTGGGGGTCCTCGTGCATGAATACCAAAAAGCTAGCATACAAGTTCAGCAGGTAATAGGGAAAGCAAATGGAATGTTGGCCTTTATTTCAATGGGAATGGAGTATAAAAATAGGGAAGTCTTGCTAAAACTATACAAGGCACTAGTTAGACCACACCTAGAATACTGTGAACAGTTTTGGTCACCTTATCTAAGGAAAGATATACTGGCATTGGAGGCAGTCCAGAGAAGGTTCACTAGATTGATCCCGGGTATGGAAGGACTTTCTTATGAGGAGAGGTTGCGTAGGTTGGGACTGTACTCATTGGAGTTTAGAGGAATGAGAGGCAACCTTACTGAAACATATAAGATTCTCAGGGGGCTTGACAGGGTAGATGCTGAGAGGTTGTTTGCCCTTATGGGAGAGTCTAGGACCAGAGGGCATAATCTCAGAGTAAGGAGTCGCCCACTTATAACAGAGATGAGGAGGAATTTCTTCTCTCAGCGGGTAGTGAATCTGTGGAATTTTTTACTGTAGAGGCTGGGTTGTTAAGTATATTCAAGATTGAGAAAGGAAAGTGGAATTGAGGATTATCAGATCAGCCATGATCTCATTGAATGGTGGAGCAGACTCGATGGGCCGAATGACCTACTTCTACTCCAATGTCTTTTGGCTGATGGAATGTGTCTAGCTTCTTGAGTGTTGCTAGAACTGCACTCATCCAGGCAAGTGGAGGGTATTCTATCTCACTCCTTGTTTCTTGTAGATGGTGGACAGGCTTTGGGGAGTTAGGGGGTGAGTTACTCACTGCAGGATTCCTAGCCTCTGACCTGCTCTTGTAGCCACAGTATTTATATGACTAGTCCAATTCAGTTTCTGGTCAATGGTAACCCCCAGGATGTTGATAGTGGGGGATTCAGTGATGATAATGCCATTGAATGTCCAGGGGGAGATAGTTACATTCTCTTTTGTTGGAGATGGTCATTGCCTGGCACTTGTGTGGCATAAATGTTACTTGCCACTTGTCAGCCCAAACCTGAGTGTCGTCCAGGCCTTGCTGCATGTGGGCATGGACTGCTTCAGTATCAGAGGAGTTGCGAATGGAACTGAACGCTGTCAATTGCATGTGCTATCAGCTCTAGTGCAACACATGATCATTGACCTTACATCTAAACTTTTTCAGTGAAAGAGTGATGATTCCAAGCTACAGGTTTTCAGCAGCTGACTTTGCTCTGTTGCTGATGCTTGTTTGAAAGTTGCTAACTACAGTCCAGGTCAAAAGCAGTGTTGACCTGCTGGAAGCTGCAAACTACCATCATTAGTTTGGCTGGAATCAGAATCACAGCCAGAATATGTGGCTCAAATCCCTATTTAAATATATTTTGGCATCCAGATTCTCAATTCCAGAATTGCTGAGTTGATTTTAGTCTGATTTTATGCCCGTCAAGCTGTAACCTGTCGTCCCAGTCTCACTGAACCACAAGGACAGTCTGATGAAGTATGATTGATTTACTTTAACATCCCAGATTGTTCAGATTTTGGTGGATCAGCTGGGAACACAAGAGAAAAATAAACAAAGGAGCTGCAAGGAATATTCTTGTTTAATTGTCTTTGGCCATTTTAAAACAGTATTTCAGTGACAATTTGGGTTGGCAAAAACTTTTTAATGCTCGCTTGAAATTGTGTTTAAGCCGAAAGAGGAATGTAGGCCCTGTCAAGCAGAGAAAGAGAGAGCTGCAGGCTGCCTTTAGCATGGAACATTGCTTTCTGCCTCTGTTTATAGTATATTAATCTGTGAACAGAACCATCTCTCCTAGCCTTTGCATTCCATGTGCTTGGTTACTGCAGACACTGGTCACCAAGGCAATAGGTAAAGGCTTGAAATACCTGCCTTCAGGAGGGCTCGGAGGGACATTGAAAGGTCACAGCACACTGGCAGATTGTAATTTACAGCAGTCTCCTTGTCGCACTATCTCCATGCTCCTGCGAGTCCTATATTATGAGCCATAGTGTTAGTGAACAACAGCCTTATAACTTCAAGATGCCAAAGTACATGACATGCTGTTCCTGAATCACACTTTCATGCAGGGTTTAGAATTAAGCCTACAGGAACTAGATGTGAAATAATACCCTCCCCACCCCCATGAATTTCAAGGCTGCATTCTTCCCACAATTACTACTGAAATCAGTAGAAGTCAGCAAAGTGAGCACCTCCTGCAAGAAATATTCCGACTTGTTTACAAGCTATCAAGATAAAATTCGAGATGAATTCAACATAGTCCATTTTTATTTCTGTGCGATTCAGCTTATCAGCTGTAATATTATTGAGCTAGATGTTGGGATAAGAGTCAATGGTCCATTCTCTGTAATGTACTCTGTGTAAAATTCCTGTTTGGCTGCAGCAGTGGATGGTGTGGGGTGGTTGAAGGTGGCGGGTCCAGTGGTGGGTGGGGTGGTGGCGGGTTGGGGTGTGGTGGTGGGTGGGGTAGGTGTGGTGGTAGTGGGTGTGGTGGGTGTGGTGGGGTGGGGTGGTGGTGGGTGTGGTGGTGGGGTGGTAGTGGGTGTGGAGTGGTAGGTGTGGTGGTGGGGTGGGGTGGTAGTGGGTTGGTGGTGGGGTGGGGTTGGTGTGGAGTGATAGGTGTGGTGGTAGTGGGTGTGATGGTGGGGTGGGGTGGTAGTGGGTGTGGTGGTGGCGTGGGGTGGTGGTGTGGTGCAGTGGGGTGAGTGTGATGGTGGGGTGGTGGGTGTGGTGGTGGGTGTGGTGGTGGTGGGTGTGGTGGTGGCGTGGGGTGGTGGTCGGTGCGGTGGGGTGAATGTGATGGTGGGGTGGTGGGTGTGGTGGTGGCGTGGGGTGGTGGTGGCGTGGGGTGGTGGTGCGGTGGGGTGAGTGTGGTGGTGGGGTGGTGGGTGTGGTGGTGGCGTGGGGTGGTGGTGCGGTGCGGTGGGGTGAGTGTGATGGTGGGGTGGTGGGTGGGGTGGTGGTGCGGTGCGGTGGGGTGGTGGTGAGTGTGGTGGTGGGTGGGGTGGTGGGTGTGTTGGTGGTGCGGTGCGGTGGGGTGAGTGTGATGGTGGGGTGGTGGGTGGGGTGGTAGGTGGGGTGGTGGTGCGGTGCGGTGGGGTGAGTGTGATGGTGGGGTGGTGGGTGGGGTGGTAGGTGGGGTGGTGGTGCGGTGCGGTGGGGTGAGTGTGATGGTGGGGTGGTGGGTGGGGTGGTGGTGAGTGTGGTGGGGAGTGTGGTGGTGGGTAGGGTGGTGGTGCGGTGCGGTGGGGTGAGTGTGATGGTGGGGTGGTGGGTGTGGTAGTGGCGTGGGGTGGTGGTGCGGTGGGGTGAGTGTGATGGTGGTGGTGCGGTGCGGTGGGGTGGTGGTGGGTGGGGTGGTGGTGAGTGTGGTGGTGGGTGGGGTGGGTGAGGAAAGTGGGGGCTTATGGCAGAACTTAGAGAAAACAGCCCATTTCACAGCAAACAGAATCTAAGAGATTTAAAAATTGTCTCTCCAGCAAACCAAACTCATGACCTAAACTACAACAAAGCCTCCATATGCACACAAGCTTAATCCTTGAGCAAAATGCTGTCAGTGGCAGATAGCTACAGAATGAAGATTATGAGCCTAAAATCAATTGCAGTCAGGTGTGATCTAGCTCGGGCTCTGGTGCTACTATATATAGTCATTTATATTCTTCTACCAAGGCCACAGGATTATGAGCAGAAATGATCATTGCTCCGCTCCTTTCTGTAACCCAGTAATACTGAGGCCGATTAGGGCATATGGTTTAATGGGCTGGCATGGATCATGCAGAGGGTTGGTCTAAGATATTTCTAATTTTTTACAATTTGAATAATGAAACAGTTTTACCATATAGGAAGAGTGAATGTACTACCAAAGTATTATATTGGCTTTAAAATTTTGAGGCTCCCTCCATTTACATGAGGTTATCCAAAACTCTGCTGCCCATGTCCTAACTGACAGCAAAGCCAGTTCACCACTGTACTCAGTGAACTACATTGGCTCTCAATAGGGCAGTGCCTCAATTTTAAAATTCTCAAACCTGTCTTCAAATTTGTCCTTGACCTCACCCCTCCCGAGCTTTGTAATCTCCAACCTCAAAATCCAGTGTGATCTCTGCGCTCCTCCAATCACTGCTCTCCTCCAATTCTGGCTGTAGGGCATTCCCAATTTTAATTGCACCTCCATCAGCCAGCTGCCTGGTTCCTTTGCTCTGGAATTTTCTCCATTAACCTCTCTGCTTCTCTATCTTTCTCTCCTCCTTCAAAAAGCTCCTTAAACCTAACTCATTGATCATGTTTTTGGCCATCTGTCCTAATATCTCCATACGTGTCTTGGTGGCAGATTTTGTTGATAAAGCACCTTGTTACCTTGTTTACTGTTAAAGGTACTATATAAATGCAAGTTGTTGTTGTTCTGAGGTGATATAAAGCAAGTCTTTATTTTTCTCACATTCTGTGACATCTCTTGGAAAATTTCAGAGAAATGCTTCTTGACCACTGAAACAGAGCTACAGGCTGAAGCTCTCATTTCGATATCAATGCTGCCTGCAACTCCCCAGCGTTTGAAATTAACTTTGGCCTGTATGAACTTTGCAAGGGCCTTTTGTGAAAAAAAAACACGATTACATCTGCAAGTTGTAAACCCTGGGGAAAAGGTATACAAAACAAATCTGCAAGTTTCTTTAAGAAAATGTTTTTTTTATTGTTTTATTAGAATGTTCTGGAACTTGCTGCCTGAAAGGTCGGTGGAAGCAGTTTCAATAATAACTTTCAAAATGGAATTGGACAAATACTTGAAAAGAAAATACATTGTAGGGCTATGGAGGAGCAAGTGAGGGAGGAGGGGTACTAATTGACAGCTCCTTCAAAGAGATAGCATTAGGCACGATGGGCCAAATGGCCTCCATCTGTTCAATGAAATTCTATAACATAGGTAAATGGGGTGTCCAAGGCCTGGTACGAGTTTCGGCAGATGTCCTCAAGGTGTGAAGCTATGGTTAAGAGGGAGCAAGAAGCGTGATACCACATTATTTACCTGGCTGCAGCTGGCAAGCAATTTAATTCTTCACTCGGTATGCATGTGTTTATGTGATAATCATCAAAAGTTCTTTGAAGTTGAGTGATTTACCTTGCCCGTGATGAACATTTAATTTCTAAAGCAGCTTATAAAACAACCTCTTACTGATGGCACAACCTTCCCCTTGTTGTTCTTATATTTGTCTTACTCCTGATTTTGGCACTCTCATTTGGCAGCTGACCATGTACATTTCCACTGTTCCTGTGAGTTTATTATGTTAATGCACCAGTTTATGATCAATATTCACCCTGTCTGGGTGTACCAGCAGTGCTCCTGGTGGATGAGTATGCTTAAGAGAGCAAACAATTGAACGTGGGGATGATTCCATGCGCAGATGACTCAACTGCACTTGCCCCTGACCTGTTTCCAGCTGCCAGAATTGTCTATTTCAGAAATACACATTGAGTTTTCTTAAGCAGCAAGACACAGACTTCTGTATATTTTGGGTTTGGAATTTGGCCTAAATGCAAATGATAGAATGATACAGCACAGAAGGAAACTTCAGCCCATTAGCTTGTGTCAGCTTTTTGGAAGACGTATTCAATATAAACTCCCCAACTCTTTCCCAATAGCCCAGCAAAATTTTCCCATTCAAATATTTGTCCAATTCCCTTTTGAAAGTTATTATTGAATCTGCTTCCACCACCTTTTCAGGCAGCACATTCCAGGTCACAACAATTCACTGCGTAAAAAAAAAATCCTTATGTCCCTTCTGGTTCTTTTGCCAATTATCTTAAACCCATGTCTTCTGATACTCCCACCTCCACACTGAACACTAAATTAAAGTTAATATTCCTTGGCCACTGAAGGTGGTGAGATTGAGGACAGTTAGAACAATTTTATATCAGCATAATTCTACGTTGTTCAGTAAAGAAAATAATGATGTTTTCACATGGACAAATGTGTGGAATACATTTTGAATGTGGCCACATGGGGATAACAGTTTTAGCCTTTTGCACCTATTGTTCACTATTTGACTATTGGGTGTTAATCCTCCATGAAAATTACTCTTATTATGCATCATTACCCTCCTCCCCCTCCAACCCAAAACAGACTAGTCGCACTCCACAGAGCTCGAAATGAAGACAGTAAAAGTATTATATATTTTCTTTCTTGTGGTTCGCCTGTTTTCAGAGGGATGACCTGCTTTGTGTCTCATTTCCCAGGCCACAAACTGAGATGTCGACTTGCAGGACTGAGTTTCCTTCTGTGGGTTGGAAATCCCATCCAGATGCAGGGGGAGATTTGAAGTCGTCACTTCAACTCAATTCCCTGCTCAACAGTGACCTCCCTTCTTGGCCAATACAGTCAGGTCTTGATGTTCTTTAGAAGAAATAAGCTGTTTTTTTAAGTGCTCTTGTTTCAGTAATGTCTGCTGAGACCTCCTTTGTGCGGTCATTCCTGTCCTGTGGCAGTGAGTGGTGTAAATCCAGCAGTTTTTCAACATTCCTCTCAATCTCCATTTTGGCTTACAATAGTTTTTGTGTTGTGTTGCTTAATTCCCGTTTGTTTCCCCGGACTGCCTTTTTCCAGTGTCTTGAGGTTCTGCAGTGTTAACTGGATCCTCTTGTCTCTTTAGATTCCAGATTCTGTCATATCTGTTGTTCAGTGTTTCTCCTCAAGTTTTTCTAATATTCTTCCAGTATTTGTCTGCAACATTGTCCCTTACTTAATGATCACCAACTCTCTCTCCCTTTCACAACAGTCAGCTCCCACTCAAATTGCCATGGAATCACCACCTCCATTTTCTGTTGCCCAGTTGTAATCATCTCCAACTGCCCCTTCATTTTTTGTCAGTTTTTGCCACCTTGATTCCTGAACTATGTGTTGGTTCCTGGCCTGAGTCTGCTTGCCCTGGGTCATACTGTCTAATCGGCTATGGCGGGTGGAATAATTCCTTAGAAACCTGACTCTGCTAATCTCCAGGACTCTGTATTCTAGGAACAGAAAATCAAGTACTGTTGAAAGCTTGAAAGCAACATTTGTATAAATGGTGAAGAGAGACCATTTACTCACCACTGCTTGCAAGAAATGAGTAGGTGATTAATTCCTTTGTAGTTCAGTTTATCAAACTCTGAAAAGAATGGACTGCCTGATTAATTGTTGGATCATATTCAGATAGGAATCACTCACAAAAACACTTGAGTAAATGAAGCATTTTTTAGAAAAATACATCTTGCTGTATACATGCTAAGCTATATTGTGAGCAATTGTTAGCCTTTGAGTAACCTTGGCAATTATTTCTGGGACATTCTGATCCAATAATAACTTTGGGTGAGTTGTTCTAAGTTGTTGTTGTAGGTGGTTGTAAAAGCTATATTAACAGTACAACATAAACCAAAGTTTGCTAAATAACGATTGCCTCTTAACCAAATAGAGGTAAGTTCTTACTGAATGTCTTGTGTGAATTTTATTTCAGATTAATTCAGAGAGATAGAAATAGGAAAATTGAAGAGCAATTGTGAGTAAAATAACTCCCTGCTGAAGTCTCACACTCTGTTCAAAGCGGCAGTAAGCCTGATTTTGGACTGGGTGAACAATGAGGGCCTCCAGGACAGCGCACTGAGATTATTGGCACACTGTTAAGTAATCAGAGTTTGGATACAGCAGTTGCTTCTGTAGCAGTTTGCAGTAAAACATGAAGAATCAATCAGGAACAGAAAATAATCACCAGTCGCACTGTCAGTGGGCTACTTACCTGGACTAATGCCCCAAAGAATCTCACATAAATGGATGAGGTGGATCTTGTTTCAAAGTTTAACAAGAGGAATTTGCTCTGAAACTCCTAGGTACAGACCTATCATTCACTTCAGTATCTGTTTCATCACAGTGACTCTATATGCAAAGGTTGCCGATGGATACCAGAACCTAGCATGTGCTCTGCAATGAACCACAGAAGTGTATAGCACACAAGGAGGCCATTCAGTCCATAATTTCCATGCCAGCATTTCACTAATACAATCCAAAAGGTCTGCTGTCCCTTAGGGGAGATGCAACAAAGGTTCACTAGACTGATTCCTGGGATGAGAACGTTGTCCTATAAAGAGAGATGTATCAAAACATAAATTTACAACAGAGTGAGAGGCCATTTGGCTGTCGTGCCTGTGTTCATCCAAGAAGGGTTATCCAGTTTAATCCCACCTTCCAGTTCTTGGTCCGTAGCCCTGAGGGCTACAACATTACAGCACCTCAAGTGCGCATCGAAGTACTGTAAAATATGATGAGGGTTTCTGCCTTTACCACCCTTTCAGACAGTGAATTCCAGATCCCCACTCCCTCTGGGTGAAAGAATTACACTCAATTCCCCTCTAATAATCCACCAATTACTTTAAATCTATGTTTCCCTGGTTATTGACCTCTTTACCACTTTGCTAACAGAAATAGGTCCTTCTTATCTACTCTATTTAGGCTCCTCATATTTTTATCCACCTGAATTAAATCTCCCTTCAGGCTCCTCTGTTCCGAAGAAGGCAACCTTATCCTAACACATCATTCCTCATAGCTAAAGCTCTTCATTCATGGCAACATCCATGTAAAAAATTGAATAGAACAAGCCTATATTCTCTGGAGTTTAAAAGAATGAGTGATGATTTCAATGAAATGTATACATTTCTCAAAAGGTTTAATGCTGAGGGTCTGCTTCCCCCAACTTTAGGACAGTGATCTGAAGCTCCAGGGCCACATGTAGCTCATTCCATTTCATTTTGCATTTACAGCTCCCAACGTTTGTCAGTTGGATCACATTAACATGAAAAAGGCCTAAAAAAATTCAGTCAAGAAAAAGAGCTGTATTTTTATGGTGGGGATAAAAGGCCAATAATAATGCTGCACTTTATAGTTTCAAATGACTATTTTAGCAAAAAACATCATTGTGCTCTAAACAAATCTTTTCAAGTGGTATAGCAAACCATGGTCAGAGATGATGCCTTTGGTTCGAGAAAAAGGCTCTGTGGTCGTGACCGTTATTGTTTCCATTATAACTGAGATAATAAATTACTCTAAGTGTTCTATTAGAAGCATTTTTTATCACAGGAGTCAATAGCTAAAAAAATTGTCTTAATTCCATGCATCTTAATTTAATATTTGTTTTAAAGGTGACTTTACTGACAAAATTATAGTTAAAATAAGTCAAAAGATACAATAATTTAGTTAGGTCTATTTTATTTTTTTCTATTAATAAGATACACATATCGTATTTATGCATTATGTGCAAATTATGTATTCTACCAGAGACACTTGGCAATTTGCCAAGTTTTTGGTTTAGAAATGCTGAATTTTCATCATATGGCTCCCAATAGATTTTGTTTCGAGCAGATTTTTTTGTAAAGGCTCTTGTTTTGAAAAAGATTGCCCAGCCCTGGTCTAGAACATGGGGTCATGTTCTCAGTATAAGGAGTTGGCCAGTTCAGATTTGGATAAGGAGAAATTTCTTCACTCAAAGGGCTGTGAATCTTTGGAATTCCCTTTTCCAGAGAGCTGTGGATTTTCTTTCAATTGCTCATGAAATGTAGGCATCAATAACAAGGCCAGAATTTGTTGCTCATCCCAAATTGTCCTTGAGAAGAAGGTATTGAGACACCTCCTTGAACCAGTACAGTCCCATGTGATGAGCAAGGGATTGAGTGACAGCAGCTGTGAGGAAGGGATTGTTGAATCAACTGAGAAGCGGTGATGTGATTGGTAAAGGAGAGGGATATGGGGAAGGTGCTAGGGTGTGGTGGGAGCTGGTGACTGTGTTTTCCAGGGATTGGAAAGTGATGGTGGAAAGGTTGTAGCAGACAGGAAGATGTGACTAATACAGTAGATTAGGAAGAGGTTGGAAATGGCCGTGTTATTGTTAGAGAACTTTAGAGATGGCCAGGTCAAGGGAATGGTCATGAATATTGTAGTATAAGGGTGTTTGGCATAGCAAGGGTTAACATGGGACTGGAGAACTGTACCACCCACAGTGTGATGTAAAGAGTCACATGGCAGTGGACAGTGGTGCAGGAAGACTGAGAGAAGCTGGCATGAAAATAATATCTAGTTAGGGCTATACCTTGGAGATATGTATATAGTTGTGTGTTAACAATAAAGAGTCTATGTTCAACCATACAAGCCTTCAGACCTCTTAGTGAGACACCAAGTGACCTTACAACAGATATAGATGGGGAAGTGTTGGTATGCAAGGTGTGTTTAAGGAAGGGTAAGTGAGCAAAATTGTCAAAGGAATGTAGAAAATTAAGGGGTGATGTAATTGAGGGTTTTAAGATGATTAAAAGATTTGATAGGGAAACAAATAGAGAAACTATTTCTTCTGGTGGGGGAGTCCAGAACAAGGAGGCAGAACCTTAAAATTAGGATGAGGCTGTTCAGGGGTGATGTCAGGAAGTACTTCTTCACACAAAAGCTAGTGGAAACCTGGAACTCTCTCCCCCAAAAAGCTGTTGAAGCTGGGGGTCAATTGAAGATGTCAAGTTGGAGATTGATGAAGTTTTATTGGGTAAGGGTGTTAAGGGTTTCAGAATTCATCTATGGTGGATAAATTGAGTTAAGATGTAGATCAGCCATGATCTCATTGAATAGTGGAACAGTCTTGGAGGGCCTGAATGGCCTCCTTGTATCACTGTGTTCCATCAGAGGGGCCAGAAAAATTAAGCTTTGTGCTGAAATTGCTAAAATGGAGTTATTTGGTGCAAAGACCGAGCAAACAAATTAGGGAGGAGAATTCAGTGAGGAATTCATTATGGGCTGTGGGGCAGGGCTTCTGATCAAGGGCAGTAACCATTCCTGAATTTAATAGAGAGGTGGGGGAGGTGCTGAAAATGGTTGAGGTGGGTCAGTATGAGAAAGCACCAAAAGTGCCCATTGGGATCTGGAGCCTGAGATGCTGTTTGGTAGAGAACAAGCAGAAAAGTCCAGCCCAGCGAACCACTGCTGTACTAGGAGAAATAATTCAGTGACTGTGAGTAGAGGTTTGGTCAGGCACTAGGATTCCAGTGGACACACCAAGGACATGCTCATGGATGGGGAGGTGGATATGCTGACATGTGATCGTCAGGCGCCAGCTAGAGAACGCCCACTGTGGGGCAGCTAGAGTGTGGAGAGGAGCATGGACAAGGTTAGAGAAGGCACTCTGGATCTTTCCAGTTTCTCTACCCTTTCTCTCTCTCTCGCTCAGCATTACAGAACTGTAAAACCTTCCTGCCACTTACTAACACAATCTTACAATTATCTCAAGTTGTGTTTTTAGTTGTGCTGTTATCTGTCCTTGTGCTTTTTAAAAGCTAAGGGATCAAATTCACAAGTTAAAATGTCTCAGTTAGAGGGGGGGGTGCAAAGGGAAGTGGTAAAAACTACTTAAACCGAGGTTACATTGGTCACCCGTGAGTAACCTTTAAAAAATGTATTAGATAAGTATGGTAGAGAGTAACTTCCAGCTGTAGGGGATTAACTGCACTGAGTGGGTCTGAAACCTTGGAATGCATTCACATCCACCAGGGGATTTGTGTCCCCTGCTATTGGCCTTAGTATTAATGCAACACAGACAGCAAAGGAGAGGCTTACAGTGTTGTCACCTGCTCCTGGTTGTAGAGCTTGCCTGAAGCACTGTAATGCTGTGGGAGGAATGAGGCCCATGAGGACTGACCCAGTGATGTCTCGCTCCTTTCATTATAGCCTACAGGTCTGAAACTGCTGCTGCTGAGAGAGGAGGGGGTTGCTGTGATAATTGGTAATAGCCAGTTTTAAAGCTGCCTTCCCGCAAAAGAACAGTCTGACAAAACAGACAAAAGCAAAAACAGGTTTTTTGATTTTCAAACTAAAGCGATGTTTCATTGCTAAAATCCCAGTATCCCTATCGGTGCCATCACTGAAATTGTGTTTCTGGTTTTACTTTCTCATTTTCCTTTCCTCCTCTCATTCTATTTTAAGATCCTCTGTGCCATTCTTCATTTAGTGTCCAGGAGGCTAGACTTCAAGCTACTGCCAGCTGTGTTACTCACAGCTAGCACTTTCCATTGTGACTTGCTCTTATGATTTTCCTCCCATCATCTTTGCGGCAAAGCATCTGGACTTGCCTCTTGGTGCGATTGCGATCAACAATCTGCCCTGTGGGGAATCACGGGACATAAGCAGTTTCAAAGCTATCATGAAAGTAAATCTACATGGCATAGCTCCACTGTTTGAGATACGTTTCATGCACTTTCAGTTTTCTGAAGCATTAGCAGATTTGCCATGGATCTTAAAGCAGCAAGTTCCTTCAGTGCTGTTCTCAATTTCATTCACTATCTTTACTTTGAATCAGTTTTTACTTTTCAGAAAGGTTATTAATTTGCAAACTGATGGATAGCTTCCACGTGTGGCTTTATTTATGATGGTGGAGAATTATGTTTGTGGTGTGAATTCAATTTGACTCAAAACCTGACCACAGCAGTCGGGGGTAGGGGGTGGTGTGGGTGGGGGTTAGAGAGAAACAAGGGGTTATCAGATTTTGGGTCCTGAGATGTGCAGAACAGACTTATATTCACAAAATGAGTTTTGCGTGGAAGGGAGAGGGTTGATTTCTTTGTGATAAACTATCCTGATTTGTCCTCTATGTCTATTCCACCATCTTTTCTGCAAATCAGTCGGAAAATGATGTCAAATGGGATGATTGCTTGAAAATAAACTTTTTGCAGTTTTGATTTGATATTTTTCCCCAATAACCTCAAACATTAATCACCAGATGAACAAGGGAAATCTCCTGCCACATAGCCCATAACAAATACCTGGCAAAAGTGAATGAAGGCCGACCATTCTCTACAAATTGCTTTCTTTTGGCAGAATGTTAAAGCATGTGCTTCTTTCAACTTTTAGGTGGGAGTTTGAAGTCACTTTTCTCATTTCCTGGCACTCAGGGACAGTAGAAAAAGATCTGATTTGTTTTAAGCGAAGCATCAGACATCAGAGCAGCAGATACCCAGGGATGGGTGACACCTCCAGTCACTTTAGCTCGGCCAAGCTGATTGGATCTGATCTAATCTCTCGACCTCCCTGTCCTACAATTAGAATAACCATTCTGAAAGTTTCCTTTTTTTTAGCAATCTGTGACACAAAGGGGAACCAACATTTCAAAAGCTCCATTAAAGGTGTTTACTTCATTTCTAAAAAAAATCTTTTCCACTTGGCAACTGCTGTAAAGTCACTGCAGTTGAGATATTAGTGTGTGTGTGGTGTCAGGACCAGGCGTGGTACCTGAATGTGGTGATACTTGTCATAACAGGTATGGTTCTCGACCTGTTAAGCAGTGACTAGATGTGACAGCCTGAATCTGCCATGCCTCAGGGGCATTCAATCAACACACCCACACTGGTGACACACAGCAAACATCAGGTTGCAACAGCCTCTCAGCTATAGATAAAAATGAAAGAGATTTTGTCTTTGTACATTAGAGTCACAGAGTCCCTTGCAGCTGACTTTTCCAGTAAAAATGAAAAATGTTAGTGCTTCGAGACCCCTTCATAATGGCCTCAGTGAAGATTCAGATTGAGTTCAGCCACAGCCTGTCCCTTCTCACATACAAAGCTTCCTTTAATCAAATTCTTGTTATCGCAACTGTAACTATTTGTTTCGAAATTGTAGACTGAGTGAGAAATTGTTCTGTACCCACTTGCTTCTGAGTGGAATCATCCACAACGTTTAACACCACTGTTTATTTGGAGTTAAAATCACAGCAAGCTGTTGTGCAGCTAATTACAAATCACACAACAACAGCAGCTTGTGTTTATTTTGTATCTTTAAAGTGGCAAAATAGCTCAAGGTGCTTGACAGGAACGATTATCGAACAAAATTTACTACCGAGCCACATAAGGGGATATTAGGGCAGCTGACCAAAAGCTTGACCAAAGAGGTAGGATTTAAGAAGTGTCTTAAAGGAAGGTAGAAGCAGACAGGAGGAGAGGTGTAGGGACGGAATTCCAGAGCCTAGGGCCCAGGCAGTAAAGGCATGGCATCCAATGGTGAAGCAATTATAATTGGACTGCACAAGATGTTGGAATTAGAGGAGTGCAGATATCTTGGAGAGTCGTGGAGTTGGAAAAGGTTGGGAGAGGGGAGGTCATGGGGAATTTGAAAACAACAATGAGAATTTTTAAATTGTGGTGATGCTTGACTGGGAGAAACGTAGCTCAGCAATCTCAGGGGCTTTTGGTATGAGTTAGGAGATGGACAGCAAAGTTTTGGATGACCTCAAGTTTACTTGGAAAATCCTATCGAAACCATGTGTCCAAGTCAGGTAAGAACACACAAGGGCCTTACCGCTTGTCGGGGGATCAAAGGCATAAATAAATCCAATCGGGAAATTCAGGAGAAACTTCTCTACTGAGGGAGTGGTGTGAATGTGGAACTTACTACCACAGAGCATGGTTGAGGTGAATAGCGTATGGTATGTGCATTTAAAAGAAAACTAAATGCACAAGGAAGAAAGGAATAGAAGGATATGCAGATGGGGTGAGATAAAGAGGAATGAGATGAGGTTTGTGTGAAGTATGAAGACTGGCACAAATCTATTAGTCTAAATGGCTTGCTTACGTACATTCTTTGTAATCCTATACACATGGAATTTCTGTTCAGCATCATCTTTGTGATAATGAGGTATCTCTTGGTGCACTGCTGTATGTATTAATATGGACCCTGATCAGTGAGATTGATAACTAATAGTTGGTTAATGACGCAGACTGCAGATGGCAGTGACCTAGCCTAGCCTAAATCCTGGGGAATAATTACTTCAGGGCTTTATCCTGTTCATGACTTGATGTGAGGAACTGACATCTTCTGTAAGTTGTGCCCTGCTGTCAGACACATTGGGGTGGGGTACTTGGCTTTGTCCGGCAATGCAAAATGTGGGATAAATATTGGGCAGATATTTCGCAGTGTATGAGGTGTTGCTGACTCTCTGTGTATTTTGTGCCTGTGAGGAAGAGTCATTCATTAACCAGTGTACCGAGACGTCCAAAAATACCTTCATTCCACAATGAAAGCGGCTAATCAACTCTGATTGGTGAGGATTGATGTGAAAGGCTGGCAGTGATTTGAACTGTCTGGAGGATAGGAAGCAGTGGGTACTTGCTTGGGGAATGAAGTCAGGGTGGCAACAAACGTTGAGTGGAATACTCCAAGGATTAGTCTCGGCCGTCTTGCTGTTCCATGTTTACGGTTGTGAGTTAATGCTGAAGATAACATAAAATGGTTAAAATCACAAACAAAAGTGGATAAGAGGAAGAGTTAAATCTGAGGAGGAAGCTTGTGGGCAACTAAATGAGTTTAAAATTTATGCAAATGAATAGGAGATTGACACACAATTCACAGAGAAATGTAAAATATTGCATTACTAAGAAAAATGGACATTTTGCCACAATTGGTGAATGGCATTGAAATAGCTGTGGATAAAGTTGAAGAATCGCTGAATAGACTCAGTGCTTAAAACCTGTTACAGCAGAGAAACTGAGGGAGTGCTGCATTGTCAGAGGGTCAGTACTGAGGGAGTGCTGCACTGTCAGAGAGTCAGTATTGAGGGAGCACTGCACTGTCGGGGGATCATTACTGAGGGAGCGCTGCACAGTCGGAGGCTCAGTACTGAGGGAGCGCTGCACTGTCGGAGGGTCAGTACAGAGGGAGTGCTGCACTGTTGGAGGGTCAGTACTAAGTGAGCACTGCACTGTCGGAGGGTCAGTACTGGGGGAGTGCTGCAGTGTCAGTGGGTCAGTACTGAGGGAGTGCTGCACCATGGGAGGGGCAGGACCCAGGGAGCATTACACTTGCAGAGGATCAGTACTGAAGGAGCACTGCACTGTTGGAGGGCATTATTGAGGGACAGCTGCATTTTCAGATGGTCAGTGCAGAGGGAGCGTTGCACAATCGGAGGATCAGTACTGAGAGAGTGCTCCACTGTCAGAGGTCACTACTGAGATCGGGAGGTCAGTAATATAGGAGCACTGCACTGTTGGAGAGTCAGCACTGAAGGAGCAATGTACCATCGGAGGTTCAATACTGAGGGAGCACTACACTTGCAGAGGGGCATTATTGAAGAAGCACTGAACTGTTGGAGGGCAATACAGAGGGAGCGCTGCACTCTTGAGGTCAGTATTCAGGGAGTGCAGCACTGTCAGGGGGGAATTACAGAAGCAGTGATGCACTATTGTCGGAGGGACAGTACTGAAGGAGTCCTGCACAGTTGGAAGGCAGTACTGAGGGAGTGCTGCACTGCCAGATGGGCCATCTTTTGAATGAGTTGTTAAAGTGAGACCCTGCCTGCTATCTCTGACATGAGACATGCACAACCCCGCTGTGACTATTTGAAGAAGAGCAGGGTAGTTCTCCCCAGTGCCCTGACCAATAATTATCCCACAACCAGCCGAAAGCAGATAATCTGATTGTTTATTTTGTAGCTGTTAGTGGGATCTTGCTGTGCGCATATTGGATGCCATATTTTGTTGCATTGCAACAGTGAGTACACTTCAAAATTATTTAATTGGCTGTAAAGATTGTCAGATTGTCAGTACTATATAAATGCAAGTTTTCCTGATCTGCTCTTGTCCTTTCATGAAGTATCTCTTCAGTAATAATGTAATGCATCTCTTTTAGTTCAGACTGCAGCACTTCCAGGAAGAGCTGGCACAGCCTGTTTGCTGGCTGTTCAGCTGAACTGTGTCTGAGAGCCACCTAATGCCCTTCACAGGAACCTGCACTATCCTACATCTTATCTCAAAGTGGAATGTAAACTTTAGTTTGCTGGACTTTGCCATGAATTTTCCATGTATTTGGAATTATGATAGAAATAGTTGATACTGACCACACACACACATTCCACAGAAATAACAAGAGTATCATGTCCAACTGGGCCTGAGAATAAATGTGATTTTCTTTCCTTAACAAGGTCCATGTGCTTTCACTCTCAGATACTGCCAGACCTGCTGAGTATTTCCAACGTTTTCTGTTTTTATTCCATGTGCTTTGTGTTGTTAAACTCGCTGTCTGGGGGATCTGCATTTTTTTTTTAAAATGCAAGATCTTTCTGTAGGAAGTAAAATTACCTGGTGTTGCTGTGTGCGGTCAGAGCGGAATAGCACAGTTGTGCAGAGTCATTGAGCCAGTGTGTTGGGCTTGTGCAGGGAGAGAAGAACATAGGCTTTTGTCCTGACACTGTAGTTTGACTATCCCACATTTACTGTTGGCACAAAGATCTACTGTCATGTGAAAGTTTGGTGTACGTATGTCCTTGGTTTATACACATAAACATTTTTGTTTCAGAGCTCTGTTTGTAGAAAGCAATTTTTTTTAAAATTTACTATTGTTTTCCCTTCCTATTTACACCTTAAAATGTTAGAATAGGAAACAATATGTTGTATTTTCACACAGGAGTGCCAACGTAATTCTTTTAGATATAGCAGGGTACATATGAATTCTACAAAATGTATCTGCGGACATATAACTTTGGCATTAATGGCATTAACTACATTTGTAAATATTCATTTGTTCCTTCATTCTTGGGATATGGCAAGGTCACATTTATTTCCTGTCACTTGTGGGTGACATTGAGAGGCAACACTCTAATATTCTAAATATTTTCAACTTACCAGTATACTTTATGGAACATTTACCAGGAGAATTCCCCTGAATCTTTTGACTTACAGCAAGAGATTTTCAATGCTCACCTTATTCAACATGTAAGTTGTGCCAATTTAACCACTGAATAGTTTCAAATAAAGCTGTCTGATGAAAAATTCCAAGTATGGATTTTAATATCTATTGTGAATTTTTTACAGACAAGTAGATATAATTTGTAACTTTGATGTCCATTGAAGTTCAGGTAAAAGAGGAGACCCCTGCATCACATTTAATTTATTAGGAAGTTTAATAAGAACTATTAAATTTAAATCATTTTTAGATCAACTTTATTGCTTAAGTATAATTAATGTTTTCCTCAGAAGTACATTGGCATGCTTTATTCTATTAAAGGCACCATATAAATGCAAGTTGTTGTTGTTACAGAAACACTATTTTGCTATCTGGTTCTTTGGCAGGAGGTACAATTCAGCCAATTCTCTTTGAAACTTTTTAAGTTACCTCATTATTCACATATTTCACTTTTTCTGCCCTGCATGTATATTAATATTGTAAAAAGGATTTTGAACTATTTTTAATTTGAATATTGCTCATGAAATCATTTTGTGGGTCAACAGCACTTGAAAGATTGGTGCAATCTTAGAAAATTCCTATTTCAGTTGTTCCAAAGAGAGAAACAAATTTTATACAGAGATGCTAAGAACCTGTACTCTTATATCTCGTTGCATAACCACAAAGCTCTATCCCATATTTTTAATGCACATTTTCCCTCTGTACTTTCTTCCATAACTCCAGTCGGAAATTGTTCAGAATGGTGAGCCTGAGGTGCTTATTGCAGCCCCAACATACAGTGCTCCCAATGCCTGTTAATCTCTCTCTAGTCGGGATTTTAATCTGAAGCCACGCTTCTTTGAATGAACAAGCACGTGAGAGAATAATTCTCATTACTTGTGACAAAACCTACATTTTATCGATAAATTCATGGCAAATCCCATCAAAGGAAAAATGTGCATGACTAATGGCTTTACACTTTGGTGAAGAAAAGAGAACATGAAGAAGATAATTTGTGTTTCATTCTACAGTCAAGCTTCATTATGACAGATTTGTGAGGTCTGCCAAGATATCTCTTATCTCAGGGCTTCATCTAATCATGGGCTGATCTTACTAGCTGACTCAAATGGATGGACCAATGAAAACAACTCTCCCAAAGCAGCACTTGGTAACAAGAGTTTGTTATATCGAGGCAGAGTGGAAGTGAGCCAGTCCTTTGTTAAAAGTGAAAACTGTCCTAATCAACACCAAGAGATCCTGGCCCATTGGCAATTAGAAGTAGTTGATTTCTATCCACTCCATCACTAACATTGCCTACTTACACCTCCATAGCATCATCCAACCTGACCTCTGCTGTAGCTCATCTGAAATTCTTGTAAACTCTTGTTACTTTGAGGCTCGAGAAGTCCAACCCTCTCATAGCCCATCTCCTGTCATGCACTCATTATGAACATGAGCTCATCCAAATCTCTGCTGTGTATGCCCTAACTTGCACCAAACCATGTTCACCCTTTAACTCTGTGCCCACTGACCTACATTGGCTATCGGAGCAGCAAAGCCTTGATTTTAAGGAGTCTGTTAAAGGGGTAGAGAGAAGAGAGGCGGAGAGGTTTAGGGAAGGAATTCCAGAGCTTAGGGCCCAGGCAGTGGAAGGCACAGCCACCAACAGTGGGACAATTAAAATTGGGATAAAAACAAAAAACAAAAAACTGCGGATGCTGGAAATCCAAAATAAAAACAGAATTACCTGGAAAAACTCAGCAGGTCTGGCAGCGTCGGCGGAGAAGAAAAGAGTTGACGTTTCGAAACATCAACTCTTTTCTTCTCCGCCGATGCTGCCAGATCTGCTGAGTTTTTCCAGGTAATTCAATTAAAATTGGGGATGCTCAAGAGGCCAGGAATAAAAAAAGTGCAGATATTTCTGTTTTCAAGCCTCTCTGTGACCTCACACTTCCCTATCTCTGTAATATTCTCCAGCTCCACAACCCTCCGAAATATCTGCACTTTTTTATTCCTGGCCTCTTGAGCATCCCCAATTTTAATTGAATTACCTGGAAAAACTCAGCAGGTGTGGCAGCATCGGCGGAGAAGAAAAGAGTTGATGTTTCGAAACGGCAACTCTTTTCTTCTCCGCCGATGCTGCCAGACCTGCTGAGTTTTTCCAGGTAATTCTGTTTTTGTTTTGGATTTCCAGCATCTGCAGTTTTTTGTTTTTTTGTTTTTATCCCAATTTTAATTGGCCCACTGTTGGTGGCTGTGCCTTCCACTGCCTGGGCCCTAAGGTCTGGAATTCCTTCCCTAAACCTCTCCGCCTCTCTTCTCTCTACCCCTTTAACAGACTCCTTAATATCTACCTCTTGAACCAAGCTTTTGGTCATTTGACCTTGTATCTCCTTACGTTCCTTGGTATCAAATTCTTGTCCGTTAGCACTTCTTTGTTTTACAACATGGTATATAAATGGAAGTAGTTGTTGCATAGATATTCAGGGACATCTCCTAAACTCACGCCAAAGTTCTCACTTAACATTCCAAAAATGTATGAAACAGCGTTGATCAAGCAACAGCTGTGAGACCTTGCTTATGTCTATGTGCACCTACCAACTCAGTTCACACAGTTGAGGAGACTTGATAATGTTTGATCTTTAATGCGGTCACTAAGTTGCAAACGAGGTCCCATAATTGTTTTACAATTGTTAGAGTGCGCAAGCATTCTCTGCTCAATTTAGCCAGAACAATGTTCTAGCTCCAGCTGCTGATCGGAGCTCCTATAGCAGACAGTGCAAATGATTGCAGCGGCCAGTCTGCCCTGTACATTTCCATACATCCCTCACCAGCAAAAACCTGAGAGAGGCAGCTTAGTGCTTGACTACTATCCAGATAGTGCACGGTGTGGGTGGGATGCTGAGGTACGTTTCATTGAGGCCTACTTCAGCAACTTGTGAGCAGTTTTATAAAATGGCACTATTCACAACCTCAGGAGACCAAAAAGTGTTTTAAAAGCAGAGGAAAGCTGTTGAAGTGAAGTCAGTGTTGTAATGTTGGAAAGGTTTCAGACATTCTATGGACAGCAAACTCCCCAAAACCAGAAATGCAATAATGACCGAGTAATTTAACATTTTAGTGTTGATTTGACAGATAAGTATTGACCAGGACACGGTGATAACTACATGAAGGAATTGCCATGATGATCCTCTTTTGACTACCTGAGAGGACAAATAGAGCCTCAGTTTAAAGTCTCACCCAAAAGATGCACTTCAAACTGTGCAGAATTCCTCAGCACTGTCCTGCACCCCTTATATCTGCTGAGGTCCGTGGAGTTGGGCGTTATATGTTGGGGGGGGGGGGGGGGTGGGGGTGAGTGGGGACTGGGTGTTTTATGTTGGGGGGTGAGTGGGAATGGGTGTTTTATGTTGGGGGGGCTTCAGTGGGGATGGGTGTTTTATATTGGGGAGGTGAGTTGGGACTGGTGTTTTATGTTGGGGGGGTGAGTGGGAGCTGGGCTTTTATGTTGGGGGGCTGAGTGGGGGCAGATGTTTATGTTGGGGGGTTCAGTGGGGATGGGTGTTTTATATTGGGGGGTTGAGTTGGGGCTGGTGTTTTATGTTCGGGGGGTGAGTGGGGGCAGGTGTTTTACATTGGGGGGCGATTGGGGACGGGTGTTTTATGTTGGGGGTGTGATTGGGGACGGGTGTTTTATGTTGGGGAGGTGATTGGGGATGGGTGTTTTATGTTGTTGGGGGTTCAGTGGGACTGGGTGTTTTATGTTCGGGGGGTGAGTGGGGGCAAGTGTTTTACATTGGGGGGCGATTGGGGACGGGTGTTTTATGTTGGGGGGGTGATTGGGGACGGGTGTTTTATGTTGGGGAGGTGATTGGGGACGGGTGTTTTATGTTGGGGAGGTGATTGGGGATGGGTGTTTTATGTTGTTGGGGGTTCAGTGGGACTGGGTGTTTTATGTTCGGGGGGTGAGTGGGGGCAGGTGTTTTACATTGGGGGGCGATTGGGGACGGGTGTTTGGGGACGGGTGTTTTATGTTGGGGAGGTGATTGGGGACGGGTGTTTTATGTTGGGGAGGTGATTGGGGACGGGTGTTTTATGTTGGGGAGGTGATTGGGGACGGGTGTTTTATGTTGGGGAGGTGATTGGGGACGGGTGTTTTATGTTGGGGAGGTGATTGGGGACGGGTGTTTTATGTTGGGGAGGTGATTGGGGATGGGTGTTTTATGTTGTTGGGGGTTCAGTGGGACTGGGTGTTTTATGTTGCGGGGGTGAGTGCGGACGGGTGTTTTATGTTGGGGGTGAGAGGGGGCAGGTGTTTTATGTTGGGGGGATGAGTTGGGACTGGTGTTTTATGTTGGGGGGTGGCTGGGGACGAGTGTTTTATGTTGGGGATACAATGGGGGCGGGTGTTTTAAGTTGGGGGGATGAGTGGGGACGGGTGTTTTATGTTGGGAGGGATGAGTGGGGACGGGTGTTTTATGTTGGGGGGGTGAGAGAGGTTGGGCGTTATATGTTGGAGGGGTGAGTGGGGGCGGGTGTTTTATGTTGGGGGGGTGAGTGGGGACGGGTGCTTTATGTTGGGGGGCGGTGAGTGGGGACTGGTGCCTTATGTTGGGGGGGTGAGTGGGGACTGGTGCTTTATGTTGGGGGGGTGAGTGGGGGCAGGTGTTTTACATTGGGGGGCAATTGGGGTGGATGTTTTATGTTAGGGGGGTGAGTGGGGATGGGTATTTTATAAAAACAAAAAAACTGCGGATGCTTGAAATCCAAAACAAAAACAGAATTGCCTGGAAAAACTCAGCAGGTCTGGCAGCATCGGCGGAGAAGAAAAGAGTTGACGTTTCGAGTCCTCATGACCTTTCGACAGAACTTGAGTTCGAGTCCAAGAAAGAGTTGAAATATAAGCTGGTTTAAGGTGTGTGTGTGGGGGGCAGAGAGAGAGAGAGAGAGAGAGGTGGTGGTGGGGGGGTGTGGTTGTAGGGTCAAACAAGCAGTGATAGAAGCAGATCATCAAAAGATGTCAACGACAATAGTACAATAGAACACATAGGTGTTAAAGTTAAAGTTGGTGATATTATCTAAACGAATGTGCTAATTAAGAACGGATGGTAGGGCACTCAAGGTATAGCTCTAGTGGGGGTTTTTTTTTATAATGGAAATAGGTGGGAAAAGGAAAATCTTTATAATTTATTGGAAAAAAAAGGAAGGGGGAAACAGAAAGAGGGTGGGGATGGGGGAGGGAGCTCACGACCTAAAGTTGTTGAATTCAATATTCAGTCCGGAAGGCTGTAAAGTGCCTAGTCGGAAGATGAGGTGTTGTTCCTCCAGTTTGTGTTGGGCTTCACTGGAACAATGCAGCAAGCCAAGGACAGACATGTGGGCAAGAGAGCAGGGTGGAGTGTTAAAATGGCAAGCGACAGGGAGGTTTGGGTCATTCTTGCGGACAGACCGCAGGTGTTCTGCAAAGTGGTCGCCCAGTTTACGTTTGGTCTCTCCAATGTAGAGGAGACCACATTGGGAGCAACGAATGCAGTAGACTAAGTTGGGGGAAATGCAAGTGAAATGCTGCTTCACTTGAAAGGAGTGTTTGGGTCCTTGAACGGTGAGGAGAGAGGAAGTGAAGGGGCAGGTGTTGCATCTTTTGCGTGGGCATGGGGTGGTGCCATAGGAGGGGGTTGAGGAGTAGGGGGTGATGGAGGAGTGGACCAGGGTGTCCCGGAGGGAGCGATCCCTACGGAATGCCGATAAGGGGGGTGAAGGGAAGATGTGTTTGGGATGCCACCACCAAACACATCTTCCCTTCACCCCCCTTATCGGCATTCCGTAGGGATCCCTCCCTCCGGGACACCCTGGTCCACTCCTCCATCACCCCCTACTACTCAACCCCCTCCTATGGCACCACCCCATGCCCACGCAAAAGATGCAACACCTGCCCCTTCACTTCCTCTCTCCTCACCGTCCAAGGACTCAAACACTCCTTTCAAGTGAAGCAGCATTTCACTTGCATTTCCCCAACTTAGTCTACTGCATTCCTTGCTCCCAATGTGGTCTCCTCTATATTGGAGAGACCAAACGTAAACTGGGCGACGGCTTTGCAGAACACCTGCGGTCTGTCCGCAAGAATGACCCAAACCTCCCTGTCACTTGCCGTTTTAACACTCCACCCTGCTCTCTTGCCCACCTGTCTGTCCTTGGCTTGCTGCATTGTTCCAGTGAAGCCCAATGCAAACTGGAGGAACAACACCTCATCTTCTGACTAGGCACTTTACAGCCTTCCGGACTGAATATTGAATTCAACAACTTTAGGTCATGAGCTCCCTCCCCCATCCCCACCCCCTTTCTGTTTCCCCCTTCCTTTTTTTCCCAATAAATTATAAAGAATTTCCTTTACCCATCTATTTCCATTATAAAAAAAAAACCCCACTAGAGCTATACCTTGAGTGCCCTACCATCCATTCTTAATTAGCACATTCGTTTAGATAATATCACCAACTTTAACTTTAACACCTATGTGTTCTATTGTACTATTGTCGTTGACATCTTTTGATGATCTGCTTCTATCACTGCTTGTTTGTCCCTACAACCACACCACCCCCCCTCCACCTCTCTCTCTCTCTCTCCGCCCCCCACACACACACCTTAAACCAGCTTATATTTCAACACTTTCTTGGACTCGAACTCAAGTTCTGTCGAAGGGTCATGAGGACTCGAAACGTCAACTCTTCTCCGCCGATGCTGCCAGACCTGCTGAGTTTAATAGGTGTTTTATGTTGGGTGGTGAGTGAGGGCAGGTGTTTTATGTTTGGGGGGTGAGTGGGGATGGGTGTTTTATGTTGGGGGGGGTGGGTGGGGGCTGGGCTTTTATGTTGGGGGGCTGAGTGGGGGCAGATGTTTAATGTTGGGGGGATTCAATGGGGATGGGTGTTTTATTTTGGGGGGGGGCTGGGGACGAGTGTTTTATGTTGGGGATTCAGTGGGGGCGGGTGTTTTATGTTGGGGGGGTGAGTGGGGACGGGTGTTTTATGTTGGGGGGGTTGAGTGGGGGCGGGTGTTTTATGTTGGGGGGGTTTGAGTGGGGGCGGGTGTTTTATATTGGGGGGGTGAGTGGGGACGTGTGTTTCATGTTGGGGGAGTTCAGTGGGGGCGGGTGTTTTATGTTGGGGGTTGAGTGGGGACGGGTGTTTTATGTTGGGGGGGTTGAGTGGGGACTGGTGCTTTATGTTCGGGGGGTGAGTGGGGACTGGTGCTTTATGTTGGGGGGGGTGAGTGGGGACGGGTGTTTTATGTTGGGGGGGGTGAGAGGGGACTGGTGCCTTATGTTGGGGGGGGTGAGTGGGGACTAGTGCTTTATGTTGGGGGGGTGAGTGGGGACTGGTGCTTTATGTTGGGGGGGTGAGTGGGGACTGGTGCTTTATGTTGGGGGGGGTGAGTGGGGACTGGTGCTTTATGTTGGGGGGGGTGAGTGGGGACTGGTGCTTTATGTTGGGGGGGGTGAGTGGGGACTGATGCCTTATGTTCGGGGGGGTGAGTGGGGACTGGTGCTTTATGTTGGGGGGGGTGAGTGGGGACTGGTGCTTTATGTTGGGGGGGGTGAGTGGGGACTGGTGCTTTATGTTGGGGGGGTGAGTGGGGACTGGTGCTTTATGTTGGGGGGGTGAGAGGGGACTGGTGCTTTATGTTGGGGGGGTGAGTGGGGACTGGTGCTTTATGTTGGGGGGGGTGAGAGGGGGCTGGTGTTTTATGTTGGGGTGGTTCAGTGGGGACAGGTGTTTTTTATGTTGGAGGGGGTGAGTGGGGGCAGGTGTTTTACATTGGGGGGCAATTGGGGGCGGGTGTTTTATGTTGGGGAGGTGATTGGGGACGGGTGTTTTATGTTGGGGGGGGGTTCAGTGGGACTGGGTGTTTTATGTTGGGGGGGTGAGTGCGGACGGGTGTTTTATGTTGGGGGTGAGTGGGGGCAGGTGTTTTATGTTGGGAGGATGAGTTGGGACTGGTGTTTTATGTTGGGGGGTGAGTGGGGGCTGGGCTTTTATGTTGGGGGGCTGAGTGGGGGCAGATGTTTATGTTGGGTGTGTTCAGTGGGGGCGGGTGTGTTATGTTGGTGGGGTGAGTGGGGATGGGTGCTTTATATTGGGGGGTGTGAGTGGGGGTAGGTGTTTTATGTTGGGGGGCTGAGTAGGGACAGGTGTTTTATGTTGGGGGGGTGAGTGGGGACGGGTGCTTTATATTGGGGGGTATGAGTGGGGGTAGGTGTTTTATGTTGGGGGGGTGAGTGGGGGTAGGTGTTTTATGTTGGGGATTCAGTGGGGACGAGTGTTTTATGTTGGGGGTGAGTGGGGGCAGGTGTTTTATGTTGAATGAGTGGGGACGGGCTTTATGCTGGGGGAGTGAGTGGGGGCAGGTGTTTTATGTTGGGGGGCTGAGTGGGGGCTGGTGATTTATGTTGGGGGTGTGAGTGGGCGCAGATGTTTTATCTTGGGGCGGTTCAGTGGGGACAGTTGTTTTATATTGGGAGGTGAGTGGGGGCAGGTGTTTTATGTTTGGGGGGGTGAGTGGGTGCGGGTGTTTTATGTTGGGGGGTGTGAGTGGGGGTAGGTGTTTTATGTTGGGGGGCTGAGTAGGGACAGGTGTTTTATGTTGGGGGGGTGAGTGGGGACGGGTGCTTTATATTGGGGGGTATGAGTGGGGGTAGGTGTTTTATGTTGGGGGGGTGAGTGGGGGTAGGTGTTTTATGTTGGGGATTCAGTGGGGACGAGTGTTTTATGTTGGGGGTGAGTGGGGGCAGGTGTTTTATGTTGAATGAGTGGGGACGGGCTTTATGCTGGGGGAGTGAGTGGGGGCAGGTGTTTTATGTTGGGGGGCTGAGTGGGGGCTGGTGATTTATGTTGGGGGTGTGAGTGGGCGCAGATGTTTTATCTTGGGGCGGTTCAGTGGGGACAGTTGTTTTATATTGGGAGGTGAGTGGGGGCAGGTGTTTTATGTTTGGGGGGGTGAGTGGGTGCGGGTGTTTTATGTTGGGGGGTGAGTGGGGGCAGGTGTTTTATGTTGGTGGGGTGAGTGGGGACTGGTGCTTTATGTTGGGGGGGGTGAGTGGGGACGGGTGTTTTATGTTGGGGTGGGGGGGGTGAGAGGGGACTGGTGCCTTATGTTGGGGGGGGTGAGTGGGGACTAGTGCTTTATGTTGGGGGGGTGAGTGGGGACTGGTGCTTTATGTTGGTGGGGTGAGTGGGGACTGGTGCTTTATGTTGGGGGGGGTGAGTGGGGACTGGTGCTTTATGTTGGGGGGGTCAGTGGGGACTGGTGCTTTATGTTGGTGGGGTGAGTGGGGACTGGTGCTTTATGTTGGTGGGGTGAGTGGGGACTGGTGCTTTATGTTGGGGGGGGTGAGTGGGGACTAGTGCTTTATGTTGGGGGGGGTGAGTGGGGACTGGTGCTTTATGTTGGGGGGGGGTGAGTGGGGACTGGTGCTTTATGTTGGGGGGGGGTGAGTGGGGACTGATGCCTTATGTTCGGGGGGGTGAGTGGGGACTGGTGCTTTATGTTGGGGGGGGGGTGAGTGGGGACTGGTGCTTTATGTTGGGGGGGGTGAGTGGGGACTGGTGCTTTATGTTGGGGGGGGTGAGAGGGGGCTGGTGTTTTATGTTGGGGTGGTTCAGTGGGGACAGGTGTTTTTTATGTTGGAGGGGGTGAGTGCGGGCGGGTGTTTTATGTTCGGGGGGTGAGTGGGGGCAGGTGTTTTACATTGGGGGGCAATTGGGGGCGGGTGTTTTATGTTGGGGGTGAGTGGGGGCAGGTGTTTTATGTTGGGGGGATGAGTTGGGACTGGTGTTTTATGTTGGGGGGTGAGTGGGGGCTGGGCTTTTATGTTGGGGGGCTGAGTGGGGGCAGATGTTTATGTTGGGGGTGTTCAGTGGGGGCGGGTGTGTTATGTTGGTGGGGTGAGTGGGGATGGGTGCTTTATATTGGGGGGTGTGAGTGGGGGTAGGTGTTTTATGTTGGGGGGCTGAGTAGGGACAGGTGTTTTATGTTGGGGGGGTGAGTGGGGACGGGTGCTTTATATTGGGGGGTATGAGTGGGGGTAGGTGTTTTATGTTGGGGGGGTGAGTGGGGGTAGGTGTTTTATGTTGGGGATTCAGTGGGGACGAGTGTTTTATGTTGGGGGTGAGTGGGGGCAGGTGTTTTATGTTGAATGAGTGGGGACGGGCTTTATGCTGGGGGAGTGAGTGGGGGCAGGTGTTTTATGTTGGGGGGGTGAGTGGGGGCTGGTGATTTATGTTGGGGGTGTGAGTGGGCGCAGATGTTTTATCTTGGGGCGGTTCAGTGGGGACAGTTGTTTTATATTGGGAGGTGAGTGGGGGCAGGTGTTTTATGTTGGGGGGTGAGTGGGGGCAGGTGTTTTATGTTGGGGGGGTGAGTGGGGGCAGGTGTTTTATGTTGGGGGTGTGAATGGGGACGGGTGTGTTATGTTGGGGGTGAGTGGGGGCAGGTATTTTATGTTGGGGGGGTGAGTGGGTGCGGGTGTTTTATGTCGTGGGGGTGAGTGGGGATGGGTGTTTTATGTTGGGGGGTGAGTGGGGGCAGGTTTTTTACGTTGGGGGACAATTGGGGGCGGGTGTTTTATGTTGGGAGATTCAATGGGGGTGGGTGTTTTATCTTGGGGGTGTGAGTGGGGACGGGTGTTTTACATCGGGGGCAATTGGGGCGGGTGTTTTATGTTAGGGGGGTGAGTGGGGATGGGTGTTTTATGTTGGGGAGGTGAGTGGGGATGGGTGTTTTATTTTGGAGGGGGGTGAGTGGGGGCTGGGCTTTTATGTTGGGGGGCTGAGTGGGGCAGATGTTTAATGTTGGGGGGATTCAATGGGGATGGGTGTTTTATTTTGGGGCGGCTGGGGACGAGTGTTTTATGTTGGGGATTCAGTGGGGGCGGGTGTTTTAAGTTGGGGGGGTGAGTTGGGGCAGGTGTTTTATGTTGGATGAGTGGGGACGGGTGTTTTATGTTGGGTGAGTGGGGATGGGCTTTATGCTGGGGGGGTGAGTGGGGGTGGGTTTTTTATGTTGGGGGTGGTGAGAGAGGTTGGGCGTTTTATGTTGGGGGGGTGAGTGGGGACGGGTGTTTTATGTTGGGGGGGTTGAGCGGGGACTGGTGCTTTATGTTGGGGGGGGTGAGTGGGGACTGGTGCTTTATGTTGGGGGTGGTGGTGAGTGGGGACTGGTGCTTTATGTTGGGGGCGTGAGAGGGGACTGGTGTTTTATGTTGGGGTGGTTCAGAGGGGACAGGTGTATTTTATGTTGGAGGGGGTGAGTGCGGGCGGGTGTTTTATGTTCGGGGGGTGAGTCGCGGCAGGTGTTTTACATTGGGGGGGCAATTGGGGGCGGGTGTTTTATGTTGGGGAGGTGATTGGGGACGGGTGTTTTATGTAGAGGGGGTGAGTGGGGGGCGGGTGTTTTATGTTGGGGGGGTTCAGTGGGACTGGGTGTTTTATGTTGGGGGGGTGAGTGCGGACGGGTGTTTTATGTTGGGGGTGAGAGGGGGCAGGTGTTTTATGTTGGGGGGTTCAGTGGGGATGGGTGTTTTATGTTGGGGGGGTGAGTGGAGGCTGGGCTTTTATGTTGGGGGGCTGAGTGGGGGCAGATGTTTATGTTGGGGGGGTTCAGTGGGGGCGGGTGTTTTATGTTGGGGGGGTGAGTGGGGGCTGGGCTTTTATGTTGGGGGGCTGAGTGGGGGCAGATGTTTATGTTGGGGGGGTGAGTGGGGACGGGTGTTTTATGTTGGTGGGGTGAGTGGGGACGGGTGCTTTATATTGGGGGGTGTGAGTGGGGGTAGGTGTTTTATGTTGGGGGGCTGAGTAGGGACAGGTGTTTTATATTGGGGGGTATGAGTGGGGGTAGGTGTTTTATGTTGGGGGGGTGAGTGGGGGTAGGTGTTTTATGTTGGGGATTCAGTGGGGACGAGTGTTTTATGTTGGGGGTGAGTGGGGGCAAGTGTTTTATGTTGAATGAGTGGGGACGGGCTTTATGCTGGGGGAGTGAGTGGGGGCAGGTGTTTTATGTTGGGGGGGTGAGTGGGGGCTGGTGATTTATGTTGGGGGTGTGAGTGGGCGCAGATGTTTTATCTTGGGGCGGTTCAGTGGGGACAGTTGTTTTATATTGGGAGGTGAGTGGGGGCAGGTGTTTTATGTTGGGGGGTGAGTGGGGGCAGGTGTTTTATGTTGGGGGGGTGAGTGGGGGCAGGTGTTTTATGTTGGGGGTGTGAATGGGGACGGGTGTGTTATGTTGGGGGTGAGTGGGGGCAGGTATTTTATGTTGGGGGGGTGAGTGGGTGCGGGTGTTTTATGTCGTGGGGGTGAGTGGGGATGGGTGTTTTATGTTGGGGGGTGAGTGGGGGCAGGTGTTTTACGTTGGGGGACAATTGGGGGCGGGTGTTTTATGTTGGGAGATTCAATGGGGGTGGGTGTTTTATCTTGGGGGTGTGAGTGGGGACGGGTGTTTTACATCGGGGGCAATTGGGGCGGGTGTTTTATGTTAGGGGGGTGAGTGGGGATGGGTGTTTTATGTTGGGGAGGTGAGTGGGGATGGGTGTTTTATTTTGGAGGGGGGTGAGTGGGGGCTGGGCTTTTATGTTGGGGGGCTGAGTGGGGGCAGATGTTTAATGTTGGGGGGATTCAATGGGGATGGGTGTTTTATTTTGGGGCGGCTGGGGACGAGTGTTTTATGTTGGGGATTCAGTGGGGGCGGGTGTTTTAAGTTGGGGGGGTGAGTTGGGGCAGGTGTTTTATGTTGGATGAGTGGGGACGGGTGTTTTATGTTGGGTGAGTGGGGATGGGCTTTATGCTGGGGGGGTGAGTGGGGGTGGGTTTTTTATGTTGGGGGTGGTGAGAGAGGTTGGGCGTTTTATGTTGGGGGGGTGAGTGGGGACGGGTGTTTTATGTTGGGGGGGTTGAGCGGGGACTGGTGCTTTATGTTGGGGGGGGTGAGTGGGGACTGGTGCTTTATGTTGGGGGTGGTGGTGAGTGGGGACTGGTGCTTTATGTTGGGGGCGTGAGAGGGGACTGGTGTTTTATGTTGGGGTGGTTCAGAGGGGACAGGTGTATTTTATGTTGGAGGGGGTGAGTGCGGGCGGGTGTTTTATGTTCGGGGGGTGAGTCGCGGCAGGTGTTTTACATTGGGGGGCAATTGGGGGCGGGTGTTTTATGTTGGGGAGGTGATTGGGGACGGGTGTTTTATGTAGAGGGGGTGAGTGGGGGGCGGGTGTTTTATGTTGGGGGGGTTCAGTGGGACTGGGTGTTTTATGTTGGGGGGGTGAGTGCGGACGGGTGTTTTATGTTGGGGGTGAGAGGGGGCAGGTGTTTTATGTTGGGGGGTTCAGTGGGGATGGGTGTTTTATGTTGGGGGGGTGAGTGGAGGCTGGGCTTTTATGTTGGGGGGCTGAGTGGGGGCAGATGTTTATGTTGGGGGGGTTCAGTGGGGGCGGGTGTTTTATGTTGGGGGGGTGAGTGGGGGCTGGGCTTTTATGTTGGGGGGCTGAGTGGGGGCAGATGTTTATGTTGGGGGGGTGAGTGGGGACGGGTGCTTTATATTGGGGGGTGTGAGTGGGGGTAGGTGTTTTATGTTGGGGGGGTGAGTGGGGACGGGTGTTTTATGTTGGGGGGGTGAATGGGGACGGGTGTTTTATGTTGGGGGGGTGAGTGGGACGGGTGTTTTATGTTGGGTGGTGAGTGGGGATGGGTGTTTTATTTTGGTGGGTGGCTGGGGACGAGTGTTTTATGTTGGGGATACAGTGGGGGCAGGTGTTTTAAGTTGGGAGGGAGAGTGTGGACGGGTGTTTTATGTTGGGGGGGGTGAGTGGGGGCTGGTGATTTATCTTGGGGTGGTTCAGTGGGGGCAGGTGTTTTATTTTGGGAGGTGAGTGGGGACGGGTGTTTTACGTTGGGGGGCAATTGGGGGCGGGTGTTTTTGCTTGGAGATTCAGTGGGGCCAGGTGTTTTATGTTGGGGGGGTGAGTGGGGACAGGTGTTATATGTTGGGGGGTGAGCGAGGATGGGTTTTTTATGTTGGGGTGGTGGTTGGGGACGAGTGTTTCATGTTGGGGGGGTGAGTGGGGACGGGTGTTTTATGTTGGGGGTGTGAGTGGTGACGGGTGTTTTATGTTAGGGGGCAATTGGGGGCAGGTGTTTTATGTTGGGGTGTGAAAGGGGACGGGTGTTTTACGTTGGGGGGCAATTGGGGGTGGGTGTTTTATGTTGGGGGTGGTGAGTGGGGACGGGTGTTATATGTAGGGGGTGTGAGCGAGGATGGGTTTTATATGTTGGAGTGTTGAGTGGGTGCGGGTGTTTTATGTTGGGGTGAGTGGGGACGGGTGTTTTATGTTGGGAGATTCAGTGGGGGTGGGTGTTTTATGTTGGGTGGGTGAGTGGGGACTGGTGTTTTATGTTAGGGGGTGAGTGAGGGCGGCTGTTTTACATGGGGGTGAGTGGGGGCAGGTGTTTTATGTTGAGGGGGGTGAGTGGGGGTGCGTGTTTAATGTTGGGATTCAGTGGGGGTAGGTGTTTTATTTTGGGGTGGTGAGTGGGGGCTGGTGTTTTATGTTGGGGGGGTGAGTGGGGGGTGCGTGTTTTATGTTGGGTGGTTCAGTGGGGGCAGGTGTTTTATGTTGGGGGGCTGAGTGAGGGGCTGGTGTTTTATGTTGGGGGCTGAGTGGGGGCTGGTGTTTTATGTTGGGGGGCTGAGTGGGGGCTGGTGTTTTATGTTGGGGGGCTGAGTGGGGGCTGGTGTTTTATGTTGGGGGACTGGTGTTTTATGTTGGGGGGGGACTGGGGCTGGGTGTTTTATGTTGGGGCGTTTCAGTGGGATCGGGTGTTTTATGTTGGGGGGATGAGTAGGGGCAGCTGTTTTATGTTGGGGGGATTCAGTGCGGGCAGGTGTTTTATGTTGAGGGGGTGAGTGGGGATGTGTGTTTTATTTTGGGGTGTTCAGTGGGACCAGGTGTTTTATGTTGGGGTCAGTCTGGATGGGTGTTCTTTGTGTGTTTGCAGGCACAGTGATTTGCTTTAATGTTGAGTGGTTTTGATCATGTCGACTGTAAGAACAGGTGTCACTTTTTACAATATTTATCTGTTCGTTGAAGGAATACAGTCAGAGAATAAATCAGAAATAAGCTGCTGTGTTTGCTGGACATTTTTTGAGGATAGTGCAGCGTTAATATACAGTGTACAGTCTTTATTCACAGTTATAGAATATGACATGTAAATATTAAGCTGTAAGGCTGCAGACACAGTGAGCTGACCCTCCAATGTTGTGCTGGGTAATGTACCCCTTCATCTGATCATTCACAAAGAAGTCTGTAAAACAAATGAATCAGGGAACATTGCATTCCATCAGAATTTCACATGATAGGCTTCATTTCATCAGCATGCAATTGTCCCACAACCTCACATCCATCCACACCCACGCACACTCACCCTCACACCCACATACACACTCCCTAACCCCCACACATTTGCACACTCATACATACCCTCGTATGCACACTCATGCTGTCTTGCACTCACTCTCACACACTCCTGCTCACATACTCACACACACAGTGGAATTTAATGCCCTCCTCTGTGGCGAGTTTTGTGGTAGGGAGATTTAATTGAGCAGGAGGATGGGGATCCCACTGCCTTCCCTCATCTGCCCTGTTTAAGCCTGGGGTGGGAAGGCTGTGGCACACTTAAGGGCCTCATCCCTCCACCGCTGGTATTATCCCAGTGACAGGCAGGGGCTCACCCATTTGAGGAGCACAACAAGCAAACCGTGGCATGCTTGCAGGTTGGGTGGGGAAGGGGTTTTGTGGAAGTGGGGAATCAGTGCCTGATTGAGCGACCTGGGGAGGGTGTGTTTGTAATAGTGTAATAGTGCATCCTCTTGTGGCCATTTGGAGATGTATGTATATGTAGTCAAACTGGAATAAGCTAGTTTTGGGTTAGATACTTTGAACTTTATGCGATGCATTATATCTCTTTCCTACCCTGCAAAGATATCACAATCTGGCAATGAGATAGGAACGTGGATGTGCCAAGCCGAACAAATTTGGGTTGGAGAAGTTTCCAGCGAACCAGTAGAGGAACTGAGATTTTATTTTTGGCTGAGAAAGAGGTTTAAATTCCAGTCTTAGTGAAAGGCTGTTTGTACACGTGGGCGGGCTGATCTTTGAAGATGGCTGCATTGACAGGTTTCATTGGGCGACTAGGAGAGCACAGTTGCGACCAAGAGTCTTTTGGTGCATATGTGGAGCACCTAGAGATGTTTTCCACTGCTAATAATATCCTTAAAGATCCTGATAATCCAGCTGTTGATCAGGCAGCAGGGGAAAGGATAAGGGTGATATTTTTGACTGAAGGAAGCCCTGGAGTGTATGAAATGCTCAAGAAGTTGTTCGCCTCAGTAAAGCCAGAAGACACATCGCTGTTGGATATTTTGTGTAACCTCAAGCAGCACTACAATCCCAAACCATTGGAAATGGCTGAAAGCTATCGTTTTGGAATCAGCTGCCCAGTGAGAATATTGGAGACTTTATCGTGGCTTTGTAAAAGCTGTCCGTTCATTGTAATTTTGGAGCATTTCAGGAGAGAGCAATGTGGGACAGAGTCCTGTGTGGTTTAAAAAGTAAACACATTCACAGTAAGTTGCTGACATTGCCAAAGTTAACTTTTGACATAGCTTGTCAAACAGCATTGTCCATGGACATGGCAGAACGTGATTGGGAGAAGTCAGAGTTAACAACTGCCAGTCGTCTGCTGAAGTAAATAAGCTGCAGCTGAATAAGCTGAAGGCCCTAATGACAGCAGTTAGTAGTAACAGAGATTGTAAAAGGTCCTTCTACCTGTGCTTAAGCCAACATTTGGCACAGAATGGTCCATTTCTGAAGACTGAGTGCTGCAAGAAGAAAGGTCATCTTGCCAAGGCATGTCAGAAGAATGTAGATGGAGAAAACACTAGGTGGAGGAAACAGTCATCACTGCCAATGGCTGTGGAACAGCAGAAGGTCGATGAGAGGTTAGTTGAGACCCATACTATCCGAAGCACAATGAAGTCCAGTGGAAACTTGCAGGGCACTGTGGTCCAAGTTGTGCTGGATGGAGTGCCGGTGAACAGCGAGGTCGACATGATGCACTAGTCAGTGTGATTCCTGAATTTCTGCACCGTCAAAGTTGAGTCCGCATCAGCTGGAGAAATCACGTGTAGAATTACAAGTTATGGAGGAAGGAAAATTCCCATATTGGGAAGTGTGTTGGTTCCAATCACATACAAGGAGCAATGTGTAAAATTACCCATCATTGTGGTGAAGGGTGAAAAACCAACTTTGTTAGGAAGAAACAGTTAGCAATACTTAAGTTGAACTGGAATGAGCTTGTTCACATACAAGCGAAATTCACAACGCAAGATGATGTGATCACCAAGCACCCTCAGGTGTTAAGTGAAACGGCAAACCGATTCAAGAAGATAAGGCCAACATATGGGTCCAGAGGAACACAAGATCAGTTTAATTCAGGCCTTGTCCACTACTCTCTGCTATAAAAGAGAAAGTAGAACAAGAATTGAAAAGACTTGAAACTGAGAACATTATCTCT
This sequence comes from Carcharodon carcharias, assembly GCF_017639515.1. NCBI lineage: Eukaryota > Metazoa > Chordata > Chondrichthyes > Lamniformes > Lamnidae > Carcharodon > Carcharodon carcharias. The sequence goes on along the minus strand of NC_054470.1, from coordinate 121,061,277 downwards.
AAAGTAGAACAGAGTTAATTGGGCTACTCCGATGGTGGTAGTGCCAAAGTCAGATGGTAGTGTAGGAATATATGGGGTTATAAGGCACTGGAATGTAATCCTCCCAAAACTTTGCCAACCATTGAGGATCTGTTCACAATGTTGTCAGGTTTTTCCGTTAGATCTGACAAACACCTATCTGCAACTTGAGTTAAATGTTAATACACAGAAGGGTCTTTTTCATAGGCTGCCAATTGGTGTTTCTTCAGCCCCTGGAATTTTCCAAGGGGTGATGAACCTAATTTTGTAAGTAATTCCGGGTGTTATTTGGATGACATACTGATCTCAGCTCCAAACAGGCAGACCCACGATGACAGGTTGAATAAGGGACTCCAACATGTGGGAAAGAATGGAGTTCAGGTGAAGGAACACAAATGTGAAATGTTTCAAAACTCTGTAAAGTACTTGGTCACAGGGTAGATAAAGATGGATTACATCCTACCAAGTGTAAGGTTTAAGAAATGAGCCACACCCTCACAATATCTCTGAGCTCAGGTCTTTTTCAGGTTAAGTGAATTACTACAGTAAATTCAGAACAAATTTGGCACCTTACTGTATCCATTGAATGAACTCTTGAAGAAGGGTGTTCCGTGGAGTTGGACAAAGAAGTCTGACAAAGCATTCAATTTAGAGGGGAAGGTGGAGAAAAAACAGAGTAGTCGGAAAGTGGATCATGATATTCACAGTAAAGACCAAAAAATTACTGTGGGTGAGAGAGTTTTTGTATGAAATTTTGCAACTGGACCAAGATGGGTTCCTGGTACAATCATCTCTGAAACAGGATTGTTATCATATCAAGTGGAAAATAAGATTGTTAGGAAACACATGGATCATCTCAGATGCTGAGACATAATCCAGCAACTAGCTAATCCACCTGAAACCTAGGTTGAACCTTTGACCCCTGAGGTGCCAGACTAACAAAGAACAGACATACCTGATGCCTCTGTTAAAGTAACTAATTCTGAACTGCCATTGTCTAAGGATGTCCCTGATGCTGCAGCTCCTGATCAAGTCGATTCAATGGAAGAATCCCAAGTTGTAGAGTTGCATCGCTCTATCTGAATAAGAAAATCACCTCAAAGACTAAATATATAATTGCATGAACTGTATATGTTTGTATATGATTTGGGCTAAGGTATTTTTGCAAGTAAGAGTGGTAAAACAAAATTAAAAGGAGAGGAATGTAGTAATTGTAAGTTAACCCTTTCATACTATTATGGGGATCATGTGACGAATCAGCCCTAAGGGTGGGTAATCTTAGAGGCATGTAGCTTCATTATGAACTCTGTAAATAAAGTTTACTATTTCTTACAAGAAACTTGCCCTGCACTCCAAGTTTATTACACCATCCAGGACAAAGCCTGCTTGATTGGCACCCCATCCACAAGTATTCACTCCCTCCATGACGGACACACAATAGCAGCAGTTTGTACCATCTACAAGATGCACTTCAGGAACTCACTAAGGCTCCTTTGGCAGCATCTTTCAAACCCATGACCACTACTGTCTAGAAGGACAAGATGTCATGACTCACTGGGGATAGTGCGCTATAATACCAAGCCACACTGTTCTCCGAGCCACAACAAGTGTGAAATGTTTGACCAAACCACCAGATTGCCCCAATTCTACCCAACTGTTTAATTTAGATTAATAGAATAGAATAGAGTACCAGGTTTGTAAAGTTAATAAATAAATAACTGTTCATTGAACAAATTGTCTTTAACTAGTGGCAAAAGAAAAAAATATGAACTGACAACTTCTAACTCTATTACTTAAACTTCTGCCCCTTCTTAAACCCCTGTATACACATGCACGTGCGCACACACACACACGCACACACACACAAACAAGACACACAACATGGATTTTACGGGTAAGATAAAACAGTTCAATAGCACCAATCAGTGTACAAGATTAGATGGGTTGATTTTGATGTCTTTCAAATTTCGTGCAGTTTTTTGTTGTGGACACGAGGTAGTCTCCTAACACTTTCAGTGTGTGGTTCATTGGTTGAAATACTTGCTTTTCAATGCCTTTCCTGGTGATTTTTTCCCCTTTTCAGATAGGGGTTTTCAGAGAAAGCAGGTTGCAGAGATGTGAGGGATAGCCAGCTGGCTACTATGGCAAAATTGCTGAAATCTTGCAAACACAGGACAGAGAGGTTTCAGGCCTTTCTTCTTTGCAGGCTAGGAACTGTTCTCCCTGCACTGTTACCACACAGAACCCTGGTCACCTAGGGCAGAAATTTGCACTGAGCAGGCAGGCACGCGCCTGACCCGCTCGAGTGTAACTGATGTGCAATGACGTCGGGTGAGTGTCCTGATGTCATCGCGCACTCGCGCAATATTTTGGTCAGCAGAAGTGCTGCCACCTCCCGCCGACAATTAACAGGCCTATTAAGGCCATTAAAGTCACAATTGATTGGAATTCTTTGCTGCCCATCCATCCTTACGGTTGGCGAGCAGGCGAAAAGGCCAAGCAGCCTTTGGATTTTTTAGGAAACCTCATCCATGGGCGGGATGAGGTTTCTAACTGCAAGTAATTAAATTAAATTTTTAAATTTCATTCATACATGTCCCTGCTCATGTCACATGAGGGGACATGTTTTTAACAGTGGTAACTTTTTTATTTTTGTGTTTTTAAATCTTCAGCTCTCTGAGGTAGCTCTGTGCCTCAGGGACCTTTTGTTGCACACACTCGTGCGCATGCGCGAACTTCCGCGCTTGCCCTCCTCCTCCCCCACCACAGCAGTGCTGAGCACTGTAGCACACGTTTCACACTGGCTGGCTGTTAATTGGTCAGCCAGCATGAAATCGATGTTAGGGCCTGATTGCGGGGGTCAGTCGGCTTTGTGACTGCTCCCAGGCCTGCCCACCCGACGGGATAAAAATTCTGCCCCTAGTCAGAGGCCAATTAAAATGCTGTCATCAGGAAGTTCCCCTAGTCCAGAGCTCCTTTCGAGCACCATCCTGTTCTCTTATGGCACCCTATGTTCCAAGATAGCAACATTGTAGATATTCCTCATCCTGTTCCAGCAAATGTGTCTTTCAACTGTAGTCATGGTAGTTTTTAAAGCTACAATCCAATTTTAAAACCACAGCCCAAGAAAAATATAAATTAGATTCTTTACAAAGGGCAGCAGACACATGGAAACACCACCACCACCTGGAAGTTCTCCTCCAAGCCACTCACCAGCCTGACTTGGAAATATATCAGCCATTCCTTCACTGTCGCGGAGTCAAAATCTTGGAACTCCCTCCCCTACAGCACTGTGGGTGCACCTACACCACATGGGCTGCAGCGGTTCAAGAAGGCAGCTCACCACCGCCTTCTCAAGGGCAGCTAGGGATGGGCAATAAATGCTGGCCCAGCCAGCGATATGCACATCCTGTGAATGAATAAAAATAATGGAGATGAAACCAGCCATCACAATTCCCCTTCATTCTTCCCATGCAAGTTGTGAGCCTCACTGAACTCCACCTAGCAATGCAGCTAGTGAAAGTTTCATTTGAAACCCAAGGTATACTGCTCCTTCATCCCAAAGTCTTCATGTTTCAATAATACAAGCAAGATCAGTATATTTGGAATCTCTATCTTCATTTTATTTTTTTTCCTAATCTCCTGTCCTGGAATCACTGACCCATGATTCCATGGGTGCCAATGCTGCCTATCACATTACTACTTCTTAAGAGCAAAGATTGTGGCCGTTTGCAGTCGGTTCAATCTGATGCAGCATTGCTGTCTAAAATCCATATTTTCCAATAAGAGCTGCTAGATAATAAAAAGGGTAAAGAATGCTGGGTGATTGTTGTTCAGTTTTCCAGTTGTAGGGCAGCCGAGCCAGCCACAAGGTTCCAACCTGCCCTTTTCAACATCATTACGGCCGATCCTCGTCCTCATTCATTTTGCCGGGGTCAGAGTCAGGCCTTACAATATGACACCGAATCTTTGCCCTGAAAAAGGCAGTCAGCCAAGAGTTGAACTGATTCAGTTAATGGGAATAAGTGGATGAAATGAGTGAGTGAGTGAATGAGGAAGAGGCTTATAATGCTGCCAAAAAGAGTAATAAGACTGAGGATTGGGAGGATTTTAGAATTCACCAAAGGACCAACAGCAAGTTATATGTATTTAGCACCTTTAAAATAATGAAACATCCCAAGGCTTCTCACAGGAGCATTATAAAACAAAGTCTGACACCGAGCCTCAAAAGGAGATATTAGGTCAGATGACCAAAAGCCTGGTCAAAGAGGTAGGCTTTAAGAAATGATAGAAAGTGAGGTAGAGACAGAGACATGTAGAGAGGGAATTCCAGAGCTTGGGGCCCAGGGAACTGAAGGCACAGCCACCAATGGTGGAGCAATTATAATTGGGAATGTACTTAACACCAGAATTAGAGGAGGGCCGATATCTTGGAGAGTTGTGAGATTAGAGGTCATTAAACAGATAGGAAGGGGCAAGGCTATAGAAGGATTTGAAAGCAAGGATGTGGATTTTAAATCAAAATGTTGCTTGACTGGGAGCCAATGAGAATGAGCACAGGGATGAAAGGGGAACTGGACTTGCTACAAGTTCAAACATGGGAAACAATGAGTTTTGGGTGACCTCCAAGTTTACAGAGGGTAGAATGTGGGGGACCAGTCAGGATTGCATTGGAAAAGTCGAATCTAGAGATACCGGAGGCAGAGATGAGGGTTTCAGCATCAAATGAGCTGAGACAGGGCCAGAGTCGAGCAATGTTACGGAGGTAGATATTGACTGTCTTAGTGATGGCAATGCATATGAGGTCAGATGTTCATCCCAGGATCTAATGTGACATCAAGGTTGCAAACAGATTGACTTAATCTCAGACCATTGTTAGGGAGAGGAATATGAGTCAGTAATTAGGGTCTGGAGTTTGCAGTGGGAACCAAAAGCAATGACTTCAGTCTTCCCAATATTTAATTGGAGGAGATTTCTGCTCACCACTACTGGATGTCAGATAAGCAGACTGATAATTTAGCAACAGTGGAGGAGTTGAGAGAGGTGGTGGTGAGGCAGAGCTGTTTGTCATCAGTGTACATGTGAACACTAACGCTGTGCCATCAGATGATGTCACCGAGGGTCGGATGTAAATGAGAAATAGATGGGGCCAAGGGTAGATCCTTGCGAGATGCCAGAGGTCATGGTTTGGGAGCAGGAAGAGAAGCCATTGCAAGTGATTCACTGGCTATGATTAGATAAGATTGGAACCCGTTGAGAGTGGTCCCACCCAGCTGAATGATGGTGAAGAGGTGTTGGAGAAGGATGGTGTTGTCAGCTGTGTCAAAAGGTGTAGACAGATAGATAAGGAAAAGGAGGGAAAGTTTACCTTTGTCACAGTGACATAGGATGTCATTTGTGATTTTGATAAGAGCTGTTTTGACACTGTGGAAGGGGCAGAAACCTGATTGGAGGGATTCAAACATGGAGTTCTGGGAAATATGGGCGCAAATATCAGAGGCATCAACAAGCTGAAAGACTTTGGAGAGGAAAGGGAGGTTGAAGATGGGACAGTAGTTTGCAGGGATGGGGGGGATTCAAGGGCTGGTTTTTCTGAGGATGATAAGGGCATTGATAAAGAGAGAAAATGAGAGTAAACTGGAAGAAGATACTGTAAAGGTTTGTATTGGAATATAAAAAGGAAGATTTTACAAAAGTTAACATGGGGCCTCTTAGAGGCATAGACAGGAGAAATTATAATGGGGAATAAGAAAATGGCAGAGATATTAAACAAATACTGTATCTGCTTTTACAATTGAAGACACAAAAACATTCCAGAAATAGTAGGGAACCAAAGGTCAAGTGAAAATGAGGAACTTCAAGAAATTGGTATCAGTAAAGAAATAGTGCTGGAGAAATTAATGGGATTAAAAGCTGACAAAGCCTCTTGACCTAATGGTTACATCAAAGAGCTCTAACCGAGGTGGCTGCAGAGATAATGGATGTCTTGATTGTAATTTTCCCAGAATTACTTAGATGCTAGAACAGTCCCTATGGAAGTTAGCGAATGTAACTCTGCTATTCAAGAAAGGAGGGAAAGAGAAAACGGGGAAGTACAGAGCAGTTAGCCTGATATCAGTCATCGGGAAAATGTTAGAATCTATTATTAGGAATATGATAACAGGGCACTTAGAGAATCATAATATGAAAGGCAGAGTCAAAACAGATTTACGAAAAGGAAATTCATGTTTCACAAATCTGTTAAGAGTTTCTCAAAGATGCAACCAACAGGGTAGATAAGGGGGAACCAGTGGATGTTGTGGATTTGTATTTTCAAGAAGGATTCAGTGAGATGTCACACAAGAGGTTGTTATGCACAATTAAGGCTCATGGGCTGGGAGTAGTATTTAAGAATGGATTGAGGAATTGGTTAATGGACAGAAAACAGAGAGTATGAATAAACGGGTCATTTTCGGGTTGGCAGGCTGTAGCTAGTGGAGTGCTGCAATGATCCCTGCTGGAGCCCAGCTATTTACAATCTATATTCATGAATTCGGCGAAGAGGCTGGGAGTAATGTACTCAAGTTTATTGATGATACAAAGCTAGGTGATGCAGTGAGCTGTGAGAAGGACGCAAAGAGGCTGCAGGGGGATGTAGACAGGTTAAGTGATTGGCAAGAACCTGGTAGATGGAATATAATGTCGAGAAATGGGAATGATTAACTTTGGAGGAAAAATAAAAAAGCAGAGTTTTTTTAAAATAGAGACTGGGAAATGCTTGCATTCAAAGTGACCTGGGTATCTTTGTACATGAATCACAGAAAGCTAGCATGCAGGTACAGCAAGCATTAGCAACAATGCTATTGTAGCAAAGCAATAAGAGTTAAGAAGTCTTACTACAATAGCACAGGGCATTGGTGAAACCATACCTAGAGTGCTATGTGCAGCTCTAATTTCCTTACCTAAGGAAGGATATACTTTGTCCTGGAGGGAGTGCAACAAAGGTCAATGGGATTGGTTCCTGGAATGAAGGGATTGTCCTATGAGGAGAGTTTGAGTAGGTTTGGCCTTTATTCCTGGGAATTTAGAAGAATGAGAGGCGGTCGGTCTCTTTCAAACATATAAAATTCTTAAAGAGAAGAAAAGAGTTGACATTTCTGAAGGGTCATGAGGACTCGAAACGTCAACTCTTTTCTTCTCTGCTGATGCTGCCAGACCTGCTGAGTTTTTCCAGGTAATTCTGTTTTTGTTTTGGATTTCCAGCATCCGCGGTTTTTTGTTTTTATAAAATTCTTAAATACTTGACAGGACACATGCTGAGAAAATGTTTCTCCTGGCTGGAGACTTTCGAACTAGATAGGGGGATCAGCCATTTAGGACTGAGATTAAGATAAATGTTTTCACTCAAAGGGCTTGAATCTTTGGAATTCTCTACCCCAGAGAGCTGTGGAGGCTCAGCCATTGAGTAAATTTAAGACAAGAGGTCGATAGATGTTTTGGATACTAAAGGAATCAAGGGATTTGGGGATTGTGCAAGAAGGTGGAGTTGAGGAAAAGGATCAGCGGTGGCCTTCTTAAATGACAGAGCAGACGTGAAGGGCCTGCTCCTGTTACTATTCTTTACATTCTTATGCATGAATGAGTGCTTCGATGGATGAATGAATGAGTAAATGGGTTCATGAATGAGTGAAGCTGGTGGAGTTAGAATAGGTTTGTTACCTGCATTTTGTAAATATTTGCTTAAGATAAATATTTAATTAGCAGAAATTTACTTAGGTGAAATTGAAGGCATGTGATTTCCTGGGAGGGACACAGATTGGATAATCTGTTGCAACACATTCTGTTTTTAATAAAACCTCTCTCAACTCAGAAGCTTTGTCAAGCGCCAAAAGTATTCCTAGTAAACAATACTTAATGATAATGTCCATTGCCATCATTCATAACTGTGTAAATATTGAACCAGTAAAACTGTTTTCCTACTTGGTCTCAAAACTACTGTTTAATCAAATTGAATGGCCTTTAGAAACACAGAGATCTGATAGTGAGGCACTGTATTTTCCTCATTAACAGAAGTTGGCTGTACGATATTAGTACAAAGCTTAGCCGGTATATAGGGAATTACTTTTTCCTCTATTTTTAGATAAATGGGTCAACAGCTCGGTTAAGATACAGATCAAAGTGATTTTATTCACATATTAATCTCTGCACATGAACATCGCAAGGTTGTAATTTCTGGACTGTAGTTCAGTGAAAACACATCGGAAAGTTCACTGTCAAATGTTTGCTTACCAGAAGTATCCCCCAGCAGGCTGTGCAGGCACAGGGATGTTGCTGATTGTTCTGATTGACAGCAGGAATTTGGTTTGACCTGTGACTGGGGAAGGTACCACCTTAGTCAGACATAGCTGAGGGACATAAACAAAAAATCCCTTCAAGTTGGTACCTTGGACACTTTAGAAAGGAAGTCATAATGAAGATTGTACAAAGGCAAGACACAATAAAAGAAAATTACGGTTCAGATTCCTTCATTATCCAAACATTTAACACTGAGGATATCTAACCTGAAAGTGCAGGATTGTCTTCTTACTGATTGTGGAAGCACATCTTGTTGAAGTTGAATCACATTTAGCTGAATTACACAGGAGAAACAGCACAGTAACAGGCCATTCGGTCCAATCAGTCCATGCCGGTCTTTATGCTCCACTCAAGTCTCCTCCCATCTTTCCTCATCTAAATCTATCATCATAACCCTCTATTCCCTTCTCCCTCATAAACTTGTCCAGTTTCCTCTTAAATGTATCAATACTATTCACTTCAACCACTCCTTGTGGGAGCGAGTTCCAAATTCTCACTGCTCACTGGGTAAAGAAATTTCTTCTGAATTGTCTGTTGGATTTCTTGGTGACTATTTTATACCATATTGATGCCCTACAGTTTTGCTATTCCACATTCTCTGTCTCCAGTGTCTCAAAGCCTTTCATAATTTTAAAGAACTCTATTAGGTCACCCTCAGCTACCTTTTTGTCAACAGAAAAGTGCCTAGGCCCATCAATCCTTCCCTGATATATACACCTACACATTTCTGGTATTCTCTTTGTAAATCTTCTCTGCACCCTCTCCAGTTTCTTTATATCCATTTTATAATTTGGTGACCAGAACTGCACACAGTGTTCCAAGTGTGGGTTAATGGAAGTTCAGTATTGGTTTGGCATAACTTCCAGTTCACAGTATTCAAGATCTGGTTTATCCATAGTGCAGCACTCCCTCAGGAGTGCCTCTCCAACGGTGCAGCACTCCCTGAGTACTGACCCTCTGACAGTGCAGCACTCCCTCAGGATTGCCTCTCCAACAGTGCATCACTCCCTCAGGACTGCCTCTCCAACAGTGTAGTGCTCCCTCAGGACTGCATCTCCAACTGTGCAGCGACCACCCCAGGACTGCACCTCCAACAGTGCAGCACTCTCTTAGTACCGACCCTCCAACAGTGCAGCACTCCCTCTATACAGACCCTCTGACAGTGCAGCGCTCCTTCAGTATTGACCCTCTGACAGTGCAGCACTCCCTCCGTACTGACTCTCTGACAGTGCAGTGCTCCCTCAGTACTGACCCTCCGACAGTGCAGCACTCCCTCAGTACTGATCCTCCAACAATGCAGCACTCCCTCTGTACTGACCCTCCAACAGTGCAGCACTCTCTCAGTATTGACTTCCTAACAGTGCAGTGCTCCATCAGTACTGCTCCTCCAACAGTGCACCACTCCGTCAGTACTGATCTTCCAACAGTGCAGCACTCCCTCTGTACTGCCCCTCCGACAGTGCAGCACTGCCTCTGTACTGCCCCTCCGACAGTGCAGCACTGCCTCTGTACTGCCCCTCCGACAGTGTAGCACTGCCTCGGTACTGACCCTCGGACAGTGCAGTGCTCCTTCAGTACTGACCCTCTGACAGTGCAGAACTCCCTCAGCACTGACCCTCCAGCAGTGCAGTAGTCCCTCAGTACTGATCCTCCGACAGTGCAGCATTCCCTCAATACTGACCCTCCAACAGTGCAGCACTCCCTCAGTACTGACCCTCCAACAGTGTAGTACTCCCTTCAGTACTGATCCTCCGACAGTGCAGTGCTCCTTCTGTATGGTCAGCCTTGTTTATATGCTACCACAGCAGAGGAAGGTATACATGTTATCTATTTAAAGGAAGGATTATATTACTCCATTACTTGTTCTATAGTCACATTGACTTTTCTTGTCATTGCATCACTTGTGTAGTGACATTGAGCTATCAAGTGGATGTGCAGCTTTCCCTCTGAGTAGCCAATGTTAGTAAGCTATTGTCATCTCTCTCTTACCTGCACAAAGTTATAATGAAGAAATTTAGTCATTCAAAAGAAACAGCTGTTTTGCTTCTAAAAGAGGAAAATATTCCAATAAAGTATATTAATGATTGGGTCTAGTGAGAGATTGGGGTTGTTGTTTTCATGCAAAGTATTTTAGATTAATTTGCTGAAGTGAAGCTGAATTTTGAATGGGATATTGTCTGGATGTGATTTGAGATTATTATGAAATAATAGCTGGATTGAATTACTCAGTAGGGATATGAAGGCTGTCATTTCAGCGGTAGCCATTTCACCGATAGACGTATTCTCCTCTATTACTGAACTATCACCGGTTTGTAATGATAATTCAGTAAAAGATTTTCTTCACACTCTATACATGGAGGAAATACGCATCCATTGTTTCTCGAGCCCATTTTAAGCTTTATCTGAAGAATTCTAAATTAAAACCCAGAGGGTCTGGGAAAATTGGCAAGTATCAACTTGACTTCCACCAATGTGACCTGGACTTGATTCCAGGTCTGACTCACAGGACCAAGTTCTCTATTCCCTGCCCTGTGAAGTGAGTTTGGATTCTGTCAACCCACTCTCAAATGGGCATGGGTTAAACAGGGTCAAGTTGTCTATTCCCTGCCCTGTGAAGTGAGTTTGGATCGTGTCAACCTGCTCTCTAATGGTCATAGGTTAAACAGCACATAATTTATTGTGATTAATATGGTTCCTCAAAGCACAGGAATGACTTGTGAGAAGTTGGGCTATTCACACTGGAGCACTGAAGCAGGAAAGCATACCTGGGAAAATTGCTAAAATTGTTCTTTCGCAATTAGTCTACTTTTGGGACAGCTGATGTGGAGAGAGAATCTTCCCCCATGAGGGAGCTCTACTCTGGATCACCCCTTCTTGGAGCTGTTCTGGGGATGTTTCTTTTTATATCCTTTATCTGCCAGGCTTGGCTATTGAAGGCATTGGGTCCTTGCTGAAGTTCCATGGCTACTCTCGGGCACCTTGACCAAGTGAACATTGCCTGGGTGTGAGTACCCCAAGGCTCCTTATCATTTGGCCAAATTCCAGTCCACACCTGGAGTTTACCACAGCACATTTACTGAAGGCGTTGGATGGTGATCAAATGTGTAAACCTTTTCTCTGGCATAGTCTACGGATGCTAAGGCTGATAGTACCATCACCTCATAGAATCAGAGAATGATATAGGACAGAAGGAGACCATTTGGCCCATTGTGCCTGTGCCAGCTCTTTGAAAGATCTATACAATTAGTCCCACTTACACCTGCTGTTTCCTCATAGCTCTGTAAATTTTTCTTTTTCAAATATTCATCCAATTCCCTTTTGAAAGTTACAATTGAATTTGCTTCCACCGCCCTTTCAGGCAGCGCCTTCCAAATCACAACAACAAACTGCCTAAACACATTTCTCCTTACCTGCCCTCTCGTATTTGTGTCCTCCTGCCACTGAAGACTGTCCTTCCTTATTTACTCTGTCAGAACTCCTGATGATTTTGACTACCTCCATTAAATTTCCTCTTAACCACTTCTGCTGTAATGAGAACAATCCCAGATTCTCCAGTGTCTCCACAGAACTGAAGTCCCTCAGCCCTGGTGCAATTCTGGTAAATCTCCCCTTCACCCTGTCCTGGGCCCAAACATCTTTCCTAAAGTGTGGTGCCCAGAACTGGTCAGTACTTCAGCTGGGATCTAACCAGTGGTTCGTACAGGGGTAACATTTGGCTGTGATCAGTTGTCTCAGCATAGATTAGGAATTGACATTGGTAGCTTCTGCTTTGAGTCTCTCAGCTGCTCAATGCCTAATCTCTTAGAGACACTGTGAAACTGCTGAGGAAGGTTTAATCTCAGCTCTCGACATTAACATCCATCATCTTCATAGTGACAAATATCCTTGATAGAAGGGGTCAGATTGAGAATTTGAATATACACTCCCTGGCATATTACACAAATGTTAATTATTTGTTGAAGAGGCTTAAAAGGAAGGTCATAGTGAGTTAATTTTATGAAATGCAAAAGGATAGCCCCTGAATATTGCAATATTTGAGTATGTAAATCCAGTCCACTTGAAATACTGGGGGGAAGTACCCAGTGTGAGGCCGTTGTAGGAAAAGATAAGTCTGCTACTTGTACCAAATAAGCAACCTTATGAAAAAAATGAAGACAGAAAATGATGGAAATACTCAACAGTTCAGGCAGCATCTTTGGAACGAGAAATAGAGTTAACGTTTCAGGTCGTTGACCTTTCATTAGAACATTCTGAAGGCGCTTGCTAAGTTTCCTGTGGTGCCATACTGGGTATAGTGACATCACAAAAAATATGGATCATGCTAGCCTAATATATAAACAAATCAGCTGTTGATTTGTTCTTGAAGTTTGAAGTTTCTCAAGCTCAAACATGATATGTATTTCCTATTATTTGTATTAACTTTATCCCTTCACTGAATTTCATCCATAAGAAATTATGTCCGTCTGTTAAAACAGGAAAGAAACCCTGATACATATGAATATAAATACACATGCAGATGAGTGCGCTTACACAGACACACACACACACAAATGATGGTGTTAATAGAGGCATGCTATGAGGGTATTGCCAACCAGCTGGAGAGCCAGCGAGGGCCCCATGTCACCTCTTTTCCGGAAAGCCTGCCAGATTATGTGCCAATCAGACACTGAACTGGCAGCAGCCTGCCTTCCCTGAGATCAAGGACGCTGAAGGTGGAAGTAATACCTGCCAAGAGCTACCGGACAGTCAGAGGCTGGCAGTGCCACCAGAGTGGTGGTGGCTGCTGCTGGTATTACACCCACCCAAGGCTTTGGACCAAGAAGAAACCCCAGGTCGCAGCTGAGTGATGGCAGGAGCGGGTGGTTGTGGGATGGGAATTGGAGGGGAAGGGTTCAGCAATGAGACCATGGAGTATTGGCTTCCCTTTCCCAATGCTGGGTCCCTCCATCAGGCACTGGGTGCCTTTGAACAAGAGACCCCACTGGAAGCCGACAAGCAACCCTGACAGGGATTACTTTTCGGCTTCCCATATTAATTGCCCACTTAAGGGCCTCAATTGGCAGGAAGGCCGTCCAGAGGTATTCCCATCATGGACTTAATTAGGGCAGTGGCGAGAAGATGGCAGGATCCCCATCTACCGCCCTCCCACGCAATTAAAAGTCCCCACCTCCACCAAACCTGCTACAGGACAGAGCATTAAGTTCTACCCACACTTTCTGTTATTCCTTCAAGGGATGTGGGCCCATCCCTAATTGCCCTTGAGAAGGTGGTGGTGAGCTGCCTTCTTGAACCGCTGCAGTCCATGTGGTGTAGGTACACCCACAGTGCTGTTAGGGAGGGAGTTCCAGGATTTTGACTCAGCAACAGTGAAGGAACAGTAATATATTTCCAAGTCAGGACGGTGAGTGACTTGGAGGGGAACTTCCAGGTGGTGGTGTTCCCATGTGTCTGCTGCCCTTGTCCTTCTAGGTGGTAGATGTTGCATGTTTGGAAGGTGCTGTTGAAGGAGCCTTGGTGAGTTGCTGCAGAGTGACTTGTTGATGGTGCACACTGTACGGTGGTGGAGGGAGTGAATGTTTAAAGTTGTGGTTGGGGTGCTGATAAAGCAAGCCATTCACGCACACAGACACATTTCAGAGGGGCCATGCTGTACTGAGTCCTCACAAGTCTCATTAGAAGCTGCTCCAACTTTTCGAAGTATAATTTGGGCCCTCTCATGCACATCATTCAAAGGCTGGTACAGAGATCCAAACTTTCATTAATGATGCAGAGAGCTGCAATTCCTTTATGTGCTTCATCTGAAATGTCAGCGCTGTTGAGAAAGAATTTCCTTCTAGTCTCAGTACCAGTCTTGTTGAAGCTGCTAAATAATACTGCCCTTTGTCAAACTAGAACAAATTCAGCTTGTTTTATTATACCACCTGCACCTGAAACACCAGTAAAGCAACTTTTTTTTGAAACTAGATTTAAAATTTGCCATGCACTTCCCCTGGTAGTTGGAAGATTCACATCTGGTCCTGAGCTGAAGGTGAGATGATTGTCCTCCTAGCGATGGTAAGCAGACACAATGACATTTGCAAAAGAGCAGTTTACCCAACCCTGAGAGCTAGTGCAAACCAGAGTGAATTCCACTGCAGACCTCGGCTTCCAATTTCATCAGAAACGTAGGGAATATTGCAAATGACACGACCACATCAACTGTAAATAGCTGATAATTTGATTGACATCTGCAAAGCTGTCACTGTCTGAGGAGCACATAACCATGAACATTTACTCAGAGCACCGGCAGCTTTCAAGCAAATCACTCTTTGTCCAGTGGGGCTTGGCCAGATTATAATTGCATGGCCTCCGACTTCATTGTAAATTCCCTGTTACCCTTAGCAGGGGCCCTTCAGTCATCTCCTAAATATTCACCAATGTGTTGCATTAACCCTTTTTGTACATTGGTAGATATTTCAGTCGTTGCTTTGTAGTTATCTGCATGAATTGCTCAGGTGTTTATTTCTTTCTGCAGGTTGTGAAGGGCAGAGATGTTTAATTTCAACTTGAAATTCAAATCAGGAATTGGCAGCTGAATATTCCAGACGACGACAGTTTTATTTTCGCTTCTCCGAGGCGATTAGGTGCCATGGTGCAGGGACTGGAGTGTTGTGAGCAAGGTGGGAGTGGATAGAGCGAGATAGGAGAGAGTGAGAGGAGAGAGTGGGGGGAGCGAGATCGAGATGTGGGTTAGAGTGAAGGGGCTTGGGCTTATGTGGAACGGTTGGAGAATGAGATGGTTCAAAGGACTGGCTGGTCTTTTCCTCTACCAGTGTAGCACAGTCAGAGGGTTGGTACTGAGAGACTGCTGCACTGTTGGAGGGTCAATACTGAGGGAATGCTGCACTGTCAGAGGGTTAGTACTGAGGGAGCGCTGCACTGTCAGAGGGTCAGTACTGAGGGACTGCTGCACTGTCGGAGAGTCAGTACTAAGGGACTGCTGCACTGTTGGAGGGTCAGTACTGAGGGAGCACTGCACTATTGGAAGGTCAGTACTGAGGGACTGCTGCACTGTTGGAGGGTCAGCACTGAGGGACTGCTGCACTGATGAAGGGTCAGTACTGAGAGAGTTCTGCACTGTCAGAGGGTCAGTACTGAGGGACTGCTGCACTCTCAGGGGGTCAGCACTGAGGGACTACTGCACTGCTGGAGGGTCAGTACTGAGGGAGCACTGCATTGTCGGTGGGTCAGTACTGAGGGACTGCTGCACTGTCGGAGGGTCAGCACTGAGGGACTGCTGCACTGTTGGAGGGTCAGTACTGAGGGAGCACTGCATTGTCGGTGGGTCAGTATTGAGGGACTGCTGTATTGTTGGAGGGTCAGTACTGAAGGAGTGCTGCACTGTCAGAGGGTCATTAAAAAGGGAGTGCTGCACAGTCAGATCTCTGATGGTGCAACACTCCCTCAGGATTGACCCTTCAATAATGCAGCGCTCCTTCTGTAGTGACCCTCCGACAGTGCAACACTTCCTCTGTGGTGATCCTTTAACAGTGCAGCGCTCCCTCAGTACTGACCCTCTGACAGTGCAGCACTCCCTCAGTACTGACCCTCCGAGAGTGCAGCTCTCCCTCAGTACTGACCTTCTGACAGTGCAGCACTCCCTCAGTACTGACCCTCCGACAGTGCAGCGCTCGCTCAGTACTGACCTTCTGAAAGTACAGTGCTTCATCAGCACTGATTCTCCGATAGTGCTCCACTGTCTCATTCTCCAATCTTGGCATATCACCCCAGGGATGAGGGACCGCTGCACTGCTTTGGTGCTGCAATGTCAGAGGGGCATTGATTGCCCATTCCTAGTTGTCCCTTGAGAAGGTGGTGGTGAGCTGCCTTCTTGATCCACTGCAGTCCATGTGGTGTAGGTACGCCCACAGTGCTGTTAGGGAAGGAGTTCCAGGATTTTGACCCAGTGACAGTGAAGGAACAGCGATATATTTCCAAGTCAGGATGGTGATTGGTTTGGAGGGGAACTTGCAGGTGGTGGTGTTCCCATCTACCTGCTGCCCTTGTTCGTTTAGATGGTAGAGGTCAAACATTTTGGGGATGATGCCTAAATTGACTATATTTACTGATGTTGATTGCTTTCGTTTGAGTTGTGTAGTGAATGCAGTTTAAATCTAGAATTTGTATTGCCAGTGTTTTTCTGTTGTGATTTCGATTGTGGACCTAAATCAATTTTACATTCATTGATCTGGAGGTTTGGATTTTGGGTTGTGAAATTTGGTTGGTGTACTTCGAAATTTCATCACATGACTTTGATTCTCCACTGCCACACCCAGTCAAACAGCTATTTTTCTCCAACTCCAATAATTTTATAATTAATAAGCAAAATCATTTTGAGAAACATTGTTTTTAATGCCTCCATTACTTTGCTCTTGGATTTTTTTACCTAGATTTTTGCTCCCAGCAGTGTCTTGAAGATTAATCTGCGATCCTTGGAGGCTCCAGGGCAATCCTGGAGGGTTGGCAACCCAGCGGATATAACCTGCAATATCAGAAGAAAGTTTTTGTGTCAGTAGAAACTTGGCAAATCCTGAGCTTTTAAATTTAGGGATGATTTAAATCATAATCTCCACTTCTGTCCTTCCAAACACAGTTCATAGAACCAATTAGAACTGAGAGAGTCAGTCAGGGAAATATGGGACGAGATAAGACTTATTTTAATGAGGCTTTTCATTGTCTCAGAACTTTACAATCACTGTTTACTTTTGAAGTTAAGTCACTTCTTTTGTATACAAACATGGCTTCCGATTTATGCACAGCAAGGTCCCACAAACTGCAAGCATATGAACTCTCTGCTTTCCTCAGATAACGTCCATAGGGTCTTATGTATATCTGAGAGATGAGACAGGACCTGATATCTCATCTGAAAGACAGCATTCTTGACAACGCAGTGACATGTCAATGCTGTACTGGAATTATCAACCTAGATGATAGGTTTTATTTTGCACTGAGACCTGAACCTAAAGCTGAAGTTAGTGAGAGTGTTAATCACTGAACCAAAGTAAGAAGGAAGTCCACATTGCCAGTGCTTCATCGTTAATTGTTCTGAGGATCTAATATTTGTGGCCTTGTATGCCAATTCATGGTAGATTTTAAATACCTGCTCCATATCCAACCTGATTAATTTTCATTCTCTCATTTGATCATTGCCAGGATAGTCAGGTTAAACTTTAAGTCAAGAGATGCAGTTATTATCCTCAGAAATACCAGATGGTCGCAAAATTTGCACAGGAGTCAGGAACAGGAGGTGAGATGCTGCCTGTGGTGCAATTATGGGGATTTAAAGGCTGTGAATTCCAATACAAGACCCAGGGAGATCACAGTGGGCAGACATCAGAGTGGGAGATCAGAACTTATGCTCAAGGCACTTCTGTGGTTAAATGGAGAAATGTAGCATGAGGTCTGGGTCTCTTGGTAAATCGTGAAAGGATGCTGAAAACCTCACAGCAAAGATTTGTGCAGCATTGAGAAGTCTGAACTGAGACTAACTGTTCCAGTAATATCTCTTGTACACTGATGGAATCCTAATGAGTTGTGTTTGAATTCTTGCTCTTGCCAGTCAGATTTGAGATTAGGAGAAAGTTGGGGAGTGGGACTAGCTGAGTTGCTCTTGCAGAGAGCCGGCATGGACATGATGGGCCAAATGGCCTCTTTCTGTGCACGAACCATATCTGATTCTGTAATTCTATAAATGATTCCACCTTTGATGTAACACCCAGTCAACAGTGAGTGTCCAGCTCAGGCATTAATCACATGACATGTCACACAATGGCGGCATTGTTTGAGGAAGCACCAACCTCATAGGAACATGGGAGTACCAGGAAGCCATTCAGCCCCTTCAGCCCGTCTGCCCGCCATTCACTGAGATGGTAGCTGATCTGCCCCAAGGAACGAATACTTCACATCCGTCTTCACCCAAGAAAATGAGGATGAAGGTATCAAACTCGGGGAGAGAGACTGCGAGGTTCTTAAGCAAATTGATATTGGGAGTGACAAGGTATTGGAGGTGTTGGCAGGCTTAAAAGTGGACAAATCTCCAGGTCTGGATGATTTGTGTCCTAGACTGTGAGGGAGGCAATGGAGGAGATCACAGGGGCTCTGACCCAAATTTTTAATTCCTCTCTGGCCATGGGGGAGGTGCCAGAGGACTGTAGAACAGCTAATGTGGTTCCACTATTTAAGAAGGGTTGTAGAGAGAAACCACGGAACTGCAGGCTAGTGAGTGTCACGTCAGTGGTAGGGAAACTATTCGAGAAAATTCTGAAGGAGAGAATCTATCTCCACTTGGAGAGGCAAGGTTTGATCAGGGAAAGTCAGCATGGCTTTGTCAGAGGGAGGTCATTTGATTGAATTTTTTGAGGAGGTGACCAGGTGTGTAGATGAGGGTGGTGCAGTTGATGTAGTTTATATGGATTTCAGCAAAGCCTTTGACAAAGTCCCACATGGGAGACTTATAAAGACAGCAAATGCACATGGGATACAAGGTAATTTGATAAGGTGGATTCAAAATTGGCTTAATTTTAGGTGACAGAGAATGATGACAGAAGGCTGCTTTAGTGACTGGAAGCCAGTGTCCAGTGGCGTACCACAGGGATCAGTGCTAGGTCCCCTATTATTTGTCATTTATACAAACGACATAGATAACTATGTTTGGGGGAGGATTAGTAAGTTTGCGGATGACACAAAGATTAGCCGGGTGGCTAACAGTGAGGTTGAGTGTCTTGGGCTACAGGAAGATATAGATGGGGTGGTCAAATGGGCAGATAAGTGGCAGATGGAATTTAACTCTGGAAAGTGTGAGGTGACACACTTTGGAAGGAGTAATTTGACAAGGAAGTATTCAATGAACAGCATGACTCTAGGAAGTTCTGAGGAACAAAGGAATCTTGGCGTGTGTGTCCATAGATTTCTGAAGGCAGAGAGGCATGTTAGTGGGGTGGTGAAAAAGGCATATGGGACACTTGCCTTCATCAATCGAGGCATAGATAACAAAAGTAGGGAGGTTATGTTGGAATTGTATAGAACCTTGGCGAGACCACAGCTGGAATACTGTGTGCAGTTCTGATCACCACATTATAGGAAGGATGTGATTGCACTGGAGGGGATGCAGAGGAGATTCACCAGGATGTTGCCTGGGATGAAACATTTAAGTTATGAAGAGAGGTTGGATAGACTTGGGTTGTTTTTGTTGGAGCAGAGAAGACTGAGGGGTGACCTGATCGAGATGTACAAGATTATGAGGGGCATGACAGGGTGGATAGGGAGCAGCTTTTTGTCTTAGTTGAAGGGTCAGTCACAATGGGGCATAAATTCAAGGTGAGGGGCAGGAGGTTTAGGGGGGATGTGAGGAAAAACTTTTTTACCCGGAGTGTGGTGATGGTCTGGAATGCACTGCCTGGGAGGGTGGTGGAGGTGTGTTGCCTCACATCCTTTAAAAGGTACCTAAGTGAGCACTTGGCATGTCATAACATTCAAGGCTATGGGCCAAGTGCTGGTAAATGGGATTAGGTAGGTAGGTCAGGTGTTTCTCACGTGCTGGTGCAGACTTGATGGGCCGAAGGGCCTCTTCTGCACTGTGTGATTCTGTGATTCTGTGAGAATCACAGCATTTGCAGACTGATCTTATGCTGCTGCTGTTCTCACAACACAAACATTTCTAAAACAGAAATGTTCACCAAAGACTTTTGTTGAAGATGATAATACTTGAACAAAGGTATATAAATTTAAATCCTAAATCTTTCAGAATTGAAAAACAATGCAAAGCTTGTACTACTAAAGCGGTGGAGCACCAAATTGCATTTAACAAGGGCTCTTAATCTAGAAAAATGCTCCATTGTGCTTCACAGAAAGCTAGTCAAAAATGGATATCAAGCCAAAGAAGGGGTTATAAGGAGGAGAAAAAGAGAGGAACTTTGTCAAAGGGCTGAGTTTTATGTAGGGTTTCAACTGAGTTAGAGAGACAGAGAGGAATCAGCACAGAATTCTTGAGCATGGGGCCTAGATGACAGAAAGCAAAGCTACCAATGGTGAGGCAAAGGAGGGTTCGGGGAAACACAAGAGGCCACAATCAGAAGAAATGAGAATTTGGCTGGAGGAAGGTGTGGTTGTAAAGCTAGAGGAGGTTACATAGTGAGGGACCAGGTCACAAAGGGTCAGAGTACTAACGTGTATGGTTCATGATCCCCATATTGATAAGATTCTAATTTGAGCCCCATTGCATGGTGAGGCATTGACCTAGCATTGGATGTGTCCTAAAAGAGGGAGAGTAAGTTCAAATCACAATGCTCAAGTATTGAGGCCAGGTGTTTTTCCAAGTGGGGGTTTCTCAGCATGGGAAGTCAAGACATTTAAGTGTCTACATCTTCCCTCTTTTACAAAAACTACAATTTCAAGCCTGCGACTTCTACTTCTGCTTTTTGAGCAAAATTTAGTTTTTGATTGATTTTCATACAGCGCCACCAAAATAATGGCCAGAATTTTCTGTTCGGTGTGCGGGGGCGGGCCCCACACACTGAAGCGTAAAATGACGCACGGTGACATGGGCGTGTGTCCTGACATCACTGCGCGTCCAATCTTTCCAATCTTTTGTTTAGCGGGCGCGCACTGGAGTCAGCTGCGCACCCACTGAACGGTCAAAGGCCTGTTCAGACCGTTGATAATCTAATTAACCAAACTGACAGGGCTGCCCTTTCAACCTTAAGGTTGGCGGCAGGTGGAGAGCCCAGGCAGCCTTCGCATTTATCATGAATGCGGATGGGATGAGGTTTCATGAAGGATTTATTAAAATAATAAATATTTTTTAAACATTTGATAAACATGTCCAAGCTCATGTGACGCTGTCACATGAGGCAACACATGTAAATGATTTTTAACTTTTTTAATTTGATCTTTCCAAATGAACTTAATCTTCCTGAGGCAGCTCTGTGCCTCAGGGAGATTTCTGCGCTCTTTTGTGTGCATGCTCTCCCTCCTCCTCCCACCAGCACAGGTAGCGCTGAGCACTACTGGGCGCGTGTCACACTGGGCGGGCCTTAAATGGCTTGCCCACGTAAAATAGCAGTGCATAGCCGATCACGGGCAGCGATCAGCTCCCTGTCTGCTCCCGACCAGCCTGCCCAACGGGAAGAAAACTCCCCCCAGTGATTCTCAAACAAGCCAGTGTTGGTTAAACCATTAACACCTTCATACAACAAATCTCAAAATACTATTGTCAGTTGGATAAGTTATTTATGCCGATGGAGATTCGCAGGCTAAAAAAAAATGATGTTAATGCAAGATAGTGCTAATTAGTGAGGGCAGAGAATTGACACCTTCTCAGTGATTGCAATGATCAGGAAATTATTTTTCTGCCCAGGACAGGTATTGTCAGTGTTCACCTGAAATTGGCCACACCAGCACAAAAGATCGAGGAATTTCCAGTGCAAATTGAGACCAGCACAAAGCGAATTTCCACAATTTTTTGTGTCTGCTTAAAGGGTATCTCAGGAGAAACAGTTCCCACCCACCAAACCATCCACATCTCTGGGCTGAATTAATCACATGGCCAATTTCTGCTAATTGTACCCCTTTGAGGGTCTTCAAGGGTGTTCCAAAAATTAAATGGTATTTTAAGATACAGGGACACTAGGGGCATTTTTGAAAACATTTTAAACATATTCTTTTTAATTTACTGATAAACTGACTACTGCACACCAATGAAACTGGTAAATGGTTCTGTATAGATTTTTAAAGTCATTTTCAGTTGCTCAAAGTCAGGTTACTCACAGGTGATGACGTACGCATTCTGATTAAAAATACTTATGTTTTTGTGATAAACCCACTTTTGGCTGTATTAATCAAACTGCAATGCTTAAATATTTTTAAAATTTTGCTTTAAAGAAGTTCTGTTTTAAGATGCTGTTAGATTGTGCTGGTTCGTGGCAGGTTTTACATTCGGTGATATGCAAATAGGCTTGAGTGGAAGCTTAATCTAAAAAATGTTCTCAAAACAGCTGCAATTTGTGTGCGATTTGTGTCCAGATTGCCAATTACATCCAAAGCAGAAACCTCCCTGCGTTAAATTGAGTGGAGAATGGGAAGCCGGTGTAAATCAGCAAGAATAGGATGATATTGATGGAATGGTGTTCAGTGTGGGACATGATGGAAACAGCAGAAGTTTGGACAGTCGAGACAGTCAACATGGAGAGCATTTGGAGAAGTCGAGTATGTGGAAGACTGCAACATTTCTGCGTCTTTCAGCTGCAGAGGAATGTGTTGGGGTGAAAGTAGAGTGAAGCTGAGAAAACAAGCTGTGATTTGGAGAAGATGCAAGCTCGCAAACTTTCTTCTCTGAACGGGATGGCTGGGCTGCGAGTGGTGTGGTTGAGCCCGAGATAGTCTTCCCAACCTTCAGCCAAAGAAAGATGTGATTCAGGCAAAATGGAATATTGTTGAAGCTGCCTGACATCACAGTCAAGGAGAGGAGGTAATGGAGTTGGGGTGTCATATGTAAAAAAGCTCACCCAATATGTGTGAACAATGTCACTGAGGATGTGGAAGAGGAAGGCTGGCTCTGACTGATGGTAAGAGAGGTTATTGCTGAACTTACTAATTCAGTGATATTTCAGATAACTGTAAATTCGTGTCTGGTGTTCCAGTTCAGGGATACATCCTAGAACCTTTGAATTGGGTGCAGTTCAGGGGCAATTTTAACTCAGCCAAAGCTCACTGGTGCTAAGAAACTTCTAGAATCTTCCAATCAACAGCCTACTCAAAACAGCAGTTTAGGGTACATTAGGAGGATTTTATCTTTTCACTGGTCTAAATTCACTTCCAAAATAACTGACAGCAGTAATTGGTGCGTGCTTGATTGAACATTCTGATTGTGTAAGGGCTCTGTCATTGGCAGTTGGGCCTTTAGCTGCCTGGTCCCTAAGTACTGTTCTTCTCTCCTGAAACGTTGCTGCCTCTGACCTTTTCCTTTAAAACCCCCCCTCTTTGATGAAGCTTTTGGTCATCACCCCTAGTACCTCCGTATGAGGCTGACTGTCACATTTTGTCCGATTGTGCTCCTGCCTATTTTACTGTTTTAAAGATGCTATATAAAGGCAGCTTGTTATTAATTCTGGTTGTTGTAATGGTTATCACACATGTAGACCTGCAAATTTAATTCATAATATAAATATAACATCAAAAAGAACAACCATAGCTGAAGTGGTACATCATGATTTAGTTTATTATATGGGTTGGGAAAGGAATAATTTATATCTCATTATTATTATAATATTAAAATACAGAGGAAAGAGTCAACCACTTATTAGTTGATTTTAAGATCCAGATACTATATAACCAGAGGAATAAACCCATAAATGGTTTCCTGTACAGTGACTCAAGCCATTAATGTGGCAAAATAAAACCCAATTTGATAGCTATTTTAAAGGAGTGACCTGGATTTTGAGGCACTGATTTTGCGAAGTGTGCAGTGTTTTGTTCTTGAGATTGAATTGATCAAAGCTGAAAGTCTCCAGAAAATTCCACAAAACGTCATGTTTTTGTGAGCCTGCATCTGGCCCAATCGATCAGAAAGATAAGGAGAAAGAGCATCAAAGCACTGGTGCCTTAAAGACCCACACATAAGCTGCACATCTCTGTTTGAAAGGTGTTCAGCATTTGCTTCATTATCTGCACATTGTTTCAGCAACCCCAATGCATCCATCTCTATTAGCAGTTAAAAGGTCCTGTGGTGTCCCAAACATAGATTGACCACCTGATCTGTTCAGGGTCCTATAAAATACAGATAAAATAATCTGTCCACAATTATGATGTGCCCAAACAGTCTTATCTAGCCTTGCGCAGATGCCATCCAACCTCTCAATCAATTGTTCTCACACCTGGAGCACAAAGTGAAATCTCAATCCTACAAGAAATAACCTAATGTAATGTTTTCTTGCAATGCTTACAGCTTTATTTGATGCTGAGATAGGAAACTGAAGTTGAATTCTGCTCAGAGTCTAGTGTAAACAATTCTGAAATGTTCATTCTAACTGTTGTTAATGGAGTGTTCCTTCTACTCCAGAGACTTGAGTACAACACCCAGACAGACATTCCAGTGCAGTACCGAGGGAGTGCTGCACCAACAGAGGTGCCGTCTTTTGGACATGGACTTAAACCGAGATCCCGCCTGTGACCCCGTGGCTGCAATTTGAAGAAGATCGGGGGTGTTATATATAGTGCCCTGCCCAATATTTATCCCTCAATCAAATCACGAGAATAGATTATCTGGTCATCATCACAGTGTGGTTTGTGGGAACTTGGCTGCCACTTTTCTAACATTACAATAGTGACTTCACTTTAAAATACTTCATTGGCTGTAAAATGCTTTGGAAAAGCCCAGGGCTGTAAAAGATGCTATATAAATGAAAGTCTCTCTTCTATTAACCTGGGTATAACTCCAGACCTTTCTCACAGTATTCGACATTTAGCATTCATTGTTGTCTCTTCTCCAAATCAATTGGATCACTACAATTTAATTTCATCATGTATTCATGTGTCTAATAATATAAAGTGATAGATGTGTAAGAGGGGGTAACAGAACGAAAAAATAACAGAAAGCATTTGGTTGACATGATAAACTATTGCCAAATTAGCCCAGGTGATTGATGTAAATGATATGAATCCCAAATGCATTTTATATTGTCTTTAAACATACTTTTCTAATAGATATCTCCCATTTAATTCATAGCTGTCGAATCTATTCTTCACTTGAATCATACGAGAATCTAAAGACCTGATCTTTCACTGTTAATTTGAGATAAAACAAAACCAGCCTCAGTACAAACATTTATATATATAAACTTCTTATTTACAGAAAGACATCCACTCCATTATTTTCATGTTTTGTCACAGTTTGTGACATTGCTGTGATATCCACTCCAATTCGATGGGTGGGACAACAGAGTTTAAATAGCAGGGAAAATGTGGGAAATGCAATAATAAAATAAGTTAAGGATGAAAGCAAGTTATTATTTCAACAGCTACACCTCCATTGGTTTCAGCGGAGATAGCTTAATTAAATAAGCTTTTTATTGCAGTTAGAGGGGGAGGTAGAGATCCATTTTTTGATTTCAGTTGGTTTTGTTTGATAAGTACCAGTTAATCTGTGGCAAGCACAGGATTTCCCAGCTCTTGATGCAGCAGAACTGAGTGTGGCCTTTGAGTACATGGATTGTGACACAGACCAGTGCAGGATCTATGGATCACATGATTCACAAAAGGGGCATTACAAGGGCATTGGCAGTGCAATTACAGGCTACTCATTGGAAGAAATGGTGGCAACACAATGGCAGAAAAGATAGGTTTAAGCATTGGGTTGAATGTTCTCCTCCGCTCTGACAGGAGATCTCAATTTAAAATGTTAACCCATCTTCCCTGATGCTGGGGAGCTTGCAAGTATCTTTCTAGTATTCCCTGCTTCTATATCTAAAAACATTCATTGCCTAAGATGAACAGATGCATTCCTGGGAAACACGCCGTTCATTCGCCCGCCACGCCATCCCCTCACCGCTTCATCACGCCGGGCACCATATTTAAAGTGCAGCCACACACACACCTCTCAGTGCTTCCAGCGCAGGACTGATGCAAAGAAGACGTGGCCCTGAAAAGCAAAAAGACTGCAGCCCCCAGGTTCAATGATGTGTCCCTCAAGCACCTTTTTGGATGCAGTGGAGGTTTGCTGTGATGTCCTCTACCCCCGCTCTGCATGTCGTCGTCATCCTCCACAATTCTAGTAGCTATGAGGGCCTCCCGAGCGTGCCTACCTCATCTAGCCAGTGTGAGGGCCTCATCCCCATCATCATCGCCTTCGAGAGCCTCCTCACCCTCATCACCGTCGACATCCTCCTCATCAGAGGAGACCTCCAGCTCCTGCATCTCCTGCTCAGCCAGCTCCTCTCCCCGTTATAGCGCCAGGTTGTAAAGGGTGCAGTAGACGATGATGATGCATCACACCCTCTGCAGACTGTATTGCAGAGCTCCACCAGACCGGTCCAGGCACCGGAACATCATCTTCAGCATCCCGATGGTCTGCTCCACCAAGTCGTGAGCTGCAGCATGAGCCTCATTATAGTGTCGCTCTGCACAGTCTGAGGCCACGGCACAGGTGTCATCAGCCACATCCTCTGCAGGTAGCCCTCGTTCCCGAGGAGCCAAAGTACAGCTTGTGTGGACCCTGGAAGATGTCAGGGATCTGTGATTGACTGAGAATGTAGGCGTCGTGCACACTTCCTGGAAACCGTATGCACTCCTGCAGGATGTGTTTGTGGTTGTCACACACCAGCTGCACTTTCAGTGAATGGAATCACTTGCAGTTGACATAGTTGATCGTGTGTTGCGATGGAGACCTGAGCGCCACATGAGTGCCGTCGATCACATCCTGCACCTGTGGCAAACCTGAGTTCTGGGCAAATCCAGTCACTCTTGCATCCTGGCTGTGCTGGTCCCGGGCAAAAGGCACAAAGTTGTATGGCCTCATGAAGATGCCACCCGTGACCTCATGGATGCGTTTGTGGGTGGCAGATTGTGAAATCCCACACAGGTCACCTGTGGAGCCCTGGAAGGAGCCACTGGCGTAGACATCGAGCACCACAGTCACGTTCACAGCCACTGGCAGTGGATGCCCTCCATGTCCCCTTGGCGCCAAATCCTGCAGTAGCTGGCAGATGTGACTGAACAGTTCCCTAGACATTCGCAGTCTTTGGCAACACTATTTCTCAGTCATCTGCAGGAATGAAAGGCAGTGTCTATAGACGCTGGGTCTAGCTCATTGCTGACCAGCGACGGCTCACTGTGGGTCTGTGGTGGTGAATGCGGGAGCCCCAACCACCCCTTCCAGTGGGTGCTGCTCCTCCCTCTGCATAGGCAAGCTCCTCAGTCATTCTATTCTCTGTCGTCTTCGCTACCTGTATGCCACAAGGCATGCAGCTAGTTCACCAGGCTATATGATCCTAATGTACTTCTGCTGCAGGGTGAAAGAGAGACGTGTGCATTAGCATGGGTGTACTAAGAACTTCTCTTGGTTAAGTCTGAAAGACCCTTAACGCATCCTGGAGAGTGCTGGCCACCACTTGGATGGTCAAAGTTTAGTGCATTGCATGGCTGCACAAAACCCCACCTTCCTCCGCCCCACTCCACCTGACCAATTGGCAGCAGCTTTACCCATTGGACTGCATGCTGTGCTCTCAGCTCAGGCACAGGCATTCTCCTAACCCACACTGCAAGGCTGCACTGTTAGCCTGAACAATGGGGGAGACTGGGCCAAACCGGAATGATGACATTGCAAGGGGTTGTGAGCGCTTCCATCAGTGACTGCTCCATGGCCAGTTTTAGCACGGAGATTGTACTACATGTCCAGTCGTCCAACTGTTCTTCAGTCTACTAAACCACTCATTAGTTTGCAGTCTGTGCACTTTGATGCCTCTGCGGTGCTTGAGTGGGCAGATAAGCTAAAGGCCCGACTCCAATCATATCATTGTGGCTGCACCTGAACTGTCTCAACTGCAGAGGGATGATCACTTTATACAAGGTGCCCCTAATGCGCGGCCACTTTCCTCACCCACCCCCAGGGCAGCCTTTGTCCCCCCACCAATGCGCCTCAACCTTGAAGTCTAACAGGCGTCCCTCGCGGGTGCTCTGCAATGTTACTGTGTACTCACCTCCGAGTTCCCCACAAAGTGCAGCCTGCCAAGTGCACATGTTTATATGCTGTTGTGAAACACGTTGGTGTGATCAGGCAATCCAGTTGGGGGGGGGGGGGGGGGGGGGGGGGGGGGGGGTGCGGTTGCGGGGGTGCGGGGGTTGGGGGGGGTGAGCCCAGCGGTCTGGCCTTATAATGATGTGCTGATATATTACAATGAGGTTCCCAATTTCCGATGGTGGGAAATGCAGCCATCGACAGGGTGAGTGGACAATTGCAAAATGGTTTCACAACGTCGAGAAACCGATTTTTGGCCTGCTCGTCATATTGTCCATTCATGCCACCGAACATACCCGACGCTAGTAGGTACGGTAAATTCCGCCCAAAGACTCTTCTACTGTAAGAAACACAGCAGCCAATTTATCAAAGAGTCAGAGAGGTCTACAGCACAGTAAAAGGCCCTTTGGCCCATCAAGTCTGCACTGGTCAAACAAGTACCTAACTATTCTAATCCAATTTTCCAGCACTAGGCCCATAGTCTTGTATGTCATGGCATTGCAAGTGCACATCCAAATACTTCTTAAATGTTATGAGGGTTTCTGCCTCTACCACCCTTTCAGGCAGTGAGTTCCAGATTCCCACCACCTTCTGGCTGAAAAAATTCTTCCTCACATCCCCTCTAAACCTCCTGCCCCTTACCTTAAATCTATGCTCCCTGGTTATTGAAGCCTCCACCAAGGGGGAAAGTTCCTTCCTGTCTACCCTATCTATGTCCCTCATAATTTTAAACACAACAATCATGTCCCCCCTCAATCTCCTCTGCTCCAGGGAAAATAACCCCAGTCTATCCAATCTCTCCTCATAACTAAAATTCTCCAGCCCAGGCAGCATCCTGATAAATCTCCTCTGCACTCTGTCTAGTGAAATCACATCCTTCCTATAATGCGGATTCCAGAATTGCACACAATACTCTAGCTGTGGCCTAACCAATACTTTATATACTTCCAACATAATCTCCCTGCTCTTATACTCTATGCCTCGGCTAACAAAGGCAAGTATCCCATATGCCTTTTTAACCCCCTTATCTACCTGTCCCGCTACCTTAAGGGACCAGTGGAAATGCACACCAAGGCCCCTCTGATCCTCAGTACTTCCCAGAGTTTACCTTTCATCGTGCCTTGTTTATCCTGCCCAAGTGCATCACCTCACACTTAGCCAGATTAAATTCCATTTGCCACTGATCAGCCCATCTGACCAGCCTGTCTATATCCTCCTGTAATCTAAGGCTATCCTCCTCACTGTTTACCACCCCACCAATTTTCGTGTCATCCGCGAACCTACTGATCAACATTCAAGTCTAAGTCGTTTATACATACCATAAACAGCAAGGGACCCAACACCGATCCCTGTGGAAGTCCACCGGACACAGGCATCCAGTCACAAAACCACCCCTTGACCATCACCCTCTGCTCCCTGCCACTCAGCCAATTCTGGATCCAATTTGCCAAATTGCCTTGGATCCCATGGACTCTTACCTTCGTTATCAGTCTCCCATGCGGGACCTTATCAAAAGCCTTGCTGAAGTCCAAGTAGACTACATTAAATGCATTGTCCACATCTACACACCTGGTCACTTCTTCGAAAAATTCAATCAAATTGGTCAGACATGACCTTCCTTTAACAAAACCGTGCTGACTGTCCTTGATTAATCCCTGCCTCTCCAAGTATAGATTAATTCTGTCCCTCAGAATTGCTTCTAATAGTTTCCCCACCACTGAGATTGGACTGACTGGCCTGTAGTTCCCTGGTTTATCCCTACCTCCCTTCTTGAATAACAGTACCACACTGGCTGTCCTCCAGTCCTCTGGCACCTCTCCTGTGGCCAGAGAGGTATTGAAAATTATTGCTAGCGCCCCTGCTATCTCCTCCCTTGCCTCACTCAACAGCCTGGGATACATTTCATCCAGGCCTGGAGATTTATCTACTTTTAAGCCTGCCAGACCCCTTAGAACCTCCTCCCTTTCCATGGTAAGTTCTTTAATTATATCACAGTCCTTCTGCCTGATTTCCCTACCCATGTCGTCCCTCTCACTTGTGAACACCGACACAAAGTATTCATTTAGAACCCTACCTACGTCTTCTGGCTCCACACACAAATTACCACTCTGGTCCTTAATGGGCCCTACTCTTTCCCTTGTTATCCTCTTACTCTTAATGTACTTGTAAAATAACATTGGATTTTCCTTTTTTACCTGCCAATGCTTTCTCATGCTCACTTTTTGTTCTCCTAATTTCCTTTTTAAGTTCCCCACTACACATTCTATACTCCTCTAGGGCTTCCTCGGTATCTGCCATAAGCCTCCCTTTTTCTCTTTATCCAACCCTGTATATCCCTCAACATCCAGGGTTCCCTGGATTTGTTGGTCCCACCCTTTATCTTTACTGGAATATGTTGGCCCTGTACTCTCCCTAGTTCCATCTTGAATGAGTCCCACTACTCTGACGTAGATTTACCTAAAAGTAGCTGCTCCCAGTCCACTCTGGCCAAATCATATCTGATCTTATAAAAATCGGCCTACCCCCAATTTAGTACTCTGATTTCTGGCCCATCCTTGTCCTTTTCCATAACAACCTTGAATCTAACAGAGTAATGATCACTATCTGCAAAACGCTCCACCATTGATACCTCTACCACTTGCCCAGCTTCATTCCCTAAAATTAAGTCCAGGACTACCTTCTCTCTTGTAGGACCCTCTATGTACTGGTTCAAAAAGCTCTCCTGGATGCATTTTAATAACTCCGCTCCCTCTAAACCAACACACTATGACTAACCCAGTAAACATTGTGGAAGTTATAATCCCCCACTATTACTACCCGTTTTTTTACACTTCTCTGAAATTTGCCTACATATCTTCTCTTCTCTTACTCTCTGACTGTTTGGGGGCCTATAGTACACACCCAGCAATGTGATTGGTCCTCCTTTGTTTTTCATTTCTACCCATATGGCTTCCTTTAAGGAGCCTTCTAAGATGTCATCCCTCCTTACTGCTGTAATTAATTCCTTGATCAATATTGCAATACCCCCTCCTCTTTTACCTCTTTCCCTGTCTCACCTATATCATGGAATATTGAGCTGCCAATCCTGCCCCTCTTTCAACCATGTCTCTATGACAGCAATAACATGAAACTTCCATGTGTTTAATTTGTGCCCTCAACTCATCTGCCGTATTCATCAAACTCCTTGCATTAAAATAAATACCATTCAACCTTGCCACACTCCCTTGTGCCTTTACTGGCCTATAATTTCTATGCCCTCCAGACTCACTTCCTCTCTCTTCTACTTTTGGCTGTGCATCTTCCCCTGCTGACCCTCCTCTCAGGATCCCATCTCCCTGCCAAGTTAGTTTAAACCCTCCCAAACAGCACTAGCAAACCTCCCCGCAAGGATGTTGGTCCCATTCCGGTTCAGGTGCAACCCATCCACATTGTACAGGTCCCACTGCCCCCAGAAACAGTCCTAATGTCCCAGAAATCTAAAGCCCTCCCTCCTGCACCAGCTCTCCAAGCACACATTCATCTGGACTAGCCTCTTAGATCTATACTCACTAGCACGTGGCACTAGTACTTGTGCATAGCAATATCACAAACAGCAATCCAATCATGACCAGATAATTGGTTTTAGTGATGTTGGTTGAGGGATACACATTGGCCAGAACACTGGGGAGAATTCTCCTGTTCATTTTTGAAATGGCACCCTGGGATCTTTTACCTTTTCCTGAGAGGGAAATGGGGGCCTTGATTTTAAATTCTTATTTTAATGTCTCATTTTAAAGATGGCAGTTCTGACTCCCTCAGTCCTGACCCTCGTACAGTGCAGCCCTCCCTCAGCCCTGTCCCCCTGACAGTGCAGCACTCCCTCAGTCCTGTCCCTCCAACAGTGCAGCACTCCCTCAGCCCTGTTCCCCTGACAGTGCAGCGCTCACGCAGTATTGACCCTCCAACAGTGCAGCACTCCCTCAGCCCTGGCCGTCTGTCAGTGCAGTGTTGCCTCAGTACTGAATCTCTGACAGTGCAGCTCTCCCTCAGTACTGAACCGCTGACAGTGCAGTGCACCCCTAGTACTGGCCCTCCAGCAGTGCAGCGCTCCGTCAGTACTGACCCTCCAACAGTGCAGCAATCCTTCAGTACTGACCCTCGGACAGTGCAGCACTCACTCAGTACTGGCCTTCCGACAGTACAGTACTCTCTCAATACTGCCCCTCTGACCGTGCAGCACTTACTCAGTACTGACCTTCTGACAGTGCAGTATGCACTCAGTCCTGACCATGTGACAGTGCAGCACTCCGTTGGTCCTAACCCTCTGACAGTACAGCACTCTCTCAGTACTGATCCTCCAACAGTGCAGCACTCCCTCAGTACTGACCCTCTGTCAGTGCAGTGCTGCCTCTGTACTGAATCTCTGACAGTGCAGCACTCCCTCAGTACTGAACCGCTGACAGTGCAGCGCACTCCTTGTACTGGCCCTTCAACAGTGCAGCGCTCCCTCAGTACTGACCCTCCAACAGTGCAGCAATCCTTCAGTACTGACCCTTGGACAGTGTAGCACTCACTCAGTACTGGCCTTCCAACAGTATAGTACTCTGTCAGTACTGACCCTCTGACAGTGCAGCACTCACTCAACACTGACTCCCCTGACAATGCAGTGCACTCTTTGTACTGATCCTCCAACAGTGCAGCGCTCCCTTAGTACTGACCCTCAGCACTGCACTTGGAGTGTCAGCCCAGATTGTGTACTCAAATTTCTGGAGTGAGAGGTAAGCCTATGACCTTCGAACTCAGAGGTGAGAGTGCTCTCTACTGAGCCACCATGTGTAATTATGCCATTGATTTCCAGATTCCCATTTGCAGTTTGGTTCCTCTAAATATGGTGACACAACCCCTTTCCACACGAAAAACAAGAGACTTCTTTCCACACTTACATCATATAAACCTAACCGTCCATAGAGTTGGACATAATCTATTAGCGTGGACATAGGATTGATGAACAGACAGGAAGTGTAGGCATAAATGGGGCTGTGCCTAGTGGAGTGCCACAAGGATCAGTGCTGGGGCCTCAGCTAATTACAATCGATATTAAAGAATTAGACTAAAAGACCAAGAGTAATTTATCTAACTTTGCTGATGATATAAAGTTAGGTGGAAATGTAAGCTGTGAGGATACAAAGATGCTGCAAAGAGATCTGGATAGGTTAAGTGAGTGGGCAACAAGGTGACAGGTGGGATATAATGTGGAGAAGTGAGAGATTATTCAATTTGGTCTTAAGAATAGAAAAGCAGAATAATATTTAAGAGGTGTGAAACTTGTAAATGTCGATGTTCAGAGGGATTTGGGTGTGCTTGTACCAGGAACACAGAAAGTAAACATGCAGATACAGCAAGCAATTAGGGATTGAGTACAGGAATAAAGAAGCTTTGCTCCAAATGTACTGGGCTTTGGTGAGACCTCACCTGGAATACAGTGTGTAGTTTTTTTCTCCATATCTAAGGAAGGGTATATTTTCCTTAGAGGCAGTAGAGCGAAGGTTCATCAGATTGGTCCCTGGGATGAGGGGATTGCCCTGTGATTAGAAGCTGAGGAAATTAGGCCTATATTCTCTGGAGTTTAGTAGAATGAAAGAACTTAAGTTAACAATGAGAGGTGATCTCTTTGAAATGTACAAGATTCTGAAATGACTTGACAGTATAGACACTGAGAGGTTGTTTCCCCCGATTAGGGAATCCAGAATATGAGGACGCAGTCTCAGGATATGGGACCGATCATTCAGGACTGAGATGAGGAGAAATTTCTTCACTCTAGGGATTATGAACCTTTGGAATTCTGAATCTCAGAGGGCTGTGAATATGTTAAGGCTGAGATAGATTTTTGGTCATTGAGGGAATCGAGGGATATGGGGATGGGGTGGGAAACCACAGTTGAAATAGAAGATCAGCCATGATCATATTAAATGGCGGAGCATCATTAACAGGCCATGTGGTCTAGTCCTGCTCCTATTTCTTTTGTTCTTCTGCAAAATTAACAGGCATGAAATGATCAGCTGTTCACTAAGCCTGACCTATATCTCAGGACTAGACGGCTCCTAATGCACCTCCCACTACCTCTACTTCAACCCCGCAGTCAATAAACTCCCATGAGAGGCAAAAAAAAAAATCCATGAAATAGATGTGGCAATGAGGACACTTTGTGAGCTTTTATTTTGAAAAACGTTTATTGTTACAGCTATCTTTCCATTACAAGTATTGTAAGAATTGTTTCCTCATTTGGATTTATAGAACTCTTTGCCATTTACTCTAAGAATTGTCACCACGTCAATCACTCTGGCATCAAACGGCACTAACACAGCCCACAGTTCGGATTCCATTCTGATCAGCATATTTTAACGGGAATGTCTATATCACTAATCCTGATTGGATAACATGGCGCCAAGAGCTTGTGTCGCAGCAATGGCCGTGTTTACACCAACATAAGAACCACACAACCTGCTACAATATGAAGCTTGTGGTTAGAAGGATGCTGCAAGGAGCATCTTTAGGAGAACATGTCTATTTAACTTCAAAAAATTTTTTGTTTCACGTATGAAAATTACAAAGAAACCTGAATGGAAATAAATTGGCACATTGATAATGGAACATTCAAGCCAATCATCATTTTAATAGGGAATGGTTTTTACTCAAGTTGAAATGTTTACATAAACCTAAAAAGGCTTTGTTGTATGTGCAGAGCTTCTTATGTCCTTTTCTTATTTTCCTCTCAGTCGTATCTACTTCTCGAAGCTGTGCTCTCCCATTCTGAAAAGAAAGAAGGGGTGCCAACAGCAAAAGAGACACATCACACTGAGAATGAAACAATATCAAGAATATTTTGGTCATAAAAAGGTAGTAAGATTTGGCTGGGCAGATGAGAAATCAGAGGCTGTCGCTCTAGTCCAGGGTTTTAGTTACCAACCTCGTACATACCTCGATCGCGTTTTGACCTTCCCGGGGGTCAGGTCTCAGTGGAAGCCCCAGCCACTAATGGGGTTAAAGTAGGTTTTTATATCTCTGCTCTCTCAGGAGGAAGGTTACATTAAAGAAATCCTGACATTTCTGACTGTTTTCCCCTTGGATCCTGAGAAAAGAATTTTAACAATTACAAAATTACAACTTTTTATTTGGTTAGAGCAGTGATCTCAGTCTAAGTAACGAACATATCAACTGCATGAAGCAGTATCCTGTTATAATACTACAATACTGATAGAAAACTATCAAGAAACTTCCCTGCAACATGCTCCTGACTGGAGCATGCATTTCACATGGACTTATAAAAATAATCTCACTAAAGAGGGCACAGCATTTTTCAAGATGTGAAGTTAATCAAATATATTAACTAATGAGCTGTACCCTTTTTTTCACAAAGCATGTTGACAGAAGGATTGCAGCGCAGAAGGAGGCCATTCGGCCCATCATGTCTGCACCAGCTCTCCGAAGGACCAATTCACTTAGTGCCATTCTCCCACCCTCTCAGATAATGATGCAATCCCCTTTGAAAGCTTCAATTGAACCAGCATCCATCACACTCTTTTTATTCATTCATGGGGTGTGGGCATCGCTGGCTAAGCCAGCATTTATTGCTCATCCATAAATGCCCTTGTTCAGAGGACATCCATGAGTCAACCACATTGCTGTGGGTCTGGAGACACATGTAGACCTGACCAGGTAAGGACAGCAGATTTCCTTCCCTAAAGGGGATTAGTGAACCAGATGGGTTTTTATGACAATCAACAATGGTTTCATGATCACCATCAGACTTTTAATTTCAGATTTTTAATAAATTGAAATTTCACCATCTGCCATGTTGGGATTTGAACTCAGGTCCCCAGAGCATTACCTCATATTCCGGAATATGAGTGTAGTGATAATACTGCTACGCCACCACCTCTGCATTCCAGAGCTTAACCACTCACTGTGTGAAAAAGATTTTCCTTATGTCTCCATTGCTTCTTTTGCCAATTACCATAATTCAGCGCCCTCTCGTTCTTGCTCCTTTCACCAGTGGGAACAGTTTTTACCTACCTACCCTATCCAGGCCCCTCATGATTTTGAATACCTCTACTAAATCTCCTCTCAACCTTCTCTTCTCCAAGGATAACTATCTCAACTTCTCCAACCTATCAGAGTAACTGATGTTCCACATCACTGGAACCACTCTCATGAATTTTTTCTGCACTTTCTCTGTTGGCTTCACATCTTTCCAAAACTGTGGCGCCCAGAACTGGACATGATACTCCAGCTGAGGGAGAACCAATGTTCCATACAAGTTCAACATGGCTTTCTTGCTTTTATACTCTATGCCCCTATTAATAAAATTTAGAATGCTGTATGCTTTATTAACCACTCTCTCAACCTGTTCTGCCACTGTCAATGATTTATGTACATGTACACCCAGGTCCCTCTGCCCCTGCACCTCCTTTAGAGTTAAGAGTTACAGGTTAATGTTAATTGAGGATTGCAATAGGGTGACCCAGTCATCATTTCAGAAGAACATTTTCAATGGGATTGAAATCCAAATTGATCATAATAATGTTTAAAAATCTCTTGTACAACACATGGTGCCTGCATTCAATGCTATTTATAACTTGCTAGATGAGGCAATAGGCTTGGTCCAAAATTATTCAATGCGCTTGAGTAAAATAAAACATAGGTTCCCTTGTCTAAAGATATTTTAGCTTCATAAGGGATTACTGAGGAGATTATGGTGCAGGTAATCAATCCATGTAAAATTTTGAAAGTGAGTGATGAAATATAAATGGTGATCCATTTGTAAATACAAGTGGTGTCCTTTAGCATCGATGTGTCAGAACTAACTAGCACCTCATGCTGAAGTAAAAGAAAGATTTGCCCTAAGCAAGGTCTGGGGCAGGCTCTCTAAGGGACAAAAAATAGTATAAGACAAGGATTATAAATATAGGGTCTTTCTTAGAAGAAAAGTTGCTAGAAAAGTTGTCGCTGGTGCTGAAACATTCTGAGGCATTGCATGATAAATAGTTGTGAAATTATTCTCCACTCTGCCTCTCCTGGTCTGCAAAGCTTGAATGAAAGAACCCAGAAGGTCACAGATCTTGTTAATTGTACTGGGCCTGTCTGCCTCACAGTTGTCAGCTGATTTGTTTGGAGTGACGTGTGGTTAAATGGAATAGGAAGAGACATGGTGGGAGACCATTAGCCCATTAGTTTGCCGCTGTAGCTTGTTTTACTAAGGAGCCCTCTAATGGGTTCTTGGTAATAATTACTATCTCTCCATCTCATACTATTCAACATGACAGGCAGTTGCTAAAGTCACAGCTAATGTATTTGTACTTTCATGACACTCTAATGGTGAATCTCCTTGAACACATTGGTCACAAAGTAATGGCAATGGCTAAAGAGTGTTTCTTTACCCCAAAACACGGGGTAATGGAGGGGAATATTTTATAAATCTGACTTGAAAGCCTAAGAACTGGGATCTATGCAAAGCCGTACATAAAAAAAAAGACACTGGCTGGAATCCTCCCAGATTTGCACAAAGTGCGATAGCGGGTGGGGAAAAAAGCCGTCTTACCAGCTGGCTGCAATAGTGGATTTTTACGCTGTATTGTCCCATTTCCACTTTATTAATTATCTAGCCACAGGAAAGACACCATCTTGTTGGTGGGCAGCCTCTGATTTGCCTGCAATGCTGTTACCTCGCGTTTCCTCGCACAGAGCGTCATATTTAAACTGCAGCCCCATGGACACTTCTCAATGCCTGCAGCTCTTGCTGCTCTGGTGAAGACAAGGCCCCAAAAGACAAGAAGAGTTCAGCCCCTGATTCAGTGGCACATCCCTGGGAGGCCTCCTGTGATGTCCTCTACCCCCTCTCTGATTATAAAAGGCCCATCAGTCTCACCACTCCAGCTTGGGAGGAGGTGGCAGTGGTGATCAGTGCCAATGCTGCACACATGAAGGTCAGCCATCCAATGCAGATAGAGGATGAATGATCTCATCCATGCTGCCAGGGTAAGTCAACCATCTCATCACTCTAAACTCACACATTCTAGCCCATTATACTTTCACTGGCATCTCATTCACTGCCAACTCAAGAGCCATCACCACTCACTCTCTCACACACACCCTCACATCTCCATCTGGCCTCATCTCCTCTGGAGGCTGCTTCCTCAGCCCTCACCACCTTGAGGCCACTTGCACAGATCAACGTGTGCCCCCACACACACCCTGGGATACCCTCCTTCCCCAGTACAGCCCTCGCACTGCAACCCCTTCCCTTGCCTGAGGCCACTTTTCCCCCTTCCCCAAGCAAACCCTAGCCCTGCAGCCATTGAAAAGCCACCCTCACCTTACAGCTGGTCTGGTAGGTAGAGACCTGCCTGCAAGTCCCCCTGAAAGTGATGTGGTGCTGTCTGTGAAGCCTGGCGCTGATGACTGTGAATGCTGACCGGAGCAAGGTTGGCAAACAAACCTCGAAGTCCTGAGTGAAGTGCAGCTTGCCTGGTGCACATCGCTTATGCTCAGTTGTGAAACACCCGGATGATCCAGTGTGGGGGGGATGATTCTGGTGGGCAGGGCTTATAATGAGATGCTGAGATGAAATAATGAAGTATTGAAATTAGGTTCCTGATGTGCAGCAGTGGGAAATGTGGCCTGCCATTGACAGGTGGAGCAGGTGATTGCAAGCTGGTTTCACAATGGTAAACCGAATTTTGGCCTTCTCACCATATTGCACCACCCCCCCCCCCCCCCCCGACCCCGCCCCACCTGACATGACGCCCAAAGCCAACAGGGCCAAAAAATTCTGGCCACTAGAATTTAAAAAGATTAATAATAATTTACACTCCTTGCAGCTGATTTATTTGTAAATATGCACCCTAATGTCTTTGGGGGATAGTTTAACCTGCGGGGGCGGAGAAGAGGTAGGTGTGCGCAGGATGTTTAAAGAAGGAAAAATCTGCTTGTGTGTCCGGAATCCTACATGAACCCATGGACTTCTGGATTTAACTGATGTGTATTTCAAGACTTGTGGGAACCCCCTGTGGGACAGGAGGGTCTGCAATTTAAATATGCAGAAAGGCAATTAAATGAAGATTTAACTTTGCATTCTGGCTTTAACTGCAAGTGCATGGATTTCCTGCCTGTCAGAAACTCTCACCAGGGTCAACAAAGTGAGACCATAGAAATTAATGGGATGTGAAATGGACAGGCTGGCAAGTCTTTAAATACTGAGGATGAATAGCTGCTTCAACTAAGTGAAAGGCTTTTGTTCACAGGACTTGTTCTCAGAGTGTACTTTCATTGCTTTTGAGGTGACCTCCATGACTTTAGGGGGCCTTTTCTACGACCCTGCAGTTTTTGATTCAAATTGGCACCTCCCAGCCATCAGCCTTCATGGTTGTGTGGGAGTGGTGTATACAATCCTACCTCGAACACCTGATGAGGCACAAGAGGGACAGAAGCTGCCCTTCTCCTCGACCATCTTGGAGGAGTGCAGAGATGATGGAGGGTTGTAGAGCTGGAGTTGATTATGGAGGTAGGGAGAGGCAAGGCCAGAGAGGAGTTTGAAAACAAGGATATCTTTGTGATCACTGCTGTTACAATGAACCTGTGGCTCGTGGAGACGTGACCCTCATCTAGATTTCATTGTCCAGAGAGTGGTGAGAATGTGGAACTCACTACCACAGGCAGTGATTGATGTGAATAGTATAGGTGCATTAAGGAGAAGCTAGATAAACACATGAGGGAGAAAGGGATAGAAGGATAAGGTGATAGGGTGAGATGAAGAGGGCTAGGACGAGGCTTATCTGGAGCATAAACATCAGCGTGGGGCAGAGTGGCTTGTCTCTGTGCTTGTAAATTCTGTATAATATCTGGCCATTAGTGTGAGCCATTGAGTCTCCTTGAAGCAAGACATGTGATAATCCAACAGTTAAGCAAGCCCCCACAGTGTGACAGTGACAGCAAAGTGGTGAACGAATGCTGCTGAATTTTTCTGTTCTAGTCTAGAGTTATTTCACAAAGTTGAAAATGAATGATGAGCTCCACACATTGTACAACCAGGATGAACAGTCACATGCAACATGTATGTGCACATTGTTCTCATGTGTCTTGTGATGGCTCCTTGCCTACTCTCATTTTTCTATACAAGTCAGGCCAGTTTGGCCTCAGAGATAATGAAAAGTTGGCCCCAAGTTTCACAGGTTACTTTGTCTTGATGATATCTTGGATTAGTTTAGAGCAGCCCTGAGTTCTCACACAATATATATTGCTTCATTTAAAGTTGCCACCTTTTATAGAGAAATCCATTTTGACAGGTTTAGTGAATGCGGTCCCAAACTCACTCAAAGATCAACATATCATAATTAACTCTCACAGCATAATGGAAGGTGACATAATATACCAGGTCCTTTCCCTAAAGCACTATCAATACCACACAATATATTCTGGAGTTATTCTAGTACAGATTTAACTGCAGAGAAAAGTTTGTAGTGGGAAGTGTTTATGCCGGCATTGACTGAAGGATTCATCGCAGGCAACACTAGGACTGAAACCGTGAAAACTCATTTATATGGAATGTACAGCAAAGAAGCAGGTCATTCAGCCCATCTAATCCATGCTGCTGTTTGTGCTTCATACAAGTCTTCTCCCTCCTTACTTCACCTCACCTTAGTGATGGTCTTATATTGAGATCCCTAGTTTTGGTCTCCTCACAAGCGGAAGCATCTTCTCTAATTCTACACTACCTCTCAGGCTTCACTTTTCCAAAGAGAAGAATCCCAACCTCTCAATCCTCCCTGATAATTATAACCTCTCAGCTCTGGTATCATTCTGGGAAATCATTTTTGCACATTCTCTGATGCTTCTATATCTTTTTCATAATATTAAGACCAAGACTCAAAGTGTGGCCTAAGCAAGATCCTAAACATGTTGAATATATCTTGCCTGCTTTTCAGTTCTAACCCTCTAGGACTGAAGCGCAGGGCTTGGTTTGCTTTGGGATTCCTTTCTGGAAGTATAGAATCTCTGGAATAACTTTGTAGTTTTTCCTTTTTCTTCAGTGAGATGTCTGCTCAGTGAGGATTATGAAGTGATGTCCAGTCCACCAGTACCATTATGACAGGGATAAATCAGTACAGATTCAGTATCCACTCGGGGGCTCACTAAAAAGAAAGACTTGTATTTTTATAGCGCTTTTCACATCCTCAAGTTGCCCTGAAGCATTTACAGCCAGTGAAGTATTTTAGAAGTGAAGTCACTGTTGTGATGTAGGAAACGTTGTAACTAATTTGTGCACAGCAATTTACCGCAACCAGCAATGTGATAATGACCAGATATTGAGCCAGGTTTTGTGGTCAGCTGTGATGGGACGGTAGTTGCCATTTGTTTGTTTTCAGCTGCTCAGAAGCTTGTTGTGGGCATTTTACTGACAGCTTTTACGGTGTTTCCAGATCCTTTCCAGCACAGCAGCCTCTGCAGGAATCTGTGGTGTATATGGGCAGGGTAAGGAACAGTGTGACTTTTCAACCAATCGGATTGAAGAATCTTCACTGAGACAGGCAGCATTTTGTTTTATTCTTTCATGGAATGTGGGCTTCGCTGGCTGGGCCAGCATTTATTGCCCATCCCTAATTGCCCTTGAGAAGGTGGTGGTGAGCTGCCTTCTTGAACCGCTGCAGTCCATGTGGTGTAGGTACAACCACAGTGCTGTTAGGGAGGGAATTCCAGGATTTTGACCCAGCGACAGTGAAGGAACAGCTGTATAGTGTATGTATGTATAAATAATATTATATATATTGTCAGGTGGATTGGAGGGGAGCATGCAGATGGTTATGTCACCATGCGTTAGGTTTTATGCTACCCCATCAGCAGTTTTGAAAGTGGGTGGATATGTAAAATCCAGCAGGCCTACCAGCTTGCCCCTGACTTGTCTGAAATTTTTTACAGGTGGCAGGGGAGACATTAGGCGGCCAGGCTGCCTTTG
The DNA here is from genome assembly GCF_017639515.1 of Carcharodon carcharias. Lineage (NCBI taxonomy): Eukaryota > Metazoa > Chordata > Chondrichthyes > Lamniformes > Lamnidae > Carcharodon > Carcharodon carcharias. The sequence goes on along the minus strand of NC_054470.1, from coordinate 121,019,173 downwards.
GGCCAATTGAGGCCCTCACATGGTCATAATCCCGCTGATGCCAATATTATACCCGCGACGAGGGAAGCCCAGCCAGTTTCGCTAGTGTCAGGCAAAGGGTGGGTATTTCCATTGCAGGCTTCCTGAGCCCATAGGCACTCCCTCCCCCGCAAGAGCATACCCCGTTTCACCCTCCCCCAGGCAACATGAACCCTGACCCACTCCCCTCACCGAGACCCCCAACACTGGACTTAACTGGGCCCTCTGGCATGGTGGGACTACCTGCAGTCCCAACAGTGGCCACAGCTCCCAGCTGGCACTGCTGGGGTTGCAGGGCTGCCTGTCACCTGTTTGGACAGCAGCTCCCTAAGGTGGTTCTCCCTCCAAAAGATAGGTGCAGAAGTCTCGCCTTCATGCAACTACTGCTGCTCCCCACATTAAATTGCTGCAAGGCAGCCAATAGGATTGTGGGTAGGCTCTCCCCAACTTTTTAGTTGGTGGGTGTGGGGTCCATGGTGCCCTGTAAAATACTGTCCCATTTTTTTGTGACCTTTGTTCTCCTAGGTTGTTCCTGTTGTTAGTTTGGAAGGTGCTGTCAAAGGAGCCATGGTGAGTTGCTGCAGTGCATCTTGTAGATGGTACACACTGCTTCCGCTGTGCGTCGTTGGTGGAGGGAGTGAATATTTTTGGATGGGGTGTTGAGCTTCTTAAGTGTTGTTGGAGCTGCACTCATCCAGGCAAGTGGAGATTATTCCATTGTACTCCTGACTTGTGCCTTGTAGATGGTGGACAGGCTTTGTGGAGTAAGGAGGTGAGTTACTTGCTACAGAATTCCCAGCCTTTGACCTGCACTTGCAGCCACTGTATTTAAGTGATGGGTCCAGTTAAGATTCTGGTCAATGGTAACCCCCAGGCTGTTGACGGTAGGAGTTCAGTGATGGTAATTCCATTGATCATCAAGGGGAAATAGTTAGATTCTCTCTTGTTGGAGATAGTCATTGCCTGGCACTTGTGTGGCATGAGCATTAGTTGCCACTTGACCAAGCCTGAATGTTGACCAGGTCTTGCTGCATATAGACGTTGATTGCTTCAATATCTGAGGAGTTGTGATTGGTGCTGAACATTGTGCAATCATCAGCAAACCTATGATAGAGGGAGGTTTAAATGAGGAAGTATAAATTTGAATATTTAATTCAATGTAAAATCATGTACAGAAAGCAAAATTAGGAGAGAGAAAGAACAATCAGTTTAAGAGAGAGACAAAGAAAAAATATTACATAAAAATGTTCATTTTAACATGCATTTTTTTCTAAATCTCCAAGAAAAATTACATTCTGAAGAAATTAGACTCCACACTTGTAAAATTAGATTTTCAGAGAGGTTGTTGGGCAGTACTTAAGATTCCTTTTCTGTTCCACTTGAATGCGCCAGTCCAAACTGTCCCTAATGTGTTTAGTGGGTAGCTAATGGGTAAGTAAGTCAACTCCCTGCCCTCCATGTGTTTGAATGCAGAGTCTCTTGGCACAATACAATTAAAGCAGAGCTCGTGGAGGAGCACAGTTACTCGAACAGCTATTTCCAGATTTCTGCATTTAACTTAACGTATGCAGACAACACAAGTTTTTTATTATTTATTCATGGGATGTGGGTGTCGCTGGCTAGGCCAGCATTTATTGCCCATCCCTAATAAGGTTGCTGTTTGATTTGCTCCCTAGTAACGGTGAGGGCTGATAGCCTGGCAATTATTCTCAACACAAAGTCTAGCCCAACCTGTTATTAGTGATTTTTGTTTTTGTTTCGGATTTCCAGCATCCACAGTTTTTTGCCTTTATCTTGCTGTTATTAGTGATGTTGGTTCAATAAGTATTGACATTGGACACTGGGGAAAATGTCCCTGCTTTTCTTCAAAATGAAACCATGGGATCCTGGTTTAATGTTTCATCTGAAAGGCAGCACCTCCCACAGTACAGCAGTCTCTCAGTACTGTTCCTCCAACAGTAGAGCACTCTCTCAGTATTGCCCCTCTAACAGTGCAGCCCTCTCCTAGATCAGCCCCTTCTGAAATGCAGCACTCCTCAGTATTGCCCCTGTAATAGTTCAGTACTCCCATAGAACTGCCCCTCTGACAATGCAGCGCTTCCTCAGTAATGACCTCCAACAGTGCAGCATTCCCTGAGCACTGACCCTCTGATAGAACAGTACTCCCTCAGTACTGACCCTCCGACAGTGCAGCGCTTCCACAGTAGTGACCCTCCGACAGTGCAGTGCTCCCTCAGTATTGACCCTTGAACAATGCAGTGCTTCCTTAGTACTGACCTTCTAACTGTGCAGCATTCCCTCAGTGCTGACCCTCTGACAGAATAGTACTCCCTCAGCACTGACACTCTGACTGTGCAGCGCTCCCTTAGTACTGACCCTCCGACAGTGCAGTGTTCCCTCAGTACTGCATCCCTGACAATGCAGTATTCCCTCAGTACTGTTCCTCCAACAGTGCAGCACTCCTCAAGTACTGACCCTCCAACAATGCAGCACTCCCTCAGTACTGCATCCCTGACAGTGCAGCATTCCCTCAGTACTGACCCTCTGACAGTGCGGTGCTCCCTCAGTTCTGCCTCTCCAACAATACAGCACTCCTCAAGTACTGACCCCCCAACAGTGCAGCAAGCACTCGACTGCACAGCACTCCCCCAGTACTGACCTCTGACAGTGCAGCACTCCCTCAGTACTGACCCTCCGACAGTGCAGCAATCGCTATGTGCTGACCCTCTGACAGTGCAGTGCTCCCTCAGTACTGACCCTCTGACAGTGCAGCGATCGCTATGTACTGACCCTCTAACAGTGCAGCGCTCCCTCAGTACTGACTCTCTGACAGTGCAGCACTCCCTCAGTACTGACCCTCTGACAGTGCAGCACTCCCTCAGTACTGACCCTCTGACAGTGCAGCACTCCCTCAGTACTGACCCTCTGACAGTGCAGCACTCCCTCAGTACTGACCCTCCGACAGTGCAGCACTCCCTCAGTACTGACCCTCTGACAGCGCAGCGATCGCTATGTACTGACCTTCTGACAGTGCAGCATTTCATCAGTACTCGATTCAGAGTGTCAGCCTGCATTATGTGCTTAAATCCCTGGAGTGGGATTTGGACATTCTGACTCAGAGCTGAGAGTGTTATATGGAAATGGCTTTCCAGAAATCATGAGGGGAGTGTCAATGTTATCATGCCATTTCACTTCATAAGGGAGCATCTCAGCTGCACAGTCAGGGAGTGGGATGAGTCGAGCCCAGATGCTGGCCATTGCCCTGATTTTCCTCAGCCTCAGGATTTGACTTTCTGATTACAGCAGAAGCACTAAAACATTAGGATGTGGGGGAGGTGGGTGCTGGAACACATCACTCAAAGGACAAGTACATCCTATGACTGTGAATAAGCTGATGGGTTACTTGCCATAGAATGAGTCTTTTTCTCTTGTGCCTAACTGAGTCAGGGCTTTGTGGTCATAAACTTTAGATAATTTACTTGGCCTTCAGTCACACAACTGGCAACATTTTACTGTTCTTCTCAAACTGGACCCATGGGTTTTTTTTGTACCATTTTCTGTGGCAGTTATTTCAGGGTTTGGACAAGAAGGAACTGTGCAAGAATTAAATGGACCATAATTAAAATAAACACAGGAGAAACAGGTTTCCTGGACCCGGGGTGAAGGACCAGTGCTCTGTGTAGTTTCTAATGTACCCAAGGCTTTGGAAAGTAAGCAGTAGATTCTAACCCAGAAAATTGTGCACCAGTCTGACTCAGCTACCTCAGGCAGGTAACAAGCTGCTCTCAATATCTTGTTTTGTTATCATTGAAACTATGTGAGAATTCATCTCTTCTGGATCTACCATGACTTTTGGAATGGCTCCTCATATTGTCTCATGTCCCCGCTCTGAGCAGTGTCTGTCTTAGTGGAGAGGAGACTTACAAATACTTGGTACATTAGTCCTCAGAGCAGTGGTACAACATAGTGCCGAGTTAGCCCAGCACAAAATGAGAAGTGTATCACTTTAGTTATGCTGTAATTTTTAAAACTGCACATGTCATGTTTTATGAAGGAACATAATACAAGCACACAATGGCTTTCAACTCTTCTGATGGGATTTCCATTATTTTGCATAATTTAGATTAAATATGCACTACAATATTGGCAGAAATTAGTAAAAGTCCAATTTTGACCCATTGTACATCCCTGATTTCCATCATCCAGACAAAATTTGACATTGAGTCACATAAAGTGATATCAAGACAGCTTGGTAGGTGTTAAGAAGAATATTGAAGGAGGAGAGAGAGAGGCAGAGAGCTAGAGAGGGAGTTCTAGAGCTTGGGGTCTCAACAGCTGAAGGCATGGCCACCAGTGGTGGAGGGATTAAAATCGGGGATGCTCAAGAGGCCAGAATTGGAGGAATGCAGGGATCTGAGGGTTGTAGGTTTAAGCCAAGATAATTGGACATGTTAATGCTCTCAGGCTCTGGCTGTAGGAGTTGAATATCTTTGGACCTGGGGCCAGGATTATTTTTGATAAGTGAAAGAGCCAATAGATTTTGACAACTTCACAGTCCAACCTATGTTACTGACAGAGGTTCAACTGAAGGAAGGGAGATGTTGGTAGTGGTTATTGAGTTTGAACACTGAGTGTTGTTCAATTAACTGCACTCTCTTAATGTGCCACATATAAAAGATTGAAGCTTCTTTTATTTATGTGTGGCTTCTTGATTTTCAGCTGATTTTATAAAATTATTCCATCAACGTGTGAGGTGATTGTGCAGCATGTAGATGTGATTTCCTGCAGATTACTTAAAAAAAATTAATTGTTTGAAATACTTTGAGATATCTTGATGTTATAAATACATTTAAAAGAAATGAAAAACACTTTAAAAATGAATAATTTCAGGAAAATCAACCATACATTTTTTGGGCCATTTTTGAAGAAGTCCCTACCACTTGCAGTGAACATAATAATCACTCAGTTAACAACAGCTTGCATTTATATAGCACCTTTAACTTAATGAAGCATCCCAAGATACTTCACAGAAACATTGTCAAACAAAATTTGACACCAATCCACATAAGGAGAAATTAGTGCAGCTGAACAAAATCGTGGTCAAAGGTAGGTTATAAAGATTGTCTTTAGGAGAGGCAGAGAGGGAGAGAGGCTTAACGGGGGATTTCCAGAACTTGGGACCTTGGCAGCTGAAGACACAGCCACCAATGGTGGAGCTTTTAGAAGTGGGAATGTACAAGAGGGCAGATATCTCAGGGGGCTGAGAGGCTGGGGGCGATTACAGAGATAGGGAGGAGCAAGACCATGAATGGATTTGAAAACAAGGTTGAGAATTTTAAAATTGAGACATTGCTCAATCAGGAGCCAATATAAGTCGATGAGCACAGGAATGTTTGGATGAATGAGACTTGGTGTGAGTTTGGATATGGGCAGCAAGATTTTGGATGACCTTAAGTTTATGGAGGGTGCAGGATAGGAGGCCAGCCAGGAGAGCATTGGAACAGTCAAGTCGAGAGGTGACAAAGGCATGGATGAGGATTTCAGCAGCAGATGAGCTGAGACAGAAGTGGAGTCAGGCAATATTATGGTGGTGGAAATAGGCGGTTTTGTTTATTGAAAGGATAAGTTATTGGAAGTTCATCTTGGTCTATAAACACTAATTTAGCTCAATGTTAGCTAGAAGAATTGAGCTGAACTCTGCTGTTTGGATATGATGTGGGACTAGCTGACCTGGTTGAATGCCAGTGCCAAATGAAGTGATTCATTTCCCTTCCTTTACCTGAATCAGAATGCAGCAGTTTTATAACAAAACCTGCTTTCTGATAAGCTGTGAAATAAAGAACCTCATAGTATGGGGACTCTTTGGCGAGTCTTGTAGCTGGGAATGATCCAGTAAATTGTATAATTACCAAGAAGATTTTAGCTGTAATATTCCTTTTCATTTTTTAATGGTACATAATCCCTGTTTGGATTTTCTTACAGCCCACTTAAAACACTGGGAAATGAATCTAGAAGCCTGTAGTCTTCATATGGCATAGGGAACATGAGAGAAAAAATAAAGGGAGCTTGTGCTTTCAGAATACATTTCCTGTATATTCGAGGTACCAGATATTGATGCTGGCAGCCCTCGAGAGAGAGTCACAACATTTTTGAATTGCCTGGCTGTAGGGACTGGAGTTTCAGGACTGTAGTGCTGACAGGTTTGTTTGTACAGTACCAAGCAATGATTTTACTTTTCATGCCCTGCCTGGAAAAGCCTCAGCAGGGTTAGTTTATGTTTGGAACTGTACATAGTTGAGATTAGCAGCTGTTCAGCAGCTCCATAGAAATAAGGGGCTGTTTGAAGAAGGTGTTTATATTGTAGGAAAGTGACAGAATGTTTTGAATGTGTGTGTGTCTGTGTGTGTCTGTGCGTGCATGTGTGTGTGTGCACATGTGCGTGTGTGTGTGTGTGTGTGCTGTGTGGGTGTGTGTGTGCACACGTGCGTGTTTGTGGGTGTGTGTGCTGTGTGGGTGTGTGTACTAAGGGAAGGAAATTGTGCTGCATTGGTCTCATTGCTATGTGGCAAGATGAACTGGTGAAGAGGCTGCGCAGACAGAGATCACAACCCATATGAATGTCAGAGAGTACAATTTATATGAATATGGTCATCATTGAACAACTACTTAATCCTGGGAAGGAGAGAGAGAGAGAGAGGTGGTGAGATAGAGATAAAAGACAGTGAAAGAATGAGAGTGAGGGAAGGGGAAAGGGATAGAGAGGTAAAGCAGCAAGTCTTGTAACACAAGCCAGCTTGACAGGACCCAAAGAACATATGCCCTAGTAATGGTTTTAAGGTAGATTTGTCCTAATAAATTTGTAGACCTGCCATTCAATGATTGTCTTGGGTGGTGTAGTCTGGTCTACTGCTGTTGATTGAAACTACACTTGGTTGGTTATTGCTGAAGAAAGAGACATGTTGAAGCATTTTGTCTTGCACTCATCAGGACACTCACAAGAATACCAATATAAGGGGAAGACAACAAGTCATACTGTATGTTAAGAGAGTGCTGATTGGTTGGCAAGTAGCGTTGCCATGGAGAATGCACCACTGATGGTGACTGACAGTTAACAGCCAGTTTGAAATTTAAACCAGGCAGTTAACTGTCAGTCACCATCAGTGGTGCATTCAGCATGGCAACGCCACTTGCTAACCAATCGGCACTCTCTTCACATACAATATTAGTTGTTGTTTTCCCCCTTATATTGGTATTCCTGCGAGTGTCCTGATGAGTGCAAGACGAAAAGCTTCAACATGTCTCTTTTCTCAGCTATACTCAAGTTCCATACTACCAAACTACTACTTGGTTGGTCAGTAACTTGGTGTGCAACTCTTGGGGACAGGATTGTAAAAGATGAATGTTCGGGAAATGGTAGCTAACACCCCCACTCCCAGCTACCTGGGCAATATTAGACTTGCTGTTAGGACAGGGTTGAGGTGGTCTGTTTATGCACCTGAGGACAGTTAGACAGAAGCTGTTATGTTTCATAGCTTGGAGCTGCTTTTGTATATTTCAGTGCTTGTGTGGTGGTTACATGTGGTGTGGGAGCGGAAAGTGACCAAGTTGAGATAATTAATGCAGTGAGTGGCAATTGCCTTACGTTGAAAATTGGTATGTGTAAAACAGGCAGGAAAATCACCAACTAACGGTTAACTTAGGCTTGCACTGACAAAAATAAGGAAACCTGCAGACATACTTATTATCACCAAGTTAGATCACACTTGGAGCACAATGTTCAGTTCTATTCTGTGTATAATAGAAAGGATATAGAGGTGCCAGAAGAGATGCCAAAAAAGATTTACAAGGCTGATACCCACCAGGAACAACTGAACAGGCTGGGACTCTTCTCTCCCTGAAAGGGAAGGTCGAGAGGTGGTCTTTCATCTTATTAAAGTGTTTGATGGAGTAGATGTAGAGAAGATGTTTCCACTTGTCAGGGAGATTAGAACCAGGGGCCATAAATATAAGGTAATTACTAATAAATCCAATAAGGAATTCAGTAGAAACTTTTTTACTCAGGGAGTAGGAAGAATGTGGAACTCATTACCTCAGGGAGTGGCTGAGGTCAATAGTATAGATACATTTAAGGGGAAGCTGGGTAAACCTGTGAGGGAGAAAGGAACTGAAGGATATGTTGATAGGCTGAGATGAAAGGTAGTGTGGGGAGATTAGTGTGGACCATAACAATTGGAAGAGATGGTTGAGTGGCCTGTATCTGTGCTTTCGACTTGGTGTAGCTCTATGATGAGTGGCCTTAGTCCGTACATTTTGTATTTCAGGTGTGGTTGCTGAATGTTGCAACAATGAACACAACCTGGAGGATGTAGTATGCATTAGTGCCCAGTCTGGTGAACATCACTGATGAGCTGGGAGACTTCACTGTAATTTTTCACAATATGCAATCTGAAGGCCCTTGTCACCACCACAAATGTTATCAATGCTTCTTTTTCATATTTTGCTGAGATATCTTGATCCCAGGTATCTTCCTCATTCTCAGAATAATCTAACCCAGCACATTGCTGTAAACATTGGAAATGCATCTGCTGTGATGACATTCCAGGCAGTATAAGAAAATTGAAATTCACGATCTGGGGAAGCCTGGGTCCAACGATCAACACCAATATTGGAATGCAAACTTCCCCATTTTCCAGCCCATCCTTAAACATCCTTCAATTTAAAGCCATTGTTTGAAAATGTTTATAAACAAAGTTTATGATTAAAGAGCAATTGTTATTTTATGCAATTTTCTGCCATTATTAAAAGAGAAAAAGCTTTTGCATTGCTATAGTACCCTTCACAATGTCCCAAGCTGTTTACAACCAATAACATACTTTCAAAGGTTAGTCACTGTTGTAGGAAATGCAGCAGCCAATGGGCACACAGCAAGTTCCCACAAACAGCAATCTCAGAATGACCAGATAACCTGATTTCGTGATGTTGATCGAGGGAGAAATATTGACCCCAGGATATTGGGGAGAAATCCCTCACTCTTCTTTGAAATCGTATCATGGAATCTTTTACATTGACCTGAGATGGAGCCCTAATTCGACATCTCATCTAAAAGACAGCATATCACTCACTCACACAGCGCTACATACAAACACACGAAACAGGAACAGAAGTAGGCCAATTGGCCCCTCGAGCCTGCTCCGCCATTCAATAAGATCATGGCTGATCTGTTTTTGTTTCAAATTCCACATTCCCATCTACCCTGATAACCTTTGATTCCCTTGCCTAACAAGAATCTATCTACCTCTGCCTTAAAAATATTCAATGACCCCCACCTCCACCACCTTCTGAGGCAGAAAGTTCCAAAGTCGCACAACCCTCAGAAAAAATTCTCCTCATATCTGTCCTAAAAGGGCGACCCCTAATTTTAAAACAGTGCCCAATAGTTCTGCACCCACTCACAAGAGGAAATATCCTTTCAACATCCACCCTGTCGATACCATTCAGGATCTTGTATACTTCAACCAAGTCACCCGTCAATCTTCTAAATGCCAGTGGAAACAAGTCCAGTCTGTCCAGCCTATCCTCATAAGACAACCCACTCATTCCAGGTATCAATCTAGTAAACCTCCTTTGAACAGCCTCCAATGCATTTACATCCTTCCTTAAATAAGGAGACTAAAACTGCACTGAAGTGTCAGCCTCAAGTCTATGAATTGGAACTTGAACTCACGATTGATTCAGAGGCTTGAGTGCCAGCCACTGAGCCACAGCTGATTCTGCTGCCAACTTTTAGTGGCTTGGAGTGACTTGGAAATATATCACCGTTCCTTCACTGTCGCTGGGTCAAAATCCTGGAACTCCCTCCCTAACAGCACTGTGGGTGTACCTATACCACAGTAACTGCAGCGGCTCAAGAAGGCAGCTCACCACCATTTTCTCAAGGGCAATTAGGGATGGGCAATAAATGCTGACCTTGCCAGCGAAGCCCACATCCTATGATTGAATAAAAAAAGACACTGATATTAGCTACAATAGAGGCTCAGTATTCTAAATGTGTGGCCTCCTCTTACAGAGAATTGGAATTGAAGAAAGGTCTTGGGCAGAATTTTCAGTTCGAGGGTGGGCACGGTCAGTGGGCCTGAGATTGGCTGGGAAGCGGGCCTCTACCCGCAATTGGCCCCCGACTGCGATTTCATGCTGGTGGACCAATCAAGGCTGGCCTAGCATGAAACGTGGCTTTGCATTGGTCGGGAAGGGCCAAATGGGGGGTGGGGACCTGTCGGCTACCGGGTCCAATGCAGACCCAGTGACCAGTTTAAAAACGGCCCAGGCAGCCCCTTGGCGGCTGCCCCAGAATAACGTCTCTTCTGCGTTAGCAAACGCAAATGATGGAGTTGAGTGCGGCTGGAGACGCCAGACGGGAGGCAGGTCAGGTGGGCACTCGAACCCCCACTTTTCTGATGAGTGCCTCGTTGTCCTCCTGGAGGAGGCGGCTGCCAGCAGGGACACCCTTGTCCCCAGAGATGGGAGGAGGAGGCCACCACACCTCACAGTGAGGGCATGGGAGGAGGTGGCAGTGCTGGTGAGCAGCCATGACGTGGTGTGGTGTGCCTGGGTGCAGGGCGGGAAGAGGTTCAATGACCTGCTGTGCTCAGAACGGGTGAGTACCTTGTTGGCATGGGTCGGTGTGGTGAAGTGTTAAGGTCTGGCCGTCCCCCCCTGTGGAGCTCAGGGATGTTAGAGTCTGAGTGCCAACTGTCAATGACGCCAGAGTTGGCCAAGGGGGTGAGCCCTGGCTGCTTGGACTGAGTGCCTTGTGGCTCAAGGGCCACGACTCGGATGTGCCTTGTGAGGTGTTCCTCAGCTGGGTTTGGCCAGGTTGCAATGGTGCTGCAGGTAGAGAGTGGACAAGTCAATGTTGCTCTGTCCTTTCAGGAGAAGATGAGCCATAACCAATTGGAGATGTCACGGACAGGCCGAGGCTCCACCCAACCTGCTGCTGGTCACCACGTTCAAGCAGGACACCCTTAAGCTGGAGAGCCGGCACGCTCCACGTACAACCAGGCGTGGAGAGGCTGGGGTGTCAGGTGAACGTAAGAGAGCAGTACACAGAGGTGAGAGTTTTGGATGGTGCAAACATTCCTGTGTAGCCTCTTCATTGATGGGAGCCTCAAACCTGGAGTTCCCATTGATTATTGAAAGATGATGGCACCGCGATGCAGATCTCCATTGTCTCACCAGGGTGCCTGGCATGCACAGTGCCAGTGTGATGACTGATACTACTGACATGTCCTTGTTCACCAGCATGCACACGTTCCCTGGACCCCGAAGGACCACCCCTGACGCCAGAGGACCACCAGGCTTCATTTGTACCTGTGTAACACCCACCCTCTGAAGCAGGCAACGGCGCAAATACCAGCACCTCGTTGGGCATTAGGTCGGCGGCTAGAATGTCGGTGCACGTTGGTGAGGGCACTTCACACTCGCTTGGGGTGCAGATGGAGGCAGAGAGTGCCCAGGGTACTGGCAGTCGGAGGACGACTGGGGACAGGACGATGTTCAGTTGAAGACAGATGATGAGCCTCTGGATTCATCCATTAGGCGGCAGATACTGGATGTCCAGTGACATGTGCGGGAGAATCTGCTGGATATCCATGAGGGTCAGCGTGCCATGGGTTCTGTTGTGGAGTAGTCCATGTGGAGCGTGAGCACTGCGTTGACCCTCATGGCCGAGCTCACTGCCTCCTCCATTGAGGGACTGGCGACTCTCATGGAGAGACGGCTCCAGGGACAGAATCAGGGGTTCCTGGGGTTGCGCTCGGACCTGCAGCCCTCACACGGGCAATGACCTCAGGTGGTCAGTGCCAATGTGGGAGATGGATGAGGCACCCAATATCCCAACTAGGTGCCTGTCCATTAATGGTGAGCAGGGAGGTCCAGAGTGACCTAACGTTGGTGCATGAGCTGCCTGTCGTCTCTGCAGGCTCCTCTCAGTGTGCTCTGGATGACAGTAGCAGCTCCTCCACCCCTCCGCCAGTGACCGTGGCATCAGATGAGGCTGCGGCAGCTGGGCAGATGCCAATTGTGGAACTGGCCGCTCCCTCCCAGGGGGGACCAGCACAGGCTCCACTGGCCAGAGGCTGACCACCAAAGTCATCAAGACCAACAAGACAGCAGAGTCAGCAGCTGTCTCCAATGCCGCTGTCAGTGAGGTGGGGGTGGGGATGGGGGTGGGGTGGGGGGCGGGGGGAGGTGGCGGCGGCGGCGGCGGCGGGGTTGGGGGTGCACCAAGATGTAGCACTCAGAAGCATAAGTTAAAGGCACCATGAGCACAAGAGGAACAGTTCATGGGTGATTTTCTGTTCATTTATGTTTGGTTTATATGTCATTTGGCGTGGTCATCAACACCAGTAATGGTCATGTCGTTCTGCATTCAATGTGACAATAATGTTGGCCAGAATTTTTACCTCGTCAGGCGGGCAATTGCCTGACCCAAACGAGCGTAAGATGATGTGCGATGATGTTGGGCATGTGTCCTGATGTCTTCGCGCACTTGGGTGATATTTCAGTCGCAGGCGCATGCGAGAGTCAGCAGCATGTCTGCCGACAATTAGCAGGCCTGTTAAGGACATTAAAGTCCCAATTAAAGGTAATTTTTTGCTGCCTGTGCAGGCGGAAAGGCCAAGTGGCCTTTGCATTTTTTAGGAAACCTCATCCACGGGCGGCATGAGGTTTCCAACAGCAATTAAAAATTAAATAAAATTTTAACTTTTCATTAATAACATGTCACATGAGCAGGGACATGTTTTGTAACATTTTTAAAATCGTTATCTTTATTTCTTAAAATCTTCATCTCCCTGAGCCAGAGGGAGCTTTTCATGTGAGCAACTGTGCAACGTTCCCTGCTTGCCCTCCCACCCCCCCCCCCCCCCCCCCCCCCCCCCCCCACCCCTGAACACAGGCAGCGCTGAGCACTGCAGCACATGTTTCATGCTGGGCGGGCATTAATTGACCCACCAGCATGAAATTGCGGTTCGGCCCTGACCACCCCCTGCTGAGCCCACCTGACAAGGGTAAAATCCTGGCCATTGAATTTGCTTTGGTTCTGATGGCCTGAGTTCACTTCATCTTTTTGCTTTCTGGTGCAGGGTACGCCAGTATGTAATGCTGGACGTTAGTGGCTGGAGACTTTATTGCACAGACACTGAGTGGACTTTGGGTGTAAATGAAAGAGTCATTTCAGACACCCGGGATGGAGGCGGCAGCCCTGGCATGTGGTGGAAGCAGATCTTTGGCAGCCAAGCTGAAGGAGCGTTGGATCAAGGTGTCCCTGGTCTCCCTGCCTCCCTGGAGGTTACCAAGGTCTGTCTCCACACCCTCAGTGTTCTCCTCACTGTGTTTCTCTTCTGACTCACCACTGGATTCATCCTCTGTGACTGTGCAGCTGCTTCAAGATCCTCTTCCTCCAGTGGGTCCCCCCTTGCCAGTGCCAGATTGTGGAGAGCGCAGCATGCAACAACTATCAGTGACACCCGCTCTGGGGGGTATTGTGGTGCTCTTCCTGAATGGTCCAGGTATCGGAAGTGCATCTACAGGAGACCTATGGCCCTCTCTATCACTGCCCTTGTGGAAGGCATGACTCCTATTGTAACGCTGCTCTGCCTCTGTTCTTGGGTGGTGGAGAGGCGTCATGAGCCACCTCTTCAGTGGATAGCCCTTGTCACCCAGCAGCCATCCATCCAGTTGGGCTGGAGCAGTGACCAGCCTCAACACCTGGGAGTGTCTCAGGGTGTAAGCATCATGAGAGCTGCCAGGGTACCTTGCACAGACTTGCAGAATCTGCATCCTGTGGTCACGTTCTGCACGTTCATGGTGTGGAATCACTTCCTGTTGACAAAGGCACCGGGCTCACCCTCTGGTGCCTTGATGGCCACATCTGGACCTGGGGGAACCCAGCAATCGCTGCAAAGCCTCGCTCAGCCTGGCTGGCCTCGTCCGTACAGAAATGAATAAAGGTCAGTACCTGCCTGATCAGAGTTTCTGTCACCAGTTTGACACAACTATGGACAGCTGATTGGGAGACTCCACACAGATTCCCCCAGCGACCCCTGGAAAGAGCCGGAGGTATAGAAGTTGAGGTCCATTGTGACCTTCAGAGCCACTGGTATGGGGTGTCCACCCACACAGTCAGAACTGATCTCAGGCCCAATCATCTGGCAAATGGAGGTCATGGTCTCCCTGGAGAGGTGGAGCCTCCTTCAGCATTGACCTCGGACCTATTGAGGTAGTTGCATCGTCGCCTGTAAACCCTGGCAGCAGGATAGTGGCATCTTCTGTGGCCCCTTCCGCCTTGGGCTTCCTGCTGGCCCTGCACCCCTTGTGCCTGCGCCTCTCCTCCCACAGGACCCTCCCCTGGAAGCTGGATTGGGACTCCTGGCCTCCTCTCCCTTCTGGCCCTCTCTTCCTCCTCAGAGGATGTGCCTCCAGCAGAGACCACAATCCCCATTACCAGGGTAAGTGAAGGCTGTCTGATACCTGGAAGGGTCCACACAGTCAAAAACCTCCAGGGGCCCTGGAGACACCAATAGTCCTGAAATGAAGCCTGGAAATGCTAAGAATGAAGCTCAGAACAGAGATGAAGCTGCCAAGTTTCACTAAGCAACCAGCAACAAACTATCTCCTAAACTCCTCACTACTCACACTGGCAATGCTGCTGACCCGTTTTATCCCTCCCGCGGATGAGGTTTTGCAAATTGTCGGCTACCTGCCTGCCCGTTTTGCCCGTGTGATGAGCGCGAAATCACACGGGCAACATAAACTCAACTTTAATTGCCTTTTTAATGGCCTTAACTGGCCTCATAACTGACAGCAGGTGCAGCTCTGACTCTCACGTGCGTCCACCGACTGAAATATTGTGTGAGTGTGCGATCATGTCAGGACCTAGCCTGATACCACCACGTGCTATTTTGCGCTTGAGTGGGTCAGGTGTGCGCTCGCCCGCTCAGCGAAACATTCTGCCCCATGGGCTTAAGACTGATTGTAGTAGAACTACAGGTCAATTCAACTCTGAATATTCCTTTTCCTCATTAAAGATAATGGGAGTGGGACTTACATTGCAAAACCTATCCTGCTGTGGGCAAGGTGACTTTTTACAGCCCTCTTGTGCTCCTACATTTTGCCCGTGGAACTTTGTGTGCCCACTGGTGCATTATAAACTCATTTGGAAGACTGCTGTTGTGGTGTTGCTTTGTTGCTCCAGCCTATATCACATTCTGTGCAGCTACCATCGTGACTGGACCTGGTTTCTTCTCAACCCCAGTGTGGGGACATTTCAAATGCAGCATCAGTGTAGGGTAACTGAGGGGGCAAAGGGAGGCATATCTTCTTACAAAACAGTCATTTTGTTCATGACGCCATCAATTTTTCCTTTATTGCCAATTTCAGCTGGTAGCTGATAACAGTTAATCATAGAATGGGAATACATATTTAATTTGAAGTGTATAAAGCTACTTGAAAGCAAAGGAATACTGTAGCTTTGTTCTCCAAGTGAACATTTTGCAGCTTTTAAATGTAAATTCCTCCTAAGCATTATTTTGGCCTTAAGTATTCTTGTGATTTGCAACGAGAATGTGCAGAGATTCTCCAACATTGGACAATTCTCGTGATCCCAATCGGCTGATGGTGGAAAGGACTTGGCTAAATTTGATGGGTATGTTACGTGTGTTGGAATATAGGAAGGGCAGTAATGTCAGCAGGAGGTTCAGTTGTCTAGGCTCAATGAGGTTGCTGATACTAAATGCATTTCAGGTGAGACAAGAAGCCAGGGAAGATGGGTTTTTGAGGTTATTTGCCAAGTAGCCTGCATTGTTTCATAGTTTGTCATTGTGAGATTTGAACTCTTGATCTGGGGGTTACAAACCCAGTACCATAACCACTTGGCTATTGAGGCCAAGCTATGGGTTTTTGAGGGTGTGGAGTGTAACAGGAATGTTCAATGATCAGCCTCGCTGTTAGAAAGGCCTCTCTGTGCAGCTTGAGAGCTGTCCTGACCAATGTGCTTGTATCATAAAAAATCTACAGGAGAATCAGCTCAGCTTTGGAAAACCTGCCTGACTAACGTGGCACATCAAAAAATGTAAAATACGTTTCTCCCTCTCTGTTTGTGAGGGGTGGTGAATTTTTTTTTAAAACTGTGATACTTTCATTCAAAAATCATATTCAGTATGCAAATGTTTTCTGTGAACATTTTACAAGAACCTGACAAGTATGGATGATAAGCTTCTTAATTATTGGTGACTTTTTTTGTAAAATATCCATCATGGATAAAAGGTCCTATCAGAAGTTTTCAATTGATATTCAAATATTTCATGAACAAAAAAAAGAGACACTTAAGGAAACCATTTGCAGATAACTTCAAACACTGTCATTTTCAGTCACTGGCTGAGTAAACACTGTGAATGGGGGGGCACTTCACCAAGTGGCATCATCCTCAATGATGGAGGAGCCCAGCACATCAGGCAAAAGATAAGGCTGAAGCATTTGCTACAATCTTCAGTCATAAGTGCCGAGTGAATGATCCATCTTGGCCTCCTCCAGAGGTCCCCAGCATCACAGATGCCAGTCTTCAGCCAAATCAATTCACCCCACGTAATATCAAGAAATGACTGAAGGCACTGGATACTGCAAAAGCTATGGGCCCTGACAATATTCTGGCAATAGTACTGAAGAACTTGCCGTGTCCCTAGCCAAGCTGTTCCAGTACAGCTATAACACTGGCATCTACCCAGTTATGTGGAAAATTGCCCAGTTATGTCCTGTACACAAAAAGCAGGACAAATCCAACCCAACCAATTACCGCCCCATCAGTCTACTCTCAATCATCATTAACGTAATGGGAGGGGTTATCAAAAGTGCTGTCCAGTGGCGCTTGCTTAGCAATAACCTGCTCACTGCTGCCCAGTTTAGGTTCCGCCAGGGCCACTTAGCTCCTGACCTCATTACAGCCTTGTACAAACATAGACAAAGGAGCTGAGCTCCTGAGGTGAGGTGAGAGTGACTGCCCTTGACATCAAGGCGCATTTGACTGAATGTGGCATCAAGGAGCCCTAGCAAAACTGGAGCCAATGGGAATCAGGGGGAAAACTCTCCACTGGTTAGAGTCAGACCTAGCACAAAGGAAGATGGTTGTGGTTGTTGGAGGTCAATCATCTCAGCTCCAGGACATCACTGCAGGAGTTCCTCAGGGTAGTGTCCTCTGCCCAGCTCCTACATCAGTGACCTTCCTTCCATCATAAGGTAAGAAGTGGGGATGTTCACTGATGATTGCACAATGTTCAGCATCATTCGTGACTCCTCAGATACTGAAGCAGTCCATGTCCAAATGCAGCAAGACCTGGACAATATCCTTGGGCTGACAAGTGGCAAATAACATTTGCACCACACAAGTGCCAGGCAATGACCATCTCCAACAAGAGAGAATCTAACCATCACCCCTCGACATTCAATGGCATTACCTTCACTGAATCCCCCACTATCAACATCAATGGAGTTACCATTGACCAGAAACTGAACTGGACTAGCCATATCAATACTGTAAAACAAAAACAGAATTACCTGGAAAAACTCAGCAGGTCTGGCAGCATCGGCGGAGAAGAAAAGAGTTGACGTTTCGAGTCCTCATGACCCTTCGACAGAACTTGAGTTCGAGTCCAAGAAAGAGTTGAAATATAAGCTGGTTTAAGGTGTGTGTGTGGGGGGCGGAGAGATAGAGAGAGAGAGAGGTGGGGGGGGTGGGTGTAGTTGTAGGGACAAACAAGCAGTGATAGAAGCAGATCATCAAAAGATGTCAACGACAATAGTACAATAGAACACATAGGTGTTAAAGTTAAAGTTGGTGATATTATCTAAACGAATGTGCTAATTAAGAATGGATGGTAGGGCACTCAAGGTATAGCTCTAGTAGGTTTTTTTTTATATATAATGGAAATAGGTGGGAAAAGGAAAATCTTTATAATTTATTGGAAAAAAAATATCAATACTGTGGCTGGAAGGGCAGGTCAGAGGCTAGGAATAGTGAGACAAGTAACTCACCTTCTGATTCTCCAAAGCGTGCCCACCATCTACAAGGCACAAGTCAGGAGTGTGATGGAATACTCTCCACTTGCCTGGATGAGCGCAGCTCCAACAACACTCAAGAAGCTTGACACCATCCAGGACAAAGCAGCTCACTGGATTGGCACCACATCCACAAAACATTCAGTTACCCCACCACTGACGCACAGTAGCAGCAGTGTGTACCATCTACAAGATGCACTGCAGGAATTCACCAAGGTTCCTTAGACAACACCTTCCAAACCCATGACCACTGCCAACTAGAAGAACAAGGACAGCAGACACATGGGAACACCACCACCTGGAAGTTCCCTTCCAAGCCACTCACCATCCTGATTTGGAAGTATATCGCTGTTCCTTCACTGTTGCTGGGTCAAAATCCCTTCTATCAGCACTGTGGATGTATCTACACCACATGGACTGCAGCAGTTCAAAAGGCAGCTCACCATCACCTTCTCAAGGGCAACTAGGGATGGATAATAAATGCTGGCCCAGCCAGCGAAACCCGCATCCCATGAATTAATTAAAAAAAACTTTCTCATCAGCATTTGGATAGGGTGCAGGTGAGCCAGGATGCATCCTGATACTGAAAACACCTATCTGTATGGCTGCTTCATTGAGAGGTCCAGCGATTATGATTTATAAATAATAAAGCCTTCATCAAAAGAGTGGCAGACAGGCAGTTGAGCCTGAATCCTTTAAATGTGGTCAGAGAAAGTAGGGAACCATCAGACAACAGTACAGCCAGCCAGTGAAATCTGGTACTATGTACAATATAAACACTTTATGTAACCACACTGAGAGATCTATTCAACTGTCTGGATAGCATGTCCCTTGATACCAGAGAGACAGCTATCAGACTAGAACTGGTCAATGCAGCGTGTCTAATGGTGCAAAGATGTCCTAAGGACTTAGTAATGTCCCAATACATTCTGTAAATAGCCTTTTTGCACCCTGCTTCTTATTACAAACAATTCCATTAAAGAGTGATGTTCTGCTACAGCACATTTCAAGAACTCTTGTCATCCTATTTATATGATGATTTGTCACAAGGATTTTCGTCATCACGGCTCCTTCCTGGTAATTTGTCCTTTTTAATCTTTTTTAACCACGAAAGGGGAAAAAAAACATTCTCACTGGAAAATTCACTTGAATTTTTAGTTTCAGGTTGAAAGCAGTGCCATCTATTCCCTTGCTTTGGGCTGACATCCACTTTAGTTTAAACTGTTTCCACCAAAAAAAAAGAACAGAGATTCTCTTGGGTTTGGTTTTAACCCAATGCACAGGCATTCTGCGCATTCCCATCCTGAGAAATTCTCTGTCAAGTGGTGGTCAGTTCAGGTGGCAGTGAGGGGCTGTCATCACAAAACAGATCTCATCTATTACTTTTCAGTTGGCTTTCTGGACAGTTACCTTTGGGATTTTCAACTGGAGGATGGTGGAATTCGATAATCTGAGTTTCACCAATTTGATCAACAATTCTGTGTCAGCTGTGACACACTTGGGTAGAAATCTCACCTCTGAGTCACAAAATCATGGGCTCAAGTCCCACACCAGAGACTTAAGCTCATAACCTAGGCTGGTACTCCCATTGTTGTGCTGAGGGAGTGCTGCACTGTCAGAGGGTCAATACTGAGAGAGTGCTGCACTGTTGGAGGGTCAATACTGAGGGAGTGCTGCACTGTCAGAGGGTCAGTACTGAGGGAGCACTGCACTGTTGGAGAGTCAGTACTGAGGGAACACTGCACTGTTGGAGGGTCAGTACTGAGGGAACACTGCACTGTTGAAGGGGCAGTACTGAGGGAGTGCTATCAGGTAAATGTTAAAACAAGATTAAACTAGGTAGTTGTAAAAGATGCAATGGCACTATTTCAAAGAAAGTAGGGGAATTCCTCCTGATGCCCTAGCCAATATTTATCCTTTAACTATCATCACTAAAACAGATTATCTGGTCATCAATGTTGGTGTTGTGGATCATGCTGTGCATCAATCAGCTGACACATTTACTACATTACAACACTACCTGTATTTCCAAAGTAATTAATTGTCTATAAGGCACTTTGGGACAACCTGAGGACATAAAAGCACTGTATAAATGCAAGAAACATATAAGATCCTGAGAGGATTTGATAGGGTAGATACCGGGAGGATGTTTCCACTTGTGGGAGAGACTAGAACGCAGGGACAGTTTAAGATTAAGAGTTCTACTGTTTAAGATGGAGAACTGGAGAATTTGTTTCTCTCAAAGGACCATTAGTATATGGAACAAAAATAAAAATTACTGGAAAAACTCAGCAGTCTGACAGCATCTGTGGAGAGAAAGACAGAGTTAACAGACTCTTCCTCAGAACTAAAGAGAAATAGAAATGGGATGAAATATAAACTGTTTAAGGGGGTTGGACAGGTGAAGCTGGATAGAGGGCCAGTGGCAGGTGGAGGCAAAGAAGAGGTTGCAAAAGATGTCATAAACAAAAGGTCAAAGGGGTGATATTAGCTAAAGGATGTGCTAATGGTGACATTAAGGGTAGAAAGCAGAATGAGCAAGTATCAGATGGCCCTAGTGGGGGTGGGGTGCGGGGAGGGGATCAAAATGGGCTAAAAGGTAGGGATAAAACAATGGATGGAAATAAATGTTAAAAATAATATTAGAAATAGGTGGGAAAAGAAAAATATATTAAAAAAATAAAATAAAAAATATAATAATTATTAGAAAAAATAGAAAAATTTCCAGCAATTTTTGTTCTTATTTCAGATTTCCAGCATCCATAGTATTATGCTTTTATCATTAGTATATGGAACTCTTCCCCAGAGAGCAGCGGAGGCTGGACCATTGAATTTTTTCAAGGCTGAGTTAGACAGATTTTCATAGACAAAGGAATCAAGGGTTATGGGTGGCAGTCGGCAAAGTGGAGTTGAGGCCACAACCAGATCAGCCATGAACTTAGTGAATGGTGGAGCAGGCTCGAAGGGCTGAATGGCCTACTCCTGCTCCTAAGTCCTATGTAAGCCATACTTTGTTATAAATGGTTTCAGAATGATGGAATAAGCAAAAGTTGGTGTTTAGGTTAAAGTTATACAGTCATCTCTGTTTGGACTGATGGAAGATTTATCTTGATTTATCAGATTTTTTCTCGCTGTAGAAAGTGATGTTGTGCCAAAAGCAACAATTGTGGCCTAGAAATTACTGTCCATGATGTGAAGTGTTTTTATGATATTCTTTGTTCTTTACTCTTGTAGGGAAGGTGTTCAAGCAGTGGATAAAGGGATATTGTATAAATGTATTCAGCATTTAGCTGCTACTACCATCAACAGTAATTTCTGTGCTTGTGTCTGTCTAAATGTGAGAGTATTCACTCAAACTGCAGGAAGATTTTGATCTCGAGTTTGAGAATCATCAAAATTATAGGTGGGATGAAACGCAAGAACTATCACTGTTCAGAATAGTCAAAATAGAGGGGAAGGGATCGGAATATGTTCAACAGATTGAAACCTTGAGACGAAGAGTGACATTTGAGCGCCCACTGAGGAATATGGTGCTTCAGGTTCAAGTTGACGTGTTAAGGCAAATGAAGTGTAAATGAGACTGAGTGCATATCAAGACAGCGCTTCGAAATTTCAGAGATGTGTTAATAAGGCTGCATTATGCAGCCCTATTCTATGCTAATTTTATTTCCATTCTATTTTTATTCCTGTTTTGACTGCATAGATTCATGATACATGAGGGTAGATTCAGCGACCCTGCCATCCCATCGGAGGGCCCTAGCCAGAACTAGCACAGATGAGGGACAGTATAGACTTATATTTGAAAATGAACCTTTCCCCAGGTGATAATCTGCAAACAATAAAAAATGGAGGTACAATGAATTTTGGAGCTTGAGCCTCCTTTAAGTAACACCAGTGAGTGAGCTCTGTCCCATTTGGAGTTTTGCACTGTGGTCCGGCACCTCCGGAAGGATAGTCCAGATTTACTAGAACCATCCTGGGCCTTAAAGGGTTAAATGAGGGGCAGGTTGGATAAAATTGAATTGTATTCCCTAAGATTGAGGGCGTGATCTGATTGAGGTGTTTAAAATGTTTGACGGATTCAATAGGGTAAATGTAGGGAGAAATTATTTCTCTGGTGAGAGAATCAAGAACAAGAGGACAGCATCTTAAAATTCGAGCCATACCATTCAAGTGTGAAATCAGAAAGCACTTTTCACAAAAAAGGATAATGGAAGTATGGAACTCTCTCTCCCCAAAATGCAGGGGTTAGTTGAAGATTTCAAGGCTAAGATCCACATATTTTGGCTTTGGCAAGGTTAGTAAGGGAAATGGAACAAAGGCAGGAAATGGATTTGACATACAGATCAACTATGATATAATTAAATAGTGGAGCAGGCTGGAGGGAATGAATAGCCTCCTGGGTGCTTCCAAGATGGTGTTGAGCTTTGAGTGTTGTTGGAGCTGCATCCATCCAGGAAAGTGGAGAGTATACCATCACGCTCCTAACTGGTGCCTTGTAGATGGTGGACAGGCTTTGGGGAGTCAGTTACTCATGGCAAAATTCCTAGCTTCTGACCTGCTCTTGTAGCCACAGTATTTATATGGCTGGTCCTGCTCAGCTTCTGGTCAATGGTGACACCCCAGGATGTTGCTGTTGAGAGATTTAGTGACAGTAATGCCACTGAATATCAAGGGGAGGTGGTTAAACTCTGTCTTATCAATAATGTTCCTTTCCTGGCACTTGTGTGGTGCGAATGTTACTTGCCACTTATCAGCCCAAGCCTGATTATTGTCTAAGTCTTGTTGCACTTGGACATGGACTGCTTCAGTATCTGAGGAGTCGTGAATGGTACTGAACATTGTGCAATCATCAGCGAACATCCCCACTCCTGACCTTATGATAAAGGGAAGTTCATTGATGAAGCAGCTGAAGATGGTTGGGCCTAGGCACTACCCTGAGGAACTCCTGCAGTGATGTCCTGGAACTGAGATGACTGACCTCCAACAACCACAACCATCTTCCTTTGTGCTAGGTATGCATCCAACCAGTGGAGGGATTTCCCCCTGATTCCCAATGACTCCAGTTTTTCTATGAGTCCTTGGTGCCACACTTAGTCAAACATTGTTGAAATAAAGCAGCTGCTTTTAATATTTTAAAGTACTAGTATTGCCAAATGGACTTTAGTCTCCTATGAAACATTGTAGGTGACACCCATTTCAGTGTGGCTTCCTTACTGATAAGAGCATTCAGATCTGGACATGCGAACAGCCTGAAAATGTCAGCCTTCCTCTTGTTTTGACAAGGTATTTGGTGCAGCTGAATTTTGTAAGAACCAAAGTGTGTGAGAGCTCAATGTACTGACATCAAAGAAAGATATTTAGAAGCCCCTTGTTTTAAATTCAGGCACAAGGAGTTTGAGTTGTCAATCCTGAGTTGAAAATATTTGACTAATTGAAATATTTATCAATTTAATTTCAACCTTTAAGGAATAATCTGGATTAACCCTGAACAAGGGCTCGGATTTTTGGATGATGTGTTGCCTTTTGATATTGAGGTTAACGCAACACAAATCATGTGTGATGTTTTCACAAATGCTACTTTGTACAAAAAAATGGTTCTGATAATAAATTTATATGATATAAACAAAAAAAAATCTCTGGCTAATATCACCAGACTGAAAGTGTTTCACAAAATGCAGTAACCGGCAAAACAAAATATACACGCGTCCCTGTAATCCATAGAGAATTCCATTAAATTCACACTTCAAAAAAGTATGAAAAATCTTTACATTTTCATATTGTATGGAAACAATTATTGGAACTGAGAGTTTCACACCCACAAAGGGGTCAGGACCAAAAATCTACTTTTTTTTCTGAGCAAAATTACTTTCATATGGGAAGAAGGAGGGTTTGGGGCACTTTAATTAGGAAAAAATATTAATCACAATTTGATGCAGGACACATTTAAAGTTAACAAGCTCCATAGTAAAGTCCACCACATAATAGAGTCCATATTTGCCTGGTTAATTATACTTGAATTGTCAAGACTTGGCAAAGTTCAGGAATCATATTATCCTAGATGGTGGAAATCCTAAAAGCACGCTTACAGCGGCAGATGCTCTGATTACTCTTATCCATGTACTGTTATTGCTGATGCCAGTTAACCCTTGGTGTTGATTCAACAGCTTACAACCTAGTTCCCTTTGAACTTTCACTTGTAAATTTAAACTGACCAAATTGAGGCTGGTGTCATGGAGTCCCTAGAAAGAAGACACAGTTTCTTGCTCCCTTGAAATCAAACAGTTTGTAGCAGAGGAATAAAAGTTTGACACTCGACCCTCGTGAAGATCAGCACCATATTTGCCCCTGTGTTTGGATGTAAATTTATCTTGACAACTACATTGTCTGGCTGTACTGTGGGAAACATTAGTGAGAGCAAGGGCAGAATAGGTTATTGGGAAGAGAGTTTGATGATGCAGTCCAGGGGTTTGGAGAGGGGTTGAGGGAAGAAAAGGAAGTGTATTGATGGGCAGGAAGGAGAGAAGTGGAGGAGGGGAATGGAGAGTAGGGGGAGGGGAGGGGAGTGGGGCACAGCTGGTGGAGTCAATGCATCACCTGCTGAGTCGGATATGTTGATGGGGGTGAGGCAAAGTCGGGAGGGAGGAGGCTCATCTAAAGCATAAACATCAGTATGGGCTAGTTGGGTTGAATGGCCTGTTTCTATGATATAGACTCAATTTGATGAGTATGAACTTCAAAGTTCAAGCTACACCTCTGAGACTCATTGAATATAAAATGATGCCAGTTCAGAAGAAGAAACATTCATTTCTTTGATTAGTCAACAAATTCAGTCAATACATCCATCAGCGTCTGAAAAATTCCAGCTGCAACTCATGAAGGTGCAGACCTAAAATGTTTATTTATCTTTTCTTCTTTCACATGTAGAGAAACTTAGATCCCTCATTTTATCTTTCTTTTTATCCAATTAATATATCACTCTGTAAGATGAGTGAGCGATGCATTATTTTCAGCTGTGGCTCTCAAACAAAATATAATTTTTACCAATGAAACACTAAAGGATGGTGGTGAGAGTGGGTCATTTCAGTTCACCTAGTTATTTAAGTCCTGACCCAAATCTTGTGCCGCCCATTTTCACCAATCTTTTACCCCAATATTAGTTCCTCATCCTCCTGCCATGAATTTGATATATTTGTAAATGATTTATTATATTTTGAAACAACTGTTTACAGTTCCTATAATGAATGTTTGTTTTGATTGAATCATATTTTTACACAGGGGTACTTAACCCATCCCAAGTTTGTTTATCCAGCCTTAATTTCCCATGTATTCACTCATTTCAGTGAATATATATTTTTCATTGGAGTATTAGATTACAAATACATCACGTTTCCTTAAACTTCGGTTATGCTTCTACCCAATTAAAATGGATTCAATATGAAAAATGACTTTCTGAGGACCTTTGCAACCTAAAGTCCAAAATGTGATTTCTGGCCTCCTCAAGTATTTCACATTCTTCTTTGTAATTGCTCTTAAAACAGATTTACAGAATAAGTCCTGTTTTCTGATTGAAAGAAAATAATTGTTAATGGTAAAAATCTGAAACAGAAACAGAAAATGTTAGGAATACATAGTAAGCAGCAGCAAGAGAAAGATGGAAACACAGGAGCAGGAGAAGGCCATTCAGCCCCTCGAGCCTGTTCTGGCACTCAATTTGATTACGTCAGATCTCTATCTGAACTCCATCTATCCAGCTTGGTTCCATAAGACTTAATATCCTTGCCTAAAAAAAATCTTCCCACCTCATACTTAATATTTTCAATTGACCCCCTGAGCCTCAACAGCTTTTTGGGAGAGAGAGTTCCAGATTTCCACTACCCTTTGTGTGAGGAAGTGTTTCCTGACTTCACCCCTAAAATAGTCAATCTCTGATTTTAAGGTTGTTCTCCCTTGTTCTTCACACCCCGATAGGAGGAAATAGCTCCTCTCTCTGCACCTTCAGGTGATGTTGCCTTTAGTGGATGGAAGATGTGTAAGCAAAGAAACTCAATGCTCAGAAATGATTCCTTTCTTTAGTTTTCTTGTGTGGTTTTTTAAATTGCTCCATCATTGACATCCGTGCCTTCAGATGCCTGGGCCCTGAGCTCTGGAATTCCCTCCCTAAATCCTTCCATCTCTCTACCTCTGTCACCTCATTTAAGATGTCCCTTTAAACCTACCCCTCTGACCAGTCTTTTGGTCATCTGTCCTATTATCTCCTTATGGGGTTCACTGTTGAGTTTGCCTGGTAATGCTACTGTGAAGCACGTTGGGATGTTTTACTGTGAAAAAGATGCCATATAAATGCAAGCGGTTGTTGTATTTAATATACATCATTGGTCAAAATTACTGAAATGCTTACCGTTCAAAGAATCTCATTTTCTTCCACTTTAAGACGGCATGTTGGTGGTGAGGTGTGGGGAGGGGGTGTTGGTGGTGACTTACTGATGAACAATATGTTTTCAGCACAAAACAAAAACAGAATTACCTGGAAAAACTCAGCAGGTCTGGCAGAATCGGCGGAGAAGAAAAGAGTTGACGTTTCGAGTCCTCATGACCCTTCGACAGAACTTGCGTTCGAGTCCAAGAAAGAGTTGAAATATAAGCTGGTTTAAAGTGTGTGTGTGGGGGGCGGAGAGATAGAGAGACAAAGAGGTGTGGGGGGGGGAGGTGTGGTTGTAGGGACAAACAAGCAGTGATAGAAGCAGATCATCAAAAGATGTCAACGACAATAGTACAATAGAACACATAGGTGTTAAAATTAAAGTTGGTGATATTATCTAAACGAATGTGCTAATTAAGAATGGATGGTAGGGCACTCAAGGTATAGCTCTAGTGGGGGGTTTTTTTTATATAATGGAAATAGGTGGGAAAAGGAAAATCTTTATAATTTATTGGAAAAAAAAGGGAAGGGGGAAACAGAAAGGGGGTGGGGATGGGGGAGGGAGCTTACGACCTAAAGTTGTTGAATTCAATATTCAGTCCGGAAGGCTGTAAAGTCCCTAGTCGGAAGATGAGGTGTTGTTCCTCCAGTTTGCGTTGGGCTTCACTGGAACAATGCAGCAAGCCAAGGACACCCACTAGAGCTATACCTTGAGTGCCCTACCATCCATTCTTAATTAGCACATTCGTTTAGATAATATCACCAACTTTAATTTTAACACCTATGTGTTCTATTGTACTATTGTCGTTGACATCTTTTGATGATCTGCTTCTATCACTGCTTGTTTGTCCCTACAACCACACCACCCCCCCCCCCCACCTCTTTGTCTCTCTATCTCTCCGCCCCCCACACACACACCTTAAACCAGCTTATATTTCAACTCTTTCTTGGACTCGAACGCAAGTTCTGTCGAAGGGTCATGAGGACTCGAAACGTCAACTCTTTTCTTCTCCGCCGATGCTGCCAGACCTGCTGAGTTTTTCCAGGTAATTCTGTTTTTGTTTTGGATTTCCAGCATCTGCAGTTTTTTTGTTTTTATCAATATGTTTTCAGCAGCTGATCGCATGCACAATGTTATCCTGATGTGTGGAACAGCAGGGGACAGGGTTTTGCTGAACCTGACTTCTTGTAGATGTTGGTGTATAAGTCAACCTTTGAAGCCTGGAAAAATTCCTCCAAAAATGAGGATCAACACATATGCTGAGCATAAAAGTGAATCACTAATGTTGATATGGGTGGTCACCATTTTGACATGTCATTGGCATCTGATGCAAAGATTGGCTGTGTCTTCAACTCCCATGCAATGTTGCAACACAGGCTGTATCGCCTGCTTGATCCCTTGTGTCCAGTTATAAGGTAAGTAAAACATGCATTTATGGGGTGAAAATGTGAGGCTGCCTGTTGGACTAGCTGAACTGGACTAGCCATATAAATACTGTGGCTACAAGAGCAGGTCAGAGGCTGGAAATTTTGTGGAGAGTAACTCATCTCCTGACTCCCCAGAGCCTGTCCACCCATCTAAAAGGCACAAGTCAGGAGTGTGATGGAATACTCCCTACTTGCCTGGATGAGTGCTACTCCCACAACACTCAAGAAGCTTGACACCATCCAGGGCAAAGTAGCCCTACTTGATTGACACCCCATTGACAAACATTCACTCCCTCCACCACTGAGGCACAGTAGCAGCAGTGTGTACCATCTACAAGATGCACTGCAGGATTTCACCAAGGGTCCTTAGGCAGCACCTTCCAAACCCATGACCACTTCCATCTAGAAGGACAAGGGAAGCAGACACATGGGAACATCACCACCTGGAAGTTCCCCTCCAGGTCACTCACCATCCTGACTTGGAAATATATCACTGTTCCTTCACTCTCGTTGGGTCAAAGTCCTGGAACTCCCTCTCTAACAGCACTGTGGGTGTACCTACACCACATGGACTGCAGCAGTTCAAGAAGGCAGCTCACCATCACCTTCTCAAGGGTAATTAGGGATGGCTAATAAATACTGGCCCAGCCAGCGAAGCCCACATCTCATAAATGACTAACAAAAAATGCGAGTATGGCATGTTGTGGCTGAAAGGGAGGTCAACTTATACACCGAGTTTTTGCAAAAGCATGATAGTCAGGGCTGGAAAAGTGGGGTCATCTTATATGCCAGGTCAATTTACACAATGATTTATGGTACATATAATAGGTCAGCAGTACTATTGCTGCATGAATAGCAAACTCCAAATTCCATAACTATCTGCCAGAACTCTGAGAATAAAATAACTTATTGTTGAGCCTTACAATCATTTGCAGATGAACAGAGATTTATTCTAGTAATATTTTAAGTTATTGTAGAGAGTGGGGGTGTGGCAGCCACAGATGTTTTTTTCTAATACCTACCTTGTTCATTGAACTGTATAATGCAGAACAACATGATGAGTTAGTATCAGCACAAAAAGGTTGTTTTCAATTTTAGCCTCTGATGCTTGGGTTCACTCATATAATGTGAGTAAGACCAGAAAAGATAATCACGGTGGGAGGCCTAACGCCTGAATCCCAGTGGACGGGTAAGGTGGACAATTTGTACATAATGGTTAAATGAACTTGTGCTGTCTGGCATTTCGATTAGTTTTTTAACTTGTTTAACTATTTGGTAGTGGTTACTCAGTGTTAATTATAACTATGTTAACTAAATTACGGCTTTTTCCTTGTTAATGTAAATAAATAATTAATAAAGTAACACACATCAGATGATGTAATTCAGGGTAGGTCTTCGGACCACTAACCATGTGACCGGCTTCCTGGTTTCATCAGTACCTAAGTGACGAACATCCACGCTTACCAAATTTTAACGGGCTGAAAATCAAGACCAAGCGACCTAGAGCTCCGTTTCCACCTGATTCGCGGCCCTCGGCGGCAACTTTTTCGCCGCCCTTGGCTGTGTTTTCCTGGAGTTAAGACACAACGTGGACGAGCCACGTAAAAACTCGGATTGGACGCTACAAAAAATTGTGCGTATTTGCTTGGACTCGAACTCAAGTTCTGTCGAAGGGTCATGTGGACTCGAAACGTCAACTCTTTTCTTCTCCGCCGATGCTGCCAGACCTGCTGAGTTTTTCCAGGTAATTCTGTTTTTGTTAAAGATAATCACAGTTCAATCAAGGATCAGTTCCAAAATCTGGAAAACATCTTACCCCAGTCATACTCCTTAATGACCCCCATTGCCTTTTTGAATTTGTCAACATAATCCAACCAATATTACCTGCAAGATTAATGCAAAGCAAATCATCTGCGGTTTTATAAATGAATTTTGTTAAATTCATACATGTGTACAATCTTGATGCTTATAATTTTTCTGCTCCTGCTTTCTGAAAGCTTGTAACATATTTCTATTCATTAAACTGACTTTGAGTTTGATTCTCACTTTCTCCTCCCTTGTATAATTCTGGACGGGTTTCCTAATGTTGGTCTTTTATAAGCCCTTAATAGGCAAAACATTTTTTCCCACTAATTTCCAGCTATCCAGCTAGGATAGGAAACCAGTTAAACTAGTGGTACAAATGGACAAGTGGCCAGTTACTACTTTCTACCAGCTTTGTACTTATGTTCAAATGACTATTATGCAAATTAGCATATAGAGGAAAAAGTACCCTCATGTTGTTGGGTCACTTGAGAGGTGTAAAATTCAAGAGTAAAACAAACACTGAATTTAACAGCTCCTGAAATAGGAAACAATTGGTTGCCATTTAAGCTATTTTGTTTTAAAATAATTAAATAAATTTAAGTTTATGAATGCTTTGTCGGTCTCAAATAGCAATCTTACTTTCTTGCACAGAGGACCCTCTCATTAAATAACTCAGCACTGGGGTTCCACAGATACCCTCAGCCAGTTTGAGGCCCTGGAGGGTAACCTTTACTGAAATCACAAGGGCACGGAATCCCGCTGGATTGGGTGTCATACATCCTTCTTGCAAATATTACTGCACTGACTTCAGTGGAGAATAACATTTGGCAAGGTGTAAACCCAGAGAGTTCCACCCAATGCCATCAGTTTCCCAACAAGAGGACAAGTTAAATTGCATTGCTTTGTTTGCGGCGATGACACCACTGAAAGTTCAATAGGTACGAGTTGCTATGCTTTAAGTATCTGAGAGCTGCTGGTCAGTGTCAGCTCATTGCACAAGCCCTCTTTCTGTATCAATGTTCTGAAAGAAATTAATTATTGAACTCCAATCCCCTTGTAATAAAGGCAACATGCCATTTGCTTTCCTAATTGCTTGCTGTACCTGCATGCTGACTTTGTGTTCCTGTACTAGTACATCCAAGTATCTCTGAACATCAATGTTTACAAGTTTCACACTTTTTAAAAATATTCTGCTCTTCTATTTTATGATTACAGTATACCCCATCTGCCACTTTTTGCCCACTCACTTAATCTGTCTATATTTCTTTGCAGCCTCTTTGTGTCCTTCTCACAGCTTACATTCCCACCTAGTTTTGCATTGTCAGCAAGTTTCAGTGCATATCTCTCTGTATCATCACCTAAATCATTAATATAGATTGTAAAAGCTGAAGCCCCAGCACTGATCCTTGTAGTACGTCACCATTCACAGCCTGGCATGGCACACTTATGCTTACTCTCTGCTTCCTGTCCATTAATCAATCCACGATGCATGATGAGATAGAATCACTTACCTTGTGCATTAACTTTTTTTTGTGGCACCATATTGATTTTGGAAATCCAAGTATACTACATCTAATGGCCCCCCTTTATCTACTCTACTAGTTGCATCCCCAAAAAACAGGATTTCCCTTCAGTAAAACCACATTGATTTGTTCTAATCATACCAGGTTTTTCTAAGACCTTGCTAATACTTCCTTAATGATGGATTCCAGCACTTTCCAAATGACTGATGTCAGGCTGATTGGCCTGTCATTCCCTGTTTGCTCTCTCCTGCTTTTCTTGAGTAGCAGAATTACATTTCCTAACTTCCAATCTGCTGGGACTGTTCCATAATCTAGGGAATTTTGGAAAATCATAGGCAGAGCATCCACTATCTCTGCAGGTATCACTGTTAGAACCTTAGATTGTAGGCCATCAGGTCCTGTGCTATCTGATTCTAAGACCAGAGGACAAGTTACAAGTTTTTTCTTGCAATATGTGAAGATTGGAGATTTCAGTCAATAGCCAGTGTTCCAGAGACCAGATTAGTATCAGGCAATAACAAGCTCTAAAATGGCCTTGTGTTTTCTGCTGCATGCTTGTATCTTCACTTAAATGGTTTAATTTACTGTTAACATCCCGACTACCCAGCAGACACTTGTGATTTTTTTTTCAAAAAATATACTTTGTTCATAAAGTTTATAAATGTGCATTGCAAACATTTCAAATTGAAAGTTGTAGAAAATGCAGTAAGATTCAATTTTTCTCTATACAGCATGTTCTGTTCTAAAGTGCCTCAACACTTCTGACATTTGCTTTTTCATACCTAGGACAAAACATTTGAAATTAAGTATTACACAAAGTGCAATAGAATTCAACTTCAAGCAGTCACCATGATGCAGAACAATGCATCAACAGCGTCCTAACATGGAACGGTATCTCCCACATGTTTTACAAAGTGGATTCACTAATCAGCTCTTACCTTCAGGCCAATCTATAATTTAGTTGTCCAGGACTTGTTTTATGAAGTTTCTGAATTTGTGCATTAATTACCCATGAACATCGTCACAGAAAGGTAAACCTAGAGATTAACAGTTTAAGCACCTTTTTTAATGACATGATACTTGTTAGGACTGCTGATCCACAACATTTTTTCTTATTTTCTCTGTCCCTTTTTTCTCTTTCCTAATCCTATTTATTTTCCCCTCTCTTTATCTATTTTTCTGCACCTGATTGGATTTTAATTCAGCCACTTTCCTTCTGGGTCATTCGGCTGTTTATTTCTCAATCCTTAAATCTCACTGGTTAAGGAGATAGATTGTTGATTCCATCCTTCATTGAGGTCTCAAATGTCCAGTTGCTCTCACTGCACTGTTGTCAGCTCACACTCACGATAAGTTACACCAGGCAAAAGCTATTTGAGCTGAGGGATGAAGAGAATGTCCAACTAATGGAGACTCCATTGGATGTGGAAATGCAGCAAATATTGGTCCCGTGTTGTTTTAAGGGAATGATAGAGGACTGTGCTTGTCACTGGAATCTCAGATCCTCTCCAGCATCTTGTTACTGTACGATGGGAGTCACTACAATCAAGTCATAAGCAAACAGGCTGAGTCATCACTTGACTTTGGAGAGAAAAAAAATCAATTTTGAAATTGTGCTGCATAATTTAAAGCAATTATAAAAAAATTAAAGCATTTGTAAATTATTACTGGCAAAGGGTTAACAAAATAGCACAGTAACCCACTCCTGTTTTTAATGGGGTTATCTTAAGCAGTTCCTCTTCAGTTGTGTGGAGGTGTCAGTAAATAATTAACATGCCCTGAGGGCCACTGGAAGCAATCACACTATAGTGATCTACGTCAGGACGTGTCACTTTACTGTGGCCATCTTTGATTATAAAAGGTGACATCAGCACCCTGCTAATGTTTGATAAATGAATTCTTCTAAAGTCTTAAGAAAAACTTTGGAGAATTAGATCAAATGATCATTTTTATTGGTCTCTAGTTGGTACCTATTTACTTGCGACACAGGAATAATTTTTCAACTTGTAATATATTCCTCATGACTGTGGTCAATATTACTTCAAAAGCAACATCAGTTAAAGATTCAACATAAAATTAATAATATTGGCCAATTCAGTTGTGTATGGAAATAACAGATTCGAAAAGGGTTTTTGTGGCTATTACATTGACCATTCCAGACTGACGTGATACTATAGTGTAATACCAGTGCCAGTATCGGTTCGATGGGCTGAATGGCTTCAGTCAGTGCTGTAAGCTTCTATGATTAATACAATATAATATTCTTGATAGGATATTTATTTTAGCAGGAAAATGCTGACATACCCTGTCTTCTCCTTTTGGACAGTGCATCCTGACAACCAATCCCCACCAACTTTGGTTCTGTTTCTATCCAATCTTTCCACTAGTTGGCATAGACTGAGCCAAAGGCCAAATAACTAGAGAGAAAACTGTCCCTTTTCTGTTCGTCAACCTAGATGCCTGATTCTCCTTAATTTTATGTTCAATTCCTCTCATAATAAAGGATAGCATTCCATTCACCTTCTTCATTACTTGCTGTTCCTGCATACTAACTTCTTGTGACTCAGGCACTAGAATACCGAGATCCTCTGCACCTCAGACTTCTGCAGCTGTTCTCCATTTAAGTAGTACTCTGCTTTTTTATTCTTCCTGCCAAAGTAAACAACTTCAATCAACACTATCGGAAGCATCTTTTATTCTGCTATATTCATCACCAATTTGTACATTGAACGTACATGATGGAAAGAGGCCATTCTGCCCAACAGTTTCATGGCAGTCTTAAAGCCCCACACTATATTTCTTCATCTTGTCAAACAACACAACCTTCTATTCCTTTCTCCCTCATGTGTTTATTCAGCTTCCCCTTAAATGTATCTATACTATTCACCTCAACCACTCGCTGTATTAGCAAGTTCCACATTGTCACCACTCCTACACCCCCTATTGGATAAATTGGTGACTATTTATGGCTCCAGGTTCTGGTCTCCCATTACCAACATACAAAATAGGACCTGAAATAGGCCATTTGGCCCCTCGGGCCTCCTCCGCCATTCAATAATATCATGGCTGACCTGTTTGTGTTTTGAATTCTGCATTCCCAACCACCCCAATAACCTTCGATTCCATGGCCTAACAAGAATCTATCTACCTCTGCCTTAAAAATATTCAATGACCCCACTTCCACCGCGTTCTGACACAAAGAGTTCCAGAGTTGCACAACCCTCTGAGAGAAAAAATTTCTCCTCGTTTCTGCCCTAAAAGGGCAACCCCTATTTTTAAAACAGTGGCCCCTAGTTCTGGACTCACCCATAAGAGGAAACATCCTTTCCACGTCCTCCTTGTCAATGCTGTTCGGAATCTTATATACTTTGATCAAGCCACCCCTAAACCTTCTAAACTCCAAAGGAAACAAGCCCAGTCTGTCCAATCTTTCCTCATAAGACAACCCACTCATTCCAGGTATCAATCTAGTGAACCTCCTCTGAACCGCCTCCAATACATCCTTCCTTAAATAAGGAGACTAAAATTGTACACAGTTTTCGAGATGCAGATTGACCAATGCCCTGCATAACTGAAGCATAAGACCTTACTTGTATGTTCAGTTCCTCTCATAATAAAGGATAACATTCCATTATCCTTCTTAATTACTTGCTGTACCTGCATACTAACTTTTTTGTGACTCATGCACTAGAATACTGAGATCTCTCTGCATCTCGGAATTCTGCAGCCGTTCTCCTTTTAAGTAATGCTCTGCTTTTTTATTCTTCCTGACGAAGTAAACAGCTCCACATTTTCCCACATTAAACTCCATCTGCCAGATTTTTACCCAGTCACTCACCTATCTATATCCATCTGCAACTTCCTCATATCCTCTTCACAACAAATTGTTCTACCTATCTTTGTATCATCTGTAAATTTAGCTACCATGTCTTCACTCCCCACATCTAAGTCATTGATATAAATTGTAAAGCATTGTGGCCTCAGCACAGACCCCTGCGGGACTCCACTTTGGTGTGGGTACCTTGTTTGGTAGACCAGTCCGTGAGTGTTTCTGTGACTGCGCGCACCCCCCACCCCCCCCCACCCCACCCCCCCATGGTGTAGACTGCTCATCGCAAGTTCCCGAGTGCTGCATCTGTGATTGTCCATTGTTTCCAGTGGAAAAAGAGCTGTGAGAAGTAATGCCTGGATTTCTAATAAACCAACCAGTGTGTACAATACCCAACCATTATGTACAATACCCAACCATTGTGTACAATACCCAACCAGTGTGTACAATACCCAACCAGTGTGTACAATACCACTCTGTAAGATACCCAACCAGTGCGTACAATACCCAACCATTGTGTACAATACCCAATCGGTGTGTACAAGACCCAACCAGTGTGTACAATACCACTCTGTATGATACCCAACAAGTGTGTACAATAACAATGTGTACAATACTAGTGTGTACAATATCCAACCAGTGTGTATAATATTAGTGTGTACAATATCCAGCCACTGTACACAATACTAGTGTGTACAATATTCAACCAGTGTATACAATACCAGTGTGTACAATATCCAACCAGTGCATGCAATACCAGTGTGTACAATATCCAACCAGTGTGTACAATATCCAACCAGTGCATACAATACCAGTGTGTACAATATCCAACCAGTGTGTACAATACCAGTGTGTACAATATCCAACCAGTGTGTACAATCTGAATGTGTACAATATCCAACCAGTGTGTACAATACTAGTGTGTACAATATCCAACCATGTGTACAATACTAGTGTGCACAATACCAGTGTGTACAATATCCAACCATTGTGTACAATACCCAACCAGTGTGCACAATACCCAACCAGTGTGTACAATATCACTGTGTATGATACCTAACCAGTGTGTACAATACCAGTGTGTACAATACCAGTGTGTGCAATACCAATGTGTACAATATGAATGTGTACAATATCCAACCAGTGTGTACAATACTAGTGTGTACAATATTCAATCAGTGTGTACAATACCAGTGTGTACAATATTCAACCAGTGTGTACAATATGAGTGTATATAATATCCAACCAGTGTGTACAATACTAGTGTGTACAATATCCAACCACTATGTACAATACTAGTGTGTACAATATTCAACCAGTGTGTACAATACCAGTGTGTACAATACCAGTGTGTACAATACCAGTGTGTACAATACCAGTGTGTACAATATCCAACCAGTGCGTACAATACCAGTGTGTACAATATCCAACCAGTGTGTACAACACCAATGTGTACAATATCCAACCAGTGCGTACAATACCAGAGTGTACAATATCCAACCAGTGCGTACAATACCAGTGTGTACAATATCCAACCACTGTGCACAATACTAGTGTGTACAATATTCAACCAGTATGTACAATACCAGTGTGTACAATATTCAACCAGTGTGTACAATACCAGTGTGTACAATATTCAACCAGTGTGTAGAATACCAGTGTGTACAATATACAACCAGTGCGTACAATACCAGTGCTTACAATATCCAACCAGTGTGTACAACACCAGTGTGAACAATACCCAACCACTGGTGCAGGTTTTGGAAAATTTCACTGTCAATCTTAATTTATTTTCAAGTGTTTCTTATTTAAGTGAGAGAGATGACAGCATTGGTACTCAAATGCTCAGCACTTTCTGGTAATCTATATCTAATGCCGTACTGCCCGCCACCTGAGATTCCTTGCTTCAGTTTTGTCAGTTTTCTATGGAGTTGCAGAGGGGTAAAAGAAGCTTCATCCAACTTATTCTATTTCAACAAGTACTCTATCAACCAGGTCAAACAAAATGAAGATGCTTGCATTTCAATCCATTCCTTTTGCACATTGCCAGCAGGGAGAGGGATGTTTTCTGATTGCTTTATTGGGATTTCACTAGAACAGGTTCAGGAACAATACTAATGTCAGTTATTTTATTCTGGGGGGTTTCTGTAGTATAGTTTTCACATATCTCTATAAACTGGTGGGTTCTGCTCAGATCTAGTCCACACCAGCATTTACTGGTTCCCAGCACAAAATTATTACACTACCTTTCTTACAAACCCCCATTATTTCTTGATTTATACTTGGTCCTAAAGTATAGCTACTGTTAGGGTGCATAAAAACCACTCCCAACAGTGACTTCCTTCCTTTGCTATTTCTTATTTCTACCTAAATTGATTAATCATTTTGATCTCCAAACCAAGATCATTTTTCAGTATTGTTCTGATCTTATCCTTTGTTAACAGAGCTACCCCATCTCCTATTCCTTTCTTCCCATCTTTCCAAAATGTCAAATTCCCTTGAATATTCAGGTTCCAGCCTTGGTTGCCTTGTAACCACAACATCTCTGTAATGGCTATTGATTCGTACTCATTTATTTCTGTTCGTGCTATCAATTCATCCACCTTGGTCATAATGCTGTGAGCATTCAGATAAAGAGCTTTTAAATTTGCCTTTTATCAGTTTTCTCTACTCTGGCTTTATTTGTTGGTGCACTCTTACATTTATATGCTGTGTTTCTTCCTGTCACACCATGGTTACTATTACATGCATTGATACCCTGCACTATTGTCTTGTTCTTTCCCTGATAGACAGCATCTCTGACAGTGCAGCACTCCCTCAGTACTGACCCTCTGACAGTGCAGCACTCCCTCAGTACTGACCCTCTGACAGTGCAGCACTCCCTTGGTACTGCAATGGAGTGTCAGCCTGGATTTTTATGCTCAAGCCCTGGATTGGCTAACTACATAGATAAACAGATAGATGGCCCGACAGATTGAAGGGTTATAGATTGAGATTTTAATATGTTGCAATATATTCCATTCTGAAAGTCATTGTTTGTTTTGAGCCAAGGGATATTAGATAGCTGCAGGGAAAGGTTTGGGAAAGAACTCTGTTACAGTTCTGTTGAGAGATTAGGAAGTAAATACTGAACCTGCTTCCTGATTTATTCCTGAATAATTTGAACCAGCTAAGTGAAAGATTTGTTTTGTGCTGCAGATGTGTTCAAGGAGTGATGTGCTGTGGCTAAAGTTTTGGATGTGTTTAATTGAAAAATTGCTTGTGGAGCAATGCTCTGTGTTTCTATAAAAACAAACAGAACGGATATGAATAATGTGTTTTACTGGAAGATACTAAAATGACTTCCCTTCCTAAACCATGTATTTTATCCTAATCCGAATACCAGCCCTGATGCAAGTATCTAGATGTAATCGCTGATCCCCAATCCTCATCTAAGTATCCAGTTCTCATGTGATTCCCATTCCTGATCCAGGACTCTCATGCAACTCCTGACTCCCATTCTTCATCTAATTCTGGTATTTCATCGTAGTATCATGACCTAATCCCACTCCCATTCCTATTCCAAGTATTTAATCTCATCGCAGATTCAATTCCAGATCCAGCTATCTAGTTCTAATCACTGTCTCCCATTCTTATTCTAAGAATCACGTTTTAATCCCTGATTCCTTTTCCTAATCCAAATATTTTGATCAAATCTGACCCCCCTCCTAATTCAGATACCTAGTTTTAATCTGGCCTTCATTCCGATTCTAAATATCTAGCTCTTCCCCACTGCCCACCACACCCTGCCCCGCTCCCACCCTGTCTACCATTCCTGATCCAAGCAATTACTTACTGTGTATCAGGCTATTCCTGATCAGTTATACTCAAACATTCCCATTCTTGATCCTAATATCCAGTTAACAAATGATAATCACGAACCAAAGATGTATGCAGCCAAAGTTTTTTCTAAGTGTGGCATTTACTATTGAAGCATTTTACTGAGACATTCGCTAAACCCTGACACCAGGTCAACATTAGTTTGGAAATTTTGGAATCTTTCTGACGCAGGTAAAGATGATCCGACCGCGTTCAGCCTGAGCTACATGAGCAGCCCCTGCCTTTCTGACTGATGACCCCTAATATCCTGGAGATTGGTGTTGTTTCTCATCCAATCGGTGACTGCGGAAATATTGACCAAACCGATCTTGTTACCAAGGAGATCTGTGGGTTGAAAAGCTTGTTCAATCTTAAACGTTAGTAGCTAGAACAGATTGTGGGATGGTGCTATGGGGCATTACAGGTCTCATTGAAAGAAAACACATTGATGCATACGTCTGAGAGAAGGATTGAAGGATCTGGCTGATCCATCCAGTACTTATATGAAAGATAAGTGACAAGATCTTGAAAAATGCTTTGTTTTGAAATGTGGAGTTCCATCTGTTGAAGCAGAGAATAGCCATCCACTCCACAGGCCATGTTCCAATAGAGTGACCTATGCTGATAACTGCCAGGGTGCCCATTCAGTGTTGTTCAGTGTTCTTTCTCAAAAGATGTTTAACAGTACATCCTAGATTAAGAGGGCAGAAGTTGCATATTAGCTAATTCTTTGTTTTATAAATGAGCAAAGCCATTCCTTGTTAGCCCTGTTTCATCAGTGTTTCCCCTTTCTAGTGTTAAAATAGAACAAAAAAGAAATTAACTGTGTCAGGCAAAAGCTATGGGCAGAACCCTGAGGGCAGGCACGCACCCGAACCGATTGGGCGAGCGTCCCGATGTCATTGCGCATTTGCGCAATATTTCGCTCAGTGGGCGCTTGCGGCAGTCGAAAGCACACCCGCCGGCAATTAAGTGGGCAATTAAGCCCATTATCGGTGCAATTGTCAGCAGTTGTTATAGTCCGTGCAGCCTTATGGTTGGTGGACGGGCCAAACGGCCAGGCGGCCTTTACATTTTTCATGAAACCTAATCCAAGGGTGGGATGAAATCTCCGTTTGGAAATAAAATAAAAATAGATACCTGGGCACAGCATTTTTACAAGATAGCACCATTAATTGGCCATTCAGCATGAGATCACAGTTGGGGACCAGTTGCGGTCGGGGGCCTGTTTCCCAACTGCTCCCGGGCTCGTCCATTCTGGGCGCCCAATAGGGGAAATATTCAGGCCAATGTTTCAATTTGAGCAAAACTCAAGGTACTATCTTTGGTTACTGTTTTATGCATTAATTGAGAAATAACCCAGTGTGTAGCACTCTTGTCTCCAAGTTGGAAGGTTGTGGGTTCAAGTACTTAAGACTTAAGCCCAGAAATCAAAGTTAGCTCTCTAACACAGTAGCGAGGGAATGTTGCAATTTTGGAGGTGGGCCTTTTGGATGAGACGCTAAGCGCTCTCAGGTGGATATTAAAGATCCCATGGCACAATTTCAAAGAAGAGCTGGGGAGTTATTCCCAGTGCCCTGACTAATATTTCTCCCCCAATCAAAATCACAGAAACAGATGCACTGCAGCAACTCACCAAGGCTCCTTTGACAACACCTTCCAAACCTGTGACCTCTACCACCTAGAAGAACAAGGGCAGCAGATAGATGGGAACACCACCACCTCCATGTTTCCCTCCAAGCCACACACCCATCCTGACTTGGAAATATATCGCCGTTCCTTCACTGTCACTGGGTCAAAATCCTGGAACTCCCTCCCTAACAGCATGGTGGGTGTACGTACACCACATGGATTGTAGCGGTTCAAGAAGGCAGCTCACCACCTGGTTCTCAAGGGCAATGTGAGGTGGGCCAGGAACACCCCTGTCAACAAATTTTAAAAATCAGTGTATGTTTCAAAGCATTTCCATTGACAATGCAATGGTTAAGAAATATTATTATATTAAATGTATTATTTTACATCAGAAAATGAAACATGGGGCCAAATCTTGTGGTCTCCTGATCATTGGAGACTGGACGTACAACTGAAGATGTGTGTCCGGACCCTGTGGAAGTTCTGACACACGGATCTCCACAGGAATTGATTCACCTTCCTATGGGCAGTTCCCCTGCTCCCTGGCACTCTCTGCGGAAATCTCCAACTCTGAGCTAGAGTCGGAGATTTGAACATGCTGTGGGACTTAACTGGATACAGACCCAGGAAATGTTGGACAGGTTAAAACCTAATCTAACAAATGGGAAATTACACATCTGACCACCACCTCCCCATCACTCCCCTCTGACCCCCCCCGCAACCTGACCCGACTGGCCCCCCCTTGACAACCCAATCCGATGAACCCCACCAACCAGCTGATTATCCACCTGACCACTGCGCTACCTTCCTAACCAGATCCAACGACCATTGACTACTCATCCAACTAACCCCCCCCACAAACATCCAACTACCCCCTAACCTGGCCTGCCAGACCCCGACCACCCAACTACACCCGAGACCCACCTAACCACCTACCCACCTCATCTAATCACCCATTCATCCATCCACTAGCATTAAAACTGGACGTTTAAATTTACCACTCGGCAGTTAGTGCTGTAAAAAGGAGGCATGTCTTCCATGCTGATCCACTTCACAGGTCTCTGTGTGGGTTCCTGTGCTGAGCGACTTCTTCAAGATGTGACATCAGAAGTCAGAGCCTTTAAAACGTAACTAGGTAAGTGTGCAGTTTCCTGACTGATCAGCATTGGACATAGTAGTTCCGACGCTAATCAGAAGAATTAGGCCTTGATTTGTTCCTGTAAAGACCAATAATTTTTAAAAAGGAATTCAAGCTTCCAGTGAATGGCTGAAAGGATCACATGACAAGGTTTCACGTTTTAAGACTTTACTGTATCACACAAAGTAAAGCAATATTGATTAAACACAGTGGGCAACTTATATATTAAATTATAGAAAAGATCCCTCATTTAACATTTGAAATGACTGAAAATCACTTTCTACAATTATACTTTACCCTGTTCCTTAAGTAAACACTGTATTCTCCCGGTGTAAGTCCATTAGATTCTTAGCTTCTGAGGACATGCTGCCTTTCTTTTCCTTTTCCAGTTGGATAATTTCTAATCCTTGAATTGGCTATTATAGTGAGGGTTACCCTGGTGATTCCTCCCTGTAGCCAAAGCTAGCTGAATCTTCCAGTCTCATATAGCTATCCACCGTTGGCACAGATACTTTAGTCATTGTTCACAGGTATGAACATCTTGAAAATTCTTCCCAATAAAACACCCTGGGGCCCCCTATAAACTTTA
The DNA here is from genome assembly GCF_017639515.1 of Carcharodon carcharias. Taxonomy (NCBI): domain Eukaryota; kingdom Metazoa; phylum Chordata; class Chondrichthyes; order Lamniformes; family Lamnidae; genus Carcharodon; species Carcharodon carcharias. The sequence goes on along the minus strand of NC_054470.1, from coordinate 120,976,822 downwards.
ACACCTAAGCTTGCTGTCAGCAGAATTCAGAACAGGTCACATGGCCACCTTCAATCCTCCATTTTACTCCAAATTAAAGATACAGGCCGGAATCACCCATCAGCATTGGTAGCGGGGGTCATGGCAGGCGTGAGGGGACAACATGGCGAGAAGGTCACAAAGACCATTTCACACCGGTGTGAAATCACAGTGGGGTCGTCTGATTGTGTTGGGGCTGCGAATCTTGCTGGAGGCTGACGTGAACCCAATTTATATCCTGCTGATGGGATGCAAAGTGAGACCCAACTGGAATCGTCACCTCCCCCCCCCCCCCCCGCCACGCCCAATTTACAATTATGCCAGTGGGAAACCTGCTGGCCTAGAACATGTCTAGACAAGCGTGACATACAGAAGTCAGGACTAACTGTTAGGTTCTTGCTCAGATCATGGACATTCGAGGAGCAGGAGATGCCGGAGCCCTACTGCTGCCTGTAGGATCCTGGAGGAACACGTGCATCACACACTGGGTGGATTCTTATGCACATGGCTCTGCCGCGAAACAGCTCTCAGAAGATGACATGTCTCCACGCGGCACCTTTGACTTCGCTGAGGCTTCAGAACCTCACAGACTTCACCGGGGACTGGTATGGATGATCGGTGAAGGGCGGGAAGAGGAAGGTCTTGGTCTGAGTGGGAGAGGGAGGTGAACTGGGGTTGGGGGGGGAGGGGTGAGGTTGAATTTGGGGAATGAAGGTGTCAGGGAGGGTGCAGTTGTTTTGGGGGACAAAAGTGTTGGGGGGGTGAGTTTGGGAGGGGAGATGAAGGTGTCAGGGGGAGGTGAGGTTGGGTAGGGGAAGGGGGGTGTCCAGGGGAAGGAGGGTATCCAGGCAGACAAGGGAGTATGAGGGAAGGATGGAATATAGATGGAGGAAGGAGTAAGGGAGTGAGTTGAGAGAGGGGATTGTGTCCAGGGAAAGGAGGGAATAAGGGTGGAGGAAGGAGTAAGGGGTGGGTGAAATTTCCAGGTGAACGTGCAAGGGAGGAGCTTGTGGAGTTGATGACTGCCTCCTGGGGAGCGAACTCGGAGGGGGCATGTTAGGATGGAATAGTGAGTGTGAGAGTGAACAGAAGGAGCCAGTAGGGTGGGAGGGTGAGTGTGCGTTGGTAACGGTAGAAGGGGCGGCAAGGGTGATTGGTGGGGACATGGAGGAAAACACTGACCCTGGGGGTGGGAAGGAAGGGGTCGGGGAGGTCAACGTGGATGAGGGTGGGATTTTTGAAAGGGTGGGGAAAGTGCATATTCACCTGGACATCCTGGAAAGACAAGGGTTCAGGCTGTAGGGTAACAGTGGGGAGGTGGAACGTGAGCCAAGGGGCTGGACTGTGATTGGGAAAAGTACCTGGGTGACTGGGGGAGGGGAAAGGACAGGGAAGCTGATCAAAAACTTGACGATTTCCATGCTGTGCAAATGGAAAGTGAGGGGAGCCTCATGTTGGACGGACACAGGTGCTGTATGGGAGTGTGGTCAGTGGGTGGGCGGAGATGCAGGTCGGCTCAGATGGGCAACTGAAAGAGACGCCCAGCAGGCAGCATTGAAATTGCTCGGGATGGTGAGATGAGTTTGATAGATGATGGCTCCATGTGTGTGGGAGAGAGTGCTTGCACGAGGCTCCGACAGGCGTGACAAAATGTGTTCACCTGTGCAATCGCTTACGGTCAGAAATTCTTTACTTTTCTAGGCTTACCACTTCATCTAGGTGCTGCCCTGACATCTGCCCTGACAGGGGTGGAGACAGCCTGTGCAATGGTTGGCCCTGTGGCCTCTGATGATGTTGGCGTGGGTCCTCTGGAGAGCCGAGGCCTTGAGGGCCCTGGCTTGCTTTGACTGTCCTCCTGTGGGCCAGCTGCTCCCTCTGCGGTGACAGAGGATAAGGTTGAAGGGGGGTCACAGGCAAAGGAGATTAGGAGGGATGGGACAGACTCTGAGATTCCTGGTTGGATGACCCAGGGGTGTCCAGCTGCTGCTCTTCCTCCCTTCGGGTACCTGAGAGCCCTGGCCTGACTTCTTGAGGGGAAGGAGCACCTGGAGGGACATCGAGGTGCCCCATTTCCCTCTCGCTTTGCCACTGCAGGAACTCACCCATGGCTCCCCCGATGGAGTGCAGAACTGCGTGCATCTACGCGATCTGCTCGACCAGGGTCTCCATGGCATCCGTCATCTTTCCCATGGAGATCTTCATACATGCACATGTGGGCACCAGTTCATCAGAGAGCAGGTGGACACACTCCTCTGACTCACGTGTCACTCTGTTGAGGGCTTACGAAGAGTTGGAAGGCTGAATCCATAGACTCGGGCCTGACGGATGCCTCTTTCCCAGCAGTCCTCTGAGTGCTGGGGAGCTCGGCTGAACCTGCCTCCTCCTGCTGCGGACATGTGTCCATGCAGTGACCGCCAGATTGTGAACCCAAGCCTGCTCTAGATCTAGGTCCCACCGAGGTGTGTGTCTCTGCGCTGGTGGAGGGTGTGGCTAAGCACTGTGACGGGTCTTCCAGGCTGCTTATTTCCAGCTCTTCAACAGGGGAGGTGGCTGGAGGTGAGGACCTGGATGGAGCTGAGGAACTGACTAGCTGAGGGTGTTGGTCACGTGGCAGAGCTCCCTGTGAACTAAAGTAGAGATAATTAGTGCTCGGCAGCAGAGTCAAAAGCAGGAGAGAGAGCACTCACAGTTGCGTTGAGAGAGGGATGATGTGGTGTAGGATCCTCGTGGGCATTTGCTGCCGATTCCACCATCACCGCAGGCACGGTCCACATTCTCACCAGTCAGCACGATAGTACACTCCTCAAAGTGAGTGAGGGGCCTAATGTGGGCCACTCCACCCCCGGTCTGGGACCTCTCCCTGCTGATGTGAGCCAGCTCCTCCTGCATGGAAACAGATGGAGAGAGTGTGAGCAGGACACACGGCACTGAGTGGAATGTTTGTGTGGTGAGCGGAGCCATGGACGGGATGAGGACGTGAGCTCCAGAGGATATGAGCCTGATGGAGATGTGATTGTGTGTGTGAGAGTTAGTGGTGTTGTCCCTTAAGGTGTGAGATCCCTGTGGATGTGTGATGGGTTTGTGAGTGTGTGCTGAGAGTGATGAGAAGAGTGACTTACCCTGGTGGAACTGATGAGACCATTCATCCTCTTCCTGCACTGGATGGCTGACCTCCTCTGTGCTCCATTGGTGCTGATTGCCACTGCCCCTGCCTCCCAGGCCGGATTGATAACTCTGCTGGACCTCCCGTGGCCAGAGCGGAGGTAGAAGAGTTTGCCGCGACCTTCCAGTGCATCCAGGAGATGCTCCAGAGAGGCATCACTAAATTTTGGGGCTGCTTTCACTTTTGCTTTTGGGACCATCTGTTGTCTGGAGCAGCCCTGGTTTGCAGACATGAAGTTGGCTGCGCTCTGGGGCACTTTAAATATGGTGCCCAGAGTGAGGAAGCACTGAGGTCACAGTGTGACAGGCAAATCCGAGCCTGTCCGCCAGCGATCGGGTCTGTTTCCCCCGAATGCATTATTAATGAGGCAGGCGTGCCAGGAAGGGGAGGATACAGCTTGAAAATGTGGCATTGCGGCTGATGGGTAAAACCTTGCCTTTCACACTCACTACCACACTTAGTGCAAAACTGGGCCGATTCCGCCCACAGTCCCAAAACATGAGAATCCTACAAAACCTCTCTTTTGTAACAGGTCATTAATATAATACAAGTTATTCAGAAAATTCCATTCATGTTGTGTAATTTTTGGGTTCGAAGCATGTCTTTAATTCACTCTATTTTGCAGGTTTCTGAACTTGCGGAGCAATAATTTTGTATTGTTGATTTTGTTTTGTTGATCAGAACTTGAATAATTCAATAATTCACAATAATCTCTATCGTGCCTGATAGCAAACTGGGGATGATCAACATTGCAGAGCTGCAAACCAAGGGTCAGAATCCCCAACAGGTGGAGCTCCCTGTACCCAGAGCAGGTCAACAGCCCACTTTACCCTGTTTATTCAAAATAAAGCCAGGACATTCTGGAAATAGCCAGCAGGTCAGACAGCCTCTATGGTGAGAGAAACAGAATTAAAGCTTCAGGTCGGTGACCTTCCATCAGAACTGGAAAAGGTTGGGGTAACAGCTTTTAAACAAGTATCGAGACAGCCAAAAAACAAAAAGGAAGGGTCTATGAAAGAGTGGAAGACAGGAGAGAATCAATGGCAAGAGGGATGAGGCAAAAAGGGTGATGATAATGGGTGAAGTAAAGAAACAAAGGATAAGTTTAGAAGAGGTGCAAATGGGCAACAGCATAATCATGACTGGTGTCCAAAAAAATAGGAGCATTGGTTATGAAGTTGTTGAACTCAATGTTGGGTCTCAATGTAAAGTACATAATCGAAAGATGAGGCGGTATTCATCAAGCTTCTGCTGAATAGTCTATTACTGTGCTCCAGGCTATATTACTGAAGCATATAAACGCTGCCAACTCTGTAAAAGGTGTTTACGCAATGCAAGTGTTAAACCTGTGCAGCACTCAGTTTGTTAAGGGCCACCTAAACGTGCCACATTTACATAACAGTCCAGTAGGGGGAACAGGGCTTTTGTTGTTCCTTGGACAGATTTATTTACCTGAAGTAAGTGTTAACTTTTTTACCATGCACTAAAGGAGGGTTAAAGCGGAGAGGAGCAAAGCAAAAATCCATGGGGCTTCAATTGGGACCAATAGTTTTTTCAGGAACTACACACCCTCCTAACACCCCCATAATAACAGGCTGGAAGCACATACATATTTCCAGGCACTGCCCACCATTTTGGATGAGGACAAGCAAGAGGCCACACCTGGAATTTTGTCCTTTGAATATACATGAATAAGGGGCTGAGCAGTTGCTTTTGGTCTCTGCTGCAACTCTGGTTTTCTCCAGGACTGAGAAAACCAACTGTAAACAGTGCCCAATATAAAGTTAAATGCTCACCACAATCGTCGTTGCTGCTGGTCAAAAGATTTCTGACAACCATGCCCCACCCAAATCTCAGTTCTTCCCTCTCTCCTAGTAACCACAAGACCATGGGCTAAATCTTACCCTGTGTTGGGTGGGCTGGGCGGGAGCAGGTGGGGAGGGGGTGGGAACCGATCGCCTCCCGGGATCGGGGTGTGCGCTGTCATTTTACATCGAGGCCCACTCAGCGTAATACACGGCCGGTAGCGCTGAGCACTCCCTGTGCAGGTGGTGGGGGGGTGGGGGGGGGTGAGGAGGGAGAGTCGGGGCCTGTGCTCTTTCATACATGTACATGAAAGGGCACAGAAATCTCCCTGAGGCACAGAGCTTCCTCAGGGAGATTAAGTTGATAATGAAACTTCTCAATAAATGACCTATAAAATTATTTAAACATGTACCCTCATGTGACAGCGTGCACCTGTCGTCACATGAGTTGAACATGTTTGTGCATTTTGCAAACATTATTTAATTATTTTATTAAACCTTCAGGAAACCTGCCCGTGGATGAGGCTTCCTGGAAAACGCGAAGGCCGCCTGGGTTCTTCGCCAGCCCGACAACCTTAAGGTTGGACGCATAGCAGTGTTAATGACATAAGTGACTTTCTTAATGGCCCTTAACAGGCCTTTGACAGGTCGGCAGGTGCACAGCCGCCTCTGATGCATGCCTGCCGAACACAAGATCGGAATAACACGCAGCGCAGTCAGGACGTACGCCCGACATCATCTTGCGTCATTTTATGCGTCGGCATGTCAGGCCTGCCCGCCACACACCTATGGCAATATTCTGGCCCATGCCTCCCTCAGATCCTCCCCCGACCCCATCCCAGACAATGAAACCCTCTGAACCTCGACCTTACCCTCTCAACCACACTCGCACCCCTCCGAGGCCCCAGTACTGAACTGAGGCTGGTGTTGATCACTGTGTGTATGTGTCTGTGTGTGTATCAGTTTATGTGTGTGTGTGTGTCTGTGTGTGTGTCAGTGTGTGTGTGTGTGCGTGGGCGTGTGTGTGTTGGTTTGTGTGTTGGTTTGTGTGTCAGTATGTGTGTGTGTGTGTGTGGGCCTGTGTGTGTCGGTGTGTGTGCCAGTGTGTGTTTGTGTATGTATGTCAGTTAGTGTGTGTGTGTGTGTCAGTGTGTTGGTGTGTGTGTGTACGCGGGTGTGTGTGTGTCGGTGTATGTGTGTCGGTGTATGTGTGTCGGTGTATGTGTGTCAGTGTCTGTGTTGGTGTGTGTGTCAGTATGTGTGTGTGCGGGCATGTGTGTATCGGTGTGTGTGTCAGTATGCGTGTGTATGTTGATGTGCATGTTGGTGTGTGTGTCAGTATGTGTGTGTGTGCGGGCGTGTGTGTGTCGGTGTGTGTGCCAGTGTGTGTCTGTGTATGTATGTCTGTGTGTGTGTGTCAGTGTGTTGATGTGTTTTGGTGTATTTGTGTCAGTATGTGTGTGTGTGTGCGGGTGTGTGGTGTGTCGGTGTGTGTGTGTGCCAGTGTGTGTTTGTGTATGTGTGTGTGTGTCGGTGTGTGTGCCAGTGTGTGTTTGTGTATGTATGTCAGTGTGTGTGTGTGTGTTAGTGTGTTGGTGTGTGTCGGTTTTCTGTGCCAGTATGTGTGTGTGCGAGCATGTGTGTGTTGGTGTGTGTGTCAGTATGTGTGTGTGCTGGCATGTGTGTGTTGGTGTGTGTGTCAGTATGTGTGTGTGTGCGGGCGGGCGTGTGTGTGTTGGTGTGTGTGTGTCCGTGTGTGTGTGTGCCAGTGTGTGTGTGTGTGTGTCGGTCGGTGTGTGTGCCAGTGTGTGTTTGTGTATGTATGTCTCTGTGTGTGTGTGTGCCAGTGTGTTGGTGTGTGTTGGTGTGTGTGTCAGTATGTACGTGTGCGGGCGTGTGTGTGTCGGTGTGTGCGTCAGTATGCGTGTGTGTGTTGGTGTGTATGTTGATGTGCGTGTTGGTGTGTGTGTCAGTATGTGTGTGTGCGGGCGGGTGTGTGTCGGTGTGTGTGTCAATATGTGTGTGTGTGTTGGTGTGTATGTTGATGTGTGTGTCAGTATGTGTGTGTGTGCGGGCGTGTGTGTGTCGGTGTGTGTGCCAGTGTGCGTTTGTGTATGTGTGTGTGTCAGTGTGTGTGCCAGTGTGTGTGTGTGCCAGGGTGTGTGTGTGTCAGGGTGTGTGAGTGTGTGTGTCAGTGTGTGTGTCGGTGTGTGTGTCGGTGTGTATGCATGTCGGTGTATGTGTGTATCGGTGTGTGTGTCAGTGTGTGTGTCGGGGTGTGTGTGTGTTGAGGTGTGTATGTCGGTGTGTGTTGGTGTGCGTGGTGGGGGGCGTTGGGTGGAGGTGGTGGTGATGGCTTTGGGGGATGCATATACAAACAGAGGCTTCCAAACATAATCCCTGCAATGCTTTAAACTCCTGTGAAGTGGACCACATCGAGCGATGAACTCTCCCACCAAAAATTTCTGGGTTCAATCTATTTATTCCAATTAGATTTGTTTGAGAGAAATCACTTTTGCTGTGATGGGGTTTCTATTTTAAATAAACATATTGGGAGGGCCAGAATATTCTGAACATGCAGGAGTTTTTGAAGGTTTATGACTTTACAGCCTAAATAGGCCAACGAAAAGGCCACTGTCTCTTTAAAAATGCATGAAACAGATCATTCAGTCTGTGTGAAAGGACAGCTCACAGATTTCAGCATTCTCTGACAGGGTCTTCTCTGATTTAAAGAAACATGCAATATAATACTGTCTCACAAAACACCACGTAGAACTACACAGGCTGAGTGATGGTTCCTTTTTGGTCATGGTGTGGAAGAGGGGTTGTGTAAAAAATGTTTTAATTAAATAGTCTTTTATTGTGCCTTATTAATTTCAACATTTCTCCCTTTCTCCCATCCTGTTTTTCGCTCCATAATATTTTTTGACTCATACGTTATAATGCTACATATTGAAGGAAATGTGACATTTATGCAAATCAGTTCTGTAATGAAAGCATTTGGAAAAAAAACTGCTGCTCTTTTCATAATAATTATTCATTTGAAAATGGGCCTTTAGGGCTCAGTAACATCAGGTTTAGATTAGTGTAATTTTTTTTGCTGCAGTGGAATTCTCTTAAGATAATCTGTGATTAGGATAAACTTTATTTAAAGTGCCAGACATTTTTAGGTGTGTGTAGATTATTTATAAACTATGAAGAAGCCTTGCAGTTAAGTCCTCATATACATTAAGGGAAAACGTAACAAGAGTGCATTGTCTTCACAGGCACTATTAAATTGAAATGAAAATAGAAATATAGTATCCATTTCTTTTCTTGTTCCAAATCTAAATAAATAATTAAAACTTTAAATTAATTGTCGTGACCTGGAAGGCACTGCCCAAAAGGGTGGGAAGAAGCAGATTCAGTAGTAACTTTCAGAGGGAAATTGGATAAATACTTGAGGGGGAAACATTTGCAGGACTTTGTGGAGAAAGCAGGGGCACTGATGCAGATTGGATAGCTCTCTGTGCAAGTGCAATGGACTGAATGGCCCCCCGTGCTGTAAGATTCTGTCCTAATTAGCAGTCAAGTGTAGCAGCTCACGATAAAAGTCTGCAAACAGTCAATAAGAGGACATACTTTGCTAAAATCCAAATAGTCAAGTTGACAGTAGGTGGGATTTATCAAGTAATGGGCACAAAAGCACCGACTTCCTGGATTTATTTGGCTATATTTACCAAATCTTTTTCCAAATCATTACTGGTTGGAGTTGAAACCTGTGAAATGAGAACTGATTACGAATAATCAGTGAGCAAGTCCATTACTTTCTTTGAAGAACTTCAAAAAAATATATAATATAGAGTACCTGACTTGAATCAGACTCCAAAATCACCTCTGGTTACCTGCAAGTTAAATTCTTGTTGTGTGACATTCCAGCAAAATCTTTCATGAAATCTTCTGCTTCCCAAAATGATGCAGTGTCGCTGGCCCCTAAATGTGTTTGAGACTCCCATCTCCTTTTTGCATCATTGCATCTGGGGCAGGAAGTTATCCTCAAACTGACACGTAAGAATTTTGTTTCATTAAATATTCTATAAATATTGGACATGACAAATGGTTGATCTATTTTAAGAGGATGGACAGGCAACCAGTTTCCGTTATCCACCGCCCCCCCTCCCCCCCCCCCCCCCCCCCCCCCCCCCCCCCAACCATGCCTCCCTCCTCCCAACCCTATTTCTTTGCTACAGTCAACAAAATGGACTGGGGATTAAAGGGTTACAGAATTAGTCTAAAATGTCTGGTCTTTGCTATGCTGAAACCTGTCTAATGCCTTGCACTAATGGTCTGGAGTTTTGCTATTTATCCTGATGTCCAGAGTCCTTAGGTCAGTCAGTGGCCACAGGGTGGGTAGACACTGGAATAAATTCTCTCATTTCACTAGAAAGAGTAGCCAAACAACTGAGACCTGTATCGATGTATCTCGCACAAATTATTCAGAAGATGGCAGGAGAGGGAGCTCTGGAAAGTAATGCAGAATGATAGATACCAGTGCTAGGTGGAATGTGCTGATCTTTTGTTTAGTCCCCCAGGTTAATCCATGTGACAGCTCAAAGTCTCTGCATGTCTCCTCTTGGCATTCAGCAACGAGGCCTGTGACATTGACTATTTGAGATTAATAATAGATTACTGTCTGATTGACTCTTGCTATGCTGAATGCAGTTGGTGATTTGTGATTGACTTCTTCTAAGTTTTCCCCATACTTCATAAATATCAGTTATTAAAACGTAGCAAAGGGAAAGTCTGAATTGTTAGGGAATTCCACAAGCTCATATTCTGTGAATGAACAGTAACATTTGAATAATTTATTACCGCGCCTGAAATCTGCCAGAATGCTCACAGGGTTAATTACTTGTAGTGTGAGTTTAAAATTTTCCTCTTAACTTTTGGAGCATTGTCACAGCATCAAAGTTAAACATCTTTCCCAACATTCTTATTTGGACTAAATTGCTCAAGTGTAATTTCCATCTTTACACCAGTAGATCCAGAATTTCCAAGCTCCTCTCCCACATGTTCTGCTGGCTTTTGAACTTTTAGATATATTCCTCACTCAAAAAGTTACCCGGCTTTCAGTGATTGTAATATAGCTGGTGCCTCGTGTTTTACTTAAATTGCCTTTCAGCCTCATTACAATCAAAGTTGTTCGAATAATGTATTTTCTTCATCAGTTGTGCCTCTCCAGCTATCTTACTGTTAGCCTCTCTCTGCCCTGTGCAACATGTAACAGCAAATAGAAAAAGTTATTAAAGAACTTCCTTTCCTGGGTGAATTTGAAAAGGTTTTGGGGTTCATACATTTCTGCAACAATCAGGGCCATGTGAGTCAGGGCAGAAAAGCCTTGCACCTATTGTACAATGAAAAGGACATTCAGTACTCTGAGGAATAATGTGCCATTTGCCACCACTTCTGTGGCTCTGCAGGATGACTGATGCAATGAAGAGCAGACGATGAGGGTTCAGCTTTGACTTTGCTGCAATGTATGTTTGGTGCAAGGGCATAAGGAATAATGAGAAGTGACTGTTGCCGATTCCTGTTGGCACAATATTCCCTCACACATTGGCATCAATTTTAGATGATCATAATTGCACATGCTATGCAATCATTCTTTTTTTTACAATCTGTTTCATTGCACAGTGTCCATCAGCAGTGAAATCAACAACATTTACTCTGCCACAGTTTATGAAGTCAACACTCCCAGCTCCATTGGGTTATTTTAGTCGATGACTCTGCAATAACTCTTTACTTAAAATGTTGTTCTGAAAATGACAAATGTTTCTCACATTTTGGGAATGATATCAAGGCATTGGAGAGGGTGCAGAGGAGATTTAATAGATTTGTACCAGGGACGAGGGAGTTCAGTTATGGTGGAGAAACGAGCATTGTTCATCTTATAGCAGAGAAGGTTAAGGGGAGATTTGAGAAAGGTGTTCAAAATCATGTGGAGTTTTGATAAAGGAAGAAAGGAAGGAGAGACTGTTTCCACTCGCAGAAGGTTTGATAACCAGAGGACATAGATTTAATGTATTTGGAAGAAAAACCATTGGGAAGGTGAAGGGAAATTTTTTGACACCACAAGTTGTTGTGATCTGGAATGCGCTGCTTGAAAGGCCGGTAGAAGCAGATTCAATAGTAACTTTCAAAAGGTGGAATTTGATAAATACTTAAAAAGGAAAAATTTGCAGGGCTATGGGAATAGTGTGGAGGATTGCAACTCATTGAATAGTTCTTTCAAAGAGTCAGCACAGGAACAGTGGGCTGAATGGCCTCCTTCTGTGCTGTACAACTCTGTGATTCTCTGAATTTTGACAGTTCTGCTTTGCACTGATTGCTGACCAGTGACAATCTGCATTGACATAAAGAGCACACCATGTATTTTTAGACAGAGAGCAATGAGTCTGCTCTTTTTGGTTAACTCTCCCAGTTTAAGTACACATGTGCAAGTTTTCTGGAGAATATTTTCCCCCCGGGAGCAGCATTTTCCTACCTAACAACAGTGAATGTGCTTTCAGAAGGAGCTCCGTGTGTGAAGCACTTTGATGCAAGCAGGCTCTACAAGAAAATATGTTTCGTTAATTTAATTAATTTTCTCTTTTTAATCAGGAGGGGGGACTGAATATCAGATTGCTTGAGTGTTTGGAAATCTGTAGACAGAACATGGATTTCCACATTCAGGACTGCCCGAGTCACATCAAAGTCCAGTGTGAAGGAGAGATGGAGAATGCTGCTCCTGATTTTGCAGTCGTCACCCCTCTTGACCAGGTTGTTGGTTAAGGGTTAGGGTTTGATATGTTTCTAACCATATTTCATTCCAGTATTCCAATATATAGGGATTGGAGTGATGTTACACCCACTATTTTTTCAGCGTATAGGAGTGGATATGGATAAAAGGTAGAGGGGTTGGGAGACTGATTCACTCCACCACTGCCATCAGGATGTCCCAACATGCACTGCAGCAAATAAAGTCCAATGGATTAATGGAAGAAAGACTAGCATTTATATAGCGTCTTTCGTAACCGCAGGACAGCCCAAAACGCTTTACAGCTACTGAACTATTTTTCAAGTGCAGACAATGTGCAGCCAATTTGTGCACAGCAAGCTCCCACAAACAGCAATGCGATAATGACCAGAGAATCAGTTCTGGTAATGTTGGTTGAGGGTCGGTTGCTGATCGGGACATCAAGGGGTGATCTCCCTAGTCTGGGCCTTGCACTGCGCGTCAGTCATTCCCTGGCCATTCCCGTGTGTCCAGTGGCAGGTTGGCACTGCCGTGCCCCGGGACTGGAAAATAGGGACAGTTTCACACCAGCCGCGACAGTGCAACAAAACTATCCCTGTCACCAGACCCGGTGTAACTGGGCTGGAACTGCCACAGGAACATGGGCGAAACGGTGATGATGACCTCGTTTTCTGAAAGTGAGCGGTGAAATGTTGCGAGTTTCTAAGCGGGCGATGAGAAGAGCCAGCTTTCTGGTGATCAGGCAGTGAAATAGTTAAATAGGGGAGGGCGAGAACGGGGTTTAGCCAACGAGGCAGCATTGTGTCTCACAGATCCTTGTCCTGTGTGCCTTAGTGGGTAAGACGCAGCTGATTTCACTGTGAAATAGTTGGTGAAATAATGTTTCCTTAAGATATACGGACAGCTGCAACACAAGAAAGTGTTTACTCGCTTTGACCTAAATACAGAAAGGAATATTTCTCCTTCTCCCTCCACCTTGGAGGTGACCTGATGATCCTGTGCTGTAGTGGGCAGTGCTTTGTTGGTCAGTAACAGTGACAGTTCGGTCCCGTTCAGCCATTAGCAGCGTCTGTGTCACATAAGAAACCACTGATCTTTAACCCATTTCCCTGCGAACCTCCAACTGAAAGAGACAATACTCCATTCTGCTGACATTGCTTGGCTACCTCCCCAAATTATTAAGTGGGGCATCGCTACCTTTATAGTTTTTTTTATAAAAAGCTTCCATACCAAGCACGCATTCACTTTTTTAAAACTATGAAGTAAAAGTTAGATCTTGTTTTTGAAGTGTTCAGAATGATTTCCGATGGCGAGCACCGGATTTTCTATCATCATTGCAATTTGTTAAAGTTTCTGCTAAAGATTCGGTTTTCTGGTTGATATCTAATCAGGATTGGCGGATCGAAGGGCGATCAGGGGATAACACTACTTTCTTGCTAACTTTTAAATGGATGAATTGTTTAATAATTTGTCTGTTTGGGGGTTGTAATGCTTTCATTCTGTTCCCAAGAATTGGGAAACAAATTGAAATTTTTTTATTCCTTTTTTTTAAAAAAATGCAAGCGTGAGTTTCGAATTACTTCCGGAAAAGAAGCGTTATTATTGTCAGAAATAGAACATAAAGAGGAAATGGCAAAAGGAGAGTTTTGGCTGGACACTTACAGACAGTAATCGGTGCAAAGGCTGATCGTTCAGTCTGAATAAGAAAAATTACAATCGATGTATGGAATTTTTAAAATTAACAATATGTTAAAAAGCAAAATACTTTCAGAAAAAAATATATCGTTTCTCTGCACACGATAATATATTTTTAAAAAATAATTGTTCCTAAAAGCATATCGATTTTGTGAGATTGCGGAGTCTGTCCAAGCATACGAACTAGACTCAAACTTGTTTACCTGACATAGATGTGATCAGTGAATATTTTACACAGCTGGTACCGGACAGTGACAGGAAAGGTGCAGACTCGTCTTGACAGTGAATAGAATGATCCCAGTAACTGCTACCCCTGCCTTACCTCTGAACTCAAGTTGTCCCATTTCAGTGGAAGTTACTCCAGGGTTCTCTGCATCAATTAGTTTTGTGTGATTGTAAAATGTGAAATGGAAATCATCTCAGGCACTGCACTTTGTGAAGGTTTGCTGTGTTCCGTTGAATTTTGTTTTTAAAAAAATCTTTCTTTTAACTACAGGGATAGTTCTGACAAATTAAGCACTTTCGTTTTCTGTAGCTCATAGTCTCATCTGTGCTACCACAAAAATCAGAGGTTGCGGCCCATTTGATTTTTAATGAATAGTATAATTCTCAAGTAAAGTGGCCCTATGTTATTTCTTGCCGAATGTGAGGCATGGAAAACAGGTACCAAAGCATAGCTCAGCAGTGGCTTTGTATATATAGCAAAAAATAAGTGTTGGAGGGTTTACAGATAAGAGTTTGGATGATGTAAAGCTTGGAGATTCTTGCACATTCCTGTATGACAAATGGCAGCTTTCCCTGGAAAGATTCAGACAGCCATCCTCAGTGTCTGGCTTACTCTGATGTTAATGTTCACACTATAACAAAGTTAGCATCAACAAAAAAAAAATCCAGCACAGGAACATTTCTCCAGTACAGAGACCTTGCTGGTATCTTATTGTTGAACACTCTTGGTTGAGAAGCCTAGAACTGGATGTATTAGTTAGTCAGCCTAATAATCCCTGCACAGACTCTATTGATTTTTCTAAGGGCAAGTTTATGAAGTAAATAAACTTGGAGTTGGTATCTTAATAAACTGCTTTGCTCAGCCTGTCACATTTAGTTATGGGGCTGCAGCGTTTAAGAAAAGAAAAGGCTAATTCTAATACAGAATGTTCACAGCAGGGGTCCAAATTAGCCCTTTGTTTGGGAATGCTAGCTCACTTCAGCTTGCTTTGAGAGTATTCCTCCGTTTTATCCTAATGAGTTGCAACACTGATAATGTGGCTGATGATCTTCCATTGATTTCACTATCACTTGCTTGTCTGGTAATTGATCCGTTGCTGAGCTTCCTAGTTAATTATATCGGCTTTGACATGGCCCCAGTCTAGGGGGAATTTCAAGTCTTGCAGAATAACAGTTTTAATAAGGGAGTCCATTACTGCAGGTGCTGCTGCTGCTACTGCAGGCTGTCTAGGCTGGGAGGACTGCGGGACAGAGAGGGAGAGCTAGAGCGTGCTATTGGCAGTGTCCTTTAGCCTCACAAATAACAGCCATTAGCAGGAAGGTCAGAAGCAGAGTATGCAGCTTGACTGGAGAACTGAGTGCCACTTCAGAAATCAAGAGGGTAGCTAATTTTTAAAGGGAGACAGAACGAGGGAGAGGAGGTTTGAGAGTGCAGCTACTGTGTGGCATTATTGATCGCAATGAAAATTCCACCTATGGGATCTTTTCTTGGACCAAAGGTGGACATTGGTGCAATAATCCTGGGCTATGTTATTTTATTTTTGATGTGTGTTTTTGTGTATTTCTTGTCTAAACCAGCATTTTTTGCCTTGATGCTTTTTAATCTAATGGCAGTGAATTGAATGTAGTCAAGAGTGCATGTGGAGGGAAAGTTTGTAGGAAAGCTTTTAGGGAGAAAGAGGGGAATGTGCATTTGTGTCACTATTGTGTACATTTGCTCATTATTTCTCATTGACACACTAATGACACAGAGCTATCACTCGAGTGCTTTCTACTGTGCCATAGGGTGAGGTTCCATTATCGAGCTCCAGCTTTAAAGAAGCAAAGGATTGTCAGAAAATGCCATAGATTTTTTCCCCTCCTGATCTCTAAATTCCTAAATTGTTCAGCTCCGAGTTGCTGAATGTAATTCCCCTGCTCACCCACCACCCCCCCTCCCCTCCCACCCCTCTCTGCCTGTGTGGAGTTGCCACAGGATGTCATTCTGTGCCTGCCAGTAAGGCTAGAGCTTTGAGTTCTTTGCGCTGTTATCCAATGACATCCAGTCACTGGGAGGGTGAGCTGATGGTCAGGTCTCATCCGTGTTGCCTGCACACCTGACTGGCAGCTGTTAAGCTGTACAGGGCGTGCTTTGGGATTCACAGTCTATGCATAAATGATCGGGGTATCTGTTCAGGAGGTGCGAAAGGAACACTGACCCCCCCAAGGAAAGCACGATTGCAGCCAGATTCTTAACTGCACATCTTGCTACTAACAGCCAAGAGGCTCAAACACCCACCAATACCTTGCAGTCAGGAGCAGCAGAAGGGAATGTGAGGGAGAGAGAAAAAAAAGTCAGAGAGAGAGAGAGAGAGTGTGTGTGTGTGTGTGAGTCAGAGCAAGCGACTTCACTTTAAGAGACTTAAGTACCCAACTACTCCATGCAGTTCAGCACAAGAGCAGCATCTACAGAGCCTGGTTTCATGGGGACATGGCAGAACTCCGAGACTAACCTGCTCTTCAGAATGTCCCAACAGGTGAGTTTGATTTAAATTCTATTTTTTTTTGCATGTTTTTGTTTTGTTTTCTTTCCCAGTTTATTTTTTCTCCATTCAGCCTGCTGTAGTGTTATTTTTTGGTATAGATTCATGCCATTTTATTGTCACTGAGCAGCTGTGTTGCTGTGACTGGTTTGTGCACGCCTGCACTCATTACCTCCCTAAGAGTATGTCTCTGCTTAGTTTGAGGAAAAGGAGGAAGAAAATCAAAGTACAGCAGGAACTGGTAGCTGTAAAGTTTCACATAGAGTTCCAGAAAGGCTTGCCGTTGAGTGGAGTTGATTGTACCTCGAGTGCCTCCAATAAACAGCACCGTGTCCCGTCTCCCCCGACTGACAGACCTCAGCTGAAACTGATAGTAGGTTGAGGGGCCTCTCTGAGTTCTTTAATTGGCTTCATGTGGTAGAATGCAGGTTTATATGCTGCGGTGAGGGTCGGAGTGTTGAACTGCAATCCATGCCAGAGTTCAGCAGTGGGATCATTAGTATCTTGTGCAGAGACAGTTTCTGTTCTTCGGTCTCTCGTTTTCTCTCTCTCTCTCTCTCTCTCTCTCCATTCTCCTACCCTTCTCTCTTGTCCGAGTAATATCTTGGCTTTTCCCCCAGTGTTATGTCTGCACTAGGGGCCACTTTACAAGCAGCTGAGACTTGGCATGCTCCTTCTGATGGGAGAGCAGAAATCTTGTTGCAGGGCCAGTAATAACTGATAATTAATCACAGAAGTGGGTGTCTCTGTACCAGGCACTCACTGATACGTGCCCTGCCTGCTCCCTGGTCGTCTTGCAAAATTGTTGGCTCCGCTGAATGAAAGCAATAGTTTCTTCTTGGATGCAGCTCAAACAAGGGCAGGGAAGTTCAAACTCAACCTTTCTACAGGGTTGTTCCTCTCTTCCAGTGTTCTGACATGTGGAATTCTTGCCTAGTTTGGTCATTAGGAATAGAAGAGACAGCCCAGGAGTGAAGACGTTCACTGCAGCCTAGTACTCATCCAGCTCACAACAAATGAAAATACTATTAATGATGGTTAATAAATTTATTGTCCCATTTTTAACTATTTGGTACTCCATCTCTTTTCAAGCAAGACTCTTAAGTATTTGGGATATATTGATTTAAAGCAGGTGAATTTTGTTTCCTGTAGAGGGACCCCAGTTACTGCTTTTAGAAGAGTGCACCCTATGCTGCTCCACTCACTGAGCACAGGCAGACTCTATCTTCTCTTCACCCTGCCTCTCGGTCGATTGTTTTTTTGGTAGAGGATATTTACTCTTTGGGTGGATTGCTTCCCTGCAAGCAGCAAGGGACAGAAACAATGAGTAGCAGGAGAATATAGCTCTTCCGAGCTCTGGCCCCTCTGTCTGTAGATGGCTTGAACAAACTGCTTTTGTGTGCTGCGATGTTAATCCCCATTTTGAGACTTGCAGGCGTGCATCGTTATCCTTCCAGTCAGTACAGGTTCACTTTGGAAGGAAAGCTTTCATGTAGTGAAAGCAAGTGGAACAGATGCGACAGCATTCTGCAAAGTGTTACTGAGTAATGTAGTGAGACGGAGACAGCGCAGGTAGAGGAGAGCAGTTGGGCTCTGGCTTTAATGCTTCTTCTGGGTTGTCTTTACATGAGATCAATAGCATTATCAGTGCCGTGAAGAAATGTGAGAATTCCTGTAAAACAGTAATTTTATATTAAAATAATATGATAAATTGGGAATAGGAAGGACCATGTTTCAATCATTGGCACATCTAAAATTATTTATGTATACACTAAAAGAAGAAAACTTATTTCTTTGTAAAGAATTTGTGAAAAATTCTATGGAACCCAAATAGATTATTTGAATTCCATGCGAGAAGATACTGTTCTGCAATTCCTTGAATGCAGTGGGATTTGGTCAAAAGAGGTACAAGGTTTTCTAAGACAATGAAGTATCCTTTTTGCTTTGTGGACTTGTATCCCTCGCCCAGAGCTCTTGATTTTGAGTGTGGATGGTTGAATTTTGCGTTCGAATGATACTTTGCAGAAGAAGCACTGGTGAAAACCGACTTTCTTGAATCACAGATTCCTCTTTATTACAGGGTGGGTGGTGGGGGAGGGCAGTTATTTTCAGACATAAATTACTCGCTTGACTCAAGACTGAGTTAAGGAGAATAAAGCTTCCAGAGCTCCCTGGTCGTAATCAGTGCAAGGGCTGCGGGATACTGGAATATTCTTTTTGTGTATTGATTTAAATACGTCAAATAGCAAAAAAAAATTGAATGTTAATTGGCTTCATTAATTGTTACAATCAATTCCTGCAAAGTGAATATCTTTATTACTTAATTGTTTTTTACAGAGCAGGAATATGCACATAACTGGAATCCCTATGGAAGAGTGCAAGGGATTTAATGTCACACAATCTCATGCCCAGTTTAAATTTGTAACAGTAGATTGTCTGTGATATAAATTGCTCGATGCTTTATGTTACAGTTTTTTTTTGACAGTAATAATGGAAGACACACACAGATGATAACTGTAGAAAGTGACTTTATGTAATTTGAGTTCTAAACAAGGGAAAATGCGTGACTGATACAAAACACAAATTCACTAAATAGGAATTCACAGCTGGAATCAATAGTGAATGCAGATTTAAAAGAATTGGGGTATGATTTCTCATGTTCTGCTCACTTTACATAAATATTCCTTCCCCAGGCATTCGCTTAAATGACACAGAATAAATTGCAATTTGAGATAGGTTTCTGTGCAGTGCAAGGACATTTTGGAGGTAGATTTTATTTTGTTGGTATGATCAATGAAAGTAATCAGTCCCTGCTTATGAATAACAGAAAATAAGTTTTTTTTGTTGTTTAAAAACATTGAATTGGTTCTTCAGAACAAAACCCATTGAACAACAGGAATACTTTCCAGCCCTGGAACTTGCACGCCTATTGAGCATTGAATCATTGGTGACTTGGAGAATAACACAAGACTACAGAACTTTTCCCAATTTTCACAACTGGGGGTGCTGGGACGGAGGCTGGTGAGGGAAACCACATTGTCAAGCTCCATGCGTTTGATGGAAAAATTGTATTGAAGCATCGAGGGGTTAATTTGTTTGTGACAATTTAAATTTGTCTATCAAATTGGAGTCTTATAACTTTCAATAATTACCTCAGAACTGATTGCTATTTAAAAATGAAAATACTTTTCACTCCAAACTCCAAGCTAACATTGGAGGGAATTCCTAGGAACATCAAAAAGGGAAGATTATTGAAACAAGCAATCATACTTCTTTGTCCAAAAGTTGAAACGTAAAAAGTGCCTGAGTAATGTGTTGCTGTCTATGATCTTGTCGCAAATACGCTTTAGCCCAGGTGAGTTGCATTTTGAAAAGTGACGCAAGGAGGCAAATATTTTGGTTGTGAGCAATTAAATTTTAAATATCATGTCGTAAAAATAAATAAATGCTGCATCAGTACTGAAGATGATCAAATGATTGAGTGCTGCTGTCATCAGTGGAACAGATAAATCATTTACTGTTTGGTTTGTTATGTAATAGAGAAATCAGAATTATTTTGGGAATATGTTATGCAGCCTGCATCAGTGTTTGTGGAATATGAACCGTGCATTTACTAACTTCTGTCTGTCCTCAAGATTCTGAGCACTCAAATCTAGTGGCTGCAGATCTGAAACACCAATGAAGGTTAATATTTGATTGCAGAATGAAAAGCAGATTATTTTACAGGGAAATAAAACACAGTTCAAGAGAAAGAATACAACTTAGTACAATATATAAAAAGAACAACTTTAAATATCACCATGAACTAACAATCAGGTTGCTGTTTTCTGCACTTAATGGAAGCATCATCTTTTTTTAAAGAAATATAATTTAGCATAAATGATAAATTTAATGGAGTTATACTGGGCAAGTATTTTGAAGATGTATTTGTTTTGTGATTTTCTTTTGGGTAGTTTTGTTTTCTTTTGGGTAAGCAGGACGTAAAAAGTGAAAGTGCGAGTGAGATGATTTCAGTAGTAGTGGGTCAGGATGTAGCAATCACCTGTGACAGCAGGTATATGGGCAGCTGGAGATTGTATTCCCCTCACTCGATGTGTTTACATGTAAATGACCTAGGCTGTGGAAGGGATGGCCCACATTCCTCAGCAGATTTACATTTGAACTGCCGCGGCTAGATTTATTTTGCTTTTCCCAAGGAGAAGGTACCAGAAGACTCGGCTTTAATCCTATTTTTATTATTTCTTTACTTGTAAAAGTGTCGGAATGTTTCAAAGGGTCAGACTTGCCTCAGGACCCCGATAACCCTGAAAAGAGTAACTGCTGAGGCAAATCTTTCGGGGGGTGGCGGGCGGGGGGCAGGGAGGGGGAGGACTGGGCGGCTTTTTGATCTGTCACAGGTTGAGACTGACCAGAGGTTCTGAGCCTCTGCCTCTGCTGCCAATAGACCTTTCCTGTGTGACATTCTGCCATTCTTGTTCTGTGTTTTTCACATCAGGAAGGTGATCTGGTTTTAATCTATGTATTGCTGTATTTTTTCCCCGATTTCAAGACTGCTTAACTAGGCTGTAAAGTAATGTGCTTTCGATGGTCTTACACATATATTAAGTACAGATTTTTGAATTCACCAAAATAAGTTCAAATTGATCCATTTCCAAAGACATCTTTTGATGTTCTCGACATCTCTTGACAGATACCAGAAAATGCAAAGGATGTACATAAGGTTTTCCACGTGAGAATTTGTGACAAAAATACTGAGAAGGTGGTAATGGGATCTTGAAACTTCAGCACTGATTTAAGACATAGAGAAAAGAAGGTTTGAAACACCCAAGTCATTTTAAAACAGCTCAGCTTCTTTTTGGTAAAGTTAAGCAGCAGCAAAGGAGGCATTTTAAACAGCAAGGACTAAACTTCCTGCTGTTTTTTAAAATAACAAGGGGAAAGTGTCACCCATACTCTCTGAACCGATCATTAGTACTGTACTATAATTAAAGACAATCTTAGTGGAACATAAACATTAACCAATTAGCAAATTAAACAATAAAAGTCCTCTGCATTTGTACATTTTAAGTGTGTGGGATGGTGGGGGAGGGGTAAGTGAGTCAGAAATTAATAGAAAACAATTCTACTCAATGTTTTTAGTGGTATATTGAAAGCCAAGACACCTAGCCCTCTGTTAGGTTATGGAAACAGACACAAGAGAGTCATACTCAGTCTTGACAATATCTCTGTTGGTTTAATTTTATTTTTGAAGTGGGTGGATTTGCAATTCTCCAGTGCATGATTATTTTAAATCTTGTGCCGGGTTTTGATTTCAACCCCACACTGGATGCATGAGCTATGTGCCTCATTCTGCCAATGAGGCATCCGTTTCCCTAAGATTCTGCAGGCACTTGACAAGAACTGCTCAGGCCTTTGTTAATTGGGAGAAATGACACAAATGATATAAATTAAATTCTGACTCCCACTCACTATTTTTGGGAACACTTAAGAAATAATGCCATCATTATTACGTTTGAGCAGTAATATGAGATTAATGTTGGTCACCATTGTTCAATTAACCTTTTTAAGCTGGTCTGCCTGTACTGTGTGCATGGAGGAGGTGATGCTCTATGGTGTGCTTTTTGATTAACGCTCAGAGAGGAAGATCTTGAGCAGAATGTTGCTGCAGTCTCCCACCCCAGTGTCAGATTTTGGAGCCAAGTGGTAACCTCAGTGACTAATTAGTGGCTGAGTAAGACATCTGGTAACTGGGCAGTTTTGTTGAGTGAGGATGTGTGTGTATGTGTGTCACTGTCGAGGCCAGAGATTACTAGGGCTGTTTGTGATAGTAAGAACTTATTCACTCAGGTCATTGTGACACAGTGGGTTAATTCAAGGAAAGGCAGGCTGTACACTCTGTACATTGATAACAAGCTGGTGTCATGGAACTGAACAAGAAACAAAAAAAATGTTCTTTTTAGATCTCCCAGCTTAATGAGGGAGGAATAAAATCTTGTTGTCATTCCTGGTTAGACTTTGACTGATCGTAATGTCTGATTCAGAGCGAGATGATACAGCCCCCACAAAAACTCGGCTGTCAATGATTGGATTTATTTTTATTTTTGACCCAGGACACAGCTGCTTTTAACTCTTTGTGACCATGAGCTTTCCTTTTGACTTAAAAAGACATACTTTTCACTTAGTTTTTTTAAAAAAAGTAAAAAGTTACCACTCTTTTAGCTATTTTTTTGGAAAGGTTTTTTATTTTGTCTCTCACGTTTGTTTTTCTGGCACCGTGTGATGTTTTTGGTAAAGGTGGGTGCAATTTCCCCCAGGCGAAAGCTGGCTGCTGAACTCCGGTTTGCTGATAGGCAGTTGGCCTCTGCAAGGGTAACTCATCCTCTGTAGGCCTGAGCAAGGCTGGTTATTAATCACAACATAAGGTGGTCAAATCTCACCACCCCTCCCACTCTCTGGCCACAGCTCTCCATTATATGCAGAACAGAAATTCACTCCAAACTTCTTTTGTTGAATATTATTCTGAAATAGAGGAACACAATGAACCTCTGAAACATCCCTTAAGTCATAGCATTCTAGGAATCAGCTAGATAATGCAGTATAGATACATTTGAGCTATTCTTGGAGCTTAAATGCAACATAATCAAAGCCATAAGAAATCAGGGCATCACTAAAGAGTGTCCTTACTTCCTTACATTTATTCAGTTCTTCCTTTTAACACTCAGCTATCAAATTCTAAACAGAGCTGCTTTTGCCAGAGGAAAGTGTATATTCTTAATGCTGACAATGTCCATATGAGCTCCAGAGGTTTAAAAGAAAGACAAGCAAAATATAATGTGTTTGCTGAGACATGAGAGGTGTTTCCAGGCCTGAATTGGAGTTCCATATGTTGTATCTTTTTAATGCAGCACATGTGGCAAGTTAAAACTGGAAATTAAACCTGACTGAATTTGGTAAATTCTGACTTTTTTCTCTCACGGTGTCCTCAATTTCCAGCTGGGGTCTCCCTGAATGGCTTCCTTCACTACATTGGTTGCTCCAAGTGTGAATCTGGGAAGCTCACTCGCATGGCACAAGGAAATTCAAGTGGCGGGCTGATGAGTCTGAGTGAGAATAGATGCCCAGGCAATCGCCAATCCTGGCAACTGGTTAGGCACTCCCTTGGCCAATATCCCCCAGCTTCCATCCTTCATAAGTGTTAGCTCAACCAATGATCTGCTGCTTGTGTCCTAATTCATACCAAGCCCTATCACCCCTGTGCTCGCTGACCCACAATGGCTGCTGGTCAAATAACATCTTGATTTTAAAATTCTCATCTTTGTTTTCAAATCCCTCCATGACTTCACCCCCCAACCCTGTCTCTGTAATCTCCTGCAGCCTCACAACCCTCCAAGGTATCTGCACTCATCTAATTCTGGCCTCTTGGACATTTGTGATTTTAATCACTCCACCACTGGTTGCTGTGTCTCTTCAGCTGCCTGGGCCCTAAGATCTGGAATCCCCTCCCTTAACCTCACCACCTCTCTCTCCTCCTTTAAGATGCTTATTAAAGCCTATCTCTTAACTTTGGGTCACCTGTCTGAATAGCTCCTAATGTGGCTTGGTGTTAAATTTTGTTTGATAATGTTCCAGTGAAACGTCTTGGGACATTTTACTACATTAAAGGTGCCACATAAGTGCAAGTTGTTGCTGCTGTTCAACCATTGATCCCAAGCACTTGAACCTGAATAACTTCTTTAGGCAAACAATGCGCAGAATTTTGCCCTCGTTGGGCGGGCTCGGTGGGGGCGGTTGGGAAGCTGACCATTGCCCGTGATCAGGGCCAAGCTGCTATTTCACGCTGGCGGGTCAATTAAGGCCTGCCCAGCATAAAATGCGCACAGCAACACTCAGCGCTGCCTGTGTGTGTGTGTGTGTGTGGGTGGGGGGGGGGGGTTGCGGGGTTGGGAGGAGAGCAAGTGCGAAGTCTGCGCATGCGGGTGGGTGCACGCTGGAAAAGCTCCCTGAGGCACAGAGCTGCCTCAGGGAGATGAACAGTTTTCAAAATAACAGATAAAGAATTTTAAGGTGTAAAAAAACATGTCCCCTCATGTGACTCTGTCATGAAGCTTATTACTATGTGACTCTGTCACATGAGCAGGGACATGTTAGAAATTAGGATGAATTTCAAAAAAAAACTTTTTTAAAGACAGATCAAAATCTCATCCCGCCTGTGGAGGAGGTTTTGCAAAAATGCAGAGGTTGCTTGGCCTTTTCGCCTGCCCGCCAACCGCAAGGTTGGACAGGCAGTGAAAACTTTACATCAGTTGGATTGTTAATGGCCTTAGTAGGCCTTTTAATTGTTGGCGGGCACACTGCTGACTCCTGCTCATGCCCGCTGAGCGAAATACCACGCAAGTATGCGATGACATTGGGATGCTCGCTCGCGTCAGCGCGTATCATTTTGTGCTGGAGCGGGTCGGGTGCGCGTCCGCCCGCTCAGCGAACGATCCTGGCCAATGTCAAAACAATCACTCGAATTTCATCCCCCTGCACGATTTGTTCATTTTTCCATCTTGTTTCTATGTGATCCCAGGCCTGTGGGAAGTGAACTGCTCTCAACTTTTCAGCTTCTGGCAGTGGCCCTCTGACCTTCTGACACTGGAATATCTCAGAATAACTGGACAGGTTGAGGCTGTTCATTGTCTTGTGCCTGTTCTGCCATTCAATGAGATCATGGCTGATTACTACCTCAATTCCATCTACTCACCTTGGTTCTGTAACCCTGAATACTCATGCCTAACAAAATTGTATTGACTCAAGTTTTGTCATTTTTAGTTGGGCCTCCCCAGCCTCTACATAAGAACAAGGAGCAGGAGTAGGCCACTCGGCCCCTTGAGCCTGCTCTGCCTTTCAATAAGATCATGGCTGATCTGATAGTAACCTCAAATCTGCATCCTGCCTACCCCTGATAACCTATCACCCCCTTGCTTACCAAAAATCTACCCACCTCTGCCTTAAAAATGTTCAAAGTCTCTGCTTCCACAACCTTCTCAGGAAGAGAGTTCCAAAGACTCATGACCCTCTGAGAGAAAACATTTTGCGTCATCTCCATTTTAAACCCCTTATTTTTAAACAGTGACCCCTAGTTCTAGATTCTCCCACAAGAGGAAACATATTCTCCACATCCACCCTGTCAAGACGCCTCAGGATCTTATAGGTTTCAATCAAGTTGCCTCTCACTCTTCTGAACTCCAACGGATACAAGCCCAGTCTGTCCAACCTTTCCTCATATGACAACCTGCCTGTTCCAGGTATCAGCCTGGTAAACCTTCCCTGAACTGCTTCCAATGCATTTACATCCTTCCTTAAATAAGGTGACCAATACTGTGCACAGTACTTCAGATGTGGTCTCACTAGTGCTCTGTACAACTGAAGCATAACCTTCCTACTTTTGTATTCGAATCCCCTCACAATAAATGATAACATTCTAGTAGCTTTCCTAACTATTTGCTGTACCTCCATACTAGCCTTTTGTGATTCATGCACTAAGACACCCAGATCCCTCTGCATCTCAGATCTCTGCAATCTCTCACCATTTAGATAATATTCTTCCTGCCAAAATAAAGCTTTGTGGGGCGGGGTGTTCCAGATTTCCACTCCCCTTTGTGTGAGGATGTGCTCCTGACATCACCTCTTAATGGTCTAGCTTGAATTTTAAGGTTCCACCCCCTTGTTCTGAACTCTTTCCCTGTCCCCACCCCCCAATCAGAGGAAATCATTTCTCTCTATCTACCCTATCAAATACTTTAATCATCTTGAACATCTTAATTACATCAGCCCTTAATCTTTTCTATTCAAGGGAATACAAGCCTAGCCTATGCAACCAGTTCTTGTAATTTAACTCCTTTTTGCCCCCATATCATTCTGCTGAATCTGCTGCACCCCTTCCAAAGCCAGTATATACACTTATTGTAGAGAGAGAGAGAGAGTGGTCATTTTATTGAAGTAATGCATTGCTGCCATGGTGACAGGATTTATCTAGTTACCTGCTTGAGAGCTGCAGAAGAAAACTGCCTGTATCTGATAGATTTGAGAAACAGGTCACATTAAGATTCCCTGATAACTTATGAGAAATTAACAAATAACCCATTTACGACAGAGATGAGAAGAAGTTTTTTCTCTCAAGACTGTTGTGAATCTTTGGAACTCTTCCCCAGAGTGAGGCAGAGTCATTGAATATTTTTTAAGGCAGAGGTAGATAAATTTTTGACTAACAATGGAGTCAAAGGTTATTGTGAGTTGGCGGAGTGTGGCGCTAAGGCCACAAACAGATCAGCCGTGATCTTATTGAATGGCAGAGCAGGCTCAAGGGGCTGAATGGCCTACTCCTGCTTCTCATTTGTATGTTTGTAACCCAGCTGCTGCTTTTGTGTGGGTCACTATTCAATGTTGAACCTTTAAAAAAACTCATGGACAAAAACTGACCCTTTGACATCGAAATCTTGCTCTTATCTCCCTCACTTGCAGGTTTCATCTGTCAGTAGAGAGTAATTAGACCATAACCACCTGAGGTTTACCTCTTAGCAAAAGGATGAACTTTAAAAAAGCAAGCTAATATTTTCAAACAATTTTTTGGCTCTCTGTATTTTGATGTTCAGCTAATTTACCTCAAATAGATGGTGTTCCCTCCCAGCCAGTGACATCAGTAAAGCTGTGGCTGCACAGACGCCTTCTGTAAAGCAACATTTCTCTCGTAATATTGACCTGACGTATTTTAATATAGACGCAGAGTAAAAACTGTCAAAAGCAGCAAATAATTTGGGGAGCATTTCTTTTAAAGAGATGAGTAGCTTTTTCTTGAATTCAGTTTGATTCTTGTCTCCATGTCACATTAAGGGCAGCTTTCCTCATTGTCGAGTAGTGGATTTCTTTTTCTCTCTGAATTTTCATGTTTTTGGAAGAAAACATCCATGGTAGAAAGGGCAGTCTGTGACATATGCAGTACTGGGGCCACTAAGGGAAGACATATTAGGCCATGTTCCCTGCCTGTTGCGAATATAGTGTCGATGCTAATAGCTGCTGGCTCATTAGTGCAGAATGAGTGAGACTTGCACAAGTGTCACTTTACATGAAAATGCTGGAATCCTTCACTCCAGATCTGGTCACCTTGGAGTGATGACATACAGCATTTTGCCTCTTGAAAGTGTAACTATGGATATATGTTGGGGCATGATAAAAATGTGTTTCCATATGGCCCTGGTTTATCAATGCAGAGTGCTGAAAAGCTCTTGTGGCTTTCACTGCCCTGTCTGAATGCATGGACCAGAGAAGGTGTTAATACTATTCCTGATTTAATAGTTCATGAGGCTGGATGTCACCACCAGTCCTGTCAGCTGGTAATCAGGGGACATTACCATCATTCCTGCCCTTGTTAGCGCCTGCACAGACTGACATTGCGAAAATGCTTCCTGCAGTCTGGAGCATACGAATGTCATCTGCTGGGTGTGGTGTTCAAAAACTGCGAGCTCCTTTTCAAATAGCTAAATCAAGAATGGGGATTTTTGTTTCGACCTCTTGTGGGCTTATTTTTCTCTTTCACCCTCTGTTTTCTTTCTCTCTCTCTCAACTTGCTGTTTGGCACAATCCACGACACATGAAAAGGCATCTGTGATTGTTTGTGTCAAAACTGCGCTGACACCTCACCTTCCACAAGTTTAATGCTATCACAGCTGTGACTTACTGCTTTTAGAAACATCCCAGGCGGGAATTAGAGAGCTGTCTTTCCAATGACGAATGCAGTTTCAGTTACTGTGAATTTCGGGGAAGTAGAATTTTTAACCACACCCCCCCTCCACTTCCCTGGTCCCTCTCCAACCCCAGGCCAATTAATGCCCTGGCAAAGAGTGCAGTCTGGATTGGTGCTGTGGTACATGTTTCTGTTCCTGCACCCTCTTTCCTGTATGGGTTATTCCTGATTGTTAGAGAGTTAAGTGTGCTCGAGCTTTACATGATGCAGAATTGACTTATAGTTGGACAGGGTCCCATTCCCATTAGGTTGATCCCAGATACAGACTAGCAATGAAGCTAAAAGCTCAGCTCAGTTGGTTCAACTGCTGTAATGATGTTCCAACTGGCTTTAGCAAATGGTGCTACCATAGCACCTTACATCACAGAAGACCATTCAGCCCATTGTGCCTGTATGAAGCAGCTCTCCTATTGGTCCTGTTCTTTACCCAAAAATTCTTTTTCCTTTTCAAGAATTTGTGCAATTCCCTTTTGAAAGTTACTAGAGAATCTGCTTCCACTGCCCTTTCAGGCTGTGCATTCCAGATTGTAACAATTCTCTCTGTTTTTGAAAAAAAATAATTCTCATCATTCCATTGGGTTCATTTACCAATTGCCTTAATCTGTGTCCCTCTGGTTACTCACCCTCCTGCCACTGGAAACAGCTTCTTCTTATTTACTCTAGAAAAACCCTTTTGATTTTCAACCCCTCTCTGATGCCTCTTAACCTTCTCCGCTCTAAGGAGAACAATCCCAGCTTCTCCAGTCTCTCCATGTTAACTGAAGTCCCTCATCCCTGCTCCCATTCTGGTAAATCTCCTCTGCACCCTCTCCATGTCCTTGACATCCTTCCTAAAGTGAGATGCCAAGAATTGAACACAATCCTCCAGCTGAGGCCTAACCAGTGTTTTATAGAAGCACAGCATAACTTGCTCGCTTTTGTATTCTGTTCCTCCATTATTCACGCCAAGGATCCTATCTGCTTTTTTTAAAAAGCCCTTCTCAACTTGTCCTGTCACCTTCAAAGATTCATGTGCATACACCCCCCAGGTCTCTCTGTTCCTGCATCCACTTTAATATTGCACCAATTAGTTATCTACAAACAGTATCTATGTACCACCACTCTCACAGCTGTTCCAAATTCAGACTTTGTGGAGTTTTCTGGGCTGCAGTTGTGAATTAAGTGCTGAACTTTGGGAAACAGGCAGGAAAATGGATTTAAGGCAACAAACAGATCAGCCATGATCTTATTGAATGGCAGAACAGGCTCGAGGGGCCAATTGGCTGACTCCTCCTAATTTTTATGATCTTAAGTGGAATTTTCCCTTAAACATTGCCAAGCTGATGATCTCTAGTCTGTGCATAGCTGGCTGACCATGACCAGTGTGGTGGTAGGGATGGGGAGTAAGAGGAAAAACCCTTGTCTGAAGATCCCTCTTTTGCACCCATTGCCTTTGACATAGCTGAAATTTCCCAATTGGTTGTTAGAAATCATGAGTGAGCTCTTGCAGAGGTAAAAGCTGGCTGTAGATATTCAAAAGTACACGCTGCAAACTGTTGAAAATAAATATTAAATTTAATGAAGGAACAACTAATTTATTTTCCTATCCTGATTCAGTGTCACCAATATGAAGTGGGAGGCGCAGAGTTGGGAGTGAGGGTTAATTTGCAATTGTGCCACAACCGAATATCCCTTAGTCACAGTTTTATAAATGGGTCATATTGACTCATTGTATGTAATCGACAACAATAACTTATATTTAGTGCCTTTAAAGTAATACAGTGCGCTTTCAATGTAGATTTTGGCAGATTAGTTTTAATGGGCTGACGGGGCCTGTTCACCCAAACCTGGTTACTCTGAATGCTCACTCTTTCTGAAACTTTTCGGCTCTAAAATGACCAGCTGAAGAGATGATCAAAGAGTCTACGGAGCCCTATACTCTTTCCCTCCTCTTGTGTCAATGCTGCTTTATCAGGGTATCATTGAGAGAGCATGAACCAGTGACCAGCTCATTACTAATGAAATCAGCCACATTCTGAGGGGGGATGGTATCTGTCTCTATGTAGGACATGGGGAGTAGATTCTGTGAGGCGTTTTGCCATTTAGTAATTCATTACCTGCTTGGTATTTCAAAGATCCTATGATTGTCAGAGTATTTCATTCAGATTTCTGCAAAATTGAATTTTGGTATGAAATTCTTGCCTGTGATTTGCTGTGAGCTTTTCTCTTAACTGTGTTTTTTAAAAATCGGAATACCATTTGGCCCATCATATCTCTCCCAGCTCTTTGACAGAGCTATCCGATCAGTCCCCCTGCCCAGCTCTTTCCCCACTGCCGTAAGTATTTTTCCCTTTCAAGTAATTTAAACAAAACAATTGCAACATGTAGAACTAAACTTGTCGTGTTCTATTTGAAGGGTTTAAAACCAGATTTGCTTTGCTTTTAAAAGCATTGTGTTCAAATGGCGAAATGCAGACTCATTAAGGTTGTTTTGTCATTTTGTAATTATTTGTTGTTGTGAGGATTTCCTGAAGTCAAACTTTTCTCTGAATGCTGTCTGTTGGGACAACAGAAAGCACCTAATGTACTCAGCAGTAATACTGCTCTCCAGTCACTGCAATAAATTCACATTGTGTCTGAATCTCATTGATAAACATACCAGCAATGACTCAAGTTTTTCTACCTCATCGTTCCTCCCTTTCCAATTATTCCACCTAACTCTGTTCATTCAGTAACTAATTGTTAACAGAATGTTGCCTGCCTGGCTAAAACTTAAACCTCAATGACTAAACTAAACTCTGAATGAAATCTCAGCATTGGTGGTAATGGCTGATATCAGCAGTGTCACAGCCTTATCTGAGATTCTGTTTTGATATTGCCTTGTTGAGGGATGCAACCAAAGACAGCCCAGTTTATATAAACATCTTTTTCAAAAAAAAAACATCAAAATTGTTCTGCAGCAGGAGGAGAAAATCTATTCAGTTTCTATTTGCAAGTGCTGTTGATTTGCTGCTTTTTCTTTCTGTCTCTGCCAAATGCCTGTCACTGCGGAGGAAGTTGGGGGGTGGGGGAGCTGTTAAAATCGTGTCACGTAGCACTAATTCATCTGCACTCATTAGAGTGAGCTAGGGACACGCTGATGGCCAGGAGCTCCACTCTACACATGACATACGAACAGTTTGGGGAATAGAAAATTGCTTTCTCAGGAAGACCAGCCAATTAAGGACTTGACCATATTGAATGTCAAGTGTTAATTTAGGTTTTTCTTCATTTTCCCAGTAGTAATGTGGGTCCTGTGATGAGCAAATACATGTCAAGTAAAGTTGATTGCATGAAGGACCCAGGGTATTATATGTCACTGACAAGTCACAAATGTACTTCAGCGCTTTAACCCCTTAGGTGACCAGGGAGAGGATTAACTGTACAGACGCAGGAATTGATAAGAATAGATAGTTTCCATTACGGAAAATTGTTAGCTGGGACAGACAGGAATAGTGCAAGGTGGGCGGGGCTGCGAATTGGGCTTGATGAGCTTTTTTTTCTGTTATAAAATGAGAAGGTTTTTCTGGTCATTATTGAAGGCGAGAGTCTGTATTGCTGATTGAAGCTGTGATTCTCATTAGAGCTAAAGTGATAGACTTTTCATTACTGTATCTTAATGAGCTGTTGGTTAATTTTTATGTAACGTTTAGTATTTTTATTGTTTATGATAATATGCCCATTATCATCTTTTGCTTGTAGGGATATTAACAGTGTTCCATTTTCATTATCCATGCAATTCCCTTCTTTAGTGTTTTTCTTGCATTGGAACTCTTAACCCCACAGGGAGACACATTTCTCATCCAATATGGATAGTCTGCCGACTTGTAGGTTTTATAAAGGGATAAATAACTAAATTAGTGCGAGAGCAATTGAAATCAGTTCAGATTCCCCATCATTTAACACTCAATACCAAATAGGCACATCACAGAAATTGGCCACCATGTTTACAATGTACAAAAGCAAACAAATTGCAGTAAACACCTTCCAAAGGTGATGGGCGAAAAAGCAACATTTTACCAAATAATTTGTCATCTGGAGGTAGGAAACAAAGATTTAAACATCTGGGAAAAAATTTTAAAATTAAACTTTGGATTAAAAGAAACAGTTCAGTCTGTTTATCAGATAATCTGTGTTGTAATTGGTATGCTTAACAATATTACAACTGGTTCATAAAATACCAACAAAATAAACACCATATAAAAACAGTCTAGTACACCACAGAAATTGTGTCCAAGAACTTAGATTTTGATGCACTGCAATCAGTAATAGTTCAAATAAATGTTCAAATGTTTGTATCTGGAACAATGGATGATCATGTTTTGTAGTATTTATAATGGTTTTAATTGTCCAACCAACAGTATTTTATCCTCTGTTGATTAGATTTAATAGGTTGGCCTATTGTTCATTGATGTACCTGAGCCACAATGTCCACAGGCCCACTAAACACAGGCAGTGTTTAGAGAACAGTGGGAGAAACGTTTGCATGAATTGGTTGATGCATGGGTAACTTGAACAGAATTTGAAGCATTATTTCTGGTAGGGTATTCACAGCTGCAATCGCTGAGAAACTGCACCCTTACTGCTTTCTATGGTGTCCAGGCAACCAGCGTTCGTAGTTCGTTCTAAAGCAAAAGATATTTGGTATGAACTTGAAAGTTCCCTTTTCCTCAAAAACCTTCCTTCCAGCCCTTGTTATTGGGAAGTTTTTGTGGTTTGTGGAGAAGCCGAGGTAGGAAGGGGGATGTATTGTAGTTCAGTGCCCTGTCAATACTATGGTTCTGTTGTAATAATGGCCATAGAAATAATAGAAACAAAGCTGGAAATCTGCTGATGTCTTCATGTGAAAAAATGTAATTCAAAAAATATGCTGGTATCAATTTTT
This sequence comes from Carcharodon carcharias, assembly GCF_017639515.1. Taxonomy (NCBI): domain Eukaryota; kingdom Metazoa; phylum Chordata; class Chondrichthyes; order Lamniformes; family Lamnidae; genus Carcharodon; species Carcharodon carcharias. The sequence continues at coordinate 120,943,931 of NC_054470.1, read as the reverse complement.
AACCGAGATTGTAACCTGGAGCAAGATACAGAATATTCATTCCAGATGAAGTCGTGGAGGAAGGTGAGATCTCAAAATCCAAGCAGTCTGGAACATGAGAACACAAGAACTGGACTGGGCATTCTGCTCTTTGAGCCAGATTTTTTTTTATTCTCTTGTAGGATGTGATGCAGGAAGTGGTGTTCCCCACGTATCTGCTGTCCTTGTCCTTCTAGGTGGTAGGTTTGGTGGTTTGGAAGGTTCTGTCGAAGGGGCCTCGATGAGTCGCTGCAGTGCATCTTGTAGATGGTACACACTGCAGCTACTGTGTGTCGATAGCGGAGGGAGTGAATGCTCCGCCAATCAATAACATTGTAGCTGATTTTTTTTAAAACCTCAACTCTGCCTTCCCCCAATATCTCCTTATCTCTTGATTCACTTGATAACCAAAAATTTGTCAATCTCTGAATTGGATATGCACACTCCATGAGTGAATATCCACTGATCTCTGGGGTCGAGAATAAGAAGGTTGTGAACTTTTGACAATGAAGAAATTTCTCCTGATCTCAGCCCTAAATGGCCACCCACTTATTCTGAGACTGTGACCCTGTGTTCTCATTCCCCAACCAAGGAAAACATCCTCCCAACATCGACCTCAGCAAGCGCCTTAAGAATTTTATATGTTTAGATGAGATCACTTCTCATTCTTCTCAACTCCAGGGAATATAGACCCAGTCTGCACAACTCTCCTCACAGGACAAACCCCTCATCCCAGGCCACTCAAAACTCAAGCCTAGCAGGACCCAATCTACTAAACAACCACATTCCCCATATGGATTCCAACTAGTCCAGCTAACATTCTGAAAATCAATTGAATTTCTGAAGCCCATAGTTAGGGCAGGATTTTGCTCTTGGCGTGTGGGCTCAGCAGAGGGTGGGCGTTGGCAGTCAGGAAACCGACTGCCACCCGCGATCGGACCGGACTGTGATTTCATGCTGGCGGACCAGTTAAGGCCCGCCCAGCATGAAACACGAGCAGCAGTGGTGGGGAGCAGGGCGAGCGGGCCGAACGTGAACTTTGTGCATGCACATGAGTGAGCGCTTCATAATGTCCCCCAGAGCCGCCTCAGGGAGATGAAGCGTTTCTCTGTCACACGAGGTGGGACATGTTATTAATTAAATTTTAAAACATTTATTTTATCTTTATTTGCTTTAGGAAACCTCAACCTGCCTATGGATGAGATTTCCAAAAAAATAGCAAACGGTTGGCGGGCAGCAAAAAATTTAAGTTAATTAATTATTTAATGGCCTTAACCGGCCTTTTAATTGTCGGCGACTGTGCTGCCGACTGTGACGTATGCCCGCTGACTGAACTATCGCGCGTTGATGTTGGCACGCTCAGCTGACGTCAACACGCGTCATTTCATTCTTGAGCAGGTCGGGCATGTGCCTACTCGCCAAGTGAAAATCTCTGCCCTTAAGGTTGTTGTCAGCATGGTGGTGACTGGACACATGGGGCGGCAGCACGGTGGTGACTGGACACATGGAGCGGAATTGTCCCAGATTTGCATTAAATGCGGTTGCAAGTGGGTAAGACGATGTTTTATCCACTGGCTGCGATGGCGGGTTTTCACACCGCATTGTCCCAAACCTGCCACATTACTTATGCATTCCCAGGAAACACACCGTTTTCATGGCGGACAGGGTCTGATTCACCTGCCACGCCGTCACCTCACTGCTTCATCGTGCCAGGCAGCACATTTAAAGTACAACCGCGCTCAGTGCTTCCAGCCTAGGACTGCAGCAATGAAGACATGGCCTCGAAAGGCAAGAATACTGCAATTGTTGAGTGCCTTTTGGACGTTCGCTGTGACGTCCTCTACCCCCGCTGTGGCTGCAGGATGGGCAGTTACATTACCTCTCCGGCTTGCTAGGCGATGGCAGTGGTCCTCAGTTCCAATGCTGCACAGAAAAGGTTGTCCATCCAATGCAGATAGAGGGTGAATGGTCTCATCCATGCTGCCAAGGTAACGCAACTAACTCATCATTCTAAACTCACACACTCAGCCCATCACACATTCCCTGGCATCTCACTCACTGGCAGCTCAAGAGCCATCACCATTCACTCCCTCACACACACCCTCACATCTCCATCCGGCCTCATCTCCTCTGGAGGCTGCGTCCTCAGCCCTCACGCTGTTGAGGCCACTTGCACAGATCAACATGTGCCCCCCCACACACCCTGGGATAGCCCCCTTCCCCAGTACAGCCCTCACCCTGCAGCCTCTTCCCTTGCCTGAGGCCACTTCTCCCCCTTCCCCAAGCAAGCCTCAGCCCTGCAGCTGTTGAAAAGCCACCCCCACCTTATGGCTGGTCTGGTAGGTAGACACCTGCCCATGAGCCCCCCTAAAAGTGATGTGGTGCTGCCTGCGAAGCCTGGCGCTGATGACCATGAGTGCTGCCTGAAGCAAGGTAGGCAAACAAACCTTGAAGTCCGAGCAAAGTGCTGCCCACCAAGTGCAAGTCTTATAGATACTGTTGTGAAACATGACAGGTGTTTTCCTGCCGACATGGGTGGACGATCTAGCTGCTGGGTGGTTGGGGGTTGGAGCGGATGATCACAAATTGGTTTTATGACATTGTGAAACCGATTTTTGGCCTTCTCACCGTATTGTCCACTCACACCACCGAACAAGTCCAATGCCAGTGGTCACGGAGAATCCCGGCCATGGTGAATGATGTTGCTCAGGCAGCCACTGCCATCTGGCAAACAGGAATTCAAATCTTCATTAGCCAACTGCATGCAAAACCCCTTGGAAGGAAGGTAGGTGCGATGTTCTTTGGGGTTGGTTTGGCATTGAATTGATATGACAGGTGATAAGAAATTGCAACTGAGCCAGATGCTATGGGGCACTGCTTATTGAGCAGCCAGCCTGGCTGATTGACAGAATCTGGGGGTTGTGATTCCCACTTTGCAACATTCCAGCAGGAAGCGATGATGCTGGGAAACTGCATAATTCCAGCCAATTAAATTCCACCAGGTATTTTTTGCACAATTTACGGTTCCTAAACATCAGCTTTTTCCCGCCCATCCCCAAGTACCTCTAATGTATTGATAAGGAATGTTCATCTATAAAGCGAGAGTGCACACTCTGTGTCAGGCAAACAGAAACCCTACCATAGCGGGTTCCTGAGTAGCTTGATTATTAATTACGATGGGAAATTAATAGTCCACTCTGCATTGGATCCATTTTGCTTCACATTCACTACACTCTACATTCATTCTACTGTGCATTCAGTTCATTCTGCACTTGTTCTATCCTAGATCCAATCTCCATTCAGTCTGCTAGCTATCCAGCAAACCGAACATAGAGCAAATTCATCTTCAATCAGTTCTCTCTAGCCTATAGGCAACATAAAATCATAGAGTCTTCCAGCACAGAAGAAGACCATTGAGTTCATTGTGCCTGAGTCAGTTCTTTGAAACGAGTGTTGTGAGTGGTGGTGTGTGGATTCTGCCTGGTACGACAGTGTGTGAAGCTGAGCTGTTGGTGATTGTAAGATCACTTTGGGAGCAGCTCAGTTACATCCAACTGCCAAAGAGTAAAAGGCAGAAGCCAATCCAGTGTTGCAGATTGTGCTTTCATCATCTGTTTGTCTTGCTTCTTGTGATTAGGAGATACCTCTCTCCCCATTTAATTACTTCCAGGATCTTTTTAAAATGTATTCATTATCAGGATGTGGGCATCGCTGATAACACCAGCCTTTATTACTCATCCCTAATTGCCCTTGAGAAGGTGGTAGTGAACTGCTGCAGTCCATGTGGTGTAGGTACACTCTCAGTGCTGTTAGGAAGTTCCAGGATTTTGACTGGCCCTGATGAAGGAATGGAGATAGATTCTCATTTCAGGATGGCATGTAACTTGAAGGGAAATTGCAGGGAGTGGTGTTCCCATGCATGTATTGCCCTTGTCCTTCGAGGTGGTAGAGGTTGCAGATTTTTGAATAAGCACCTTCTTATGGCTGTTCCCCTCCCCAATGCTGTAGCCCTACACGTTTGATACTGAGAGTTGGTAGGTCTGGTGGCAGAGGGAAGCCTACGTGACAATTCATGTGATTTATCTGCTGTGCACTGAATGTGATAGAATTTCTGCACCACACATTCCAGGTCACTTCTTATCAGTTAATAACGTTCTGCACATTGTCTGACATGGCGCTTGCGAAAATCTGTTTACACCAGTACAACCTAACCGGAGCACTAATCTGCCCGTACCAGTACAACCTAACTAGAGGGTTAATCTGGCTGTGCCAGTACAACCTAACTAGAGGGTTAATCTGGCTGTGCCAGTACAACCTAACTAGAGGGTTAATCTGGCTGTGCCAGTACAACCTAACTAGAAGGTTAATCTGGCTGTGCCAGTACAACCTAACCGGAGCGTTCGTTTTCCAATCACAGTGCTCGGGATGGAGGCGTGTGCAGAAGAAAGTGTCGAAGAGAGAGCTTTGCAACCAGTGTAACATTAAGCCCTGTATTGTGCTTTCATTTGACACATTAAATTTGATGCTCTCGGCATTTTCAATAATGACTTTTGCTAAAAATGATGGAAATCCATAAATTGTTCCAATTTTGCTCTTCTAGTTTTGAGATTTGGTCCTTTTAAGGGTTAACCAAGACTATTAACATTTTTGGAAATGCCATTGTGCTTGATGTACAGCCAGGTCATTGCATTTTTTTCCTACATGTGCTCAGCTGACCCACTCAACCAAGCTTTCCTAAAGTTATTCATTCCTCTGTTGGCTTGTGATGTCTTGGAACTCGATCAGTGTTTAATCACAGTCTGTATGTTAGCAGTTAGTCCTGTGTTGGGTTTTTTAAAAAATGTGTGCATGAAAGAGAAAGTGTGTAAATGTGAGTGTGTTTGAGGGAGGGTTTGTTTGAGTGTGTAACTGTGAGTGTGTGTGAATGAATGCCTGAATGTGTAAGCGGGGACTTTGCTAACTTTGCTAAAGTAATGCCTGTTGTGAACAGTCTTAGCAGCAGCACTACTAGCTTCTCCCTGTCATTTGTGAATGATGAGACCTGGTGCAATCACTGCAGAGCAAGCAGAACTCCCCTGAGCACTGCAACCAGTGTAGCAGAGCTGAAGGGGCAAAAATGGACTGCATTTTTTTTAAAGTACCATTCCCTGGTTCTTGACTGGAGGATGCCTTTCCCTTCTCCCTGTTTTTGATAAATTTACAAAGTCAAATCGCTGACACAGATGGATAATCCAAGTGTACAGGGTGAAGAGTTATAAATTAACACATTATTCCCTCTTAATGTGAAATACTTGAGAATGCATTTCCTTGGTCCCCTGGCGTCTGTACATTGAGGGCTCACATTGTACTCTTCAAGTGGCATTGATTTGCTAAAGCGCTGAATTAGCATGTCAGCCCAGCTGCCTCTCCACTCTTGTGTTCCTGGGCTTGCTTGCTTCCCGCTGCCTGGGCCACACACACTGGGCTGCTGCTGGCTGCTTACCCCAGCTTTTCCCTTTTGTTGTTTTCTGCAGTATCGCTAGAAATATGGCCATTAAAATAGTAAGTGTAAGCAGCACATATATTAAAATGTGCACTCCTCTCCCTTTCTCTTGGGAGAGGTTTCTGAGAGACAGCAGCACAACACTACTAACTAACTACAGTGAAAGGAGCAGGGGCTTCGATGAGGAGATAGGGGTGCACCAAAACTGAACTCATCGGCAGAGAGAGGGACCAACTGAAAGATCAACTTGCACTTTCACTTGGACCGACAAAGGCCACAAAAGAAACGTCTTCGGGGAGGTGGCTGAAGGTTACTGGTTTTAGGGTGAGGTTGTTGGAGACTGACAGAATCTTTTCTTTGTGTCAGACTGTCATTGTGATGTAGCGCTGAGTGAAGTTGCAGGATTTTTACTGCAATAAATTTTCAAGCTGCCTCAACAAAACGTCACTGAAATTGCCAATGTTCCTTCCTGACAGCGAAATTGTTTCATCCCATGATGGAACGAGCTCAAGGGGCTGAATGGCCTATGTTCCATTCACATGGGATACCTTTTCCGTGAATTATTTCATTAGTGTGATTGCCATTTGAAACCACCCCCACAACTGTTATTTGCTAACGAACTGAATTTGAAATTAAAAATTTGACCTGATATCAAAAGCATGATTAGTAAGAGGAGTAGGTGAACACCGCAAAATATTATATTAGAGGAATCACAAATTGTTCCAACAGCATGTCATGGCGTTAAGCATTCCGTATAAGTATTCCAGAGTCAATACATTTGTTAGCGTCTTTTAATCCCGAAGGTTTTTAAACTTTTTATTTGGGAGTTATTTAGTATTTTCTGTCTGAGCTACATACCATTCCACAGGAGAACAAGAGGTGAGTGACCTGCCCAAGATCTTGGTGAATGCCGTCCTGTACCTTCTCACTCGGAGGGGTGAACAAGATCCAGGGCTGATTTCCCCCACGTCCCAACTGTTTATTTTAGAAAGCGGTAGGACAGCTAACTGTCCTCGCTCTGTTGAAGAATAGGTTCTCATAGAGGGAGTAGGGGGGAATGGCTTTTTTCTTAAAATGTGAGAAATACAAACCATGTTAAGTTTTTAAAAGCTATTACAGGATTAAAGGTACACTCAAGTACAGTTTTATGAAATCATTGTACATTTACATAGATTTTATTATAATGTATGGTTCCACACATGACACATGAAATGTGACTGCACAGAATCAATGAGAACAAGGATACCATTACATCTGGCTGCAGGCACTGGGATGATGCAGGTTCTGGGGGTGGGTGAAGGCAGCTTGTTCAGCCCTGGATTCTGGTGGTTTGATAGTGGGTTGGGATAGTGGGGGTGGAGGAATGGGTTCTGCACACTGGTTGTTACATTGGTTGAGGCACTGCTGTTCTTTGCTATTGGGTGAGTTGCTGCATGAGGTTTAAGTTCAGCAGGTGTCCAAGATCAGGAAATCCTGGAGGTTGAAATTTCCAAGAGTGAGATTGATAGATTTGTGTTGGATAAGGCTACACATGATGTGGAGCCAAGTGGATAAATGGTGTTGAGTTACAGAGCAACCATAATCTAATTGACTGAGGCCTTGGTCCCCTAGTCCTAGTCTCTCCCACAAGAGTAAACACCCTTTCAGCATCCACCCTGTCAAGTCCCCTCAGGATCTTATATGCTTCAATAAGATCACCTCTCATTCTCCTAAACTCCAATGGATACAGGCCCAACTTGTCCAACCCTTCCTCATTGGATAACCCTGCCCCCATCCCAGGAATCAGTTGAGTAACCTTCTTTCAACTGCTTCTAACGTATTTATATCCTTTCTTAAATCAGGAGGCCAAAACTGTACACTGTATTCTAGATGTGGTCTCATTGTTCTCATTGATTCTGTGCAGTCACACTTCATGTGTTGTGTGTGGGACCATCCATTATTATAAAATCTGTGTAATTGTCCAATGATTTCATTAAACTGTAACTGAGTGTACCTTTAATCCTGTAATAGCTTTGTGAGTTATATGGGCAACTTCCGCTTGTGTGTATAATTGCTTCATAAAATGTGACTCCAATAAAATCTACAAAAATAATCTTTTAAAAACATAACATAAAATAAGTTTAAAAATAAGGGGTCTCCCATTTAAGATGGTGATGAGAAGATTTTTTTTTCTCTGAGGGTCATGAATCTTTGGAAATCTTTTCCCCAGAGAGTGGTGGAGGCAGGGTCATTGAATATTTTTAAGGCTGAAGTAGATAGATTCTTGACTAACAAGAGAGTCAAAGTTTATTGGGGATAGATGGGAATGTGGAACCGAGGCCCCAATCCGATCAGCCGTGATTTTATTGAATGGTGGAGCAGGCTCAAGGGGCTGAATGGCCTACTCCTGCTCCTAGTTTGAATGTTCATATGTAACTTTCCTAACATATAAGACATATTATAACAAAGACTTTTTGATGGCACCTTTCACAACCTCAGCCCATCGCCGAGGACTTTACAGCCAATTAAATACTTGTGAAGTGCAGTCACCCTTGTAATATAGGAGACGCAAGAGCCAATTGATGCAGAGTAGGCTGCTATTAACATCACTCAGATGACCAGATACTCTGTTTTAGTGATTTTTTTTTGGAGGGATAAATATTGGTCACAACATCGGGAAGAACTGCCTACCTCTTCTCATAGTGTCACAGTATCTTTTATGTCCACTGTAGAGAGCAGATAGGGCCTCAATTTTAACCTAAAAATTAATACCTCCCACAGCGCAGCCCTCCCTCAGCGCCGGTGCTCCGACAGCGTGGCGCTCCCTCAGTGCCAGTGCTCTGATGGCGTGGCAAGCCCTCAGCGCCGGTGCTCCGACAGTGCGCCGCTCCCTCAGCGCCGGTGCTCCGACAGCATGGCTTTCCCTCAGCGCCGATATTCCGACAGGGCAGCGCTCCCTCAGCACTAGTGCTCATACAGCACGGCGCTCCCTCAGCGCCGGTGTTCTGACAGCGTGGCGCTCCGACAGCTCGGCGCTCCCTCAGCGCCGGTGTTCTGACAGCGCGGCGCTCCCTCAGTGCTGGTGCTCCTACAGCGCGGCACTCCCTCAGCGCCGGTGTTCTGACAGCGTGGCGCTCCGACAGCGCGGCGCTCCCTCAGCGCCGGTGTTCCGACAGCGCAATGCTCCCTCAGCGCCGGTGTTCTGACAGCGCGGCGCTCCCTCAGTGCTGGTGCTCCTACAGTGCGGCGCTCCAAAGCACTGCAATAAATCTGTCCTTTGTTGACCAACATGTCAATGCTCGATAATCAGCAGTGTCTACTCAAAGAGTGATTTTACATCATTAATTCCAAACAACTATTTTAAGCGTGTTGCAGAACACAGGCTGTATCCTACACTCTGATCCAAGAGGACATAATCAATTCAATTGTATTAGTTTGATTGTGTTGAGTGGATGTTAACTACCCAATTAAAATAAGATGTTGATTTGCAAAAATAAAAATTTGAAAATGCCAGATTGTGAAATAAATTTGCAATAAGAGAGAACACTGGTTAACTTTGTTATTTAGAATTACTGACCCACAAAAGATATTTTTAAAATAACCATTGGTTAATTTGTGTAGTCTTTTTATTTCGTATGGATGAACCTGCTGATGTTTTTTGTCATTTTTCAGATTTTTTATTTCAGGTTTTCAATGATTATGATTTTATTTTTAACTTTTTCATCTTTTCTGGATATGAATAGACTCCACAGATTATAACATTTTGTTTTCAATCAGAATATTTACTGATATGTATGATTAAAAAAAGAACATTTTGTTCTGTAAATTATTTTACTTTAATTTGGTCTCAGTTATTTTGGATTCTCACTGCATTGAGGTCAGTTGATGACCCACCTTGTCCCCACCGCTCTTCCCCCTCTCCTCTCCCAGCCCCATAATAAGGCAGAGAGGAATCGGAGGGAATGTTGATGGGGTTTGATGAAGAGTGGGGTGGGAGGAGGCTCCTGTGGAGCATGATCACTGGGCCATATGGATTATTTCTGTGTTGTAAGTATTATACACGACAATGATAATATACAATCCCTCTCCTTCTGAAGACACCCACCATTTCATTTTGGAATTCGAGATTTTAAAGCATCATTTGTGCAGAATTACAAACAGTGTGAAAGGTCTTGTAAATTCATATTTGGTCTTGAGTATATATGAACAGTTATACTCACAGTAAAAGAGGAGTTGTTGAAAGTGCATTGTAATTTTCTGTTCAGTTCCAAGTTGAAGGGACCAGTTCTCTTTAAGGTGTGTCATAAGGGACATGCTTACCTGTATAATTGCTGCTCTGCTCCTTCAACACAAGCCTCCTATTGCAGCAGGGCCTGTCTATACAACCTTTTCCAGAGTGGGTAACACTGAATCTCAAATTCAACATCTAACCCCTCATCAATCTTAGCACCTTGCCAGTTGTGAATGAATCAGATACACTGCTTGTTTTGGTTTTGGTGTGGATAGACATTGTCTCACATGATTCAGCACCACTTCTTCAAAGAGAGGACAACATTATTCTAGCCTAATGCTAGTTGTGATCATTGTGTGAGGCAACTGAAAACAGAATAGCAAAGACTTTCATTTATCTACCACCTTTAAGACCCCGGGACATCCCAAAGTGCTTTATAACCAATTGAATTTTTTTGAAGTATCGTCACTGTTGTAATGCCACTTCGAATCCTTTATTGGTGGATAGATAATGTAAGATATTAAACTTGCAATGCTCAAGAATAACTGATCAATTATCTCCATGACGTTTTCCCTGGCCTGTTTGTGACAAGTGTTAAAGACTTCTTGAAACATTTACTTCTCTCATAAACCGGTTGAGGACTTGAAAAGTGATTGGCTGTGAAGTGAATTGAAGATGCTCGTGACTCTTTCTCATCTCTTTAATCATATTCAGGTGTTATATGGGCTTTGAAGGTCCTCATGGAACTCCCTCACATGTCAGATTGAATGTATGATTAATATTGGGCTTAGATACTGTTACCTTCTGGACACCACAGGATCACTTGGTGGATATTGTGCCGGGTGGTGAAAATGTTTGAGGGTTTAAATCCATAAAATAAATTTGGCTGGGGATTGCATGTCACGTGGGCCTGTCATTTCATTTTTGGGGCTTGGGCTAAGAATTGCAACCCAAAATGCTACATGGAAAGGCCCTGGTCCTTATTGTGAAAGTCCCACATGAAATGAGTTTTGAGTAGTTTCACTCTATTTCTCTCCACAGATACTACCTGACCTGCTGAGCATTTCCAGCATGATTTTGTTTTTATTTCAGATTTCCAGCATCCGCTGTATTTTACTTTTCTGTCGCTGGAATATGACAGCTGGCACAGGAAGTGAGGAAGATCCCAATGGTCCAGCTTCGGATGAGCTTCTGAGGTTGAGGCTGAAGATTTCTTCTGTGTTGCATATGTAGAAACATTAATGCATCCTTTAGAAACATGTTCACCTGGTACTGAGAGGAGGTTTGCCACAATTGTTAATGTAGAATGGGATTTTCCAATCCAAGATTAATTGGTGGCTTTTTATTTCTATCCCACAGTCACTTCTTTAATGTAGTTTTCTTTTAGATATTTTTCTCCAGCAATGTGCTTCAACACCCCCCTCCTATGTGCTCCTCCAATCCCACTTCAGCATCCCATCTAAATAGTCCCATCTCCTCGCTGATTGTGCCCATGATTTACTGTCTTTTACTCTTTATGTGAACCACCATAAATTTTCCCACTGCCTCTTAGCCTTCTTAATTTCCCCTTTTGCTTTCTCTTCAATTGTTTTCCCATTTTAGTTCTCACAGCTCTTTATATAGTACGTCTGTTTTGCTGCCTATGAGGATGATGGAAGCAGAGTAGATGAATGACTTCAAAAGGAAACTGGATTGACAGTTGAGAGTAAATTTGCAGGGATAGAGTGGGGGAACAGGACTGATTGGATTGGATTGTTCTACAGAGAGCTGGTTCTCACTTGATAGGCCGAATGGCCACCATCTGTGCTATAATGACTCTAGGAGCTTTACTGCATGTTCTTCCTGATCTGTGATGCTTCATCCTGACTTTAGGTGCCAACATTATTTTGTTCCTCAGCACTGTTATGACCAGGTGAGAAGGGGTAAACTGACTCCCCTTGATTCAACCTTCTTGGCTGGTCACAACAAAGGTTTAAGTTTATTTTTTTACGAGGATATACCTTTCCAAATCAGAATGTATTTAACTATTTAAGCTGTGAGTAATAAGGAACCAATCAAACAAGGTTTCCTTGAGTCAAAATCAAATTTATTCATTTAACCCTAAACCATAAACCCAACATCAAGCATTTCCTCATGCAGTCATTCATCAGAAACAAGGGGAGTTAGGGTCCAATTTTAAAAAGGTATAATATATGGTTAAGTGTCCTTTGATTGACTTTGAGGCATAGATTTTAAATGTTATGGCCAATTTCAGTTAACTGTTTTCTTGGATGCAGTCAGATGTAGAAGTTGCAATTATTACAAGATCTCAGTTGGCTGGTACAGTTGGCTTCTTCAACTGAGTGACACCCTTATTCCAAAAGTGAGAGAGGGAGAGAACGAACAGCCCTCAACTTGTACCAGTTAGTAATGAAGACCTGGGCATGCTATAGTGGCTGGGTTCTCCAAGCAGTTTAAAAACCATATCATCCAGCTGGCAGCCAGATGTTCCAATAATTTGAATGCTCCGACGAGAAGCAATAGAACTGTTTGGTGGGTAAAGGGGCCTGGTTGTAGTTTATGCTTTTGCTGCCACAGAGCTGAAGCTTGACGGGAAACAAATTGTATTCAGCTCCTGTGCAGGAGAGTTTATTAGGGCTTGTGGTACTGGGATTATATGGTGGCTCTTGCATTCTTTAGGAGCTATAACATTGACCAGCTATGACAGATGGGGCCAGGGTTTTGCATCTCATCAACTGCGATCTGTGCAAGTCCTGTGAGACCATGCTGGCCCACAAGGGGTGAGCTTCACCAGCCATAACAACTTTACCAGGGATGTTACACTTGCCCTATTCTTCGCAGGATGGAAAGCCTAGATGCTAACTGCTGATGACCTAGTGGAAGTTGTTGTCTGGTAGTTACACTGTAAAGTCTGCCTTCAGCATGACTTGAACAAAGGCAGACAGTGGCTTGGTTTATGCTGTCACACAGACTTTTTCATTAATGGACGAGCAATGATAAAAAGATATAAAATCAAATGATGTAAGATCTGTGGCCCTTTTAATGCACAGAGAAGGCCCATTCGTATACATGGCCTTTCTTAGTGACACTGTAACATACATTTTTTGCAGTAAAGTATATTGGGAATGAGTCAGCAATTCCGTTTTCCTCCACAAGTAATAATATTATATTTTATTACATTATTGGGATATTGTGGTAATCCTGAAAGGCTGAACAGCCATCTTGGATGAGAAAATGTTTTTCATCACACCCACGACATAACAGCAGTCTTTAGCAAGTGAGTTGTTGGACAATCACAAGGACATAGTCTGCATGAATCAGCTCATCCCTCAAGGAACTGTCAGTCTTACTCAGTGAATTGTCTCCCATCTTCGCCCAATTTCTCTCTTTGTTACTTCGCTCCCAAAGTCCATTCTTTGAGCCATCAGAGATCTCTGGCTCCCTCCAGTTGTGTCTTTTGTACATTCCTGATTTTCATCACTGCTCCATTGGTGAGCTTGTCTTAGCTGCCTGGGCCCTAAGTTCTGGAATTCCCTCCCTAAACTTCTCCCAATCTCCACCTTTCTTTCCCCCTTCAAGATGTTCCTTAAAACATCTCTGACACAACTTTTGGTCACCTTACCTATTATGTCCTTATGTGGCTCAGGGTCATGTTTTGTCTGCTAATACTCCTGTGAATTGTCTTGGGATGTTTTATTACAATGTTAAAGATGCTATATTAATGCAAGTTGTTGGTTATATGTGCTAATGTAGGCAATGAAAATGAACAACATGAATAAACAAGTGCTGATTCATATTTTTCCTGGGAATAAATTGCATGGTCCCTGTGCAATGGATAAATATGAAACCTTTCATGAGGTTATCAACAAACTAACTCTGAAACCCATGATCAATTCTTTGCAGGGATAGGGCAGAGCCAGCAGAATTGAAAATGATTGTCTTCCCCTCAAAAATATTCTTCTGTGAAAAATCTGGCAGAAAATTGCCTAGTGTTTCTCCCTTTTAATACTACATTGATTCACAATGTTTACAGTGTAGAAAATAATTAGAAGGCTTGTTTCAGAGCCTGTCGTTGATAAGGACACTAAATTATCCAACACATATAAGAGCACCATCTCATCACTAAGACAATATGCTGAAATTTATGCTTTGTACATTAACATCCATCTCACTTGAGCAAGTTGTGCTCATTTGAGTGTGGCATGTTCATTCTGTTCACAATTTAACATGCTTAGTAGCAACGGCAATTATTAACTAAGCTTAAGCTAGTTTTTTTTGTCAAAGTGCAGCCAGAGTTCCCTCATTGACAAAAGTCTATACCTTATATTTTATACCATATGGTCTGGGTTTTACTTTCTGAATAATGGTGAGGCTGTCGGCATTCACTGTTGAAATTGAGCAAATCAACAGCAACACCTGCATTTTGCACATTTGCAATTAAATGTGAGAATCCAGAGGTTGCTGTCCAAGTTATCCTGCTCCTTCACAGGTTCTGCAATAACAGTACCTCAGTGATAGACTCAGAATTCAAACACATGAAGGGTGTGGAGTTGTGGTACTTGCCTACTAAGCATGCCAGGGCTTGTGCATTTGGATATAAATGAAATTTTAACATTATGTATTTTTACATAATTATTATAGCCAAATAACCTATCTTGTTCTGAAAATTTGAATTTTGCAAGTATGGGGTCTCATTCCATGAGAATTTGAAATGTTGATGATTTTAAAAGATTCTTTTTTTAAATTTTTCTATGTCTCAATCCTATCATTTGTTCTTTATTTTACTTTCTGTGCATGATCAAAACCTGATTTATATTTCTTGCTTTATACATCCTGGTTTAGACTTTGCATGCCTCAGTGAGAATTCTTCAATCTGGTTGAAAAACCTTGCTATTTCCATCTGACTCTCACAGCACAGTGCCCACGACAGGAGATTTGTGGTGTATCAGACTCCCAATGATAGCAAGTTGCCACACGCAAGCCCATGAAAACTCTGGGCAGCTCGCTGCAAGGTGAACAATGAGTGCCATGCCTTCGTCACTGATCACACAATCAGGCTAATTATGTTTTTATTGCACACCTGTAAATACTTTGACAGACAGCACTTTTGTACAATAACCAGGGCTTGCATTTATATAGTGTCTTTCATGTTGCAAAATGGAGGGGCCGGTATTATCAAACAAAATGTGGCACTGAATTGTCATAACAAAATTTCTACATTTACTTATTCAGCCTAGGTGGAATGATTGATGTTTGACCTAAGCTTCAAACTGTGCAATACTTTAAATAATCTGGGCATCATCCAGGATGTCAGTAAGATTATATTAGTGTTGCTTCATGTCTTTAAAACATTTTAAGTGAATTTATGAACTGTGCAGCAGAGGCATGAAAATAAGATCTAAAAACTCCCTAAAGCTCATTGTTCTTCAGGCCAAACACCTTAAAGGTCTGTTGTCAACTCAGTGAATTTTTATTTTGTAATTCAGTAATTGGAGGATTCAATACCACAAGATTAGTACACTGATTATGCCTCTGGGACCAGATTTTAATCTAAACCAAACTTAATTGGATGCAAATCCCATTTTTCAACAATGACACCCTCACCTTACTGAACATAAAATGCATCAAATTGTTTGATAATTCCATAATTGCAGATTATGAAATATTTTTCACAATATCATTTCTTCAGAGAGTTAGAAAGATGTAAGATTCATATATTAACTAAGTGAACTCAGTGTCTATAGGAATCTTGGGCCTGCAAACTGGAAATTGCTAGTAGCTTTGAACCTTTTAGCATATTTGCTTCTATCCCTATTTCTTTTTCTCCTTTCAACTTTGCTAAAAGTTGAATCTTTCCCTCCAGGTAAAGGGAAAGGCAAGTGGGGAAAGACGTATAGGTAAATCTTGTCTTCTATTTGGTAATTGTTGCTGGTGGGCAGCTTAACTCCAGAGCTCACTGGAGAATGGTGTATGGAAATTGGTATCGACTATTCGCCCTAGTGGGTCTATGCTGGTATTTATGCTCCGCATGAGCCTTGTCCCACCCCTACTTCATCTCATCAAATCAGCATATCCTTCTATTCCTTTGTCCCTCATGTGCTCTCCCTCTTCCTTTTCGAGGCATCTACAATATTCAGCTCAGCCACACGATGTGGTAACTTGAGTTCCACATTCTCACATTCTCTGGGTTAAGAGGTTTCCGCTGAAGTACCTATTAGATGTATTAATGACTATTTTCTATTCATTAGTCACAATCTGTGTGACTGTGACAAAGGGAAGCTTTCCCTCTTCATCCTTTGAAGCCAGTCTGCAGCCTTTGACCACATCATCCTTCTCCAACAAGTCTCTACTATCATCTAGCTGGGTGGGACTGATTTCACTTGGTTTTATTCTTACCAATCTAATCACATACAATGGCTTTTCTTCCCACTCCCGCGCTGGTATCAATCCATGGTCTCCTCCTATTTTTTTTGTCTAAGTGCTGCCCCTCAGTGACATCATCTGAAAATACAGCACTAGATTCCACATGTATTCTGATGATATCCAGCTCTACCTCACCATCACCTCCCTGGACCCATCCACTGTCTTTAAATTCTCACACTGCTTATCCAATGTTCAGTGCTGGATGAGCAGAGATTTCCTCCAACTAAATGTCGGGAGGACTGAAGCCATTGTCTCTGGTCCCCACTTCAAATGCTGTTCCCTAGCTATCAACTTCATCCTTCTCCCTCGCATCTGTGTGAGGCTTTACCAGACTTGACAACATTTGATGCCAGGAAGAACCTCTGACTACATTTGTGCTGTCACTTTGGCTGCCTATTTCCACCAATGTAACATCACCCGGCTTGTCCCCTGCCTCAGCCCACCTGTTGCTGAAACCTCACCCATTCCTTTGTTACCTCCAGACTCGACTATTCAAACACTCATCCCACGCAGTGCCCTCCATAAACTTGAGATCATGAAAAACTCTGATGGGCCGTATCTTAAATCGCACAAAGTCCTGTACACACATCACCCCTTGTGCTTGCTGATCTAATTGGCTTCTGTTTAGGCAATTCCTTAATTGTAAAATTCTCATTGTCGTTTTCAAATCCTTCCATGGCCTCATCCCTCCCTATCTCTGTGACCTTCTCCAGCCCTACAACGATCTGAGTTCTCTGCACTCCGCTAATTCTGACCTCTTGAACACCCTCGATTTTTAATTGCTACACCATTGGCCACTCTGCCTTGAACTGCCCCTTTGAACTTTTTTTTTGTCAAGTTGCATTGGGCTTTCATTCTAATCTTTAATTAGATTGCTGCCTCTCACTAATCCAAAACCAGCCAGGAAGGAGGGGGAAGATGGAAGAGTGAGAAGGGAGAGTGGAGCTATTTGGATTTGAAGTAGGACTAGGCTGGAGCTCTGATGTTTCAATTGCTGGTGAAAATTAAGTGGAAGACTTCCGAGCAAACTCATCCACATGAGGAGGTCCAGGAGTCAGTAGAAAAAAAGCAACTTCCACTTTTTAAAAAAATATTCTTTCTTCTTTCATGCTTCATGTTAATGAACAGAAAAACTTGCACAGAATTTTTAAATATTAACACTTTACTCTCCGGTTTATATTTCCAAGATATTTTTGGGCAAAAACTGGGTCAGTGGAAATTAGACAGGTTCTGATGGCTATTCAGTAATGTTGTTTTCTGGACAAGAGGGGCTGGCCTTGTTAAAATGTCTGATCTGATGGTGTAGCATCTGAGTGGGTTTTGCGTTAGCAGTTAGTGCCTGGCATTCCTGTTGTAACAAAACCACTCTGGAGAATTCCTACTTTCTTCCTTAGAAAATGGACATTTCAGATGTGCAGGTTTGTGCAAACGTGCTACCCAATTATAGCTAAAGGAAGGTGTCCTCCCATATTTCTTCAAGAGGAATCTGTCTCATAAATCTGCACAGTTCAGAATGAGGCCATTTGGCCCATTTTATCAGGGCTGGCTCTTTGAAAGATCCAGCCCATTAACCCCATACCCGTTCCCTGTAGCCTTCAACACAACCTTCCTATCATGGGCTCACAGCAAAGGATTGGATGCTGTGTTGAAGGGAAGGTTGAGGATGGTTGTGAATTGTTGCAGAAAACAGGGAAATATGAAACATCTAACAGCGCAACCCTACTCTGCACAATCCTGGACAACTGGCACATTAGTCTATCCCCTAACTCTGAGGGTGGTGAAAGTTTGGAATTCTCTACCCCAGAGGGCTGTGGAAGCTCAATCATTGAGCATGTTCAAGACAGAGATCGATAGATTTCTGGATACTAATGACATCAAGGGATATGGAGATAGTGAGGAAAATGGCGCAGAGGTATATGATCAGCCATGATCTAACTGAATGGTCTACTCATGCTCCTATCTTTCTAGCAGCAAGCTGAATCCAGGGATTGGGCCCACTGAAACAGAACAGTTTTATGGCAATGTACACACTGTGTAATGATTTAGTTTCTTCTGACATTCATTTGATAACATCCAGCATTACACACTAAAAGGAAGTTCCATCCTTCCTCTCATCCCCAGAAGTCAAAGCAAGGTTGATGGGATAATATTTACATAAGCAGCTGCCATCCAAAACCACCGGTAAAAGGATACATGGGAAAGAATTGTGGGTTTGCATACGTATGTATGTGTTTGGTCATTGTGCACTAGTGTGTGTACATGTTTGTGTGCAGGTGCTTCTGTATATAAATACATCTCTACCTCTTGCACACCTTATTCCACTGAATTTAACTGGATTTAAATTTTACTTTCTATATTTTTTCTGGTTCTGTTCTTAGTTGCTGGAGCTGAAAGTTTTCATGACTGGTGGAAGTTTCTTTCTGAGTTGCTGGAGTATCTGTGTGCTTACTGGGCACATAATTAAAATATTTACAGAAAACAGTAGCAGGGTGGGGGTGCCTGAAGAGTTAACCAAATAACTGGAAGCCAGCTCGTACAGTAGTTTCCTACAGTAGCTTGTTCTGAAGTCTGGTCACTCTGAACTGTTGTGACTCTTAACTTCTGTCTGCAGTAATGAAGTCTGTGTGTAAGTGACACATATATCACAATTCTGTCACAACCCTGAAGCAGGGCAAAGTTCAGTGAAAGGAGCTGAGTCTAGCTGCAGGAGGTCAAGGGAGACAGGAATGTTTCTGTGAGCTGATTTCTGGTCAGAGTGAGCACGGTGCAGAGGCTCCTTGGCAGTGTTTAATGGCAGGATGATGTAGTCTGTTGTGACTTACTGCATTCCATTCAGGTTAAACTAGGGAAATGGCATTGTGTTAAAATTCCAAACCGCATGAATGTTTTATTGCCACAAGTGCGCTCAGTTCTCGAGGGACGAGGGGAGGTGGGGGGAAGACAGTTCAGGAACTGCCAGCAGAATACTTCCTTGGAAAATGTTACCATTGGTGCGAGAGGCTGATTTGCTGTGACAGTCACTTTAGGAGGATTTCACATTGCTGAACTGTGGCTGTTTAAAATTTCGCAGTTGAGACAATTAACTGTTGAAGGAAATATGACGATCCGCATGTAAGGGGCTGGGAGGTGGGGAGAAGGAATGTGCCAGAGTGGAGCAGAGTTGCCTGTTTGTCAAAATGCCAGAAGGCCTAAAGCTGTTTTTGCAGTCTGCTACAGGCCGCGAGTGATCTGTTAACTGTGTACAACTGACTGGGAGGCCACTGCAGCTCATGGTACTGTATGTTACCGCTATACTCCTTCATACCTCCTCTCTCTCTCTCCCTCCACCCCCCCACCCCCCCGTTCTCTCCTTAAAGGCGGCAATAAGATAGCAAAATTGAAAAGCGCATGAAGGATTTTAAGGGCAGTGCTAAATGAATCCCGCTCAATTATTTATTAGATACATTGTTGAATAAAGTAATGGGGCTGGTTTAATAGAGAAAAAAGTTTGATTTGGGTTGATTGGAGATCTGCTTGCTGTTAGCTGCGGCAGATTGCAGTGAAACTGTTTCAGTGACGGTGGGAGAATGGATTATTTCAAGATGCATTTTTGGTTTAAGGTGTGTTGTGATCATGAAGTTTCCTGTCTCTCTCTCTCTCTGTGTAAATGAAACCTCAGCTTCAGTAAGTTTGTTAAACTGGTGTCACTTTGCGAGTCGTTTGAAATTGCCGCAACGTCCTCTTACTCCCACGCGTTCTGTAGAATTATTTCCCAGCCCCCTTTCTGACTGATTTTTCACCTGGCGCTGGGGTTAACGCATCGCGAGTCGCAGCCTTCACCTTGGCGGTGGCCGTCAGCTATTCGGCCACGGGAGGCAGCGTAGTTTGCTGGTGCTGATCCTCGACCTTGGGCGTTTCTCACGGATCCCAGCCGGGCTTTGGCCAGTTCCCTGGATAGCAAGGGGGCTTTTAAAAAATGGCATATATATATATATTATATATCATTCTCAGCCACAATGTGTAACTAATGGGCAAATCCGATTATCTTGTTCAACCACAAGCAAAATATTGGCCCAGAATTTCTCCTGGAGAGGGGCATCTCGGGATAGGCCCTGTTAGTTAAACTTTCTCTTGCGCCCTTGAGCTCCAACAGCTTTTGCCCTTTAACTTGCTGGGAGTGGGGGCTTATAAGACGAGGGCGACGGGCACATAACTGAGGAAAATGAATTAGAGGCAATTCAGGCACAGGCAGGTAAATAAAGAGCAGGAAAGAAGGATTAGATTAAAAGGGAGAGAACAAAGACTAGAAAAGCAAGATTTTTAAAAAATCTAATAGCAATTTACAACTTGTAGGAATGAGATCCCACTGTTTACATTGTTATCTCTCTGGGTCAGAGAGGCTGAGCAGCATTGCAGGAACATTAATCTTTTTGTTAAAAGTTTAAAAGACTCATTAAGCTGTTATGTACCAGCCCTAACTTTCTATGATGAGTTTAGTGGGCATTTAATGAGAAAATGCAGCAACTTGTGCCAATTTGCAATTCAAGGGGAATCTCTCTCTTTCGCTGTAAGATGCTGATGCTGTACCCATTAAAACACAGTGTGCAGCATTAAACCTGGCTATGCGAGTGGAAATAAATCCAGAATTGCCACTTCTTGAGTCCCAACTTTGTTTGAAGATTGTAGCTCTGTCTCAGCCAGCACTGTTGCTAATGAGGCAGCAGCAACATGCAGGCCAGGCAATGATATGTTGTGGGGCTGGGTAGATCAGGCAAATGTTCTTTGTATGTTGTAAGGAGATTGGCCACAGGCTCGGATTGTGTTTGTGACTGCTTATCTTGCCAGGGTTTCATGTTATTGCACCATTTTCTTCATGTGTGTGATTTTTAAGACTAATGCAATGCATGTTTCTTGTCTATGCGTGGAACTGGCTGGTTTTGAGGCAGTGACTGATTCTGCTCCTATACTTTTATTGCAATCAAACTTAATCTCATTGTACAAGTGTGAAATGGTACAACAGGACGTGATTCTGGGGAGCAGCGTCCTATGCCCAGAGAAAGCCCAAGAAAGGTTGGGCCAAAAATGTCAGGCTATTTTTCAGGCATCATGGGTGGCTGCTGAAAGCAATAACCTACATTTATATAGCACCTTTTTAACGTAGTAAAACATCCCAAGTTGTTTGACGGGGGCGCTACCAAACTAAACTTGACACTAAAGCACATGATGAGATATTAGGTTAGATCACCAAATATTTGGTGAAAGAGGAAGGTTTTAAGGCACATCTTCATTTAGAAGAGAGGTGGAGGGGTTTATAGAGGAAATTCCAGAGCTAAGGGCTCAGGCAGCTGAAGGTACGTGCAAATATATTGGAAGTGATGGAAATCAGAAATCAGTAAGAGGCCAGAATTGGAGGAGTACAGAGATTTCATAAAAATTCATTTGGTGCCAGGAGGAGCCTCTCTTCTCCCCATACCACCACCACCACCCCCCCCCCCCCCCCCCCCCCCCCCCCCCCCCACCGGTTCCCCTGTCGTCGCTTCTCCCCCTTTTCTATGTTGCCTCCTTCCTCATTCTCCCAGGATGGCACCAAAGGGCCCATTCTGGGAATGGCAGACGGTTTGTAATTGGCTACCTCAGTCTCCATTTGCCAGTATCATTCCTTGGACCCGGTATACAGTCTGAAAATTGGCATTGTCGAATTTTGAGACAATTGTGTTTTATAATCAAAACACTCAATAAAATCATTAAATTGCCAAACTTTGCAATGTAAGTGAGATTACAGAAAAAGGATCAGATTTTCATTGAGCTTCGAAGACTCCACAAACCCATAAAATGACAAGCGGGATCTGGATGTGGAAGTCCTGCCCCCATTTCCAACAGATCCAATTTTTTGCCAGTAGGGGAAAGGAGGCAGGATATAATTCACACAGGAGGGAACCCTGAACTTTGCAGGGCCATTTCAACTTGGTACTGAGTTCAAACAGATCCCATTTTGTCTGTTGCCAGGGCCTTAACCCGCAGTGTAAGAGTTACAAATTGATGGAGAAAACATAAATTCTCTTGAAGGCAGATAAGGACTATTTAACTGCCATGAACTGAAGTGTTTTTAAATCCCCTGCACTTTAAACTTTAAATAAAAACTAGTTGCAGCTGTCAGTGAATTTATTTTAAAAGTTGAACTGTTTTAATTGACAGCCCAGCTGGTGTAGCATCTGTTTGAGCAGTTTCTATAAAGTTCTTTGTTGACATTTCCCTAAGGGCTATTCATAATGAATGCTTGGCTGAGGTTCAAAAGCTACAATTATCTGAGGGTTTGGAGTTCACAGTTTGATTTGGCATGAGGGTTCATGGGAGATAGGTGGGGAGCATGAATTGGCATGGGTGCTATGAGGAGTCATGGAGGTTGGGTGTGGGTTGAGGGGGTGGGAGGGGTGAGGCTAGAGGGCCTAAAATCTTATAAAATAACTGGGGCCAACTCCCAGAGAACCAAGGCAGGCTGTCTATCCAGCCCGCTTCAGCACTTGCCCCCCCCCCCCCCCGGCCCCAATGTCTTCCTAGCACCTGCTTCCAGGGTCAGGGAATCTGACTTCATTCTGCATCCAATCTCCCTCACCCCCACTGCTCTGGGGAGCATAAATCTCACAATTTGGGGCACTTTTCAATGAGGCATGTTTGGCAAGTCAGGAAATTTCTCAACTCTAGCCACCTGCCTCAGCAGCCAAAGTCCAGCCCACAGCATTTCTTCTTCATACAAAAGGACTCCATGAGTACAATTTTCAACACAAATCCTTTGAGAATTTGATCCCTTTCAAATGATCCCAATGAGGTGATGCTACCTCTTTAAATTGGACCAACAGTGAAACGATTGTGCAGTTTTTCAGATGCTAACAAACTTTTTTTCTATCTCTGCCTGTACTGGGCCCTATTTACTGGGGCCTACTGTAGTTATTGTATCTATTAAGAAGTATCTTCTATTGCTGATGAAGCGTCAATTTTATCAAGGGAGGCATTCGTACAGTTCCACCTGCCTTTGAATAGCAGGCTTGATGGGCCGAATGGCCTACTGCTCCTATTTTCTATGTTTCTATGTTTACCTCTAGCATCATACAGAGCAGAAGGAGGCCATTCGGTCCATCATGTTTGTACCAGCTCTATTTCCATTTAGTCCCACTGTCTGTGTTTTTTACCTCCATAGGCCTGCAATTTTCTCCCCTTTAAGTATTTATCCAATTTCCTTTTAAAAAAAAAATAATTGAATTTGCTTCCACCACCCTTTCAGGCAGTGCCTTCCAAATCTTAACAATCCACTGAGTATCAAATGAAGAAATTCTCTTCATCTCCCCTCTTCTTCTTTTACCATTTATCTTAAATCTGTGTCCTCTGTTTACTGATCCTCCTGCCAGTGGAAACAATTTCTGACTTGGCCACATGTCCATCGCCCCATTGATGGCCATGCCTTCAGCCCTTTTGTCTGAGATGATGCCATTCCTTCTCTGAACCCCTCTGTCTCTCCGCTCCCTCATCAGTTAATTCCTTCCGTGAAACCTCACTTTTCAAACAAACATTTGTAAGCTCTCTTGTGGCTCAGGATCCATTTTCTGCCTTTTAAAGGAGCCTCCCTATGTGTTATTCTGTATAAATGCTGTTGTTATACAGTTAATTATTCTGCTGGAAATCGCTTGTTATTCCCTCATCGCCATCATGAGCTGCTGGTTGTGGACAGTCCGGGAGCAGATATTTGAAATACAGTTTCTCCTTGTGGCATTTGTGAAGCTTTATTTTGGTTACGTTGTTAATAGGAACCCTCCTCATTCCTATTTGTGATGTTGCAATAAGGGGGTGCTCCACACAAACAGTTTATAACCTTTATTATAAATTGTGACCAATTTTGATGGGGGTGGGGGGAGCTGGATATCCTCCCTTTAAGAACCAAGAACATTTTTGTGTTTGTAAGTATTCAAAATATTTCAGATGAAATGATAGACTCCTGAAATTAAATTTCTACCAGGCGTTTATTAAGACCCATTAATGTCTGTCACATATAATCACTTAACTTCCTGCACCTTTATTTTTTGGAGCATTTTTTAAAAAATCATGTTCAACCTTCCTCACAATTATGATGAAAAGGTTTATGGGGTCATAAACTTAATGACCAATTGAGTGTGAAGCAGAACCTATTTTATGAGCGACCTGCAAAATATGGCGTGCGCACTAGACCCTGTGGCCACAGTAATTGTTGCACAGACTATTATTGTTAAGGGGTCATTTGCCTTTTATTTTTTGATTGTCTGAATTCAAAGGCTATTAAAACATCAGCTGCTAAAAGGAGAGGGATTCTACTCATGTCATGTTGTGTCTGCTCCACATTAACTAGGCAGGATTATGGTGATCAAGCCCTGTTGTCTTTAGGTTAGGGTTTGCAGCTCCATCAGTGTAGTAGTGCTGCTCGTTCACTAGGTACTGGTCACATTGCAGATTCTGGTCTTAGTCAGCTCCTGTGGAGTGTAATAGTGTGTCAGCAATGGCTCAGTGGGTAGTACTTCTTGTATGTTCAGTAGGTCTCACTAAGAGGCCTTGAGTCTTGTATGGTTTAATATTAAATGTTTATTGATAACACATAACTATATACATATATACAGAGTATAGCCAAAGATATGAGCTAACTCCATTCTTGCTTCTACACAGGCCTCTGTCCACTTTACAACTCTCTCCCTAGTCCCAGGTCATATGTCTCTTTACATCACATTATGGGCAGTACTGTTTCCCAGTCCCATATTAACTCTTCTTATGCCAGATAATCCTTATGCTACAGTACTCTCACCTCCTGAGTCAGATGTTCATGGGTTCAAACCCCACTCCAAAGACATGAGAACATAAATCTACATTGATGCTCCAGTTCTGCACTGAGGGAGTGCTGCAATGTTGGAGTTACTGTCTTTTTGAGACTTAAAACTGAGGCTTCACCTGCTGCCTCTCAGGTGGATATAAAAGATGCCATTGCACTATTTTGAATGAGCAGGTGCCCTGACCAGTGTTTATCCTTCAATCACAAAAAACAGATTAACTGGTCATTATTACAGTTCTGTATGGGATCTTGCTGTATACATATTGGCTTCTGCATTTCCTATATTACAACTAATCACACTTCAGAAATACCTTGTTAGTAGTAATGGGCTTTGGGATTTGCTGAGTTGTGAAAGGAGCTATAGAAACACAAGCCTTTCCTTCTGGATGGAGAAAAATGGTATCATCTGTGGGGTATGTAGTGATCAAAGGGGCATAATTATAAAATGAGAGCCAGGCCATTCAGGGGTGATGTCAGGAAGCACTTCTTCACACACGGGGGAGTGGAAATCTGGAACTCTCTTCCCCCAAAAAGCTATTGATACTGGGGGAGTCTATCAAAACCATGATTTAGATTTTCGTTGGCTAAGAGTATTGAATAAAGTTTACAGATCCAAGCCAGATAGCAGATACCGATCAGCCATGACCTAATTGAATGGTGGGACTGGCTTGAGGGCTGAATGGCCTCTTCCTGTTCTTTTGTTCCTATTCAATTTCTACAGCAAACAGAAAATGCCAACACTCGGCATGTTTGGAGAGAACAGAGAATGAAAGGTTTCACAGTATGGACTCTTCACCAGACTTGCTCCATATTTAAATGCTTGTACATATTAAGAGTTACCAACCCTGTGGGACTAGCTGGGAGTTTCCTGGAGTTGAAGATCCCAATCCAAGACATGGCTGGTGGCAAAAACCCAGGAAACAGCAGCTTTTTCAAATTTTCCTTCAATTCTTCAGCTTTTTGTAAAAAAAATGGAGGTGGGGGAAAAAGTTTTTTTGACTGGAAGTTAAGAATCATCTAATTGTCTGTTTGCTTTTCATTTGGTTGTGGGAAAGCTAAGTGTCAGGGGAGTGGTCACCCAACATATCCATCCAATGGTGAGAATGTGGGGTGGGGCAATTGGAGATCACGAGATACAATCTCCAGGAATATGTCCAACTGGAGTTGGTAACCCAAGCACATGTGCACTGTTCTGAAAGATGGTTACCATTTAATATTAACAGAGATAAAGAAAGATTTGGATTTCTCTGGTGCCTTTCACAACCTCAATGTCCCAAAGTGTCTTAGCCAATGAAGTATCACTATTGTAATGTAGGCAACCAATTTGCACACAGCAAGCTCCCACCTGCAGCAGTGTGATACACATCAGCTAATCTGTTTTAGTGCTGTTGGAGAGCTGTGTGTGTCTCTGCTAAGATTCAGTTGATTCAAATTGATGTTAAAGCTGTTCTCCCAGTCATCCAAAGGACTTTTAAATCTGGCTCTGTGTCGGCCTGCTGTTCCATTGAATTGTATTTTGCAGTGTGCAATGTTTGCTTTACATTGTGCGCAGTAAGAGATGATTTAGAGTGAGCACTAATGAAAGTTTTATGGAGTACATCTCAGGGGGTGATCTAGAATGTGGATCTAGCTAGTGAACACTGCAGGGAATAATGAAGGTTTCTGTTGGGGAGTGTCTTACATTGTACAGTGCAGAAGAGGAATGTTTTATATTGTGCTGCAGGATATTCCAGGAATGGCCAATATTCCAGAATTCTATCTGCATTGGCAACAATCTGAAAAATGCATCTTGCTCCTTGCTGTTGTAGTTGATAAAAGGGAAGGACAGACTCCTCTCTGAGAATAGCTTTATTCTGTATGTTTGGAGAGAGCAGCAGCCTCATGTCTCTTTACACTGGTGCTACAGTCAACTTTCACCTGAATGACATTTAGAGGCAACAGTTTCTCAGTGAGAGAGGGGGGGAAATACCTGTTTTAGATTGGGGGGTGTGGGGGTAGGAAAGGAAAAGACTTATGTTTCTATAGCACCTTTCATCACTACAGGACACATCAACACCTTGCAGGCAATGAAGTACTTTATAACAGTGGAACACCGTTCAAAAACGTAGAAAACGTGACAGCCAATTTGCACACGGCAAGCTCCCACAAACAGCAATGTGATAATGACCAGATCATCTGCTTTTCTAATGAAAAAGTGGTACGCCTGAGAATTGGGAGCAAATTAGAACCCAGAAAAGGGGGACCAAGAAATTGATTAAGAAAGGGAAAGGAGAATATGAATGCAAACTAGCGAGGAACATGAAGGCTGTAAAAGTTTCTTTAAGTATGTGAAAAGAAAAAGATTAGTTAGGGCAAATGTGGGCCCATTACAGGTGGAGACAGGAGAATTTATAATGGAGAACTGGGAAATGGTGGAGAAACTAAACAGTTACTTTGTGTCTTTCTTCACTGAAGAAGATACAGAAAACCTCCCAGAAATACTAGGCGACCAGGGACTTGTGAAACTGAGGAACTAAAAGAAATTAGTATTAGTAAAGGTGAAGTAGCTGAAAGGTTAACTGGATTGAAGGGTGATAAATCCCCTGGACCAGATGAGCTTCATACCAGAGTGATGAAGGAGGTGGCTAAAGAGATAATGGATGCATTGGTGGTTATCTTTCGAAATTCTATAGATTCTGGAAAGTTTCCTGCAGACTGGAAGAGGGAGCATGGAGAACTGCAGACCTGCTAGTTTGATGTAAGCAGTCGGGAAAATGTTAGAATCTATTATAAACATTTAGAAAAGAATGGTAAAATTGGGCAGAGCCAACATGGATTTATGAAAGGGAAATCATGCCTGACAAACCTGAATTCTTTGAGGATGCTTTACTTGTAGTATTGATAAAGGAGAACCAGTGGATGTGGCATATTTGGATTTTCAGAAGTCTTTTGATAAGGTCCTACACAGGAGGTTAGTAAATAAAATTAGAGCTCATGGGATTGGGGACAAAATGCTAATATGGATTGAGAATTGGTTAACAGACAGAAAGCAGAGAGTAGGAACAAACAGATTATTCTTAGGTTGGCAGGCTGTTACTAGTGGGGTACTGCAAGGATCAGTGCTTGGTCCATAGCTGTTCACAATTGATAGAAATTATTTGGATGTGGGATCCAATTGTAATATTTCCATATTTGCTGATGACACCAAACTGGGTGGGAACGTAAATTGAGAAGGATGCAAGGAGGCTTCAAGAGGACTTGGACAGGCTAAGTGAATAAGTTACAACATGACAGATGGAATATACTGTGAATAAATGTGAAGTTATTCACTTTGGCAGAAAAAACAGAAAGGCAGAATATTTCTTAAATGGTGAGAGGTTGGGAAGTGTTGGTGTCCAAAGGGACCTGGATGTCCTTGCTCGAGGCACAAAAAGTTAGCATGCAGGTGCAACAAGCAATTATGAAGGCAAATGGTATGTTGGCCTTCATCATAAGGGAATTTGAGTGCAGGGTAAAGATGTCTTGCTGCAATTGTGAACAGTCTTGGTGAGACCTCACTTGGAGTATTGTGTTCAGTTTTGGTCTCCTTATCTAAGGAAGGATGTACTTGGCATAGGGGGAGTGCAACGGGGGTTCACCAGACTGATTGGGATGGTGGGATTGCCTTATGAGGAGAAATTGAGGAGACTGGGTCTGTATTTCCTAGAGTTTCGAAGAATGAGTGGGTGAAGAAACTTAAAACATGAATACAAAATGGGACAGAGTGGATGTAGATAAGATGTTTCCCCTGGCTGGTGAGTCTAAAACCAGGGGACATAACCTCAGGATAAGGGGTAGGCCATTTAAGACTGAGATGAGGAGGAGTTTCTTCACTCAGAGGATGGTGAACCTTTGGAATTCTGTACCCCAGAGGGCTGTGGAGGATCGATCATTGAGCATGTACAAGACAGAAATCAATGGATTTCTCGAAACTTATGACCTTTATAGGATATGGAGATAGCACGGGAAAGTGGTATTGAAGTAGATGATCAGCCATATTCTAATTGAATAGCAGAACAAGCTTGGCTGCCTGACTGGCCTAGTCCTGTTCCATGTTCCTATGTTGGCTGAGGGATAAATGTTGGTCAGGATACTGGAGACAGCTCCCCTGCTCATCTTCCAAATATTGTCACAGAATCTTTATACTCATTTGGAAAGGTCAGATAGAGCCTCAGTTTAAAGTGCTGACCCTCTGACAGTGCAGCAATCCCTCAGTACTAACCCTCCGACAGTGCAGCACTCCCTCAGTACTAACCCTCTGACGGTGCAGTACTCCCTCTACTGACCCTCCAACGGTGCAGTACTCCCTCTACTGACCCTTCGAAGGTGCAGCACTACCTCAGTACTGACCCTCTGACAGTGCAGTGCTACCTCAGTACTGACCCTCTGACAGTGCAGTGCTCCCGCAGTACTGACCATTTGATAGTGCAGTGTTCCCTCAGTATTGAACGTCTGACCGTGCAGTGTTCCCTCAGTACTGACCCTCTGTCAGTTCAGTGCTCCCTCAGTACTGACCCTCCAACAATGCAGCGCTCTCTCATTACTGACCCTCCGACAATGCAGTGCTCCCTCATTACTGACCCTCCGACAATGCAGTGCTCCCTCGTTACTGACCCTCCAACAATGCAGCGCTCCCTCATTACTGACCCTCCACAAATGCAGCGCTCCCTCAGTACTGAATGTCCGTCAGTGCAGTGCTCCCTCACGGCTGTTTGTCTCCGGAGCCGGACTTGAATCCACTACCGTTTAACTCTGAGGCAAGAGCGATATTGACTTACTGTGACTAGCAATGTGATCAACAGGTACTAGACTGTGACTGTTGAAGAAGTGCACCGACACTGGGCTGTGTCAGAGATTTTGATTGCTTTACCTTTATTTTGTGCACTGATGTCTAGCTCTATTTGACTGATGACAATTTATAATCAACAGGAGGAATGTCTTGAGAGAAATGGCAGCCTTCCAAGGGAGGACAGAGAACTTCTCGCTATAATTTACCACAGGGTTACATCTTAATAGTGTTATTTGTTGAATTAATTCAAGGAAGCCATTATGGTAACATGCTCTCAGTCACTGAAGTCCTGGTGTAAATTTCCATAAAATTTAAATGAGGTGTTTCCTGTAATTAATGAACATTTACTGCTGTTCTCTGCTCTGAATTGTAATTAACTGTGATCACGCGTGTTTAGTGATGACAGTGCTTCTATAATGATTTGACAAGCTGGTGAGATTTTGTCAGGTTACAAACAACCTACAGCACATGGCAGAGGTGTCCGGCTGGTTAGCAGAGAAAACTAGGATGGTGAGGTACACAAGTGATTTGCATGGATTACTGCACAGAGTAAATGTCTTTATTTGTGCGTTTTGTTGACCTAACTTGATTGTATTAAGACAATTTGCATCCCCTTCCTAATTTATCTCCACATAGAATCATACAGTATAGGAGAGGCCATTCACCCCATCGTGTATGTGCTGGCTCTTTGTAAGAGTTATCCAAACAGTTCCACTCCCCCTGCCCTTCCCAATGACGCTGCAAATTTCCCCCTTTTGGCTATTTATCCAATTCCCTTTTGAAGGTTTTTATTATTCTGCTTCCACCGCCCCTTCAGGCAGCGCATTCCAGATTGCCACAACTCATTGTGTAAAAGAAATGTCTCCTCATCTCCCCCCGGTTTGTTTACCAATTATCTTCAATCTGTGCCCTCTGGTTATCATTCTTTCTGCCACTGGAAACATTTATCCTTATTTACTCTATCAAAACATTTCATAATGTTGAAAACCTCTATTAAAACGCCCCTTAACATTCTCTGCGCTTTATAGGACAATCTCATTTTCTCTGGTCTCTCTCATACCTGAGGCCCCTCATCCTTGAACATGGATCTGATTTATGCACTGTTGGACTGTGTGTGTTGAACTGTTGGACCATGTGTGTCAATGCACACACTGAAATGCAGGACATGGTGTTGGTTCAGTATATATTTTACATACAAGTGAAGAGAGATCAGTTGTTCCAAGCAATCCTGGGGTTTAGAAAGAATTTTGTATGAGATATGCTCAGAGACAGTAAGGAAGTATTTAAAATAGGTTCAAGTCCCACTCCAGAGACTTGAGCACATCGCCTAGGCTGACACTCTCAGTGCAGTACTGGAGGAAGCTACACTGTTGGAGGTGCTGTCTTTTGGATGAAATGTTAAACCAAGGCTCTTCCTGCTCTCTGAGTAGGATGTTAAAGGTCCCACAGTTACTACTGGAAGAAGGGCAGGGAAGCTCTCCCAGGTGTACTGATCAATATTTATTCCCCACCCAGCATCACTAAAAACATTATCTGGTCATTATCCCAAGGCTGTTTGTGGGAGCTTGCTGTGCGCAAATGGGCTGCTGCATTTCGTACAATACAACAGTGACTGCACTTCAAAAGTACTTCATTTGTAAACCCTTTTGGACTGCCCTGAGTCTGAGGCTGTGAAAGAAGATAGAAATGCAAGTATTTAAGATACTCGTTAAGGAGGAGCCACAAAGTCTAATTAAAACCTGAGGTCATTCACTAAGGCCTTCAATTTCTATAGCATCTTTTCCTGGCTTCAGAACATCCTAGAGCATTTCACAGTGTATATTCAAATAAACTCAGGAAGCAGTCCAGATCAAAAACTGAAATCTGTATGATTTACTGTCCAGGAGCCTATATCAATCATTCTGCTTTTTGTGTATCACTATCTCCTAGCATCCTGTGAAACACAAGTTGCTATTTTCTACTGTTTTGTATCAGCCTTTCAGAGACACACAAACATACGAATTATGAGCAGGAGTCGGCCAATCGGCCCGTTGAGCCTGCTTCACCATTCAATAAGATCATGGCTGATCTGATTGTAACCTTAACCCTATATTCCAGCCATGCCCGATAACCTTGTTAATCAAGAATCTATCTAGCTCTGCCTTAAAAATATTCAAAGACTGCCATTTGAGGAAGAGGACTCACGACCCTCAGAAAAAAACTCTCCTCATCTCTGTTTTAAATGAGCGATCCCTTATTTTTAACATATTGGCATGGATAGTTCTAGAGTGTCCCACAAGAGGAAACATCCTCTCCACATTCACCCTCTCAAGACTGCTCAGGATATTAAGAGGTGGCTTGGTTGGTGACTTGATTGAAAGCTTTACTCTTCTAAATTCCAGTGGATACAAGCCTAACTTGTCCAACCTTCCCTCATAAGACAGCCTGCCCATTCCTGCTATTAGTCTAGTAAACCTTCTCTGAACTACTTCTAATGCATTTACATCTGTCCTTAAATAACAAGACCAGTACTGGACACAATACTCCAGATGTGGTCTCACCAATGCCCTGTACAACTGTAGCATAATCTCCCTACTTTTGTAATCAATTCCCCTCACAATAAACGATAACATTCTATTAGCTTTCCTAATTACCTGCTGTACCTGCACACTAACCTTTTGTGATTCATTCACTAGGACAGCCAGATCCCTCTGAATCTGAGCTCTGTAATCTCTCACCATTTAGATAATTAAGCTTTTTATTCTTGCTGCCAAAATGAATAATTTCACATTTGCCCACATTATACTCCATTTGTCAGATCTTTGCCCACTCACTTAACCTACCTATGTCACCTTATGACCTCTTTACAATTTATTTTCCTTCCTATTTTGTGTCGTCAGCAAATTTAGCCACCATTTCTTCGGTCCCTTCATCCAAGTCATTTAAATAAATTGTAAAAGTTGAGGACCAGCATTGATCCCTTTGGCACACCACTCATCACATCCTGCCAGCTAGAAAAAGACCCACTTATACTAACTCTCTGCTTCCCATTAGCTAGTCAATCTTCTATCCATGCCAATATGTTACTCCCTCCACCATGATCTTTAAGTTTCCGCAATGACTTTGATGTGGCACCTTATCAAATGCCTTCTAAGTACAGCACATCCACTGGTTCCCCTTTATCCACAGCACATGTGACTCTTTCAAAATTTATTGGAGCTGCGAGCTGACAAGAGCCTGGATCCTGATGGACTTCATCCTAGGGTCTTAAAAGAAGTGTCTAGTGAGATAGTTGATGCATTGGTTTTAATTTTTCAAAACTCCTGAGGTTCGGGGAAGGTCCTATTAGATTGGAAGATAGCAAATATAACTCCATTATTCAAAAAGGGAGGGAGACAGAAAGTGGGAAACTACAGGCCAGTTAGTATAACATCTGTCAAAGGGAAAATGTTAGAAGCTATTAAAGAAGCTCTAGCAGGGCACTTGGAAAAGCTCAAGGTCATCAGGCAGAGTCAACATAGTTTTGTGAAAGGAAAGTCATGTTTAACCAACTTATTGGAGTTCTTTGAAGAAGTAACATGTGCTGTGGATAAAGAGAGACCAGTAGATGTACTGTACTTAGATTTCCAGAAGGCATTTGATAAAGTGGCACATTAAAGGTTATTGCGGAATATAAAATTTCATGGTATGGGGGTAACATATTGGCATGGATAGAAGATTGGCTGGCTAATAGGAAGCAGAGAGTAGGCATAAATGGGTCTTTTTCAGATTGGCAAGATGTAATGAGTGGTGTGCCACAGGGACCAATGCTGGGACCTCAACTGTTTACAATTTATATAAATGACTTGAACAAAGGGATTGAAGGGATGGATGCCAAATTTGCTGATGGCAGAAAGATAGGTAGGAAAGTAACAAAAACAGAAAATACTGGAAAAACCCAGCAGATCTGACAGCATCTGTGGAGAGAGAAGCAGTTGATGTTTTGAATCCGTATGACCCTTATCTTAGGTAGAAAAGTAAGTTGTGAAGAGGACATAAGGAAGCTACAAACAGATATAGATAGGTTAAGTGAGTGGGCAAAGATCTGACAGGTGGGGTATAATGTGGGAAAATGTGAAAGTGCCCATTTTGACAGGAAAAGTAAAAGAGAAACATATTATCTAAATGGTGAGAGATTGCAGAACTCGAGGTATAGTGGTATTGTCGCTGGACTAGTATTCCAGAGACCCAGGGTAATGCACTGGGGATCTGGGGTTCGAATCCCACCACAGCAGATGATGAAATTTGAATTCAATAAAAACCTGGAATTAAATGTCTAAT
The DNA here is from genome assembly GCF_017639515.1 of Carcharodon carcharias. Lineage (NCBI taxonomy): Eukaryota > Metazoa > Chordata > Chondrichthyes > Lamniformes > Lamnidae > Carcharodon > Carcharodon carcharias. Next base: position 120,909,868 of record NC_054470.1, on the reverse strand, counting down.
GATGACCATGAAACTATTGCCGATTGTTATAAAAACCCATCCGGTTCACTAATGCCCCTTAGGGAGGGAAATCTGCCGTCCTTACCTGGTCTGGCCTACGTGCAACTCCAGACCCACAGCAATGTAGTTGACACTTAAATGCCCTCTGTGAAGGGAATTAGGGATGGGCAATAAATGTTAGGCATTGAAGCACAAATCCCCTGAATGAATAATAAAAAAAATGGTGTAGAGGGGTCCAGGTGCCCTAGTGCATGAATCACAAAAAGCTACTATGCAAGTCCAGCAAGTAATTAGGAAAGTTAATAGAATTTTATTATTTATTGCAAGGGAAATTGAATACAAAAGTAGGGAGGTTATGCTTCGGTTGTGCAGGGCACCAGTGAGACTGCAATTGGAGTACTGTGTACAGTATTGGTCACCTTATTTAAGGAAGGATGTAAATGTGTTGGAAGCAGTTCAGAGAAGGTTTACAAGGCTGATACCTGGAATGGGCTGCTTGTCTTATGAGGAAACGTTGGTCGGGTTAGGCTTGTATCTGCTGAAGCTTAGGAGAGTAAGAGGCAACTTGATTGAAACCTGTAAGATCCTGAGGGGCCTTGACAGGGTGGATGTGGAGAAGATGTTTCCTCTTTTGGAAGAATCTAGAACTAAGGGTCACTGCTTAAAAATAAGAGGTTGCTCATTTAAAACAGAGATGAGGCAACATTTGTTCACTTGGAGGACATGAGAAGGTGGTGGAAGCAGAGTCTTTGAATATTTTTAAGACAGAGGTGGATAGATTTTTGGTAAAGCAAGGGAGTGATAGGTTATGGGGGTAGGCAGGATACAGATTTGAGGTTACTATCAGATCAGCCATGATCTTATTAAATGGCAGAGCAGGCCCGAGAGGCCGAATGGCCTACTCCTGCTCCTTGTTTGTGTTCGTAAAGGACTCCAATAAATTGCTTAAAAATGATTTCCTCCTGCCAAAACCCACAGTTTACACCTATGAGTCAGTCTCCTTTATCCTGGGATCTAACCTGTAGATCCACCAAAACCTGAGTCTTGGTGGCTGCTGCTGGGCCATGGGAGGTGATTTCATTGTTGTAAAGTCAATCCCTGACTCATGGATCACAATCCTAATTCAAAGTTCTCCGTACTAAAGTGACTGCATTGCAAAAATTAAATCATACCACCCACCTGTTGTAAATCTACAATAGCTCCAGAAATGTTCCAAAATTTCACAGTGAAAGGTGGTCAGTAATTACTCTCAGTAATTGCTAATCCTACCCTAAATCCACCTTGAAACTTCCAGTAGTCTCGGATGACATTACCGTTGTTTACTTGTTCAGTTGGTCTCTGAGTGGAAATTGCTATATTAGGGGGCTTTATGATGCAGACTCACCACCACTGGGGACCAGAACAAGAGTGAGACTGTCAGAGTTCATATGAACTGACACTGAGTGCCATGAAGTGGCTATTGTGACTGCCGACCATGTACCATTGTGGCTGACTGTCTGCTGATAATTGGAAGCCACAATAATTGAAAGGCTAAAAATGGAATATAACAGATAAAAAGCTGAATTGCTGACCAGTAACAAATGGTTTGCATCATTGCTGTTCAGCAGTGACGCTGACAGGCACACACAGGGAAAGCTCTACAATCAGAGTGTGGGCCTTCAATTATGAATTTTTCAGATTTGCAAAGCTTGAGTTGTAGCGCACATTAAATAGGAAGGATTGTTGTCCATTAGGTGTATCAATGCCTCAGAACCAACAGCTTAGCAACTTACTGATATCAAAACAGAAGATGCTGGGATTGTAAAGCAGGAGCTGAGTTTCTAAAAAGAGAAATACATGATAACATTTTGTCTCATTTTAAAGTTATCCTATCTCACTCTTCCAGAAGCTGATGAACCTACTGTACATTCAGTGTTTGACTTTATTATGTGGGTTTATAGAATCCTACAGCACAGAAGGAGGCCATTTGGCCCATTGTGGCCTGTGCTGGCTCTTTGAAAGAGCTATCCATTTACTCTCACTCCCCCACTCTTTCCCCACAATCCTGCAAGGTCTTTCCTCCAAGTATTTATCCAATTTCCTTTTGTAAGTTCATCAGCTTCCACCGCCCTTTAAGGCAGAGCATTGTGGCTCACAACCACTCGTGATTTTTTTTGAAAAAGATTCTGGTCATCTCCACCTCTAGTTCTTTTTCTTTTATCTTCTCATTGCTTACTGATGGTTTACAAAACATTTGATTCAAGCTTGGGAGGGCAGCAGAGACTGTCAGAAAAACAACAGCAGTGAAATCTGGCCTGCGAGATATGAGGTGGAGGGGTGTGTGCTGGGTGCCCGCCTGTCTTCGCCTTAGGAGGATGGAGGCAGTGTTGGGACACAGTGCGAATGAGAGAATGTTTTTGCAAAGTGCCACATTCTATCCAGGTTGGGGTTAGTCTAATTGGTTTAGACTTGGACCTGAATACTGAGGAGAACCAAATCAGGGAAAGATTCTGTTTACAGGTTAATTATGAGCGACGATGGCAGCTATCATTTTCTTCACATGTATACAACAGTCAAATGTTAACCTCGAACCCTACAACTTTCAAAACTCACACTTCCCGACACAAAGCAAAATGATTTATCTTTCATCCTTGATAGTGATAATAGGAAATCCTCATTTTCACTTTGTATCACTGATAATATTCTATTAAACATGGTTAATTATTTTTAACAAGTGAGCCATATTCAGTTGGGGACAGTATAGCTTAGTGGCGTGACCCTGTCTCATGTTGGACACAATGCTGATTCTTTGACTTGCTGTGCGGCTGCTCCAGGTTACATGGTAAACCATGGGAGTGAGTGAATTCCATGTGTTTATCCATGATTTCACTTTTGAAATACAGCCTCCATGGACCATTCCGAAAGGAAAATGACTCTTTAAAAATGTAGTAGTCAATGTGTCCACAATGTGCATGTGTGACACATGTTCCTTTTGTCTTTTCATCTGCTGCAACAGCCAGACAGTTTCCTGCCGTTTTCATTCCAGCAATTGACAAATGATTGCCAGATGTGAGCTCTTTCCAGTGATTCTTCCTCTCTGTAAACCTGTGGAGATCGGGTTATTTCATACTCCCTGTCCAGTTTATCTCCTTTCGCATCTGCCACAGTTTAAAGGCAATGGCCTCCGTATGTGGGCTTTCTCATCATCATGATTCCTCTCTCTTTCTCTCACTGGAGGAATGAAGTAACACTGACAAGCGAAAAAAAAAACAGCTTCTGCATTTAATAAGTTAATCATTAACACATTTTAATGGCTTGGTTACAAATACAGGTATTGAAAGTGCAACTATGAATGTCTCAGGTCATGAAATACAATGGCAACGTGGAGAGGCCAAAGCGAGAATAGACCAGAGCTGCCATCATTTCTTACCAATATTTCTGAATTTTAAAAGGAAGCTTGATTCCAAGTGTTTTACTGAAAGGACTGAGCACAGTCACGATGATTTTCATGTCATTTGCTGGGTTTTTAATTACTAACCATAAATAATGATAAAACTCAAGCACTCAAGGCTGATAGCTCCCTGATTACGGAGTTAAATACAGTGTGCAAAATAATGACAAAAAAAGTTGGCAATAGTTGAGAGGATTGTTCAGACTCAGAGCCCAGGTGCAGTCAGGCTGGGAGCAGGGGGTGCTGTTGTCAAGGGGAGTTATCGAGAAACCCTGTACACTGGCAGAAGCTGCGAGGTGAACTTTAATACTGAACTCCTCAGCACAGCAGCAATCTCCTCCTACACTCCAGACACACACACACACCCACACACACCAGACAAACTGTAATATAGAAATTCTGCTCATAGACACTCATTGTCAAATATACATATGCATTTGTACATATAACCATACATTGTGCAAGTACATATTATAAAAGCAATACTGTACACTCTTAAACACTATTCACACCGAGATTCACACATACCAACAAAATAAATATACTACACTCACAATATATAAACACCCACATTCACATACAAAGTTCTGCATTTGTGTACACATTCAGTCTCATAGATTGATGTGAATTTTAAAAAAATACATAGTTGATTTGCCAAGATACATTGAAGTTGGTTTATAAGATTGAAATTGTTCTCTTTTAGCTAATAACTCACTCAATCTTTTACTTCTGATCTATTGTGAATGCTATTTATTTAAACTTTCCTGGTTTTACTAAATGGCCTTAAATGATCGAAATGCTTAATGCAGGCTGGCAATTTTCTTGCAAAGGGTAAAATGAAACAAGTCCTGTCTTTCCTGTCCATCTGAAAAACAGTAACTTAGAGAATGAATAAACTCCAATAAAGTTTGCAAGAATCTGTGTGAGGCAGGCAGCTTTTTTTAATGAATGTATTTTTTTAACAGAAGCCTCTGCTCACATACTCACTGTGTTACTGCTTCCTGCTCCTCTCTCAGTGGGCTACCCATGGAGACAGTGAGCTGATAAGCAAAGGGGGAGTCACCCGGTCTGTGCACTGAGGGAATGTCCTTGAGAGAACGTCTTGTCACCAACCATCAATGGAGAGACTGCTGCAGTGGTCTCTGAACATCTGGCAGCTCAGCACAGGAAGCTGCGGAGAGGGGGGGTGTCATTAATTGTGATGAAATAATTTAAACCATCAGGAATAAATGAGGCCGTTAAGCTAAGTTCAGATTCCATTTGCTGTGCACACATGTTTGAGGCTGCCTTGTGCTGAGCTTAAATTACAGTGCGACCTGTCAGAACATAAGAGTCATGTTCGAAAGATTTCTCTCGGTTCTGAGCTGCTCTCCGTTTGTAAGATTGTTTATTTTCCCTTCTCTCCCCCTCTCCATGCCCTGACTATGAATGCCAGGAGGTGAGCTGTTCAAAGGCGTTATTCAGAAGCAGCCAGTCACTCACTGCCACCCCAAACTCCTTTGCCCTGTTCAAGATTAGAATCTCATATGGCAAATGGAGAGAAACAACTGGTGTTCCTTTACCCTGTGAATCAGTGTGTTAATCACCAGGCTGGTTATTACCATTTTACCTCTCTCAATTGTGTGACTGGGAATGTTTCCATTCAGACAGAGAGAGCAGAATAATCAGGTACAAGCCATGAGCAGACTTATCTTGCTCTCCATAGGCCCCAAGCTCACATGTCTGGTGTTTTCTGTAAATTCACAGCTCTCAACCAATATCCTGTGTTTAGACACCTTATTTTTCCCTCCTCTTGCATACAATAACTTTACATTTTTTTGGAAATTGTGTAATTGTTATTTACTGTATGTGTTGTATTAGACCTACACTGAATTACATATTGCAAAATATTTACAGCACAGGAATAGGCCATTCGACCCAGCTGCTCTGTGCTAGGGTTATATGTTCCACACCCCTCCCACGGCCCGCTTCATCTCACCATATCAGCATATCTTTCTATTCCATTCTCTCTCATTTGTTTATCCAGCTTGCCTGTAAATGCATCTATGCCATTTGCCTCAGCTATTCACTGTGGTAGCAGCTTCTATATTCTCACCAACCTGAGTAAAGAAATTTCTCCTAAATTCCTTACTAGATTTATTCGTGACTATCTTACATTGATGGACAGCAGCTCTGGTCTTGTCTGCGGATGGAAATATCTTCTCGATGTCTACCCTATCAAACCCTTTCACAAGCTGAAAGTCTCTTTCGAGAGAGAAGAGCCCTAACCTGTTCGGTCTTTCCTGATAGTTATAACCCCTCAGTTCTGGAATCATTCTAGTAAATCTTTTTTTATGTACCTTTTCCAGTGCCTCTGCCGTTTTTATAATATGGAGACCAGAATTGTTCACAGTGCTCTAAGTGTGGTCTAATCAAGGCTCTATGCAAGACCTCACAATAAATAAAAAATAAACTCCTACCATCCAATGATTTCAAATCCCCTGCTAAACCAGAGAAAGTGGATATCCCCCTTCCATTCCACTTCCTGCCCACAAAATTTATTAAAGCAATTTAAAACCAGTTTTCAAAATGAGAACTGTTATCTGAACTGAGTTTTACTTCATGAATATTTTAGATAGTTCATAATGTTTTTCTCTGCTTAACAGCTTCCAAGACATTGGCCCTTATTTTGGCCTTTGGCGCCTGTCTGGTGGACGACAAGTTTTGTTCCACCTGAGGCTCAAACAAACCAGATGGACCAGTCTGATTTGAACTTAATTAGAGATCTGCCCATATCAGTCGAACACTGATAGACACCTGGGCAATATAAAGCTCAAAATTGGAGTTGTTAACTTCTGAAAAACATGCTTGTGAATTTGCTATTTGTTCTGGAGTGAAATTATTTTTCCTGGTTTAGAAATTAGTTGAAACATATCGTGTTTATGCTATGCCCTTACCACCAGTGCAAACATAGCTCTTTTAAAAGTGGAGTCACTCACCGATATTGAGTTAACAATTCCTGTTTTGGATTACAAATGAGTTTAGCCCACCTAGCAGAATTGTGGCATGATTTGAATATGACAAAAATGCATCACACAATCTTTCATAGAAGGAGGCCATTTGGCCCATTGAGTCTGTGCCCAGCTTTTTGAAAGAGTTATCCAATTAGCCTCACTTCCTGCTCTTTTCCTCTAGCCTGCAAATGATATTTTTCTAATGTTTATCCAACTGCCTTTTCAAGGTTACTTTTGATCTTTTCAAGCTGCGTTCCACATCATAACTCACTGTGTCTAAAGAGTCATCCTCACAGAATCACTGAATTGTTACAGCACAGAAGGAAACCATTCGGCCCATCATGTCTGCACCAGCTTTCTGAATTAGCAATGCACCAAGTGTCATTCCCTCGTCTTCTCCCCGTAACCCTGCGTATTTTTCCTTTTCAGATAATAATCCAATTCCTCTTAAACGTCTCCATTGAATCTGCCTCCACCGCACTCTCAAGCAGTGCATTCCTGATCCTAAACACTCGCTATATGAAAGAATTTCTCCTCATTGCTTATTTTGCCAATCACCTTTAATCTGTGCCCTCTCGTTCTCAATCCTTCCACCAGTGGGAACAGTTTCTCACTATCTACTCTGTCCAGACACCTCATGATGTTGAACACTTCTATCAAATCTCCTTTCAACCTTCTCTTCTCCAAGGAAAACAGCCCTAACTTCTCCAGTCTATCTGCATAACTCAAGCTCCTCATCCCTGGGCCCATTCTTGTGAATTTTTGCTGCACTCTCTCTAAAGTCTTCACATCCTTCCTAAAGTGTGGTGCCCCTGAACACACTACTCTAATTTAGGCCAGTACAAGTTTAACATAACTTCCTTAAAGCTTCTCCTCCTCACCTCGCCTCTGCTTCTTTCACCAGTCACCTTCAATCTATTTTCTCTAGTTACTGAGCCTCCTACCTCTGGAAGCAGTTTCCCCTTATTTAATCCATCAAACCCATCATGATTTTTAACACTTTTATATTAAGTCTTCCCACAACTGTCTGTGCACTAGGGAGAACAATCCCAGCTTCCCTTGCCTCTCCACATTAACTGATACCCCTTTTCCTTGGCTTGTAAGATTCTGTTTCACCCTAATGTTTGATAAGCTAGGACTACCCTTCCACATGTAAATCTTACAGAAGTTCAAAATGGTCTTCATGCCAACCCTGACTTCGAAACTCTATTACCTAAGTAAAAAGCCCAGCCACACAATTATTTCTTGTGACTTTGCCTGTGCACCTTGCAGTGCAGTGTGGTTGACCTTTGAAATACCATTTGCCATTCTTGCTCTAACGATGAAAAAACATTTCCCACTCAACATCTTTGGAGTCAGTGCAAAAGAGCTTAATCATGAATATTAGCAATAATCCACGATTGAACCCTTTTGCATTCTTGCTTCCAGTGACTAATTCACAACAAAGAATTCCAATAGTGTACAGACAACACAAGATAATATGACCCATTCTTTGGAACTAGGGTCTGCACCTTCACAGGATGGCTAGAACTACCCCCCTCCCAGACTCCCTTCTGATCCTTTCCACACCACCCAAAACCCCTCTGACCTCCTGACTCCAATTCTGAATGAACCAGGACTTTCCTATGACCACTCTGGCCCCTGATCCCCCAAACGCTTTCCCCCCTCCAACATTTTGCCTGCTCCCCTCCTCAATACTTTGTCACCGCACCCCCCCCATAAACACTCCATCCCCCTCTCTCTGACCCTGCCCGCCTTCTGCTCTGACCCCCGCTCGCATATTTGGATTGGAGTTGGGTAAAATTCCTTCTGATAAGTTTAATTTTCCTGTTTCAAAACATGGGTTTTGGAAGCAAAAGGGCAAATTTACATAAACTAGGCCTGTATACTCTGGGATACAGAAGATTATGGGATGATTTAATTGAGATTGTTGGGATTTTGGAAGAATTGGATAGAATAAATAAAGTGAAACTTTTCCTGTTAGCGGGAGTGTTTTGGTGTAAGTGGGTTAATGGTGGACAGTGGAATCCAATCCAGCAAAGCCCTTCTGTGCAGTCTGGCTGTAAATGGCAGTGGTCGAATGGTTCTGCCATTCAAATTGTTAAAAAGAAAGAGGTTTCCTTTCAGCTGATGTGTCATTGCGAGAGTTTAAAGGACCTTTTTATTCAGTAATGCTGAATGTCGTGACATTTATTTACTCCAACCCTCTTCAAGCTTGGCTGTGTAGGTGCTGTAGCTCTTAGTTCCGGTAACTCTGAAGAAAGTTTAACCTGAGGACTTGTGTTGAGTGTATGAGAAGGGTTTACAACACTCTACTACCTCATCTAAAGCATGAAGCAGCAACTTGGGGGCTGGGGTGGGGAGGCACCAATTTTCATTTCTGAACAGAGTTAGGTTACAGATCTGACAAGAGAAACCATGTTTAGCCGGTAATTCTGTATACGAAAATGCATCAGCCTCGATGGGACGAAACCAATGGGTTGAAAAAAGTTGCAAAGTAGTTCATGTTGGCTCCTCATATCAGAGATTGTGTGAAAATACTGGATAATGTATTAAAATTGATTATGGTGCAGAATGTACAAGACGGAGTTTATTTTTTGCTTATTTTTTGAATGAAGAATGACAGACAAATCTGATAAGTGTTACGCAGGGTTAACCTTTGGGCCTTGATGCTGGAGGCAACAAGTCACAGTTGGTGCTAAATTTTGAGAAAAGGGTGATATTCTTTCTTTCTTTTATTGGAATCTATAATGAGAAAAACATTGTGCTCAGAGTACTGCATGGAGATATACTTGCATCAGTCTACTAGAACAGAATCATTGAATCTTGTAGCACAGAAGGAGGCCATTTGGCCCACTCTGTCCATGCTGGCTCTTTGGTAGAGCCTGCTCTACCCCATGGTCCTGCAAACTTCTTCTGTAAAGTATTCATCCAATTCCCTCTTGCAATTTACTATTGAACCTCTTTCTATTACTCTTTCAAGCAATACATTCCAGGCCATAGCAACTTGCTGCATAAAAAAATACGTTTGACTTCATGTTATTGAACTGGCTTGGTGTTTTGTCAAATGAGAAAGAAGGTCTATGTTGTAGTCAATCACTACTGTTGAAGTAAAAATAAAAAGAAGATTTTACAACCCCAGAGTGCTGGAACACGAACTCTGTGCACTGAGAGCATCGCTAGAAAGTGAACTCTCAAACCTGTTCATCAGGCTGTTTATCCCTTTAACAGGAGATTGGCTCACTCACTGGGAAGCTTCAGATCATCATTGAAGCCAACTGAAGGAGTGCTGTGCTGTCGGGGGGTCGGTGATGAGGGAGCGCTGCGCTGTCGGGGGGTCGGTGATGAGGGAGCACTGCACTGTCGGGGGGTCGGTGATGAGGGAGCACTGCGCTGTCAGGGGGTCGGTGATGAGGGAGCGCTGCACTGTCGGGGGGGTCAGTGATGAGGGAGCATTGCGCTGTCGGGGGGTGTCGGTGATGAGGGAGCATTGCGCTGTCAGGGGGTCAGTGATGAGGGAGCGCTGCGCTGTCGGGGGGGTCAGTGATGAGGGAGCGCTGCGCTGTCGGGGGGGTCGGTGATGAGGGAGCGCTGCGCTGTCGGGGGGGTCGGTGATGAGGGAGCGCTGCGCTGTCGGGGGGTTGGTGATGAGGGAGCGCTGCGCTGTCGGGGGGTCAGTGATGAGGGAGCGCTGTGCTGTCGGGGGGTCGGTGATGAGGGAGCATTGCGCTGTCGGGGGTTCGGTGATGAGGGAGCATTGCACTGTCGGGGGGTCGGTGATGAGGGAGTGTTGCGCTGTCAGAAGGTCCATGATGAGGGAATGCTGCGTGATCGGGGGGTCGGTGATGAGGGAGCACTGTGCTGTCAGGGGGTCGGTGATGAGGGAGCGTTGTGCTGTCGGGGGGTCAGTGATGAGGGAGCACTGCGCTGTCAGGGCGTCAGTGATGAGGGAGCGCTGCGCTGTCGGGGGTTCGGTGATGAGGGAGCGCTGCGCTGTCGGGGGTTCGGTGATGAGGGAGCGCTGCGCTGTCGGGGGTCGGTGATGAGGGAGCGTTGCGCTGTCGGGGGTTCGGAGATGAGGGAGCGCTGCGCTGTCGGGGGGTCGGTGATGAGGGAGCGTTGCGCTATCGGGGGGTCGGTGATGAGGGAGCGTTGCGCTGTCGGGGTCAGTGATGAGGGAGCGCTGCGCTGTCGGGGGGTCGGTGATGAGGGAGCATTGCGCTGTCGGAGGGTCGGTGATGAGGGAGCGTTGCGCTGTCGGGAGGTTGGTGATGAGGGAGTGCTGCGCTGTCGGGGGGTCGGTGATGAGGGAGCGTTGCGCTGTCAGAAGGTCCATGATGAGGGAATGCTGCGCAATCGGGGGGTCGGTGATGAGGGAGCACTGCGCTGTCAGGGGGTCGGTGATGAGGGAGCGTTGCGCTGTCGGGGGGTCGGTGATGAGGGATCACTGCGCAGTCAGGGGGTCAGTGATGAGGGAGCGCTGCGCTGTCGGGGGTTCGGTGATGAGGGAGCGCTGCGCTGTCGGGGGGTCGGTGATGAGGGAGCGTTGCGCTGTCAGGAGTTCGGTGATGAGGGAGCGCTGTGCTGTCGCGGGGTCGGTGATGAGGGAGCGCTGCGCTGTCGGGAGTTCGGTGATGAGGGAGCGCTGCGCTGTCATGGGGTTGGTGATGAGGGAGCGTTGCGCTGTCAGGGGGTCAGTGATGAGGGAGCGCTGCGCTGTCATGGGGTTGGTGATGAGGGAGCGTTGCGCTGTCAGGGGGTCAGTGATGAGGGAGCACTGCGCTGTCAGGGGGTCAGTGATGAGGGAGCGCTGCGCTGTCGGGGGGTCGGTGATGAGGGAGCGCTGCGCTGTCGGGGGGTCGGTGATGAGGGAGCGTTGCGCTGTCAGGAATTCGGTGATGAGGGAGCGCTGTGCTGTCGCGGGGTCGGTGATGAGGGAGCGCTGCGCTGTCGGGAGTTCGGTGATGAGGGAGCGCTGCGCTGTCATGGGGTTGGTGATGAGGGAGCGTTGCGCTGTCAGGGGGTCAGTGATGAGGGAGCGCTGCGCTGTCGGGGGTTCGGTGATGAGGGAGCGCTGCGCTGTCGGGGGTCGGTGATGAGGGAGCGTTGCGCTGTCGGGGGTTCGGAGATGAGGGAGCGCTGCGCTGTCGGGGGGTCGGTGATGAGGGAGCGTTGCGCTATCGGGGGGTCGGTGATGAGGGAGCGTTGCGCTGTCGGGGTCAGTGATGAGGGAGCGCTGCGCTGTCAGGGGGTCGGTGATGAGGGAGCATTGCGCTGTCGGAGGGTCGGTGATGAGGGAGCGTTGCGCTGTCGGGGGGTTGGTGATGAGGGAGTGCTGCGCTGTCGGGGGGTCGGTGATGAGGGAGCGTTGCGCTGTCAGAAGGTCCATGATGAGGGAATGCTGCGCAATCGGGGGGTCGGTGATGAGGGAGCACTGCGCTGTCAGGGGGTCGGTGATGAGGGAGCGTTGCGCTGTCGGGGGGTCGGTGATGAGGGATCACTGCGCTGTCAGGGGGTCAGTGATGAGGGAGCGCTGTGCTGTCGGGGGTTCGGTGATGAGGGAGCGCTGCGCTGTCGGGGGGTCGGTGATGAGGGAGCGTTGCGCTGTCAGGGGGTCGGTGATGAGGGAGCGTTGCGCTGTCAGAAGGTCCATGATGAGGGAATGCTGCGCGATCGGGGGGTCGGTGATGAGGGAGCACTGCACTGTCGGGGGGGTCGGTGATGAGGGAGCGTTGCGCTGTCAGAAGGTCCATGATGAGGGAATGCTGCGTGATCGGGGGGTCGGTGATGAGGGAGCGTTGCGCCGTCAGGGGGTCGGTGATGAGGGAGCGCTGCACTGTCGGGGGGGTCGGTGATGAGGGAGCACTGCACTGTCAAAGGGTCCGTGATGAGGGAGTGCTGTACTGTCAGAGGGCCGGTGCCAAGGAAACGTGCGGTGTCCAAAAGTGTTTCTGCGCATGTGCAGCTGTGGGGCTAAGTACTCAGTACTCGTCCTCTGACACTGCGGCACTCCCCCAGTACTGCATTGGGCATGTCAATCTGGATTCAGTGCTACCCACTGACCTGTAAGTAACCCTCACACACCCACTCCTGAAAATGGTTTGGTTTGAAAGCAGCCAGAGGATCTGGCAATCTCAAAGCTGAAAACCTAAGCACCATGATGGACAGATGGGAAAAACTAAAAGCAAAATTCTTCCATCCTTTGTCATCAGGGGGGTGTTCAAGTTTTTGGTTATCCCTCCTGCTATCTCCTATGTAGCTCAGTGTCAAATTTAGTTGGGTCACGCAGCCGTGAAACACATTGGGATGTTGCACTGCATTGAAAACACTATAAAAAGGCAAAAGAAGCAGCAAATGATGCAAATACTCAGCAGGTCAGGCAGCATCTCCAGAAAGAGACACAGAGTTGATGTTTCAGGCCGATGGTGATGCTTCGTTAGAACACGGAATACAATTTTATGAAGCGGAGCCCATTGTGGCATCTGGTGCTGCACGTTTCTGAGATATCAGACATTTCATTACGGCCACATGTACAATGATTTTTCCACATATACTAGATTAACATGTATGCTAGACAAGGCAGTGGATTAACCATCAATTTCCTGCCTGGTGTGATGTGTGCTGGTGAGGTCAATTTCTTTAAGGATTATTTTTGGACAGTTTGGGAATGCTTTGGAAATGGGAGCCCAGAGTTCAAATAGGGTGAACAGGAGGAGGTGTTGGACTGATTCTGAATAAGCATTATCACCCTGAAATGTTAACTCTTTCTCTCCACAGACGATGCCCTGACCTTCTGAGTGTTTCCAATATTTTCTGTTTTTGTTTCTGATTTCCAGCCTCTGCAGTATTTCACTGCTATGTAAATGCCAGCTGTTGTTGAAGTTCCCCTGTGCCCTGTTGATTCTGTGATGAGGGACAGCATTGACCCAAATTGTACTCTCAACCAACATTCTTTCCATACGTTGGTTTTTATGAGATGTGATGTTGTGTTTGCCAGTGCTGGACAATTCTGTTTTATAAGTTACCTTGAGCAGCAAAAAAAGGATCAAGATTACATTTTCTACAAGACACAGCTCTGGGGAAAATGTACCCCCTTCCAAACTCAGGCTGGTGCTTAACACAATTGGGTGCAACATGATAGAAAAGGCCATTTGAGCCATCATGCCTGTGCCAGCTCTTTGAAAGAGTTATCCAATTAGTCCCACTCTGTCTGCCCTGCAAGTTTTCCCATACAAACAGCTTCCCAATTTCCCTTTTGAAACTTACGTTTGAATCTGCTCCCACCGCCCTTTAAGGCAGTACCTTCCAGAACATAACTTACCATGTTTTTTTTTAAAGAAAATCTTTTTGCACCCCCTCTAGTTCTTTTGTACTGATCTGCTAGATGGGCTGGGTTCACAGCTCCAAAATGTCTGCCTTCTTTATCCCCCCCACTTACTATCCCATAACACAGTGGGAAAGATTCCACCACAGCCATGTGGTGGAAAGAGCATAGGAACCTCTACCATCACTATCCATAGCTGGCTGTTGACTGGCGCTTGACTGACCCTGCCGCTCTGCTTTGAGGACATCCCTAAAACGTTTCCTGGGAGACTGCTGTAGCCACCAAGTTCCGAGTAGAGCAGTTGCTTTGGGAGTCTGGTGTCAGGCATATGAACGACATGTCCTGCCCAGTCCAGCTGGCTATTGGATCATCTCCTTGACTGCCCCACTCCCCCCCGCCCCTTCCTGGGGTCAGTCAGTGTGCAGGTTCTGGGCACCACAGAGAGAAAATAAGATGAATGAAGTTTAATGTGTGCATCTGTTGCAGATGGGATTTGAGAGCACCACAAAATGTTATAAAGCAGAGCCCATTGTGGCATCTGCTGCTGCACATTTCTGAGATATCAAGCATGTAATTATAACCACATGTACAATGATTTTTCCACATATACTAGATTAACATGTATGCTAGACAAGGCAATGGATTAACCATCAATTTCCTGCCTGGTGTGATGTGCGCTGGTGAGGTCAATTTCTTTAAGGATTATTTTTGGACCGTTTGGGAATGCTCTGGGAATGGGAGCTCCGAGTTCAAGTAGGGTGAACAGGAGGAAGTGTTGGACTGATTAGTTACAAAGTTTCAATGCTGCAGCTTAATACGTGAATTGATAAAATACTTGCTAAAACTATGGCCACCTCCATTTGTGGAGTGAGAAAGTCACCGTAGCCCCACTCCGCCTCTAAGTCTCCAAGCACTATTTGCCATTTAGATGTGATGTGGTGGTGGATGTTACAACTCACTCAGGGAGCCCGAGTTGCTGTGGCAACAGGCACTTTCACATGCATGTTGGAGTCTGGAGCTATGGATAGTGATGGTAGAGGCTACAATTACTTAACCTCACATGGGCTACCCAGGAATCCCTCCCCCTCTTACCTCCTGCCATTGCTGAATTGAAGGATTTAATCAATTTGTTTGGCCATAAAGTCCTGGAGTGTGAGTTGAACTCGAAGCCTCTGGATCTGTGGCTGAGATGCCCACCCACTGCACCCACAAAACCACTAGATGCCACATGGTTGCCCCTAATTAAGGGGAGTGATTTAACACAGCTGGTTATTTTGTGATAAGTCCCATAAATTTCTATCCAATATGCCCTGCAGGTACACAGAGGCTGATTTCTGCAGTTTATACATTAAAACTCCTGGACCCAGTGGTTTTCCGTAGAGTAAGAATGAGCCCCTTGTCTCACTTCAGTGACGGGAGCTGGTGAGATTGTTGGAGCTCATTGGATTAGTTTGGATAAGAAAGCAAGAGGTTGCATTTATTTATTTTTACTTATTCTTTGACAGGATGTAGGCTTTGCTGGCTGGGCCAGAATTTACTGCCCATCCCTAATTGCCCTTGAGAAGGTGATGGTGAGCAGCCTTCTTGAATCGCTGCAGTCCATGTCGTGTAGGTACATCCACAGTGCTGTTAGGGAGGGAGTTCCAGGATTTTGACCCAGCGACAGTGAAGGAACGGCGAGCTATTTCCAAGTCAGGATGGTGAGTGGCTTGGAGGGGAGCTTCCAGGTGGTAGTGCTCCCATGTGTCTGCTGCGAGTGGCTTGCTAGGCCATTTCAGGGGGCGGTTAAGAGTCAACCACGGGTAGGATCTTCTGGTCAGTGAGTGGAATCAGCTGTGCGCCCACCGACCTGTCAACGGCCTATTGAGGTAATTTATGACAGTGTCACATGAGGGGCATGTTAGGGAAATTTTCTTTTCGTCTCTTTAACATTTTTAAATTTGGCACCGATCTCCCTGAGGCAGCACTTAGCGTCAGGGAGATCTGTGCACTCTTTCACATGCATGCGCAAAAGAGCTCACTCCTGGCTGAGGGAATCCCCACCCGCACAAGGAGTGCTCAGCGCTTCCTGGCAGACGTCATGCTGGGCGGGCCTTTATTGGCCCGCCCACGTAAAATATCGGCACACCTCCGATCGGGGGCACCAATCGGGGGGGCACCAATCGGAGCTGCACCTGCCCACGCCCACTCCTGCACTTCCCCTCCCCCAACGGGGAGAAAACTGTTTCCTCACATTGCTGTGGGGGGTCTGGAGTCACATCTAAGCCAGACCAGGCAAGGATGGCAGATTTCTTTCCTGAGAGGGCATTAGTGAGCCAGATGGACCTTCCCTGACAATCAATGATAGTTTAATTTATTACATTTTCAATGAATTTTTATTAATTGAATTCAAATTAACCTGGGCCTCTGCTGACAAGTGGAGTAGATTCCCACGGTGTAACCTCCTCCCCTATAGAGCGCCCAGCATATTCTTACGGCCTCCCAAATGAAGCACTTTTTGAATTGTCGTCTCTGTCGTAATGTAGGAAACGCAGCAGCCAATTTGCGCACAGCAAGCTCCCATGAGCAACAGTATGATAATGACCAGATAACCTGTTTTGGACGTCAGTTGAGGGATGAATGTTGGTCAGGATACCAGGAAAAACTCCCCAGATCTTTGAAATAATGGCCGTGAGATCTTTTCCATCCACCTGAGAGGGCAGAGGGAGCTGTGATTAAACATCTCCTCCCCAAATATGATACTTGGTGAAAAGCTATTAGTGTTTTGCCTAATTAATTAGTTTAAGACGATGGACAAAGCAATGCTAAACTGACCTGGTTGATCCGCCATTATCAGCTGGCATTAATTTTCTTTTAAAATCCATTCAAACTCCAAATAAAAACTAACCTAAGGAGGGGAAAGACCACAATGTGAAATATAAGCAGCATTCAAGGCTGTTGCAGACTAATGGCAGGAGTTCTCAGTATCTAGACTAGACGATTCCACTCATTGTGGAAATATTAAAATGGGGGTTTGGGATTTCCCTCTCCATTCTATGTCAGTGTCATTTTAAAAGGAAGCCTGTGCCCATTTCATTGCTTTGTTTCTTCACTCTTTTATTCATTTCCTTATTTCCCTTTCTGCCTACTTTCTGCTCAGCCCAGCCCCACTCCCAACTGATAATTAAATGTTATTTTAACTAAATGAAAATTTTATCACAGAAGTCTGTAATTAATTGCATGTTTGCATTTGCTGAAACCATATTTTACAGACCACATCCTAGAAAGAACAGAAGTAGCACTGTTTCAGAAGTTTGTTTAAAGACTGAATTACACCTTCAACCTCCCCACTCCACCCCACCCAGAACTGAAAAATCTAAGAAGGGGACTGAAAGTGATTCATTGGAAACACTTATCGGTGTCCCAGACCATCCAGCATGTACAGAATTTTCCAGGAGACTGAAAGGAGGGAAGATCTGAAGTTTTCAATGTGCTTGAATTGTGTGAGTGTGATAGAGAAATACTGCTGTCGGTGCTGCAGAAGATCAGTGAGGCTGTGCACAAGAGGGTGTGAGCTGTCAGCGGAACACTTCAGTCATTATAGAGCCTGGGGGACGGTGGTGAGGGGCTTAGGAGTCGGGAGGAGGATCCAGTGTCAGCAATGAACCTTGGTGTGTGCTTGGAGTGTGCGTAGTGTGCGGCTGGAGTGTGCAGTGCACGGTGTAGCATAGTGTGCGCGAGCATAGTGTAGCAAAGTGTTTGTGCATGTAGTGTAGGCTGCGTGCCAGTGTAGCAGTGCAGCATGCATGCAAGTGTAGCATGCGTAGCATAGCGTGCGTGCATAGCATGGTGTGTGTGTGTGTGAATGTAGTGTAGCATAGTGTAGCATGCATGCATAGCATAGTGTGTTCACGTAGCATGGGCTGTGTGCCAGTGTGGGGGTATAGTGTGCGTGCTAGTGTAGTGTAGCGTAATGTGTATGAGAGTGTAGCGTGCATTGCGTGTGTAGTATAGTGTGGTGTGCGTGCCAGTGTAATGTAGCGTGGTGTGCGTGTGAATGTAGTGTAGCATAGTGTGCTTGGATAACATAGTGTGCATGCATAACGTAGTGTGCCTGACATAGCATAGCGCAGTGCAGTGTAGTGTAGCGTGCATGTGTACCGTAGCATGCGTGCGTAACATAGCATGCGTAACGTAGTGTAGTGTAGTGTGCGTACGTAGCATAGTGTAGCATATGGTAGCATACGTAGTGTAGTGTGTGTGCAAGTATAGCGTAGCGCGGTGTGCGTGCCAATGTAGCGTAGTGCACATGCCATTATATTGGTACAGTGTAGTATAGAGGGCGAGTGTAGTGTAGCATAGTGTGCTTGCATAGCGTAGTGTGAATGTATGCATAGTGTAGCATAGTGTGCCTGTGAGTATAGTGTGTAGGGTAGGGTGTGTGCAGTGTAGCTTAGCATAGTGTGTGTGCATGCATTGTGTATTGCATGTGCGTGCATAGTGTAGCTTACTGCGTAGCGTAGTGTGCATGCGTAGCATAGTGTGCATGCCAGTGTATTGGATAGGGTGCGAGTGTAGTGTACGTGTGCAGCGTAGTGTAGCGTAGCATGTGTGCATAGCATAGCAAGTGTGCATAACAGCGTGTGTGCATAGCGTGCATGCGTAGCATAGTGTAGTGTAGAGTGTGTGCATAGTGTAGTGTGCATAGCATAACGTAGCATAGTGAGTGTGCGTAACATAGCATGTGTGCGTAGTGTACATGCATAGTGTAGTGTAGAGTGCATGTATAGTGTAGTGTGCGTAGCGTAATGTAACGTAGTGTGCATGCGAGTGTAGTGTGTATAGCTTAGCGAGCGTGCTTAACATAGAGTATGTGCGTAGCGTGCATGCATAACGTAGTGTAGCATAGAGTATGTGCATAGTATAGTGTGCGTAGCATAGGGTAGTGTAGCGAGCGTGCATAACATAGCATGTGGGCATAGTGTGCATGTGTAGTGTAGTGTGCGTGCAAATCTAGTGTGCGTGCGTAATGTAGTATGGGTGCGAATGTAGTGTAACTTAGTGTGCGTGCATAGTGTAGTGTGCATGTATAACTAGCATGGGTGTGAGCATAGTGTAATGTAGTGTGCGTGTGTAGCATAGTGTAGTGTAGAGTGTGTGTAGTGTAGTGTGCGTGCATAACTAGTATGGGTGCAAGTGTAGTGTAGTGTGTGTGCGTAATGTATATGCGTAAAATAGTGTGCATAATGTAGTGTAGCATGCATTGCATAGTCTGCTTGCATAGCGTAGTGTAGTGTAGCATATGTGTGTAACAAGCATGCATGTGTAATGTAGCATGCGTGTGTAGTGTAGTGTAGCCTAGAGTGCATGCGTAATGTAGTGTGCGTGCTAGTATAGCATAGCCTGGTGTGCGTGCCAATGTATTGGTACAGTGTGGTGTATGGGGCGAGTGTAGTGTAGCATAGCGTGGGTGCGAGTGTAGTTGAATGCGAATGTAGTTTGTGTGCTTGCATAGCATATTGCACATGCGAGTGTAGCGTAGCATGGTGTGCGTGCATAGCAGAGGACGCATGCGAGTGTAGTGCAGCATGCGTACCGTATTGTGCTTGCAAGTGTAGTGTCATGCAGGGTGTATGCAACAAGGGTGCAATTGTAGTGTAGCGTGGCGTGGTCTGCATGCGTGTGGCATGCATAGTGTAGTATAATGTGCGTGCATGGGATGTAGGTGTCGCTGGCTGGGCCAGCATTTATTGCCCATCCCTAATTCCCCTTGTTCAGAGGGCATTTAAGAGTCAGCCACATTGCTGTGGGTCTGGAGTCACATGTAGGCCAGACCATGTTGATTTTCTTTCCTAAAGAGCATTAGTGATCCAGATGGGTTTTTACAACAATTGGCAATCAACTTTTAATTCCAGACTTTTACTGAATTTAAATTTCACCATCTGCTGAGGTGGGATTCGAACCCGAGTCCCCAGAGTATTACTCTGGGTCTATAGTTTACTAGCCCAGTGACAATACCACTATGTTGCCACCTCTTCTCAGTGTAGCATAGTGTAGTGTGCGTGTGTAGCATTGGGTTTGTGTGAGTGTAGCATAGTGTAGTGTGTGAGTGTAGCGTAGGGTTTGTACCAGTGTAATGTAGTGTGAGTGTAGCTTGGTGTAGTGTGCGAGTGTAGTGTAGGGTTTGTGCGAGTATAGCATAGTGTAGTGTGTGAGTGTAGCGTAGGGTTCGTGCAAGTGTAGTGAAATGTAGTGTGTGAGTGTAGCGTAGGGTGCATGCGAGTGTAGCGTAGGAAACATATGAGTGCAGCTTAGTGTAGTGTGCGTGTATGGCATAGGTGCAAGTGGAGTGTAGTGTGCCTTTGTAGTGTGTGTAGCATGTGTGCATAGTGTAGCATAGTTTGAGTGCATAGTGTTGTGTAGTGTGTGTAGTGTAACGTGTGTTGCGTAGTGTAGCTTGTGTGTGTAGTGTATGTTCATGTAGTTTGTGTGCGTGGTGTAGTGTAATTTGCGTGCGTAGTGTCTTGTGTGTAGTGTGCTTGTGAGTGTGCGCAGTGTAGCGAAGTATAGTGTGCTTGCATAGTGTAGTGTGTGCGGTGTAGTGTAGTGTGTGTGCTTGTATGGTGGGTTTGTGGTTTATCTGCCTGTATGGTAGGTGTGTGTTTGCGTGTGTAGTGTGCGTGCCTGTATGGTGCATGCCTATGTAGTGTAGTGTGCATGCCTGTTTAGTGTAGTGTGCATGTGTACTGTGCGTGTTAGTGTGTAGTATGCATGTGGTATGTGCATGTGTGTCTAGTGTAGGGTGTATCTAGTGTAGTTTAGTGTGTGTGTGTGTGTGTGTGTGTGTGTGTGTGCCTGTATGGTGAGTGTGTGTGTAGTGTAGTATGTGTGTGCCTGTGTAGTGTGGTATGAGTCTGTGTTGTGCGTGCCGGTATGGTGCGTGCGTGTGTAGTGCAGTATGTGTGTGTTTCGGTCTGGGAGATCCGTGGGCTTGTAGGTTTTGTTAGAGGTCTTCTACAGTGGTCATGTTGAGAATTGCTGATACCCATGGTGTGGGCTGCATTTACAGTCTGTTTTTTCCCCAGCCTTCACACCATTCTAGAATCAACTCCAACAGGAAATGAGGTCAAGAATGATGATTTCATTTTTTGTGGAGGCTGATTAGACATGATGCAGAAATGCTCTCTCTCGTGCTACAAGATAGTTAGAAGTAATTTATTTTAAATTAATTTATGTTCCCCGTTACAAGATGATTAATCACTGCTAACACGTGGAGCATGCACATTTGAGGGTGAGACATATGCTATTGTTTTAACTGCACCATCATTCATAACAGTTCAAAGGTATATGATTGATCTTTTGAATACTGACTGTGATAATGGGCACTGAATAACATGTTATAATTACCTTTAACCTATGGCAGAAAGAGAGAGGAGTTAACCCCTGTTCCTTTTGTGATGATTGGCTTTGGGAGTTTTGTGTCACTTTTGGACACATGGAAAACATGCTCCTGATGTCATTTCCTCTTACAGCTCACATTCCAAGTCAGAACTGTAGATCCGCTTCAAAGGCAGTCAAGGTACAGCCACGTTCTCTCACACTGCAGAGAGTCTCGACTGATTGAGAATTGGAAGGTGCACCACATGGGAGTAAGTGCTGCTGGATATTAAGTATCATCAAACTGTATCAGTTGTTTGTTTTCATTGTCATGCAATGATAGTATGGGGAATCCTCAACTTCACAGCATCAACTCTGTAATTATGGGAAACATTACTTTTTGCAGGAAAATGGGAGTCAGGTAATGTGCTTGAGAAGGTAACGTTTTCACTTCTGGTATTGCCAAGGCTGCTTGTGCTTCATAACTTCACCTGCTGCGTTGTAATAAGGGGTTACTATGGCTGAGGATGGACAGACTCACTGTACCAGTTCTCGTCAGGCTGCTCAGAGTATTTGTCTGTCATTCTCTCGTGAGATTTCCACTATTGGCCTCTTCCATTTGCTCCTGGATCTCCCCAAAGTATGACGATTCTTTGCACCTGATTGAACCAATCTGCTGCTGTATACACCCACTGGGTCAGCCCACTACCAGGGCAGGACCACGGGTAAGTTTATCTTTGATTTTGATGCAACCTTGCTGAGTTGTGCCAGCTTCTGTCTGTCCCACAAACTCCTTCTCACTTGCTGCCTGCCCAGTGTATTGTTGTCCTAGAGCCATCGTAATTTACGGTGAAGGAGGAGACCATTCGGCCCATCGAGTCCACACTGGCTCCATTGGGGAAATCTAGTCAGTCCCATTTCCCCTCCCACCCCGCTTGGTACCTGTAGCCCTGTAAATTTATTTCCTTCAAGTGCCTATCTGACTTCCTTTTAAAATCATTCATTGTTTCTGCATCCACCATCATCATAGGCACTAAGTTCCAGGACATTACCACTCGCTGCATAAAAAAAGTTCTTCCTCATATTCCCCTGTCTCTCTTGCTCAAAATCTTAAATCTCTGTTCCCTAGCCTTTGTATAATCAGCTAATGGGAGATCTTTTCTTTGTTTACCTTTTCTTAGCCTGTCATAATCTTATATACCGCAGAGAAGGCTCTGTGGGATGAGTGGCCTACTCCTGCTCCTAATTTGTATGTTCATATCAAATCTCCCTCAATCCCCTTTACTCCAGGGAGTACAAGCCCAGCTTCCCCAACCTAACCCCGTAACTAAAACTCTCCATTCCTGGAACCACTCTGGTAAATGTCTTCTGCATCCTCTCTAGGACCATCCCATCCTTCCTAAAGTGTGATGACCAGAACTGGATGCAAATACTCCAGCTGGGGCCTAACCAGATTTTTATAAAGGTTCAGCATAACTTCAAGATAAAAGCAAAATACTGCGGATGCTGGAAATCTGAAACAAAAACAAAAATAGCTGGAAAAACTCAGCAGGTCTGACAGCATCTGTGGAGAGGAACACAGTTAATGCTTCGAGTCCGTTTGACTCTTCATCAGAACTCAAGATGAAGAGTCATACGGACTTGAAACGTTAACTGTATTCCTCTTCACAGATGCTGTCAGACCTGCTGAGTTTTTCCAGCTATTTTTATTTTTGTTTCAGCATAACCTCCCTGCTTTCGTACTCAATACCTCTATTTATGAAGCCCAAAATCCCATCAGCTTTGCTAGCCTCTCTCTTAATGTGCCCTGCCACCTTCAAGGTTGATGCACAAGTACCCACCAGGTCCCTCTGCTTCTGTATATTCTGTAGAACTGTGTCTTTAAGTCTATTTTGCCTTTCCCCATCCCTGCTGTCAAAATCACCTCATGCTTCTGTGTAAAAGTTTGGTAAATACAAGTGGTGAAGCTTAAGTTTAGGAATATGGGAATAAGATATCAATACGAGTGTTTATAAATCAGTTGTAAATTTATGACTGGTGTGCGATGATATAATCGTGTTATATGAAGAATTTATAGACATAACATCAGCTATGTGATTGGAAGAGGGATCATCTCCTGGCGTGGATGTTTGATGCCCATTGGTAATAATGAAATCCAGTATCCAGTGATGAAGTATAAACGAAGTAAATGTTGGGAGATGAGCTTCTTTCATTTCTTGAATTTCCAAATTAGTCTAGTAATGTAAACCGAACAAACTCATTGATGCTTTGGATGAGCTTGGGGTGGTAGTGAGGGCGTTGGGGGTGGTGGTAGTGAGGGGGCTTGTGGGGTGGTAGTGAGGGGGTTTGGTGGGGTGGTGAGGAGGTTTGGGGGATGGTAGTGAGGGGGTTTGGGGGGTTGGTGAGTGAGTTTGGGGGGTGATAGTGAGGGGGTTTGGTGGGGTGGTGAGGGGGTTTGGGGGGTGGTGGTGAGGGGGTTTGGGAGGGTGGTGGTGAGGGGGTTTGGGGGGGTTGGTGGTGAGGCTGTTTGGGGGGCTGGTGAGGGGTTTGGGGAGTTGAGGGTTTGCAATAACATTTGGAATGAGGGTCTGCAATATATGAATATTGCCTTTGTTCTTTGGACTAGATTTGGACTTGGGGTTAAAGATGAATTCATTTCAAACTGTCACTTTTGTTAAAGGAAAAATCATCTATAATAGAGAGATTTGGACATTGTGAGAGAAAGACTTGCATTGATATAGCACCTCTTAAAACCTCAGGACATGTCAAAGCTCTTTACAGCCAGTAAGGTACTTTTGAAGTGTAGTCATTGTTATAATGCAGCATGGCATTCAATATGGCAGCCAATTTACACACAGCAAAATTCCTCCAACGAACTGAGAGATTTTGCCAGATAATCTGTTTTACGCAGTTGAAGGATAAATATAGCCAAGACACCTGGGTGAACTCCCCTGCTTCTCTTTAAGTAATGTCATGAAATCTTTTATATCCACCTGAAAGTGTATATGTGGCCTCAGTTTAATGTCCCATTCGAAAGACTGCACCTCCAACAGTGTAGCACTCACTCGGTACTGCACCGGGAGTGCCATTTTGTGTTCAAATCTCTGGAATGTGACTTGAACCCATAACCTTCTGACTGTAATAACAAGGGCAGTGTACAATGTTTTAAATACTAAATGTAATATAGATACTGATTTATATAACTTTTGTATTGTACATTTTATTTACAATTTGTATAAAAAATTTGATCTAATTTATTTGATTTACTCCATGAATTGTGGTATGTTGCTGTAATCTGTGCTCAGTATTGGAGTTTTTTTAAAGTAATTTTTATGGGATGTGGGCTTCACTGTCTGAACCAGCATTTATTGCCCATCCCAATATGCCCTTGAGAAAGTGGTGATGAGCTGCCTTCTTGAACCCACCCACAGTGCTCTTAGGGAGGGAGTTCCGGGGTTTTGATCCAGTGACAGTGAAGGAATAGCAATATATTTCCAAGTCAGGATGGTGTGTGGCTGAGGGGAACTTCCAGGTGGTGGTGTTCCCATGTGTCTGCTGTTTCTAGGTGGTAGTGGTAGTTGGAAGGTGCTATCTAAGGAGGCTTGGTGAGTTTCTGCAGTACATCTTGTAGATGGTACACACTGCTGCTACTGTGCGTCGGTGGTGGAATGTTTGTGGATTGGGTGTCGATCAAGCGGCCTGCTTTGTCCTGGGTGATATCAAGCTTCTTGAGTGTTGTTGGAGCTGCACTCATCCAGGCAAGTGGGGAGTATTCCATCATACTCCTGACTTGTGCCTTGTAGATGATGGACAGGCTTTGGGAGTCAGGAGGTGAGTTACTCACTGCGGGATTCCTAGCCTCTGACCTGCTCTTGTTGTCTAGTTCAGTTTCTGGTCAATGGTAACCCCCCCAGGATGTTGATAGTGGGGATTCAGCAATGGCAATGCCATTGAATGTTATGGGGCAATGATTAGATTCTGTGTTGTTGGAAATGGTCATTGCCTGGCACTTGTGTGGTGCAAATGTTAATTGCCACTTGTCAGCCCAAGCCTGGATATTGTCCAGGTCTTTCTGCATTTGGGCATGGACTGCTTCAGTATCTGAGGAGTCACGAATGGTGCTGAACATTGTGCAATCATCAGCGAACATACCCACTTCTAACCTTATGATGGAAGGAAGATCATTGATGATGCAGCTGAAGATGGTTGAGCCTAGGCCATTGCCCTGAGGAATCCTGTAGTGATGTCCTGGAACTGAGATAATTGACCTCCAACAACCACAACCAGCTTCCTTTGTGCTAGGCATGACTCCAACCAGTGGAGAGTTTTCCCCCTGATTCCCATTGACTCCAGTTTTGCTAGGGCTCCTTGATGCCACACTCGATTAAATTCTGTATTGATGTCAAGGGCAGTCACTCTCACCTCACCTCTGGAGTTCAGCTCTTTTGTCCATGTTTGAACCAAGGCTGTAATGAGGTCAGGAGCTGAGTGTCCCTGGTGGAACCCAAACTGAGCATCAGTGAGCAGGTTATTGCTAAGCAAGTGCTGCTTGATAGCACTGTTGATGACCTCTTCCATCACTGATGATCGAGAATGGACTAATGGGCGTTAATTGGCCAGGTTGGATTTGTCCTGCTTTTTGTCTACAGAACATACCTGGGCAATTTTTCCCATAGCCAGGTAGATGCCAGTGTTGTAGCTGTATTGGAACAGCTTGGCTAGGGGTGTGGCAAGTTCTGGAGCACACGTCTTCAGTACTATTGCCGGAATATTGTCAAGGCCCATTGCCTTTGCAGTATCCAGTGCCTTTAGCCGTTTCTTGATATCACACGGAGTGAATCAAATTGGCTGAAGGCTGGCATCTATGATGCTGGGGACCTCCGGAGGAGGCTGAGATGGATCATCTACAGTACTTCTGGCTGAACATTGTTGCAAATGCTTCAGCCTTATCTTTTGCACTGATGTGCTGGGCTCCTCTGTCATTGAGGATGGGGATATTTGTGGAGCTTCCTCCTCCAGTGAGTTGTTTAATTGTCCACCACCGTTCATAACTGGATGTGGCAGGACTGCAGAGCTTAGATCTGATCCATTGGTTGTGGAATCGCTTAGCTCTGTCTATCACTTGCTGCTTATGCTATTTGGCATGCAAGTAGTCCTGTGTTATAGCTTCACTAGGTTAACACCTCATTTTTAGGTATGGCTGGTGCTGCTCCTGGCATGCCCTCTGTAATAAACTTGGAGTGCAGGACGGGTTTAAGAAACAGTGAACTTTATTTACAGATTCTTGATGAGGCTACAGCTTGTTCCAAGACCAAGGCTAAAAAGCTCCACCCTTAAGATTCCCCACGCTTAGGGCTGATTTGTCTATACAGTCACATGATCCCCATAATTGTAGGAAATGGTTTAACTTACAATTACTACATTCCTTCCCCTTTAATTTTGTTTTACCACTTGCATTTACAAAAAAATATCTTAACCCATATTTATATACAATTATATGCAGTTTATGCCATTATAAATTTAGTCTCTGAGGAGGTTTTCTGATTCGGTTAGAGTGACACAACTCTACAACTGGAGGTTCTTCTATTGGATCGACTTGATCAGGAGCTGCAGCTTCAGGGACATCCTTAGACAATGGCAGTTCAAAATTATTTACGTTAGCAGAGACATCCAGTATGTCCATTCTTTGTTGATCTGGCACCTTGGGGGTCGAGGTTTCGACTTTGATTTCAGGTGGATTAACTGGTTGTTGGAGGATTTCTTGACTTGACTGAGATGATTCACGCGTTTCCCTAACCAGTCTGTTTTCCACTTCTACCTGTTTCAGAGACGTTTGTACCAGGAACCCACCTCAGTCCAGCTGCAAAGTTTTGTACAAAAATTGTCTCTCCCACAGTAAACTCTCGACCTTTACTGTGAACATTATGATTCACTTTCTGAATACTCTGGTTTCTCTCCACCTTCCCCTCTAAATTAGTGAATACTAGATGCAATCTTGTACAAAGTTGGCTCTTCATTAACAATCATGAAGGTGTTGAACCTGTAGTTGCATGAGGAGTTGTGCGATAGCTGAACAGAAATCTTGAACTTCATGTCTCTAATGTTCCCTCAGATAGTTTTTTCATGCCTGTTTTAAAAGTTTGTACTGCGCTTTCTACTAACCCATTGGATGAGGGATGACATGGTGCTGTTCTGACGTGCTTAATCCCATTTAGGTTCACAAATCTTTGGAATTCAGTACTAGTGAAAGCTGTACCATCATCTGTCACACTAACTTCAGGTAAACCATGAATACTGAAACTCTGGAGCAGTGTTTCAATGGTTGCTGGCAAAGTAAGTGATTTCACATCCAACATGTTTATCTACTTGGAATGTGTGTCAATAATCATAAGATGCATTGTACCTACAAATGGACCCACATAGTCTATATGTAGTCTAACCCACGGTCAACCAGGCCACTCCCACGGATGCAGTGGGACTGAAACGGGCAACTTCTGCTGTTGCTGACACTGGAGACATTCACCATTTTCTCTATATCACTTTCTATACCTGGCCACCAGATCTTCATTTTCGAAATACCAGGATGAGCACTATGAAGCTCTTCCAATAATGGTTGTCTTCCTTGCATAGGGACAATGACTCTTGTTCTCCATAATGAGATACCATCTTGACAACTCAGTTCAGATCTACGTACAAAGAATGGTTTTAATTCTTCAGAGACCTGTGCATTTGGCCATCCTTGTAATACATGTTCACAGACTCTTGATAAAATTTGATCCGGATCCATCCAATTCTTTATCTGTCTCGCACAGACTGGTGAAGAGTCCAGGAAATTCATTGCAAATACTACCTCCTGAGGTACTGAAGTACGTGTAATGCTTTCTGACAAAGGGGGACGACAGAGGGCACCTGTGTTTGCTATTTGCCCATCCGGATGGTGCATGAAAGTGTATTCATATGCTGACAAAATTAAAGCCCATCTTTGAATTCTACCAGAGGTTATCGGTGGGATTGCCTTATCTTCACTAAAGAATCCTAACAGGGGTTTGTGATCTTACACTGTGGTGAAGTGTCAACCCTGCAAATATTGAAGGAACTTCTTTACTCCAAATACGATAGATAAACCCTCTTTTTCAATTTGAGAGTAACCCTTCTCAAATGCAGCAAGGGTCCTGGAGACACATCCTGTCAGTCTTTCAGATCCATCCTCCATCTTGTGTGATAATACTGCTCCCACTCCGAAGGGAGATACATCACAAGTGAGTATCAATTCCTTAGATGAGTCATAGTGCACTAGCAAACACGACAAGTATTTTAGAGACTTCTTAACTCTTGTGAAGGCTTCTTTTTGCTGTGCCTTCCAGGACCATCTGTGGTTCTTCTTCAATAATAAGTGTAAAGGGGCTGACACCGTAGATAGATTAGGCAAGAATCAACCATAATACTTTATCATGCCCAAAAAAGACTTGAGCTCTGTAACGTTGGAAGGAGAGGGCGCTTCCTTGATCACCCTGATTTTCTCCTTTAATGGATGCAACCCTTGGGTGTCCACTCGATGACCCAGATACGCAACTTCCTTTGCTTGTAAGGTGCACTTGCATATTTTTTAATGAAAGCCAACCTCTAAACCCCTTCCATCCTGTCTGGATTATTCCTAATTTCTCCAAACAACATTATTCCATATCTACCTTTCCTTTTAGACCATAAGCCACAGGTCTTGCCTTAAAAATCCGGGGTCTTGCTTCAGGGTCCATGTATATTTTAGCTAGACCTTTGATTTTCCCCAACTCATCTCGGAATACTCTGTCATACTTTTTCAGCAACTCTGGAATTCCTCCTGTTCTGACCTGAAAAATTTCTGACCAGTTTAGTTTGCTTTCCTTCAAACAATCATGGCCCAAAAGGCTAGGTCCTTCTCCAGTTACAACAATTACTGGCAGCTGGGCTGTCTGTTGCCTGTATGATACAGGTACAGAAGTGATGCCTTTCACCTGTATTGCCTCTCCAGTATACATTTTTAACTGAGCAGCGTTTTTCTCCAAACTCAATGGCTGGTACCGTCCCTGAGCTATTTAAAGATGTTTTCTCCCACCACTGTGGTCAGTGCTCCTGTGCCCACCTCCATGAGCAGAGGCTTTCCATTTACTTGAAGCGTATCAGTGATTGGTTCAGTTTTCCTGGCCTTCAGATTATGTAGGGAATAAACATCAGCCTCAGTAACTTCTGACTCATCCATATTGTGCACCTCATTTACTTGACCTGCTGTCCGATTGGCTGTCTTGATCGAGTTCTGCACAGTTTAACAACATGCCCATTTTTGTGGCAGTAGTGGCATTCTGCCTCTTTAAATCTGCAGACTTTGGGTGCGTGTTTTCACCCACAACATTGACACTTTAACTTCTAGGTTACTGAGAACGGCTTCCAGTATTTCTTTTTATTTTTCTAGCGGTAGGGATGGTGTCTCGCTTCACGGTAACTTCCCTGGTCTTCGTGCCATGCTCGGTGGTAGGATCCTGTCCTAGCTACAAAATGGTACCATGTTGCACACTCTGCATAGCCTGCGAGTCCCTCTCAGCACTCTCTATTGCGCTATCTCCATGGCGCGCTTCAGGTCCACCTCAACTTCTGCAAGCAAACAGTGTCAAATGGTGGAATCATTTATGCTGCAAACCAAACAATCTCGCAACATGTTGTTCAGAGTATCATCGTAGTCACAGTGCTCCGGTAACCGTTTAACTTGGTGACATACATTACAATCGACTTACTTGGGAGTTAAACTTGAATCTTTGCATGATCACTGAGGATTTAGGTTGGAAATGTCCTTTCACAAGGTCTACTTGCTCGGTGAGGGATCTGGAATTTGGTGCGTTCGGAGCAGTCAGACTATGGATTTGGTTATAGGTTTTGCTCCCACAGACACTTAGGAAAATTGCCGTCTGTTTCTCCTCCGCCATTATTTCGTTAGCTACAAAGTAGAAACCTAATTGTTCTATGTACTGACTCCAGTCCTCAATGGTTGAGTCATACGGGTCAATTCTGCCAATGAGTGGCATTGTTGGTGAGTATACTTATTTTCTTTCTTCCATTAAAACACGGGAATACTCACAGTCGCAAGGCGAGGTGCTGTATCGTCATTATTTACCCCCGTTGCCAATTGTAATAAACTTGGAATGCAGGACAGGTTTATTGTAGGGAGCAGTGAACTTTATTTACAGAGCTCCAGATGAGGCTACAGCTTGTACCAGGACCAAGGCTAAAAAGCTCCGCCCCTAAGATTCCCCACGCTTAGGGCAGATTTGTCTGTACAGTCACATGATCCCCATAACAGTAAGAAATGGTTTCACTTACAATTACTACACCCTCCTGAACTCTTCATTGAACCAGTGTTGATCCCCTGGCTTGATGGTAATGGTAGAGTGGGGGATATGCCGGGCCATGAGGTTACAGATTGTGTTTGTACAACTCTGCTGCTGCTGATGGCCCACAGCACCTCATGGATGCCCAGTCTTAAGTTGCGAGATGTGTTTGAAATCTACCCCATTTAGCACAGTGGTAGTGCCACACAACACGATGGAGGGTATCCTCAATGTGAAGACAGGACTTTGTCTCCACAACGATTGTGCGGTGGTCATTCCTACCACTACTGTCATGGGCAGATGAATCTGTGGCAAGCAGGTTGGTCAAGTATGTTTTTCCCTCTTGTTGGTTCCCTCACCACCTGCTGCAGAGCCAGTCTAACTGCTTTAGGATTCGACCAGCTCGGTCTGTGGTGGTGCTACTGAGCTACTGTTGGTGATGGACATTGATGTCCCCCACCCAGAATATATTCTGTACCCTTGCCACCCTCAGTGCTTCCTCCAAGTGGTGTTCAACATGGAGGAGCGCTGATTCATCAGCTGAGGGAGGGTGGGACGTGGTAATCAGCAGGAGGTTTCTTGCCCATGTTTGACCTGATGCCATGAGACTTCATGGGGCCCCGAGTCGATGTTGATGACTCCCAGGGCAGCTCTGTCCTGACTGTATACCACTGTGCCACCACCTCTGCTGGGTCTGTCCTGTCGGTGGGACAGGACATACCCAGGGATGGTGATGGTGGTGACTGGGATATTATCTGTAAGATATGATTCCGTGAGGATGACTATGTCAGGCTGTTGCTTGTCTAGTCTGTGAGACAGCTCTCCCAATTTTGGCACTAGCCCCCACAGGTTAATAAGAAGGACTTTGCAGGGTCGACAGGGTTGGGTTTGCCATTGTTGTTTCCATTGTCTAGGCTAATGCTGGTAGTCCATCCAGTTTCATTCCTTTTTATTAACTTTGTAGCAGTTTGATACAACTGAATGGCTTGCTAGGCTATTTCAGAGGCGTTTAAGAGTCAAACACATTGCTGTGGGTCTGGAGTCACATGTAGGCCAGACCAGGTGAGGACAGTAGATTTCCTTCCCTAAAGGACATTAGTGAACCAGATGGCTTTGTACGACAATCGACAATGGTTTCATGGTCATTATCAGACTTTTAATTCTGGATTTTTATTGAATTCAAATTCCACCATCTGCCCTGGTGGGATTCGAACCCGGGTCCCCAGAGTATTACCCTGGATCTCTGGATTACCAGTTGCTCGAGTGGAATGCATGATGCTAATTTGCTATAGTGAGTCAGCCTCATTACTGCAATATATTTATTTTTGAGCATTTTAAACGTTTTTATAAACAAAAAATTAAGGTTAGGATGGGGAGTGGTAGGGAGGGCAGTCAGCATAGAATCGTGGGGAATAGGACTGGTACTTAAGATAGTAGGAATCTGGAATAATCTTACCCCCCCCCCCCCGCCCCTCTCCAGTCTCAGGGACAGTTAGACTTTTGTTGATAAAGAGTTGCAGCAGATATGGAGCAAGGACAGATGAATGGAGCTGAGTTATAATTAAGCCAAAATTAAGCCAAGATATAATCGAATGGCAAAGCAGGTTTGAGGGGCTGAACAGGCCTCCTCCTGTTTTTTTATTCATGTGGGCATCGCTGGCTGGGCCAGCATTTATTACCCATCCCTAATTGCCCTTGAGAAGGTGGGGGTGAGCTGCCTTCTTGAACCGCTGCAGTCCATGTGGTGTAGGTACACCCACAGTGCTGTTAGGGAGGGAGTTCCAGGATGTTGACCCAGCGAATGTGAAGGAACGGTGATATATTTCCAAATCCAGATGGTGAGTGGCTTGGAGGGGAACGTGCAGGCAGTGGTGTTCCCATGCATCATCTGCCCTTGTCCTTTGTGGTATTAGGGGTTGTGAATTTGGAAGGTGCTGTTGAAGGAGGCTTAACGAGTTCCTGCAGTGCAGATATGTGGTTACTCTGACCTCTTTATGGCATTTCAATTGGGTATGTGACCCAATTTCCGTCTTTGGGAAATCTGCTTTGGGATCATCTCACTCCAGTGCCAATTTGGATGCAGTTCAACATTGCTGCTGTAAACTGGTAATCAGTTCATGTCCTTTTATATTGCCCCTCTTATTGCACCACAGCTTAACCTACTATTCCCCCTTGGACCTTCTCTCAATTGAATTGCCAGCAAGATTAAAGGAATAGCATAATAATTTTCCCTCTAAATATATGTCGATGTACATATTCAGTGTACACCTGTAAAGTCTGGCCTGTACACACATGCAAGGCTCTTGGAGCTTCCATTTAAATTGTTAAATTAAAGGTCCAGGTGCTTTATTGGAGCTGAGCAGCAGTGTAAAGGCACCCTTGCCTGATCTACCTGCCAATTCTAGCACTGCCACCTGAGGGCTGGGACATGGAGTATGACTCTCTCTTCCAAAGGCTGTTCCCATTGTTAATTTTGTTCTCTTTATTCTGACTCTCAGTGCTTGAACACAGAATGTTCTCAGTGAAAAGCGTCATTTATTTTACTACCTGTAGCCAACTCTGTGCCTGTGTGTGTGTGTGTGTGAGTGTGCGTGTCTCTGAAATCATCAGCAGCTTGTATATCTTTTTGTTATAATTACGGCATGTTCCTTGCTCTTTGTCCCCCCGATCCCTTGTTCAAATAAAAAAGCTCAGTTCGATGGGAATGTGCGCTGTATTTAGTTTGTGTGATTTATTGAGTGACTAATAGCTGTAGGCTCTGACACCGAAGTGTACCTCAGCACTTTGTTCAGGCTTTCTCTCTCGCTCTCTGCCTGCTCCTTCGAGCAGGAGACAGCAGCTGCCGTGAGCAGATCAGTTGAGAGCTGCCTTGGCTTGCCTGAATACATGTCAGACTTTACAGGTTTGTTGTTTTACACTGAGGGTGCAGCCATCGTCTAAAAGTATTGATTCTTTTCTTGTACAAAGACAGAACCTGTCAGCTAAGTAGCCTGACCTCAGTAGAGCACAGACAACTATTCCCCACCCAGTCAGAAGGACAAACCCCACAGGAAAAGTGCAGGCGAGATATATGCCGAAGTCCATTTCACACAGAACACACAGTGAGCCAAGTCGTAGCCTCAGAGGAGGTCAACAGTGTCTCTGCGCCATGTCCATAGAAATGACAAGGCTTCATTTTTACAAGAATAACTCTCAGAATGAAAAACAATGCCTGAGATTTTTCAATTTTTTTCCCCCTTTTGTTTCTGGAATTTGAAGAAATAAAGCATTATAAAGCACCTTTCACAACCTCAATGTCCCAAAGCATTTTACAGCCAACACATTTTGAAGTGTAGTCACTGTTGCATTGTAGGAAACGTGGCACCGTTTTTGCGCACAGCAAGCTCCCACAACAGCAATCCGATTATAACCAGATCATCTGTTTTAGGTGTTGTTTGAAGGATAAATATTAGCCCCTGGACACAGGCTTTAGTTTAGCATCTCATCTAAGAGGCAGCACCACCAATGCAATGCAGCTCTCCCTCAGTATGGCACTGGAGCATCAGCCTGGATTGTGCGCTCAAGTCACTGCAGGGCACAACTTGAGGGAATTCTGGGCTGACTGGGAGTGGCGAGTGGAAATTCATCACCACACGACTCTGTCAGCATTGCCCTGACCTGACCATTTTTCCGACTTGACCTCCCCATTTTTTTCCCCGAGAGGCAGTAACAACTATGGATGTTGGAATAAAAATGGAAAACGCTGGAAATACTCAGCAGGTCCGGCAGCATCTGTGGAGAGAGAAACGGAGTTAATGTTTCAGGTCATGACCCAGAGTCATAGAATGATTACACCACAGAAGGAGGCCATTCAGCCTGTTTTCTCTGTGCTGGGTCTCTGCAAGAACAACTCGGCTCGTCCCCCTCCCCCGCTTTCTCCCAGTAGGCCTGCAAATTTTTTCTCTTCGGTTAATTATCCAATTCCCCTTTGAAAGCCACAATTGAATCTGCCTCTGCCACGCTCACAGGCAGTACATTCCAGATCCTAACCACTGTATAAAATGTTATCCTCATGTCGCTGTGGCTTCTTTTGCCATTCACCTTAGATTGGTGTCCTCCATGTTCCTTCTGCTAATGGAAACTTCTTCTCCCTAACAATTCTATCCAGAACCCTCATAATTTTGAACACTCCCATCAAATCTCCTTTTAATCTTCTCCAAGGAGAGCAATCTCGGCTTCTCCAATTTATCTGCACAACTAAAGTTCCTCATCCCTGGAACCATTCTTGTAAATCTTTTCTGCACCCTCCATGATACCTTCACATCCTTCCTCAAGTGTGTTGCCTAGAATTGGACACAGTATTCAGTTGAGCCTGAACCAGTGTTTTACAAAGTTTCACTCTAACTTCCTTGCTTTTATACTCTATGCCTCTATTTATAAACCCCAGGATTCCATTTGCTTTATTAACAGCATTCTCAACCTGTCCTGCCCACCTTCAATGATTTAATGCACAGATACATCCAGGTCCCCCTGCTCCTGCACCCCCTTCGGTATTGTGCCCTTTATTTTAAATTGTCTCTACTTGTTCTTCCTACCAAAATGAATCACTTCACGCTTCTCTGCATTAAAATTAACCTGCTACTTGTCGTCCACTCCACCAGCCTGTCTGTGTGCTTTAGAAGTTCTACATTATCCTCCTCACAGTTCACAATGCTTCAAAGTAAGTATTGTGTCATCTACAAATTTTGAAACTGTGCCCTGAGCAACGAAGTCTAGGTCATTAATATATATCCAAGAAAAACAGTGGCCCTAACACTGACTCCTTAGGAGCCTCACTACAAACCTTCCTCCAGTCTGAAAAGCAACTGTCCACCGCTACTCTCTGTTTCCCGTCACTCGGCCAATTCCGTATCCATGTTGCTACTGTCCCTTTTGCTCCACGAACTCTAACTTTGCTGACAAGCCTGTTAAGTGACACTTTAGCAAACGCCTTTTGGAAGTCCATGAACACCACATCAACCACATTACCCTCACGAACCCTCTCTTGTTACCTCATCAAAAAATTTGATCAAATTAAATAAACATGATTTGCCTTTAACAAATCAGTTCAATTTGCTGAAGGTCTTTTGTCAGAACTGAAGTATGATGAAAGGTCATTGAACGGACCTGCTGGGTATTCCCAGCATCTGCAGTATTTTGCTTTTGCATCATTGTTGGATTCCCGCCACCCCGTCAAGCTGGTCAATCGCCATCTGTAAAGTGAAGAGGAAACATATCCTTCAGGTGTAGATTCCTCTCTGAAAAGCAGTTTTGATGAACATTAACCTGTCTTTTCTCTTTTCAGATGCTGCTGGATGAGCTGTTTCTTTTTGTACCTCACCATTTTTCGCCTTTTCCCAGACTTAGGCTCCTTGTACACTCTGTGCAATTCCAATTTCTTGGAGTCAATATTTTCTGCATTAGGCAGAAGTCACAAAAATTGTAAGGCCTGTTTCCTAAAGTGCAAAAATTCACCTTGACTGTCTATCCCCATGGGACACTCCTGTGTCTACAAACCAGCCTAGAAATTACGGTGTGATATTATCCTTGAAATACTCAATAATAGCAACTTCTATTTATGCAGCAGTGTAACATTGTTAAAGGCACTTCACAGGAGGGCTGTCAAATAAAATTTGACATCGAGTCACATGTGGAGGTATTAGGGGGTGGCCAAAAATTTGGGCAAAAAGGTAGGTTTTAAGGAGCAATGAGGGATGTAGAGGTTTAGGGAGGGAATTCCAGAATTTAAGGCCCAGGTAGTTGAAGGCACAAAGGCAAGGTGGAGCAAAGGAAATTGGGGATGCTGAAAAGGCCAGGATTAGAGGAATTTGGAGATCTGGGAGCGGCTGGAGGGGATTACTGAAATAGGGAGGGCTGAGGCCATGGATTGATCTGAAAATAAGAATGAGAACTTTAAAATTGGCACATTCACATCCATGAAAGAAGCAAGATCTTCATGGGGAATAATCCTCCCATGAGCATAGGGACTATGTGACATAGGAACATGCAAAATGTGCAACACAGGAACAGATTGTGAGGCAAAAGGAGACAAACTTTGAACTATCCGTACAAAGATTCTGAGACAAGGGTGGATTTTTATCTGGCTGCCCAAGTATAATACTGGTACATACAGACCGACCTCCCATTATCGTTACTGCCTGGTTTCCATGTCCATTGATTTTAGGTTGAAAGTCTGTTCCCCAGCCTCCTTTCAGGAACAAGTGTTGTCAGGGATTATTCTCCTTAGTTATCGAAACACCTCTTCACTAAGCTGCCGAGAATCAGTTATGCAAATTTTCCACCAGACCTCCAGTGGAAAAACAAATAGTTGTTTGTACAAAGCTACCTACTTTTTGAGGCCCAAGTCCCAGTTTCCTGGCAGAAGCTAATGAAGGCCATTACTATGTCAAGACTACAAAAGTTGAATCTTGCCCCCCTCCTGCCATTTTGAAAGTGGTAAATGCTAGACTACAGTTCCATGGGAGCCTGCAGTACATCAGGCACATGACCATTCCTCATTTTTGTCTGGCTATTCAGCATGAGAGGCATTAATGCAGAGCTCAGTCCTGTACTCACAATGTGAGGCATTAATGCAGAGCTCAGTCCTGTACTTACAATGTAAGGGGATAATGCAGAACTCAGTCCTGTACTCACAGTGTGAGACATTAATGCAGAACTCAGTCCTGTACCCACAATGTGAGGGGATAATGCAGAGCTCAGTCCTGTACCCACAATGTGAGGGGATAATGCAGAGCTCAGTCCT
The DNA here is from genome assembly GCF_017639515.1 of Carcharodon carcharias. NCBI lineage: Eukaryota > Metazoa > Chordata > Chondrichthyes > Lamniformes > Lamnidae > Carcharodon > Carcharodon carcharias. Next base: position 120,872,628 of record NC_054470.1, on the reverse strand, counting down.
GTACCCACAATGTGAGGCATTAATGCAGAGCTCTACCATCCATTCTTAATTAGCACATTCGTTTAGATAATATCACCAACTTTAACTTTAACACCTATGTGTTCTATTGTACTATTGTCGTTGACATCTTTTGATGATCTGCTTCTATCACTGCTTGTTTGTCCCTACAACCACACCCCCCCCTCCACCTCTCTCTCTCTCTATCTCTCCGCCCCCCACACACACACCTTAAACCAGCTTATATTTCAACTCTTTCTTGGACTCGAACTCAAGTTCTGTCGAAGGGTCATGAGGACTCGAAACGTCAAGTCTTTTCTTCTCCGCCGATGCTGCCAGACCTGCTGAGTTTTTCCAGGTAATTCTGTTTTTGTTTTGGATTTCCAGCATCCGCAGTTTTTTTGTTTTTGTTTTTATATTAATGCAGAGCTCAGTCCTGTACTTACAATATGAGGCATTAATGCAGAGCTCAGTCCTGTACTCACAATGTGAGGGGATAATGCAGAGCTCAGTCCTGTACTTACAATGTGAGACATTAATGCAGAGCTCAGTCCTGTACTTACAATGTGAGACATTAATGCAGATTTCAGTCCTGTACTCACAATGTGAGGCATTAACGCAGAGCTCAGTCCTGTACTTACAATGTGAGGCATTAATGCAGAGCTCAGTCCTGTACTCACAATGTGAGGCATTAATGCAGAGCTCAGTCCTGTACTTACAATGTGAGGCATTAATGCAGAGCTCAGTCCTGTACTCACAATGTGAGACATTAATGCAGAGCTCAGTCCTGTACTTACAATGTGAGGCATTAATGCAGAGCTCAGTCCTGTACTCACAATGTGAGACATTAATGCAGAGCTCAGTCCTGTACTCTAAATTTTCAGTACAAGTGCCTGAATCTGCAACTAGCAAGTGGTCTGATTTTGCTCATTATTCTAAGGGAATGTGTGTCATCAGATGCAGCAAGAGCTGAACTTTGGATAGCTGCAAGAATATTTAATTAGAATAATTGGATTGTACAGCACAGAAGGAGACCGTTAAGGCCATTTTGCCTCTGCTGGCTCTTTGAACAAGCTGCTCAATTAATCCCACTCCCTCCTGCTCTTTCCCCTTAGCCTGGCAGATCTTTCCATTTCAAGTGTATGTCCAGTTCCTTTATGAAGATTTCTGTTGAATCTGCTCCTCCCACTGTTTCAGGCAGCACATTCCAGATCACAACCACTTGCTGAGTAAAAAAAAAAATCCTCATCTCCCTCCTGGTTCTTTTGCTGATTATCTTAAATCTACCTTTTCTATACAGACCCACCTGCCAGTGAAAATAGTTTCTCCTTATTTATCAAAACCCTTCACAATTTTGAACACCTCTACCAAATCTCCCCTGGTTCTTTTCTCTTCTGGAAGGACAACACCCCCCAGCCTCTTCAGCCTCCCCAGCCCCTCTCCCCAGCCTCCCCAGCCCCTCTCCCCAGCCTCCCCAGCCCCTCTCCCCAGCCCCTCTCCCCAGCCTCCCCAGCCCCTCTCCCCAGCCTCCCCAGCCCCTCTCCCCAGCCTCCCCAGCCCCTCTCCCCAGCCCCTCTCCCCAGCCCCTCTCCCCAGCCTCCCCAGCCCCTCTCCCCAGCCTCCCCAGCCTCCCCAGCCCCTCTCCCCAGCCCCTCTCCCCAGCCCCTCTCCCCAGCCCCTCTCCCCAGCCTCCCCAGCCTCCCCAGCCCCTCTCCCCAGCCTCCCCAGCCCCTCTCCCCAGCCTCCCCAGCCCCTCTCCCCAGCCTCCCCAGCCCCTCTCCCCAGCCCCTCTCCCCAGCCTCCCCAGCCCCTCTCCCCAGCCTCCCAGCCTCCCCAGCCCCTCTCCCCAGCCCCTCTCCCCAGCCCCTCTCCCAGCCTCCCCAGCCCCTCTCCCCAGCCTCCCCAGCCCCTCTCCCCAGCCTCCCCAGCCCCTCTCCCCAGCCTCCCCAGCCTCCCCAGCCCCTCTCCCCAGCCCCTCTCCCCAGCCTCCCCAGCCTCCCCAGCCCCTCTCCCCAGCCTCCCCAGCCCCTCTCCCCAGCCTCCCCAGCCCCTCTCCCCAGCCTCCCCAGCCCCTCTCCCCAGCCTCCCCAGCCCCTCTCCCCAGCCCCTCTCCCCAGCCTCCCCAGCCCCTCTCCCCAGCCCCTCTCCCCAGCCCCTCTCCCCAGCCTCCCCAGCCCCTCTCCCCAGCCTCCCCAGCCCCTCTCCCCAGCCTCCCCAGCCCCTCTCCCCAGCCTCCCCAGCCTCCCCAGCCCCTCTCCCCAGCCTCCCCAGCCCCTCTCCCCAGCCCCTCTCCCCAGCCTCCCCAGCCCCTCTCCCCAGCCTCCCCAGCCTCCCCAGCCCCTCTCCCCAGCCCCTCTCCCCAGCCCCTCTCCCCAGCCTCCCCAGCCCCTCTCCCCAGCCCCTCTCCCCAGCCCCTCTCCCCAGCCCCTCTCCCCAGCCCCCCCAGCCTCCCCAGCCCCTCTCCCCAGCCTCCCCAGCCCCTCTCCCCAGCCTCCCCAGCCCCTCTCCCCAGCCTCCCCAGCCCCTCTCCCCAGCCTCCCCAGCCTCCCCAGCCCCTCTCCCCAGCCCCTCTCCCCAGCCCCTCTCCCCAGCCCCTCTCCCCAGCCCCTCTCCCCAGCCCCTCTCCCCAGCTTCCCCAGCCTCCCCAGCCCCTCTCCCCAGCCTCCCCAGCCTCCCCAGCCCCTCTCCCCAGCCCCTCTCCCCAGCCCCTCTCCCCAGCCTCCCCAGCCCCTCTCCCCAGCCTCCCCAGCCCCTCTCCCCAGCCTCCCCAGCCCCTCTCCCCAGCCCCTCTCCCCAGCCTCCCCAGCCCCCCCAGCCCCTCTCCCCAGCCCCTCTCCCCAGCCTCCCCAGCCCCTCTCCCCAGCTTCCCCAGCCTCCCCAGCCCCTCTCCCCAGCCTCCCCAGCCCCTCTCCCCAGCCTCCCCAGCCCCTCTCCCAGCCCCTCTCCCCAGCCTCCCCAGCCTCCCCAGCCTCCCCAGCCCCTCTCCCCAGCCTCCCCAGCCCCTCTCCCCAGCCCCTCTCCCCAGCCCCTCTCCCCAGCCCCTCTCCCCAGCCCCTCTCCCCAGCCTCCCCAGCCTCCCCAGCCCCTCTCCCCAGCCCCTCTCCCCAGCCCCTCTCCCCAGCCTCCCCAGCCTCCCCAGCCCCTCTCCCCAGCCCCTCTCCCCAGCCCCTCTCCCCAGCCTCCCCAGCCTCCCCAGCCCCTCTCCCCAGCCTCCCCAGCCCCTCTCCCCAGCCTCCCCAGCCCCTCTCCCCAGCCCCTCTCCCCAGCCTCCCCAGCCCCTCTCCCCAGCCTCCCCAGCCTCCCCAGCCCCTCTCCCCAGCCCCTCTCCCCAGCCCCTCTCCCCAGCCCCTCTCCCCAGCCCCTCTCCCCAGCCCCTCTCCCCCAGCCTCCCCAGCCCCTCTCCCCAGCTTCCCCAGCCCCTCTCCCCAGCCTCCCCAGCCTCCCCAGCCCCTCTCCCCAGCCCCTCTCCCCAGCCCCTCTCCCCAGCCTCCCCAGCCCCTCTCCCCAGCCCCTCTCCCCAGCCTCCCCAGCCCCTCTCCCCAGCCTCCCCAGCCCCTCTCCCCTGCCTCCCCAGCCCCTCTCCCCAGCCTCCCCAGCCCCTCTCCCCAGCCCCTCTCCCCAGCCTCCCCAGCCCCTCTCCCCAGCCCCTCTCCCCAGCCTCCCCAGCCCCTCTCCCCAGCCCCTCTCCCCAGCTTCCCCAGCCTCCCCAGCCCCTCTCCCCAGCCTCCCCAGCCCCTCTCCCCAGCCTCCCCAGCCCCTCTCCCCAGCCCCTCTCCCCAGCCTCCCCAGCCTCCCCAGCCTCCCCAGCCCCACTCCCCAGCCTCCCCAGCCCCTCTCCCCAGCCTCCCCAGCCCCTCTCCCCCAGCCCCTCTCCCCCAGCCTCCCCAGCCTCCCCAGCCCCACTCCCCAGCCTCCCCAGCCCCTCTCCCCAGCCTCCCCAGCCCCTCTCCCCAGCCTCCCCAGCCCCTCTCCCCAGCCTCCCCAGCCCCTCTCCCCAGCCTCCCCAGCCCCTCTCCCCAGCCCCTCTCCCCAGCCTCCCCAGCCTCCCCAGCCTCCCCAGCCCCTCTCCCCAGCCTCCCCAGCCCGTCTCCCCAGCCCCTCTCCCCAGCCTCCCCAGCTTCCCCAGCCTCCCCAGCCCCTCTCCCCAACCTCCCCAGCCCCTCTCCCCAGCCTCCCCAGCTTCCCCAGCCTCCCCAGCCCCTCTCCCCAGCTTCCCCAGCCTCTCTCCTCAGCTTCCCCAGCCCCTCTCCCCAGCCTTCCCAGCCCCTCTCCTCAGCCTGTCCAGCCTCCCCAGCCCCTCTCCCCAGCTTCCCCAGCCTCCCCAGCCCCTCTCCCCAGCCTTCCCAGCCCCTCTCCTCAGCCTGTCCAGCCTCCCCAGCCCCTCTTCCCAGCTCCCACACCCCCCCTCCCCCCAGCCTCTTCAGCCTCCCCAGACTCTCCAGCTTCACCAGCTTCCCCAGCCCCCCCAGCCCCTCTCTCCAGCCTCCCCAGCCTCTCCACACAACTGAAGTCCTGGATTCCTCAGTTTGAATTAAGCTAGGTTACTCTGGAAAAGAGCATCAATTCCCCACTCTTTCTTTTCCTTTCATTGTATCTCATATCCTTTAAAAACAAAAGGAATGCTGCCCAATTCTTCAATTGTCTGGGATATTTCAACAGGATCACTTGCGTTTCCAGAGATTTTGTGTTTATTGATGGTGATGAACAGGATTTGATCTATGACAAATTTCCGATTAATTTCCTTGGCGGGTTTTGGAATGATATATTGCCTTAGTGCTCAGTAGACGAACGAGTAGTACTGGAGACTGTATAGAGCTTCTAGCCTTTTGCATTTCTGATAGAGGTGAAAGTCACTTGTGGAAAAACAGTACTGCAGACTTGGTGAGCGTGGCTTGGAGTGAATAGAATTATAATTGGTTCGTCTTACTGTGCTTTAGCCACTTTGCTCAGGATACATTTGTTTAAACTCTGAAATGACACTGGACTTCCCCCTACCTAAACCAAACCTTCCGTAAATCTGAACAGTATATTTCCCATGTTCCTGAGTATTCAGTTAACACCCCGGTTTAATAAACACTGTGGGGAACCAAAGTACTTATGACCATTGCATATAAAAACCATTAGATGTAGGAGCAGAAGTAGGCCAATCGGACCATCAAGTCTGCTCTGCCATTTAATGAGATCATGGCTGATCTGATAATCCTCAACTGCACTTTCCTGCCTTTTCCCCATAACCCTTGATTCCCTTACTGATTAAAAATCTGTCTCAGCCTTGAATATACTTAACAACCCAGCCTCTACAGCTCTCTGTGGTAAAGGATTCCACAGATTAACTACCTTCTGAGAGAAGAAATTCCTCCTCACCTCTGTCTTAAGTGGGTGACCTCTTACTCAGATTATGCCCTCTGGTTCTAGACTCTCCCACAAGGGGAAACAATCTCTCAGCATCTACCCTGTCAAGCCCCCTAAGAATCTTATATGTTTTAATAAGGTTGCTTCTTATTCTTCTAAACTCCAATGAGCACAGGCACAACCTACTCAATCTCTCATAAAAAAATCCCTCCATACCCAGGATCGACCTAGTGAACCTTCTCTGGACTGCCTCCAATGCCAGTATATCTTTCCTTAGATAAGAGGACAAAACTGTTCACAGTATTCTCGGTGTGGTCTAACTAGTGCCTTGTATAGTTTTAGCAAGACTTGCCTATTTTTATACTCCATTCCCTCTGAAATAAAGGCCAACATTCAATTTGCCTTTCCTATTACCTGCTGAACTTGTATGCTAGCTTTTTGTGATTCATGCTCGAGGACTCCCAAATCCCTCTGTGCTGCAGTATATTATATTTTTATTATAATTATATAATATAAAATATTTTTAAAAAATTATAATTTCATTTATAAAAATTCCTGGATTGAAAGAATGATGCAGGTGTTGGACAGAATTGATTCAAACTGCAAATGCTACTGCCCCTTAGATCCTGTCTCTCCTTTTAAGAAGCACTAGTCAAACACTGAATGAGCTTGTGTAGATTTCCTAGTCTTGAGTAACATTACAAGGATGTGATCTCTTTAAGGCACGAGATTTATAGAGTGTGGACAACAGACCCCACTTAAAAATCCAGAGTGCTACTGTCAAGGGAATTGTGAATTTGAATTAGTGTGTTGCCTCCTCACTACAGGAGCTGTCTGCAAAACAGCACAGAATCATATTTGTTTAATATTTCTCCTCAATTAGCAGGGAGCTAGCTGATAAAATACAATCATGAGGAACAGTTTTCCCCTGTGTTAAATATACCTAGGAAGTATTTGGTGTCCTCCTGCTGACAACCTGTGAAAACAGTGATATAACCTGTTTCAGTGTTTGTCTTGGCTCAAGAAGGATTGTGATAATTGTTACTGATGTGGAAGTTTGTGCCGAAGCATTCAGCTGATCGAAAGCTGTGGCAGGTCACTCACTGTCTGTGCTTCTTACTATCACATCAATGCACATACCTCAGCTCACAACATGGAGGTAGCTTACCAACAGCATGGCAAGGTCCCACACACTTGCATTCCACCAGTCCTTGTCATGTTTACAGTTGCTGTCACTAAAATTTCCCAAGTGTGCAAACTGAAGGAGCTGGTCACACATGTGCAAGAATAGCTCCAGGTCACATTCCCTGAGCCCTGCCTGTCAATGCTTCTTCCTTCAATACTAATACATCCAACATGATTGTACTTTCATACTCCAGAACAGAGGTCAAAACATAACACCAGATTGCTTACATAGCACAGAAGCAATAAATGAACATATTAATCATTAGATATGTGAGAATTTAACCCAAAGAAATTGTTTGGCACATGAAAATAAAAGGGCAGAATTAAAGTAACATTGGGGCTAAATTCCACTTTTGATCAATTATTAAATCACGTTCTGTCGTTAGATTAATCTTAGTAGGTTGAATATTCCGTGGGTTTAGTTTTAATCTGCTTATATTAAGGCTGTAGATTCCTTGTACCAATTCTAATGTATCTCAAAAATGGGTTGTAATCGGATGTTGTGTGATATTCAAACGTAGCTGCTCCGCCCATGATTGGGCCCCTTTGGTGAGAATTTCAATTCTGAGACTGTCGGCTGCAGCAGGTTGGGGTTAACTGTGTGACTGAGAGGCTCAGTCAGTTTGGAGGCATGGGCTAAGTATTCATGACTAGATGCCCAGTTTCTTTATTTGGCATTGGTGGGGGAAGGGCTTGAGGGATGGTGGGTTATCACACTTTGTTATAACAGACACAGCAAAAGATTAACATTTTCAATGCTTATAATAAACAATAATCTCACTTTCAGCACTCTCGTTCCATGTAGCTGCAAGTGGAAATGAATTACGAGGTTTTCATCTGGTGATTGGACAGTTAACCCTGGGGTCAATATTTACTCCCTTCACCTGATGTGAATGGAGGGGGTATTGGCTGAGGAGGGCCCATAGATTCAGTCCCTCTTCTCCATTAACACTTGTTATCCTCAGCAATGGGAACACTGCCATTTTGAAAGGGGTTTAATGCCTGGTGTCCATTGCCTGTTTCAGGGATGGGCCCAATTTTAATATGGAAATCAAATCCTCCTGATGTAAATCGGGACCCAATTCCCATTTAAAAAAGAAAAACTTGCATTTATATAGCACCATCCATGACCACAGGATCTCCCAAAGCACTTTGCAACCAATGAAGTGGTTGTAATATAGAAAACACGGCAGATATGTGTGCACAGCAAGCTTCCACAAACAACAATGTCAAAACGATCAGATAATCTGTTTTATTGCTGTTAGTTGAGGGATAAACATTAGCCAGGACACTGGGAGAACTCCTCTGTCCTTCTTTAAAGTAGTGTCATGAAACATTTTACATCCACCCGAGAGAGCAGGCTTGGTTGAAAGTCTGAAAGTCCCCCTTGAAAGTAGGCATTCCAACAGTGCAGTACTCCACCAGTACTGACATTCTGACTGTGCAGCACTCCCTCAGTACTAACCCCAGGACAGTGCAGCACTCCCTCAGTACTGACCCTCGGACAGTGCAGTACTCCCTCTGTGCTGACCCTAGGATAGTGCAGCACTCCCTCAATACTGACCCTCAGACGGTGCTGTGCTCCCTCAGTACCGACCCTAGGACAGTGCAGCCCTCCCTTAGTCCTGGACTTTGATGCTGCACTTTGATTGTGTCCCTCTCATCTCTGACTCACCCGGTAGCTTGCTGATGGTCTCCTTGGCCCAATTATGTGGTCTACTTTACTCCATGCAGCTCACCCACCAGATTAATGCTTCGGTCCAAAGTGTATGTTGCCAGTATGTAGAAACTGTTGAAAAGAAGATAAATGGTTAACGCTATTTCATCACTGGCAAGATCCCCACCCCCACCTCTGACCCTTTGCACGATCGAGCTGTTTTCTTTGATAATTCAGTTGATTCCATGGATTTGATGAACATTTTGCCTCGCTGGTCAGTCTGTTGGACTGGGAAGCTTCTCCATTCTCTCCCTCTCGATACAACTCTCTGAAGTTTGTTTTGAAAGCAATTAAACAATAAGAAAAATAATTGATTCTCATCCAAGGGGTGCCAAAAGATGGCAGCTGCTCATTTGACTATCCTGGATTTAGGGTAAGATTGTGCACAAATACTTTCCCCTCTGAAAGTGCGTGCTCTGCTATTTTTTACTGATCAAATGTCCTTTTTTTTGAGGGAATAGGTGCTCCTTCAATATTAATCCTCCAGAGTGCACTCTATTTTTCCCAATGAGTTCCTTGATTGAATCACTGTCCTAAGCCAGATACATTGCCAATCGACTATGGTATTTAAAAACATGCTGCAATTCTTAATGAATTGAAGGAACAGCAAAATTAAAGTGTGCTCCCAGGGATTTAAAGAAGAGAATGAGTGACAGTAGATATTTGCAAGGGTAATGTAAATATTAAAACTTATGGGTGATTAGCCAAGCATGAAGTGGGTTGAGCTGGTGAAACAGTGGGGCGGAAATGCTAAGTATGTGTGGAAATGGAACAAGATTGGAATTGTTAATAGTTTGTGTACCCACAGTAAATGGTTCACATCTTCTCCCAGTTGGTCCCATGTCCAAAGAGCCTAATTATCCTCGGTAACACTGTAACAAGTCTAAATAAATATTATTTCTCAGTGCCAGAGGGATATTCGCATTGCTTGTCTTCATTATAAGCTACCTAAGGAACTAAAACCTGCTTAAAGCAGCAGTATTCTCTCTCAGTCTCTGTTCAAATCCTCTTTAAGTTGGTCTAAATGCTGACAATGTTAGAACACTTGGGCAGATTGTCATTAGCTGCAGCCAGGATTAAAGATGCAGTAATGACCTTGCCAACATGAGTGGATAGATGTACTGCCATGAAACTACCATTCTTGCTGCCACTGCCATTTTGAAAGGAGCCATTCTTTGGGTGGCTAGTGCACTGCCTGTTTCTGCTGATAGATTGCTTGGTTATGGAAATTGGGACCTCTGGTGCTGTTAGGACTCCGGTTGCAATTTTAAAGGTCACTTGCTCCACCTGCGTATCCCACATCAAAGCTGTTTGAATGTCAGACCTTAAAAAGAGACTCCAGCAAGACGTTCCAAAACCAGGCCTGGAACTTCCTCCACGTTATATGGAGCCAGAAGGAGCAGGAGAGCAGTGGGACCTGGGCTCCCACTCATCCCTCTCCACCCCCAATAACCGTCATCTTTGAGTCTGAACACCACACTCCCCACCTTCAGCATGGGAACTAGCTTAAACTCTCCGGGGCCCAAACCAAAGCTGACACGTTGAAAATGCCCTTTGGCACCTGATGCTTGTTGGTTCCATTTAAATGACAGCCCCACCCCTGAAATGGTTTCAGTTTCTTGCGTCCAGGGACAGTGGGATTGGGGAGTAGTGTTTCTCCATCAATCACAGGCCAGAAGTGAGAATCTCTCCAAGTGTTTTTAAATATCCCAACAACAATATTATATTGAATAATTTAAGGACTCAAGTCATCTGAATACTTCAGCCTTAATACAAAAGGAGTGATTTGTTTCTTGAATCTGATACTTGTAGATGGAGTTGTTAAAGAACTTGGATTTATATAGCGCCTTTTAGATCTTCAGGATGTTCCAAAGCACTTAACAACTAATGAAGTATTTTTGAAGTCTAGTCACTGTTGTTATGTAGGAAACACAGCAGCCAGTTTGTGCAGACGGTGCCTCAATAGATGAATTGCCATTGGAAGAGAAACATGTTAAATCTTGAATTAATCAAAGGCATCCACATGCTGTGAGCGGCAAAGCTGTTACTGTACAGAACAGGTCAATGAAAGAGGCACTGCAGCCAGACACAAACATAATCGTAGGGGACAGTCAGTCTGTCACTTCAACTGGGGCCTCAACATAATAAGCTTAACATTCAGGTACCTGAGCCTGGGAATGTGGAGATTCAGAGATCAGAATATCGAGATATATCACAACTGTGCACTCATGGTCCCCTTCATTTGCTAATTGGAGCAAAATGAACCTGGTATGAGTCTAAAGAGGTCTCCATAGTTTATTATTGCACTGATGGCTGCTCATGTTACAGAACAGAGAGAAATATAGCATGAGCAAATAACCTCCAGAAATCAACATTTTGTAAGTGCTCACTGAGTAAAACTCACTTGTATAACTAACAGGTTGGCTCCACCATTTCTTTTTAACCAATGATCTGGGTGCTTCCTTCAGATTGGTGAACACTTTCTAAACAATGGACTTGATTTTCAACTTGGCATCCAGGTTTGAAACTGGCCTTGCGGAGTTACTGACTGGTGACTGGTTTTCTCATTTCCATCTGGTTCACAACTGCAATATCAAGCCCAGTGTAAGTGCATTTTCTAAAGAAAGAATGAGGTTATACTAGTACAGCAACAACAATCTTCATTTCTATAGCACCTTTAAAATAGTAAAATATCTATGATGTTTGACACTGAACCAGGTAAACAGATATTAGAACAGGTGACAGGAAGGTTTCGAGGAGCGTCTTTAAAGGGAGAAGTGAGAGATAGAAAGGAGGAGAGGTTTAGGGAGGGAATTCAGGAGCTAAGATCCTAGGCAGCTGAAGGCATGGTCACCAAAGATGACAAGGCACAGGGAGCCAATTATCTCAGCGGGTTGTTGGGTTGAATTAGGTTAGAGATAGGGAAGTGATGAAGACATGCAGGGATTTAAAAACAATGAGGAGGAGTTTAAAATTAAGGGGTTGCCAGATCACGAGCCAGAGAAAGTTAGGGTGAATGGGATTTGGTGTGAGTTAGGAGATGAGTTTTGAATGATCTCAAGCTACAGAGAGTGGAAAATGGGAGACTGAGAAGAAGAGCATTGAATTGTTCGAGTTTGGGGGAAACAGGTAAGGATGAGGCAGGGTCGGAGACAGATGATGCCATGGAGCTGGAAATAATACTCTATTGTGTGGTGAGGATGTGGATATAGGCATATTCCATATGTTATCTTGTGCTGCTCATTTCTGTGATGGCCTCCCTTGTGTTCCATTAGGTGTTAGTGGTAACACCATCCCCAAGGAATGTGCTAATGAACTCCAGTGAAAAGGAAAATACTAACTAGCTGTACTAAACACTCACTTAATGTACTGCACGGCGTAAACACATTCCAGGAGGTGTTTAAAATCAACCCATACAATATCACACCACTGGTTGCTGCAATTTCTTTCACTTGAGTGCGATAAATCTGTTTAAAGTACTTCTAAGAGAGTAGAAAACATGCGTCTAACACTTGTGGAACCTTTCTAGTAAACCTCCCACCCCCCCACCCCCCCGCCCCCCACCCCCCACACTGTCAGCAGTGCTGAGCTCCCCCGTCCGTTCCAAAGAATGTTCCTTTGGGAAAAAAGAAGTCTGATGGAATTTTCCTCCTAAACTTCTGAGAGGAAAGAAACCTCCCAGCTTTTCAAAGAGTGAAGGAAGGCGAGTTGGCCTGCTTTGGAATATATTTTCAGGGCTGTAGCATGGAGGAAAACAAGAGGATACATGCTTTTTAAAAGAAACCTTTGACTTGAAAATGCTTTTCTGTAAGAGGTGCAAGACGCTGATATTAGCCTTGGAAACTGCTCTGGATTTCCCAGGCTCTGTAAAAACAAGATGGCTGCGCCTGTGCAGCAGTCAAGGGACAAGTGGCGAGACAAACAGAAAGACAAAAGAGCCCCTGAGAAGGCAGCTGGAAGTTTTTCTGCTTGTGGTTTGTAGTACAGCTGGTTTCAAATGTGTCAGCCTTGTTCTGCCGAGATTGCCACAGTTCAATTGGCAGAATGTGAATGTCACAGCTGGTAATACTTACTGTATCTGCTGTAAAGTATGTGATTCATTAGCTGGAACCTTCTGGTTTCTGAGCCAAGCTGGTCGTGTTTTCATTAGGATGTGGTAAAATCAGGGTAGGGGGTGAAACATGTCCGGAAATCTGTAACTGTTTAATTGTGAACCACAATCAAGTTTTAAAAAAAAATTGAAGCCTGTATAAATGTTCAAGTTACTGTTCCTTGGATGCAACATCATTTTGTCGAGTTCCAGATTAAGTCTTAAGGGTGTAAATGCAACTTACTTGCTCAGAATCGTTAAACTGTGGAACTCACTACAACTGTGGAGTGGTTGAGGCAAATAGCTTCAATGCATTTGAGGGGAAGCTAGATAAAAGCAAGAGAGAAAGGAATAGAAGGATATGCTGATGGAGGTTTGGTGAAGGAAAGTGGGAGGGGGCTTAGGTGTAGCATAGAGCAATTGGACCATATGAGGTGCTGTGGACCACCAGCAGCAGCAGCATTGTATTCCACCACAATCCATCAACTCATGGCCTGACATTCCTCAATCTACCATTACCATCAAACTGGGGGATCAACCCTGGTTCAATGAGGAGTGCAGAAGAACATTATAGGAGCAGCACCAGGTGTACCTGAAAATGAGGTGCCAACCTGGTGAAGCTAGAACACAGAACTTCTTGTGTGCCAAAAAGCAAAGCAACATGTGATAGACAGAGCTAAGCAATCCTACAGCTAAATGATAAGATCAAAGCTCTGCAGTCCTGCCACATCCAGTCATTAATGATGGTGGACAATTAAGCAACTCACTGGAGGAGGAGGCTCCACAAATATCCCAATCCTCAATGATGGGGGAGCCAAGCACATCAGCGCAAAAGACTAGGTTGAAGTGTTTGCAACCATCTTCGGTCAGAAGTGTCAAGTGGATGATCCATCTCGGCCTCCTCTGGAGGTCCCCAGCATAACAGATGCCAGTCTTCAGCCAATTCGATTCACTCCACGTGATATCAAGAAATGGCTGAGGCCACTGGATACTGCAAAGGCGATGGACTCTGACAGTATTCCAGCAATAGTACTGAAGACTTGTACTCCGGAACTAGCCGTGCCCCTAGTCAAGCTTTTCCAGTACAGCTACAACACTGCCTTGGTCCAAATATTGACTAATGAACTGAACTCAAGAGGTGAGAGTGACCGCTGTTGACATCAAGGCATCAAGGAGTCCTAGCAAAACTTGAGTCAGTGGGAATTGGGGGAAAACTCTCCACTGGTTGAAGTTATACCTAGCACAAAGGAAGATGATTGTGGTTGTTTGAGGTCAGTCATCTAAGCTCCAGGACATCACCGCAGGAGTTCCTCTGGATAGTGCCCTCGGCTCAACCATCTTCAGCTGCTTCATCAATGACCTTCCTCCCATCGTAAGGTCAGAAGTGGGATATTGGCTCATGATTGCAGAGTGTCCAACTACATTCGCATCTCCTCAAATAATGAAGCAGTCCATTCCTGCATGCAGCAAGACCTGGACAATATCCAGGCTTGGGCTGATGTGTGGCACAAATGTTACTTGCCACTTAAGTGCCAGGCAATGGCCATCTCCAACAAGAGAGAATCCAACCATCTCCCCTTGAAATTCAATGGCATTACCATCGCTGAATCCCCCACTATCAACACCTTGGGATTTACCATTGACCAGAAACTGAACTGGACCAGACAGACAGGCAGGTCAGAGGCTGGGAATTCTGCAGTGGCTGACTCATCGCCTGACTCCCCAAAGCCCATCCACCGTCTACAAGGCACAAGTCAGGAATTTGATGGAATAGTCTCCACTTGCCTGGATGAGTGCAGCTCCAACAACACTGAAGAAGCTCAACACCATCCAGGACAGAACAGCCCACTTGACTGGCACCCCATCCACAAACATTCACTCCCTCCATGACTGACACGCAGTAGCAGTAGTGTGTACAATCTACAAGATGCACTGCAGCAACCTGTCAAGGGTCCTTCAACAGTACCTTGCAAATCCATGATCTCGACCCTTAGAAAAGCAAAGGCAGTAGGAGCATGGGAAGTTCCCTTCCAAGTCTCACACTATCCTGATTGGAAATATATCACTGTTCCTTCACTATCGCTGGGTCAAAATCCTAGAACTCCTTCCCTAACAGCACTGTGGATGCACCTATATCACAGGGACTGCAGCGGTTCAAGAAGTTGGCACACCACCACCTTCTCGAGGGCAATTGGGGATGGGCAATAAATGCTGGCCCACGGTGGATGGGCTTTGGGGAGTCAGGCGATGAGTCAGCCACTGCAGAATTCCCAGCCTCTGACCTGCCTGTCTGTCTGGTCCAGTTCAGTTTCTGGTCAATGTGGTGCCAGTCAAGTGATGCCCACATCCCATGAATGAATAAATGAAAAAGTAATGTCCTGTTTCTGAGCTGTAAGTTCTATGTAAAATGGGGAAACTAAAATCTAGAGTTGAATGTTGATTTGTTATTTATAAGTTTTCAATTGCATTGCTTAATTTTCACAACAGGCTTGTCAAGGCAATCAGAGGTGTTGTTACAGTAGAAAAACCAGTAGTATGAAACCTCGCTAAAGTACTGGGGAGCCAAGGGACTAGGGAGATTGAGGATCTGAAAGAAATTAACATCAGTAAAAAAGTAGTTCTGGAGAAATTAATGGGGCTGAAAGTTGAAAAATCCCCTGGACTTACATCCTAGGGTTTTGAAAGAGGCGGTTGTAGCGATAGTGAATGCATTGGTGATCATCTTTCAAAATTCTGCAGATTCTGGAACAGTTCCTCCAGATTGGAAAGTGGCAAATGTAACCCCATTATTTCAGAAAGGTGGGAGAGAGAAAACTGGGAACTGCAGACCTGTTAGCCTGACATCAGTGGTAGGGAAAATGCTATAATCTATTCTCAAGGATGTGATAACTGAGCATTTAGAAAATAATGGTAGGATTGGGCAGAGTCAATATGGATTTATGAGAGGGAAAACATTTTTGACAAACCTATTGGAGTCTTTTTTTAGGATGTTACTAGTAGAATAGATTCAGGGAGAACCAGTGGATGTGGTGTATTTGGATTTTCAGAAGGCTTTCGATAAAATCCCACACAGGACATTAGTTAGCAAATTAAAGCTCATGGGATTGGGGCTAATATACTGGCTTGAGGATTAGTTAATGGACAGAAACCAGAGAGTAGGGATAAATGGATCATTTTCAGGTTGGCAGGCTGTGACTAGTGGGGTACCACAAGGATCAATGTTTGGTCCCAGCTAGTCGCAATCCATATCAATGATTTGAATATGGGGACCAGATGTGATATTTCCAAGTTTGCTGATGACACAAAACTTGGGGGCAGTGTGAATTGTGAGGAGGTTCTAAAGAAGCTTCAAGGAGAGTTAGACAGACTAAGTGAATGGGCAAGAACATGGAAGATGGAATATAATGTGGAAAAATATGAAGTTATCCTCTGTGGTAGGAAAAACAGAAATGCAGAGTATTTCTTAAATGGGGAGCGATTGAGAAATGTTGATGTCCAAAGGGACCTAGGTCTTTATTCATAAGTCACTGAAAACTAATATGCAACTGCAACAAGCAATTAGGAAGGCAAATGATATATTCGCCTTTATTGAAAGAGGATTGAGTACAGGAGTAAAGATGTCTTGCTGCAGTTGTATAGAGCTTTGGTGAGACCACACCTGGAGTATTGTGCACAGTTTTGGTCTCCTTATCTAAGGAAGGATGCACTTGCCATAGAGAGAGTGGTTGATTCCTGGGATAGCAGATTGTTCTATGAGGAAAGATTGAAGAGACTGGACCTGCATTCTCTAGAGTTTAGAAGAATGACAGGTGATCTCATTGAAGTGTACAAAATTCTTGAAATTCTAACATGTCTTGACAGGGTAAATGCAGTAAGTATGTTTCCACTGGTTGGGGTATCCAGAACCAGGGAACATAGTGTCAGAATAAGAGGTAGGCCATTTAGGACCAAAATGAGGAGGAATTTCTTTACTCGGAGGGTAATGAATCTTTGGAGTTCTCTCCCCCAGAGGACACTGGAGGTTCAGTCATTGAGTATGTTCAAGACAGAGATTTCTCGATGCCAATGCCATGAAGGGATATGGGGATAGTGCAGGAAGATGGTGTCAAGATAGAAGATCAGCCATGATCTAGTTAAATGGCAGAGCAGTCTCGAGGGGCCGAATGGCCTACTCCTGTTCCTATGTTTCTAACTTCACACAGCTGCAGGGCTGAATGACCTAGAAATCCCCTCTGAATAGTGAGAACTAATTCAACCACTTACACTTTACACAGCTATCTCTGGTGAAACCATTTTTTAAAGAATTTATAATCCTCCTCTTTTTATCAGCACAACCCCATGATACTTGAAGCCAGCCAGGGCTCAGTGGCGAGGTCACTTGCCTCTGAGTCAGAAGGGTGTAGGTTCGAGTCGCAGAAATGCAGACACTGACCTGAAATCACTGAATGTCTGAAGGAACATTGATGATTCACAGAATTGAGTCCGGGACTTGGGGTCCGTGTGGCTTAATAACCATATCACCTGATGACTCGCCAAGGGAGCTGCTGAAGCTAGTCTGTGATTGGTTGCTGAGAGGTGTGATTCACCTCCTGATTTCCTGTTCCCCCTCACTCATACCCAGGAATTACAGCCAATGCTACTGCTGTGTGCTTAACTGGGGCTGCCTGCCTCCCAGACACCTCACTGCCCACCTCCCAGTCTCCTCACTGCCCACCTCCCAGTCTCCTCACTGCCCACCTCCCAGTCTCCTCACTGCCCACCTCCCAGTCTCCTCACTGCCCGCCTCCCAGACACCTCACTGCCCGCCTCCCAGACACCTCGCTGCCCACCTCCCAGACACCTCACTGCCCGCCTCCCAGTCTCCTCGCTGCCCACCTCCCAGTCTCCTCGCTGCCCACCTCCCAGTCACCTCGCTGCCCGCCTCCCAGTCTCCTCGCTGCCCACCTCCCAGACACCTCACTGCCCGCCTCCCAGACACCTCGCTGCCCACCTCCCAGTCTCCTCACTGCCCGCCTCCCAGACACCTCGCTGCCCACCTCCCAGTCTCCTCACTGCCCACCTCCCAGACACCTCGCTGCCTGCCTCCCAGACACCTCGCTGCCCACCTCCCAGTCTCCTCACTGCCCACCTCCCAGTCTCCTCACTGCCCACCTCCCAGACACCTCACTGCCCACCTCCCAGACACCTCACTGCCCGCCTCCCAGACACCTCACTGCCCACCTCCCAGACACCTCGCTGCCCACCTCCCAGACACCTCACTGCCCACCTCCCAGACACCTCGCTGCCCACCTCCCAGTCTCCTCACTGCCCACCTCCCAGACACCTCACTGCCCACCTCCCAGTCTCCTCACTGCCCACCTCCCAGTCTCCTCACTGCCCACCTCCCAGACACCTCACTGCCCACATCTCATACATTTCGCTGCCCGACTCCCAGCACCTCACTGCCCACCTCCCAGACACCTCGCTGCCCGCCTCCCAGACACCTCACTGCCCGCCTCCCAGCACCTCACTGCCCGCCTCCCAGACACCTCGCTGCCCGCCTCCCAGACACCTCACTGCCCGCCTCCCAGACACCTCGCTGCCCACCTCCCAGACACCTCGCTGCCCACCTCCCAGACACCTCGCTGCCCACCTCCCAGACACCTCACTGCCCGCCTCCCAGACTTGTCTGCCTTTTTCTATCAATTGACCTTTTGCCCAGCTGTTTATGTCACTCATCCTTCATTCTGTTACTCTGGCAATGGAACAGGTTTCCTAATTTAGCTTTAATCTTTTCTCATGCATTGATAAATTTCACACTATTCACCAACTGGATATCGACAAAAAGCTCTTGTCTCATTTTGTTTATTAAAACTGACAGAGCCCAGGAGGCCTGTGTGCCACTGAAGGGAATCTCGTCTTTAAAGATGCAAGAGTCAAAACAGAGATACAGTCGGCCTTGAAATGAAAGGGAAAGCTCCACTGATGGCTCAACAAGTAATTGAATCTCACAAAACAGGGAGGTTCTGGTTTGATTTCTGGGCCTCTGAGTTAGATGATATGAACTAAGATGACAGTCGGAGGATTTCACTTTATTGTAAGGAACGTGGATTTAGGAGAGTAATTAAGTCAGGGATCCTACACCTCATGGGAATTCTCTCTCCCTGGACTCTGCTCATCCAGTATTATAGTCACGTTTGTAGTAGAAAATGGGTCAACCTTAAACGGATGCTGACAGAAACTGGCAGTGCAGGTTGGGGATGCAAATCTCCATCCCTTCCACTTATGCCAGGCTAGTAACTGTGGGCCCTGTGCTAATCCCTGGCCATAACCTTCTGCCTCTTTAGAAGTGTATCAGCAAACAGAGAAGTTCAAAAGGATGTCTCTTTCTTGATGTATCAGGATAGTTTCAGGTGATTTAACAATCTGACTATTTATCCAAATGCCTGGGCACTGCCACTGATACTTTTGTGTCTCCACAAGAGCTGGAGAATTCTGAATGGTTGGAAGATCAAATGCCTCACACTGCACTGTAAACAAGAGAATTTGTTCCAGCTCAGCTCTGCTTTTATATGAACAAACACCTGTTTAGTATTTAAATCAATCTATGTATTGATGTAAATAAGAGCACACCTCTTGCCTTAGTCCTTCTATCCGTGAAGAATTTGGAAATATTGCAGATTATTCCAACTAAATGCAGAAGAAATAGTTGCTTGGGATGCATAATCACTTGGTGATCTGGGATCAGCCAGTTCTCATCACCAACAACTGACTTGATGTCACTGTTGGATTAATACAATTACTAAACCTTTCAGATGTTATGTTGTACAATTTTGTTGCTGAACTATTCCATGTGTACACATGTACTCATGCTATCATGTCCCTCTTTGTCTCTTCTCCTTGCAGAAACTCCTTAAAACCTGTCTCTTTGATCAAGCTTTTGGTCACTTGTCCTAATAGCTCTTTATGCTGCTTGGTGCCATATATTGTCTGATAACTGCTTTTGGGAAGCTCCTTAGAACTTGTAATGTTGCGAGAAATTTTACATAAATCCAAAAGCAAAATGCTGCAGAACTGAGATAAAAGCAGAAAATACTCAAAACACTTGGCAGGTCTCGTAGCATCCACAGGGATGGACAGTAATGCCAATGTGCCCCAGCCTCCTCCTACTTTTTGCAGAGGTGTTTCCATACACTGACAGCAACCTGCAATTAATGCTGTTAATGAAGCAGCTAGCAGGTGATTTCTGAAGGCAGTGGAAGTTTACTGGTGTGCATGATGCCCCGCAGCATCTACTGCTGGTCAACTCCGAGGAGGCGAGTTGGACAGCAGGATGTTGGAGCACCGTGAAAATAGCAAGTAATCTGCATGTTAAAGTTGCAAATCGGCAAAACAGAGCCTGGCATTGGCTTTCCTGGAGACTGATGACACGGATTGTGCTGGTGGTGAGGAAGGGGCTGCCATTCCCTCCAGCTGCTTTATGCCTCCACACCGTCTCTTGGCCCATTCCTCTTCACGATACTTTCACTGCAGACATACTTGCTGAATCACCCTCCCACCTCCTCAACCCGCCAGCCATCCCTGTTTGGATGGCAGTCCTGGGGGTGCCCTCTTATTTGGCTGCCGCCCGGAAGCTTGTAGCTGCAGTCCCCCTGCTGCGATGATTGGGTTCACAACCTGAAAATGGTCCAAAAAAAACCGAAGCTAAGGAAATCCAGCACAGTGTTTTAGTTTGATGACCTTTTATCAGGGTGGCAAGTTGTTGGATATGAGAAATGCAAGTTTTTGTTGTCGATATTGCTTATACTGTCTAAATCACATACATATAGGCCTGTTACAATTTAATATTGTCACGATGTGAATTTATATTTGCAGTAGAACTGCAATATTGCAATAGACACACCACATTTACATATGAGAGGAGGAGGCAGTGTATTTAGTCAAGCCCTGCTATATAGAGACTATGTGCTGTGGAAGATTCCATTCCTGAAAGGTCTTGTTTGCATTCTCCACAGATACAACTTGAGCTCCTGAGTGTCTGCAGTCTTTTCTGTTTTGGTTTATTTGGAGATTTTTATTATTTACTCATTCACAGGATGTGGTCTTCGCTGGCTAGGCCAGAATTTATTGCCCATCCCTAGTTGCCCTTGAGAAGGTGGTGGAGAGCTGCCTTCTTGAGCCGCTGCAGTCCATGTGGTGTAGGTACACCCACAGTGCTGTTAAGAAGGGAGTTCCAGGATTTTGACCCAGCAACAGTGAAGGAACAGCGATGTATTTCCAAGTCAGGATGGTGAGTGGCTTGGAGGGGAACTTCCAGGTGGTGGTGTTCCTATCTATCTGCTGCCCTTGTCCTTCTAGATGGTAGCAGTCATGGGTTTGGAAGGTGCTGTCTAAGGAGTCTTGGTGAGTTTCTGCAGTGCATCTTGTAGATGGTACACACTGCTGCTACTGTCTGTCGATGGTGGAGGGAGTGAATGCTTGTGGGAGGGGTGCCAATTAAGTGGGCTGCTTTGTCCAGGATGGTGTCGAATTTCTTGTGTGTTGTTGGAGCTGCACTCATCCAGGCAAGTGGAGAGTATTCCATCACACTCTTGACTTGTGCCTTGTAGATGGTGGACAGGCTTTGGGAGGGTCAGGGGGTGAGTTACTCATCGCAGGATCCCTAGCCTCTGACCTGCTCTTGTAGCCACAGTATTTATGTGGTTAGTCTACTTCAGTTTCTGGTCAATGGTAACCCCAGGATGTTGATAGTGAGGGATACTGTGATGGTAGTGTCATTGAATGTCATGGAGAGATGGTTGGATTCTCTCTTGTTGGACATGGTCATTGCCTGACACTTGTATGGCGTGAATGTTACTTGCCATTTGTCAGCCCAAGCCTGGATATTGTCCAGGTCATGCTGCATTTGGACATAGACTGCTTCAATATCTAAGGAGTCATGAATGGTGTTGAACATTGTGCAATCATCAGTGAACATCCCGACTTCTGACCTTTTGATGGTAGGAAGGTCATTGATGAAGCAGCTGAAGATGGTTGGGCCGAGGACACTACGCTGAGGAACTCCTGCAGTGATGTCTGGAGCTGAGATGATTGACCTCCGACAAGAACAACCATCTTCCTTTGTGCTAGGTATGATTCCAACCAGTGGAGAGTTTTCCCCCAGATTCCCATTGACTCCAGTTTTGCTAGGGCTCCTTGATGCCATACTTGGTCAAATGTTGCCTTGATACCAAGGGCAGCCACTCTCACCTCACTTCATTAGTTTGGTGTGGTGGGTTAACACACTTTAACTCCTTGGTTTCAATCCAGTTAACTGAAATGAGGTAGGGCAGTCCCAACTGATTGACTGACTGCAGTGAGCTGGTCCACAACTCAAAGCTTTATATAATTCAGTGGTATCTGGCACTCAGAGAGGCAAAATGATCAGCCAGTTTGGCATATGGAAAAATTTGCATTGGCATATTAAGAGAAGAGTGGTGCTACCTGAGATTTGGGTTAGTGATATTGGAGAAGATTTGAGTTAAGTATTTTGGGGAAGATTTTCCTTGATTTTAATATCTATGCCAATTTGCTGTTCGGAGTATTAGAGAACTCATGAGGAGAATAGCAACCTGTGTAGTGATACTGAGCGCAACTGTAGAAAGCTGAATTAACACAAACTGGACCCCCAGATAACTTCACCATTGTTAATCTAATATTCTTAGTCAGTCAGTTCTCCAATTCAGTCATGAGGTTATCAGCATCCATGGCTTAAGCAAAACACAATTCAATAGGCAGGCAGGAATAATCATATCAAAAATAATGTGTTTGATTTGTGTAATTGTTAGTGATAAAGGGACACAGATGGTGTGGTACTAACCTTTTAAAAAATCATTTACTGACATAAAACTGCCCAAGCAGCACCTTTTTCTGGGGGATTTTAACCCTTCAAACTGCACGTTGCATTCTCATTAGAGTCAAACCAGGAATGAAATTCAAATATTTTAATGTCAATTCCTAGCATGTTCCTAAGTTGTAGTTTGTGACTGTTGGAAGAACCTTTGTATAAATACTGGGAACTGTGACTTGCCAGAATCCTGGTATTCTTTTCTTGGAATTGTTTATCAATGTGTGTTATTGGAAATGCCAACTTGTAGATTTTGGTGTGGAGGTTCCATTAGTGTTAGAAAAGTACTACTGGATTATGATGACCTTGACAATAAATCAACAATCTGACGATTGGTGCTTTCTATTTCTCTGTGCCTTGCACTGTTATACTACAGTTTCAATATAAATACACCACAGTAATAATTTGCATTTCTTATACTGTTCTCTGCCGGAGAGATTTGCAAGCCTTCAATCAAGGAATGGGAAAGATTAAGGGGATGGAACTAAATGCAAGATCAGAGAGAGAGTTTATTCAGAGACTTTTGATCAAAGGTGGAGGTACTAAGATGAAGTGGAATATTTATGCTCTACATTCTTCCAGTTTCAAATTTCAAAGTACTATATTTTCCAAGTCTGCAAGATATGGCTCACAATTGACCTTTTTCTCTGTTAGTGGCACTGAAACCTTTGCTACTTTATGATGCTGGCATCATTATGGATTCCTTTAAACTGGTCTATCACCTGTGGTGTTGTAAGTCCAAGAATGTGGTTTCTCACCTCTCTCCACCTGGTGCTGTTTCTCTCTGTCTTTCCTCCTACTTCAGATTTTGCCTCCTTAGTTCTTTCTGCTCTTTTGCCATCTGCCCTCTTCTCTTGCTCTCTCTGGTGACAGAGGAGCCAGGGATGTTGGCTAATAGATATGATGTTGAGTACAGCAATGCCTGGAGAAGAGCTATCCCACAGACACCAGCTCTTTGATGTTGGTGAGGAGGACCTTGCAGGGCTGAGTTGCCTGAGATTCACAAAGCCTAGTCCTGATCTGATGCGTGTATCACTGCCAATGAGGCCACTTGATATTTATCATATCACAGCAATTGTTTTGTAGCTGAATTGCTTGCCAAGACACAACAGACTGACATTGAGTAGGAATCACATATGTAAAAGCAGAGTCATATGTAAGTCAATTAATCGCGGGGTACTTAGGACGTTATAGTTGGTGTTTTTACAGCAGCAACGGTAGCTTAATGATCATTTGCCAGCCCATAAATTACCAGATTTATTGAAACAATTTCACAAGTTGCTTTAGTGGGATTTGAGTTCAGACCTCTGAGCTTCAACAGTAATGTAATCATGGCACTGTCATTCCTTCTCAATTTTTACTCTGTCAAACTCTTAATAGGTTTTACCTGAATAAAACTTTGGAAATTTGTACTCAGCTTATAATCAGAATAATTTTGAATAAAAAGGCAGCAGAATTTGCCCGAAGCTAAACGATAATATTCCACCCGTACAGCTGGCTGATAGGTCCTGGGAAACGAGCTTCACTGCACATGCTCAGATTGCACAATTAGACTTCAGGTCTGGGCAAAGATATCAGGATAAAGCTCATCCTTTCTGAAAGACAGTGAGAGCTTCAAGTAAATACTCTAAGGAGATATTAAAAGACACACAAGTCAGAAAAATCCACTGATGCTCTTCTAATTATAAAACATGTGTTGTCTGAATATTTTATTTTATTTAAACACTATACTGAACACTAGAAATTTCAGATACTTGGGAGAAAAGGCAATATAAAAGTTTCAATGATAAATCTGCTTCAGTGTCAGCTGGTGGTTAAAGCCTGCAATAATATGCAGACTCACACCAAGGCTTGAAGCTCTGGAATTCCCTCCCCAGACCTCTCCGCCTCTCCATCCCTCTCTCCTCCATTTAAAACAACTAACCAATTAACTGGAGGAGAAGGCTTAACCAACATCCCCATCCTCAATGATGGGGGAGTCCAGCACACCAGTGCAAAAGATAAGGCTGAAGCACTTGCAACCACCTTTAGCCAGAAGTACCAAGTCGATGATCTATCTTGGCCTCCTCCTGAGGTCCTGAACATCACAGAAGCCAGACTTCAGCCAATTCAATTCACTCCCCATGTGATATCAAGAAATGGCTGAAGGTACTGGATAATGCAAAGGCTATGTGCCTTGACAGCATTGCAGCAATAGCACTGAAGACTTGTGCTCCAGAACTAGTCAGACTCTTAGCCAAGCTGTTCCAGTACAGCTACAACACTGGCATCTACCCAGCAATGTGGAAAATTGCCCGGAATGCCCTGTTTACATACAACAGGACAAATCCAATCCGGCTACTTACTGCTCTATCAGTGAAGCGATGTCTCCAATTACCTGCTCATTGCCCAGTTTGGTTTCCACCAGAACCACTCAGCTCCTGACCTCATTACAGCCTTGGTTCAAACATGGACAAAAGACCTGAACTTGAGGTGAGAGTGACTGCCCTTGACATCATGGCACCATTTGGCCAGGTGTGGCATCAAGGAGCTCTAGCAAAACTGGAGTCAGTGGGAATCAAGGGGAAAATTCTCCACTGGGTTGAGGAGTCATACCTAGCACAAAGAAAAGTGGTTGTGATTGTTGGAGGACTATTGCCTCAGCCCCAGGACATCACTGCAGGAGTTCCTCAGGTTAGTGTCCTTGGCCCAACCACCTTCAGCTGCTTCATCAATGACCTTCCCTCAAACATATGGTCAGAGGCAGGGATGTTCGCTGATGATCGCACAGTGTCCAATTCCATTCACACCTCCTCAGATACTGAGGCAGTCCATTCCTGCATGCAGCAAGACCTGGATAACATTCAGGCTTGGGCTGATAAGTGGCACTCAAGTGCCAGGCAATGACCATTTCCAACAATAGAGAATCTAACCATCCCCTCTTGACATTCCAATGTCAATACCCATTGCTGAATCTCCTGCTATCAACATCCTGGGGGTCTCCATTGACCAGAAACTGAACTGGACTAGCCATATGAATACAATGGCTACAAGAGCAGGTCAGAGGCTGGGAATTCTGTTGCAAGTAACTCACCTCCTGACTCCCCAAAGCCTGTCCACCATCTACAAGGCACAGGTCAGGAATGTGACGGAATATTCTCCACTTGCCTGGATGAGTCACTAAAAGCTAGCATACAAGTTCAGCAGGTAATAGGGAAGGCAAATGAAATGTTGGCCTTTATTTCAAAGGGAATGGAGTATAAAAATGAGGATGTCTTGCTAAAACTACACAAGGCACTAGTTAGACCACACCTAGAATACTGTGCACAGCTTTGGTTCGCTTATCTAAGGAAAGATATTCTGGCATTGGAGGCAGTCCAGAGAAGGTTCTCTAGGTTGATCCTGCGTATGGAGGGATTTTCTTATGAGGAGAGTTTGAGTAGGTTGGGCCTGTACTCATTGGAGTTTAGAAGAATGAGAGGCGACCTTATTGAAAAAAAAAGATTCTTAGCGGGCTTGACAGGGTAGATGCTGAGAGGTTGTTTCCTCTTGTAGGAGAGCGTAGGACCAGAAGGCATAATCTCAGAGTAATGGGGCGCCCATTTAAGACAGAGATGGGGAGGAATTTCTTCTCTCAGAGCGTAGTGAATCTGTGGAATTCTTTACTGTAGAGGCTGGGTCATTAAGTATATTCAAGGCTGAGATGGACAGATTTTTAATCAGTAAGGGAATCGAGGGTTATGTGGAAAAGGCAGGAAAGTGGAGTTGAGGATTATCAGATCAGCCATGATCACATTGAATGGCGGAGCAGACCTGATCGGCCGAATAGCCTGCTTCTGCTCCTATGTCTTATGAGTGCAGCTCCAACAGCACTCAAGGAGCTCGATACCATCCAGGACAAAGCAACCCGCTTGATTGGCACCCCATCCACCACCTTAAACAATCACTCCGTCCACCACTGATGCACAGTAGCAGCAGTGTGTACCATCTACAGGATCCAATGCAGCAACTTGCTAAACCTGTGAGTTCTACCGCCTAGAAGGATAAGGGCAGCAGATATATGGGAATACCACCACCTGCAAGTTCCCCTCCAAGTAACACAACATCCTGTTTTCAAATTTTATAATTTTTCCTTCACTGTCGCTGGGTCAAAATCCTGGAACCCCCTCCCGAACAGCACTGTGGGTGTACCTACACCACATGGACTGCAGTGCTTGAGGAAGGCAGCTCACCAGCACCTTCTGAAGGGCAGTTAGGGATGGGCAATAAATGCTGGTCTTGCCAGCGACAGCCACATCCCATGAAATAATTTTAAAAATGGTTCCAGGTGCAGTCTCAGGCCCAGCTTTTTGTGCTTGGCTGAAGCAGACTAGACAATCTCCATCTTCTGAATGGTGTTGTCTGCATTGTAGAAATGCCTCTGCTCCATGTCCAGAATGAAGGGCACCCTCTTCCCACTCAGCAAATGGAAGGTTAGCTCTCCTGTTGAGTTCAAACATATTCAGAGAAAATCACCACGATTGTCATTGAATTTATCAGTTCTCCAGTTAGCAAGATCATTGTGCAAACACAGCAATGGATTTCCATTAACCAGCATGTTTGAGTTCTTGTGTGTACAGCCTGGTTATTCAAGCCAATCTCGGAGCTGATTGTTGTGTCGCAACAAGTCTCTTCTCTATCTCAGTAGCGTGACCTGTGGCACCCACAACTCTTACAGTCTGTCTTTCCATGCTGCAGCCCTGTACCTTTGTACTTTGCAAACTTGATAGAGAGGCCAGGAATGAACACAATCATTAAACAGAAGTGGAAGCTTTTGACTTAAATGCCTTTTTAAAACTTTATTCCTGTCCGATAAATTTGAGGGATTGGAAGATGTTCAACTCAGTAGCAAAGCAAATATCTAATGCTAGATGTTCACCTGAAGGTTGTTGCTTATGGCCTAACTTATAGGAGAGAGTGCCTGTTTGGTCAGACTCCTTCCTCGCCTGTCAGAAGGGAGCTCCCAAGCCATGCAGTCAGAGATACAAGGCAGGGTAAGTTTATGCAGGTCTGGTGTGTACGCTGCCATCAGCCAATTGCTTCTGATAGTTGCGTCTGTTTTAAAGAATGTCTGCTGTGACTTAAACCCTGTTCAGTTTAAATACCTAGGTTAAAAGGCAAGGCTCGTAACAGACTCAAGAGAATCTTCTGGTAGAATTGTGGTCTAGCTGGCAGGAATTGGAATATGAACAATAGATGCATACTGCTTAAATGAAATAACGGAACGGGATTGTTACAGGGGACAAGGATTTGGTTTGGCGGGTAGCAGCTGCAGTTGGGGAATTTCATAATCAAAAGCCTCGAAAGGACAATGTATAAAAAACACGCTTAAAGGATTTTTGATTCCACATCCAATAGTTTATTGCTCTTGTGTTTTTTAAGTGCTGTCAATGAAAGGCTGTTTTTCTCAGCCCAGGTGATTTCTGAGCCACACTGTTAGGAATCCCCAATTAAAAGAAATCTTTATCTAATGAGAGAACGACAGCTTTGGTCTATTGCCTGACATTCGTGCATTGTTTCGCTTAGAATTTAAAACACAAATTCCTCCCATAACAGTAACTTTTTCTTCTGCTAACCTTTTTCCGTTTGTTTTTTTTTATATATATGTCAAGAAACTTTGTTTTAGTGGATTTAAAGGCTGCAGCACATTGCTTGAACAGACTACACATCTGTGAAACTTTTATGAAGCCAAAAAGCCTGCCAGAAATAACTTGTGCAGCCTAGTTACACAGCACGCTGCCCTGTCCAAACTACTGACAATCCAGTGTAACTGAGTCCTTCCTCTCCACCACATAACAGTGCTTTTGTTCACTCCCAACCCTTTCTTTTTTTAATTTTCTGTGCTTGCCTGGGCGCTTAAGATTTAAGAGGGTTAAGCAGAAATCATCTAATTAACGCCGTTAAACTAGAATTCAGAAGTCTGGCCGCCTTGTTGTAATTTTATATGAAATGCGTCCATTTTTTGTAGTGCTTCTGTTGGTTCAGCCTCTCGGCTTTTTGGGGTATTATTACAGAGACCGCAGCCCTGTGCCTCTCACACAGATTTTTTTTGGGGCTTCAGAAATTCATCGCCAGAGAGCACCTTGGGAATTAGTTTTCAGTCAGTCAGTCAAACAAAAATGTGCAGCATGGTGAAGTTGGTGCAGTTGACAGGAAGGGCTTGTATGAAATAGGATACTGGATCTTGGAACTGTGAGTCACTGTGAGTTTAAAAAAAAATCAGCTAAGAAGCGTCTGGCTCATAACTGCGTGCTCATCAGCAATGTAAACCTAGAAACCAAGCTTGTGAAATCTCAATGTCATTCAGCACAGCTTCATGGAGCTTGCAGACTTGTTCAAAATGCGTGCACTTAAAGGGATAGGGGTTGTGGAAACATTTTGGACTACTTAACGTTTCTTATAACTTTTGTCTATGAACTTTACTAAACTCTGGAACAACAAGCTATTCATACTCGAATTTGTTCTGAGTTTGTCTCAGAATATACAATGTGATCCTTCAACAAGACTTTTTGTTGGGGATCTTCATTGCTTGAGCATAGAGAGAGTAGGGAAAATGCTCACCTTTGAAGGAATGTCCACCTGCTGTGAATGGGCAAATATAACTCCGCAGTAACTGAGAGTAGATTAGGACCTGCACAAAATGTTGTCGGTATAAATTCTAACCTGTTAGACCAGGATTAAAAATGCAGTTTGTCTGAGGCTTGCTATTCCTTCATGAAAATAACAAAAGTTTGATAATAATGGCCTTTTCAATAAAATGACATTTGGAACAATTTAGGTTGTAAACTTAGCCCTTTAAGAAGTACCTTTTCTAAGAATGCTTCCACTTTTGCGTTTTTTGCTCTACAGCCAATACTCTTGCTCCATAAGAGTGATGGCCCCCTGCATCACTTTAAATGTCAGAACCATATTGCATGGAAGGAGGCCATTCACCCCTTCATGCTGTGCTTGCTCTTTGAAAGAGCTATCCAATTAATTCCAGTTCCCTACTCCTTCCCTGTAACCCTGCACATTTTTGCCCTTTAAATATTTATCCGGTTCCCTTTTGAAAATTACTGATGACTATGTTGGTTTTCCACATGGGGAATATCTGCCTTCAGCAGGTACAAGAGCTAAAAATCAGGGTTAGAAATTTTGTTCCCTTTAAGTAACAAATGGAATCTAAATAGAAACTCCCTCTTCACATTCTGCAGTAGCCCAGCCACAGTGTTGAAAGGCACTGGACCATAAAATATTGATATGTGGCCTTGAATTCATTCCACACAATGACCTCATGGTCACAAGCACCCCATCGTTGAAACAAGGTGCATCTTTCGTAGAGTCCGCTAAGCTCTAGAATTTCCTCTCTAAACCTCCCCACCTCTAAATCTCTTTCCTTCTTTAAGACATTTCTTGGAACCTACTTCTTTGACCAAGCCTTTGATCATCTATCCTAATATCTCTTTATGTGGCTTGGTGTCAAACTTAGTTTGATAATTGCTCCTGTGAAGCACCTTGAAATGTTTAACATTGCTATATGAATGCAAGTTGCTGTAGATAGAAATCAGAGTCGGCCACACATTTTCAGATCAATTTTAGATCGGCTGGGGAGGTGGGAGGGGTCCAAAGCATGAGCGTTTCACAGTAGGTGATAAAGGAAGTGAGGACTGGAGATTTGAACTGCCATTCTTTCAATATCTCAAATCTGTCTCCCCCCTGAAGCTAGAGGAAGTCATGTTGGGAGCAATAGTCGGGAACAGGGACAGGAGTCAAGGAGCCGAGGCAGCATGGTGTGTGGCATTAAGTTAGTGCTGGGGAGGGGGGGCATTTCCCAAACCTATGTTAGGGCCAACCCAATAATTCCCTCCAGGGCTGTGGGAAGTTACTCCCCTCTCCTCCTGCAAAGTAACAAATGAAACTGGTCACTTCTGATCTCTCTTCCTTGTCCAGTCACCATCTCTGGCAGATATCAGGAGCAGGCCATTTAGCTCCTCAAGCCTGTTTCCTCCTTTCAATAAGATCATGGCTGATCTGCAACTTAACTCCATATACCTGACTTTGCCCTGCATATCCCTTAATACTTGGGTTAATGAGGATTTAGCAATCTATGATTTAAAATTAATAATTGAGCCGGTATGTATGTGTCTGTATGCGAGTGTGCATGTATGTATGCTGGGATGCTGGGTTGTGTTGGTTAAGGTTTATTTTATTTATTTTCCCTCTAGTTGCCCAAGTTAGTCACCTTCTGCCTTGGACTACCTCCTAGTGAGAGAGAGTTAGTGAGGTTACCAGTTCTGAGCTTCCACCTATGCAGCCCTGAACCTGACAGAACCCAAAGATGTTTGCTCAGTGTGTCTGGAGGAAGATGATAATAAAGGAAAGATTAGGGCCCATAAAAGTCCAAAAAGGTAACCTATATGTGGAGGTGGAAGATGTGGGTATGGTCCTTAATGAATACTTTGCACCTGTCTTCACAAAAGAGGGGGACAATGCAGTGTAGTTAAGAAGGAGGTGTTTGAAGTATTGGATGTGACAAACATAGGGAGAGAGAAAGTTTTTTTTAATTCATTCATGGGATGTGGGCATCACTGGTTGGGCCAGCATTTATTGCCCAACCCTAATTGCCCTTGAGAAAATGGTGGTGAGCTGCCTTCTTAAACCGCTGCAGTGCATGTGGTGTATGTACACCCGCAGTGCTGTCAGGGAGGGAGTTCCAGGATTTTGACCCAATGACAGTGAAGGAATAGTGATATATTTCCAAGTAAGGATGGTGAGTGGCTTGGAGGGGAACTTCCAGGTGGTGGTGTTCCTATCTATCTGCTGCCTTTATCCTTCTAGGTAGTAGTGGTCATGGGTTTGGAAGGTGCTGATAAAGAAGCCTTGGTGAATTCCTGCAGTGCATCTTGTAGATGGTACACACACTGCTGCTACTGTGCGTCCGTGGTACAGGGAGTGAATATTTGTGGATGTGGTGCCAATCAAGTGGACTGCTTTGTCCTGGTTGGTGTCAAGCTTCTTCAGTGTTGTTGGAGCTGCACTTATCCATGCAAGTGGGGAGGATTCCATCACATTCCTGACTTGTGCCTCGTAGATGGTGGACAGGCTTTGGGGAGTCAGCAGGTGAGTTACTCGTTGCAGGATTCCTAGCCTCTGACCTGCTCTTGTAGCCATAGTATTTATATGGTTAGCCCAGTTCAGTTTCTGGTCAATGTTAACCCCCCAGGATGTTGATAGTGGGGATTCAGTGATGGTAATGCCATTGAACATCAAGGAGTGATGGTTGGATTCTCTCTTGTTGGAGATAGTCATTGGCTGTGTGTGGTGCAAATGGGGAGGCGATGGCGTAGTGGTATTGTTGCTGGACTAGTAATCCAGAGATTAGTATTAATTAGTATTAGTTATTAGTATTAGATCCAGTATTAATAGGATTGGCATCTTGAAAGTGGATAATTCACCAGGGCCGGATGAAATGTACCCCAGGCTGTTAAAAGAAGCCAGGGAGGAAATAGTGGAGGGTCTGACCATCATTTTCCAATCCTCACTGGATATAGGTGTGGTGGCAGAGGATTGGAGGACTGCTAATGTTGTACTTTAGTTTAAAAAGGGAGCAAGTGATAGACTGAATAATTACAGGCCAGTCAGTCTGACCTTGGTGATGGACAACTTATTGGAATCAATTCTGAGGGACAGGATAAACTATCACTTAGAAAGTCATGGATTAATCAAAGACAGTTGACATGAAGTTGTTAATGGTGGTGTCTGACTAATTTGACTGAATTTTTTAAGGAAGTGATAAGGAGGATTGATGAAGGTAGTTCAGTTGATGTGGGAGTCTACATGGATTTTTGCAAGGCTTTTCACAAGGTCCCACATGGTAGATCAGTTAATGAAAATAAAAACCCATGGGACCCAGAGGAATGTAGCAAGCTGGATACAAAATTGGCTCAGTGGCAGGAAACAAAGGGTAATTGTTGATGGGTGTTTTTGTGACTGGAAGGCTGATTCCAGTGGGATTCCACAGGGTTCAGTACTAGGTCCCCTATTTTTTGTGGTGCGTATTAATGATTTGGACATAAATGTAGGGGGAATGATCAAGAAGTTTGCAGATGATGCAAAAATTGGCCATGTGGTAGATAATGAGGAGGATTACTGTGGACTGCAGGAAGATATCAATGGACTGGTCAGGTGGGCAGACAAGTGGCAAATGGAATTCAACCCAGAGAAGTTTGAGGTCATATGGGAGGTCAAACAAGGCAAAGGAATACACAATAAATGGGAGGATACTATTCTGAGAGGTGTAGAGGAAGTGAGGGACTTTGGCATGAATGTCCACAGGTCCCTGAAGATAGCAGGACATGTGATAAGATGGTTAAGAAGGCACATGGAATCCTTTCATTTATTAGTCGAGGTATAGAATATAAGAGCAGGGAGATTACGCTGGAACTATACAAAGCATTAGTTAGACCACAACTTGAGTACTGTGTATAGTTCTGGTCACTTCATTACAGAAAATATATAGTTACAAGAGAGAAGATACAGAAGAGATTTATGAGGATGTTGCCAGGACTGGAAAATTGCAGTTATGAGGAAAGATTGGATAGGCTGGGGTTGTTCTCCTTGGAACAGAGGAGGCTGAGGGGAGATCTGACTGAGATGCACAAAATTGTGAGCGTCCTGGATAGAGTGGATGGGAAGGGTCTATTTACCTTAGCAGAGGGGTCAGTGACTGGTTGGGGGGGCATTGATTTAAAGTGATTGATGGAAAGATTACAGGGGAGAAAGTTTAGACGGGCGATGAGGAAAACTCTTTTTCACCTCCCCCCCCCCCCCCCGAAGGTTATTGGGATCTGGAACTCACTGCCTGAAAGGATAGTAGATGTAGATACCCTCATCCCATTTAAAAGGTGTCTGGACATGCACCTCAAGTGTCCTAACCTGCAGGACTAGGGACCAGCTGGAAAGTGGTATTAGGCGGGGTGGCTCGTTTTTTTGACCAGGGCAGACACAATGGGCTAAGTGGCCTCTTTCTGTGCTGTAAGCTTTCTATGATTCTATTCTATATTGAGGTGCGTGAGAGCAAGCAACAGAATTTGGCTGGGACAATGGCCAGTCCATCGCATTACCTTATGATTGAAATCATTGACTAAACCATAGAGAGTGCAGACTTGACACCAATCATTCAGTAGTGCTGTGAAACACTGTATCACTCATCCAAGGGATGTTTGTGTGTATGTCACATCACCCAGGGAATGGTGGCAGGGGAAGAAATTTAAAGGCAGAAGACAACATATACCAGAGCAACTTGAGGCAAAAAAAATGGTGCAAAAAGAAAGTGACCATCGGTTTACATATTGGTTGTTAATTGTACAGCAATTCAATTAACAGGTCCAAGACTGACTGGAGTAAGAGCTGTTTAATTTTTCCGGGTTTTTATAAGTCAATAAAAGGTGAAGGAATATTGCTAATGAAAAGTCCGAATCTGAAATTCTATCGCCAAAGGGTGGTAAAATGGTTTCTGGTTGGAAGAAGGACAATGGTTTCCAAAGTGATGGTTTTCACATTGCAGCCAGTCTATTAGTACGAATCATTGTGGTAAGGCACTTAACCAGTAAGTCAATAATGTCTCCAGACCTTTGCACTGGGTGATGCATTAAACATGATAGATTAGCTGGGGTAGCAAATAAACCTTTGAGCACCCCTCACAACCCCAGTCCTCACCTCCCCCAAATCAGACTTGGCTGTTGGACGATTTTTATTCTGTTCCCTTTGTGTGTGTACAGACTATCGTACAGACTAATCGATCAGAGGGGCTGAACAATGCGTAATACTCTGCCTCGGAGAGAACGAGGTATTATTGATAACTAAGCATTGTACAATTCTCTCTACTCCTAGGATTAAATGAGAGTAGCTTAGACTCAGAGAATTTGGCAATTCTCCATCACTGAAACACAGATCGTCCATGACTTATCAGATAGAATTGCAGTATCATAGAAATTCAATCAGCTTTATAAGGAGCTTCCACTCCATTAATGTGAATTGTTACAGAAAGAGACATTAAGACTGCCCCTTTGGATTATGCTGTTTTGTACAAGGATGGTAGAGCAATGTAGAGTGACGGGCTGAGAAATAAAACTAATCTCTCGCAAAAAGAAACTAATGGGGAGTTCAGTGTTCGAATGCCGACCTTCACCAGTTATTAGATTTCCATGCTGGGTGTTGCCAGGACACCCCCGCACTGTGAGAGGGTCAGTACTGAGGGAGTGCTGCACCTTCGGAGGATCAGTACTGAGGGAATGCTGCACTGTCGGAGGGTCAGTACTGAGGGAGTGCTGCACTGTCGGAGGGTCAGTACTGAGGGAGTGCTGCACTGTTGGAGGGTCAGTGCTAAGGGAGTGCTGCACTGTCGGAGGGTCAGTACTGAGGGAGTGCTACACTGTTGGAGGGTCAGTGCTAAGGGAGTGCTGCACTGTGGGAAGGTCAGTACTGAGGGAGCGCTGAAATGTCAGAGCGTCAGTACTGAGGGAGCACTGCACTGTCAGAGGTACTGAGAGAGCGCTGCATTGTCGGAGAGGCAGTACTAAATGAGTGCTGCATTGTCAAAGGGTCAGTACCTTTTTTTATTCATTCATGGGATGTGGGCATTGATGGCTAGATCAGCATTTATTGCCCATCCCTAACTGCCCTTGAGAAGTGGTGGTGAGCTGTTTTCTTGAACCGCTGCAGTCCATGTGGTGTAGGTACATCCACTGTGCTGTTAGGGAGGGAGTTCCAGGATTGTGACCCAGCGTCAGTGAAGGATGGTGATGGGGAAGCTTCTAGAAACAATTATTTGGGATAGAATTAGTAGCCACATGGAAAAATGTGGGTTGATTAGGAAGAGCCAGCATAGATTTTTAAAGGGGAAATCATGTTTAACTAAACTGCTGGAGTTTTTTTGAAGAGGTAACAGAGAGGGTCGATGAGGATAATGCTGTTGATGTGATGCACAAAAGGCATTTGACACAGTGCCACACAACAGACTTGTGAGAAAAGTTATAGCTCATGGAATAAGAAGGACAGTAGCAACGTGGTACAAAATTGGCTGAGTAATAGGAAGCCGAGAGTAATGGTGAATGGGTATTTTTCGGGCTGGAGAAAGGTTTGTAGTGGAGTTCCCCGAGGATCAATATTGGGATCCTTGCTTTTCCTGATATATATTAATGATCTAGATCTTGGTGTGCAGGGGACAGTTTCAAAGTTTGCAGATGATATGAAATTTGGGAGAATTGTAAACTGTGAGGAGGACAGTGTAGAACTTCAAAAGGACATAGACAAGTTGGTGGAGTGGGCAGATAGGTGGCAGGTGAAATTCAATGCGGAGAAGTGTGAGGTGACGCATTTTGTTAGGAAGGACATGGAGAGACAATATAAAATAAGGGGTGAAATTTTGAAGGGGGTGCAGGAGCAGAGGGACCTGGGTGTTTATGTGCATAAACCATTCAAGGTGGCAGGACAGGTGGAGAGAGCAGTCAATAAAGCATATATTATCCTGGGCTTTATTAATAGGGGCATAGAGTATAAGAGCAGGGTGGTTATGCTGAACTTAAAAAAGACACTAGTTAGATCTTTGGTGGAGAATTGCATTCAGTTCCGGGTGTTACCTTATAGTAAGTATGTTTACACGTTGGAGAGCGTGTAGAGGAGGTTTACAAGAATGGTTCTAGGGATGAGAAACTTCAGTTATGAAGATAGACTGGAGAGGTTGGGATTGTTCTCCTTGGAGAGAAGAAGGTTAAGAGGAGATTTGATAGAGGTATTCAAAATCATGAGGGGGCTGGATAGAGTAGCTAGGGAGAAACTGCTGCCACTCATAAAAGGATCGAGAATGAGAAGGCACAGATTTAAAGTGATTTGCAAAGAAGCAAATGTAATATGAGAAAAAACTTTTTCACACAGCAAGTAGTTCAGGTCAGGAATGCACTGTCCGGAAGTGTGGTGGAGGCAAGTTCAA
Organism: Carcharodon carcharias; assembly: GCF_017639515.1. Lineage (NCBI taxonomy): Eukaryota > Metazoa > Chordata > Chondrichthyes > Lamniformes > Lamnidae > Carcharodon > Carcharodon carcharias. The sequence goes on along the minus strand of NC_054470.1, from coordinate 120,836,435 downwards.
TGAGGTATTCAAGAGGGTATTAGATGATTAATTGAATAGAAACAATGTCCAAGGGTGCGGGGAAAAGGAAGGGCAATGCCACTAGGTCATAATGCTCAGTTGGACAGCTGGTGCAGACATGATGGGCCAAATAACCTCCTTCTGCACTGTAACAATTCTGTGACTATGTAAGTGGCTTGGAGGGGAACTTCCAGGTTGGGGTGTACCCATGTGTCTGCTGTACTTGTTCTTCTAGATGCTGTCATGGTTTGGAAGGTGCTGTCGAAGGAGCCTTGGTGAGTTCTCACAGTACATCTTGTAGATGGTACACACTGCAGCTACTTTATGGATGGGGTGCAGGTCAATTGGACTGCTGTGTTCTGGATGGTGTTGAGCCTCTTGAGTGTTGTGGGAGCTGCGCTCATCCAGGCAAATGGAGAGTATTCCAACACACTCCTGACTTGTGCCTTGTAGATGGTGGACAGGCTTTGGGGAGTCAGGAGGTGAGTTACTCATCGCAGGATTCTTAGCCTCTGACCTGCTCTTGTAGCCGCAGTATTTAAATGGATAGTCCAGTTCAGTTTCTGGTCAATGGTAACCCCCCAGGATGTTGATAGTGGGGGATTCAGTGATGGTAATGCTATTGAGTGTCAAGGGGCGATGGATAAAATTCTCTCTTGTTGGACATAGGCATTTCCAGGCAGTTGTGTAACGTGAATGTTATTTACCACTTGCCAACCCAAGCCTGGATATTGTCCAGGTCTTGCTGCATTTGGACATGGACTGCTTCAGTATCTGAGGAGTCACGCATGGTGCTGAACCTTGTGTGAACATCCCCACTTTGGACCTTACGATGGAAGGAAGGTCGTTGATGAAGCAGCTGAAGATGTTGGGCCTAGGACACTACCCTGAGGGAGTGCTGTACCGTTGATGGTGCTGTCTTTCAGAGGAGATGTTAAACTGAAACTCTATCTGCCTTCTCAAGTGCACCTAAAAGTTCCAGCAGCCATTATTTTGAAGAAGAGCAAAGGAATTCTCCCTGGTATCCTGATCAACATTTATTCGTCAAACAGCATCATTAAGAAGAGATTATCTGGTTGTTATCACATTGCTGTTTATGGGATCTTGCTGTTCACAAGTCCGCTGCTGCATTTCTTACATTGCAACGCTAGCCACATTTCCAAAAATACTTCAGTGGCTGTAAAGCACTTTGGGATGTCCTCAGGTTGTGAAAGGTACAGGATAATTTCACGTTCTTTTTATGTGAGAAACTTCTATTTGTTCACCCTGACAGATAGCATGTAGTCCAAGATACTGTGGGCTGCCTGTTAATTTTATGCCGGCAGGCTCCTGAGCATGCTACCATTCTAGCAATGGAGCTCAGGGTGGGATATAGATAGAGGGCCATTTCATATCTTATGTAGTTCAGCTACCATGAACCTTGCTCAAGTTAGAATAAAACTTACATTTCAATGCAAAGGGCTTTAATATTTGGACCTCTTTACTGGATGCAGCGTTCTAAATGGCTGCAATTGATCTCAGAATCTGCTTCAGTTTTTATGTTAAGAGGACGGTGGAAGCAGATTCAATAGTAACTTTCAAAAGGGAATTAGATAAATACTTGAGAAAACAAAAATGCAGGTCTTTGGGGAAAGAGCCGAACCAATTGGATAGCTCTTTCAAAGAGCTGGCACAGGCACAATGGGCCGAATGGGCTCCTTCTGTGCTCTGTGATTCTATGATTCTATAAAATAACCAACAAACCAACATTCCATTTTGAGAAGTTTTGTAATTTTTGGTAAGCAAAGCAGAAATACCTCATTATAAACAAACTGCCTACTTAACAGTATTGCATCTATCGTTGTAATGGGAATCCATCAAATATATTGCTAATATTTGCAGTAGATAGTTTTCTATTGGCAACACCATGAGGATTTTCCAGTGATCACTCATCTGCTCCCCAGTCGCCACAAGACTGCTGCTTTATCCAAAGAAGTATCCCAAGTTCAACCACACCTACTAATCAAGTCCCAATCAGAAAGCACAATGCACATTACCCAACAGCAGTTAGTAGATGAAGCTATCCATTGACAGAGGTACTGATTCCATGGAGAAACCTTTTTACTAAGGGTGAGGTAGGATGGGTGGAAGTGACTTGGTTAATGAAATGCATGTCACACACCCACCATGCACAGGCAGTGGAATGGTATTCTTCAACACTGTGGGTAATGGTATTCTTCAACACTGTGGTAATGGTATTCTTCAACACTGTGGGTAATGGTATTCTTCAACACTGCGGTAATGGTATTCTTCAACACTGTGGGTAATGGTATTCTTCAACACTGTGGTAATGGTATTCTTCAACACTGTGGGTAATGGTATTCTTCAACACTGTGGGTAATGGTATTCTGCCATGTATCTGTATGCTAACAAGGAAGGGATTGCAAAACACTTTTTCACAATGAGTCCAGCGCTTTCTATAATAGGAATGATTATACTTTTAGGAAATAGCTTTAATATATCATACCTGTTAACAAGTATGTGTTTATATAGTATAACTTCACAGTTTGATCATATATATTTTAATTTTTTTATGGCATTTGAAGAAACTTTTGAGGAATGAGATTGAAATGCTGTCTGCGATGTGGTGATCCACCATCTGTGTGAGGAATGCACAATCCCAGACAAAGGGTTGGCAGAAGCTTTTCCCTGTCTGAATTCTAGTGCCTGAAGATACCGTTGAAACACCTGGACAGTATCAGCAGGTGACTGGAGGAGAGAATCAGTCACTAGTTTTCAAACAATTTTGAATGCTTTCAGCATGACTCAGTCTTTGGCCTCTGAAGTCGAGGCAGAAGTAAGATCATCAGGTTCCAATTTTACTGAGGCTGGAATGGGACAGAGGCAACATTCAGAAAGAATGATGTACCATTCTGCTGCAAACAGGAAAATGCAACTCAAGGTGACTGACCCCTAATTACTTAGCAAAAATAACAGGGGGGGTGTGAGCAGGATTGTTAGATTGGGGACAGCAGGTTATGTATGAACTGCGATGCTGTTGTGCTTTAATATATCAAACTATATTACTCTTGTGTTAGATTGTCAATGAAGGGATACCTGGAAGAGAGTGACCAGGTTTATAGGCATTATAACCTCATGTTTGGATTACAGCTTGAACTTGCTCTGCAGTATTGACCGTTTTATAAATTTATTGACAGCATTTTTTATAATACAGAACATTTGTCAGCCTGATCCGCTGATTTAGTGCTGTGCTATTTAACAGTTATATATCAAACAAAGCTCTAATGTTTACCAGATTATTAAAGGGAATTGCTTGTAGTTGATTGTAGGCAAATTCCATATATGTTAGAGCTTGTGTGTTATTCTCAGGTATTGGCTGAGAGATCACAGATTCAAAACCCAGAGGCGAACTGAGATGATTTGCTTTTTTTAATCTGCAATCACTGCCCGAAAAGAATTCTGCAGCAGCCAAAGGGAATTTGATAAATACTTGAAGGTGCGAAAACTGGAAGGCTATGGGGAAAAGGCAGGACAGTGAGACTAATTGAATAGCTCTTTCAAAGAGCCAGTACAGGCATGATGGGCCAAATGTCTTCCTTCTGTGTTGTATAATTCTATGGTATGCAGGCAGCTAGATCTGGCGCAGCTGCCATACCATTCTTGTTCATGCTCGGGGTAAGGTTGACAAATCCAAATCTTTGGACAGGGTGGGGAGGAGACCTTTCAAGGAAGAGTTTGAGATTTGCTGAATAATTGACCACCTAACCTTTTTTGACAGTGGGAATATCAGCTGATATTATTTACAAAGACTAAAGAAGAGTTGATGATATTGTCAGTAAGATGGATAATGCATCGCCAGTCTCCTATTTTTTCCAGACACAAGAACAAAAATTGCTGGAAAAGCTCAGCAGGTCTGACAGTATCTGTGGAGAGAAAGACAGCGTTAACGTTTCAAGTCCGTATGACTCTTCAAGTCCGTATGACCGCCACAGATGCTGTCAGACCTGCTGAGCTTTTCCAGTGATTTTTGTTTTTGTTTCAGATTTCCAGCATCCGCAGTATTTTGCTTTTATCCTTTATTTTTTTGATAACTTCACTATGAGTTTCCATTTTCCAATCTCAGTTGCTTTATTGTCATAACATAAAAGGAAAATACTGCGGATGCTGTAAATCTGAAATAAAAGCAGAAAATGCTGGAAAAACTCAGCCACTCTGACAGCTTCTGTGGAGAAAGAAACAGAGTTAATTTTCCGAGTCCGTATGTTTTTTCTTCAGAGCTTTATTGTCATGTTATTTGTTAACCATAGATCAAACCTAAGAAACCCGTTGACAAAACTTTGCATGATTAGGTCAAAACACTGTTTCTGCAAATGGCGATTGTACAATTATTGTCACCCGGGTTGAAGAAGTGACCTGCAGAAAAACACAGATTTTATCAGATGCAGGGAAACCTCTGAGAATATTTCCTGTTCAATTAGTTTGTTAAGAAAAAGGGAAGTAAGAGTACTTTCGATAGTACTCTTGTGCAAATACACCATTGATTGTAACTACTGGGTCCCCAGGTTTGATTACCAGGTGTAGTGATCCTGAGTGGCTGGGCTGTGGCAAAATGAAGTTGTGAATTCTCCCACCCGCAGGCAAGAGGAAGGGAATGTTGGGTTTGTAAGGCAATATCCAGAAATTTGTATGGAATTTGATTTTGCCGACTTGCTATGAGAACTTCCACTAAACAACCTAAGAGGAAGGATTCCTAGGGTCACTATGTTTAGCAATGTGAAACATTCATCACTGAAGCTTTTCTTTGTCCAACATTTTGTGGAACTGTAGAATTTACAACATGGAAGGAAGCAACTTGGTCTGCCAGCTAGTGCAGATTCCAACTTGTAGACTGCAGCTTTCTGCTTTAATCACATTTTCTTGCTTCCCCACCCCCAAATCCTTTTGTACTCCACATTTTGATGGACTTTATAGTTGTTCACTCATTGGCTACTTACAGCAAAGCATTTCAGACTCTAATAACCCATTTCTTTTAGTTTCCCCCTTGCACCTTGTTACTGATTGTTTCCTCTGGTTGGCCAATCTTCATGTTTACTTTCTCAAACCTTTTTGCAATTTTGAAAGCCTCAATCTGAATACTCTTAACCGTTTGTCCCAGTGAGAAGTGTCTTGTTTTAGCAAACTGTTTTTCACAACTCTATAACTTTTCTATTTCCTGGTTAAAGTCTTGTAAATGTTCCCATACACCTTTCCATGACTCTACTATCCTTTCTAGAATGGGATGCGCAGAACTGCACACAATCCTCTAACTGCGGTCTATGCTGTGTGGTGTAAATTCATCATCACTTCCTTTCCTTTGTATTCAATTCGTGTCCCTGTGTATTAACCCCAAGATTTTTATTTGCCTTTTTATGGCAATCTTTGCCTACACTTCCACCTTTAAAGATTTATGTACCTGGAGGTCTTGATTCTTTTATTCCTCCGCTGTTAGTCATTGAGGCTACACTTACTTTCAATATTACTTTTCCAAAATCTACTGTAAATTCTCTGCATTGAACTGCCTCTGCAGTTTCTCAACCCATCTGTGCCCTCCTGCAGTCTCTAAAGTGTCAATCATGGCTCGGTAGGTAGTACTCTCACCTCTGAGTTACAGGGTTGTGAGTTTGAGTCTCATGCCAGAGGCTTAAACACAAAACCCAGACTGACTGTCTGTGTGGTACTGAGGGAGAGTTGTGCTGTCAAGGATGCATTATCTTGTTTGAGACATTAAATGAGGCCCTAACTGCCCTCTCAAGTGGAAATAACAGATCCAATGATACTGTTTTAAAGAAGTTTGAGGGGAGGTATTATCCCATGTGTCGCAGTCACTATTTATCCTTCAGTTAATATGATTATCTGGTTATTATCTCATTGCTGCCTCTTGGGCACAAATTGGCTGCCACATTTCCTGCATAATAACAGTGTCTACACAGCAAAATTTTGGGGCATCTTGAGATTGTAAATGGCGCTATATAAATGCATGATCATTGCTTTTCCTTTCTGTTGGATTTATCTTCACAGTTCTCAGTGCCTAATTTTTCTTTCTTCATGCATGGGATGTGATCGTCGCTGGCTAGTGCAGCATTTATTGCCCATCCCTAGTTGCCCTTGAGAAGGCGGTGGTAAGCTGCCTTCTTGAACTGCTGCAGTCCATGTGGTGTAGGCACACCCACAGTGCTGTTAGGAAGGGAGTTCCAGGATTTTGACCCAGTGACAGTGAAGGAACAGCCGATATATTTCCAAGTCAGGATGGTCTGTGGCTTGGAGGGGAACTTGCAGGTGGTGGTGTTCCCATGTGTCTACTGCCCTTGTCCTTCTAGATGGCAGTGGTCGTGGGTTTGCAGGTGCTGTCAAATGAGCTTTGGTGAGTTTCTGCAGTGTGTCTTGTAGGTGGTACACACTGCTGCTACTATGCGTCAATGGTGGAGGGAGTGAATGTTTGTGTATGAGGTGCCAATCAAGCGGGCTGCTTTGTCCTGGATGGTGTCAAGCTTCTTGAGTGTTGTTGGAGCTGTGCTCATCCAGGCAAGTGGAGAGTATTCCAACACACTCCTGACTTGTGCCTTGTAGATGGTGGACAGACTTTGGAGAGTCAGGAGGTGAGTTATTCACCGCAGGATTCCTAGCCTCTGACATGTTCTTGTAGCCTGGAAGTTCCCCTCCAAGTCACTCACCATCCTGACTTGGAAATATATCACCATTCCTTCACTGTTGCTGGGTCAAAATTCTGGAATTCCCTTCCTAATGACACTGTGAATGTACACCACATGGACTGCAGTGGCTCAAGAAGTGGACTCACCACCACCTTCTTAAGGACAGTAAGGTGTTGGCAATCACTGCTGGCCCAGCCAGCACAGCCCACATCCAGTGAATGAATAGAAAAAAATATATATATAGCTAGTTCAGTTTCTGGTCAATGGTAACCCCCAGGATGGTGATAGTGGGGTGATGGTAATGCCATTGAACATCAAGGGGCGATGACTGGATTCTCTTTTGATGAAGAATAGTAATAGTCATTACCTTTTCAGTACAGTTCATATCATTCCTCTTGTGCCCAAGTTCAAATTATTTATACAAAGGAGAACATAAGAAAGTGATATATACATACTTCAAAAGACGTTTGCAATTTCTGAAGAAATTTCCAAAGATATCACTACAGGTAGCAGAATTTTTAATCCAACTCACTGGATAGCTTTAGGTGTTTGAAAGTAAGACATGATAGAGTTCATCCATAAAAACTTACGAACAAGACTGTTTCTTTGAGCAGTAACAATTTAAGGAAACTGTTGTAGGATGGCCAAGCTCCACTATTGATCTGCAGACACTTCTTGGGTGGAAACATTAAGTTTATTTACAATATACTTGGCAGGAACTACATGTGTGCTTTCAACTCCAACTCTATCTCTACACTGACTGCTGAGGTAGCCCGTGCTATTCTCCTATTGATTACTACAGATCATGTGATCTTTAACAAGCATTATTCTTAAAGGTACATTACTGTGGTAATTATGGTTTTATCCAATGTGTAATATACCTTTAAGAAGAATGTTTGTTAAGGAAGGTCACATGATCTTTAACCAATAGGAGAGTAACACGGGTTACCTCTGTAGTTAGTAATTAGTAGTGTAGAGATAGAATTTGAAGTAAAAGCACACGTGTAGCTGCTGCTGAGTACCTTTGTAAATAAACTAGAAGTTTTCCACCTAAGAATTTTCTGCTGATAAACCCTATCAATAGTACCGACTCAGCCACCTCTCACAGCAAACTCTCGACAAGGATCCACAGGATCAACAAACTGGCGATGAGGATAAAATGAGAAGAAATCAAGCGAAACAAAATTGGCACTGTATCTCGCACAGTAATTGTGAGTGGAAGTTCTGTTCAAATCGACAAAGTAATTGCCTCTCAGAATGCCACCATTCGGAGAAATTGATCCTTTCAATCCAAGCAGGGGCAATTGGTTTCATTATATTGAACATCTCACGTTCTTTTTCCATGTGAATGAGATTACGGGGGAAAGGAAGAGGCGAGCGATCCTCTTAAGTACACGTGGGAGTAAAAGCTATGGCTTGATTTGAAGTTTCACGACATCCAGTGCCCCAGATTTGAAACATTTTGATGAATTGGTGGACCTTGTGTAGGGTCATTATCAACCAAACCCCTCTAACAATGCAAAGGTTCAGGTTTAACTCAAGAAATAGAGTCCCTGGGGAGTCAGCTGCATGCTATGTAGCAAGATTGAAGCAGTTAACTGAACATTGTGAGTTTGGTACATTTTTAAATGACATGCTGAGAGTCTGTTTAGTGTGCAGTTTGAATGAGAACACGATTCAGAGGAGATTGTTATCTGAAGCAAATTTGGATTTCAAGAAGGCGCTGGAGACTGCACATAATAGAAATCTTAGTAAGAGATTCAAAAGCCATACAGGGCACGCAAAATGGCGCCGTCCTCCACATCGGGCAGGAAGCCCCAGCCAAAAGTGCAAGACTCTGCTAAGAAGCGGAAAACAGCTCCTGCTAGCCAGAAAAGGAGAAAAAATGACTTAGCAGAGAAAAGAAGGAATAATTTCAATAGAGGTGGAAACAAACAGTCTTCAATGATTGACAGTTTAAAAAAATAGAATGTTTTTATTGTCACAGAAATGGACGCATATTGAGACGGTGCAAGGGAAGAGTCAAGCAGACTTTTGGACAAAGGAAAACACCCAGTAAGATCTACAATGTAGAAGAGCCTGAAATAACAACTTCAGATATCTACTCATTTAATTTGAAGGTTAGAAAGACAGGACCAATATATGAAAGTGAATGGTAGACCTGTTAGAACGGAAGTGGACACAGGAGCTTCCACTACCGTAATTGGGGAACATACCTTCAGATATCTGAATAATGGGGAATATCAATTAAATTTAGAAGAAACAACTGCCCAGTTAAAAACATACACGGGTGAAGACATTCAGGTCAGAGGCATAAGTAGAGTAGCTGTAGAGTCCATTATAGAAGCCAGTTGGCAAAGCTACCAGTGTTGATATTGAGAGGTAGAGGACCCAGCCTCCTGGGGCGAAACTGGCTAAGGGAAATTGACCTTGAACAGCCACTGAGATTCCAAAAGGAAGCTAGAAATGTTCCTGTTTTGAAAAAGAAGTGTGTAAGGACTCATCAACCTAAAGGAACACAGGCTGTCTTAAGCCAAAACATGGTAGAACAGCAGAAGGAACTCGAAGAGACAATGCTTAATGACAGAGTTTGTGACGAGGTGAGCAACTTTCGAAAGGGAAGAGAAAACCTGCTGAAAGACATTCACACACGACGAGATTCCATCAGGTCAAAGTTCGTATCTCTGGAAAAGTATGAAGAGAAACAGAAAGAATTCAGCGCTTCTCTGAATAAACTCGGCCACCTCTCACAACAAACTGGCGATGAGGATCCAAAGGATCCAACAATTACACACTAAATAAAACCATAATTACTACATTACTCCCCCTTTAACTCAGCTATACATATATTTACAAGTACATATTATTCAACATAACATAATATTTACATTGGGTAAGGAATTTACAAGTTTAGTCTTTCAGGTGGTTTCCTGGAACGTGTGGAATGTCGCAGCTCCACAACTTCAGACTCTTTGTCAGGAACCCTTTTTCTGGAATTGCCTGAACATCAGATGCTTCAGTGGGCACTCGCAGTTCTGTATCTTCAACTCTTACAGGAACATCAGACATGTCTGTCCTGGGTTGAGTATACTCAACAGGAAACTCAGACCCAGTCATGGGCACTGGTAGAGCCATATCTTGAGTGATTTGTCTCTCTCTTCCTGAACTGGTCCATATATTTCTGTATGACCCGGCCTTCCACTTTTGTGTGGTAAGATAGAGGTCCAGTCACTGCACTTATTTCACCCAGTAACCACTTAGGTCCTTCACCAAAGTTCTTCACGTATACCGGCTCTCCCACGGTAAATTTTCTCTCACCACTATGTCAATCATGTGTCTAGTTTTCTAGCTTCCCTGACCCCTTTTCACCTTCCCTGCTAAATTCAGCATTATTAAGCTCAATCTCATCCTGTGACAGTGTTTCAACAATAACTCCGCAGGTGTGACACCTGTTGTTGTGTGAGGGGTGGTCCTGCAATGAAAAAGAAAGCATGCTAACTTGGTTGCTAAGGAATCTACAGTTAGCTATTTCATACTTGCCTTGAACATTTGAACCACCCTTTCAACCGTTTCGAGGGAGGGGGTTATGGTGCAGTTTTTACATGAGTGATACTGCTGAGGCTGATAAACCAATGAAACTCAGCACTCGTAAATGCTGTGCCATTATTGGAAATGACCATTTCTGATAGTCCATGAATGGCAAAACTCTGATTTAGTTTCTCAATTGCAGCGCCCAATGTTGGTGACTTCACCTCATATATGTCCAGCCATTTTGAATGGGCATCGACAATGAGCAGAAACATTGTTCCCAGGAACAGTCTAACAAAGTAAATGTGTAACAGCACCCAGGGTCTACCTGGCCACTCCCGTGAGTGTAACGGAGCTGTCACTGGCAACTTTTGCAGTTGCTGACATTACACACAGCGCTTTACTAAACTTTCTATTTCGCCATCCATTCCAGGCCATCATAGATAGCTGCGTGCTATGGTCTTCATTCGGGAAATGCCTGGATGGGCAATGTGTAGTTCAATTAAAAGTGGCTCCCTTTCCTTTGGAGGAACTATCACTTGTGCTGGCCACAATAAGAGGCCATCCTGGCTGGTTATTTCATGTCTTCTGTTGAAGCAAAGTTTAATTTAATCAGATACGGGCTCCTGTGACCAACCATTCTGTATTTGTTCTCGTATTTGAGATAGGACTGGGTCCTGACTTGTTCAGTCTCTGATCTGTCGAGTATATACTAGTGAGGAAACTGAGAAATTTAACAGTAAAACAAGTTCCTGTGGAACTGGGACGTGCTCATCATTTTCTTGTAAAGGCAAATGACAAAGGGCATCGGCGTTTGCGATTTTGATTTCCAGGCCTATCTATGAAAATGTATTTGCTGTCAGAACTAAAGCTCTATTAGTATTTTTGTATCTCCTTTCTATGTGTCTTCTTTCTAGTGCAGACTTTAATTTAGGCCCCCTTTTTAACTTCACTGTTGGCCAGACTTTTCTCAGATGCCAACTCAGTGGCTGAGTCTCCCAAAATTTCATTACCTGTCTGCTTCTTGGAAAATTCTGCAACTTTTGCTTACAAAGCCTCTTTGGCTTCATTTTGCTGATTCTTCAGCTCTTCCATCCCTTTTTCGTATTTGTTTGCTGCTCCTGGAAAATTGAACATTGTTGTGCCTTCTCTGCCAACTGATTCTTCAGTTTAATTAGAGAAGTGCTGAATTCTTTCTGTTTCTCTTCAGACTTTTCCAGACGTACACACTCTGATTTGAGGGAATATTGTCGTGTGTGAAGGTCTTTCAACAGGTTTTCTTTTTCCCTGTGAAGGTTGCTCACCTCGTCTCGAACTCTGTCATCAAGCAGGATCTCTTCAAGTTCCTTCTGCTGTTCTTCAGGTCTTGGCTTAAGACAGCCTGCATTTCTTCAGGTTGTTGCGTCCTTATACACTCCTTTTTCAAAACAGGAAAGCTTCCAGCTTTCTTTTGGAACCTCAGCGGCAAATCAAGGTTGATTTCCCTTAGCCAATTTCGTCCTAGAAGGCTTGTTCCTCTGCCTCTCAATACCAACACTGGTAGCTTTGCCCATTGGCTTCCATAATGGACAGTTACTCTGCTTATGCCTTTCATTAGAATGTCTTCACCCGTATATGTTTTGAGTTTGGTGGCCGTTTCTTCTAAACTTAATTGATGTTCACCATTATTCAAATATCCGAAGTGATGTTCCCCAATTACAGTAGTGGAAGCTCCTGTGCCCACTTCCATTTTAACAGGTTTGCCATTTACTTTCATTGTGTCAAATATTGGTTCTGTCTTTCCAACTTTCAGATTAAACAATGAGTAAATGCCTGAATTTGTTGTTTCAGGTTCTTCTGCATTGTAGATTTCATTGGGCTCCTTTGTTTACCAGGCTGCTTGATTCTTTCCTTGCACTGCCTCATTGTATGTCCATTTCTGTGACAATAGTAGCATTTGATTTTTTTAAACTGACAATCGCTAAAAGACTGCTTGTTTCCATCTCTATTAAAATTATCCTTTGATTTTGCTGCTAATTTAGTTTTCTTTACTCTTCGGCTAGCAGGGGCTGTTTCCCGCTTCTCGGTAGAACCTCGCATTTTCGCTCCCATTTCGGTAGGGGTTTCCCGCCCGATGTGGAGGACGGCATCATTTTGTGCACCCTGTATTACTTTTGAATCTCTTACTGTGCTTACCATGGCCAGTGATATCTGTAGCGTCTTCATGAAATGCAAATTCACTTTGGTCAATAATCTTCTCTGAATAGTGTCCTCTTTCACACCACACACTAAACGATCTCTGAACATGTCATTTAGAGATGTACTGAACTCACAATGCTCTGTTAGCTGCTTCAAATTTGCCATGTAGCATGCAATTGTCTTACTCGGTGCTCTATTTCATGAATTAAACCTGAACCTCTGCATCGTGACTGAGGGCCTGGGTCGGAAGTGACCCTTCATGAGGTCCACCAATTCATCGAAATTTTTCAAACCTGGGACACTACTGCCATCAAATTTTGAATCAAACCTTAGGTTTTGCTCCTACTCAGGGACTTGAGGATCGCTTGCTTCTTCTCTTCCCCCGTAATTTCATTCACTTGAAAAAAGAACATGAGATGTTCTATGTAATAAAACCAATTGTCTGTGGCTGGTTCAAAAGCGATCAATTCTCCCAAGTTGCAGCATTTTGAGAGAGGACAACTTCAAACAGAGCTTGCTACTTACAATCACTGGGCGAGGTACAGTGCCAATTTCTTTCTATTCAATCCTGTTTTATCCTCATCGCCAGTTTGTTGTGAGGGTGGCCGAGTTGCTACTATTGACAGAGAGTTGATCTGCAGACACTTCTTGGGTGGAAGCATTATGTTTATTTACAATGTACACAGCAGCAACTACATGTGTGCTTTCAATTCCAACTCTATCTCTACACTGATTGCTGCAGTAGCTTGTGCAACTCTCCTATTGGTTACTACAGATCATGTGATCTTCCTTAACAAGTATTATTCTTAAAGGTACATTACACACTAAATAAAACTATAATTACTACAGAAACAGTTCTATAATAAGGGTATAGTCTCCTGTTTTGAATGCCAGCATATTCTTCGTGAGTAGCATGGGGATTATATTATATTGAGAGGCACAATCGGAGGACAGGGTTGCCTCATTCTGTGCTTACTCAGGAAGACATAAACCTTGCATGTTGTGTGGAAGGTGGTATTAGCCAAGTAACTGTTTTCGAGGAGGTACTGCGGTAATTCTCGGTTTTACTCCGTTCATGGAAACATGAAACCAGCCAGTTCCATCTGGATGCGAACTCTTACAGAATTGATTTCCATTCAAAGCATTGGTGAAGGTTTTTCTTTTGGACAATTTCAGATGTTACAGCTTTTCCTAGTTAGCAGCAATTTCAGTTTTGTGGAATTTAACTAATGTCCCCAGGCCTCCAAACAAAAGAAAATGTCATTGCGACCGCTTGGAGTTGATCAATGATTCCCCCACACAGCATTGTGGACTTGCTGCAGCGCCAGTACAACGTGCCCTCGGGGTGGTAGGAATAAGTGATTGCCCACAAGGCTGCACCTGCGGTGTTGCTGATCGTAGTCACTCCACGGGGAGATTTCAGGCCTTCCCTCTGACAGGGCAGAGTGGAGAAAACCTGAGGAAGCAATTCTCTAGGCTGCAACTGTGTGCTTCTTACACAGCTGGTTCAAGAGGGGCATAGGCAGATAATTCCAAACACTTTGCCCCCTTTTGGCTTCGCATGAGGCGGAACCTAAAAGATGAGCAAAAGCATGTTTCAAATTGGTGGAAGGGAAAACCACAAAATACATGAAACTTTTCAAACAAAATATTCAAGAGTGTTCAGAAATAAACGCTCGCAGCTATGCAATTTTCCTGAGCTTCAATCAACACTGCCATCTGTGAGCACCCAACAAGGACCAGATAGACTTGCTCCGATTAGGCTAAAACCTTTGCTTGTTTTAATTTAAAATTTCAATTTTGCCAATCTAAATCTCAACCTTTGCTGATGTTTTGAGAGGGGAGTGTGAGGGAGAAGGGAAAATAAGATAATCTATTCAACGTTTAGGAAAAGATGCACAGTCCTCCTTGTGCAGGAGTTCATGCACAGCTGGCTGTAGTTTTTCTGTTCATTAGAAGTCCACAGTGAATAGAATTGTACCTGGGTAGGTTCTTATAAAGAGAAACTGTGTTTTAATAAACACTATGGGTTTATTTTTCTGTAGAGGAGAGTGATTGCTTCAGTTCAATTTTGTGTTTGGCCAAATGACAAGTTCAGATTCTTCTGTGACTCACTTTTGTACCCTTCTACCAAACGATTCGATTTGGCAACTTCATAAATGTCTTTAAAGAATTCTGTGACACTTAATATTTTTTACAAGAAATTTGTTGTAGAATGTGGAGTTGAAATCTGAGATTGCCTTTATCTGGATGATGATGAATGAGTATATCAGAGAACACGTATTTGAAACATGTGTTCTGAATTCTGCTAAGTGCAGCAAACTGTGACTAAAGCTGAGCGAAATATGACTTTCCTGTGAGATGGTGGCAGAGACATGTTTACGTTCAGTCTGTTTTTTAACCTTCCTTCTTGTCTCAGATTCATTTCCCAAAGATATAATTTTGAGCACTTGCTTGGATTTGAGAAAATCTAATCAAGTGCCTGTCAAAAAAAAATAAAAATAATGGAAGTTCTCTGAGAATGAATTATGCTAAAAAATAATTAATTTCAGGAAGCTTTGTTCTGTTGTGGTGCCAAGGAAACAGTCATTCTGAATGACCCCTTCCTGAGGGTGCTGGTTGCAATGAAATGGAAAAAGACACTGCAATACTCATGACTTTTATTTAGACAAAGTGTATTGAGTTGTCATAGTGTTTGTGCTGTGTCAGTCGTACTCAAAGGGTGATGAAGAAGAGGAGACATAGCAGAGTTTCAGAGGACAGGAACAGTGTGCAAAGGCCCAGGAGCTTCTCAAATGGTTAAGTCCATGAAAAATGTGTCTTCTTGTATGAGGGTGTGTGTGTGTGTGTGTGCATGTGGGTGTGTGCATGGGAGTGATGAAATATTGAATGTGGCATGTTACTGGACTTGGTATAATTTTTCCTATTTTTACTGATGTCATCTAACTGTAATATATCAACATAGTCAATACAGACTCTTTATTTAATTTGATTACCAATTGGCCTTCTGGTTGATTTCAGTATTGCGGCATCAAGGGTAAACATTAGTTTCTTGTGCTAAGATTCAGTTCCCGTTGGGAGTTAGACAATGACATACGATGAAATAGCTTGGGTCTGTGACCTCCAAATCCATGTGTGCCATGCTGTGGGGTTGTGCCATGCTGTGGGTTTGTGCCATGCTGTGGGTTTGTGCCATGCTGTGGGTCTCTCCGCCGTGTTGGGATTGAACCTTTGGGATAACAGATGGCAAGAATTGTGAGGCACAATATCAGGGATACAGGAAGATCATCATTTGTAACTTCATTTCAGTCACAAGAGCAGTGTTCTCTCCTGGGCATTACTTTGTATACTTCAGGGCCTTTGTTTCATTTGTAAAATCTGCACCTATTACAAATGCTAATATGAATAATAGGAACATGATTGTCAGTCCTGGGATGCCATGTGAACTGATAGCAGTCATACTGATAATAGTTACTATAACCCACTGTAATGTGATGTGTACTAGATACTGGAAGACTTTTTTTATCCAGTGTATATTGCTAAGTTATTCCTGATCCGGTTATAAAATATTACTATTTGATAGGTTTCCTACACTCAATTCTAGTTTCCACTTCTTTTGCCTGAGATAATTTGTTCAGTGTTGGGCATGACTCAATGGGCTTCTCTTTTGTTTCTGAATCACAAGGTTGTGAGTTCAAGTCCCACTTCAGTACCTGTGAAAATAATACAGGCACACACTCCCAGTGCAGTACTGATGCAGTGCTACACCCTTGGGGGGGTTCAATACTGAGTGTGTGCTACACTGTCGGAGACTCAGTACTGAGGGAGCACTGCACTGTAGGAGGGTCAGTACTAAGGTAGCTCTGCTCTGTCGGAGGGTCAGTACTGAGGGAGCACTGTACTGGTGGAGGGTCAGTACTGAAGGAGCGCCGCACTGTCGGAGGGTCAGTACTAAGGGAGCTCTGCTCTGTCGGAGGGTCAGTACTGAGGGAGCACTGTACTGTCGGAAGGTCAGTACTGAGGAAGTGCTGTACTGTCAGAGAGTCAGTGCCGAATGAGTGCTGCATTGTCGGAGGGTCAGTACTGAGGAAGTGCTGCGCAGTTGGAGGGTCAGTACTGAGGGAGTGCCATATAGTCAGAGTGTCAGTACTGAGGAGGCATTGCACTGTCGGAGGGTCAGTACTGAGGGAGCACTGTACTGCCAGAGGGTCAGTACTGAGAAGGCCCCATACTGTTGGATATGTCATCTTTTGGATTGGATGTTCACTCAAGGTCCCGAACACCCTTTCAGCTGGGCGTAAACTATCCCAAGGTCACTATTTGAAGAATCCTAGGGGAGATCTCCCTGTTGTCCTGGGGTCAATATTGACCCATGAACCAACAACACTACACTAAATTAACTGGTCATTATCACATTGCTGTTTCTGGGAGCTTGTTGGGTGCATATTGGGTGAGGTATTTTATATAAAACTGGAATTTGAAACCTGTTCACCAGGTTTGGCTCAACTTCTATAAATCACTGCTTTAGCCTCAGTTGGAGTTTTATATAATAATTTTGGGCAGCACACTTTAAGAACAATGTCAAGAACTTGTAGAGGGTGCAGAGGGTACCAGGCATGGTACCAGGGATGAGGGACGTCAGTTATGTGGAGAGTTCAGGGATGAATGAGGTGTTCTTCATGGACAGAGAATGTTAAGAGGAGTTCAAAATCAAAAGGATTTGGATAGAATAAATAAGGAAACACTGATGCGCGATGAATGAGGGAGCATAGAGTTTGACAAGGCCTGAGTGCGGCAAGGTATGAGTGCTACATTTGGAATTTGGTGCAGGTGGGACTCTCTCTGCTAGGTTTTTCTCAGGCTATAATTTAGATTAACAGTCAGACTTTGACTTAGAACTTTTAAACTCAAGCTAGTTAAGGAGCCTAGTTAACAGAAACTTCATTGCAGTGGCAGTTATCTCAATCAACTGAAAGTGAATCAGTGTTAATCACTGTGGCAAGAAGCAGACTTAACAATTATAACTTGTGTGTGAGTCATCAGCTCTTTATAAAACTAGATAGGTTTTGCTATTGCACAGAGTGCGATGAGGCCCGAGCGCGATAAGGCTTGAGTGCTAAATTGAGAATTCATTGCTAACGGGGAATGAGGTGCTGCTCTTCTTTAGCCTGCAGAAGCTGTTGAGTGTTCAAGGCTTTAATCAGGTGAGCAGGTAGGTGATTGTTTAGTGAGCTTTTAAGACATTATCTCTCTGAATGTGGGCAGTGGTTTAAACTGGTAGTGAGGAGATATAAGTATTGCATTAAATTTGTAGCTTAACTAGTTAAACTACTTGGGTATAACTAAAGCCACCATAGGAACAGGAGTAGGCTATTCAGCCCATCAAACCTGCTCTGACATTCAATTAGATCAGGTCTGATCATCTACCTCAACACCACTTTCCTGCACTATCTCCATATCCTTTGATGTCATTCACCTATTGATTTCTGCCTTGAACATGCTCAGTTATTGAGTTTCCACAGCTGTCTGGGGTAGAGCATTCCAAAGATTCACCACCCTCTGAGTGAAGACATTCCTCCTTATCTGTTATGATCCCAGCTGAGGTTACCCCTGGACAAGCCTGATCCCAGAGTGGAACCCAGCTTGATAGATCTTAACTTTTATTTTGTTTGTTTAGATATGTGGAGAGTAGCTACTGAACAGAGGCACAGGAGTCAGCAGATGAACTTTTAACAAAAGAATAAAACATTGATTCAACAAGAAAAGATGAACTATATTACAATACTCCTTCACCCACAACTATATCTTTACAGATGTATACAGATTTGTAAGGATAACACAAGTTACAAAAGCTATCTTATACTTTAATGTCCACACTAAGTACAGAGTCCATGTAAACCCATGGCACCCTGTGGTCAGACACATCACACTCTGAAACCAAGTGACAGATGTCACCTCAACCAGATGCTATGAATCTGTCCTCAAATCCCCCCAGATACTTGTCACACGGTGAGCCAACCAGTCTCACTGAACTCCATCTTTCACTCAAGGGTTTCCAATTTCTACTTTCCAAGACCTCGCCTTGGAATCTTCTCCCAAACTGATGCTTTCTCTCAGACACCTTCCACAAGGGTTCACCTCCAGGGTTTTGAACTCTCCTTCTGACGTTCCTCTCCCTGGATCACCACCTGCACTTAAGCTGTCTTCCATGCACTCTCTTTCACCAACTCAGCCTTAACATGCCCATAGCAAAGAATTATAGACCTTTAGCTGTCTCTTTGAACGTTTTTGTTTCTTGCAAGCTGTTTTTGCTTTAAATCTGCTTTTGGTAGCTTTTCTCTCTTTAAATCTGAAGCTTGGAGCCTTTGTCTCTGCCCCTCGTTCTTGACTTCACTTAACAGGGCCTTTTCCCAGGTTCCTGTCCTTCCTTTAACTAGAAGGTCTTCTTTGGTCTTTCCCCTCTTCCACTGTCCTGGTTTTTTGGGGTTTATCTTCACTTAGGGCCTTTTTGTTCTTTTAGGAAATCTGCCTCTCCCAGTGTCAAATCTCTCTGGGTCCTGGCTTTAACCTGAACTTAAAACCACTGTTTCTTTTGTTCGTGTGTATGTCTGTGAGAGGAACCTGCCTATCTACACCCGCAAACCACCCCCCCCGCCCCCGGCATTGCTAGGCAACAACACTGTTCTCCCTACTCCTGTATGTTTACTTTTACTTTATAGGGGTCGTTAATGCCTCATTAGAAATGCAAGCAGCCTTTTACAGTGAAGCTGACCTTTCTTAACACACAGATACAGAAATACAAATCAAACTTAAACTTTAGAGCTAAAACTCATTCCTAACACCCACAAAAACAAATATAACTTACTTAAGCTATCTCTATTTCCCAGAACCATCTCAGTCTTAAATGGCCTCCCCCTTATTCTTAGATTATGTCCCCTGATTCAAGACTCACCAATTAGGGGAAACATCCATATCCACCTTGTCATGCCCTGTAAGAATTTTGTAACATTCAACGAGATCACCTCTCACTCATTGAAACTCTGGCGAATACAGGCCCAGTTTTCTCAATCTGCCCTCATAAGACAAACCTACCATCCCAGGGATTTTGTAGAGTGATAATTCTAAACTTGAATATTCATTAATTAAATTAAACACAATAAAGATGGCAAGACAGGTGATGTGTTGCAGCTGTAGCATGTGGGTTCTTATTGAAACATACAAGATTCTGAGGAGGCTTGACAGGGCAGATTGTGGCAGGAAGTTTTCTCTCATGGGGGAATCTAGAACTAGAGGACACATTATAAATAAGGGGTCTCCCACTTAAGACAGAGATCAGGAGGAATTTCTTCTCTCAGAGTTGTTCATCTTGGGAATTCTCTTTCCCAGTGACAAGTGGAAACTGGTTCGTTGGATATATTTAAGGCTGAGTTAGACACATTTTTGCTCTAAAAGGAATCAAGGAGGCTGGTGGGAGAGTGGAGTTGAGGCCACAAACAGTTCATCCATGATCTTATCAAATGGCAGAGAGGTTCTTGCTCCTATTTCTATCTCCAATGGCAGGAGAGTTGGTAACTAGAGGATTTAAGAAAATTGACATAAGAACCAGAGGGAAAATGACAATTCTTTTTACAGTGGGGTGCTGTGATTTGGAATGTGCAGCCTGAAGGGGCAGTGGAAACAGATTCAATAGAAACTTTCAAAAAGGAACGGTAATTTGCAGGAGTGTGGGGAAAGAGGAGGGGTACGGGACTAATTGGGCTAAATGTCCTCTTTCTGTGCTGTGTCATTCTTTGATTGGAATCAAATCAGCGTCCTCCACACCTGCCAGTGATGAGCGTTTGCACAATTTATTTTCGATTCATAAACTGTAATGTAGAAAGAAGGCATGTCGCAGGAAATGACACAATCAAAGTAAGCATTACGATTGCTACTTGTATGACTGAGCTTCTCTGTTTCACCATAGAAAGTCTTAAAACTTTTAGTCAGAGGGTGCTACCCTGTAACATGTCACCTTTCAAAATTGCACATTCTATTCCTGCCTGTGATGCTGGTTAACTCTAACAAATGATTGCATCTGAGACTCAGTGTGCTCGACACTGCGGTGACTCAATTTGTGTCTATCCATTGCAGGGATTTTGTTTTAAAAAGTATTTTTTAGAAATATGGGCCAAAGTTCTACTTTGACGTATTTTTGGTGGGTTTTCTGGCAGACTGGTAACTTGCCGTGTACTGCAAGTGTACTGAGGAATGACAGCCCTGCACATTATAAATTGACCTTTTCCAAATGTCACATAGCAATTTGGCAGTCAGAGAACAAATAATAGGAAAGCTCTCATTTTCTGGTGTCTGTGAGGTGCACATTGTGTGGACACAAACTGTAATAACACACTATTTGTTATGTGTCCTGCTTAGAGAAAAAAATAATAATCTGCAGATTCTGTCTAACCTTCTCCAAGTTGCTTTGACTTTTAGTTTCTGTCCCACTTCTATGATATATATTTTTTCTTATTGACAGTTGTGATTGACTAAGGACAGTTATGGACATTTCCGAGGCACCTGCTGCATAAGGTGCAACAATCGGAAAAGGTGTAAAAATAAACACAAACCAAGAGAAGAAAGCTAAGAGGAGACTTGATAGAGATGTTCAAAATCATGAGGGGGCTGGACAGAGTAGATAGGGAGAAGCTGTTCCCGCTCGAAAAAGGATCAAGAACGAGAGGACGCAGATAAAAGAGATTTGCAAAAGAAGCAAATGTGACATGAGAAAAAGCAAGCTTTTTCACACAACGAGTGGTTCAGGTCTGGAATGTACTGCCTGGAAGCGTGGTGGAGGCAGGTTCACTCGAGGCATTCAGGAGGACATTATGTAATTATTTGAATAGAAACAATGTGCAAGGGTGCTGGGAAAAGGCAGGGCAATGGCACTAAGTCATAATGCTCATTTGGAGACCCAGTGCAAACATGATGGGCCAAGTGGCCTCCTTCTGTGCCATTAAAATTCTGTGATTCTGTGCCTAATCTAAACCAAAATCAGCAGTAAGTCAGCAAGAGAGGGATTGCCAAGCAAAATGATGCAAGCAGACCAAGAACACAATCACTTTGCACTCAATATTGGGTTGATCCAAATAATATCGAGAAGGAGCCATATCTCATAGAATCGTTAGAGTTTTTAGTGGACCATTAAAGCAGTTTATATTTTGGAATGAAAACAATAGAGGATTTGCATCAATGTAAAACAGATTATGGATGGAGAGATGGGAGAGACAAAGAAGAGAGAATTCACAGAAGTCTAGTTAAGAAGTGTATAATGTTTTAACTGCAATTATTCATTCAGCAAAAGAGCTGGGGAGGAAGCATTTTATTATTCATTCACAGAGTCTAGGTGTCGCTGGCTAGTCCAGCATTTATTGCCCATCCCTGGTTACCCTTGAGAAGGTGGTGGTGAGCTGCCTTTTTAAACCGCTGCAGTCCATGCTGTGTAGGTACACCCACAGTGCTGTTAGGAAGGGACTTCCCGGATTTTGACCCAGCGACAGTGAAGGAACGGCCGATATATTTCCGAGTCAGGATAGTGTGTGGCTTGGAGGGGAGCTTCCAGGTGGTGCTGTTCTCAAGTACCAGCTGCCCCTGTCTTTCTAGATGGTAGAGGTTGTGAGTTTTGAAGGTGCTGTCTAAGGAGCCTTGGTGAGTTGCTGCAGTGCATCTTGTAGATGGTACACACTGCTGCTGCTGTGCGTCAGTAGTGGAAGGAGTGAATATTTGTGGATGTGGTGCCAATCAAGCGGGCTGCTTTGTCCTGGATGGTGTCAAGCTTCTTGAGTGTTGTTGGAGCTGCACTCATCCAGACAAGTGGAGAGTATTCCATCACACTCCTGACTTGTGCCTTGTAGATGGTGGACAGGCTCTGGCGAATCAGGAGGTGAGTTACTCACTGCAGGATTCCTAGCCTCTGACCTGCTTTTGTAGCCACAGTATTTATGTGGCTAGTCCAATTCAGTTTCTGGTCAATGCTAACCCCAGGATGTTGATAGTGGGCGTTTAATGATGTTAATGCCATTGAATGTCAAGGGGCGATGGTTAGATTCTCTCTTGTTAGAGATGGTCATTGCCTGGCACTTGTTTGGCATGAATGTTACTTGCCACTTGTCAGCCCAAGCCTGGATATTGTCCAGGTTTTGCTGCATTTGGACATGGACTGCTTCAGTATTTGAGGAGTCGCAAATGGTGCTGAACATTGTGCAATCATCAGTGAACATCCCCACTTCTGCCCTTATGATGGAAGGAAGGTCATTGATGAAGCAGCTGAAGATGTTTGGGCCTAGGACACTACCTCGAGGAACTCCTGCAGTGACATCCTGGAACTGAGATGATTGACCTCCAACAACCACAACCATCTTCCTTTGTGCTAGGTGTGACTACCACAAGCGGAGAGGTTTCCTTCCAATTCCATTGACTCCAGTTTTGATCAGGCTCCTTGATGCCACACTTGGTCAAATGCTGCCTTGATGTCAAGGGCAGTCACTTTCACATCACCTCTAGAATATAACTTAATGGTTCAACTGTTTGGACTAAGGCCATAATGAGGTCAGGAGCTGAATGGCCATGGCAGAACTGAAACTGAGCATCAATGAGCAAGTTATTGGTGAGCAGGTGCTGCTTGATAGCACTGTCAACAACACCTTTCATCACTTTATTGATCCTGAACAACAGCCAGCACTAATCGAATAGAATGTAGATGAAAATGCTGGTTTCAGGAAATGCTAAACCTGAACCACACATCCTCCAGGCAGTAGATATTGTAGTAAGACGAATGCAAAAGGTAGTCCAAAATCCTGCGTGTGTATACCAGTATTGCAGGTCATTGTGATGCCCCTTTGCTGTTCGCTGACAGTAGAAATGACAAACTTGGTTGGGCCTAGATCCATTCTTACCCCATTGAAGTTGGCTTTCCCTGAGTTAATTATTCTTGCCCTCGATTGCTTCTTGTCCTTTACCATTGCTAACCTAAACCCTATGGTACAATGATCACTTTCCCCTAAGTATTCTCCAACTGACACTTGATCCACTTGGCTCATCTCAATCCCAGGAACCAGGTTGCACAGTGCCTCCTTTCTCATTGGACTGAAAACGTATTGCTGTAGAAAATATTCCCAAAAACTTCTAGGAACTCTTGCCCCTCTCTGCCCCTCATACTACTACTATCCCAGTCTATATCTCAATAATTAAAGTCCTCCATTACCACTCAATAATTCTTGCACCTCTGTAATTTCCTTGCATATTTTTCCTCTCCACCTTTCTTGCTTGTTAGTAGCCTGTAGACTACACCAAGCAATGTAAATGTACCTTTTTTGTTCCTTAGCTCTAGCCAAATAGATTCTGTCCTTGAACCCTCCGGGACAGCCTCTCTCTCTCCATCATTGCAATGTTCTCCTTAATCAATACTGCTACAGTTCCCACTTTTCTTCCCTTCCAATCTTTGTTGAACACTTTGTATCCAGGAATATTTAAGATCCAGTCCTGCTTTTCTTTGATTCAGGCCTCTGTTACAGCCTGTAACTCTCCAATCTTATTTACCACACTTTGTGCATTCATATACCAGCACAATAACCCTGATTTAGACTTTATTTCTTTCTCCCTGTATTCTGAACCCCAAAATGTCTTACAATTTCTTACCCTAGTGCTCTCTGTGCCCACAGTATTCCGTGCACCTTGGTATTCCTCTCTGCTACCTCCTGGTTCCCACATCCCTGCCGAGTTAGTTTAAACCCTCCCCAATTGCAGTAGCAAAACACCTCACAAGGAACTCAGTCCCAGCTCCATTTTGAGGCAACCCATCCAGCCTGCACAAGTCCCATCGCCCCTAGAGCCAGTCCCAATGTCGCAAGAATCTAAAGCCCTCCCACCTACACCATCATTCCAACCACCCAAATTCTACTTTATCCTCTTTTTCTGTTCTCACTTGGATGTGGTACTGTTGGTAATCCAGAGATTATTACTTTTTAGGCTTTCCTTGCTAATTTCCTACCTAGTTCCCCAAATCCTGACTGCAGGACCACATCCCTCTTTCTACCTATGTCATTGGTACCTATTTGGAACACAACTGCTGGCTGCTCACCCTTCCCCCTCAGGATGCTCTGCAGCCATGCAGTTGCATCCTTGACCCTGGAACCAGGGAGGCAACGCCACCATGGATTCACTTTTGTGATAGCAGAAATGTCAATGCCCCTAAATATCAGTGGGTAGCACTCTCTTGTCTGCCACAGTTGTGAACATACTCAATGAATAAACATCTGCAGGCCATAGGTTCAAGAGAATTGAACACACAATCTCGGTTCATATTCCAGTCCAGTGCTGAGTCAGTGCTGCACTGACCGTGGGTCAGTACTGAGGGAGTGCTGCACTGCTGAAAGGTCAGTACTGAGGGAGCACTGCACTGTCAGGGGGTCAGTAGTGAGGGAGCATTGCACTGTCCGGGGGTCAATAGTGAGGGAGTGCTGCACTGTGGGAGGGTCAGTACTGAGGGAGTGCTGCACTGTCAGGGGATCAGTACTGAGGGAGTGCTGCACTGTTGGAGGGTCAGTACTGAGCGAGTGCTGCACTGTTGGAAGGTCAGTACTGAGGGAGCACTGCCCTGTCAGGGGATCAGTACTGAGGGAATGCAGCACTGTGGGAGGGTCAGTACTGAGGGAGTGCTGCACTGTCGGAGGGTCAGTACTGAGGGAGTGCTGCACTGTGGGAGGGTCAGTACTGAAGGAGTGCTGCACTGTTGGAAGGTCAGTACTGAGGAAGCACTGCACTGTTGGAGGGTCAGTACTGATTGCTGCACTGTTGGATGGTCAGTGCTGAGGGAGCACTGCATTGTCGGAGGTTCAGTACTGAGGGAGTGCTGCACTGTCGGAGGTTCAGTACTGAGGGAGTGCTGCACTGTCTGTAGCTTAGTACTGAGGGAGTACTGCACTGTCGGCGGGTCAGTACTGAGAGAGTACTGAACGGTCAGAGATATCATCTTTTGGATGAATTTCTAATTTCTACTCCAGAACACCCCTTATTATATTTCCTTTTAAAAAGAATAAAAATCCAATGGTTGCAGGCCAGAAGAAACGACATGTGCCTTTTTGATGTGGCCCAGATGCGAGGAGAAATCTGTCATTCGGGGCAAGGAGGGAAGATCAAGTTCCACCAACACCCCTGAAGCTATGTGGCGAGACCAGACTAGACAGTCAATGACTAACTTGAAATATGTGGCAAGACATATGATAACAAGCTTGTTTGCTGTGGTGACAATATTCAGCTTTATCTATGTGCACAGTGCCTAACAACCACAGGCATGCTGTGTGCCGTACAGCAAGGAATTAGAAACACTTCACATGCAAGGAGCCCAAAGCTTTGACAAGGATGTGGTTAATTGCTTCAGCAAATGAACTGTTGTATTCTTCTCTGTTATTTCTAATTCCAGTAATTGTTTTCATTTTAATCCGACGAGAGGCTCAGGCGTTTGACAGCACTCCTAACACAGCTAGCATGTAACTTTATTCAAAAGGTGCCAGAAGTTATAGACTAATAGACTGCAAGTTACTAATTACCACAGCAATGTTGCTTAAGTAGCTTTTCAGCTGTCAATGCTGAGAGTGTAGCATGAAGCTGCACTCATTATTAGAAGAGCAGGACAGTATCATGTTTTTGAAATAAATAAACTCATCCCATCCATTGACACACCGGGTAATTTATCCTGGAATTGGACCAGATATACTAGGGAAGGTAGATAGTTGTTCTGCTGGAACCCATCAATGCGAAGGCGCTTCTGGAAATTCAACTCCTTCCCTCTGCAAAAAACAAAATAATACCCCCGTTAAAGAGACAGTGCCCCCACTGAAACCTCCCACCAAACACTTTGCCATATCTGTATATAGAAAGCAAAAGAGAATTTGCATTTGTATATTTACGGGGAGACAGCGGATTGGTAGTGTCACTGGGCCAATAATCCAAAAGCTAAGGCTCTGGAGGCACAAGTTCAAATCCCATCATGGTGGCTGGAGGAATTTAAACTGAATTAATAATCTAAAAAAAAAATTGGACTATAAAGCTGGCCTTAGCAATGGTGACAACGACAATTATCATTGATTGTTGCACAAACCCAATTAGTTCACTAATGTCCTTTAGGGAGGGAAATCTGCCATCCTTGCCTGGTCTGGCCTACATGTGACTCCAAATCCACAGCAATGTGATTGATTCTTAATGCCTTCTTCAATGGCCAAGCAAGCCACTCAGTTCAAGGGCAATTAGGGATGGGCAACAAATGCTGGCCTTAGCAGCGACACCACATCCCATGACAGAATAAATAAAAATAAATGAGGGAAATTAATGCCCATTAAGGGTCTCATGCTGCTGCCGCTCTGATTTAATGGCTGGTGCTCAACATGCAGCCCGCTAGGTTTAACCCTGTGCTGCTGGACTGTTAAAGGGAAGGGATGCCTCTTGTTGGGCCCCTGGTGCCAATCGGAGGACCTCCCTCCTGTTTTGCCTCCCCATTTCCCCCCTGCCCCTTGTCCTGTCCAACGTGACCTCCCAACCACCTCCCTTGTTGGGCACTGTTAGCCTGGCCCAGTGAGATCTCGGACTTATCTGAATATCAGGGTCCATTGCTGAATGCCACCTCTTTGGTGTAGCTGTAGTGCCAGCAGTAGCCACCACTCCTGCTGGTGCTGCTGGTGTGCAGAGCTGCTGGCTTCTGATTGGCCGGCAACTCTATGAGGCGAGATTTCCTCCTGGAGACAGACGGAAGTCCCGCCTCAAAATAATCAAAAGGCAGTCACCTGAAAAATTCAAGCAGGGGGAGGCGGACAAGTGGAGGTGGGTTTACCCCTTTATGTTTACACTGGGATGGAGGGTGCCCATCCTCCACATATAATCCAGCTCCAAGTCTCTGAAGTGTGACTTTCTGGCAGAAATGAAAGTGCTACCCACAGAACCACAGCTGAAATGTTGGGCAGAGAGAAAGTTGTAATTATGCCACTAATTACATCCCTGCTACAAATCTACAATCTCCGTCTTAAGGCTTTAGTAAAACCGCTTTTGCACCAGTTATAATGGCCACTTTCACCATGTGCTGGCATCCAATGTGCAGCAGGAGTTTGTCAAGAGTCTATTTCAAGAACTGCCCGTTCAAGCTGTCTGTTTAAAGAGTTGTCACCACTATTGTGGGGGGTGGGTGGGGAGGTGCGTTAGGGTCTGATCACTTGCCACACCTACCTTAACACAATCCTTCATAAAGGCAGCAAGCAGCTGATGTCAGAAATTTAGAAGATGGGAGTGAATGGTGGGACATCGTGAAAAGAAAAAATAGATACAGATTTTTGGTGCAATAGCAAATATTGGAGTTTCCACAAAATGCTTTCCAATTTTAAAAAATGTCTACATGGCGTTGGGTGATATTGCTAAGATATGCCTGTATCTCTGAATCTATTTAAACCCAGTACACCATAAAGTGTAACATTGCATTCATAAAGCACCTTTCACACCTCAGGATGTTCCTAAAACACTTTACAGCCAATGAAATACTTTTGAAGTGTTATAATGTGGAAATTGTGACAGCCAATATGTGCACAGCAAGCTCCCACAAACAGTGATGTGAAAATTAATAGATGACCTGTTTTTGTGATGATGTTTAAGAGGTAAATATTGGCCAAGAACACCATGAAGATCTCTCCTATTCTTCATCAAAATATGCCTTGGGATCTTTTAGGTTCACCTGAGAATTTGGAGGGGGCCTCAGTTTAGCATCTCATCCAAAAGACAGCACCTCGCCAGTGCAGCAATCCCTCAGCACCACAACTCCAACAACGCAGTCTTTCCTCAGTACTGCACTGGTAATGATGGCCAGGATTATGTGCTCAATTCTCTGGAGTGGGACTCACCACCCTCTGACTCATAGAGAATACCCATAACAAACCATATACAGTACTTCACACTGCACGCAAGATCCAGGACTCTACCTAGTGCATAGGCTTACGAGAGAGGATCCATCGTTAGCTCTTGTACACTAAATAGTTCATTAGTGTGTCCCTGTAACAGCTTAAACAGAGATTTATAAAGATGATGCCAGAACTGAGAGTTCATACTTATTAAGTAAGGCTGACAGGCTGCGTTCTTTAAAAAGTGAAGCCTTACCTGATGGAGGCCTAGTGAAAGGGTTCAATCAGCCGTGTGTAGAGAAGATGTTTCCATTTGTGGGGAGAACAACACTAGGGTCATAAATATAAGCTAGTCACTAATAAACCCAAGAGGGAATTCAAGAGAAACACCTGAATCTAAAGAGTGGTGAAAAGAGTGGAATTTGCTACCACAGAGAGTGGTTGGCCCAGGTGAAGAGTTTATATGATTTAAGAGGAGGCCAGACAAAAATGAAAGAGGAAGGAATAGAAAGATATGATGATGGAGTGAGGTGGAGTAGGGCGGGCATAGACTCTGGTGGAGCACAAATGTTGGTAGGGACCAGTTGGGCCAAATGGCCTGTTTCTGTGCTGCAGACTCTGTGTGACTCTATGTCAGTCTGTGATGATTTGGAATGCAAAGATTTTTCATGAATTTGCTGTTTCAGGATGTCCTCTACATCACAAGCTAATAGATGGGGATGATATGGATTTATTAGCAATTTAGACTGACAATAAGTTTTAACATCAAGCGTTCAGCAAATCACTGGTGCTGTCCAACAGTGTGGCATCTCAGCAAGTGCATTGGCTGGCACAGGATGATGCTTTGACCAGAATTTTTGTCTGTGTTAAACTTAGTGAAATAGACATGAGTCTATTTCCCCAAACATGAGTTTGTAGGGAAAGTTGGATTATTTTTAATGAGGAGAATAATTTCAACCCATGAAGATCACAGCAGAACCAAATGGAAATTTGCATTTACGTATTCTGGAAAATCCAACACACTGTCATTTTTGCAAATTCTTTATAAACTTTAATTCCACAGGAGCTTGGGAACTTTTGGTGTCTACACATTTTGGTTACAAATGAGAAAGTAGAAAATCAAAAGCTTGGATAATACACAATTGTAACCAGCAACACTATCAGTCCTTGAGGGAAGTGTAAAGCACTTTGAGAATGAATAAATCAATACAAAATATGAGTTTCCTCCCTCATATAACATCAAAGCAAATGTTTTCTATAAAAAATCGCTTAGATTTGAAATGATTGTTAAGTGTTAATCCCAATTAACAATGTTCCATGGATAAATCCAATAGAGAATTCAGGAGAAAGTTCTTTACTCGAGGAGTGGCGGGAATGTGGAATGCGCTGCCATTGGGAGTAGTTGAGGTGAATAGTATAGATACATTTAACAGGAAACTAGATAAACTAGATAAGCCACACTTTAGGAAAAATGCGAAGGCATTGGAGAGAGTGCAGAAAAGATTCACGGGAATGGTTCCAGGGATGTGGAATTTTGGTTATGAGGATAGATTGTTGAAGTTGGGACTGTTTTCCTCGGAGAAAGGAAGGCTGAGAGAAGATTTGATAGAGGCATTCAAAGTCATGAGAGGTCTGGACAGAGTAGATAGGGAGAAACTGTTCCCACTCATGAAAGGGTGGAGAATGAGAGGGCTTAGATTTAAAGTAATTTGCAAAAGCAATGTGAGAAAAAGCTTTTAAACACAGTGTGGTGGAGGCAGGTTCAATAGAGGCATTCAAGAAAGAACTAGACTGTTACTTGACAAGGAAGATGTTCAGGGTTATGGGGAGAAGGCAGGAGAACGGCATGAAGTAAATTGCCAATTTGGAGAAACAGTGCAGACATGATGGGCTGAATGGCTTCCTGCGCTGTAATGATTCTGTGATGTGGTGATACGGTGAGATGAAGAGGGGTGGGAGGAGGCTCATGTGGAGCATAAAACTGACCCAGACCAGTTTGGCCAAAAGGCCTATTACTGTGCTGCAAATTCAATGTAATTTTATATGTAATCCTGGTTTAAACAGATCCTAATTTTCAAATTAATAATTAGGTCAAATAAACGTAGAAGCAAAATAAAATCATCTCCTATTGCTATCGAGTAGACTGCAGGTTATTATTTCACCTTTCTGAATCTTTGAGGAAAGACCTGGTAATGCGAAGGTGTGAAACCACTGAGAAGTTGTATCCTCCACATCTGAGCACTGAGGTGGAGCTGGATTCAGTTTAGATTAACAGGGCTGTCATAGAGTTGCTGTAGAAAACACTATTAACCAACAGCAACTTGCATTTATATAGCACAGGAAGTGTTATTTTATTTTAGTAAAATTAGCTAGTAAAATATATTGAACAGAGTAAAATATCCCAATCAGAGGTATCTGATGCTCTCTCCTTTAACCAGCTGCCTAAATGGCTAATTGTGACTGAGCAGCTTAATATAAACTCCAATAAAAAGGGCAAAATAATATTGCTTTCTTCCTAGTTGTCTTCACATTCCAACTGAAGCCTAGGTGTGAAGGAATTTCACTTTGTACCTGTGCTAACAAATTGTTGAGCACACTAGACCTGACTTCAGACTGAAACCGCTTCACACACTTGCTGCAGTGTAAGCACTGCTGTAAAGCCTCAGTGAACCTCAAAGCAGTTCTAAAGATGTGTCCTCTCTGTCATAACATGCCAATATGAAGGGCAGTGAGCAGGTTTGTAATGTGCAACTGATCACAATGCAGCATTTGGCTGTGAGAGTATGGAACTATTAACAACACAAAAAAAGCTGAAATTGTGTGCATGGCAAGTAAAAAAGATTTTCTCTCCATCTGCACCGGCTCTGGTTGTTTGGGTAGCACCCTCATCTCTGACTCCGAAGGTTGTGGGTTCAAGTCCCAATCCAAGACTTGAGTGTGACAATCTAGATGTGTGCTGCAGTGTTGGAGGTGCTGTCTCTTAGATGACACATTAAATTGAGCTCATCCGCCCTCTTAGGTGATTGTAAAAGATCCCACTGCACTATTTTGAAAAAGAGCAGGGGAGTTCTCCCCAGTGTCCTGGCCAATATTTATCCCTCAGCCAACATCACAAAAACAGATTATTGCTGTTTGAGAGAGCTTGCTGGGTGCAAATTGGCTGCCACACTTCCTACTTTACAACAATGGCTACATTAGTACAAAAAAAGACTTCAGTGGCTGTAGATTGTTTTCGGATGGCCAGTGGTCATGAAAGGCGCTCTATAAATGTAAGTCTTTCTGTCTGTCTTCCATGCAACTCTCAAACTCCAAACAGGTTTTCACCTCATCCCTAATTTTCATTCTATCACAAAGGAAAGATAAGCATTTTATCCCTTTCAGCCTCTTGTGGCGTTGATCCTTTCCCCTGTCCTGGCTTGGCCTGGGGCAGGAGGAGGGTAATATGAACACGTGAACATACGGATTAGGAGCAGGAGTAGGCCACTCGGTCCCTCAAGGCTGCTCTGCCATTCAAAAAGATCATGGCTGATCTGATTGTAACCTCAAATCCACATTTCTGCCTACAAACACACACACACACACACACACCCACACACCCCACCCACCACCACCCCCCCCCCCGATAGCCTTTCAACCCCTAGGTCTAGGGGATGAGGTGGGTCATGGGGCTGTGGGTTGCAGGAGGAGGGTACAGCAAAAAGGAGAGAGTCTGGGATGCAGAGCAGGGTCTGAGAGGGAATGTTTTGCAAGGGAAGGGAGGGCCACAGGAGATTCCCACTCAGGCCTGAATGAAAACTGCAGTCAGTCCCTGATGATACCATCTGAACCCATCAATCCATTGTGGAGCTGGATCTGGCTGGATTTGTGCAGGTGCCTTGCTCAGCCGGGCGGGTTAAAACCATGGCCTGAAGGATCAGGCAGCTCCAGGGTGGGTAACTAATGCTGAGCTCTTTAACTCTCTATCCATCTGGATTCCGTCCAAATACAATGACTCCCACATGTTCCTTTATGCGTAGCATGGCGGTGAGAATGCTTACTAAAGGGGGTTGGAGGGGTGGGGTTGGTGGTGGAAATGTTCAGTGTTACTGGCGTTTATGGCACTGAGAAAAGATTAACATGTAGACTCGCAGCAGGCAGTCTTTATTGAATTAACTTTATTAACACCTCCACAACAGAGAGGGCAATATAACAAAATGCTCGTCTTGCAATATACTGCAGTTACAAATATGGTGATGGTGGGGTGTTGCAGATCAGAGTTCGAATTGCTGTGACAACATGCATGTCCTAGTCAGGAGCCATGGATAGTGACGGTGGAGGATCCAATTTTCTTTCCATCACTTGGCTGACCAGGAATCTCTCCCACTCGCCATTGGCATGTGTTGGGAGGATTTGCAGATTGATAATCAACCTGTTCGGCTGGGTTATGAACACACCTTCCTTGGCCAGCAAGACTTGGCATGCGACTTGAATCCAGAGCCTCTGATTCAGAGGCAGGGATACTACCCACTGCATGACAGGACCTCCCCAATTACAAACGTAATTTCACCTATATTCTCAACTTGTTTTCAAATCCTTCCATGGTCTTGCCCTCCTTATCTCTCTAACCTTCTCCTGCACCTACAACCCTCTGAAATATTGGTGCTTCTCTAAGTCTGGCCTCTTCCATCCCCAATTTTAAATTGCACCATCATTGGCAGCCATACTTTCACTTGTATGTACCCTAAGCTCTTGAATTCCCTCCCCAAGACCCTTTGCCTCTCTACCTTTTTCTCCTCCTTGAAGATTCACCATGGCTGTTTTGATAGCACCTTCCAAACCTGCAGCCTCTACCACCTAGAAGGACAAAGGCTGCAGTTGCAGGCAGCAGGCACCACCACCTGCAAGGTCCCCTCTAAGCCACACATCACCCTGACTTGGAAATATATCACCGTTCCCTCAATGTCACTGGATCAAAATCCTGGAACTCCCTCCCTGACAGCACTGTGGGTGTACCTACACCACATGGACTGCAGTGGTTCAAGATGGCAGCTCACCACCACCTTCTCAAGGGCAACTAGGGATGGGCAATGAAATGCTGGCACAGCCAGCGAAGCCCACACACGATGAAAGAATACATTTAAAAAATGCTCTTTAAAATCTACCTCTTTGATCAAGCTGTTCAAATATCTCTTTATGTGGCTTGGTGTTGAATTATATTTGATAAAGCTCCTCTGAGGAACTTTGGAACATTTTACTATGGCCAAAATATTGTCGTTGGCATGCAGGGGCGGACCCAACACACTGACGCACAACATGATGCGCAATGACATCAGGCATGCGTCCCGACGTCATTGTGCGTCATTTAGATATTTTGTTTGGAGGGCAGGTGCCAGCCGAACTGTCAGCGGCCTATTAAGGCCATTAAAAAACCAATTAAAGTTGTTAGCAATGCTGCCTGCCCAACCTTAAGGTTGACGGGCAGGCGAAGAGCCCAAGCGGCCTTCGCACTTTTTAGGAAACCTCATCCATGGGCGGGATGAGGTTTCCTAAAACATTTATTAATTAAATGAAAACATTTTCCTAAATGTAAAAACATGTCCCAGCTATGTGACATGCTCAAATGAGGGGACATGTTTAAATAGTTTTGTACTTTATTTTTAACAAAATCTTTTTATCAACTTAATCTCCCCGAGGCAGCTCCGTGCCTCAGGGAGATTTCTGCGCTCTTTCGTTCGCATGTGCAAAAGAGCGCAAGCCCTGACTCTCCCTCCTCCCCCTGCCCACAAAGGCAGCACTGAGCGCTACCTGCCATGCGTCACATTGAGTGGGCCTTAATTGGCCCACCCATATAAAATGGCGGTGCGCAGCCAATCGCGGCCGGCGATTGACTCCGCGCCTGAACCCGGCCCGCTCCCGCCCAGCCTGCTCAACATAGGTAAGTTTCTGACCTATGTTAAAGGCACTATATGAATGCAGGTTGTTGTTATAGACTCTGAGTTGTTGTCTATTTTGGTTTAGTAATGTAAATTATTTTGTCATGGGCTCACACAGTAAAATGACCACAGCTTTAAATGTTTGGAGGGATTGATAAATTGTTTGTCAATCTCAAATCTCAGCGCTGTCATTGCTAACAACATTCCCTCAGTGTTAACAGCATTGGTAGACTGATCTGATAGCCTTCAAGCTGGGAGTTTACTTTGCCTAATGATGATAAGCCCCCAGCCCTCTCCAATTTCTTTTATCACATGTTAAAGGGACACTGCCTTCGTGTAAAAGCATTTGGCAAATCTATTTACTTTGTGAAGGAAGAATGCAAGATGAGATTTGTCACAATATTATCAGCTGCAAGACATGTGATGATATGTTTTCCTTTGTGTCTTAGTTAAGAGGAATGTTTGTCAGAAACCGTTTCACACAATGACCACATTCCATTATGTTCCATAGCATGGACAACACAGAAACAGACCATTCTGCCCATCTGGTATGTGCTGGTGTTTATGCTGCACAGGAGCATCCTCCCACCTCATCAAACTCCACCAATACACCTGTGCCAGTGGTGACTCAGTTAGTTGCACTCTGACCTCTGAATCATAAGGTTCTGGCTTCAGGGCCGACTCCTGGGCTTGAACACACAAACCAAGGCTGACACACTCCAGTCCAGCCTCAGGGAGTGCCAGCTTTTGAATAAGACATTAAACTGGAGCCCCAGTGACTCTCTTAGGTGGACATAGGAAAGATCCCATGGTGCTACTCCAGGAAGAGCAGGCGAGTTCTCCCTGGTGTCCTGTCCTGTGTTTCAGCCTCAGGCAACATCACAAAAACGGATTATCTAGTCATTATCACAATGCTGTTTGTGGGATCTTGCCCTGTGCAAATTGGCTGTGGCTTTTCATACGTTACAACACTATTCAAAAGTATTTCATTGGTCATAAAGCACTTTGAGTCACCCGGTGATTGTGAAAATGCAAGTCTTTCTTTTCTACCCTACTATTCCTTTCTCTTTCATATATTTATTAGGCTGTTTCCTGTGAAAAGGCCCTTGTTCTACAGTGCTATTGTTCTATTTTCTACCACATTTATGAAATGCAAAAATACCTATCTTTGGTATAGTTGTCACGTGAGATATAAAACAAATTGTTACAAGAAAGTCTCAAGAAAATCCTGATAAACTAATTGTAGTTTTATATATTATCTCAGGGGAGAAAAATAGAAAATACTTTAAAAAAAAAGTTCAATATTCAATAAAATCCTTTATCCATCTATTTTTTAAAACTTGAATTTTGTACATGTTGTGAGTGTAACTTTTGAGTGGATGGCACTGTTTCAGTTTTACTGTGAGGGACACAACCATGGCCTGAATCTTCTGCTCAGTGAGCGGGTTCAGGCCCCACACTCCAACGTGTAAAATAACATACGGTGACATCAGGCATGCATCCCAACATCACTGCGCGTCATTCCGATCTTCAGATCGGCGGGCGCACACCAGAATTGGCTGTGCACCCACCGAACTGTCAAAGGCCTATTAAGGCCATTAATCAACTAATTGAGGTACTTGTCAGGGCTGCCTGTCCAACCTTAAGGTTGTTGGGCAGGCGAAGAGCCCAGGCGGCTTTCACATTTCTCATGGAACCTCATCCACGGGCAGGATGAGGGGCAGAATTTTGCCGTCGATGAGCAGGGGGTGGGGCCCGCTCACTGACGCGTAAAATGACACGGGATAACATCGGGGGAACTCCCGACGATACCGCGCTCCATTTAAATTTTCAGGAAGGCGGGGTCGCAGCAAAATCAGCTGTGCGCCCGCTGACCTGTCAATGGCCAATTGAGGCCATTGACAGGATCAATTAAACAATTAAAGGAACGGCCCATCCAACCTTAATGTTGATGAGTTGGCCAGGAGCCCCAGCGGCAGTTAGAGAAAACATGAAACCTCATCCAGCGGTGGGTTGAAGTTTCATGCAGGGTTTTAAACAGTTTAATAAGGTTTTACTGTAATTTATGAACATGTCCCATCCCATGTGATTGTCACATGAAGGGACATGTCTGAATAATTTAATTTTTTTATTTTTCACATTTTTATGACTGTTCTTAATCTCCCTCAGGCAGCTCCGTGCCTCAGGGAGATTTCTGTGCTATTTCACGCACGTGCACAAAAGAGCGCAGGCCCTAAATCTCCCTCCTCTCCCCGCCCGCACAAGGAACACTTGGTGCTTCCGGGTGCATGTCACACTGGGCAGGCCTTAATTGGCCATCTGTTGCCATAAATGCCCACCAAATGCAGCGGCTTACATTTTATTTTTTAATGACCTTTCAGAAATCACCTCTCTCCGGTGCTGAGGCCAGGGGGTCAATTGAAAATTTGAAACCTGGGATGGATAGGTTGTTGTTGGCTAAGGACATTAAGGATTATAGAGAAGTTGTAGACTTGCCATAATCTAATTTGAATGGAGAGCAGGCTTGAGGGGCTAAATGGCCTCCTGTTTTGATATTTCACAATCTTTTTAACACTTCTTCAGCTAGCTGGCTTTGTTTTATTTACTTTCGTATTTTTTGCTGTGGTTTTGTCTTAATAAAGTTGATTTTGTTCTGATTTTTGAAAGGCAAGCACTGAGTGAGGGAAGAGTAAAAGTACCAGTGGAAAAGTGAGAGAAACAGAGATATGCAGAAAGGGCTAAATACACCTTCAGCCAGGAAATGAGACATTGAGGTAAAGTAGCTAAGGTGTTAAGTTTCAAAGACAGAGAAAGTAAGCGAGAGGGTTACAGAGAGAGGAAGACTAAATGAACCAGACAGTGGGAGACGGGTAGACTGACTGCAGGAAGTGAGATAAGCAATTTTTATTTCACTTTTCCCCATGAGTGGTGCAACAAAAGTTCAACAAGGGTACATTGAATCACAACATCATTACCGTGCATTGACAATTTGATTTCCAGTAGCTTCCCTGGCAGACAGATGCTCATAGATTCATAGTGGTCTACAGCACAGAAGAAGGCCCTTCGGCCCATCGAGTCTGGGCCAGTCAAACGAGTACCTAATTATTTTAATCCCATTTTCCAGCACTAGGCCCATAGCCTTGTATGCCATGGCATCGCAAGTGCACATCTAAATACTTGTTAAACGTTATGAGGATTTCTGCCTCTACCACCCTTTCAGGCAGTGACTTCAAGATTCCCACCACCCTCTGGGTGAAAAAATTCTTCCTCACATCCCCTCTAAACCTCCTGCCCCTTACCTTAAATTTATGCCCCCTGGAATATGCTGAATATTGATTTGCATTCCCTACAGTGTTTGGTGCCTTTTGGTACATTGATATTTATGTTGAGTTTAGTAAAATCTGGAATATCAACCTCAGTTCAACCATCACCCCTGTGCTCATCATTGGTTCCTGACCTTGTAATGTCTCAATTTGAAAATTCTCATCCTTCTTTTCAAATCCCTGTGTGGCCTGTCCCCTCCCAATCTCCATTACCTTTCTTCAACAGCATCTTCAAAACCCGTGACCTTGTCTAAGGACAAGGGCAGTAGACATATGGGAACACCACCACCTGCAAGTTCCCCTGCAAGTCACTCACCATCCTGACTTGGAAATATATCGCCGTTCCTTCACTGTTGCTGGGTCAAAATCCTTGAATTCCCTCCCTAACTGCACTGTGGGTGTACCTACACCACATGGACTGCAGCGGTTCAAGAAGGCAGCTCACCACCACCTTCTCAAGGGCAATTAGGGATGGGCAATAAATGCTGGCCTAGCCAGTGAAGCCCATATCCCGTGATAGAATTTTAAAAATCCTCCAGTCCCATAGTCCCTCGAGACCTCTGCACTCCTCCAGTTCTGGTCTCTTGAACATCTCCAATTTTAATCATTCCACCAGGGGACAACCTCCTCACTCCAGGAAGCAGTTTAATGAACTTTCGTTGAATGCACTCCAATGCAAGTTATGCCCTTCCTTAGGTAAGGAGACCAAAACTGCACACAGTGCCCAAGGTGTGGTCTCACCAAACCCCTAAATAATTGTGATAAGATTTGTTTACTCTTATATTCCAATCCTTTTGTAATAAAGGCCAACATTCCACCTACCTTTATAATTGTTCGCTGTACCTGCATGTTAACTTCCTGTGATTCATGCACAAGGATACCCAGAAACTTC
Source organism: Carcharodon carcharias (assembly GCF_017639515.1). Taxonomy (NCBI): domain Eukaryota; kingdom Metazoa; phylum Chordata; class Chondrichthyes; order Lamniformes; family Lamnidae; genus Carcharodon; species Carcharodon carcharias. Next base: position 120,798,002 of record NC_054470.1, on the reverse strand, counting down.
TGAATATCAACATTTCCCAGCCTCCCAACAACAACAATTTACATTTATTTGGCATCTTTACTGTATTGAAGTGTCCCAAGGTGCTCCATAGGAGCATTATAAACTAAAGTATGACACCAAGCCACATAAAGAGATATTAGGTCAGATGACCAAAAGCTTTGTCAAAGAGGTAGATTTTAAGAAGTGTCTTAAAGGAGGAAAGTGAGGTAGAGAGGCAGAGAGGTGTAAGGTGGGAATTTCAGGGCCTGGGGCCCAGGGAACTGAAGGCACTGCCACCAACAGTGGACCAATTATAATTGGGAATGTAATTGGCCAGAAGGAGTGCAGATATCTCGGCTGAATAATTTCATGTTTTCCCACGTTCTACTCCATCTGCCATGTTCTCACTCACTTAATCTATCTAAAATTTCTGTGCCTCTTTATGTCCTCACAGCTTAATTTCCATCCTAACCTGGACACAATACACTAAGTCCCCTCATTTCTACTGACTGTAAATCGCTGAGATTCCCATGGTGGGGATTATAAAGCTGACTACACTGTGAAGAGGCATTCTGAAATTATTATAGTCTGTAACTTATTTCATACTTTGATTTCCAATTATGAAGTAGCACCTTCATATTTTCGATGAAACGTCCTCTGTGTTTTCAGGCTAACATTTCTTTTAAGCTTAATGGGCAAAAGAGCCAGAGGAGAGATGAGAATTTTTCCACATTGCAACTTCTTGTGACCTGGAATGCGCTGCCTGAAAAGGTGGTGGAAGCAGATTCAAACGTAACTTTCAAAAGTGGATTGGATAAATACTTGAGAAGGAAATATTTGCAGGAGTATAGGGAAAGAGCAGGGGAGTAGGACATGGACAACACAGGCATGATAGGCTGACTGGCCTCTTCCTATGCTGTATCATTCAGAAGGATTGATATTCCCACACAGCTCTAACCTCCTTCAGCTGCCTTATGCTAGGAATCAAGTGACTCTCTTGATTATAGCCCCACTGTTCTACCAGCTTCTGTATTGAAAGCAGATACACTAAGATCGGTATATGCACTTATATCACTCAGGGTATGCAGCATGCTTCCCACTGCACTGCATCAGCCAATTCTCTTCCCTCCAACCACCCATAACAATAACTTCACCAGCATACAGTTTTTCACCCTATGATTTCCCTTTGCACTATGCCTGCTCCAATACTATTGGTATGATTTTTGATGACTGCATAAAATGGGGGCAGCGGCAGAGCGAGGGATGTGCAAATGTTGTTTTGGTGAGTAGCGCAATCCTAATTTCATTCGGCAAACCACTCAGTAAAGAAAGCAGAGATGCTGTTCTGAGTGTGCTGGCAAATATATCCATTTAGTACAGTGTAGTATACAAGCACCAGAATGCAGTCATATTACCTGGACACCATAGGTTGTGACATGTTATGCAAATAATTGAATCATTTGGACGTAGCACAATTCTTAAGCTCCCCCATTCATCTTCAAAGTTCCATTGGCTCTGGCTTATTAGTTTTGCTTGGGGGGGATTGAATTCACTCCCCCACTTTTTTTAATATATAAACACGCGTGTGTAAAATGATATCCTATAAAGCCTTTATTGTCTTTAACTGTTCTAGAAATCAGTGCTAACTGACCTACACTGACTCCCAGTCGGCCTGCCATGATTTAAAAATTCTCATCCTTGTTTTCAAATTCCACCGTCACCTCATATCCTCTTTATCTCTGTAACCTCCTCCAGTCCCACAACCTTCTAAGATCTCTGCACTCCTCTAATCCTGACCTCTTGAGCATCCTCGGTTTTAATCACTCCATCATTGGCGGCTTTGCCTCTGGCTACCTGGGTGTTCAGTTCTGGAACTCCCTCCCTAAACCTCTCCGCTCTCACTTTCCTTCTTCAAGACACTCCCTTAAAACTTACCTTTATGACCTCATGTGGCTCTGAGTCACATTTGCCCTGATAGCACTCCTATAAAGCTCCTTGGTGTGAAAGGTGCTATATAATTGCAAGTTGTTGTTGATAATATTGTGAAATTTGACTTTAGGAAAGAATAGTTTTGACCTTGTGCAATTTAATTCAGGGTTCAGAGTCATTTTGTTATCAATTTTTAATTGAAAGAGGATAGTTTTTCATTGTGATATATTTTAAAATCAGTTAGTCACCACTGCCTGAGCAGATTATTTTTTACATAATTGCTGGCCAGTGCCTTATTTTATTCTCATGTTTTCTGGGTGAATTGGGTTTACCTTTCTTGGCTGTAGTTTCAGTGCCAGTGGGACCTGTCTTGCTCTTTATTTACCGTTTTTCTGTAAATGAGTGAAATTGCTGCAAATGTGTGAATCAGTGGCACAGCTTTACACTTCTCACTACAACCAGTGTGTGGAAATGGTTCGCTAATTCTATGTTAAAAACCCACATCAAAAGGCAGCTTTGTTACTCTGTCTGACTTTCATTACAAAAAGTGAGACTCTTGTAATTAGTAGTCAGTTGCAGATTCCTGCAGGCTTCCTTCTTTTCTATTTATAAGGCAGGAAAGATTGATGATCATTAAAATATTTTATTGCGCAACTGGAAGCTATAATTTGCCTTACACACCCTAATGTTTTTATTTGTATTTACTCTGGTTTTGAATTCAGCAAGAGCATTCTGCCTGGGACATGTGGGTGCATGTTCCACACTGTTAACACACAAAAGCTGCAGGATAAAGCCTGCATGCTTGAAACTCTTGTGAAACCTCATTACTGTGAAGATGTTCTAAGCCTGCACTGCACATCCACCTTTAACACTTTTTTTTGGTTTTAACAAAGAGAAATTTGTTGCTCTTAACCAAAGAGTTTGTTAACAACACTGAAGGGCTTGCAATACTTGTAAACAGGGTGTCTGGGCTGCTTGTAATGCAGTCAATAAAAAAGCTGATGGGTGACACACAAGTAAGAGCAGTTTTGATCATTCATATTTGTCAGTGTGCATGTGTGAGTTGGTGTCTGTGTGTGTATATATATATATATATATATATATGTGTGTGTGTGTGCGTATAAGTCTGCCTGTGAGTCTGTGTGTGTGTGTGGGTGGGTGGTGTGTGTGTAAGTCTGCCTGTGGGTCTGTGGGTGTGTGTGTAAGTCTGCCTGTGAGTCTGTGTGTGCATGTGAGTGTGTAAGTCTGCCTGTGAGTCTGTGTGTGTGCATGTGTGCAAGTCTGCCTGTGATTCGGCACGTGTGCCTGCATGAGTCTGTCAGTGTGCCTGTGTGTATGTATCTGTGTGCGTGTGTGTGTGTGTGCGTGTCTGTCAGGATGTGTGTGCACTTTTCCTCCCTCCCATGCTTTCAATTGTGACTTTAGCTAAATGAGGCAACATTAAACAGGGATGCAAGTTCATTCATTCATCAGATGTTAGCAACTGGTTGTGTCCATTTCTCTAATTACACTACAAACTGTATAAATCTCTGGAAAGTAATTTGCGCAGATGTTAAATGTTAGAACTTGTAAAGCATCAAGTGTTGTGAGGAGGGACTGAATTCAGATCTGGGGGCTGCTCGGTTACGCAAGAATTATTCATAGCCTGATCCTTGTTAATACAAGGGACTGTTCTTGTGTCGAACCTGCAGTTAGTATTCAGTACAGGCAGCACAGTGCAATATTCAAAACCAGATTTTTAATTATGTCCTGCTGATAATTTTTGTGAATCTGCCTTACAGTCTCATGATGTGTCTTTTTATGTGTAAGAGAAATCTTCAGAGAATGGCAATAATTGTTTTAATGAGCTATTAAATTTTTTTTAGTACTTTCCTAAGCTATTAAAAAGCTTGGCCAGTCACCCCACAATTACAGTAAATGATTTCATCTTAATGTATTATTGATTCATCTGTGTATTCGTACAGTGCTTTTTTTGTCAATCAGGCACAGTACAGAGAACCCTATACTGAAATACCATTAACAGTGAACACACTCAATCCCACTGTGAAAAACACAGTAGGTACCAGTTATATCTGCAGACATGGACACGATTCCTGATCTTGTCTTTCTCACTTTCTTGTGAGGAATTAAGTATAGGTGTGATTTAATTTCATTCTTTATTCTTTCAATAATGTATTTGGAGGTTAAATCTGAACTTACACAATGTGGCAAACTGGATATTGCAATGTGGTTTTGGCTGTCAGTAAAATACAAAGTCTCCTTATAAGTTGATCAATTTGAGGGAGCAAGTCGCAAAATTGATTCACAAAATGTTACTCCATTTAGATCCAGCTTTCAGTTTGTAAGGGAGAAAAATATTTTCAGAAGGAGCAAATAGTGTGGAAGGGTTGGATTCCATCGTGCTCTATTTAAAAGAGAGGCTGTGTAGTTTTGTGATGTTCTGAATTATTTTCAATTCTCTCTTTAATGCTGATTCCAGTGCTGGCTGCACACTGATTCCAAACTGTCCTGTAGTCACTTGGCAGATCCTAAAATGTCTGATAAGGTATTGTGATGGTTTCAGTTTTAATTACTCATATCATGGAGTGAATCATCTCCCAGTCCTGACTTGATGGCGCAACACTAAATTATTACTGGAAAACTCATAACCTCTTTTTTAATGATGGAATAAAATTGTTACTTTGCAAAATAAATTAAATATGTACTGTTTGGTTTTGGCTCATTTTGCGTACGGTTTCATTCAACCACAGAAACTTTTCTAGTTAATGAATATTTCACTTCAACAAAGCGACTGTTTGAGTGTGCTACCTCGGCACCCCACTCTGTACCCCTTCACTACACACCCTCCTAACCCCTCTGCACCCCATCCTACCCCTCTCCTGTGCAACATCCCCAACCTACTCCTTTCTACCCGCTTCCTCCCTCTGCATGCCACCCCCCCAGTATATTTTAACTGTATAACAACTGAAGCAACATACAATTGGCAGGTTGCTATTGGCAATTTCAGGAGGATATCACATTAATACCTGACTGGCTGACTGACCCACCAATATCATGGAGAACATACATAAAAAATATTATGAGCCGAAGATATGATTGAATTTTAGTCAGAGTGCGGGGTATAACATGGGACACTGATCTGAGCAAAAAATTACTTTGTGCAATCAAAAAAATGGTTTTGATTACAAAGCAAAAATGTATTATGATTAAAATATTCAGTGGGCAGAATTTTCTGCCTGTCAGGCGGGTGGGCCCGACCCAATCTCCGGCGGGCGGGGAGCCGGTCCCCGCTGGAGAAGTGGGCCCCACCGCCATTTTAAGTAGGAGGGCCAATTAATCGTGATGCCTGGTGGGAAGCACTATGCGTTCCCTGTGCGGGCGGGGGAGATTCCCTAAAAGTGAGAGTGTGCTCTTTCATGCATGCGCACGACAGAGCACACATCTCCCTGAGGCTAAGTGCTGCCTCAGGGAGATCACTGACAGCTTTAAAAAGATTAAAAATAGAAAAAAAAATCCTTAACATGTCCCCCTCATATGACAATGTCACATGAGATGGGACATGTTAATAAATTACAGTAAAATTTTATTAAACTGTTTAAAACCCTGCATGAAACCTCATCCCACTGCTGGATGGGGTTTGATGCTTTTTCTAGTTAGCGCCGGGGCTCCTGGCCTGCCCACCAACCTTAAGATTGGACGGGCAGGTCCATTAATTAGTTTAATTATCCTGTCAATGGTCTCAATTGGCCATTGACAGGTCGGCGGGCCCACAGCTGATTTTGTTGGCCCCCTGCCTTCCTGAAAATTTAAATGGGGCAGGATGATGTCGGGTGTTCCGCCCAACATCATCCCGCGTCATTTTACGCGTCAGCGAGCAGGCCCCGCCTCCTGCTCGCCGACGGCAAAACTCTGCCCAGTGAGTTCAAGCACTTTGGGTGATACTGGAGGATTTATTTTCAAATGGCGAGTGAATAGATTTAGGGATGAATGTTCTGTGGGTTACACTGACTATCTTAAAGGGACCAGAGAAAGTTGGCGCTAGAAATCTTGAAACTATTTTCTTGTGTTTTCATCAAAATATCAACAGTTTTGAATTAAAGAGCTAATAAATTCCAATGAAATATCTTTAACATCATCTTCATAAAAACCATAAATATTCATTCTTACATAAAGTTTAATCATTACGAATTGGTTGATAAGTGACCAAACCTATTAATGGCGATCTTGATTATTAGCAAAACATCCCTCATCAATAGAGTTTTGACAATGGAGAGATGCATTGTTTGTATGCTGTGCAGATCCTCAAAAATGTAGAATTATAGAATCTTACAGAACAGAAAAAGGCTGTTCGACCCATCATATCTGGGCTGGCCCCCTTGTCCTTCCCCATAGCTGCGTAACTTTTTTCTTTTCAAGTCTTTACCCAATTCCCTTTTGAAAGTTATATTTGAATTTCCTTCCATTGCCCTTTCAGGCAGCACAGTCCAGATTATAATAACTTGCTGAATTATTTCTGTAATTCTTGCTTAACAGTAAAACTAACTCTCAAACTGGCATTTGTACATCAGGGAAGCAAAGTGTTCTTGCCATGGTCAAGCATTGGCTGTCCACTTCCCATTTTTATTTAATCCTATCCAAGTTCCCTCCATGTACTTGTCCTTATGTCACTCAGAGAATTAAATCTGCATCCATTGGACAGAGCAAACTGGCAGACCAGACTCCAACCCCTGCTGTAACAGTAATACAGCTTCCACAGTTGATTGGAGATCTTCTCTGCTTGCATCCTGATGGGGAGAATGGGGGGAAATAAGCATTTTGCAGATTAAAATGGCAGGAACATTCTGGTCATCTCTCCAAAAAGACTAGCCAGAGACTGATGAGGTTAGTTCTCATGTGCAATCCTGAGCACAACAGCATGAAGTGAGCTTGAGAATTAACGTTTCACCCTCTGGTTCCTTAAATCAGTCTGGAGAAATGGTGACTGTACGTTAATTATTTAGCAGAACCGTTGCTGGTTTAATGACTGCATCATTTCTTACAGTCACTGGTGTTATATACTGCAGATATAAGGGGACAGGTACCTGTAATTGCTCAGCTAGTACACCAGATGGCGATGTTATAGTTAGCTATACCCTAGAGAGTGTGGCTCCAAATCATTCCTTTTTTGAAGTTTTAAATCCATAATCCATCTCCTCCTTGAAAATTCAGTTGTTTTTGTATATTTTTTGGGTAATGGGTATAATTTTCTTTCTACCTCTTTATTATGTATGGTGCTCCAGCAATAATACAAGAACCTCTGGACTCCTTCATCATCAAGTGTGATTCTGAAAAGATAACATGTGCCTCTCCTCCTCATTAGCAGGAGGTTCCTGCTATTATATAAGAGTTCAACTGAGAATTGCAAACACACCCAACTGAGGGATGGTTGGAACTGTGGGTAAAACTCAATGAGATCTTAGTTGCAAGCCCTGAGCCGCTGGAGACTTGGGGCCCCTACAGTTGAACAGTTGAGGAAACTTAAGGTGTTTTTGCATTCAAAAAACATGCAACTGATTAAGTGTGTTGTTCCACTGCCACTTTGTGAAAGTGATGGTCATTCGACTTGCTTCAGCGGTGGATATTGCAAAGTAGTATCGGATGTGGCACCTCCATGTCTCACTGGAGTTTGATCAACCGCAGTATCAGCTGGATACTGGGTTGAGCAACAGTGGGAACTGGTATAAAATGGAGTTACATAGCATTTACAGCACAGAAACATTCAGTCCAACTAGTCCATGCTAGAGTTTATGCTGCACAGGAGACTCTTTCCATCACTCTTCATCTCATCTTATCAGCGTAACCTTTTAAAGGTTTGGGTAAAATGTGGGTTCCCAAAATTGGACGTTTACTGAAAATGTCTTCAATACCCTGATATCTCCTTTACTGCCTTAATTGAAATGCATTCATCTGAATGACCAGCTTCTTTCTGTCAAACTGGAGGAGAAGCTTTGCCCTTGTTCTTGGTTCATTCATCCATTAACATTTCAAGAATTTTGAATAAAGGATAAACTTTTGAAATACTGGGCATCCTACAGGGTGCTGAGAGATTTTGACATTTTTACTGCCCTTTGCCCTGGACATTGTGGTCTGATAATGGGTTTGCTTTCTTATAGAATGATAATAAAGACCCATGTTAGACAGATTAGGTGGCACTAAGGAAGTGGAAGGTTGGAAAAATCCACTAATAATGGATTATGTTCCATTGTGCCTGGAGCTGGCGTTGATGATGCTGCAGCACTGGGTTTGATGGACCATATTATACTAGACGGTTTACAGATATACATGGTCTACACAGCTCAACCTGCCAGACTTTATTCAGAATCCAACCCATTCGTGTACTGAGAGTTCTCATTGTTCAGTGCTGAAATATGTTTGACACATTTGCTACTGTATTACTCAGCTGTATTTCCCACATGATCAGGAACAGGAGCCATAACTCCTAATCCAGTCGGGTCTACAGCTCTGTGTTTCTCCTGTTCCCTTTCAGTCAGTCATAGCATCTTGCAAAGTCTACTAACATCCATGCAGCTGAATGTTTAAGAAATGTTCCAGTGTTAATCAGTGGGAATGTGTTGCAGGGTTACACCCTGATGAAGTAAAGTTGGAATAAATGGGTCATTTTTGTGTTGGTAGGCTCCAACAAATGGAGTGTTGCAATGATCAGTGTGAGTGTTCAACTGTTTACAATCTATATGAATGCCTTAGATGAGGGGGCCAAGTGTAAATGTATCCAAGTTTGCAGATAATACCAAGTCAGATAGGAAAGTAAACTGTGAGGAGGGCACAAAATAATATTGAGAGATTAAATAATTGGGCAAGAAAGTGACAATGCAATATAATGGGGTGTGGGGGGGGGGGGGGTGGAGGGAGTGTGAAATCATGATCTTATCGAATGGCAGAGCATGCACAAGGGGGCGAATGGCCTACGCCTGCTTCTGATTCTTAAGTTCTTATGCATTTTGTTAGGATAAACAGAAAAGATGTTTTAAAACATCTGAAACTAATAAATCTTGGGGTTTGGTAGGATCTAGGGGTCCCTGTATATGCATCACAGAAAGTTAGCATGCAGGCCCAGCAAGCAATTAGGAAAGTAAATAGTATATTAGCCTTTCATTTGAGGGATTTGGAGAATAAGACTAAGGAAGCCTTACTGCAAGTATACAGGGTTTTGGTGAAACTACACTTGGAATGTTGTGAACAGTTTTGGCCTCCATAACTGAAGGAAGGATATATTCGCTGTAGATGGGGTACAGTGAAGGTCCAGTCAATTGATTCCTGGGATGGGAGGGTTGTCCAATGAGGAGAAATTGCGTAGAATGGGTTTATATCCTCTGGAGTTAGTAAAAAGAGAGGTGATGTCATTGAAACATGTAAAGTTCTTAGAGGGTTGAATAGGGTAGATTCTGTGAAGTTGTTTCCACTGGTTGGAGAGTCCAGAACTAGGGGTCACAGTCACAGGATATGGGGCAGTCTTTTATACTGAGACAATGAGAAACTTCTTCACTTAGAGGGTTGTGAATCTTTGGAATTCTCTATCCCAGAAAGCCTTGGGTGCACAGTTGATGAGTACATTCAGAGCCAAGATTAAGTTGAGGTAGAAGTTTAACCATGATCTTATTGTGTGGCAGAGCAGGCTCAAGGGGTCAAATGGCCAACTCCTGTTCCCAATACTTTTGCTTTTATGAAAAGGTTTTATAGTTGACCTTGCACCAGGGTCACCATAATATTGGTCTCATTTGTAAATTAATTCAATTCTCTCTGACTAAGATGATGTTTTAAAAATTCTCGGTGTAATTTCCCATCAGAGCTGCCATATGCTTCATGGTGGACAGACTGAGGGAGGAAGACCTCATGGAACTATGTCTCTTTTTTGTGAAAAGATTCTCAGATGAAGATGGTTCCGACATCACTTTATATCCTCTTTAGAATCAAAAGACCTGCAAGCAGAGTGGGATAACAAAACTCAGATACATCTCAGGAAATATTGGTACGATGAAGAAAGACCATGGAAACTATTGCGATTCACCTGACGCCTACCTTTTCCTTTCCCTCCTTTAGGCCATTCGCTGCACACTGGTAAACTGTACGTGTGAATGTTTCCAGCCAGGAAAGATCAGCCTACGGACCTGTGACCAGTGTAAACATGGCTGGGTGGCACATGGTGAGTGAGATCAATCATTTCCACCAAATATTTCGAGTGATGGCATGATCACATGGAGTTACTTAGAATTTACAGCACAGAAACGAGCTATTTAGCCCAACTCGTCTATGCTAGTGTTCACACATCAATAAAAACAACTTTTAACATAATTAAATATCCCAAGGTGCTTCACAGGAGCACGATCAAACAAGATTTGACATCGAGCCTAGGCAGGAGATGTTAGGGACAGGTGACTAAAGCTTGTTCAAAGGGATAGGTATTAACGAGCATCTTAGGTGAAAGAGATAGAGAGGTTTAGGGAGAGAATTTCACAACATAGGGTCTGCATGCTGAAGGCACAGGCACCAATGATGGGGTGATTAACATTGGGTGTGCTCAGGAGGTCTGAATTAGAGGGATGCAGAGATCTTAGAGGGTTGTGGGGTTGGAGGAATTTACAGAGATAGGGAGGGATGAGGCTATGGAGGGATTTGGAAACCCTCTCCACATTTGCCTCCGCCCACCCCTCTTCATTTCAGTCTATCAGCATATCCTCCTATCTCTAATAAACTAGCTTCCTCTTAACTGCATTTATTCTACTCATTTCAAGCAACCCGTGTGGAAGCACTTTCCACATTTTCATTACCCTCTGGGGAAAGGAGTTTGTCCTGAATTCCCTATTGGATTTCTTAGTGACTATCTTACATGGCCCCTTGTTTTGTCTCTCACCACATTTGGAAACAGCTTCTCTATATCTGGCTTACCAAATTTCTTCATAATTATAAATATTCAATCAGGTCACCCCATAGCTTTCTCTTTCTGAGAGAATAAAAACTTCTTTTATAATCTGAAACCTATAAAAGACAAATGAGGATATTTGATCAGATTTTGTGGGTATGCAGAGCAAACTCCCAGTGAAAGCACGTAGGGTCCAAATGATTACCTAATTCCCAGAGAAGCTGGATACACTCCTGGTTAGGAAGTTATCGGCACTGAGCCGATCAAGGACTCTATGGGATGTAGTGGTTCCAGGTTTCTGGGGCAGAGCAGGAATTTTATTTGAAGCAGTGGCAAGTCAATGTTCAATAGTTGGAATTTGAAGATGCATGATTACGCTGGACTTCTGTTCATCCCTTAGAATTAGGGAACGTTTCTGCAGAATTTTCTCTCGAGTTGAATAGATCAGGTAGAATATAACACAGAGTAGACCTCATAAGCTCACCCAACTTTTCTTGCTTTGTCACATTCTTGATCGTAAGTTTTAAAGAACATTACTGTGATACTCCTTGTGATTCCTGGTTGCAGATCTGGAGCCGTCATTTCTTCCTGAGCCCAATATTTACCAGATATTCAAGTATACCTCTCCATATTGTGGTGCAAAGCAGATTAATTTAATCAAAAACTGGGTTTTCCTTTTTACAACTTTTCCAGTTCCTCCAATTTTCCATTTAGTCATCCTCTTTGATTGCTGATATTTTGGTAACCAGAGAACACAGATTTCAGGCAACTGGCCAAACAAACAGTTCTTTACTATTACAAGCAAGGAATCAAGCAAGGGAATCAACCTTGGTTCAGTGAAGACTGCAGAAGAGCATGACAGGAGCAACATTGTGTACCTAAAAATGAGGTGTCAATCTGGTGAAGCTACAACACAGGACTACATGCATGCTGAACAGCAGAAGCAGCATGTGATAGACAGAACTAAACGATCCACAACTAATGGATTAGATCAAAGCTCTCCAGTCCTGCCACATCAAGTTGTGAATGCTGTTGGACAATTAAACAACTAACCAGAGGAAGGTCTATGAAAATCCCCATCTTCAATGGTGGGGGAGCCCAGGACATCAGTGCAAAAGACAAGGCTGAAACATTTGCAACAATCTTCAGTCAGAAGTTCCAGGTGGATGATCCATCTTGGCCTCCTCCTGATGTCCCAATCATCACAGATGCCAGTCTTCAGCCAATTCGATTAACTCCACGTTATCAAGAAATGGCTGAAGGCACTGGATACTGCAAAGGCTGTGGGCCCTGACAATATTCCAGCAATAGTACGGAAGACTTGTGCTCCAGAACTAGCCACACCCTTAGCCAAGCTGTTCCAGTAGAGCTACAACACTGGATAGATTCCAACAATGTGGAAAATTGCCCAGGTATGTCCTGTATGCAAAAAGCAGCACAAACCCAACCCGGCCAATTACCACCCCATCAGTCTACTCTCAATCATCAGTAAAGTGATGGAAAGAGTTGTCAACAGTGCTATCAAGCGACACTTACACAGCAATAACCTGTTCACTGATACATACTTTAGGTTCCATCAGGGCCACTAAGCTCCTGACCTCATTAAAGCCTTGGTCCAAACACGGACAAAAGAGCTGAACTCCCGAGGTGAGGCGAGAGTGACTGCCCTTGACATCAAGGCCTCATTTGAGTATAGCATCAAGGACCCCCAGTAGGGTTATCAGGGGAAAAACTCTCCACTGGCCATTGGAGGTCAAACATCTCAGTTCCAGGACATCACTGCAGGAGTCCCTCAGGGTCATGTCCTAGTCCCAGCCATTGTCAGCTGCTTCATTATTGACCTTCCTTCCATCATAAGGTCAGAAGTGGGGATGTTTGCTGATGATAGCTCAATGTTCAGCACCATTTTCAACTCCTCAGATACTGAAACAGCCCATGTCCAAATGCAGCAAGACCTGGACGACATTCAGGCTTGGGGTATGGGAAGAGAGCTGGTGTATCGCATTGAGGTATAGGATCAGCCATGATCATGTTGAATGGTGGTGCAGGCTCGAAGGACTGAATGACCTACTTCTGCTCCTATTTTCTATATTTCTATGCTTGGGCTGATAAATAATAAGTAACATGTGTGTCATACAAGTGCTAGGCAATGTCCCTGACCAACAAGAGAAAATCTAACCAACTCCCTTTGGCATTCAATGGCATTACCAACACTGAATTCCCCAGCTATCAATATTCTGGGGGTTCCTATTCACGAGAAACTGAATTAGACTAGCTACAAGAGTAGGTCAGAAGCTGGGTATTTACTGGCAATTTATCACATGACACTCCAAAGTCTTTCCACCATCTACAAAGTATAATTCTAATTGCCTAGATGAATGAAGCTCCAGCAACACTTAAAGCTCTACATTATCCAAGAGAAAGCAGACTGCTACCATTTTAAACATTCATTCCATCCACCATTGGCACAGCATGACTTGTGGTGTGTGTGCATCTACAAGATGCACTGCAGCAACTCACCAAGCTGCCTTCGACAGCGCCATCCAAACCTGGAATCTCTACCATCTAATAGGACATGAATAGCAAATGTATGGGAACACTTTAACCTTACTTGGAAATATATCACCGTACCTTCACTGTCGTTGGGTCAAAATTCTGGAACTCCCTCCCTAACAGCACTGCGGGTGTACCTACCCTACATGGACTGCAGTGGTTCAAGAAGGCAGCTCGCCACCACCTTCTCAAGGGCAAGTAGGGATGGGCCACAAATGCTGGTCTAGCCAGCGAAGCCCAGATCCCTTGCATTAATTTAAAAAAAACAGAAGAGGGAGATGCTGAGAATTGTTCTTACACAGCAAGTTTGTGGTTTGCACTGCACTGCCTGAAAGGGCAGGAGAAGCAGGTTCAATAATAACTTCCAAAAAGGACTGGACAAATAGGAACATAGAAAGATTTACAGCACAGAAAGAGACCATTTGAACCATTGTGTCTGTGTTGGAAGAAAGAAAGCTATTTAATCTAAACCCACTTGAAGGCAAATGGTTTGCAGAGCAATGGAGAAAGAGCTTGGGAGTTGGACTAATTTTAATGACTTCCTTCTGTACCATACAATTCCCTGATCCTTATCTGTTTTATGAAAACTGCTTTGATAAGAGGATTTCCAAACCTGACTGTTTTCCTTCAGAAACATGTTGAGGTGTAAAAGGGGCTGCCAATAATTTTGTCAGGACCTTTATATAGGTGATCTCCTGACATGAGGGTGGGCCTCAATATTGAAATGAGGGCACTGTGTCTGTTTCATGGAAATCCCTTAATACTAGTTAGAGTTCACAAAGTGACATCTCTGAATAGTGTTTACGCTCCACAGTGATGTAAGCATTGGTCACTGGAGAAAGCAAATCAAGCAGGGCATACAACTGGGCTGCTGTTTGATGCAAGACTAATTTCATATCATTGAGTCATTTGTTGCTGTAATGAAATTGAGGAAACTGATTCTCCTGCTTTGCAAAGAAAGAAACAAACATTTCTCCTTTAAGTTGCCAGCTCCAAACAAGTGGTAGCTTGAACCCTGCTAACTTGAAAACCTGCCTGAACTGGCACCTTCCTGCCCTCAGGGATTGAGTGGAGTTTTGGATTGTACTCTCTGATACTGAGTGTTAGATCATTAACGTGCAATGCCAATACGTTGTCCCCTGCACCTGGCCCTACATAGCATTGTGCAACATGTGATGGTGTGAAGCATAATCTGATATTCCACTGGTGACCTGTCTCTCTGATGTAATAGAGATTTCTTTAAGGAATCATGAAGCAGATTGGCTGTTTTCAGTCTTTTGAAATGCAAGGACCCAGTTTTACACTGAATCTATGACACAGAAACAGGCCTTTCAGCCTGACTGGTCCATGCTGGTGTTTATGCTCCATACTATCCTTTTCTCACCCCACTTCATCTCGCCCTGTCCTTCTATCCCTTTCTTCCTCAAGTGTTTACCTAGCTTCCCCTTAAACATGTCTTTACTATTCGCTTCAAGCACTCCCAGTGGTAACAAGTTCCACATTCTCAGCATTCCCTGAGTGAAGACGTTTCTCCTGATTTTCCAATGGATTTATTACTTACTATATCTTATATTTTTGGTTCCCATGCAAGTGGAAACATCTTCTTTACATCCATCCCATCAAAGCTTTTCAGAATTTTAGAGATCTCTATCAGGTCATCCTACAGTTTTCTCCTTTTTAGAGAAAGGAACCCCAGACTATTAAGCCTGATAGTTCTAACCTGTCAGTTCTTGTATCATCCTTGTGATAATTTCTGCACCTTTTTCAATGCCTTTTGGTACTAAGGAGACCAGAAATATAAATAGTACTCTGTGCTAATAGCAACTATGGAGCTACCTGACCTCAGGGAGCTGTGCAGTCAGGTCAATTTGGAGTCTTGGTCCCTCCTGTTTCCCATAGAGCTTCTCCAGGAAATTGCTTCTGTCTCTCTCATCAAAGTGACCTTTATTCAATGAACCTTGTAATGAATCTTTTACATAAAGGTCACGGCTTGAAATGCACACCTTTGGTGTCTCATATTTTGGCACCTTCAAAATGGTTGTTACATTATACACATAGCACACTGCATTTCCTACAGTGAATACCCTCGATATATTTCTGGGGAAGCTAGATAAGCACACAAAGAAGTTTCATGGAGTTCGATGAAGAGTGGCGGGAAGGGCATAAACACTAGCAAAGACCAGGGCTGAATGGCCTGTTACCATGTTGTAGACCCAATGTCATTCTACATATGTACATACGCAATCTCATTGAGCGAATCAGAGGAGCTTCTCCTTACAGGGTGGAGGAAGACCAAATGCAGATGAACCAGAGCCACTTTCTTGCGTTTTCCAGAATCTTCTTTAGAAAGTATCATTGGTAGAAGCCTGGGAGAGTGTCATACCTGCCTCCTCATTCATGGAAATACTGCACGTTGTTTAGAGAGAAGCAGCATTGCATAAAACTGATGAATGAGGTTCAATGTGTACACAATAGATATATCATTCATTCTTGCTTTCATGGCCTTTTTTAATTAACCTTTAAGTGAAAGACATTTAAAAGGAGAGAGAGAGAGACTTGGGAGGGAGAGAGAAACTAAGGGTGGAGAATGAGGGGGAAAGAGAGAGAGATGGGAGATGGAGAGAAAGGCTGGGGAGAAGAGAGCAAGTGGGGTAGTATGCGAGAGAGTGAGAGGGATGGGGAAGAGAGTGAGAATGTAAGAGAAAGTGGAGACAGTCAGCGTGTGTGTGTGTGTGTGTGTGTGTGTGTGTGTGTGTGTGTGTGTGTGTGTGTGTGTGAAAGAGGGAGGGAGAGAGAGTGAGTGAGTACAGCCTGCAGAAATATTTTTCATGTAATTGTCTGGCAACTCCTCTGACAAGCACTTCTTCATTTTTATTATGCTCATGTCTGGCAGAATGTGTGTCAGGCAACTCATCACAGATAACCTGTCCTAGGATCAGAGGAGACAAAAACAGGTGTCATATCTGTGGTCAAAACTCTAAAAGATTTGCAAGGGAGATCAGCCGACAATTACTTTAATGCTGCTGCTTTTATCCCGTGATGTTATTATCTCAAGGTGCTGACTGTTGCATGACTGCCTCAAAGAGCGCAAGACAGGACACAGTGGAAACTTGATAGTTATTAAATATAAAGGGCACTGTGTGGAGCTGGATTTGGTTCAAAGTTTGGAGCAAAAGTTGCAATTGGGAGCATTTGCCTAGGGCTATAAAAACTCACAGTTATCTGAAGTCTTGTTGGAATAAGATAATAGGAAATGTAATAAAAGTTTCCTTTTTTGTGAAATTTTAATTTCTTCTGTATACATGGATGGATGATGTGCACAAGACCATAAGTTCTTTCAATGTGGTGACGATAAAATGGTTATCATACACAAGCAGTCTGCTCGATCACTTTCAATCACTTTGTATTGCTTCAACCAAATTGAGGTAATTTCTTTATTTTTAAAATTGTAGTAATTCGTGAATGTTCTTTATGATATCAAACAATATTTAAGCATGCCAGTTGGAATTGTTAGTGGCTCATTAATGTAGAGCTAAGAGCATAAGAAGTAGGAGCAGGAGTAGGCCATTTGGCCCCTCAGCCTGCTCTGCCATTCAATAGGACCATGACTGGTCAGATTTTGTCCTCAGTTCTATCCACTTTCCTTTCTGTCTCCCATAACCCTTGACTTCTTGTGGATCAAAAATCTGTTTAACTCAGCCTTGAATATATTCGATGACCTAGTGTCCACGGCTGTAGAGAATTCCAAAGATTCAAGACGTTCTGAGAGAAAAAAATTCTGCCTTATCTCCATCTTAAGTGGGCCAGCTATTCTGAGAATGTGCCCCCTTGCCCTAGATTCTCCCACGAGGGGAAATATCTTCTCAGTATCTACCCTGCTGAGTCCCTCTCAGAATCTTATATATTTCAATAAGATCACCTATCGTTCTTCAAAGCTCCAATGGGTATAGGCCCAACCTTCTCAGCCTTTTCCTCATTAGATAATCCCCTCCAACTCAGGAATCAGCTTATTGAAAATCAAAGCAAAATACTGCTGATGCTGGAAACCCGAAATAAAAACTGGAAATACCCAGCAGGTCAGGCAGCATCTTTGGAGGGAGACATTTCAGGTCAATGAGAACTGAGGAAAGTTAGAAATGTAATGGGCTTTGAGCAAGTGAAAGAGGGGAGTTGGGGGGGAAAGAACAAAAGGGAATGTCTGTGATAGAATGGAGGGAAGGAGAGATTAATTGACTAAAGTTTTTGTGGTAATGGGTAAAGGAACAAAAGACGTTTCCAGATATCAAAATTTATGGATGAAATGGAACTTTAAAGCATTGTGAACTGTGAGATGGCTAGTGTAGAACTTCAAAAGGACACAGACTGGTTGGTGTAATGGGTGAACAGGTGACAGATGAAATTCAATGCAGAGAAATGTAAAGTGATTCACTTTATTAGGAAAAGCACTGAAACAATATAAAATAAAGGGTACAATTCTAAAGGGTGTGCAGGAGCAGAGCAACCTGGGTGTATGTGTGCATAAATCATTGAAGGTGGCAGGACAGGTTGAAAGAGCAGTTAATAAAGCAAAAAGTACCCTGGGCTTTATTAATTGGGGCATGGAGTACAAGAGCAAGGTGGTTATGATAAATTTGTATAAAACATTGATTCAGACTGGTTCCAGGTATGAAGAACTTCAGCAACGTAGACAGATTGGAGAAGTTAGGACTGTTTTCCTTGGAGACTGTTGAGAGGAGATTTGAACGAGATAATAAACATTATGAGGGGCCTGGGCAGAGTAGTTAACAAGAAACTGTTCCCATTGGTGGAAGGAACGGGAACAAGAGGGCACAGATTTAAGGTAATTGGCAAAAGAAGCAATGGTGACATGAGGAAAACCTTTTTCATACAGTGAGCATTTAGGATCTAGAATGCACTGCCTGTGAGCGTGATGGAGGCAGGTTCAACTGAGGCTTTTGAAAGGGAATTGGATCATTATCTGAAGAGGAAGAATGTGCAAGGTTATGAGGAGAAGGCGGGAGAATGGCACTAAGTGAATTGGTCATTCAGAGAGATGGTGCAGACACGCTGGGCTGAATGGCCTCCTCCTGTGCTGCAACAATTCTGTGATTCAGATGAAGTGTGAATGGCTGCAGAACAGCTGCCTGAATGCAATGTGAAGGAAGAAGGAAAGAAATGATTAAAAAAAAGCATGAAACAAAATGGAGGGGTTATTATCTAAAATTGTTGAACTCAACATTGAGTCCAGAAGGCTATAGAGAGCCAAAAGATGAAGTGCTTGTGTTGAACTTCATTGGAAAAGTGCAGCAAGCCAAAGATCAAATGGTTCTAATGAACCTTCTCTTAACTGCCTCCAATGCAAGTATACCCTTCCTTAAGTAAGGTGACCAAAACTGTACAGAGTAATTTAGGCGTGGTCTCACCAATGCCCTGTACAGTTGTAGCAAGACTGCCCTACTTTTATAAGTCATTCCCTTTGCAATAAAGGTCAACTTTCTATTTGCCTTTCAAATGACTTGCTGTATGTTTTGTGATTCATGTATGATGACACCCAGATCCCTCTCTACCACAGTATTCTGCAGTCTCTCTCCAATTAAATAACATCCTGCTTTGTTACTCTTCCTGCCAAAATGGACAACCTCTCATTTTCCCACATTATATTCCATCTGCCAAATCTTTAACAAAAACAGAATTACCTGGAAAAACTCAGCAGGTCTGGCAGCATCGGCGGAGAAGAAAAGAGTTGACAAATCTTTGCCCACTCACTTAACCTGTCAATATCCTTTTGCAGATTCTTTGGACAGGATTTTCCCTTTAGGACAGGACATAGAGGTCAGTGCTGATTCTGGCTCCTGAGCCTGTCCTCGGAGGGGGGGCGGTGGGGTGGGGGGGTGGGTGGGTGGGGGGATGTCGGATGTTGGGGGTGATGGTGGTGGGTGGGAGATAGCCACTCATTGTGATTTTCACAAGGATGGCTAATTAATAACCAGAGGGCAGGCACTCGCCATTCAGGCAAGGACACGTGTGTCACTCTCAAACCTGGAGGACCAATCGGAGGCCTTCCAGCTTGCAAGGAGCAGCAGGAAAAACAGAGGGTAAGTAAGGGAGAGGGTGTTTCAAAATGGAGGTGCTGGCTCTCCAATCTTTTTAAGTTAATTTTAAAAATCGATCTTGTAACCAGGCCACCACTGTTGAGAGGAACAACTTATAGAGAGCGGAGGTGACAGCTCTCTAAGGGGTTGCCTGTGGCCACTTCTGTACTTTTAAAAAATTCATTCATGGGATGTGGGCATCGCTGGCTAGGTCAGATTTATTGCCCAACCCTAATTTCCTTTGTTCAGAGGGCATTTTAAGAGTCAACCACTTTTCTGTGGGTCTTTATTTACTCGTTGTTGGGATGTGGGCATCACTGACTAGGCCAGCATTCATTGCCCATCCCTAATTGCCCTGTTCAGAGGGCATTTAAGAGTCAACCACATTTCTGTGGGTCTGGAGTCACATGTAGACCAGGCCAGGTAAGGACAGCAGATTTCCTCCCCTAAAGGACATTAGTGAACCAGATGGGCTTTTATGACAATCAGCAATGGTTTCATGGTCATCATCAGACTTTTAATTCCAGATCTTTATTGAATTCAAATTTCACCATCTGTCTTGGGTCACTGGAATACTAGTCCAGTAACAATACCACTATGCCACCAGCTCTTCCTGGAAGGCAGAGAGGGTATTTAACCCTGCCTGGTGCTCTGCCCCCCACACCCCCTTCTGCACCACCTGTGGGAACCTGGAGGCCGACTTCCAGGCTTTAACAGGTCACCAGGCTATTTTTAGCTCCTGCCTGCATCAGTTCCCAACCCTGGAGAGGACTCAAAATCCTGCACTTTGTATCCTCCTCGCAACTTGATTTCCTACCTATATTTGTAAAATCAAGAAAATTGGCTGCAATACAATGATTCAGATCATTATAGTGTTGAGCCACAGCACTGATCCCAGTGGCATCCCACTGGTTACTGTTAGTACAGCTCATTTACAAAATAAAATTCAGATTTTGTAGGTTAATTTCCGTTGAGTAAAGAGAGAAATAAAATGAATTTAAAATTTCCAATAAATGAATACTCAGATCTCAAATAGATGCATTTGAAGTCCCATCAAGGAGATGTTAAGCATGTGTACATTTACTTGAATTTTTTTGAATTCATTCACAAGATGTGATAGTTGTTGGCAAGTGCAGCATTTATTGCCCATCACTAATTGCCCTTGAGAAGGTGGTGGTGAGCTGCCTTCTTGAACTGCTGCAGCCACTATGCTGTTAGGGAGGGAGTTCAATGTTTTGACTCAGCGACAGTGAAGGAGCGGCGATATAGTTCCAAGTTCAGATCATGAATTTTGTCCTTCTAGATGGTAGAGGTCACGGGTTTGGAAGGTGCTGTCTAAGGAGGCTTGGTGAGTTCCTGCAGTGCATCTTGTAGATGGTACACACTGCTGCCACCGTGTATCAGTGGTGGAGGGAGTGAATGTTTGTGGATGGCACCCCAGTCAAGCGGGCTACTTTGTCCTGGATGGTGTCAAGCTTCTTGATGAGTGCAGCTCCAACAATATTCCAGGCAAATGTAGAGTATTCCATTACATTCTTGACTTGTGCCTTGTAGATGGCGGACAGGCTTTGGGGAGTCAGGAAGTGAGTTACTCCCTGCAGAACTCCCAGCCTCTGACCTGCTCTTGTAGCCACAGTATTTATATGGCTAGTCCAGTTCAGTTCCTGGTCAATGGCAACCCCCAGGATGTTGATAGTGCGGGATTCAGCAATGGTAATGCCATTGAATGTCGAGGGGAGATGGGTAGATACTCTCTTGTTGGAGGTAGTCATTGCCTGGCACTTGTGTGGCGCAAATGTTGCTTGCCACTTGTCAGTCCAAACCTGAATGTTGTCCAGGTCTTGCTTAATGCGAATGGTACTTGTAGTATTGGGTCTGGTACATACATCGTTAATGTAGGACTGAGTACAGTACCGCCCACATGGTGATGTATGAAGGCACATGACCTAGACCTAGGGTCAGTGTGATGTTGTCCAGAGAAATGTTCAGACCAAGGGTGGAGATAGCTCCTTACCTGTAGCCTTTACTGTATAGTTGTCTATAGTTACAAGTAGTTAATAAAGACTTGCTGTTACCATACAGAAGACTATGAAGACTTCTTTAACAGATATGTTCTTCAACCAACACCATCACAACAGTACTCACGGCTGTGCAAAAATCAGTGAATATGCCCATTTCTGATCTTATGATAGAGGAAGGTCATTGATGAAGCAATTGGTTTTTCAAAGTAGGGAACAGATATTTTCCAAAGTTCTGGCAAGTTGTAACTTTTGATATCTAAAGCAGAATATGCGTATTTTTGTAATCTGGAAAAAGTAATATTTTTTCCTTTAGCAGTGATGCAAGACCTTGATCTTCATTATATGTTGCTTTAATGTGACTCACTGTCCTGTGTGGTGCTAATTTCAAATCATTAGAGTTGGGAACCCACACTCCTGCTCATGTGATTGTCAAGTGAGGAGATTACATTTTCTTCAATGCGCCCTTATGATACTGTAAATGGATAGAATAGAATTCCAGCCCCTTATAGCAGTAGGCGGTGGGCAGACGTGCTGTTTAGTGATGTAGACTTTACCCTCGCGCTTATTCATTTAGAGTTGTATACAATCTGAAATTGCTTTTACTCAAACTAATTTCCTGAGTCCATTCTTTTGATTTTCAGCCAAACCTCTTTTGGCATATCAATGATAAGGATCACACTCTCTGTTTGCATTGGACCTCACTGTCACACTGCTAATATTTATAGCCTTTGCTCCTGCCTTTTCTATTGGCTGGATCTACTGATTATGAAAATGTTATTCACACTAGCAGAGAGGCTCTTCTAGTGAGCGATTGAAGTTTGAATATGAGAGCAATGATTCAAGGCAGCACTTAAATCCAACACTGAAACCAGCCATTTGGCTTGACTGGTCTGTGCTCGTGTTTGTGCTCCTTCCCAGCCTCTTCCCACTCTAATTCACCTCATTCCATTATATCCTTCTATTCCTTTTTCCCTCATATTTATCTACCTTCCCCATAAATGTATCTATAATATTCACGTCAACCGCTCCCCGTAATAATGAGTTCCACATTCTCACCGCTCACTGGGTAAAGAGTTTCCTGAATTCCTTATTTGATTTATTAGTGACTATCTTATATTTATAGTCTCTAATTGCGGACTCCACACAAGTGGAAACATCTTTTCCTATCGAACCCTTTCATAATCTGAAAGACCTCTATCAGGTCACCCCCTCGATCAGGTCACCCCCTCTATCAGCTCTTTTTTTATAGAGAAGGGAGCCCCAGTCTGTGCTGATAGTTATAAGCTCGCAGTTCTGTTATCGTTCACGCAAATCTTTTTTGCACCGTTTCTGGTATCTATATATCCTTTATGTTGTACTGCAATATATATGTACATGGTTTCTGTATAAACAGGATATCAAATTCAATAAACGTTTCATTAACAGTGCTGTAATAATCATCAGCTTAATGAAATTGTGGTAGTTAATTACCACCGATTCATTTTATTCACAAGAAAGGAAGACTTGCATTTTTCTAGTGTCTTTCACAACCTTAGCAGTTTGCAATTGATGAAGTAATAATTTTGAAGTATGGTCTCTGTTGGTGTGTAGGAAACACAGCAGCCAATTTACACACAGCAAGCTTCTACAAAAAGCAATGTGATAGTGACCAGATAATCTGCTTTTGTGATGTTAGTTGAGGGGGTATCACAGAATCACAAACAAAATCACAGAATTGTTACAGTTCAGATGGAGACCATTTGGCCCATCTTAGAAAATATTGGCCAGGACTCTGGGGAGATCTCCTGTGCTCTTCTTCAAAATAGTGCTATGGGATCTTTAACATCCACTTAAGAGAGCAGTGTGCTCTGAAAGGAATTTCCGAATTTGCTACTTAAACCTCTCCACCTCGCTACATCTCTCCTCTCCTAAAGACCATCTCGAAACCTCCCTGTTTCAGCTACCCCTAATGTCCTAATGTGGCTCAGTGTCAAATTTTGTCTGCAAAGGTTCCTGTGAAGCACTTTGGCATGTTTTATTATGTTAAAGGTGCTATAAAAGTGCAAGTTCTTGTTGTTATTGAGATGACTGAAAGAGCATATGACAGAGAGAGAGAGAGAGAGAATGTAGCAATTTCAAGAGATTGATTCAAATGCAAGTGGATTACAGCTCATGCTTACCCGAGAATATTGGCAGATAGGCCAGAATTTTCCAGTCCCTCACGCTGGTAGGATCTTCCACTCCTGCCATTTTGATCGGAGATTTCAGTGACTCACCAGCCCCGCTGCGGGGGAACCCACTGGTTTGGGGAGAGGCAGGAAAATTCCGGCCATAGAGTCATGGTCCTGAATTTCCCAGGGCTGCTGTGCACAGACAGGGAGGTGGGAAGACTGGCAAAGTGGCAGCGGCGGGAGTGGGGGCAGGGGGGCGGTGTCTACCACATGAGAGACCACATGGTGAACCCTGGTGGTCTCTCAGTGGGCTCGGGGTGGGGGTGGTGGTGCAGGGGGGTATGTTTTTTGGGCATTATTTGGTCTATTGAGGGCTCCTCCCCCATTGCAATGGCTGCCCCGTGGCATCGGCACCACCTGTCCTGAGTGTCCTCCCCACCCCCTTCACAGAGGCATGCCTGATGGCCCTGGCACCCCAAGAACCCTCATAAGCTTACCTTGAGGACACGTGCCATTGATGCATCCTCATCCTGCAGGTACAGCCCCAGAACTGGCCCCGGTAATCGTGGCACTGCCGCCTGTCCGATTGGGCTGACAAAAATTTAGCCCCAGTCCAGTTGTTGACCACTGAAGTGGAGTATCGCAATGTGTGTTGTCCACCGCCCACCCCACAAGCTTTCAGGCCTGGCAGTGGGAACGCTAGCCACCTCTGAATATTTTTAGCTATAGAGTCATTGCGGCACAGAAGGATGCCACCTGGCACATCAAGTCCATGCCAGCTCTCTGTAGAGCAACCCAATCAGTACCATCCCCCTGCTGTATTCCGGTGCGTGCGCTCTGTTTGCCTCGACCAGCCCCTGTGGTAGCAAGTTCCACATTCTCAGTGGTCTGTCCAGACTGAATGGGTAGCTGTAGAGTCAGTGGTAGGTGTGAAACAGCAGTTTAACTGCTAGGGTATGGCTTGATAATAGCAGAGCAAGAAGTAGGGAGTGAGGAAAATATATTAAAAATGTAGAAAGAGGTTGATTCACTTTGGCTGATATTTGTCAGTTGTGGTGCTAGGAATGGGCCTTCATTTCTTCTTGGAAAAAGGAATGGGTGAAGGAATTGACCCAATGTCACTGAAACAAATTCATTGTACACAGAATGACATTTATTTATTAAATTGAGCATAGGAACAGGAGGCCATTCAGCCTCATTGGGCCTGTTCCTCCATTCAATTAGATCATGGCTTATCCATAAATTTAATTCCATTTACCTGCCTCGGTTCTACATTTTTGTCAGTCCAATCAGGTTCTGTGAGCCTTAATTCCCCCTTATCCAACAAAAATATGTCAATCTCAGTTTTGAAATTTTCAATTGACCTCTAGCCTCAACAGTTTTTTGTGGGAGAGAGTTTCAAATTTCCACTCTCCTTTGTGCAGTGAAATTCTTCCTGGCCTGTTTCTCTAACCTTCTATATAATTCTACTTCGTTGCATTTTAAGAGAATCAGCACAGGCACATGGCACCTTTTGTGCTGTATAATGATTCTTTATTTCAAAACAAATATGTAATTTGCTGTTTCTTTTCCCCAGCATTGGACAAGCTCAGCACCCAACACCTCTACCATCCAACTCAGGTGGAGATCGTCCAATCCAATGTGGTGTTTGACATCAGCAGCCTGATGTTGTACGGGACACAGGCGGTTCCTGTGCGCCTCAAAATCCTTCTCGACCGCCTCTTTAGTGTGCTGAAACAGGAGGAGGTGCTTCAGATCCTGCATGGCCTGGGCTGGACTCTCCGAGACTATGTCCGCGGATACATCCTTCAGGTAGGAACTAGCATGAAGTGTGGAAAAGAAGGTCACTCCGAGCACCTCTTAGCCTGGTGAGGATGGCCACCCTTCTTCTGACACCTGGTTACCAGCCTCAGTTCTGTAGTAGTATTATAGACTGAGAAGTGTCCCTTCAAAGCAAAGATGTAAGCTCACATCTTAGTGCTCACAGCTCATTCTGTCACAGCCAACAACTGGGGGTAATTGCCTTGAGGATTGAAGAGAAGTATCTTTAATAATATGCATAACTTATTTGCCATATTGCAGCTAATTTGTGGCTGCTTTTCATGCTGCTGCTTGGTGCGAATGTCTCAAGAGTTGCTATTAGCTGGGCTGGGATCCACATATCCTGAATCCCAACCAGGAATGGGCTTTCAGTCCCTTGCAAAACAATCAACATAAACAAGGAGTGAGGTCAGGAGAGCCTCATCATGTTGAGGGTCTTTAATGGTGCCCAGCATACAATCAAAGCAGACATGCCTGGGGATCCCAACCAACTGAGGGGATCAGGTGGAGAGCATCTGTGTTCTAGGCAGGGATCAAGTTTGGAACTCCAAAGACACAGACAAAATTTTTAAAATGGAAGTATCTTTTCTTGGGCAGTCCCTTTATCAAGGCATCTGTTGGGGAGGGGGTTAACGTTCTCTTTTGGGAGGATTTTGATTTACTCCCCAACTGCTCTGTCTCCACTGAACTTTCCAGCTCAAACAGTGGTGTGGGCCTGGGACCTGTCTCTGTTAGCCAATGCCAGGTTAATGAAAGGATCCAGCAATCTTTTGGCAGGGCCTGATATATGACATTCTCTAGATTTTTGAGGCCATAATTTCTAAATTCATGGCAGGTTTCTGTATTTCTAGAAACTCACTGACACATTGCCCTGGCCCAATGGAAAATTGAACAAATCTTGTCCGAAGATTTAATACAGTTAGTGGAAACTCAAGTCTTTTTTGAAAGGTTTTCAGGAGAATTAGATGACAGTGATTAGAAATGACTTTCACTCCTATTATATTCTATGTAGCCATTCATTGGTGATTTATGGCTCATCAAGTACGTTTTAGTTTGCTGAATCTGCATTGGTTGTGGGTGAATCTTGATGGTGAATAATAAAACTCGGGATATTACCTGATGCTGTGTCCAGTCAAACTCATTTTCAGTTCTGTGTGTTTCTGTATTTCTCCAATAACCAACACTCTGCATGAATTTTCTTTCTACAACATTGTCTTCCTGCTTCCTGTTTTGTGTTTCTTTATTATTGGTTTTAAACAATAACGTGAATTTACCTGCTGAGTCACATCGTTGAATGGAAGCCAGAATCGAATTGGAAAGTGTGATAGTGTGTGTGGAGTGAACTACAGCAGATCGCTGCCAAAGTCACAGCATTGTCAGGAACATCACGTCTTTTTTTGATGTCTGCATGGAAACACATGGGGCAGCAAGGAGCTTCCAAGATGGTGGAAGAAATACAAGTCCACAGGAAACTATTGCAATCACGATGAGTTTTAAAATGGCAGCTTTCATATGTCAATTTTCATTTTGAGAACGTATTTCAGAAAACTTTCCAATTCATGACAGTCAGCTTGATAGATTGACATTTTAACTTCCCTTGATTTGACCATCTTGGAAGCATGCTAAGCTGCATCTTGCTCTTTCCATGGGACTTCATGGACCTAATCTCAAGTGGCCAGATTACTCTGGGTTCTGTATATTAAGAGTTAATTTCATACTATAACAGTTCTTGCTTCATATCCTTGGTGTAAGTGTAACCTGAAAGCTGGTTTAACCTCACACTGCAACAAAGCATTGAGGTTCAGCTCTGAGGTAGACTTACCTCTGAGTCAGTTCAGGCCTTCACACCCAAATTACACTTACTGGTCCGAATATATTTTAGTGTCACACCATTGTTATGCATGTCTGTTTTGACCAGGGGTCAATAGGCTTGTGATTATGTGTCAGGATATCAGAGATCTGATGAACAATAGTATCACTCTCTGTGTTATGATTCCCTGGAGACTGATAATTTTTAAAAATGATATTTGAATTTTTATAGGAAACAGTCCATTGCTACTCCCAGCTTCAGTGGGTTCATGTCTCCCCGTTTTGCCAAGTTGTAACCTCGAATGACTGTCAAAAGGCACCTCTCTCAGTTTTCAGAGGATTTGCAAACCGACTAGCAGCATGACGCCCACTCCGATGATTTCTCCTCCCAGTCTCACCAGAACAAAACTTCCAGAGTCTTAAGATTGCCATGGGATGCGTCTCTTCAACTAGAGACCATCTTCCCTCCCGGTTTCAGCCTGGTAGCTTGTAGAGGGGTCACAGCCTTTTTCTCTCTGCTGACCACACCAGCTGCAGTCTTTTGGTTCTGACAGACCTCTCTCTCTCTCTCTCTCTCTCTCTCTCTTTTTGCCCAAAGACTCAGAGACTGAAGGTTTGTCCACAGTCAACCCAGCTGCTCCTGCCTATCCTCACCCCACCTGTACCCGTGCAGTCCTCACCCCCACCTGTACCCGTGCAATCCTCACCCCCACCTGTACCCGTGCAATCCTCACTCCATGGTACCTGTACAATTCCTCACTTCATCTGAATCTGGATTCGATCAAGTGGCAAAAGTAAGGAATGTTTTACTAAAGGCAGCAAAACTCAGATATTACCATGGATGCCTATATGGATGTTTTCACCCAACCTTAATCAGAAAGCCAAGGTGGAGTGGACATTTAGCACCTTGCTCCCAGGATGTCTCAGCTCCTTTGTGCCCATTGGTAACCTAGCCACTCAGGCTTGTTGTTAGGCAGGATTCAAAGCAGATCACATGACCCTCTTCACTCCTTCATTTTACCTTGAATTAAAGGGACAGCCCAAAACATAATCATCTCATAAAACCTCTCATTCATCATGTTCTGTCTCAGAGCCTGATTGAGTGAAATAGTGAATCAAACAGGAGAAATGTGGAGAGCCATGTGAAAATTAAGATATCTTATTTGTGATTTAAAAAAAAAATCCATGTCTCCAATATCATAAAGGAATTATATTTTGCAGTTGGCTATAGTATCAGTGGGTCCTGTACGCGCTTTATCACTGCCTCGTGAACTAAATGTACCTTGTGGATGATTATCCTCTGGTTTTAAATTCTTTCCATCTGATTGTGTTTAAAAATCACTACTTCATTGAAAAAGACAGAATCTGTTAGGAACGATTTGTTAGTTCTATTAAGATATTGAGATTGACATGCGTGAGGCAATATTCGATATTATTATGGTGGTTGACAGGACCCTCAACCGTGTCCGGCCCATCTCCCGCGCATCCGCTCTCACACCTTCCTCTCCCTCCCAGAACCATGATAGGGTCCCCCTTGTCCTCACTTATCACCCCACCAGCCTCCGCGTTCAAAGGATCATCCTCCGCCAATTCTGCCAACTCCAGCATGATGCCACCACCAAACACATCTTCCCTTCACCAGCCCCCCCACCCACTGGCGGCATTCCACAGGGATCGTTCCCTCTGGGACACCCTGGTCCACTCCTCCATCACCCCTTACACCTCAACCCCCTCCCACGGCACCTTCCCATGCAACCGCAGAAGTTGCAACACCTGCCCCTTTACTTCCCCCCTCCTCACAGTCCAAGGGCCCAAACACTCCTTTCATGTGAAGCAGCATTTCACTTGCACTTCTCTCAACTTAGTCTACTGCATTCGCTGCTCCCAATGCGGTTTCCTCTACATTGGAGAGACCAAACGCAGACTGGGTGACCGCTTTGCAGAACACCTGCGGTCTGTCCGCAAGCATGACCCAGACCTCCCTGTCGCTTGCCATTTCAACACTCCACCCTGCCCTCATGCCCACATGTCCGTCCTTGGCCTGCTGCAGTGTTCCAGTGAAGCTCAACACAAACTGGAGGAACAGCACCTCATCTTCCGTTTAGGCACTTTACAGCCATCTGGACTGAATATTGAATTAAACAACTTTAGATCATGAACTCTCTCCTCCATCACCACCCCCTTTCCGATCCCCCTTTTTTCCAATAATTTATATAGATTTTTCTTTTCCCACCTATTTCCATTATTTTTAAGTGTATTTCCATCCATTTTTTTATCTCTACCTTTTAGCCTATTTCGATCCCTACCCCCCACCCACTCCCACTAGGGCTATCTGTACCTTGCTCGTCCTGCTTTCTACCCTTAATGTCACCATTAGCACATTCCTTAGGTAATATCACCACCGTCAACACCTCTTTGTCCTTTTGTCTATGACATCTTTTGGTTATCTCCACCTATCACTGGCCCTCTATCCAGCTCTACTTGTCCCACCCCCCCCCCTTAAACCAGCTTATATTTCACCCCTTTTCTATTTTTCCTTAGTTCTGTTGAAAAGTCATAAGGACTCAAAACATTAACTGTGTTCCTCTGTGCAGATGCTGCCAGACCTGCTGAGTTTTTCCAGGTATTTTTATTTTTGATTTTGTTTTGGATTTCCTGCATCTGCAGTTTTTTGCTTTCATCTTTGATGTTATTATGTTGGATTCCTGATTAAGGTTGGCAGAAAATTGTCACAATGTAGGCATCCATGGTAATATTTGGGTTTTGTTGCCTTCATTAAAACATTCCTTACTTTTACCACTCGATCGAATCCAGGTTCAGGTGAGGTGAGGAATTGTACAGGTACAGATGGATTGACGTTTGACCAGGTAAAGGTGGAGTGAAATTGTATGGGTAAAGGTGGAGTGAGGATTGTATGGGTGCAGGTGGAGTGAAGATTGTGTGGGTACACGTGGAGTGAGGATTGTACGGGTACAGGTGGAACGAGGATTGTACGGGTACAGGTGGAACGAGGATTGTACGGGTACAGGTGGAACGAGAATTGTACGGGTGCAGGCAGAGTGAGGCTCGTACGGGTGCAGGCGGAGGGAGGATTGTGTGGGTGTAGGCGGAGGGAGGATTGTGTGGGTGCAGGCGGAGTGAGGATTGTGTGGGTGCAGGCGGAGTGAGGATTGTGTGGGTGCAGGCGGAGTGAGGATTGTGTGGGTGCAGGCGGAGGGAGGATTGTGTGGGTGCAGGCGGAGGGAGGATTGTGTGGGTGCAGGCGGAGGGAGGATTGTGTGGGTGCAGGCGGAGTGAGGATTGTGCGGGTGCAGGCGGAGGGAGGATTGTGCAGTTGCAGGCAGAGTGAGGATTGTGCAGTTGCAGGCAGAGTGAGGATTGTGCAGTTGCAGGCAGAGTGAGGATTGTGCAGTTGCAGGCAGAGTGAGGATTGTGCAGTTGCAGGCAGAGTGAGGATTGTGCGGGTGCAGGCAGAGTGAGGATTGTGCGGGTGCAGGCGGAGGGAGGATTGTGCGGGTGCAGGCGGAGGGAGGATTGTGCGGGTGCAGGCGGAGTGAGGATTGTGTGGGTGCAGGCGGAGTGAGGATTGTGTGGGTGCAGGCGGAGTGAGGATTGTGTGGGTGCAGGCGGAGTGAGGATTGTGTGGGTGCAGGCGGAGGGAAGATTGTGTGGGTGCAGGCGGAGGGAAGATTGTGTGGGTGCAGGCGGAGTGAGGATTGTGTGGGTGCAGGCGGAGTGAGGATTGTGTGGGTGCAGGCGGAGTGAGGATTGTGTGGGTGCAGGCGGAGTGAGGATTGTGTGGGTGCAGGCGGAGTGAGGATTGTGTGGGTGCAGGCGGAGTGAGGATTGTGTGGGTGCAGGCGGAGTGAGGATTGTGTGGGTGCAGGCGGAGTGAGGATTGTGTGGGTGCAGGCGGAGTGAGGATTGTGTGGGTGCAGGCGGAGTGAGGATTGTGTGGGTGCAGGCGGAGTGAGGATTGTGTGGGTGCAGGCGGAGTGAGGATTGTGTGGGTGCAGGCGGAGTGAGGATTGTGTGGGTGCAGGCGGAGTGAGGATTGTGTGGGTGCAGGCGGAGTGAGGATTGTGTGGGTGCAGGCGGAGTGAGGATTGTGTGGGTGCAGGCGGAGTGAGGATTGTGTGGGTGCAGGCGGAGTGAGGATTGTGTGGGTGCAGGCGGAGTGAGGATTGTGTGGGTGCAGGCGGAGTGAGGATTGTGTGGGTGCAGGCGGAGTGAGGATTGTGTGGGTGCAGGCGGAGTGAGGATTGTGTGGGTGCAGGCGGAGTGAGGATTGTGTGGGTGCAGGCGGAGTGAGGATTGTGTGGGTGCAGGCGGAGTGAGGATTGTGTGGGTGCAGGCGGAGTGAGGATTGTGTGGGTGCAGGCGGAGTGAGGATTGTGTGGGTGCAGGCGGAGTGAGGATTGTGTGGGTGCAGGCGGAGTGAGGATTGTGTGGGTGCAGGCGGAGGGAGGATTGTGTGGGTGCAGGCGGAGGGAGGATTGTGTGGGTGCAGGCGGAGGGAGGATTGTGTGGGTGCAGGCGGAGGGAGGATTGTGTGGGTGCAGGCGGAGGGAGGATTGTGTGGGTGCAGGCGGAGGGAGGATTGTGTGGGTGCAGGCGGAGGGAGGATTGTGTGGGTGCAGGCGGAGGGAGGATTGTGTGGGTGCAGGCGGAGGGAGGATTGTGTGGGTGCAGGCGGAGGGAGGATTGTGTGGGTGCAGGCGGAGGGAGGATTGTGTGGGTGCAGGCGGAGGGAGGATTGTGTGGGTGCAGGCGGAGGGAGGATTGTGTGGGTGCAGGCGGAGGGAGGATTGTGTGGGTGCAGGCGGAGGGAGGATTGTGTGGGTGCAGGCGGAGGGAGGATTGTGTGGGTGCAGGCGGAGGGAGGATTGTGTGGGTGCAGGCGGAGGGAGGATTGTGTGGGTGCAGGCGGAGGGAGGATTGTGTGGGTGCAGGCGGAGGGAGGATTGTGTGGGTGCAGGCGGAGGGAGGATTGTGTGGGTGCAGGCGGAGGGAGGATTGTGTGGGTGCAGGCGGAGGGAGGATTGTGTGGGTGCAGGCGGAGGGAGGATTGTGTGGGTGCAGGCGGAGGGAGGATTGTGTGGGTGCAGGCGGAGGGAGGATTGTGTGGGTGCAGGCGGAGGGAGGATTGTGTGGGTGCAGGCGGAGGGAGGATTGTGTGGGTGCAGGCGGAGGGAGGATTGTGTGGGTGCAGGCGGAGGGAGGATTGTGTGGGTGCAGGCGGAGGGAGGATTGTGTGGGTGCAGGCGGAGGGAGGATTGTGTGGGTGCAGGCGGAGGGAGGATTGTGTGGGTGCAGGCGGAGGGAGGATTGTGTGGGTGCAGGCGGAGGGAGGATTGTGTGGGTGCAGGCGGAGGGAGGATTGTGTGGGTGCAGGCGGAGGGAGGATTGTGTGGGTGCAGGCGGAGGGAGGATTGTGTGGGTGCAGGCGGAGGGAGGATTGTGTGGGTGCAGGCGGAGGGAGGATTGTGTGGGTGCAGGCGGAGGGAGGATTGTGTGGGTGCAGGCGGAGGGAGGATTGTGTGGGTGCAGGCGGAGGGAGGATTGTGTGGGTGCAGGCGGAGGGCGGATTGTGTGGGTGCAGGCGGAGGGAGGATTGTGTGGGTGCAGGCGGAGGGAGGATTGTGTGGGTGCAGGCGGAGGGAGGATTGTGTGGGTGCAGGCGGAGGGAGGATTGTGTGGGTGCAGGCGGAGGGAGGATTGTGTGGGTGCAGGCGGAGGGAGGATTGTGTGGGTGCAGGCGGAGGGAGGATTGTGTGGGTGCAGGCGGAGGGAGGATTGTGTGGGTGCAGGCGGAGGGAGGAGTGTGTGGGTGCAGGCGGAGGGAGGAGTGTGTGGGTGCAGGCGGAGGGAGGAGTGTGTGGGTGCAGGCGGAGGGAGGAGTGTGTGGGTGCAGGCGGAGGGAGGAGTGTGTGGGTGCAGGCGGAGGGAGGATTGTGTGGGTGCAGGCGGAGGGAGGATTGTGTGGGTGCAGGCGGAGGGAGGATTGTGTGGGTGCAGGCGGAGGGAGGATTGTGTGGGTGCAGGCGGAGGGAGGATTGTGTGGGTGCAGGCGGAGGGAGGATTGTGTGGGTGCAGGCGGAGGGAGGATTGTGTGGGTGCAGGCGGAGGGAGGATTGTGTGGGTGCAGGCGGAGGGAGGATTGTGTGGGTGCAGGCGGAGGGAGGATTGTGTGGGTGCAGGCGGAGGGAGGATTGTGGGGGTGCAGGCGGAGGGAGGATTGTGGGGGTGCAGGCGGAGGGAGGATTGTGGGGGTGCAGGCGGAGGGAGGATTGTGGGGGTGCAGGCGGAGGGAGGATTGTGGGGGTGCAGGCGGAGGGAGGATTGTGGGGGTGCAGGCGGAGGGAGGATTGTGGGGGTGCAGGCGGAGGGAGGATTGTGGGGGTGCAGGCGGAGGGAGGATTGTGGGGGTGCAGGCGGAGGGAGGATTGTGGGGGTGCAGGCGGAGGGAGGATTGTGGGGGTGCAGGCGGAGGGAGGATTGTGGGGGTGCAGGCGGAGGGAGGATTGTGGGGGTGCAGGCGGAGGGAGGATTGTGGGGGTGCAGGCGGAGGGAGGATTGTGGGGGTGCAGGCGGAGGGAGGATTGTGGGGGTGCAGGCGGAGGGAGGATTGTGGGGGTGCAGGCGGAGGGAGGATTGTGGGGGTGCAGGCGGAGGGAGGATTGTGGGGGTGCAGGCGGAGGGAGGATTGTGGGGGTGCAGGCGGAGGGAGGATTGTGGGGGTGCAGGCGGAGGGAGGATTGTGGGGGTGCAGGCGGAGGGAGGATTGTGGGGGTGCAGGCGGAGGGAGGATTGTGGGGGTGCAGGCGGAGGGAGGATTGTGGGGGTGCAGGCGGAGGGAGGATTGTGGGGGTGCAGGCGGAGGGAGGATTGTGTGGGTGCAGGCGGAGGGAGGATTGTGTGGGTGCAGGCGGAGGGAGGATTGTGTGGGTGCAGGCGGAGGGAGGATTGTGTGGGTGCAGGCGGAGGGAGGATTGTGTGGGTGCAGGCGGAGGGAGGATTGTGTGGGTGCAGGCGGAGGGAGGATTGTGTGGGTGCAGGCGGAGGGAGGATTGTGTGGGTGCAGGCGGAGGGAGGATTGTGTGGGTGCAGGCGGAGGGAGGATTGTGTGGGTGCAGGCGGAGGGAGGATTGTGTGGGTGCAGGCGGAGGGAGGATTGTGTGGGTGCAGGCGGAGGGAGGATTGTGTGGGTGCAGGCGGAGGGAGGATTGTGTGGGTGCAGGCGGAGGGAGGATTGTGTGGGTGCAGGCGGAGGGAGGATTGTGTGGGTGCAGGCGGAGGGAGGATTGTGTGGGTGCAGGCGGAGGGAGGATTGTGTGGGTGCAGGCGGAGGGAGGATTGTGTGGGTGCAGGCGGAGGGAGGATTGTGTGGGTGCAGGCGGAGGGAGGATTGTGTGGGTGCAGGCGGAGGGAGGATTGTGTGGGTGCAGGCGGAGGGAGGATTGTGTGGGTGCAGGCGGAGGGAGGATTGTGTGGGTGCAGGCGGAGGGAGGATTGTGTGGGTGCAGGCGGAGGGAGGATCGTGTGGGTGCAGGCGGAGTGAGGAAGCCATGAGAGTAGATTTCCACTCACATCTGCTCTCTTGTTAACATTAGTGATCAGAGGAGCCTCACCTTCCAGGTGAAAATCATTCAGTTTAACGGTGATGGAAATTCATGATCAATGTTAAATTTGAGTCTTTTTGTATACACTGTAGTTCAGTTGCTCCCATGGCACAGTTACCCGGTCATTTAAATAAATTACAGAATTTTGTTGCTACAAAGTTTGAAGGGAAAGTCATTGTACATTTTCTCACTTTTCAGGTGTTGATGAAATCATTTCGGATTAAGAACATCCATTTTCTCCCATTTCCTCCTTTACAGAGACATTTAAAATAAATGGGTTAAACCTCTACTTAAGTAATGGAGAGATGGATTTCAGATAAGCATATTAAACAAGCATACCAAGCCCTGGGGGATGGGGCATGCCTCATGTGAGAGCAGCCCCTATTCACTATCCACTGGTGTCAGAATCAGCTGTTCATTAATCATGCTATCAAACTTTTGGGTGTTAACTATTCACTTGTGTCTCACTCCTCATAGTCCATTATTGTCTATCTAACTCGCTTATGTCTGTGTGTCGTCTGCACCTTCCTGGCCAGAACATTCCCTATATGATATGGATAATCTTTGCTAGTTCCTGGAGCAGTGCAGCAGGGCCCGAGACAATGTAGAAGGACCCGGGGACAAAGTAGCAGAGCCAGGGACAATGTAGCAGAGCCAGGGACAATGTAGCAGGGCCCAGGGACAATGTAGCAGAGCCAGGGACAATGTAGCAGAGCCGGGGACGATATAGCAGGGCCCAGGGACAATGTAGCAGGACCGGGGACAATGTAGCAGGACCGGGGAAAATGTAGCAGGGACTGGGGACAATGTAGCAGAACCAGGGACAATGTAGCAGAGCCAGGGACAATGTAGCAGGGCCCAGGGACAATGTAGCAGAGCCAGGGACAATGTAGCAGAGCCAGGGACATTGTAGCAGAGCCCGGAACAATGTAGCAGGGCCCAGGGACAATGTAGCAGGGCCCAGGGACAATGTAGCAGAGCTGGGACATTGTAGCAGAGCCAGGAACAATGTAGCAGGGCCCAGGGACAACGTAGCAGAGCCAGGGACAATGTAGCAGAGCCGGGGACAATGTAGCAGGGCCTAGGGACAATGTAGCAGAGCCAGGGACGATGTAGCAGAGCCAGGGATGATGTAGCAGAGCCGGGGACAATATAGCAGGGCCCAGGGACAATGTAGCAGAGCCAGGGACGATGTAGCAGAGCCGGGGACAATGTAGCAGGACCGGGGACAATGTAGCAGGACCGGGGACAATGTAGCAGGGACCGGAGACAATGTAGCAGAGCCAGGGTCAATGTAGCAGGGCCCAGGGACAATGTAGCAGGGCCCAGGGACAATGTAGCAGAGCCGGGGACAATGTAGCAGAGCCGGGGACAATGTAGCAGAGCCGGGGACAATGTAGCAGGGACCCTGGACAATGTAGCAGAGCCCAGGGACAATGTAGCAGAGCTGGGACATTGTAGCAGAGCCAGGAACAATGTAGCAGGGCCCAGGGACAATGTAGCAGGGCCCAGGGACAATGTAGCAGGGCCGGGGACAATGTAGCAGGGCCGGGGACAATGTAGCAGGGCCCAGGGACAATGTAGCAGGACCCGGGGACAATGCAGCAGAGCTGGGACATTGTATCAGAGCCAGGAACAATGTAGCAGGACCCAGGGACAATGTAGCAGAGCCGGGGACAATGTAGCAGGACCCGGGGACAATGTAGCAGGACCCGGGGACAATTTAGCAGAACCCTGGGACAATATAGCAGGTCCCGGGGACAATGTAGCAGAGCCGGGGACAATGTAGCAGAGCCGGGGACAATGTAACAGGGCCGGGAACAATGTAGTAGGGCCCAGGGACAATGTAGCAGAGCCAGGGGCAATGTAGCAGAGCCAGGAACAATGTAGCAGGGCCCAGGGACAATGTAGCAGGGCCCAGGGACAATGTAGCAGAGCCAGGAACAATGTAGCAGGGCCCAGGGACAATGTAGCAGGGCCCAGGGACAATGTAGCAGGGCCCAGGGACAATGTAGCAGGGCTGGGGACAATGTAGCAGGGCCCAGGGACAATGTAGCAGTGCCGGGGACAATGTAGCAGGGCCCAGGGACAATGTAGCAGGGCCCAGGGACAATGTAGCTGGGCTGGGGACAATGTAGCAGGGCCCAGGGACAATGTAGCAGGGCCGGGGACAATGTAGCAGGGCCCAGGGACAATGTAGCAGGGCCCAGGGACAATGTAGCAGGGCCCAGGGACAATGTAGCAGAGCTGGGACATTGTAGCAGAGCCAGGAACAATGTAGCAGGGCCCAGGGACAATGTAACAGAGCCGGGGACAATGTAGCAGAGCCGGGGACAATGTAGCAGGACCCGGGGACAATGTAGCAGGACCCGGGGACAATGTAGCAGAACCCTGGGACAATATAGCAGGTCCTGGGGACAATCTAGCAGAGCCGGGGACAATGTAGCAGAGCCAGGGACAATGTAGCAGAGCCGGGGACAATGTAACAGGGCCGGGAACAATGTAGCAGAGCCCAGGGACAATGTAGCAAGGCCGGGGACAATGTAGCAGGGCCGGGGACAATGTAGCAGGGCCCAGGGACAATGTAGCAGGACCCGGGGACAATGCAGCAGAGCTGGGACATTGTAGCAGAGCCAGGAACAATGTAGCAGGACCCAGGGACAATGTAGCAGAGCCGGGGACAATGTTGCAGAGCCGGGGACAATGTAGCAGGACCCGGGGACAATTTAGCAGAACCCTGGGACAATATAGCAGGTCCCGGGGACAATGTAGCAGAGCCGGGGACAATGTAGCAGAACCGGGGACAATGTAACAGGGCCGGGAACAATGTAGTAGGGCCCAGGGACAATGTAGCAGAGCCAGGGACAATGTAGCAGAACCGGGGACAATGTAACAGGGCCGGGAACAATGTAGCAGGGCCCAGGGACAATGTAGCAGGGCCCAGGGACAATGTAGCAGGGCTGGGGACAATGTAGCAGGGCCCAGGGACAATGTAGCAGGGCCCAGGGACAATGTAGCAGGGCCGGGGACAATGTAGCAGGGCCCAGGGACAATGTAGCAGGACCCAGGGACAATGTAGCAGAGCTGGGACATTGTAGCAGAGCCAGGAACAATGTAGCAGGGCCCAGGGACAATGTAACAGAGCCGGGGACAATGTAGCAGAGCCGGGGACAATGTAGCAGGACCCGGGACAATGTAGCAGGACCCGGGGACAATGTAGCAGGACCCGGGGACAATGCAGCAGAGCTGGGACATTGTAGCAGAGCCAGGAACAATGTAGCAGGACCCAGGGACAATGTAGCAGAGCCGGGGACAATGTAGCAGAGCCGGGGACAATGTAGCAGGACCCGGGGACAATTTAGCAGAACCCTGGGACAATATAGCAGGTCCCGGGGACAATGTAGCAGAGCCGGGGACAATGTAGCAGAACCGGGGACAATGTAACAGGGCCGGGAACAATGTAGTAGGGCCCAGGGACAATGTAGCAGAGCCAGGGACAATGTAGCAGAACCGGGGACAATGTAACAGGGCCGGGAACAATGTAGCAGGGCCCAGGGACAATGTAGCAGGGCCCAGGGACAATGTAGCAGGGCTGGGGACAATGTAGCAGGGCCCAGGGACAATGTAGCAGGGCCCAGGGACAATGTAGCAGGGCCGGGGACAATGTAGCAGGGCCCAGGGACAATGTAGCAGGACCCAGGGACAATGTAGCAGAGCTGGGACATTGTAGCAGAGCCAGGAACAATGTAGCAGGGCCCAGGGACAATGTAACAGAGCCGGGGACAATGTAGCAGAGCCGGGGACAATGTAGCAGGACCCGGGACAATGTAGCAGGACCCGGGGACAATGTAGCAGGACCCGGGGACAATGTAGCAGAACCCTGGGACAATATAGCAGGTCCCGGGGACAATCTAGCAGAGCCGGGGACAATGTAGCGGAGCCGGGCACAATGTAGCAGAGCCGGGGACAATGTAGCAGAGCTGGGGACAATGTAACAGGGCCGGGAACAATGTAGCAGGGCCCAGGGACAATGTAGCAGAGCCAGGGACAATGTAGCAGAGCCAGGGACAATGTAGCAGGGACCAGGGACAATGTAGCAGGGCCGGGGACAATGTAGCAGGGCCCAGGGACAACGTAGCAGGACCCGGGGACAACGTAGCAGAGCTGGGACATTGTAGCAGAGCCACGAACAATGTAGCAGGGCCCAGGGACAATGTAGCAGGACGGGGGACAATGTAGCAGGGACCTGGGACAATGTAGCAGGGCCCAGGGACAATGTAGCAGGGCCCAGGGACAATGTAGCAGAGCCAGGAACAATGTAGCAGGGCCCAGGGACAATGTAGCAGGACCCGGGGACAATGTAGCAGGACCCGGGGACAATGTAGCAGGACCCGGGGACAATGTAGCAGGGCCCGGGGACAATGTAGCAGGGCCCAGGGACAATGTAGCAGGGCCCGGGGACAATGTAGCAGAGCTGGGGTCCAGTGAAATGAATTTGGAGTCCCTTTCCTAAATCATGCTATTTGGTTCTGGGAGCTATTCTTTTATCCACCATAAAGTTCCCATGAGCAAAAAAAAAGCAAAGTTGATACCAGTGTCAGAAATGTTAGATCCATGCTGAGTAGCTTATTTTCAGCTGATTTTGTCATCTCTGGCTCAGTGGCAAGAGAAATAAAAAAGTAATGTCGCATATTTATGAAATATAGAGGTCCAGAAATAAACTCTGATCTTGGTATTAAAAAGCCAACACATCAGAAGCTAATGAATAGAGAATGTATCTTTCTTTAAATCTATAGTTTGTAATAAAAAGCAAATGCCCAGTGCACTGTTTCAATATCCCAGGCACAATTCGAGTGTCCTGTGCGCTGCAACGTTGCCCCCGGCTCTGCTACATTGTCCCCGGCCCATCTACGTTGTCCCTGGGCCCTGGTACATTGTCCCCGGTCCTGCTACATTGTCCCCGGTCCTGCTACATTGTCCCTAGGTCCTGCTACATTGTCCCCAGGCCCTGCTACATTGTCCCCGGCTCTGCTACAATGTCCTCGGATCCTGCTACATTGTCCCTAGGCCCTGCTACATTGTCCCTGGGCCCTGCTACATTGTCCCTGGGCCCTGCTACATTGTCCCCGAGCCATGCTACGTTGTCCCTGGCTCTGCTACATTGTCCCCGGATCCTGCTACAATGTCCCCGGGCCCTGCTACATTGTTCCAGGCCCTCCTACATTGTCCCCATCCTGCTATGTTAGCCCCAGGCCCTGCTATATTTCCCTGGGCCCTGTTGCAATGTTCTGGGCACAGCTATATTCTCAAGAATTGAAGATTCAGGGCGCTCACTTCATAATGAGGGAGTAGAATTAATCTGAAATCTGTATCATTGCAGATGATTTTGATTCTGGACCTATTCCAAAGTCTATTGTGAAGATAACTTTCTATGTTAAGTTGCACCTTTCTAGTCACTTATAAGAATGTGGTGATGATTGTTGCCGGCAGCACTAGGCCCAAGGCCACAAGTTCATAATAGCCCCTTATGTAAACATCATCCTCAATTATAGCAATTTAAGAGATCACTTTATCCCAGTGAACTTTCCTTTAATCAACTCAACCTTTCAGTGTATTAATTCTCAGTATTTATTTTAATTGTAGTGATCCTTTGCCTCAAGATAACCAATATCTGAGCTGCACTATGGAATACAATTTCCACATCTGGTAACCGGTGTCAGCATCAAAACTGCAGGTTAGGTCTTGAATTGTGGGATAAACTCTCTCCAGTCTACCTAAACCCCACACTCAAATTACATCTGCTTCCCACACCAGCCTCAAAGAACAGGGTCTCTCCTGTGTCCCGGGAAGGACGGTGTCTCTCCCGTGTCCTGGGAAGGACGGTGTCTCTCCCGTGTCCCGGGAAGGACATTGTCTCCCCCGTGTCCTGGGAAGGGCAGAGTCTCCCCCGTGTCCCGGGAAGGACGGTGTCTCCCCCGTGTCCCGGGAAGGACGGTGTCTCCCCCATGTCCCGGGAAGGGTAGAGTCTCTCCTGTGTCCCGGGAAGGACGGTGTCACCCCCGTGTCCCGGGAAGGACGGTGTCACCCCCGTGTCCCGGGAAGGACGGTGTCTCCCCCATGTCCCGCGGGGGACGGTGTCTCCCCCGTGTCCCGGGAAGGACGGTGTCTCCCCCGTGTCCCGGGAAGGACGGTGTCTCCCCCGTGTCCCGGGAAGGACGGTGTCTCCCCCGTGTCCCGGGAAGGACGGTGTCTCCCCTGTGTCCTGGGAAGGACAGTGTCTCTCCCGTGTCCCTGGAAGGGCAGAGTCTCTCCCGTGTCCCTGGTTGTTGGTTTTTTATTATACCATTGCGACTCGGAGTTTCTGCCCAATAGGATTTTGATTTTTACTTAGAAAAAGGTTCGGGCAGAGTGTGTAGTGATGGTGTATTCACTCTTGCTGAATTTAATCTTCTCTCTTTTTATATGTGCATCAAACCTAGTAATCATCTAAGGAGCACACAATGTGTTCTACTTTGTTTAAAGAGTTGCTTAAAGACTCTGCTAAGCATTTGCAAACCCACAGAATAACTAGACTATCTTGCTAATTTGGAGGAAAATACAGCTATCTTTTCATTCATTCATAAACCATCAACATGACCACATGCGTGTCTGTCACAATAGCTCAGTAAACATAAGTAATATTGAAGCCGGGGAACCAAATGGATTGTCTCTGGTTTGTGCCGGGACTGTGGTAGGCCTTTGTGATTAACCTTAGTGACTTCAGGCTAAGGAATGGATAACACGAGGCAGTGACCCCACTCTTGATGAATGTCCAGTTGAAAAAGGCAAGAAGGGGATGTGGACTGAGAAGGAAAGTGGCTGTGAGTGTGACGGTTTGGCAGCTCCAGCTCCATAATTGAATAGAGTGCTTGCTGTCGAGGTTTTGCTGCAGAATTGTCAGAAGGTGGGG
Source organism: Carcharodon carcharias (assembly GCF_017639515.1). Classification (NCBI taxonomy): domain Eukaryota; kingdom Metazoa; phylum Chordata; class Chondrichthyes; order Lamniformes; family Lamnidae; genus Carcharodon; species Carcharodon carcharias. The sequence continues at coordinate 120,756,160 of NC_054470.1, read as the reverse complement.
AAATAGAGGGCCAAAGCCAGTGGAACTGCAACTTAACATCGAGTCCTAGACATGTGGATCTGAGAAAGAAAACGGAGTATTTGGGATAAAACATTTGCATTGGCCTCGAGAGAAATGTGGTTAGTGTTTGACCTTTGTCAGTGAGATAGTTGAGAGATTTTGTGTTTCCCCAAGTCAATTTCTGAATGTTAATGAGATTAGGTATAAAGCCTCACTCATGCTTCTTAAAAATAATATTAACTGCCTTCTTCATCCTGTTCTTATATTGAACAGTGAAGCTGAAGCCATTCACTGAGGCAACCAGAAGGCAGTTGTACAAGTGCATTGATCAGAAAGAAAGGGCATAATCTAGTCTTCAAATATTAGTTACCAGTTATTTAGATAAACACAAGAAGATGCATTAATTCCCCCAATTAAGAGGAATCTAGGCAGACTGACTAAATTTTACAATGTCGAATGTTTCCTGGCTGTCGTAAATATACCAAGAGACATCACCATAGCACCTGACTTTGATGGGCAGTCAGCGTGCAAGTGGTTAGGAGAAAAACAGATCTTCCATCAGTAGGATAGCTATTGCATTCAGCGGGCAAAAGTGCTGTGGTTCACCTTCGTGACCCAATCACTCAAGAAAAGACCTTCCAACTTGTTAAAAAAACACACACACACACACAAATAAATCAACTCAATGAAATTCAGAGATCGTTTCAACGGAGTGACAATCAACAGGGTTTCTAGAACTTCCAGGAAATCCACTCCATCAGATTATAATCCACTGGGTGAATATGGACATTCACTCCGTTGTGCCCCCTCTAACACTCCCCCTCCCTCATGTTTACTGACATAGTCGCCCTCCAACCCTACAACTTCACACTGCCAGTGTCTCCTCTCTCTCTCTGATTAAACTGATACTGTTCTCTCCCTCCAAACCGCACCCAACTCCTCCTCTGCAAACAGACCATCTCTTCACAAACCTGCAGTGGTGATGTTGCTACCTTTCTTGCATAGGATCATAGGAACAGGAGGAGGCCATTCAGCCCCTCAAGCATGTTTTACCATTCACTGAGCTTTATGGTTGAGTTGTCTTTGAACTCCATCTACCTCCTTTAGTTCAAGATCCCTTTATACTCTTGGCTAGCAAAAATCTATTGATCTCAGATTTTAAAGTATTAATTAAGTTAGAATCTACTGCTTTTTGTGGCAGAGTTCCACATTTCAGCCACCTTCTGCATGAAGAAATGGTTTCTAACTTCTCTCTTCAATGGCCATGCTCTGGTTTGAAGGTTTTCCCCCTTATTCTAGACTCTCTCCATCCGCAAAATAAATTTCTCTCTATCCAGCCCATTGGTTCTTTTCAAAATCCTGAAAACCTCAATCAGATCACCCGTGAACTTTCTATATTCCAGGGAATGGGCTGCTGATTTACATAATCTCTCCTTATATGGATCAGTAAAGGTTATTTGGGATCAAAGAGTGTGAAAGTCTACGGTAACCAATAGTGGTCACTATCAAGGCAGGAACTGATCAAAACTGGGGCGAAATCCCAAGAAAGTTCAAAGTATTAGAAAGAAATCAGATCTCTGGGTCCTGAGCCCTTTAATCAGTTTATTGGTCTCGAATCACTCCCGGTGATCTGCTGTTCTCCATGAGCTTCCGTCTCTGACATCTCGCATGAATGTTCTGTATATTTTTGATCTGTTTTCTGACATTCTGCCCAGACCCAATGAAGTACAACACAGCATTGAAAAATATGAGATCATTAAAGTTTTACAGCTTATTTAGGGAATGCCGTTAATAAAGAGATTTTCTGCACTGTGATCTGTTTAACTAAAACATAACATGACACAGGATATAACTGTTTAAAATCTGTGCTCATATCACACAGTTGAACAAATGCAATTCATTACCCAGTCAATTCCTTTTTTCATTTCAAAATATTTGATATGTATTTTAATCAATTAAAGCTACATTTCCCATTTTGTTCTATTATTCCAGGAATCAATACTATTCAGCAAAAATAAACTATTCCCAGAAAGTTTTTACAATACAAATCCATGTCTGTAATTATATTCCAGTGTAGCTTCCTGCCACCAAGTACAGGACTCTGCTGTGAGTTCTCAATCTTAGCTACAGACAGGGAAGCATAGAATCATACAGCACAGTAAGAGTCTATTCAGTCCATAAGACTATTAGACGTAGGAGCAGAAGTAGGCCATTTGGCCCATCGAGCCTGCTCCGCCATTCAAAGGGATCATGGCTGATCTGATAATCCTCAACTCCACTTTCCTGCCTTTTCCCCAAAACCCTTGATTCCCTTACTGATTAAAAATCTGTCTATCTCAGCCTTGAATATACTAAATGACCGAGTCTCTACAGCCCTCTGCGTTAAAGAATTCCACAGATTCACTGTCCTCTGAGAGAAGAAATTCCTCCTCATCTCTGTCTTAAATGGGCAACCCCTTACTCTGAGATTATGCCCTCTAGTCCTAGACTCTCCCATAAGGGGAAACAACCTCTCAGCATCTACCCACGCAAGGCCCCTAAGAATCTTATATGTTTCAATAAGGTCACCTCTCATTCTTCTGAACTCTAATGAGTACAGGCCCAACCTACTCAACCTCTCCTCATAAGAAAATCCCTCCATACCCGGGATCAACCTAGTGAACCTTCTCTGGACTGCCTCCAATGCCGGCATATCTTTCCTTAGATAAGGGGACCAAAACGGTTCACAGTATTCTAGGTGTGGTCTAAGTAGCGCCTTGTATTGTTTTAGCAAGACTTCCTTATTTTTATACTCCATTCCCTTTGAAATAAAGACCAATATTTCATTTGCCTATTACCTGCTGAACTTGTATGTTAGCTTTTTGTGATTCATGCACAAGGACCCCCAAATCCCTCTGTGCTGCAGCTTTCTGCAGTCTTTCTCCATTTAAATAATATTCAGCTCCTCTCTTGTTCCTGCCAAAGTGCATAACCTCACATTTTCCAACATCATATTCCATTTGCCAAGTTTTTGCCATCATGCTTGTGCTGGCTTTGAAAGAGCTATTCAATTAACCCTATTCCCGCTTGCTTTTTCCCCATAACCCTGAAACTGCCCTTTTTTCAATTATTTATCCAATTTTCTTTCAAAAGTTATTGAATTTGCTTCCACAGCCCTTTCAGGCAGCATCTTCCAGATCACAATAACTTGCTGTGTTAAAAAATTCTCCTTAATTTCCCACTGGTTCTTTTGCCAGTTATCTTCAATCTGTGCCTCTCTGGTTACTGACCCTCCTGCCACTGGAAACAGTTTCTCCTTATTTACCCTAACAAAAGAGCTCGGCTACTGGCCATACAGTCCACTATCACAATGCAAATATGGCTCCGCCTTCAAAGTAGACCAGGGCTCCTGGGAGGACAACCCACTGATCAGCCAATCTGTGACTCAGTGGATAGAATTCTCACCTCAAAGTCAAAAGGTTGTGAATTAAGGACCCAATTCCAGACACTTGAGCACAACAATCCAGGTTGACACACCACTGCAGTACTGAGGGAGTGCCGCACTGTCAAAGGTGTCGTCTTGTGGATGAAATGCTAAACCAAGTCTGCTCTCTGAAGTGGATATAAAAAATCCACAAGCACTATATGCAGAGCAGGGAAACTCTCCACTTTGTCCTGGGGCCAATATTTATCCATCAACTAATAACTGATAACAGATTATTTGCTCCTGATCAAATCGCTATTTGTGGGATCTTACCATGCACAAATTTGTTGCCGTGTTTCCTAGACTACAACAGTGACTACTCTTTAAAATTTGCTTCATTGGCTCTGAAGTGCTGTGGAAGATGCTCTAGACATGCATGTCTATCTGACACATCTGGATTAACAGATGTAAGAGCCTCACCATCAGCAAGTTTAAAAATGATGTTGGTAAAGTTGACCTAAAATAATCTGCTGGAATTAGTGACACTGAATGAACAATTGGCAGTGACAAGTGCATCAACCCATGCTTTACAGTAAAACTAATTCACGCTACTTCTTGTACGGAGTTCCTACCACCAGCACATGTCACAGGGAATGAAGGCAGATATAACCAATGCCTGATGTTTCATTGAAGATTGTGAATTATGGATGTCTGTTAATTCCAACCAGCTTCCGTTACATTCTGTATAATGTTTGTTCATTCCTTTCTGAAGATCCAACTATTGAAATCTAAAGTTAATCATCTGCATAGCCAAGAATGGATCAGTATTGTGAGTTTGTCTCTCTGTTGGGGAACAGCTATTATAAATCAAATGCCAATTTTAAATAGTAAGATCTCCCTATTGTAGTGCATGCTGCATACTTCAAAAATGTTACAAATATTTTTATCTCCCTGAAACTTTAGTACAAAATAGATTTCCCTTTGCTTCATCGGTCTCTCACATGTAAGAAATTTTGAATTACAGCACTAGAATTTGACTTCAGCTGTCACATGCATGTGTACATACACTCACTATAAACACACACCCCATATACGCCACCTGCACCCTGCATATGCACACTCCACATGTGCATCGCACACACTGCACATACAGTCCACACATGCACTGCACACAGGCACCATGGGGATATACATAACACAGATTGCATGTGCCTGCACACACATGCACACACAGCGCACATGCACAGCCAACACATTTGGCGTGTGTGGATGTGCACACACACACACACACACACACTCACACACATACGCATGAACAGACATACAGACTTGGCATGCACACGCAAAAACACACACACAGAGTGCGAGAGAGAAAAAAGGAGAGAGAAAAGGAGAGAGCAAAGAGAGAGAGCGAAGAGCGCGAGAGCAAGAGAAAAGAGACGAGAGAGCGTGAGAAAAGAGAGAGAGAGAGAGACTGTGAGGTGCACAGGGCCTCCACTCTCAAGATACACACATACTCTGGCGCATGCACACACACCCTGCATTCACACACATGCGCACACACACACTACAAACACTCCATGCACACAAACACATGTATACACTCCACACACGTGCACTCACACTACACATATTCTGCATTCACGCACTTGCACTGCACGGACTGTATGTACATACACATGTACATTCCATGAACATACTAGGCACATTCCATGCTCACACACATGTTCGTACACAAACGAGCACACCCATACTGCACACACTCCACACGTGTGTGCACACATACTCTGCGCATGTTCACACACACCCCAACACATTGCGTGCATGCACACATGCAAGAATGCTACAAACATTATGCGTACACACACACTCCACGCACACAGACACACACACAAACACTCTCATTTATATATATATATATATATATATATATATATACACACACACGCAATTACTCTCCCTCTTGCACACACTCACTCTTACTCACACACACACACCCACTCACACTCTTTCTCACCCCACACCTCACACTCGCACAGATGTGCACCCATGTGTACCGACCAAAAACATCAGTATCAATGAATATTTTGATGATTCTGGGAATCGTCCTGATCGTGAAGAATCTTCTCCTTATGTTGGGCCCATATATTGGTCCATGGACAGGAGGCCATTTTGCAAGAATTAGTTGCCTTTCATATGTGCTTAAATAAATTTGTGTGGAAACAAAATGCAATTACTAAAACCAGTGCATCCAATAAGGAATATAATGTGCTGAATAAAAGTAGGAGGGATAAACTGTGAACCCAGAATAGAACATCCCTCGCAAAGGGATTCACTTCAAATCATTTTCATTTCCATTCATGGCTGTGAAACACTTTGGGGCATCCTGAGGATGTGGAAGGCGCTGTCGAAATGCAAGTCTTTGTTTCTTGCAGATAAGTTGTTTACATCCTTCACCTTTCCTGCAGAGTTTAACAATGACACTGAAGTAAAAAACAGAAAATGCTGTCAAAACTCACCAGGTCTGGCAGCATCAGTGGAACGAGAGACAGAGTTAACGTTTCAAGTCCAGTATGACTCTTTTTCGGAACTGTTCTTTGGAACCGAAGAAGAGTCTCATGGACTCTCTCTCTCTCTCCACAGATGCTGCCAGACCTGCTGAGTTTTTCCAGCATTTTCTGTTTTTATTGCAGATTTCCAGCATCTGCAGTATTTTGATTTCATTTCAGCAATGATGCTGTCTGACTTGGTGAGATTTTATTTCTGTACTTCACTCCACCTCCCTCCATCCCTCCTTCCCTCTCTCCTTCCTTCCCTCCATGCTGTGCTAATTGATAGTGGAATCTTACAGTTTGGTGACAAGCAGTTGCTATTGCTTGAATAATCCTCGGTTTGAATTCTAGAGTTTGTGGCATGCATGTAATGTTTAGCAGTAGGTACAGCTGTTAACTATTCGCTGATAAATAATCTTTTTTTTCTTTCAACCTGTCTCCCAGGTAGCGTACCTGTCACCATTAATAACTCATCTCTGAGCTCCCCAGTGACTTGACTCATCAGTTGTCATTCTCTGCTCTGTTCTTGACGCTCAACTCCACAGTCCCACAGTAACTGACTCACTCTGCCAGCTGTATCTTTTTGAACTTCCTGGCCTTTCTGAACTGTAATTGCTTTGTATCAGAACTCCACTGTCCTGCTACTAATGCAGCTAATATAGCTTGTACGTGGCTTGGCATACAGTGAGAGTAGCTTACATTCCAACCACTCAACTGTCATTAGCACAATGGGTTGGTGCCAAATTTCAGATCTTTGCTTGGGTGCTCAAGCAGTTCAGTATGAACCCTGAACCTATTTCAATTCTCCTTCCTCAGAAACTACTTCAGCAACATTCACGGTGCTGCTTTAGATGTGATTAACAGTGCTTTTAGATGTCATGCAATTAAGGACAGAACTTTGCCTTTAAGCTTTGGCACCCGTGTGCGTTCAGAGAGTTTTTGGTATGGCTGTTGAAACTAGTATAAAAACAGATCTCGATGGTTAAGCCATCTATTTAGAGCTTGTTTTGCTTGATGTAAACATTAGTCCTTGGAAACTGTGACAGTCGCATGGTTTTAGGAAACCCATCACGGCTGGTAATGAAGATCTTTCTGTGGTGAACAGGAGTTTTCCTGTACATTGTCTTGAAGTGTAAAACTGATATTGAGATTCATACATAAGTCAATCAGATTCCAAAATGAAACAGCTCAGTACTGCACCTTTAAGATGAGTCACATTTCACAGTTGCCTCGTTTGATTGGCCCAGAGCAAAATTCCTTACAATGAATAATGTTTAAGTTATGGAGATAAAAAGGCTCTCCTCATGTTTTTGTTAAAAGGAGCATTTTGGTTCTTAATAATTTTGTTTTTACTGATTTGTAAATGCTGACACACTCCTTTCACTGATACTGTAATCGCCCATTTTCAAAGCCTATCCAGATCCCATCTTGCTACATTATGGAACATGACTTAAGGGTCATCAATATAAGATAGTCGTTACTAAATCCAACCGGGAATTCAGAAGAAACTTCTTTACCTAGTGAGTGGGGAGAATGTGGAACTTGCTTCCACAGGGAGTGGCTGAGGTGAATAGCATAGATACAGTTAAGGGGAAGTTGGATAAACGCATGAGGGAGAAAGGAATAGAAGATTATTTTGATGGGGTGAGATGAAAAGGGGATGGGAGGAGGCTCGTGTGGAGCATAAACACTGAACAGAACAGTTGCACTGAATGATTCCTGTCTGTGCTTGATAATTTGTTCCCAGTCTAGCCCTGTACGTACAGGACTAAAACACTCGAGTATACAAGAAACAGAGAGGTTTATTATTGTTTGACACAGGTAATTGGCTTAGATAGAGTCCTACAGCACAGAAAGAGGCCAGTTTGACTCGTCCAGCCTGTAACAGCATAGGCTAAAACATTAGGTTCGAGAGTTTTGCTGCACTCCTTATCAAACAAATGAAATTGCTACAACTGTAAACTGCATATGGCAAACTGTTTCAAGAGAGATGTGTAACTCAGTGAATGTACAACCCATTATAGTTTAATAAGCATAAACTATGTCAACATCAGCTCAGAGGAATCATTATCGGCTACATTTGATATACATATATTACTTTTATTAAATCCACACAGGTTTGAGTATATAAGTTTGTAGCTATATGCGGAAGAACAGACAGTATTAAAAATACTTCTTTAAGATAAGAACCGAGAGTCTGAAAGTTATTTTTTAAAGTATGCAGCATAAAGTTCAACAAAAATAACTAGAGGAATCACAGAATGGAAACTACAATGTGCTGGCCATTGGAGTGCTGGGGCACATATGCATCACAATGTGGGTGGGACAGGTACAATCGATATTAATCAGAGGTCACACATTGGGTGGAGAGTGGTGGCTGGGGTGTGGTGAGGTGAGAAGGGACATCAGGGGTCTCAATCAGGACTGGGTTTTGCTTCAAACCAACTTTCCGGAGTAGCGGTCGGGGGCTATTTGTTTGTGAGAGATGCCTGATGCGGGGAGACTGTCAGAGAAAAATAAAGTGCAAATCTGGGGCAAAATAAAATAAAAGCAGATAAAACAACTTCAAGGCTCACGTGGAGGGTTGGCCAGTTAGGACTAAAATGAAGAAAAATTCCTTCACCCAAAGGGTTGCGAATCTTTGAAATTCTCTACCCCAGAGAGATGCGAATGCTCCATTGTTGAGTTGGTTCAAGACTGAGATCGATAAATTTTTGGATACTAAAGGAATTAAGGGATGTAGGGTTAGTGTAGGAAAGTGGAGTTGAAGAAGAAGATTAACCATGAATTTATTGACTGGCAGAGTGGACTTGAAGGGCCAATAGCCTCCTCCAGCTTCATTCTCTTATGTGAAAGGTAAATGGTCATTTCAGCATTTCACTAGTGGTTATGCTACACCAAGAGCCTAAGTGCTAACCTGACTTTACATTGATTAAATCCTGTGCATTGTCGATCTCTGAAACTGATTTTATTTATACCCACTGTCTCTATTTCCACATAATTTGTGACTGTATGACCCATAGAAACACACTAAAAAACTTACATGCTTTTAGATTCGAGCATTTTAAGAAGTACTATTTTTAATGGCCACTAACTGAGATTTTTGCAGAGTTGTGGTATTAAATGGTTAAAAAGAAGCATTCTCTGCCCTACATTCCAGTTACCTTTAATTAGTAAACCAGACTACAATAGTATATGGAGCTACAAGTGAGTGACAGCCGTTTTATTCCTGACCACATAAGGCATCTGAATAATGTTGTAATTTGTTTTTGTAAATTTTGCTTTACATTATTGCTTCTGAATTTATGGGTTTTGGCTGTTGAAAGGTTGCATTGTCCAGCTCTGTAGCAAGGCCTGTCACAGATATAACAAAAGAGCAATGCACTTCAGTCACTTGGAGACGATTGCATTATTTTCCCTTTCCAAGATAAAAACAAGTTAATCAGTTGCAAAGTGTGAAAAACGTGAGAGAACCTGATTTGTGCCAGTAAAAAAAAAACCCTTTCAGACCCTCATATGTTTCTAGCTATGGCTTAACAGGGAACAAAAGCTGAGAGAAATAGAGAACAGACGCCAATGTTTCTTCGCTGTTACTTGTCTGGCTAGCAGATGGAAATCCTATCGAGGGGGTATGCTGGGAGGACTGAGGCCATGGCAGCCAACATGTGGAATCTGGGTCTGAGTGACATTTTCACTAATGTTCTGTCCTTGTAGAACATCCTGCTTGCTTTGCTCGAAGGGATGTGCTTTTCCTGACTGGCATGACTTCCAAGCTCAGCTGCAGTGGCTGCTCCCCTAAGGGAGCTGTGCAAGAACTCACAGGGCTGTAGAATGCAGTTATTTATTGAAATATCTGACATCTGCATGTGATGCACCCAAACATCTTAACTGTGAGTTGGAAATTTGTAGGAGATAAAGAAAAAAAAAGACTTACATTTATATAGCACCTTTCACAACTCCAGGACTCCCAAAGCGCTTTACAGCCAATGAAATCCTTTTGAAGCATAGTCACTGTTGTAGTGTAGGAAGCATGGCAGCCAATCTGTGCACAGCAAGCTCCCACAAACAGCAATATGATAATGACCAGATAATCTGCTTTTGTGATGTTGATTGAGGGATAAGTATTGGCCAGGACACCGAGGAGAGCTCCCCTGCCCTTCTTTGAAATAGTGGCTGTGGGACCTTCTACATCCACCTGAGAAAGTACATGCGCTTTCGATTTAGCGTTTCATCTGAAATGCAGCACCTCCGAAAGCGCAGCACTCCCTCAGCAGTGCACACAGAATATGTAGCAAGGGATGGTAGTAGGTACTGTGAATTGTAACAAACTTATCATAGTTATCGGGAGCTGAGAAATTGACCATCAGATGTTGCGTCATAGCTAAGTCTGGGAACGCTATAGCAAAAACAGAAAGTGTTGGAAAAATTCAGCAGGTCTGACAGTATCTGTGGAGAGAAAACAGAGTTAATGTTTCAAGTCTGTATGACTCTTCCTCAGAGGGAATGCTGTCATTGAGTTGGACACTACTTCCACGCTGGGAAGGATGGGCATTGAGCTCTGCACAAAACTCGGTGCCAGGTTGGAGCCGGACTCCTCCGTGGTCCTTGACAGTGACAGGAAGGTGTCTGGCAGGCCAGCCAATGCACCAAGCATCTCAGTATGCATGCCCATCAGCAGTCTCCTATAGGCAGCCCTATTGAGATCCTCATCCCAGTCCCCTGTAGTAGAACTCATCTGAGACCTTGCCCTCCAGTGAGCTGGCACACTAACTATCCTTTCCCCCTAGCCTGCCTGCAGCCCAATCATGTCCGGTGACTTGCCACGTGCTGATCCTATCTCTACTCTAGCCTGTAAAGTGTTTGCAGCGGCAGAGTCTGAGCTGGTGGATGTGTCAGACTAAGTGAAGGTGCCCCTCCTGATGTCTGGTGCAGCTCCCAGTCTTTCTGATGAGGCTGCATTGGCTGGACAGGTGACAGTTCTCATGTATCTGAGAACAGAAAACCAGAAGGAGCGGGTTGGGGTAAGGGAAAGGGGCTGAGATGGGTCCATGGGCACACCAGCAGCAGCCAGGTGGCAGGAGGAGGGTGAGGTGGAATTTGAGAAGGTGCATGAGGCAGGAACAAATTGAATGGAGTAGTGTCGGACACAATGGTATTAGTCACTGCTGGCCCAATGATGCAGAAAACTGCTTCCTCCAAGAGGCTCAGCAAATGCAGGTGTGCCTGTCTCCTGCCAGTTCTCTGCTGCTCTCTCCTATTATGAGCCACCTAGAACTGCAAGAGGGATGAAGGAGTGTCATTGAGGCTGGTGCAATGTATTTGGGAGATGTGTCTGCCACAGCTGAGTAGTTGGCAATATGTGGAAGCTGGGAGAGGTGGATATCAGGCTGGCAGAATTGTGGGCATGTGAGAGTGAAGTGGAATCTCGGAATATTAGGCATGAGTCCTGATTGCTAGAGATTTCTGCTGGGTGAGTGGTGGGGGGTGTGGTGTATTGAGCAGTGCGAGAGCTTGGTGGTGTGGTGAGTAGGAGATGTCCTGTGAAGATGCATTCATGACCTTGATCACCCGCGTGAGGTCATTGAACTTTTTGCCATACTGCAGTCAGGCCCTTGAGGCCAGACTCTTAGACTTGACCTCCCTGACCACCTAACTCCCATTCCCTTCACAAGGATTGCTTAGAGGGTCTCCTGGCCCCCTGTGGAAACTGGCCTCTCTCCCCCTTTCAATCCCATGGGCTAAAGCCTCCAGAAAACCTGAGAACCCTCTCTCTGGCCTGTTACTCCACCGATAGTCTTCTTTGTTCCCTCAAAGACTTTCACAAGGACTTCCACCAGCTGTTACAGCCTGAATGTACCTCCTCTTTAAGAGGGACAGGCTGCTTTGTGAAGCACAGGGTAGCTGTGCCTCATGCTAGCCACACATACATGCTCGCCTGTAGCCAGCCAGCAGAATGTTTAACACTGGGCTGAACACCACAATCATTGACATGAGGAGGTGGCACAAAGTTTGGATGCTGACTGCATCATCATGGTTAGACAGGGGTTAATTGCGCATTGAGGTCCCTGCATCCACTATACAGCTTAATCGAATTTCTAACCTAGTGTCGCTACACAGATCGTCAGTGACTGCCCAGAGTGTAAACTGTGCTTAACTCTGAATTCTTGTAAAGGCCAGCGGTGCTCATAGGGAGGATAGACTCTGAGAAAGATCCAAATCCGATTTCCTCCACGTGGTCTGATGCTGAAGTTTCAGTGGTTGTGGAAATATGGACCTGGGTGGGTCATTTTGTGATCTAACTTGGCAGGCAGGAATCCTGCAGGATTTGTGGGGGTGGGGGTTACAACTGCCCAGCTCACCACTGCCTTCATGAGAGAGAAAAATACAATGGGAGTTACCAGCATTCCACCCCCATCCTGTCACTTCCCGACTTTCCCCTCGCCCTCACCTCCGTTTCGTCTCATCCTGATCCTCCATAACTCTCGCCCTCCCCCTCCTTCACCTTCTCTTCCTTCCCTCCCCTTCCTTTCCCTATTTTCCCTTTTTCCCTCCTCTCCTTCCCCTCTCCCTCCTCTCCTTCCCCTCTCCCTCCTCTCCTTCCCCTCTCTCTCTTCTCCTTCCCCTCTCCTTCCCTTCCTTTCCTCCTCCTCCACTCATCCCTCTCCTCTCCTTGACCCCGCCGCCTGACACCTCGGTTCTCTCTGGTTGAGGGAGCTGATTATTGGCCGGCCTGCTCCTATGAGACACTCTGATTTTTACCCTATTTGCCCTCCACACCCGTTGCCCTTGAGCTGCTGAGCTGAGTCAGGGGTCAGGTGCTTGGAATTCACATTTGTTCCCACATGCAACCTGAGAGCATCTTGTAAATGGGATGTGCAGTGGACAGAAGTGGTTTGGATGAATTTAGTTTGGAATTTTCTTGCCGGTGTAAAATCTGGTGTTTGTGTCCAGTTCCCCAGACATTGGGTTGATGATCAAAGCTCTGAGACAATGGGGAAACCAGATGCTATTCCTCAGGGGATGAGGGAGGTTGTCTGGCCTCTCCATCAGGAATGATGTGCTGCTGTATGGAGAGACCAAAAGGGGGCAAGGCTAGAAAATAGCTATTGACAGTTAAAAGAAAAATAATTGTGCAGTAGAGGGAGGACAGCAGTAATCTGTGTGGTGTAACTGGGTTCCTGGGCAGTGGAGCTGGAGTAGATTATCTACTTGGCACATAATTCAAACCATAACTGCAGTCAGTCAGTCAATATCTGCTACCTCAGTTAAAACAGACCAGCTTTCAACCAACTTCAAACCACATTGTTCTATATCATTTCCAAAAGAACTGTTGTTCTTGTGAACTATACCAGCTGAATCTTTTACCCGTTCACTTCATCTCACCTCCCTAGTGTCGGAAACAAAAACAGAATTACCTGGAAAAACTCAGCAGGTCTGGCAGCATCAGCGGAGAAGAAAAGAGTTGACGTTTCGAGTCCTCATGACCCTTCGACAGAACGTGAGTTCGAGTCCAAGAAAGAGTTGAAATATTTCAACTCTTTCTTGGACTCGAACTCACGTTCTGTCGAAGGGTCATGAGGACTCGAAACGTCAACTCTTTTCTTCTCCGCTGATGCTGCCAGACCTGCTGAGTTTTTCCAGGTAATTCTGTTTTTGTTTTGGATTTCCAGCATCCGCATTTTTTTTGTTTTTATCCCTAGTGTCGGATTTTGCCCAGAAACTTGAATGTCAATTTCTTTACAGCAATCTCTCCCTTTGTAATTTTCTCCTCTCCTCAACCCCCTCTCTCATCACTCCTCTCTTTCTTCTCTCCTCCTCTCCCCTCTGTTTCTTTATTCATTCATGGGATGTGGGTTTCACTAGCTGGGCCAGCATTTATTGCTCATCCCTAGTTGCCCTTGAGAAGGTGGTGATGAGCTGCTTTCTTGAGCCGCTGCAGTCCATGTGGTGTAGGTGCATCCACAGTGCTGTTAGGGAGGGAGTTCCAGGATTTTGACCCAACGACAGTAAAGGAACGGTGATATATTTCCAAGTCAGGATGGTGAGTGACTTGGAGGGGAACTTCCAGGTGGTGGTGTTCCCATCTATCTGCTGCCCTTGTCCTTCTAGGTGGTAGTGGTCGTGGGTTTGGAAGTTTTGTCTAAGGAGCCTTGATGAATTCCTGCAGTGCGTCTTGTAGATGGTACATACTGCTGCTTCTGTGCGTCGGTGGTGGAAGGTGTGAATGTTTCTGAATGGGGTGCCAATCAAGCTGGCTGCTTTGTCCTGGATGGGGTCAAGTTTCACGAGTGTTGTTGGAGCTGCACTCATCCAGGCAAGTGCAGAGCATTCCATCACACTCCTAACTTGTGCCTTGTAGATGGTGGATGGGCTTTGAGGAGTCAGGAAATGAGTTACTCATCACAGGATTCCTAGCCTCTGACCTGCTCTTGTAGCCACAGTATTTATATGGCTAGTCCAGTTCAGTTTCTGGACAATGGTAAACCCTAGGATGTTGATAGTGGGGGATTCAGTGATGTCAATGCCACTTAATGTCAAGGGGCAATGATTAGATTCTCTCTTGTTGGATATGGTCATTGCCTGGCACTTGTGTGGCATGAATATTACTTGCCACTTGCCAGCCCAAGCCTGGATATTGTCCAGGTCTTGCTGTATTTCAACATGGACTGTTTCAGTATCTGAGGAGTCGCGAATGGTGCTGAACATTGTGCAATCATCACCGAACATCCCCACTTCTGACCTTTTGATGGAAGGAAGGTTATTGATGAAGTAGCTGAAGATGGCTGATCCGAAGAACCCCTGCAGTGATATCCTGGAACTGAGATAACTGACCTCCAACAACCACAACCATCTTCCTTTGTGCTAGGCATGACTCCAACCAGTGGAGAGTCCCCGATTCCCATTGACTCCAGTTTTGCTTAGGTTCCTTGATGCCGCACTTGGTCCAATGCTACCTTGATGTCAAGGTCAGTCAATTCTCACCTAACCTCTTGAGTTCAGCTCTGTAGTCCATGATTGGACCAAGGCTGTAATGAGATCAGGAGCTGAGTGGCTATGGCGGGCCTCTCCCTCTCTTCATCTTTCCTATTCCCTCCTCTTTGTTCCCCTCCTGTCCCCTCTGCTCCCCAAAGGGACTGACTCAAACAGAACGTCCATGTTTGCTGGTCACCCTCCTTTGCAAGTGGAGTGACAGTGAAGTGTTTGTTGTTTCCCAGCAATGGGGGAGGTTTATAATGGAGCCAATCAAGGGAACATTCAATGTCCACGACACTATCCACGGTAGATTTCAATGGCACATGTAGATGGGGAACTCTGGTATTTTGTCTTTTAACCTTCCCTGGAACAGGAATTCCAGGTGAACAATAGCATAACACTGCCTGGCCCAAACTGATTAAAGTAAATATATCTGGGATGTGTAGGTATTGCATCAAGTAATCTGTGTGTTACTCATTGGTGTCTAAGTTCTATTTCATATCCTGAGATTATTTAATTCAGTTCAAAAAGGCAGCTAGGAAGAGGTCTTCTTATACTGTCTCAGCCCAAACTCCCCCCTCACTCACACCCTCAATACTCCCTCTCCCCCTCAATACACCCTCTCACCTTCACTCTCTCCCTCAATTGCTCCCTCTCCCTCACTCCCACCCTCAATCCTTCACTTGCCCCACTCTCCCTCACGCGCCTCCCTTTCCCTCATGGGCCTCCCTCATCTCATGCGCACCCCTTGCCCTTACACATCCCCTTCTCCCTCACATGCCCCCCTCTCCCTCATGTGCCACCCTCCCCCTAACACGTCCCCTCTCCCTCACACACAGCCCCCACTCCCTCACACGCCCCCTTCTCCCTCACACACCCCCTCTCCCTCATGGGCTTCCCTCTCCCTCACACACCTCCCTGTCCCTCATGGGCTCCCCTCTCCCTCACGCACCTCCCTGTCCCTCATGGGCTCCCCTCTCCCTCATGCGCTCCTGTCTCCCTCACTCACTCCCTCTCCTTAACTCACTCCTCTCCCTCACTCGCTCCCTCTATCCCTTACTCGCTCCCTCTCTCCCTCACTCACTCCCTCACTCACTCACTCACTCCCTCTCTCCCTCCCTCCCTCACTCCCTCTCTCCCTCCCTCCCTCACTCCCTCTCTCCTGCAATTGCTCCCTCTCTCTCTCACTCGCGCCCTCTCTCCCTCACTCGTTCCCTCACTCGCTCTCTCCTTCAATCGCTCCTTGCTCCCTTGCTCCCTCAATTGCTCCTTTCTCCCTGAATCATTCCTTCTCTCCCTCAATCGTCCTGTTTTAGGGGATTGGATATTTTCTACTTTCCCATCGGCTGTTCAAGGTCACTTTGCACCCCATCCCCGCCTCACTGCCTCCTGATCCCACCTCACAGCCTCTTGACCCCACCTCAATCAGTCCTGACCACGCCCCACTGACCTTTGCCCTGCAGCACTACCTTAATGTTTCAAATGAAGTTGATGATTAGATGAACTTTGACCTTATCTGGCTTGCATCTTATTCAAGAAACACAAGTTAAATTTTCAAAGCCCAACTCTGAAGCAGCTCAAAATTATTTCTGAACATGAATCTGTTGCAACCTTACATGCACAAACTGTAAAAACTCAATTGCTATGTTGCTTTTATTCAGTCTGTGTGAAAAAGAAACATTATCTCAGCATCTGTTTATTCCAAGTCACACAGCTAGTTTGTGTGACCGAAGGACATCCTTGATTTCCTTCATTCCACCACTGGTGGCTATGCTTTCAGCTGCCCAGACCCTAAAGTCAGAAATTCCCTCTAAATCTCTCAACGACTACCTCTCTCTGACTTTTAAGACTCTCCTTAAAACTACCTCTTTGACCAAAGTTTTTGGCCACCTGTCCGAATATCTCCTTATGTGGCTGGAGTCAAATTTTGTTTGAGAACCTGCTGTAACTTATGACCGGTTGTAGAATGTTCCAGGCTTCATCCGGTCAGCTCCAGGATTGCCAATCTTCCAAGAATCCTTCCTGGAATCTCCAGGAATTAAAGATTCAGCTCCTGGACACTCTTGGGAGCCAACCCGGGAGAGACATCATCAGGACGTTAGACAAATATTGTATACACTTTTGCTTGTAGTTAACTCATTAGTTATGAAAATATTGGAAATTGGGGAAAGACTGTTTGACTGGATGGGGCGGCAGGAGGTCGGGGGTCGTGTGATGAAACTCTCAGGGATGTATCCAGAAGAAGTTTCAACTTTTAACTTATGATGTATCAAATAATATTAGACATGCAATAAGTTTCAGATTTTGATTGGCTGATGAATGGTGTCATCACACTATGACTAGACGAGAATCAATACTGCCTGTGTGACTGATTGTCTTAGCAGATTAGTCAGTCCTTAAGGAGCTCCTCTTTTCTTAAAGCCTGTGTGGGGGCTCCCTCCTTGAAGACTGTTCTCTGTCCACTATCTACAATTAATCCCGAGTTATTTGTTTGGGCTGTTACCCAAAATTTAAATTAAATGACTTCAGATCAACTGAAATAAAATTTATTTGCAAAGGACAAGGTTGTCAAAGTTGAACTGAAACAAAATACTTACTTTAAGGAGATTTCTTATTCTACAATATTCCCTGATTCCTGTTAATGATCATGTTCACGTGTGACTGGAGTTCTCAAATTGTCAACCCCCTTCCATTAAGACCAAACACAAATCTGTTCTGCAATTTTCAAAACCAGCTTTTAATGCCTCCTCTGATCCAGGAGTTGCTTTTATAGCTCTCTCCAAGTTTTTTACATGATAAACTGACAGCCACAGATCTTTCTGCAAAATGTACCTTTAAGTTTTCTTTAATCCCTTGGTTTAATTCCTCCTTGTCCTTCCTTTCAACGCAACTGTTACCAGTTTGTCTCTTACACATCTTGAAACTCCATCACGGAAAATAGCCATACTTCCCCACCCCACTTTCAAAACCTTTCCAAAATTTCAAAGGGGTGAAACTGGGCAATAGCAGAAAGTGGGCATTAGTGTGAATGACAATGTTCCACCAATGCTGTGACAAGAATTTACCTGTTCACTATCACCTGTTCTGGTTTGCTGAACAAAACCATTTAAACTCCATTCCTCTCCTCAGCTCTTGTTTTGTCTCCTTTCCCCAATCGTTGTTCCTATTCCTTGGCCTCCCGCTTAGTATTGACACTTGTGACATGTCTTTCTGTGTTGAAGGAACAGGAAATTTCTGTCTTGAGCAATTTTCATGAATATGCACTCTGTCTGCCAAAACCAGAACTTTGTTTAATTATTAATAAATAAACAAATCTTCATACTGTAATATCACACTAACAAACCAGACACCAAAGTGAAAGTCCACAATCAAACATTGTGCATAAATATGTCATATTCTTCTTCTCAACAACAATATGTATTTATTTAGCACCCTCAATGTAATCAACTGTGCCAAGACTCTTCACAGGGGTGTTATAAAGCAAAAATGTGACATCAAGCTACATAAGGAGATATTGGCCCAAAACTTCTGATCAGAGTTGGAGCCCTGATCAGACACTTAACCTGGATACACTGAAAAGTCTTTGACTTCTGATCTACTATGCAAAAGAACTCCCTCAGCACAGGAATCCTCAAAGAGAGCAGTGAAGAGAATCAGCACAGAAATCACACCCTTTTACTGCATGAGCTGCTGTAAGGTTCAGTATCAATGTTAGTGAATGGATGAATGGATAGGATGGGTAAGCGTGGGTGAGGGAAGTGGGTAGGGTGGCAGGTGGGTAGGGTAGATGAAGTGGGTAGGTGGTAGACTGGTCAGGTCAGGAGGAGTAGTCGGATGATGAGGAGGAGTAGTTGAGTTGGGACGGGGGCAGGTCGAGGGGTAGACAGGGAGGTCAGTTGAATGATTTGGTGGAGGGATGGGGGTTCATTTGCGTAGTTACCCAAAAGTTAGGCTAGATTTTTTTTCTACTTAACATTCCCTGGGTAACTATCCAGGTAAGTAAGTCAGAACTGTTGCAAGTCTTTCACTCTAGCTCAGAGCCAGAGACATTTTTAGAGGGTTCAGGGATGTTGCCCATTGGAAGTTCAAACTTCCTGAGCAATTCCCAAGGAGTCAGTGCACCAGGACTTCCGTGGGGTCCCGACACACATCTATAGGAGTGTATCTGGTCTCCGAATATCCGGAAACCGGAACATCTGGGCAAGTAGGTCAGGTGACTGAAGCTTGATCAAAGAGGTGGGTTTTAGGGAGGATCTTAAAGGAGGAGAGAGAGGTAGAGGTGGAGAGGTTTAGGAAGGGAATTCAGAGCTTAGGGCCCAAGCAGCCAAAGGCATGGCCAACATTGGTGGAGCAATTAAAATTGGGGATACTCAAGAGGTCAGGCTTAGATTAGTGCAGATAACTCATAGGGTTGTGGGGTAGGAGGAGATTGCAGAGGTAGAGAGGGTTGAAGCTATGAAGGGATTTGAAAACAAAAATGAGAATTTTAAAATCAAGGTATTGCTTAACCAGGAGCCAGTGCAGCTCAGTGAGCACAGGGGTGATAGGGTAACAGAATGTGTAAGGACAAAGGCAGCAGTGTCTGGACGACCTCAAGTTTATAGAGGGTAGAATGTGGGAGACCAACCAGGAGGGTGCTAGGATAGTCAAATCCAGAGGAACAAAGGCAGGGATGAGGGGTTCAGCAGTGAATGAACTGTGACGGGGTGAAGTTGGGCAATGTCATGAAAGTGGAAATAGGTGGTCTTAGGGGTGACCTGGATATGTAGGTCAAAAGATCATGCTGGGGTCAGAAGATCATTTGAAGGTCAATAAGACACCAGGGTTGTAAACAGTCTGATTCAGTGTCAGACTGTTGCCAGGGAGAGGGATGGAGTCGGTAGCTAGGGAATGGAGTTTATGACTGTTAGAACTTCCCAATATTTAAACAGAGAAAATTTCTGATTATCATCCTTTACAGGATGTTGGATAAACAGTCTGATAATTTAGCAACAGTGGATGAGTCAAGAGAGGTGAAGGTGAGGTAGAGCTGCGTGTCAACACTGTACATGTGATGTGTTTTTGGATGAGGGGAAGCATGTAGATGAGAAAAAAGAAGGAACCAACGATAGATCCTAAAAAGAACTGTGAGAGAGCAGGAAGAGAAGCCATTGCAAATGATTCTATGTCTACAATTAGATAGATAAGAATGGAACCAGGTGTCTTATCCAGCTGGACAACAGTGGAGAAGTGTTGGAGGAGGATAGTGTGGTTAACCATATCAAAGGGTACAGACAGATGGAGTAAAAGTTTATCTTTATCACAGTGACATAGGATGCCATTTGTGATTTTGATAAGAGCTGTTTTGACACTGTTGCAGGGCAGAAACCTGATTGGAGGGATTCAAGTGTGAAGCTTCAGGAAAGATAGGAATGGATTTGGGATGTGACGACTTGTTCAAGGGCCCTGGTGAGGAAAGTGAGGTTAGAGATGGGGTTAGGTTCCAAGGACAGTAAGATGAAAGATGGGTTTATTAAGGCAAGAATGATGATTACAGATTTGAAAGAAACTATACAAATTGGTAATAATTTAATCCACAGTCAAGGTATTTCATATCCTTTTCTATTTCAAAGTAGCCATATCAGTTTTTTGAGTGAGTGAATTACTGTCACAAAGCCTACATAGCGATAAACTATAGGTTCAACAATAAATTCTGGGGGTAATTTTATTCTAAGTCACCCAGTGACAGTGACGGAATGGCGATATTGTTGACTTGGAGGGGAACTTGCAGGTGGCGGTATTCCCATCTACCTGCTGCCCTTGTCTTTCTAGATGGTAGTGGTCGTGGGTTTGGAAGGTGCTGTCAAAGGAGCCTTGGTGAATTCCTGCAGTGCATCTTGTAGATGGTACACACTGCTGCTACTGTGCATTGGTGGTAGAGAGACTGAATGTTGAAAGTGGTGGATGGGGTGCCAATTAAATGGGCTGCTTTGTGCTGGATGGTGTCAAGCTTCTTGAGTGTTGTTGGAGCTGCACTCATTCAGGCAAGTGGCGAGTATTCCATCACACTCTTGACTTGTGCTTGTAGATGGTGGACAGGCTTTAGGGAGTCAGGGGGTGAGTTACTTATCGCAGGATTCCCAGCCTCTAACCTGCTCTTGTAGCCGCAGTACTTATGATCCAATTAAGTTTCTGATCAATGATGACCTTCAGTTGATGGTGAGGGATTCAGTGATGGTAATGCCATTGAATGTCAAGGGAAGATGGTTAGATTCTCCCTATTTGGAGATGGTCAATGCTTAACACTTGTATTATTTGCCACTCATTAGTTCAAGCCTGAATGTTGTCCAGATATTGTTGCATGTGGGCACAGGCTGCTTCAGTATCTGAGGATTTGCAAATGGAGCTGCAATTTATGGAAGGAAAGTGAACTGAACTTTAGAGGTATGATGTATGTGACCAAAGTGCTGTTATCTTCAAACCTGTTTTGTGTTATCTTTTCCAAATGCTGCTTCCACGTGAGGGGAGAAGAAAATGTTTCATGTGTTACTTAACTTCATCTGGTTATGATTTAAGAACGTCAAGCCAGATTTTTAAAAGTTGTACCTTAGTCTGGGCACTTCACTCTCTTGAGACACATCAAAGAGCCTGTGCTCTGGATCAACGTGATTGTTTCTGACCACATCAGCAGCAGCCAGCACTCCCTCCCCACCTCCCCCGCCCCACACATACACTCCCCTGCATGATCAGACTCAGCCGTCCTGACACTTTGCCTTTCTCTGTGTGTTAAGATCTTTAGCAGGAGTGACACTGAACAGGCAGCTGGAGGGACCAAGCGGCTCAGTATCTTTACATGCAGCTCATTACAAAGTGCCAGCTAGGCAGTGCACAGCGCGGAGGCCCTGGGTCTTGCCTTTCAGCACCGCTTTCATTAGCAACGAGCTCTGACGAGAGCCCAGCAAATGCTGTCATTGATCCTCTCAGTAAGGGAGATATGTGTAGTATTCAGGTCACGCCCTGTAAGGCTTTGATGCAGCTCCATTTCAGAGTGCTGACAGGCACATTCTGCCGATGCGCCCAGGCTGACACAATTCCCTCTGCGATCAGATCTTTGCTCCGTGCTGCTAACTACACCGATTTCCCACTGGGTCACTCTTCTCTCGAAATATTAACACTTGTTTACTGGGCTCGTTGGCAGAAGGATTCTGTAAATATACTCTCTGCAACATTTATAGAAGGGACCTGTTTATTCCGTTTAGTTTCCGTCAGCCTTACCTTAACCCTGAGAGTGCTGAGTTCTTTTCGGGAACCTTAATGTCGCCTGTTGTGACTTGATCAATAAACCAGCCAAGTTTTAGCTATTGCTCATTATTCTTTGACTACTTGCACCACTTGAAGTGGAACTATGTAATCCTGTTATGTACATGAAACACAAAATACACTCCAACTCACTCACTCACTTATACACTCCCACATGCACACATTTACTCTCACTCTCACTAACACATTCACTCCCACTCGCACACATTCACTCTCACTCATGCACTCATTCTCACTCACACACCTTCATTCTCACACACTCTCTCACACACTCACTCTCTCACACTCTCTCTCATACACTCATTCTCTCTCATACACTCTCTCTCTCTCTCATTCTCACTCTCACGCATTCTCACTTACACACTCTAAATCACATTCACTCTCACTCATGCACTCCCACTCACACACATTCACTGTCATTCATGCACTCACTCTCACTCTCATTCACTCATGCACTCTCACTCTCACGCATTTTCACTTATGCACTCTCACTCACACATTGACTCTCACTCATGCACTCAGTCACATGCATTCACTCTCACTCACTCATGCACTCTCCCTCACATTGACTCTCACACACTGTCACATACACTCTCGTGCACACATGCACACTCTCACACATGCAATGACATTGACTCACAGCCACACACATTAATTTGTCTCTAAACAGATTTATAAGAGGCAGAACCTATACATCATTAAGGAACAATATTTGCTTTTTTAATGATGTACCTGAGTTGAATTTTGTCCAAAGATATTTTATTTTGCAGTGAGGTACAGAATGTTGCTGCTCACAATCTGTTTGAGTTATTTGTTAAATTGATCACGTTCTTTGAGCCTGGTTTGACACCTTGAAGGAGTGTGATGGAAACCCAGCTGTGTTTTTATTAACACTTACCCTAAATTTTATAAATTTGATGTCCACAACATGTAGGGGTAACAATACTAAACTGCTCCCAATTGCCCTTTAATAGGAGACTGGTGCTGCCAAAGGACCTGTGGAGATAGCTTTAGACTGTCAAAACCAGTTCACTGGAAAGCAATCTCTGAACAGAATAACGCCTGACTTGATCAAAACGCCAGCCATTTTCTAGCTGTTTTATTGCCACTGAAATTCTGCTGTGTGAGTGTTTGTGTGTGCATCCCTGTGTGCCTGTGCGTGTGTGTGTGCCTGTGCGTGTGTGTGTGCCTGTGCGTGTGTGTGTGCCTGTGCGTATGCATGTGTGTGTGTCTGTTTGCGTGTGTGTGTGTGTGTGTGCCTGTGCGTGTGTAATGAAAGACTTACTGCAATCTGTTTTAATTAATGACATCTCTACTTGTAATCACCACTAAATAATACAAAGGAACTTGTGTTGGTATCTATTTACTGTTACATTTATTAAGAGAAAAAATTTCTCCTTGTGACAGTGATGCTAAAATAGCAATTAGGAGGAAAGGCTGACATTCTGGGATTTTTTTATTTTGTTGAATTTTCTTCCTTTCAAAGCTTTGAAAGGAAGTTATTTATATTTAAAGTGAGGTGGGGATTGCTCCTGGGAAAGTAACATTTCTCAATTCTACGCATGTCGCTGCAAGTAATTTGCAGAAAAACTCAAATAAAACCTACCTCCATTTCTTACTTCATGCACCAACAACTGTGTTTTATATCAGCAGTATTGCACTCATTTAGATTTCCCTGTGCACAGGGTGCTTTCCCATAAAGATTTCCCTTGTGTAAATAGCTGCAGTTTGAGTAGTTACTTATCTTGGAAAGATGCAGCATTTATAGAGCAGCAATGTCGGAGTGTTTTAACTACTAATATCGAAATAGGATTGACTTATCCGTAGGCGTGGAATTTATTAAAAACATACAGCAGGATGGAGGCAAGTGTGCATTTGGTCATTAGCTGTGGATCCAGATTGGGTTATTGATCTGCTGAAGCCAATGCCTGGGTGATGCACAATTGCAGCCTTTTACAGTCGGGCCTAGAGCTGAGCTGGTTTTAAACTTAAAAGTTTAACAAAATAGAAATGATGTGTGAGGCAGGCAGTTTAGCTGAAGTGATGGATTGTTTAGACTGCCATCCCAGAGGGTTAGGAGCACAAAGCTCAGCTCCAGTTCACACTCAGAAGTGTCTGGCATCAGTGGGAAAAGAAACACTTCATAGTTTCTCAGTCAGACGGCTAGATGGAGCAGCACAAAGTCTGTAGCACCTTAATCTGGGAAAGGAGGAATTGGGAAATCAGTCAAAACAGCCAGCATCGCTCTCCCCTGTCTCTGTCCATAGGGTTATAATCCCTCTCCATATTGACAATGTTATTGAATGAAAACTCTGACACCCTGCACCCCCCCCAACACTCTGCCCCCCCTGCCTGCCCCCATGCCTCCCCCAACCCCTGGACACTCTGCCCCTGCCCACCCAATTACCTGAAGAGATAATTGTATAATAAATAAAGAGCTTAATGATGATGGATGGAAATTGTCAGGGAATAGAAAAGTTTCCAGCCTCCCCGTATGGGCCCAGCGAGGTGTGATCCATACACACAAGGAAACGCCCATTGTCCAGCCTTAGTCTGTGCACAGTTCATTGTTGTGCACTGAGGTAGCAGTCGGGATATTTCTAAGACTCAGCATCTCAAGATTGGAAAGGGAAATGAGCAGGTATCTCCATTCCTGAGTGTTATACATCAGTCATTGCTTAAAGTGTATGTGTGAACGGATGAATAGTGGGTAAGGCCAGTTTGGGGATTGTAAACCAACATCGCCATATCGGATCATCTAGTGCTTATCCCATTGCTGTGGGATCTTGCTGTGCCCTTAAAAAAAGTCCTTCATGGGGTGGGGGTGTTGCTGGCTAGGCCGGTATTTTTTTGCCCATCTCTAATTACCCCTTGAGAAGGTGGTGGTGAGCTGCCTTCTTGAACCTCTGCAGTCCATGTGGTGTAGGTACACCCACAGTGCTGTTAGGGAGGGAGTTCCAGGATTTTGACCCAGTGACAATGAAGGAACGGCGATATATTTCCAAGTCGGGATGGTGCGTGATTTGGAGGGGAACTTCCAGGTGGTGGTGTTCCCATGTGTCTACTGGCCTTGTCCTTCTAGATGGTAGTGGTTGTGGGTTTGGAAGGTGCTGCCTAAGAATTCTTGGTGAGTTCCTGCAGTGCATCTTGTAGATGGTACACACTGCTGCTACTATGGTGGAGGGAGTGAATGTTTGTGGATGGAGTGGACTCTTGGCTTTACTTGAGTAATGAGGACTTGATGAGACAGTGAAAGATGCCCCATGAAAAATAATCAAGATGTACCTGAGAGGGTAAAGAGCTACAGTTACTTTAGCATCTGACAATTGGATTGGTCTGTTAGCCAGATAATTCCACTTTCAAAAGCGATTTGACTTTGGGTGAATCTGCATTTCCAGGCAGCCATTGAATCCCGCTTGTTTTGGCAGCAGAACAATGAGATGCTGCCTGAGGCTATTGCTCCCAATGGGCTGGGCGGCTGGAGGAAAATGGTTGATTTTGTCCCACGTGTGTTTATTTTATGTTGGTTTCCACTCAGTTATATGGCCAGCACTGCACAGCTCCTGGGTCCAGAGCCCCATCACCGTAGCATTCATTGTCCCAGGGAGTCGGACAGCAAAACACGGTGGAGTTTCTTGGTTCCCGATCTGGCAGCTCGCTGTCCGTTTCACACTGCAGCTCTTTCCCATCTGCTAAGTGTTCAGGCTAATAAATGAAGCCCTGCAATCCTACCCAGCATCATTTAGCATCCAACAGCACTTTCAATCCATCCAGCCTGTGCTTTCTTTTAGAAGTCTGCTGCACTGCCGCAAAGTGTTTACAGATGTGAGGAAGGACAGCTGCCAGTTATTTTCATTATTACTTGCAACTTTATGCATAAAGCAGTTTTCAGCATACAACCCTTCAGTGAGCTGCTGAAAGCTATTAAAAGATTGCCATTAATAATAATTATTGTGCCTCACTATTTAGTCACTTTGATAAAATTCTTTCTTTCCTGTAATGCTTTCAGGTAGAGTGAGTTATTAATTATTTGGTTTGGTCTGAGACCATCAGAAGAGCACCATGTCTCTTTTCCTGTCTAAGGTTTATAGAGATGGCATTTACTGCAGGGCACTGCAGCTTTAATGTTACTGTACCAGGCATATCAGGTCATTTAATTTTCATAGTGGTTTCATCCATGTTGACAGACTGCCAGAACTTGTACTGGTGCCAAACCCTTGGCCCTTATCTTCCAGTCATCGATGCTGCATGTTGGAACATGGTTTTGTTTGGAACTATTTACCACTTCTATAAACAAAGTTGAAAGAAGAACGTTCATCTTGGGTACTTGTATAACACTGGGCCCATGGCTGAGAAACCACAATTCGTGTGTCGTGGTAGGAAGCTGCTCCCTTGGAACAAACAGCCCATTAAGAGCTGCAGCAGATGTTTGTAGCTTTGGGCATGATAGCTTTTTTTTAAACTGATCTTGATCTGTCTCCTTTTTATATTTGGCAGAAACCGATTCAGATTTGACTTCTGTGCACTCTAGGTGCAAAGCTCTCTCTAGGTGTGTGCAGGCACATAAAGGCATTCTTAACTGAAGAGCTGCCAACCTGGATGGCGAGGTTATATCTGTAACTGGCATAAATAGCTAAATGATTCTTCATTTGCAGGGAGACAACACGCAGAGCTCCCTCTAATCAACATGCACGTATATTTGGATGATATGTAGCTTTTTGGGAGAAAAGAAAGCTGACTATCACTTGAGTGCAACTGATGGAAGAGATCTAACATACTGTCCCCACAAAACTCTCACTTTGTAACATCATATTCTCTCAGTAGACAATGCATTTTGCTCCCCTTTTCATGTCTGGATTAAATTGTTGCTCACTTGGGGCTAACTTTCCTGTTCTGCTAGGCTCAATGAAAAAACAGATGCAATGAGAAAGCAGTGCAATGTGAGGAGAAAAAGCCTTGCAACTCTTCACCAGTCATTAGCACTGGTCTGAGACTTCATACTCCCTTCAGGTGACCAGATTTTCAAATGTCAAACCTGGGGCCCATTGAAAAGTCTTGGGAAGGCAAGGCTCTGATGATTGATGTGTTGGGTGACCAATAGCAGTAGTCTTGGGGAGAGGCAGTTCAAGGTAGAAGGTCATGTGATGGGATTTCGGCATAATTTGTCCAGCTCGAGTTGTCAACTTTAAAAAGACCCCTAATTGTTGAAGACAGGCAAAAGAGAAAAAGTACACAATGAACATGAGAAGTAAAACTGTGACTCTTTAAACTATTATTTCAGTTGAAGACCAATTAAGTTTAGGAAACTAATTTCAACTCGATGAAACTCGAAGGCTCCCACCTGCAAAGGCTGGTTTCAATAAACTGCTTGTGTGGACATCCCATCTCAGTCAAGTCTTTACCTTTCAGTAAGAGCCAGTGATATCCTCCTTATCATTGCCGCAGGTTAAATCAGCAGGCGGAGAGGGTGATAGCAACCTGGCCTCACGGAGAGGGGATACACAGCACGGATTAAAGGTCCCATGAGACAACTCGCTTAGCTGATGGTCAGTGAAATGCTGAGGAACAATTGACAGCTGAAGTAGGACTGCCCCAACCATTGAGCACCTGGGGCAAAGCTTGGATCCCTGCTTATTGTCTCTCACTTACCCAGCTCCAGCTTATCAATCAGTCCTCACCCACTCCCCAGTGCTGTGGAATCCTAGGGGAGCCCAAAGCTCCCAATGAGAGATCAGTTTGAACGCAGCCTCAGCCAAATGTCACTCAAAGCACAGGGTAACCACCCTCTTTTCCCCATCTCACCTGTTTCATTCCTGCTCAACATTCCCGCTGATTGGTTGATTTCCAGACGTCAGCCAGGCCCTTTCCGTGATTTGCTATTTAAAAGGAATCTACTTTTAATAAAAAAAAGTAATATTTGACTCTCCTGGTTGTGCTCCCAATGGACATGAAATGGAATGTGAGGTGCGGGTTAAAGGGGTGGGGTCTCAGTCGGAGATTTGTGCAATCTGGAGAAAACTGTTGGGTCAGTGAAAACCCAGGACTGTCCTGGTCAAACCGAGATGTTGGGTCAGCCTACACTATCCCCAAATAAAGCATCAAAGAGGTTAATGGAAAGTGAGAACGAAGGTCCCAGTGTAGAAATCACAAATGCTGGAAAACTGAAATCCAAACCAAAGATGCTGGAAATTCACAGCTGAGATCGGTCAATCTGCACAATATCTTCATCATCGTTGGCATCCTTCCGTCTGCATCTGTGTAAGATGATGGACATGCAGCAAATCAAATCCATTGGGGATGGGGTAGCTTCATATGGTGCACTTTTGCTGATGGTGGAAGAGGCCAATCCCTAAGAGGCAGGTTCTTCCAGGAGTGCTGCACGTGAAGTGGTTACCAGCTGTCGTCGTGTGTCATTGTTTTTGGTGTTGGTGCCAGTTGCTAAGCTGCTGTAGACACTGATCATCATGGTGATGTACATTGACCACAGGTGATGTTGCCATTTTCCTTTACCATTGGCTAGTAACTCCCAGATGCGATAATCGATGTATAGAGCCTTCATGTCACACTTGCAAGCATCCTTGAAGCGGAGCTTTGGGTGTCCTACTGGTCATCTGGTTCCAGCAGCCTCAGCATACAGAAAGCCCTTGGTTATGTGTTCGTCTTCCATCCTGTGAACCTGCCCTGGCCAGGCGCTGTCACCTCTGCTTGACGAGTGCCAACATAATTGGGAGATTTGCCTTTGAGAGGACCTCCATAGTCATGATTTGTCCTTCAGTGAGATGCCCAGAATGTGCCTCAGACAGCCAAGGTGAACGTTGTTGAGCTTCCTATCTTGATAGCTGTAAGTCATCCAGGTTTCACAACTGTACAACAAGGAGCCAAGAAAACAGACCTCATGAACCAGCATCTTGGTCCAAAGAGTCAGCCTGATGTTACTTCATGCATGTTTTGGGAGCTGGCCAAAGGTAGTAGCTGCTTCCTTTATGTGTGTAATTATTTTGCATCAAGAGTTAGATTGTCTGTCACCATGGATCCAGGGTTGCAGAATTTACTAAACATTTCCAGTGGGGCATTATTCAGGGGCAGAGATGTGACACCCTGTCCCATGACCACAGTTTTCTTGATGCTTAAAGTCAGGGAGAACAAGTTACAGCTGTGGGAGAGACAGTCCATGAGTCTTTGTAGCTGAAATTTTGTGTGAATGACTAGTGCAGAATCATCTGCACATTAATGCATCAATGATTGCACCTTTTTTTTATTCATTCATGGGATGTGGGTTTCGCTGGCTGGGCTAAGTATTACACACACTGTTAACTCTTCACAAATGCTGTCTTAAAAAACCTAACTGGTGCTCTTGATAAAGGGCATTAATGATGAGTCTTTCTTGATCAAGAGTTTGGGTGTAGCAGCAATGTGTTGCTGTTACAGACCCACTAAGAAGGGTGAGTCCAACCTGTTGTGTAGGACCTTAGCATCCCAATTCATCAACTACAATCATTGCCATCCTCTGCTCATTCTCAGCTTCCTCATCAACATCACTGAGTATTGGCATGGTTTTGTGGGTTAAACAGGGATAGCACAGGGCTGTATGGTATCTTAACCTGTGGATAGAGGAGATGGGAATACGTAGGGTATTTGGACGCTGCACACACTATATATGTATTGTCCCACCTAATTAATATTCTGCCTTCTGTATTTCTGTGCAATATAATGATCTCCACAATTTCAACCCATTCTATATTCACCCTCCCCAATAATCCAACAGTAGCAGCATCATATCAAGTGTCATGAGCCCCATCACATGTTATGAGTGAGTTTTGCCATTAAGCACAAAAACAGCTGGGACAAGATCATGGCTATTTGACCCATACAAAGTCCTCCTCCTTGCATATTCTCTTTCTCAACATGGCTTGTATAACGTAGTTCCCATTATCCAGCCACCTTCACATCTAATACCTTACTTGCTAGACTTGTTTTGTCTGATCTTGGGATGTGGGAATGATGATGAGGCCGGAAATTTATTGCCCTTCATTGGTTTCCCTTGACTAGGTGGTTTCTCCTGGAATCGCTGCAGTTATTGTGGTGATGAAGCTCCTACTGTGGTGTTGGAGAATTCCAGGACTCTAACACAATGAAAATGAAGGAACAGCACTGGGTGTCCAAGTCAGAATGGCATTTGTCATGTTGGGGAACTTGGAGGTGATGGTGTTCTAATAACACACTTTCAAATGCAATGTGTCTTTAACTCTTGAACTATCTAACTATCTTTCAGGCCTTCAGCCATATCCTTTGAAAAGCTGAGAATTCTGCATTCTAGGAGTGATAAATTGTCATAGTCAGTGCCTCTTTTACATATTTGCGGATAGCCACCTTCATCAGAAACATGCTTACCTTGCTTTAAGATACCAAGGCTTGTAGAACCTTACGTAAATTCCAAATTTTATCAGGACATCGAAGTTCCTGATGGTAAAAAACCAGGTCCATCCAGTTGAACTTCTATCATCCTGATAGTCACATAGAGTTGTTGACACAGCAATTGACCTCTGTCAGTGAGTTTGCAACAGACCCAGTGAGTCACTAGCTGCTTCAGAAACACAAAGATATCATTATTGTATGAGCATCATAATTGGTTCATTAACAAAATAACTTTCTCAGGAATTGTGTATATTTTCAAACCCTGCATTCCATATGATTTTATTGGTAAGTCATTAATTCTACCAAAAAGGGGACAAATTTCCCTTTCTTGTTTAAGAAAAATGCTTGGTCCTTTAGATATCCAATCTTATTCATCCTTAATTCATCATTATAAAGGGTTGAAGATTTCTAGCAGGCAAATGGCCATTTGTTGCAAACAGGAATTAGGAATGTAAAATGTTTACACAAAATAAAAAATAATTTGGGGGTATAACACATGTGAGCAAGTATTGTACAAGTATATCTAATTTCACTTGACTTTGGGCCCTTACACACTTTAACTTTGGCCCCATGGAACTTGACATTTACGGTGTGTTTCTAGCTCATTTCAGTAAAGAAACACCCACTGGACTGACACTTCATAAACTCCGACACAGTGAGTGCCCAATCTTGGCTAGCCACAGGGCAAGTGCTTTTACGTAGGGAGATTTGAAGGTCTTGTTTACTTGGCCTACATCGAGCACCTTCTAGCAACTAGTTACTCCATAGATTTCATAGTTGCTAACATCATGGATTTTATTGACTGATTTGGAAGACTAAGCTATGAAACATAAGCTTATTAATAAAACTTGTTAGTATAGTTTAGAGGTTGCCTTAACTTGAGCAAAGATTACCCCTTGGTAGGTCAATTTAGCACTTGTCTTAAAGGGTCCAGTGAGTATTTGACTTTTTTCCAAAACATAGACTGTGCTGCATCATAATATTTTTGTGTAGTTGAAACTGTTATAGAGTTAAAGGAGACTTGATACAGTGCCTTTCATTATCTCAGGACATTCCAAAGTGCTTCCCTACCAATGATGTTCTTTTGAAGTGCAGTCACTGGTGTCAGGTAGAAAACAGAGCAGCCAATTTACCAGATCTCTCAAACAAAAATGTGATTATAACCAGATAATCCGCTTTAGTGACGTCGGCTGAGGGGTAAATGTTGGCCCAGGACACTGGGGAGAAATCCCCTGCTCCTCTTCAAAATGACACCATGGAATCTTCTACATCCAACTGAGAGGACAGTTTAACATCACATCTGAAAGAGATGACCTTCAACTGTGCAGCACTCCCTAAGTACTGCACTGCAATGTCAGCCTGGATAATCTGAAGTCTCCAGAGTGGGACTTGAACCCACAAACTTCTGACTTAAGAGGTGAGAGTCACAGCTGAAAACTGTGGGTGAACACTGCTGATTGTTGCTAGTGTATACACGTGATGTGTGCTAATGTAGAGAGGTTTTGTTGGATCAGTTGAAGCAAATAAGCCACCTGATATCTAAATACTTTAAAAATTGTTCTTAAACATGACCAAGACTGAACCCTGTATTGCAAGGCAGTTGCTGAGTGCAGAATCAGCATGCTAATGTACTTTTGGTCTCATTGTATTGTATGCTCTAACTGACTCAGAAATATCTATTACTGCACATTTATAAATCACAGCAAATAAACATTGATGTCCCCATTGCGGGTCATGACCCTTGGCCTCTTGGATTTGATGCTCCCAGATAAGGGTGCCTGAATCCTGGTCATTAAAAGCTAAAGAGTTGCAGCCTCTGGTGATTATGGTGAGGCTGCTGTATGTCACTTTGGTTTGTGACCCCTCACAGCTACCAGTGGGAGGAAGGGTCATCATCATTCCTCTTGCCTTGGATCTGAACTCTGGTCATCAGGAATAAATAACAGTGGTTTAGAATGAAGAAGCTGCAATGCCCAACAATTTCTCCTTACCCCTCCCTCTTACAGTCATAGTGTCTTTGTTCGACACCATCCCATCTCTCCCTCCCCCTCACGTTTTTAACAATGAAGATAGATGTCATTTTTGAAACCAGCTAGA
The DNA here is from genome assembly GCF_017639515.1 of Carcharodon carcharias. Lineage (NCBI taxonomy): Eukaryota > Metazoa > Chordata > Chondrichthyes > Lamniformes > Lamnidae > Carcharodon > Carcharodon carcharias. Next base: position 120,723,421 of record NC_054470.1, on the reverse strand, counting down.
AATATTTGATGACAGTTGTCTTTATTATCCATGAATCATTTTATTTCAGTACTTTGGAAGCAAACAAGACAAGACTACCTTTTCCTAAATCCATGTAGCAAACTGAATATTCCAGTTCAACCCACAGCCAGACTCTAAGTTGAAAGACTTTGAAGTACATATCGGCAAATCTGATTAGAATATTGTAAAGTGGATGACTCATCTCTTTCACTTATTGAAGTTCCTTCTTAAAATACCAAGTTTATTTTTGAAGAAATTATATAAAGTAAGAAGTGAAAAGGCTGGAATATGTTCTGGCATTCTGCGACAATTTGGCTTTGAAAGACTTTCTTTACACTCCAGTTAAGCTGACAGAAAGGGGATCTTGTCTTTTTAAAGTCAGCGTACATAACACCAATTGTCGTGACATCTGGAAGGCTTGTTTTATCTGCAAGCACAGTTATAGACAAATGAAAGCAGACAGATGTAAGACTGGTGTGGCATATTCGCCTGGAGCACTTATTCGCTGTACATCTTACAGTGTGTCAGAAAGAGGCAGCGTTTACAGAATGAAAACGTCCTGTCACATCTGCACACTAACTGCCGAGCTGGCTGTTTAACCCTGTGAGGCAGAAGCAGAAAGGCACCCACTCCTCCACCATTACACTTAGCACCAGCTTTGTTATTAGTGAATGATGGTGATTAGGTTGTGTCGTGCTGTTTCTGTGCTGAGCAGGATACCAGTTCACACCTTGCTGAGCTTTCAGCCTTGAACAAATTCTGAGACGGGCCAAAAAGATAGAGATTTCCAGAGTGAACGACAGGAATCATTGGGCTCGGGGCTACGTTTATACATTGACTGTTGACCCCCAGCTTTCTTGGATGAGAATTTTGTATGACCACAATAAAGAGAATCTAGAGTGGGAATGGATGTAAATTGTATAAATTGTGCACTTTATTAAAGATAGTGAATAGAGCCTTTTCCTTCTTCAGTTTCCCAGAATTAGATTAGCATATATTTAATAGTTGCGCTGATGATTTTTCAATTCAATGCCATGGATCCTCGCATAAGCCAACCTGTAATCACAACATCATGACTTAAGGTTTGGCCATGTCAATATGATTGCCAACCACCTAGCCAGTTGATAGAGTGACATTTTGTTGTTGGCAGACAAAACCATTTTGAATTTAGAAAGAAGAGGAGGTCATTCAGCTCCCTCCAGCCTGTTCCGTCATTCAGTTAGATCATGGCTGATCTGTATCTTAACTTTATCTACGTGCTGTGGCTCACAAACCCTTAATACCTTTGCACAACAAAAGTTTGGCAATCTCAGTTTTGAAAATTTCAATTGATCCATACCCTCAACAGCTTTTGGAGGGAGTGAGTTGCAGGTTTCCACCACAGTTTGTGCAGATGAGCTTCCTGACATCACCCTGAATGGTCTGTCTCTAATGTTAAGGGCTGCCTCCATGTTCTGAGCTCGCCTCACCAGAAGAATTAAATGCTCTCTCTTTAGCCTATCAACTCCTTCAATCATCTTAAACATCACAATTATATCACTGCTTAATCTTCTATTTCCAGGGAAATCTGTACTAATTGACAAACAGAACTATCGTAATAATTTAATCAGAAACAACCATAAGAATTAAGAAAATAGGCAACACTGGATAAAACGCTATCTTTACATCTTTTAGGGTGTTACAATTAAAGTAGGATAAGCTACTACTGATAACAAAGTTTTGATCAGCTTTCAGAAAGATTTTGCTAAAATTCCACATGAAAGACTTTTAGTTAACCTAAATTCACAGAATCTATGGCAGAAGCTTGTCACTAAGAGGAATCAAAGTGATGTATAAAGATTGGGAAGAACTGTTGACCGGGATACAACAAGAGTTGGTGATTGAACTTCTAATATTTCTGGTCCATATAAACTGAGACAGGAGGTGGAGAAAACGTTTTGTAGAAAGATTTAGATTGATTGTACAATCTGATATTTTGGCTCTGAAATGGCACTGTGTGATATTGCAGGCTAACACGGAATGGCTTGTCATTTTTGTTCAGCAATGAAGAAGCAATGCTCACCAGTCGATTTGCTGAACACTGCACTGCCCACAGGTTTTTTTGGCTTTTCAGCAGCAATTTGCTGTCATCGAGCCACATCCAGCATAGTGCCCTCTACAGGGGATCTGTGGTAGGTGTGATTAGGGAAAGCAACAGTGTAGCTTTCCAACCAAACAGATTGAAGAATTGAGGTACCTGTGTTTGAGGTTGGGGAGGGGGTGGGGGGAATTTAAAATGGGACAGCGCCCAAAAACAAACACTGGGATTGTGATATGTGCTCAACCCACGCCCACTGGGTGCATTGCAGGCTGCATGTCAAATTTATTCCCTCTGTTCATTTCTATCATCTTTGTGCTCTGTCTGTGCAAACCGTACTGTTCAGTGGCTGGACGAATCAATAAAGGGCCAGTATCTTGAGTGGCCAGCACAGTTAAAATTAACCTGCATTTCTTAAAGCAAGCTTGCACATCTTAAAAGCAAGGTGCATTGTGGCTGGAGGAGGTGCTGGGAGTCATGGGTGAAGAGAATCTGACCTGAGAAAGATTGAAAAATTGGGAGGGAGAGTGAAGTCCAACATTTTCAAATACTGCACTGTCTTGATGAAGGCGGCGGAGAGGAGAAGTGATGTCCCGTATCCTCAGGGGACAAGAGGCTTTCCAGGCACCTAATAAAAATGCTGTGCAAATTAATGCCAGGAAACTAGCCCTGAAGATTTGGATGTGACGCCAAAAGAAGTCCAATGACTGCACAGAAGTAGTCAAGGTCAGTGAACGCATGTTCAAATGCCATATCCCATCAGTTGCCCCAGTAATCTCAGCCATTGGTCAAGTTACCACACCACCATCACTCAGATACTGAAAAAAGAGACTTTTTTGTCAAAGCTTTTCGTCTTGCATTCATCAGGATAATTCGCAAGAAAACACCAATATCAGCGGAATCAACATATTTATATTGTATGAGGAGAGAGTGCTGATTGATTGGCAAGCAGACTTTGACAGGCAGAGGTTTTGCCATGGAGAATGTACCAGTTATTGGTGACTGATAGTTAACTGCCAAGCATTGTTTGAAATTTAAACTGGGCAGCTTGACTCTGGTCAAGACATTGCCCTGGGGAGAGAACCAGTGAATGGCTGTCACTTATTTTGTTTAGCTGTAACTTTGTTTAGCTGAAACAAATGCAATGTGTGTACATGTTCTTTCTATCTGCAAAGAACAGGGCCTTGTGCTTTCAGCACATGCAAATGCGCCACAGTGAGGTCAACTGACAATCTTAACTTGGATTGAATTTCAGTGCCAGTGTGATGCTAGGTATGTAGGCCTTACGTCCCAAAGACTGGTGGATGGTATCAAACAGCATGTCCCAGCCGCTGTTCACAACGGGCAAGGTACAGACTGTACCCAGCCAGCCCGTGCTTGCAAAATTCAAAACACAGTGTCCAACAATAGTGTGATTCCATGATTGGATGTTTGCTAAATAATCCTCAATGTGCTGAGAATCACGCTGACAACCAATTTAAGATTGTCAATTGGGTTCGCAATGTGGTGCGTTTGTGTGTACTGGAAGCTACATACATTAATACATAGGGCCCTGTTCTTTGCAGACAGAAAGAACATGTACATTCATTGCACCTGTTTCAGCTAAACAAAAAAGTGACAGCCATTCGCTGGCTCATTCACCAGGGCAATGTCTTGACCAATCAGAGTAAAGCTGTCTGGTTTAAATTTCAAACAGTGCTTGGCAGTTAACTGACAGTTTCCATCAATTGGTTGTTTAGCAATAATCTCAAGATTAATAATGCACTTATAACTAAATGCACTAGCCCTAACTTCCTGGCAATCTTAGTGGGTAATGACCACAACTTCACGCCCTTACATAGATTTCTGTGGTGAGTTGATCGGTGAGGTTCTCTTACAGCACAGCTTTTGGAGGAGCAGGCAAACTCAGACTGCAACCTCTGGATTTCCCTATTTAACTGCATTAAGTTTGGACACGGGATGTTGTTGTCCAATATACTCTCTAGTATCTGTGATCGCTGATAGCCTCACTGATATTCTCAATACAAAGTTTAGGCCTATCAGTTTATCAGAAATGCATCCCTCCAGTGCTTTAGTAGAAATGTTAATGTGTTTATTGTAAAAGGGTTAAAATACCAGAGAGAAGATGATTTCAAATAAATGCATCAAGCTTTAGTATCTCATAGCACAGAACTGTGGTGAATGAAATTTAATAATGTTAAATGTAAAATATTACACATAGGTAAAAGAAATATGGCGCATAACTATAGATTAAAAGAAGCAAAATTAGCACAGGGAGACTGGGAAAAAGCCTAGGAATATTAACAGCATAATAGTCATAACAGAAGTTATGCTAAATCCTTAACAAAACCACACTTAGTGTGGTCAGTTATTTGCGCATTGGAAAGAAGTTTGGAATAGACTTGAAAAATTGATCTCAAGAGCGAAGGGAATAAATTATAAGAAAATTTAGAGAAAGTTAAGCTTTACAGTGGAGGAAGAAGGAACTCAATGGGGTTTCCTCAAAGAAGTATATAAAATATTAAATACTATAGATAAATAAATCCAGATTGTTACTTCAAACTATGCCACTAGAGTGGGACCAGATGATATAAATGGAAATGGGAGAGAACTAAATTTTTAACAGGCATCCAGGAAAGCTCCATTACTAGAGAAGTATAAATGTTTGGAATAACCTATTATGCAATATAATGGAGGTGAAAATATTGGGATTTACAAGTACAATTCGATGCCATGATGGGAGAGTTGATAAAGAAGGATGAAGTTTGATGGTTTAGATGGTTTTTTCTCATCCTAGACTATCCATGTATTCTCATTGTCAGCTTTTTAATTCTTTAAAGTTTTTGTGTAGAGCCTAGTCTGCAGTAATTAAGAAAGAAGGATTGAAAACATTTGTGCACTTACTGGGCTTCTATTAGCTTCAAAAATAGCTCATGCATTCATCGCTTTATTTCTTCCTGTACTTTTGGAAATATCATACTGGGATATCAGGAAGAATTGCTATTATCAGCAAACCTTAATAGGCAATAGATCCAATGATTAGTCTTTGTGTTGATATTCAGAATGAAGTTTGCAAAAATGTGTTGCAGGTTTAACATGTCACAACTTGCTGACCTAGACTGCTGTCAATGACTGGGGACAAGATGATGAATTCTCCCTGGGACACCAACCCATTGCTGCTTATAATCAAATCTTCAGTATCTTTTCACTGGAATGTTTAGTATTTCAGTTGAATTGCACAAGTTTAGCCAGAATAATTGCTTCAATTATGCAGCATCGCTTTTAAACATCTCTCAATCTTGTCATAGTATTGAGAACAAGATTTGAAATAATGGACATGAAAGGCCTGATTTTAACTGGTAAGTGCTAAATGGTTGGGGTTTGGATGGTAGTGAGGGAGGGTGTTTGGAGGTGAGTGGAGCAGAGGGATGAAAGGGGAAGCCTGGACAGGAGAGACTCAGGTTTCTTTTGGGACCCAACCACAAGGAACCCTTAAAACAATAAATTAAAACTAACCTTGGCCTCTTCATGCTTGCCTCATGTGTGACACAGAATCACTACCATAATTAGCATATAAAAATCACATCAGAATCCAAATCTGTCAGCGAATCCCAATTTTAAATAATACCAAGGTTTCCCTCTTGCATTCCCAACTCTGGCCGAAACACACCTGTTAAAATGGGACAAGGCCTAAAACGCACTGGGAACACTGCAGGAAGCTCCTCACTGCCATTTTAGACACCTACCGAAGCCTCATTCCCCCTGGCTAGATGTTCGGTTACATATTATTCCATGGGTAACAATGTGTACCCCCTGTAGTCTTGTGATACAGGTATCACCAGCAGCATGCCAGGTTAACTGAGTTACTCACCTACTGAAACAAACACAATGGTATATATTTCAAATATAGTTCAAGCCCTCGTTTACCTTGGCGATATCTCAGTTCTGGTAATGTGCGAAAGCATAGTTTGCAAGAACCAAATTAAGTTACATTTTATTGACAAGTAATGAGCAACTTTCAAAATTACAAGAGTCTGAAGTTAAATAATCTAAATGGTGGCTAAACTCTATTGCTAACTCGGACTGTTCAACAACATTGAGAATTAACTAAATGGATGAAACAAGGAGTACTTTGCGCTCTCCGATTAATGGAGTAATTACTGTCTCGGGTGATGTGATTGTTGCTTTAAGGCAAGCCTTACAGAGTCAGGGTCACATGGTCAGAATAGCCAATCAACACCGAGCACAGGGAATCTCATAAGGGGGTGGAGTTAAACCGAGCCTGGGGAGTGTGTTGTAGCCTTCCAGAAGCAGGCACCTGATACAACAGCTCTGTAAATAAAGTTTGTTGTTGAACTAAAGAAACCTCTCGGGAGTACCTCTCAATGGTATTCCTGTCTCTGAACCAACAGGGGTGGATTTGCATCCAATTCCAACATAGTGACACTTCTAGTTAAGAACTTTTTAAAATGCGCTTAATTTTATTAGTTTAGCACTGGGAGAAGATGGTGTCTTTCACCCTCCCTTTCTACAAAAGATATTAAAGCTTTAATTCATCATTGCTGCATGAAGATTTATTACAAAGTTTTAATAGAATATTTAAAATGATATACTCTGGTAAATGTTGTTGGAAACCATGCTTCAAATGAAATGTGGCACAGGATAAAGAGAGCCATCAAGTTTGTTGTGGAAATCAAAGAAAAGTGTAGATGAGACTAGTAAACTGGTGGAATCAAACTCACCAAGTGCTGTATGTGGCTGTCAGGCATTGACTGTTCCATATCTGCCTTTCTGTGGTCAGTATAATGGTTTATTGACCAGTGAGTGGATTTATGATTAAGGCAACACTATGGGCAGACTGTGTGTAGTGAAATCCTTCAAGTGGCTGACACTGGGTTATAAATTGTTCTACTGGATAATAAATATTTATAACCTACCTTAGAGGAGATGGATTTAAGGTTCACTATTTTTTCAGTCGCTTACTTTAACATATTATAATGCACTTTGCACTCGCTAAGAGTTTCCACTCTCCTCATGTATCACAATGGTTTTAAACATCAGAGTGGCCTTTTAATGACAGGCCAGACTCTCCAGTTCAAGGGCCTGAATCTTGCGGGTCCTAATAGCAACAAACACTGAGAAGTTTGTGCCTTTGGAGGGCACAACAGCATTGCAACTTCCAAGGAGCTAACTCCAGGGATCTGGAAGTTGTGGTGAGCCTGAATGCCCATCACTGACACCGGTTTTTAAACATGGATTTCTCTTAGGGCTGCTCCCGGCAGGCGTAGAGTCTGCTCAGGAGGACTGCAGCTTTTTAATTCAACAGGTAAAAGCTCCAGTCTTGTCTGGCACACCCAGCTCCTCTCCCCTCCCCCAACCTGTACCACCAGGCCCTCCGCCATACCACCAGCGCACCCCACCCCGTACCATCTGTAACCCCTCACACAACATCAGCAGCACTCCTCCACCCCACCCCACACCACCAGCACCACCTCCCGCCACCATCAACATCTCTGTTTTGCCACTAACTGTAAAATCTGACCAAGGCTTTGCTAAGGTATCTTTAAGGAGTCTGAAACATTTAAAGGGTATCAGCTATTACCATTGCCGCACTCGGGGCAGTTATGGAATGAGGCTTTATTCTTCATGGGTAGGATGGAGTTGGGAAGCATTTGATCTGCAGCCAAGACTCCAGGCCCAACACTTGCTGCCATTGTGGAGCTCAGTGGGGAGGGTGGTGTGGGCCAGGCTGCAGCAGCTCCAGGCAGCTTGTCCCAGCCAGAACCGCAATGCCCACCAGCCATGGTCATCATTTTCAGGAAGGTCATCCAGTGTGGAAAAAAACCTGAGCATAGGGGAGGTGCTGGAGGGGTCAGTGTCAGGGGTGTGACGGAGGGGTCAGTGTCGGGGTTGTGAGGGAGGGGTCAGTGTCGGGGGTGTGAGGGAGGTGTCAGTGTCAGGGGGTGTGAGGGAGGGGCCAGTGTCGGGATGAGGGAGGGTCAGTGTCGAGATGAGGGAGGGGTCAGGGGTGTGAGGGAGGGATCAGTGTCAGGGGGTGTGAGGGAAGGGCCAGTGTCAGGGTGTGTGAGGAAGGGGTCAGTGCCGGGATGAGGGAGGGTCATGTCGGGATGAGGGAGGGGTCAGTGTCGGGGGGGTGAGGGAGGGGTCAGTGTCGGGGGTATGCGGGAGGGGGTCAGTGTCGGGGATGAGAGGGAGGGCGCAGTGTCGGGATGAGGGAGGGCTCAGTGTCAGGGGTGTGAGGGAGGGGTCAGTGTCGGGATGAGGGAGTGTCATGTCGGGATGAGGGAGGGTCATGTCGGGATGAGGGAGGGGTCAGTGTCGGGGGGTTGAGGGAGGGGTCAGTGTCGGGGGTATGCGGGAGGGGGTCAGTGTCGGGGGTGAGAGGGAGGGCTCAGTGTCGGGATGAGGGAGGGCTCAGTGTCAGGGGTGTGAGGGAGGGGTCAGTGTCGGGGGTACACAGGAGGGGTCAGTGTCGGGGGGATGAGGGAGGGGGTCAGTGTCGGAGGGATGAGGGAGGGCTCAGTGTCGGGATGAGGGAGGGTTGAGTGTCGGGGGGCTGAGGGAGGGGTCAGTGTCGGGGTTGTGAGGGAGGGGTCAGTGTCGGGGGTGTGAGGGAGGGGTCAGTGTCGAGATGAGGGAGGGGTCAGTGTCGGGGTGAGGGAGGGGTCAGTGTCGGGATGAGGGAGGGGTCAGTGTCGAGATGAGGGAAGGGTCAGGGGTGTGAGGGAGGGATCAGTGTCGGGGTTGAGAGGGAGGGGTCAGTGTCGGGGTGAGTGGGAGGGGTCAGTGTCAGGGGTATGAGGGAGGGGTCAGTATCGGGGTGAGGGAGGGGTCAGTATTGGGGTGAGGGAGGGGTCAGTGTCAGGGGGTATGAGGGAGGGGACAGTGTCGGGGGATGAGGGAGGGGTCAATGTCGGGATGAGGGAGGGGTCAGTGACGGGGGTGTGAGGGAGGGGTCAGTGTAGGGGATATGAGGGAGCGGTCAGTGTCAGGGGGGTGAGGGTGGGGTCAGTGTCGGGGGTGTGAGGGAGGGGTCAGTTTCGGGGGTGTGAGGGAGGGGTCAGTGTCGGGGGTGTGAAGGTAGGGTCAGTGTCGGCGGTGTGAGGGAGGGGTCAGTGTCGGGGGGTGTGAGGGAGGGGTCAGTGTCGGGCATGTGAGGGAGGGGTCAGTTTCAGGGTGTGTGAGGGAGGGGTCTGTGTCAGGGTGTGTGAGGGAGGGGTCAGTGTAGGGGGTATGCGGGAGGGGTCAGTGTCGGGGGGATGAGAGAGGGGATCAGTGTCAGGATGAGGGAGGGGACAGTGTCGGGAGGCTGAGGGAGGGGTCAGTGTCGGGGGTATGTGGAAGGGGTCAGTATCAGGATGAAGGAGTGGTTAGTATCGGGATGAGGGAGGGGTCAGTGTCGGGATGAGGGAGGGGTCAGTGTCGTGATGAGGGAGGGGTAAGGGGTGTGAGGGAGGGATCAGTGTCGGGGGTGAGAGGGAGGGGTCGATGTCGGGGTGAGAGGGAGGGGTCAGTGTGGAGAGTGAGGGAGGGGTCAGTGTCGGGGGTATGAGGGAGGGGTCAGTGTCGGGGTGAGGGAGGGGTCAGTGTCGGGGTGAGGGAGGGGTCAGTGTCGGGGGATGAGGGAGGAGTCAGTGTCGGGGGATGAGGGAGGGGTCAGTGACAGGGGTGTGAGGGAGGGGTCAATGTCATGGGGTATGAGGGAGGGGTCAGTGTCGGTGATATGAGGGAGCGGTCAGTGTCAGGGGGGTGAGGGAGCGGTCAGTGTCGGGGGTGTGAAGGAGGGGTCAGTGTCGGGGGTGTGAAGGAGGGGTCAGTGTCGGGGGTGTGAGGGAGCGGTCAGTTTCGGGGGTGTGAGGGAGGGGTCAGTGTCAGGGGGTGTGAAGGCGGGGTCAGTGTCGGGGGTGTGACGGAGGGGTCAGTGTTGGGGGATGTGAGGGAGGGGTCAGTGTCGGGGGGTGTGAGGGAGGGGTCAGTGTCGGCGGGTGTGAGGGAGGGGTCAGTGTCGGGCGTGTGAGGGAGTGGTCAGTGTCAGGGGGTTGAGGGAGGGGTCAGTGTCAGGGGGTTGAGGGAGGGGTCAGTGTCGGGAGGCTGAGGGAGGGGTCAGTGTCGGGGGTGTGTGGAAGGGGTCAGTGTCGGGATGAGGGAGGGGTCAGCGTCGGGATGAGGAAGGGGTCAGGAGTGTGAGGGAGGGGTCAGAGTCGGGGCTGAGAGGGTGGGGTCAGTGTCGGTGGTGACTTGGAGGGGTCATTGTCAAGTGTGAGGGAGGGGTCAGAGTTGGGTGTATGAGGGAGGGGCCAGTGTCGGGTTGAGGGAGGTGTCAGTGTCAGGGGGTGTGAGGGAGCGGTCAGTGTCAGGGGTATAATGGAGGGGTCAATGTCAGGGGATGAGGGAGGGGTCAGTGTCCGGGGTGTGAGGGAGAGGTCAGTGTCGGGTGGATGAGGGAGGGGTCAGTGTCAGGGGGTGTGAGGGAGCGGTCAGTGTCAGGGGTATAATGGAGGGGTCAATGTCAGGGGATGAGGGAGGGGTCAGTGTCCGGGGTGTGAGGGAGGGGTAAGTGTCAGGTGGATGAGGGAGGGGTCAGTGTCGGGGGTATGTGGAAGGGGTCAGTGTCGGGATGAGGCAGGGGTCAGCGTCGGGATGAGGAAGGGGTCGGTTGTGAGGGAGGGGTCAGAGTCGGGGTGAGAGGGTGGGGTCAGTGTCGGGGGTGACTTGGAGGGGTCATTGTCAAGTGTGAGGGAGGGGTCAGAGTTGGGGGTATGAGGGAGGGGCCAGTGTCGGGGTGAGGGAGGTGTCAGTGTCGGGGGTATGAGGGAGCGGTCAGTGTCAGGGGTATGATGGAGGGGTCAATGTCAGGGGATGAGGGAGGGGTCAGTGTCATGGGGTGTGAGGGAGGGGTCAGTATCGGGGGTCTGAGGGAGGTGTCAGTGTCAGGGGTGTGAGGGAGGGGTAAGCGTCGGGTGGATGAGGAAGGTGTCAGTGTCAGGGGTCTGAGGGAGGGGTCAATTTCATGGGGTATGAGGGAGGGGTCAGTGTCGGGGATATGAGGGAGCGGTCAGTGTCAGGGGGGTGAGGGAGGGGTCAGTGTCGGGGTGTGAAGGAGGGGTCAGTGTCGGGGGTGTGAGGGAGCAGTCAGTTTCGGGGGTGTGAGGGAGGGGTCAGTGTCAGGGGGTGTGAAGGAGGGGTCAGTGTCGGGGGTGTGAAGGAGGGGTCAGTGTCGGGGGTGTGACGGAGGGGTCAGTGTCGGGGAATGCGAGGGAGAGGTCAGTGTCGGGTGTGAGGGAGGGGTCAGTGTCGGGGGGTGTGAGGGAGGGGTCAGTGTCGGGGGGTGTGAGGGAGGGGTCAGTGTCGGGGGGATGAGGGAGGTGGTCAGTGTCGGTATGAGGGAGGGGTCAGGCGTGTGAGGGAGGGGTCAGAGTCAGGGGTGAGAGGGTGTGGTCAGTGTCGGTGGTGACTTGGAGGGTCATTGTCAAGTGCGAGGGAGGGGTCAGAGTTGGGAGTATGAGGGAGGGGCCAGTGTCGGGGTGAGGGAGCAGTCAGTGTCAGGGGGTATGAGGGAGCGGTCAGTGTCAGGGGTATGATGGAGGGGTCAATGTCAGTGGATGAGTGAGGGGTCAGTGTTGGGGGTCTGAGCGAGGGGTCATTGCCGGGACGTGTGAGGGAGGGGTCAGTGTTGGGATGAGGGAGGGTTCAATGTCAGGGGGCTGGGGGAGTGGTCAGTGTCGGGATGAGGGAGGGGTCAATGTCGGGGGGATGAGGGAGGAGTCAGTGTCGGGATAAGGGAAGGGTCCGTGTCGGGGGTGTGAGGGAAGGGTCTGTGTCTAGATGAGGGAGGGGTCAGTGTCGAGGGGTGAGGCAAGGGTCAGTGTCGGTATGAGGGAGGGGTCAGTGTCAGGATGAGGGAAGGGTCATTGTCCGGGGTGTGAGTGAGGTGTCAATGTCGGGGCGATGAGGGAGGGGACAATGTCGGGGTGATGAGGGTAGGGTCAGTGTGGAAGGTGTGAGGGAGGGGTCTGTGTCAGGGGTATGTGGGAGGGGTCAGTGTCGCGGGTATGCAGGAGAGGTCAGTATCGGGCGGATGAGGGATGGGGTCAGTGTCGGGGGTGAGAGGGAGGGCTCAGTGTTGGGATGAGGGAGGGGTCAGTGTCGGAGGGGTGAGGGAGGAGTCAGTGTCGGGATGAGGGAGGGGTCAGGGGTGTGTGGGATGGGTCAGTGTCTGGGGTGAGAGGGAGGGGTCAGTGTCGGGATGAGGCAGGGGTCAGGGGTGTGTGGGATGGGTCAGTGTCTAGGGTGAGAGGGTGGGGTCAGTGTTGGGATGAGGGAGGGATCAGTGTCGAATGTGTGAGGGAGGGGTCTGTGGCAGGGGAATTGGGGTGGGGTCAGTGTCGGGGGTGTGAGGGAGGTGTCAGTGTCAGGGGTGTGAGGGAGGTGTCAGTGTCGGGGGTGTGAGGGAGGTGTCAGTGTCGGGGGTGTGAGGGAGGTGTCAGTGTCGGGGGTGTGGGGGAGGTGTCAGTGTTGGGGGTGTGAGGGAGGGATCAGTGTCAGGTATGCAGGAGGGGTCAGTGTCAGGGCTATGCGGAAAGGGACAGTGTCGGGGGGATGAGGGAGTGGATCAGTGTCGGCGGGTGAGGGAGGGGTCAGTGTTGGGGTGTGTGAGGGAGGGGTCAGTGTTGGGATGAGGGAGGGATCAGTGTCGTGAAGGAGGGGTCAGTGACGGGGGTATGAGGGAGGGTTCAGTGTCGGGGTTGAGAGGGAGGGGTCAGTGTCGAGGGTGTGAGGGAGGGGTCAGTGTCGGGATGAAGGAGGGGTCATTATTGGGGGCATGAGTGATGGATCAGTCTCGGGTGTATGCTTGAGGGGTCAGTGTCGGGATGAGGGAGGTGTCAGTGTCGGGGCTGTGAGAGAGGGGTCATTGTTGGGGGTAAGAGGGAGGGGTCAGTGTTGGGGGTGAGGAAGAGGTCAGTGTCGGGATGAGGAGGGGTTAGTGTCTGGGGTGTGAGGGAGGGGTCAGTGTCAGGATGTGAGGGAGGGGTCAGTGTCAGGATGTGAGGGAGGGGTCAGTGTCGGGGGTGTGAGGGTGGGGTCAGTGTCTGAGGGATGAGGGAGGTGTCAGTGTCCGGGGGTATGAGGCAGTGGTCAGTGTCGGGGGTGTGAGGGAGGGGTCAATGTCAAGGGGATGGGGGAGGGTCAGTGTCGGGATGAGGGAGGTGTCAGTGTCGGGGGTGTGTGGGAGTGGTCAGTGTCCGGGGTGTGAGGGAGGTGTCAAAGTTGGGGGGTGAGGGAGGGGTCAGTGTCAGGATGAGGGAGGGGGTCAGTGTCGGTGTTGTGAGGGAGGGGTCAATGTTGGGGGGATGAGGGAGGGGTCAATGTGGGGGGGTGAGGGAGGGGTCAGTGTCAGGATGAGGGAGGGGTCAGTGTCGGTGGTGTGAGGGAAGGGTCAATGTTGGGGGGATGAGGGAGGGGTCAGGGTCGGGGGTGTGAGGTAGGGGTCAGTGTCGGGATGAGGAGGGGTCAGTGTCGGGGTTGTGAGGGGGGGGGGTCAGTGTCAGGATGTGAGGGTGTGGTCAGTGTTCAGGATGTGAGGGTGTGGTCAGGGTTCAGGATGTGAGGGAGGGGTCAGGGTCAGGGGTGTGAGGGAGGGGTCAGGGTCAGGGGTGTGAGGGAGGGGTCAGGGTCAGGGGTGTGAGGGAGGGGTCAGGGTCAGGGGTGTGAGGGAGGGGTCAGTGTCGTGGGTGTGAGGGTGGGGTCAGTGTCGGGGGGTGAGGGAGGGATCAATGTCGGGGGGGATGAGGGAGGGGTCAATGTCGGGGGGGATGAGGGAGGGGGTCAGTGTCGTGGTGTGAGAGAGGGGTCAGTGTCGGGATGAGGGAGGCGTCAGTGTCGGGGGCATGTGGGAGTGGTCAGTTTTCCGGGTGTGAGGGAGGTGTCAATGTTGGGGGGTGAGGGAGGGGTCAGTGTCGGGGGAATGAGGGAGGGGTCAGTGTCAGGATGAGGGAGGTGTCAGGGTCGGGGGTGTGAGGTAGGGGTCAGTGTCGGGATGAGGAGGGGTCAGTGTCGGTTTTGTGAGGGTGTGGTCAGTGTTCAGGATGTGAGGGTGTGGTCAGTGTTCAGGATGTGAGGGTGTGGTCAGGGTCAGGGGTGTGAGGGAGGGGTCAGTGTCTGAGGGGTGAGGGAGGTGTCAGTGTCCGGGGTATGAGTCATTGTCGGGGGTGTGAGGGAGGGGTCTGTGTCCGGGGTGTGAGGGAGGGGTCTGTGTCCGGGGTGTGAGGGAGGGGTCAGTGTCGGGGGGATGAGGGAGGGGTCAGTGTCGAGGGTGTGAGGGAGGGGTCATTGTTGGGGGTAAGAGGGAGGGGTCAGTGTTGGGGGTGAGGAAGAGGTCAGTGTCGGGATGAGGAGGGGTTAGTGTCTGGGGTGTGAGGGAGGGGTCAGTGTCAGGATGTGAGGGAGGGGTCAGTGTCAGGATGTGAGGGAGGGGTCAGTGTCGGGGGTGTGAGGGTGGGGTCAGTGTCTGAGGGATGAGGGAGGTGTCAGTGTCCGGGGGTATGAGGCAGTGGTCAGTGTCGGGGGTGTGAGGGAGGGGTCAATGTCAAGGGGATGGGGGAGGGTCAGTGTCGGGGGTGTGCGGGAGGTGTCAGTGTCGGGATGAGGGAGGTGTCAGTGTCCGGGGGTATGAGGCAGTGGTCAGTGTCGGGGGTGTGAGGGAAGGGTCAGTGTCAGGATGTGAGGGAGGGGTCAGTGTCGGTGGTGTGAAGGTGGGGTCAGTGTCAAGGTGTATGAGGGAGGGTTCAGTGTCGGGGGTGTGAGGGAGGGGTCAGTGTCATGGGGATGAGGGAGGGGTCAGCGTCGGGATGAGGGAGAGTCTCAGTGTCCGGTGTGTGAGGGAGGGCTCAAAGTCTTGGGGATGAGGGAGGGGTCTGTGTCAGGGTGATGAGAGTGGGGTCAGTGTCAGGGGTGTGAGGGAGGGGTCTGTGTCGGGGGTGAGGGAGGGATCACTGTCGAAATGAGGGAGGGGTCAGTATCCGGGGGTATGAGGCAGTGGTCAGTGTCGGGGGTGTGATGGAGGGGTCAGTGTCAGGATGTGAGGGAGGGGTCAGTGTCGGTGGTGTGAGGGAGGGCTCAGTGTCGGGGGCTGAGGGAGGGGTCTGTGTCAGGGAAGTGAGGGAGGTGTCAGTGTCGGGGGTGAGGGAGGGATCACTGTCGAAATGAGGGAGGGGTCAGTATCCGGGGGTATGAGGCAGTGGTCAGTGTCAGGGGTGTGAGGGAGGGGTCAGTGTCAGGATGTGAGGGAGGGCTCAGTGTCGGGGGCTGAGGGAGGGGTCTGTGTCAGGGAAGTGAGGGAGGTGTCAGTGTCCGGGGTTGTGAGGGACGGGTCAGTGTCAGGATGTGAGGGAGGGGTCAGTGTCGGTGGTGTGAGGGAGGTGTCAGTGTCGGGGGTGTGAAGGTGGGGTCAGTGTCAAGGTGTATGAGGGAGGGTTCAGTGTCGGGGGTGTGAGGGAGGGGTCAGTGTCATGGGGATGAGGGAGGGGTCAGCGTCGGGATGAGGAAGAGGCTCAGTGTCCGGGGATGAGTCTTGGGGATGAGGGAGGGGTCTGTATCAGGGAAGTGAGGGAGGGGTCATTCTCAGGGTGATGAGGGTGGGGTCAGTGTTGGGGGTGTGAGGGAGGGATCACTGTCGAAATGAGGGAGGGGTCAGTGTCGGGGCTGTGAATGAGGGGTCAGTGTCGAGGGTGTGAGCGAGGGGTCAGTGTCGAGGGTGTGAGCGAGGGGTCAGTGTCGAGGGTGTGAGCGAGGGGTCAGTGTCGAGGGTGTGAGCGAGGGGTCAGTGTCGAGGGTGTGAGCGAGGGGTCAGTGTCGAGGGTGTGAGCGAGGGGTTTGTGTCGAGGGTGTGAGCGAGGGGTCTGTGTCGAGGGTGTGAGCGAGGGGTCTGTGTCGGGGCGTTTGAGGGAGGGGACAGTGTCGGGGCGTGTGAGGGAGGGTTCAGTGTCGGGTTGAGGGAAAGATCAGTATTAGGATGAGGGAGGGGTCAATGTCGGGGGGATGAGGGAGGGGTCAGTGTCAGGATGAGGAGGGGTCAGGGTGGGGGGAGTGAGGGAGGGATCAGCGTCTGGGATGTGAGGGAGAGGTCAGTGTCGGGAAGTGGGAGGGGTCAATATCAGGGGGATGAGGAAGGGGTCAGTGTCAGGAGGAGATAAGGGTCAGTGTTGGGGGTGTGAGGGAGGGGTCAGTGTCGGGATGAGGGAGGGGTCAGTGGCGGGATGAGGGAGGGGTCAGTGTCGGGGGTGTGAGGGAGGGGTCAGTGTCGGGATGAAGGAGGGGTCATTATTGGGGGTATGAGTGATGGGTCAGTCTCGGGTGTATGCTTGAGGGGTCAGTGTCGGGATGAGGGAGGTGTCAGTGTCGGGACTGTGAGAGAGGGGTCATTGTTGGGGGTATGAGGGAGGAGTCAGTGTTGGGGGTGAGGGAGAGGTCAATGTCGGGATGAGGAGGGGTTAGTGTCTGGGGTGTGAGGGAGGGGTCAGTGTCAGGATGTGAGGGAGGGGTCAGTGTCGGGGGTGTGAGGGTGGGGTCAGTGTCTGAGGGGTGAGGGAGGTGTCAGTGTCCGGGGTATGAGTCATTGTCGGGGGTGTGAGGGAGGGGTCTGTGTCCGGGGTGTGAGGGAGGGGTCTGTGTCCGGGGTGTGAGGGAGGGGTCAGTGTCGGGGGGATGAGGGAGGGGTCAGTGTCGAGGGTGTGAGGGAGGGGTCAGTGTCGGGATGAGGGAGGCGTCAGTGTCCGGGGGTATGAGGCAGTGGTCAGTGTCGGGGGTGTGAGGGAGGGGTCAGTGTCGGGGGTGTGAGGGAGGGGTCAGTGTCAGGATGTGAGGGAGGGGTCAGTGTCAGGATGTGAGGGAGGGGTCAGTGTCAGGATGTGAGGGAGGGGTCAGTGTCAGGATGTGAGGGAGGGGTCAGTGTCGGTGGTGTGAGGGAGGGGTCTGTGTCAGGGAAGTGAGGGAGGTGTCAGTGTCCGGGGGTATGAGACAGTGGTCAGTGTCGGGGTTGTGAGGGAGGGGTCAGTGTCGGTGGTGTGAGGGAAGTGTCAGTGTCGGGGGTGTGAAGGTGGGGTCATTGTCAAGTGTATGAGGGAGGGTTCAGTGTCGGGGGTGTGAGGGAGGGGTCAGTGTCATGGGGATGAGGGAGGGGTCAGCGTCGGGATGAGGGAGAGGCTCAGTGTCCCGTGTGTGAGGGAGGGCTCAAAGTCTTGGGGATGAGGGAGGGGTCTGTGTCAGGGAAGTGAGGGAGGGGTCATTGTCAGGGTGATGAGAGTGGGGTCAGTGTCAGGGGTGTGAGGGAGGGGTCAGTGTCGGGGTTGAGGGAGGGATCACTGTCGAAATGAGGGAGGGGTCAGTATCCGGGGGTATGAGGCAGTGGTCAGTGTCGGGGGTGTGATGGAGGGGTCAGTGTCAGGATGTGAGGGAGGGGTCAGTGTCGGTGGTGTGAGGGAGGGCTCAGTGTCGGGGGCTGAGGGAGGGGTCTGTGTCAGGGAAGTGAGGGAGGTGTCAGTGTCCGGGGGTATGAGGCAGTGGTCAGTGTCGGGGTTGTGAGGGAGGGGTCAGTGTCAGGATGTGAGGGAGGTGTCAGTGTCGGGGGTGTGAAGGTGGGGTCAATGTCAAGGTGTATGAGGGAGGGTTCAGTGTCGGGGGTGTGAGGGAGGGGTCAGTGTCATGGGGATGAGGGAGGGGTCAGCGTCGGGATGAGGAAGAGGCTCAGTGTCCGGTGTGTGAGGGAGGGCTCAAAGTCTTGGGGATGAGGGAGGGGTCTGTATCAGGGAAGTGAGGGAGGGGTCATTGTCAGGGTGATGAGGGCGGGGTCAGTGTCAGGGGTGTGAGGGAGGGATCACTGTCGAAATGAGGGAGGGGTCAGTGTCGGGGCTGTGAAGGAGGGGTCAGAGTCGAGGGTGTGAGCGAGGGGTCAGTGTCGAGGGTGTGAGCGAGGGGTTTGTGTCGAGGGTGTGAGTGAGGGGTCTGTGTCGAGGGTGTGAGCGAGGGGTCTGTGTCGGGGCGTTTGAGGGAGGGGTCAATGTCGGGGGGATGAGGGAGGGGTCAGTGTCAGGATGAGGAGGGGTCAGGGTGGGGGTAGTGAGGGAGGGATCAGTGTCTGGGATGTGAGGGAGAGGTCAGTGTCGGGAAGTGGGAGGGGTCAATATCGGGGGGATGAGGAAGGGGTCAGTGTCAGGAGGAGAGAAGGGTCAGTGTTGGGTGTGTGAGGGAGGGGTCAGTGGCGGGATGAGGGAGGGGTCAGTGGCGGGATGAGGGAGGGGTCAGTGGCGGGATGAGGGAGGGGTCAGTGTCGGGGGTGAGGAAGGGATCAGTGTCAGGGGCTGAGGAAGGGGACAGTGTCAGGGAGTAAGAGGGAGGGGTCATTGTCAGGGGATGAGGGAGGTGTCAGTGTCAAGGGGTATGAGGGAGGGTTCAGTGCCGGGGGTATGTGGGAGGGGTCAGTGTCAGGGGGTTGAGGGCGGGGTCAGTGTTGGGATGAGGTAAGGCTCAGTGTCAGGGGGATGAGGGATGAGGGTGGGGTCAGTGTCGGGTTGAGGGAGGGGTCAGTGTCCGTGGTGTGAGGGAGGGGTCAGTGTCAGGGGGTGAGGGACATTTCAGTGTCAGGGAGTATGAGGGAGGTGTCAGTGTCCGGGGGTATGAGGCAGCGATCAGTGTCGGGGATATGAGGGAGGGGTCATTGTCGGGGATATGAGGGAGGGGTCAGTGTCGGGAGGTGAGGGAGGGATCAATGTCGGGGGGATGAGGGAGGGGTCAATGTCGGGGGTGTGAGAGAGGGGTCAGTGTCGGGATGAGGGAGGCGTCAGTGTCGGGGGTGTGTGGGAGTGGTCAGTGTCCGGGGTGTGAGGGAGGTGTCAAAGTTGGGGGGTGAGGGAGGGGTCAGTGTCAGGATGAGGGAGGGGGTCAGTGTCGGTGTTGTGAGGGAGGGGTCAATGTTGGGGGGATGAGGGAGGGGTCAATGTGGGGGGGTGAGGGAGGGGTCAGTGTCAGGATGAGGGAGGGGTCAGTGTCGGTGGTGTGAGGGAAGGGTCAATGTTGGGGGGATGAGGGAGGGGTCAGGGTCGGGGGTGTGAGGTAGGGGTCAGTGTCGGGATGAGGAGGGGTCAGTGTCGGGGTTGTGAGGGGGGGGGGGGTCAGTGTCAGGATGTGAGGGTGTGGTCAGTGTTCAGGATGTGAGGGTGTGGTCAATGTTCAGGATGTGAGGGAGGGGTCAGGGTCAGGGGTGTGAGGGAGGGGTCAGGGTCGGGTGTGAGGGAGGGGTCAGGGTCAGGGGTGTGAGGGAGGGGTCAGGGTCAGGGGTGTGAGGGAGGGGTCAGTGTCGTGGGTGTGAGGGTGGGGTCAGTGTCGGGGGGTGAGGGAGGGATCAATGTCGGGGGGGATGAGGGAGGGGTCAATGTCGGGGGGGATGAGGGAGGGGGTCAGTGTCGTGGTGTGAGAGAGGGGTCAGTGTCGGGATGAGGGAGGCGTCAGTGTCGGGGGCATGTGGGAGTGGTCAGTTTTCCGGGTGTGAGGGAGGTGTCAATGTTGGGGGGTGAGGGAGGGGTCAGTGTCGGGGGAATGAGGGAGGGGTCAGTGTCAGGATGAGGGAGGTGTCAGGGTCGGGGGTGTGAGGTAGGGATCAGTGTCGGGATGAGGAGGGGTCAGTGTCGGTTTTGTGAGGGTGTGGTCAGTGTTCAGGATGTGAGGGTGTGGTCAGTGTTCAGGATGTGAGGGTGTGGTCAGGGTCAGGGGTGTGAGGGAGGGGTCAGGGTCAGGGTGTGAGGGAGGGGTCAGTGTCGTGGGTGTGAGTGTGGGGTCAGTGTCGTGGGTGTGAGGGTGGGGTCAGTGTCGGGGGTGTGAAGGAGGTGTCAGTGTCGGGGGATGAGGGAGGTGTCAGTGTCGGGGGATGAGGGAGGTGTCAGTGTCGGGGGCTGTGGGAGGGGTCAGTGTCGGGGGCTGTGGGAGGGGTCAGTGTCGGGGGCTGTGGGAGGGGTCAGTGTCGGGGGCTGAGGGAGGGGTCAGTGTCGGGGTATGAGGGAGGGGTCATTATAAGGGGATGAGGGTGATGTCAGTGTCAGGGGTGTGAGAGAGGGGTCATTGTTGGGGGTAAGAGGGAGGGGTCAGTGTCGGGGGTGAGGGAGGGGTCAGTGTCAGGATGAGGGAGGTGGCAGTGTCGGTGGTGTGAGGGAAGGGTCAATGTTGGGGGGATGAGGGAGGTGTCAGGGTCGGGGGTGTGAGGTAGGGGTCAGTGTCGGGATGAGGAGGGGTCAGTGTCGGGGTTGTGAGGGTGTGGTCAGTGTTCAGGATGTGAGGGTGTGGTCAGGGTCAGGGGTGTGAGGGAGGGGTCAGGGTCAGGGTGTGAGGGAGGGGTCAGTGTCGTGGGTGTGAGTGTGGGGTCAGTGTCGTGGGTGTGAGGGTGGGGTCAGTGTCGGGGGTGTGAGGGAGGGGTCAGTCGGGGGATGAGGGAGGTGTCAGTGTCGGGGGCTGTGGGAGGGGTCAGTGTCGGGGGCTGTGGGAGGGGTCAGTGTCGGGGGCTGTGGGAGGGGTCAGTGTCGGGGGCTGAGGGAGGGGTCAGTGTCGGGGTATGAGGGAGGGGTCATTATAAGGGGATGAGGGTGATGTCAGTGTCAGGGGTGTGAGAGAGGGGTCATTGTTGGGGGTAAGAGGGAGGGGTCAGTGTCGGGGGTGAGGGAGGGGTCAGTGTCAGGATGAGGAGGGGTTAGTGTCTGGGGTGTGAGGGAGGGGTTAGTGTCTGGGGTGTGAGGGAGGGGTCAGTGTCAGGATGTGAGGGAGGGGTCAGTGTCGGGGGTGTCAGGGTGGGGTCAGTGTCTGAGGTGTGAGGGAGGTGTCAGTGTCCGGGGGCATGAGGCATTGTCGGGGGTGTGAGGGAGGGGTCTATGTCCGGGGTGTGAGGGAGGGGTCAGTGTCGGGATGAGGAAGGTGTCAGTGTCTGGGGGTATGAGGCAGTGGTCAGTGTCGGGGGTGTGAGGGAGGGGTCAGTGTCAGGATGTGAGGGAGGCGTCAGTGTCGGGGGTGTGAGGGTGGGGTCAGTGTCGGGGGTGTGAGTGTGGGGTCAGTGTCGGGGGTGTGAGGGAGGTGTCAGTGTCAGGGGTGTGAGGGAGGGGTCAGTCGGGGGATGAGGGTGGGGTCAGTGTCAGGATGAGGGAGGGGTCAGTGTCGGGGGCTGAGGGAGGGCTCAATGTCGGGGGCTAAGGGAGGTGTCAGGGGGTATGAGGGAGGGGTCATTATCAAGGGATGAGGGTGGTGTCAGTGTCAAGGTGTATGAGGGAGGGTTCAGTGTCGGGGGTGTGAGGGAGGAGTCAGTGTCATGGGGATGAGGGAGGAGTCAGCGTCGGTATGAGGGAGAGGCTCAGTGTCCGGGGTGTGAGGGAGGGCTCAATGTCTTGGGGATGAGGCAGGGGTCTGTGTCAGGGAGGTGAGGGAGGGGTCATTGTCAGGGTGATGAGGGTGGGGTCAGTGTTGGGGGTGTGATGGAGGGGTCAGTGTCGGGGGTGAGGGAGGGATCACTGTCGAAATGAGGGAGGGGTCAGTGTCGGGGCTGTGAAGGAGGGGTCTGTGTCGAGGGTGTGAGCGAGGGGTCTGTGTCGAGGGTGTGAGCGAGGGGTCTGTGTCGAGGGTGTGAGCGAGGGGTCTGTGTCGGGGCGTTTGAGGGAGGGGACAGTGTCAGCGCATGTGAGGGAGGGGTCAGTGTCGGTGGTGTGAGGGAGGGCTCAGTGTCGGGGGCTGAGGGAGGGGTCTGTGTCAGGGAAGTGAGGGAGGTGTCAGTGTCCGGGGGTATGAGGCAGTGGTCAGTGTCGGGGTTGTGAGGGAGGGGTCAGTGTCAGGATGTGAGGGAGGTGTCAGTGTCGGGGGTGTGAAGGTGGGGTCAATGTCAAGGTGTATGAGGGAGGGTTCAGTGTCGGGGGTGTGAGGGAGGGGTCAGTGTCATGGGGATGAGGGAGGGGTCAGCGTCGGGATGAGGAAGAGGCTCAGTGTCCGGTGTGTGAGGGAGGGCTCAAAGTCTTGGGGATGAGGGAGGGGTCTGTATCAGGGAAGTGAGGGAGGGGTCATTGTCAGGGTGATGAGGGCGGGGTCAGTGTCAGGGGTGTGAGGGAGGGATCACTGTCGAAATGAGGGAGGGGTCAGTGTCGGGGCTGTGAAGGAGGGGTCAGAGTCGAGGGTGTGAGCGAGGGGTCAGTGTCGAGGGTGTGAGCGAGGGGTTTGTGTCGAGGGTGTGAGTGAGGGGTCTGTGTCGAGGGTGTGAGCGAGGGGTCTGTGTCGGGGCGTTTGAGGGAGGGGTCAATGTCGGGGGGATGAGGGAGGGGTCAGTGTCAGGATGAGGAGGGGTCAGGGTGGGGGTAGTGAGGGAGGGATCAGTGTCTGGGATGTGAGGGAGAGGTCAGTGTCGGGAAGTGGGAGGGGTCAATATCGGGGGGATGAGGAAGGGGTCAGTGTCAGGAGGAGAGAAGGGTCAGTGTTGGGTGTGTGAGGGAGGGGTCAGTGGCGGGATGAGGGAGGGGTCAGTGGCGGGATGAGGGAGGGGTCAGTGGCGGGATGAGGGAGGGGTCAGTGGCGGGATGAGGGAGGGGTCAGTGGCGGGATGAGGGAGGGGTCAGTGTCGGGGGTGAGGAAGGGATCAGTGTCAGGGGCTGAGGAAGGGGACAGTGTCAGGGAGTAAGAGGGAGGGGTCATTGTCAGGGGATGAGGGAGGTGTCAGTGCCGGGGGTATGTAGGAGGGGTCAGTGTCAGGGGGTTGAGGGCGGGGTCAGTGTTGGGATGAGGTAAGGCTCAGTGTCAGGGGGATGAGGGATGAGGGTGGGGTCAGTGTCGGGTTGAGGGAGGGGTCAGTGTCCGTGGTGTGAGGGAGGGGTCAGTGTCAGGGGGTGAGGGACATTTCAGTGTCAGGGAGTATGAGGGAGGTGTCAGTGTCCGGGGGTATGAGGCAGCGATCAGTGTCGGGGATATGAGGGAGGGGTCATTGTCGGGGATATGAGGGAGGGGTCAGTGTCGGGAGGTGAGGGAGGGATCAATGTCGGGGGGATGAGGGAGGGGTCAATGTCGGGGGTGTGAGAGAGGGGTCAGTGTCGGGATGAGGGAGGCGTCAGTGTCGGGGGTGTGTGGGAGTGGTCAGTGTCCGGGGTGTGAGGGAGGTGTCAAAGTTGGGGGGTGAGGGAGGGGTCAGTGTCAGGATGAGGGAGGGGGTCAGTGTCGGTGTTGTGAGGGAGGGGTCAATGTTGGGGGGATGAGGGAGGGGTCAATGTGGGGGGGTGAGGGAGGGGTCAGTGTCAGGATGAGGGAGGGGTCAGTGTCGGTGGTGTGAGGGAAGGGTCAATGTTGGGGGGATGAGGGAGGGGTCAGGGTCGGGGGTGTGAGGTAGGGGTCAGTGTCGGGATGAGGAGGGGTCAGTGTCGGGGTTGTGAGGGGGGGGGTCAGTGTCAGGATGTGAGGGTGTGGTCAGTGTTCAGGATGTGAGGGTGTGGTCAGGGTTCAGGATGTGAGGGAGGGGTCAGGGTCAGGGGTGTGAGGGAGGGGTCAGGGTCGGGTGTGAGGGAGGGGTCAGGGTCAGGGGTGTGTGGGAGGGGTCAGGGTCAGGGGTGTGAGGGAGGGGTCAGTGTCGTGGGTGTGAGGGTGGGGTCAGTGTCGGGGGGTGAGGGAGGGATCAATGTCGGGGGGGATGAGGGAGGGGTCAATGTCGGGGGGGATGAGGGAGGGGGTCAGTGTCGTGGTGTGAGAGAGGGGTCAGTGTCGGGATGAGGGAGGCGTCAGTGTCGGGGGCATGTGGGAGTGGTCAGTTTTCCGGGTGTGAGGGAGGTGTCAATGTTGGGGGGTGAGGGAGGGGTCAGTGTCGGGGGAATGAGGGAGGGGTCAGTGTCAGGATGAGGGAGGTGTCAGGGTCGGGGGTGTGAGGTAGGGGTCAGTGTCGGGATGAGGAGGGGTCAGTGTCGGTTTTGTGAGGGTGTGGTCAGTGTTCAGGATGTGAGGGTGTGGTCAGTGTTCAGGATGTGAGGGTGTGGTCAGGGTCAGGGGTGTGAGGGAGGGGTCAGGGTCAGGGTGTGAGGGAGGGGTCAGTGTCGTGGGTGTGAGTGTGGGGTCAGTGTCGTGGGTGTGAGGGTGGGGTCAGTGTCGGGGGTGTGAAGGAGGTGTCAGTGTCGGGGGATGAGGGAGGTGTCAGTGTCGGGGGATGAGGGAGGTGTCAGTGTCGGGGGCTGTGGGAGGGGTCAGTGTCGGGGGCTGTGGGAGGGGTCAGTGTCGGGGGCTGTGGGAGGGGTCAGTGTCGGGGGCTGAGGGAGGGGTCAGTGTCGGGGTATGAGGGAGGGGTCATTATACGGGGATGAGGGTGATGTCAGTGTCAGGGGTGTGAGAGAGGGGTCATTGTTGGGGGTAAGAGGGAGGGGTCAGTGTCGGGGGTGAGGGAGGGGTCAGTGTCAGGATGAGGGAGGTGGCAGTGTCGGTGGTGTGAGGGAAGGGTCAATGTTGGGGGGATGAGGGAGGTGTCAGGGTCGGGGGTGTGAGGTAGGGGTCAGTGTCGGGATGAGGAGGGGTCAGTGTCGGGGTTGTGAGGGTGTGGTCAGTGTTCAGGATGTGAGGGTGTGGTCAGGGTCAGGGGTGTGAGGGAGGGGTCAGGGTCAGGGTGTGAGGGAGGGGTCAGTGTCGTGGGTGTGAGTGTGGGGTCAGTGTCGTGGGTGTGAGGGTGGGGTCAGTGTCGGGGGTGTGAGGGAGGGGTCAGTCGGGGGATGAGGGAGGTGTCAGTGTCGGGGGCTGTGGGAGGGGTCAGTGTCGGGGGCTGTGGGAGGGGTCAGTGTCGGGGGCTGTGGGAGGGGTCAGTGTCGGGGGCTGAGGGAGGGGTCAGTGTCGGGGTATGAGGGAGGGGTCATTATAAGGGGATGAGGGTGATGTCAGTGTCAGGGGTGTGAGAGAGGGGTCATTGTTGGGGGTAAGAGGGAGGGGTCAGTGTCAGGGGTGAGGGAGGGGTCAGTGTCAGGATGAGGAGGGGTTAGTGTCTGGGGTGTGAGGGAGGGGTTAGTGTCTGGGGTGTGAGGGAGGGGTCAGTGTCAGGATGTGAGGGAGGGGTCAGTGTCGGGGGTGTCAGGGTGGGGTCAGTGTCTGAGGTGTGAGGGAGGTGTCAGTGTCCGGGGGCATGAGGCATTGTCGGGGGTGTGAGGGAGGGGTCTGTGTCCGGGGTGTGAGGGAGGGGTCAGTGTCGGGATGAGGAAGGTGTCAGTGTCTGGGGGTATGAGGCAGTGGTCAGTGTCGGGGGTGTGAGGGAGGGGTCAGTGTCAGGATGTGAGGGAGGCGTCAGTGTCGGGGGTGTGAGGGTGGGGTCAGTGTCGGGGGTGTGAGTGTGGGGTCAGTGTCGGGGGTGTGAGGGAGGTGTCAGTGTCAGGGGTGTGAGGGAGGGGTCAGTCGGGGGATGAGGGTGGGGTCAGTGTCAGGATGAGGGAGGGGTCAGTGTCGGGGGCTGAGGGAGGGCTCAATGTCGGGGGCTAAGGGAGGTGTCAGGGGGTTTGAGGGAGGGGTCATTATCAAGGGATGAGGGTGGTGTCAGTGTCAAGGTGTATGAGGGAGGGT
This sequence comes from Carcharodon carcharias, assembly GCF_017639515.1. NCBI lineage: Eukaryota > Metazoa > Chordata > Chondrichthyes > Lamniformes > Lamnidae > Carcharodon > Carcharodon carcharias. The sequence continues at coordinate 120,697,743 of NC_054470.1, read as the reverse complement.
TCAGTGTCGGGGGTGTGAGGGAGGAGTCAGTGTCATGGGGATGAGGGAGGAGTCAGCGTCGGTATGAGGGAGAGGCTCAGTGTCCGGGGTGTGAGGGAGGGCTCAATGTCTTGGGGATGAGGCAGGGGTCTGTGTCAGGGAGGTGAGGGAGGGGTCATTGTCAGGGTGATGAGGGTGGGGTCAGTGTTGGGGGTGTGATGGAGGGGTCAGTGTCGGGGGTGAGGGAGGGATCACTGTCGAAATGAGGGAGGGGTCAGTGTCAGGGCTGTGAAGGAGGGGTCTGTGTCGAGGGTGTGAGCGAGGGGTCTGTGTCGAGGGTGTGAGCGAGGGGTCTGTGTCGAGGGTGTGAGCGAGGGGTCTGTGTCGGGGCGTTTGAGGGAGGGGACAGTGTCAGCGCATGTGAGGGGGGGTTCAGTGTCGGGTTGAGGGAGGGATCAGTATTAGGATGAGGGAGGGGTCAATGTCGGGGGGATGAGGGAGGGGTCAGTGTCAGGATGAGGAGGGGTCAGGGTTGGGGGAGTGAGGGAGGGATCAGTGTCCAGGATGTGAGGGAGAGGTCGGTGTCGGGAAGTGGGAGGGGTCAATGTCGGGGGGATGAGGAAGGGGTCAGTGTCAGGAGGAGAGAAGGGCCAGTGTTGGGGGTGTGAGAGAGGGGTCATTGTCAGGATGGGGGAGGGGTCAGTGTCGGGATGAGGGAGGGGTCAGTGGCGGGAGGGTGTGGTCAGTGTTTGGGGGTGAGGAAGGGATCAGTGTCGGGGATGAGGAAGGTGTCAGTTTCAAGGGGTATGAGGGAGAGTTCAGTGCCGGGGGTATGTGGGAGGGGTCAATGTCAGGGGTTTGAGGGCGGGGTCAGTGTTGGGATGAGGTAAGGCTCAGTGACAGGGGGATGAGTGATGAGGGAGGGGTCAGTGTCGGGTTGAGGGAAGGGTCAGTGTCCGTGGTGTGAGGGAGGGGTCAGTGTTCAGGATGTGAGGGTGTGGTCAATGTTCAGGATGTGAGGGTGTGGTCAGTGGTCAGGATGTGAGGGAGGGGTCAGGGTCAGGGGTGTGAGGGAGGGGTCAGTGTCGTGGGTGTGAGGGAGGGGTCAGTCGGGGGATGAGGGAGGTGTCAGTGTCAGGATGAGGGAGGGGTCAGTGTCGGGGGCTGTGGGCGGGGTCAGTGTTGGGGGCTGAGGGAGGGGTCAGTGTCAGGGGGTATGAGGGAGGGGTCATTATCAGGGGATGAGGGTGATGTCAGTGTCAGGGGTGTGAGAGAGGGGACACTGTTGGGGGTAAGAGGGAGGGGTCAGTGTCGGGGTGAGGGAGGGGTCAGTGTCGGGATGAGGAGGGGTTAGTGTCTAGGGTGTGAGGGAGGGGTCAGTGTCAGGATGTGAGGGAGGGGTCAGTGTCGGGGGTGTGAGGGTGGGGTCAGTGTCTGAGTTGTGAGAGAGGTGTCAGTGTCCAGGGTATGAGTCATTGTCGGGGGTGTGAGGGAGGGGTCTGTGTCCGGGGTGTGAGGGAGGGGTCTGTGTCCGGGGTGTGAGGGAGGGGTCAGTGTCGGGGGGATGAGGGAGGGGTCAGTGTCGAGGGTGTGAGGGAGGGGTCAGTGTCGGGATGAGGGAGGCGTCAGTGTCCGGGGTATGAGGCAGTGGTCAGTGTCGGGGGTGTGAGGGAGGGGTCAGTGTCAGGATGTGAGGGAGGGGTCAGTGTCGGGGGTGTGAGGGAGGGGTCAGTGTCGGGGGTGTGAGGGTGGGGTCAGAGTCGGGGGTGTGAGGGTGGGGTCAGAGTCGGGGGTGTGAGGGAGGTGTCAGTGTCGGGGGTGTGAGGGAGGGGTCAGTCGGGGGATGAGGGAGGGGTTAGTGTCAGGATGAGGGAGGGGTCAGTGTCGGGGGCTGAGGGAGGGCTCAATGTCGGGGGCTGTGGGAGGGATCGGGGGTATGACGAAGGGGTCATTATCAGGGGATGAGGGTGGTGTCAGTGTCAAGGTGTATGAGGGAGGGTTCAGTGTCGGGGGTGTGAGGGAGGAGTCAGTGTCATGGGGATGAGGGAGGGGTCAGCGTCGGGATGAGGGAGAGGCTCAGTGTCCGGGGTGTGAGGGAGGGCTCAATGTCTTGGGGATGAGGGAGGGGTCTGTGTCAGGGAGGTGAGGGAGGGGTTATTGTCAGGGTGATGAGGGTGGGGTCAGTGTCGGGGGTGAGGGAGGGATCACTGTCGAAATGAGGGAGGGGTCAGTGTCGGGGCTGTGAAGGAGGGGTCTGTGTTGAGGGTGTGAGCGAGGGGTCTGTGTTGAGGGTGTGAGCGAGGGGTCTGTGTCGGGGAGTTTGAGGGAGGGGACAGTGTCGGGGCATGTGAGGGAGGGTTCAGTGTCGGGTTGAGGGAGGGATCAGTATTAGGATGAGGGAGGTGTCAATGTCGGGGGGATGAGGGATGGGTCAGTGTCAGGATGAGGAGGGGTCAGGGTGGGGGGAGTGAGGGAGGGATCAGTGTCCGGGATGTGAGGGAGAGGTCAGTGTCGGGAAGTGGGAGAGGTCAATGTCGCGGGGATGAGGGAGGGGTCAGTGTCAGGAGGAGAGAAGGGTCAGTGTTGGGGATGTGAGAGAGGGGTCAGTGTCGGGATGGGGGAGGGGTCAGTGTCGGGATGAGGGTAGGGGTCAGTGGCAGGATGAGGGAGTGGTCAGTGTCGGGGGGTGAGGAAGGGATCAGTGTCAGGGACTGAGGAAGGGATCAGTGTCAGGGACTGAGGAAGGGGTCAGTGTCAGGGGGTGAGAGGGAGGGGTCATTGTCAGGGGATGAGGGAGGTGTCAGTGTCAAGGGGTATGAGGGAGGGTTCAGTGCCGGGGGTATGTGGGAGGGGTCAGTGTCAGGGGGTTGAGGGCGGGGTCAGTGTTGGGATGAGGTAAGGCTCAGTGTCAGGGGGATGAGGGATGAGGGAGGGGTCAGTGTTGGGTTGAGGGAGGGGTCAGTGTCCATGGTGTGAGGGAGGGGTCAGTGTCAGGGGGTGAGGGAAGGGTCAGTGACAGAGGGTGAGGGACATTTCAGTGTCAGGGAGTATGGGGGAGGGGTCAATGTCCGGGGGTATGATGCAGCGGTCAGTGTCGGGGATATGAGGGAGGGGTCAGTGTCGGGGGTGGAGGGAGGGATCAATGTCGGGGGGATGAGGGAGGGGTCAACGTCGGGCGGATGAGGGAGGGGGTCAGTTTCGGGGGTGTGAGAGGGGTGTCAGTGTCGGGATGAGGGAGGCGTCAGTGTCGGGGGTGTGTGGGAGTGGTCAGTGTCCGGGGTGTGAGGGAGGTGTCAATGTTGGGGGGTGAGGGAGGGGTCAGTGTCAGGATGAGGGAGGGGTCAGTGTCGGTGTTGTGAGGGAGGGGTCAATGTTGGGGGGATGAGGAAGGGGTCATTGTCGGGGGATGAGGGAGGGGTCAGAGTCAGGATGAGGGAGGGGTCAGTGTCGGGGTTGTGAGGGAGGGGTCAGTGTCAGGATGTGAGGGTGTGGTCAGTGTTCAGGATGTGAGGGAGGTGTCAGGGTGGGGGTGTGAGGGAGGGGTCAGGGTCAGGGGTGTGAGGGAGGGTTCAATGTCGTTGGTGTGAGTGTGGGGTCAGTGTCGGGGTGTGAGGGGGTGTCAGGGTCGGGGGTGTGAGGGAGGGGTCAGTCGGGGGATGAGGGAGCTGTCAGTGTCAGGGGGTATGAAGGAGGGGTCATTATTAGGGGATGAGGGTGGTGTCAGTGTGAGGGGTGTGAGAGAGGGTCATTGTTGGGGGTATGAGGGAGGGGTCAGTTTCGGGATGAGGAGGGGTTAGTGTCTGGGGTGTGAGGGAGGGGTCAGTGTCAGGATGTGAGGGAGGGGTCACTGTCGGGGGTATGAGGGTGGGGTCAGTGTCTGAGGTGTGAGGGAGGTGTCAGTGTCCGGGGGTATGAGGCAGTGGTCATTGTCGGGGGTGTGAGGGAGGGGCCTGTGTCCGGGTTGTGAGGGAGGGGTCAATGTCGGGGGGATGAGGGAGGGGTCAGTGTCGAGGGTGTGAGGGAGGGGTCAGTGTCGGGATGAGGGAGGGGTCAGTGTCGGGGGTGTGAGGGAGGTGTCAGTGTCCGGGGGTATGAGGCAGTGGTCAGTGTCGGGGGTGTGAAGGTGGTGTCAGTGTCCGGGGGTGTGAAGGTGGTGTCAGTGTCGGGGGTGTGAGGGTGGGGTCAGTGTCGGGGGTGTGAGGGTGGGGTCAGTGTCGGGGGTGTGAGGGAGGTGTCAGTGTCGGGGGTGTGCGGGAGGGGTCAGTCGGGGGATGAGGGTGGGGTCAGTGTCAGGATGAGGGAGGGCTCAGTGTCGGGGGCTGAGGGAGGGCTCAGTGTCGGGGGCTGAGGGAGGGCTCAGTGTCGGGGGCTGAGGGAGGGGTCAGGGGGTATGAGGGAGAGGTCATTATCAGGGAATGAAGGTGGTGTCAGTGTCAAGGTGTATGAGGGAGGGTTCAGTGTCAGGGGTGTGAGGGAGGGGTAAGTGTCATGGGGAAGAGGGAGGGGTCAGCGTCGGGATGAGGGAGAGGCTCAGTGTCCGGTGTGTGAGGGAGGGCTCAATGTCTTGGGGATGAGGGAGGGCTCAATGTCTTGGGGATGAGGGAGGGGTCAGTGTCGAGGGATGTGGGAGGGGTCAGTGTCGGGATGAGGGAGGGGTCAGTGTCGAGGTGTGAGGGACATGTCTGTGTCGTGTGTGTGAGAGAGCAGTCAGTGTTGGGGGTGTGAGGGAGGGGTCAGTGTCGAGGGTGTGAGGGAGGAGTGAGTGTCGGGGGTGTGAGTGAGGGATCAGTGTCGGGGGTGTGAGGGAGGGCTTAGTGTTGGGAGTTGAGGGAGGGGTCAGTGTCGGGGGTTGAGGGAGGGATCAGTGTCGGGGTTTGAGGGAGGGGTCAGTGTCGGGGGAATGAGAGAGGGGTCAGTGTCGGGGGATGAGGGAGGGGTCAGTGTCGGGGGATGAGGGAGGGGTCAGTGTCGGGGGATGAGGGAGGGGTCAGTGTCGGGGGATGAGGGAGGGGTCAGTGTCGGGGGATGAGGGAGGGGTCAGTGTCGGGGGATGAGGAGGGGTCAGTGTCGGGGGATGAGGGAGGGGTCAGTGTCGGGGGTTGAGGGAGGGGTCAGTGTCGGGGGATGAGGGAGGGGTCAGTGTCGGGGGTGTGAGGGAGGGGTCAGTGACGGGGGTATGAAGGAGGGGTCAGTGTCGGGGGTGTGAGGTAGGGGTCAGTGACGGGGGTATGAAGGAGGGGTCAGTGTTGGGATGAGGGAGGCGTCAGTGTCGGGGTTGTGTGGGAGGGGTCAGTTTCAGGGGATGTGAGGGAGGGGTCAGTGTCGGGGGATGAGGGAGGGGTCGGTGTCGGGGTGTGAGGGAGGGATCAGTGTCAGGGGTTATGAGGGAGGGGTCAGTGTCCGGGGGTATGAGGCAGCGGTCAGTGTCGGCGGTGTGAGGGAGGGGTCAGTGTCGGGATGAGGGAGACGTCAGTGTCGGGGGTGTGTGTGAGGTGTGAGTGTCAGGGGATGTGAGGGAGGGGTCAATGTCGGGGGGTGTGAGGGAGGGATCAGTGTCGGGATGAGGACGGCGTCAGTGTCGGGGGTGTGTGGGGGGGTCAGTGTCGGGATGTGAGCGAGTGGTCAGTGTCAGGCGCGTGAGGGATGGATCAGTGTCGGGATGAGGGAGGCATCAGTGTCGGGGGTGTGTGGGTGGGGTCAGTGTCAGGATGTGAGGGAGGGGTCAGGGTCGGGGGTGTGAGGGAGGTGTCAGTGTCAGGGGTGTGAGGGAGGGGTCAGTCGGGGGATGAGGGTGGGGTCAGTGTCAGGATGAGGGAGGGGTCAGTGTCGGGGGCTGAGGGAGGGCTCAATGTCGGGGGCTAAGGGAGGTGTCAGGGGGTATGAGGGAGGGGTCATTATCAAGGGATGAGGGTGGTGTCAGTGTCAAGGTGTATGAGGGAGGGTTCAGTGTCGGGGGTGTGAGGGAGGAGTCAGTGTCATGGGGATGAGGGAGGCGTCAGCGTCGGTATGAGGGAGATGCTCAGTGTCCGGGGTGTGAGGGAGGGCTCAATGTCTTGGGGATGAGGCAGGGGTCTGTGTCAGGGAGGTGAGGGAGGGGTCATTGTCAGGGTGATGAGGGTGGGGTCAGTGTTGGGGGTGTGATGGAGGGGTCAGTGTCGGGGGTGAGGGAGGGATCACTGTCGAAATGAGGGAGGGGTCAGTGTCGGGGCTGTGAAGGAGGGGTCTGTGTCGAGGGTGTGAGCGAGGGGTCTGTGTCGAGGGTGTGAGCGAGGGGTCTGTGTCGAGGGTGTGAGCGAGGGGTCTGTGTCGGGGCGTTTGAGGGAGGGGACAGTGTCAGCGCATGTGAGGGGGGGTTCAGTGTCGGGTTGAGGGAGGGATCAGTATTAGGATGAGGGAGGGGTCAATGTCGGGGAGATGAGGGAGGGGTCAGTGTCAGGATGAGGAGGGGTCAGGGTTGGGGGAGTGAGGGAGGGATCAGTGTCCAGGATGTGAGGGAGAGGTCGGTGTCGGGAAGTGGGAGGGGTCAATGTCGGGGGGATGAGGAAGGGGTCAGTGTCAGGAGGAGAGAAGGGCCAGTGTTGGGGGTGTGAGAGAGGGGTCATTGTCAGGATGGGGGAGGGGTCAGTGTCGGGATGAGGGAGGGGTCAGTGGCGGGAGGGAGTGGTCAGGGTTTGGGGGTGAGGAAGGGATCAGTGTCGGGGATGAGGAAGGTGTCAGTTTCAAGGGGTATGAGGGAGAGTTCAGTGCCGGTGGTATGTGGGAGGGGTCAATGTCAGGGGTTTGAGGGCGGGGTCAGTGTTGGGATGAGGTAAGGCTCAGTGACAGGGGGATGAGTGATGAGGGAGGGGTCAGTGTCGGGTTGAGGGAAGGGTCAGTGTCCGTGGTGTGAGGGAGGGGTCAGTGTTCAGGATGTGAGGGTGTGGTCAATGTTCAGGATGTGAGGGTGTGGTCAATGTTCAGGATGTGAGGATGTGGTCAATGTTCAGGATGTGAGGGTGTGGTCAGTGGTCAGGATGTGAGGGAGGGGTCAGGGTCAGGGGTGTGAGGGAGGTGTCAGGGTCAGGGGTGTGAGGGAGGGGTCAGTGTTGTGGGTGTGAGGGAGGGGTCAGTCGGGGGATGAGGGAGGTGTCAGTGTCAGGATGAGGGAGGGGTCAGTGTCGGGGGCTGTGGGCGGGGTCAGTGTTGGGGGCTGAGGGAGGGGTCAGTGTCAGGGGGTATGAGGGAGGGGTCATTATCAGGGGATGAGGGTGATGTCAGTGTCAGGGGTGTGAGAGAGGGGACATTGTTGGGGGTAAGAGGGAGGGGTCAGTGTCGGGGTGAGGGAGGGGTCAGTGTCGGGATGAGGAGGGGTTAGTGTCTAGGGTGTGAGGGAGGGGTCAGTGTCAGGATGTGAGGGAGGGGTCAGTGTCGGGGGTGTGAGGGTGGGGTCAGTGTCTGAGTTGTGAGAGAGGTGTCAGTGTCCAGGGTATGAGTCATTGTCGGGGGTGTGAGGGAGGGGTCTGTGTCCGGGGTGTGAGGGAGGGGTCTGTGTCCGGGGTGTGAGGGAGGGGTCTGTGTCCGGGGTGTGAGGGAGGGGTCAGTGTCGGGGGGATGAGGGAGGGGTCAGTGTCGAGGGTGTGAGGGAGGGGTCAGTGTCGGGATGAGGGAGGCGTCAGTGTCCGGGGGTATGAGGCAGTGGTCAGTGTCGGGGGTGTGAGGGAGGGGTCAGTGTCAGGATGTGAGGGAGGGGTCAGTGTCGGGGGTGTGAGGGAGGGGTCAGTGTCGGGGGTGTGAGGGTGGGGTCAGAGTCGGGGGTGTGAGGGTGGGGTCAGAGTCGGGGGTGTGAGGGAGGTGTCAGTGTCGGGGGTGTGAGGGAGGGGTCAGTCGGGGGATGAGGGAGGGGTTAGTGTCAGGATGAGGGAGGGGTCAGTGTCGGGGGCTGAGGGAGGGCTCAATGTCGGGGGCTGTGGGAGGGATCGGGGGTATGACGAAGGGGTCATTATCAGGGGATGAGGGTGGTGTCAGTGTCAAGGTGTATGAGGGAGGGTTCAGTGTCGGGGGTGTGAGGGAGGAGTCAGTGTCATGGGGATGAGGGAGGGGTCAGCGTCGGGATGAGGGAGAGGCTCAGTGTCCGGGGTGTGAGGGAGGGCTCAATGTCTTGGGGATGAGGGAGGGGTCTGTGTCAGGGAGGTGAGGGAGGGGTTATTGTCAGGGTGATGAGGGTGGGGTCAGTGTCGGGGGTGTGAGGGAGGGGTCAGTGTCGGGGGTGAGGGAGGGATCACTGTCGAAATGAGGGAGGGGTCAGTGTCGGGGCTGTGAAGGAGGGGTCTGTGTTGAGGGTGTGAGCGAGGGGTCTGTGTTGAGGGTGTGAGCGAGGGGTCTGTGTCGGGGAGTTTGAGGGAGGGGACAGTGTCGGGGCATGTGAGGGAGGGTTCAGTGTCGGGTTGAGGGAGGGATCAGTATTAGGATGAGGGAGGTGTCAATGTCGGGGGGATGAGGGATGGGTCAGTGTCAGGATGAGGAGGGGTCAGGGTAGGGGGAGTGAGGGAGGGATCAGTGTCCGGGATGTGAGGGAGAGGTCAGTGTCGGGAAGTGGGAGAGGTCAATGTCGCGGGGCTGAGGGAGGGGTCAGTGTCAGGAGGAGAGAAGGGTCAGTGTTGGGGATGTGAGAGAGGGGTCAGTGTCGGGATGGGGGAGGGGTAAGTGTCGGGATGAGGGTAGGGGTCAGTGGCGGGATGAGGGAGTGGTCAGTGTCGGGGGGTGAGGAAGGGATCAGTGTCAGGGACTGAGGAAGGGGTCAGTGTCAGGGGGTGAGAGGGAGGGGTCATTGTCAGGGGATGAGGGAGGTGTCAGTGTCAAGGGGTATGAGGGAGGGTTCAGTGCCGGGGGTATGTGGGAGGGGTCAGTGTCAGGGGGTTGAGGGCGGGGTCAGTGTTGGGATGAGGTAAGGCTCAGTGTCAGGGGGATGAGGGATGAGGGAGGGGTCAGTGTTGGGTTGAGGGAGGGGTCAGTGTCCATGGAGTGAGGGAGGGGTCAGTGTCAGGGGGTGAGGGAAGGGTCAGTGACAGAGGGTGAGGACATTTCAGTGTCAGGGAGTATGGGGGAGGGGTCAATGTCCGGGGGTATGAGGCAGCGGTCAGTGTCGGGGATATGAGGGAGGGGTCAGTGTCGGGGGTGGAGGGAGGGATCAATGTCGGGGGGATGAGGGAGGGGTCAACGTCGGGCGGATGAGGGAGGGGGTCAGTTTCGGGGGTGTGAGAGGGGTGTCAGTGTCGGGATGAGGGAGGCGTCAGTGTCGGGGGTGTGTGGGAGTGGTCAGTGTCCGGGGTGTGAGGGAGGTGTCAATGTTGGGGGGTGAGGGAGGGGTCAGTGTCAGGATGAGGGAGGGGTCAGTGTCGGTGTTGTGAGGGAGGGGTCAATGTTGGGGGGATGAGGAAGGGGTCATTGTCGGGGGGATGAGGGAGGGGTCAGTGTCAGGATGAGGGAGGGGTCAGTGTCGGGGTTGTGAGGGAGGGGTCAGTGTCAGGATGTGTGGGTGTGGTCAGTGTTCAGGATGTGAGGGAGGTGTCAGGGTGGGGGTGTGAGGGAGGGGTCAGGGTCAGGGGTGTGAGGGAGGGTTCAATGTCGTTGGTGTGAGTGTGGGGTCAGTGTCGGGGTGTGAGGGGGTGTCAGTGTCGGGGGTGTGAGGGAGGTGTCAGGGTCGGGGGTGTGAGGGAAGGGTCAGTCGGGGGATGAGGGAGCTGTCAGTGTCAGGGGGTATGAAGGAGGGGTCATTATTAGGGGATGAGGGTGGTGTCAGTGTGAGGGGTGTGAGAGAGGGTCATTGTTGGGGGTATGAGGGAGGGGTCAGTTTCGGGATGAGGAGGGGTTAGTGTCTGGGGTGTGAGGGAGGGGTCAGTGTCAGGATGTGAGGGAGGGGTCACTGTCGGGGGTATGAGGGTGGGGTCAGTGTCTGAAGTGTGAGGGAGGTGTCAGTGTCCGGGCGTATGAGGCAGTGGTCATTGTCGGGGGTGTGAGGGAGGGGTCTGTGTCCGGGTTGTGAGGGAGGGGTCAATGTCGGGGGGATGAGGGAGGGGTCAGTGTCGAGGGTGTGAGGGAGGGGTCAGTGTCGGGATGAGGGAGGGGTCAGTGTCGGGGGTGTGAGGGAGGTGTCAGTGTCCGGGGGTATGAGGCAGTGGTCAGTGTCGGGGGTGTGAAGGTGGTGTCAGTGTCCGGGGGTGTGAAGGTGGTGTCAGTGTCGGGGGTGTGAGGGTGGGGTCAGTGTCGGGGGTGTGAGGGTGGGGTCAGTGTTGGGGGTGTGAGGGAGGTGTCAGTGTCGGGGGTGTGCGGGAGGGGTCAGTCGGGGGATGAGGGTGGGGTCAGTGTCAGGATGAGGGAGGGCTCAGTGTCGGGGGCTGAGGGAGGGCTCAGTGTCGGGGGCTGAGGGAGGGGTCAGGGGGTATGAGGGAGAGGTCATTATCAGGGAATGAGGGTGGTGTCAGTGTCAAGGTGTATGAGGGAGGGTTCAGTGTCAGGGGTGTGAGGGAGGGGTAAGTGTCATGGGGAAGAGGGAGGGGTCAGCGTCGGGATGAGGGAGAGGCTCAGTGTCCGGTGTGTGAGGGAGGGCTCAATGTCTTGGGGATGAGGGAGGGGTCAATGTCAGTGGGTGAGGGAGGGGTCAGTGTCGAGGGATGTGGGAGGGGTCAGTGTCGGGATGAGGGAGGGGTCAGTGTCGAGGTGTGAGGGACATGTCTGTGTCGTGTGTGTGAGAGAGCAGTCAGTGTTGTGGGTGTGAGGGAGGGGTCAGTGTCGAGGGTGTGAGGGAGGAGTGAGTGTCGGGGGTGTGAGTGAGGGATCAGTGTCGGGGGTGTGAGGGAGGGCTTAGTGTTGGGAGTTGAGGGAGGGGTCAGTGTCGGGGGTTGAGGGAGGGGTCAGTGTCGGGGGTTGAGGGAGGGGTCAGTGTCGGGGGAATGAGGGAGGGGTCAGTGTCGGGGGATGAGGGAGGGGTCAGTGTCGGGGGATGAGGGAGGGGTCAGTGTCGGGGGATGAGGGAGGGGTCAGTGTCGGGGGATGAGGGAGGGGTCAGTGTCGGGGGATGAGGGAGGGGTCAGTGTCGGGGGTGTGAGGGAGGGGTCAGTGACGGGGGTATGAAGGAGGGGTCAGTGTCGGGGGTGTGAGGTAGGGGTCAGTGACGGGGGTATGAAGGAGGGGTCAGTGTTGGGATGAGGGAGGCGTCAGTGTCGGGGTGTGAGGGAGGGATCAGTGTCAGGGGTTATGAGGGAGGGGTCAGTGTTCGGGGGGTATGAGGCAGCGGTCAGTGTCGGCGGTGTGAGGGAGGGGTCAGTGTCGGGATGAGGGAGACGTCAGTGTCGGGGGTGTGTGTGAGGTGTGAGTGTCAGGGGATGTGAGGGAGGGGTCAATGTCGGGGGGTGTGAGGGAGGGATCAGTGTCGGGATGAGGACGGCGTCAGTGTCGGGGGTGTGTGGGGGGGTCAGTGTCGGGATGTGAGCGAGTGGTCAGTGTCAGGCGCGTGAGGGATGGATCAGTGTCGGGATGAGGGAGGCATCAGTGTCGGGGGTGTGTGGGAGGGGTCAGTGTCCGGGGTGTGAGGGAGGGGTCAATGTTGGGGGGATGAGGGAGGTGTCAGTGTCAGAATAAGGAAGTGGGTCAGTGTCAGTGCTGTGAGGGAGTGGTCAATGTTGGGGGGATGAGGGAGGGGTCAATGTCGGGATGAGGGAGGCATCAGTGTCGGGGGTGTGTGGGAGGGGTCAGTGTCCGGGGTGTGAGGGAGGGGTCAATGTTGGGGGGATGAGGGAGGTGTCAGTGTCAGAATAAGGAAGTGGGTCAGTGTCAGTGCTGTGAGGGAGTGGTCAATGTTGGGGGGATGAGGGAGGGGTCAATGTCGGGATGAGGGAGGGGTCAGTGTCAGGATATGGGGGGGTCAGTGTTGGGGGTGTGAGGAAGGGTTCAGTGTTGGGATGAGGAGGGGTCAGTGTCAGGATGTGAGGGTGTGGTCAGTGTCGGGGGTGTGAGGGAGGGGTCAGTGTCAGGGTTGTGAGGGAGGTGTCAGTGTCCGGAGGTATGAGGCAGTGGTCAGTGTCGGGGCGATGAGGGAGGGGTCTGACTCCGGGGTGTGAGGGAGGGGTCAATGTCGGGGGGATGAGGGAGGTGTCAGCGTCAGGGGTGTGAGGGAGGGGTCAGTGTCGGGATGAGGGAGGGTTCAGTGTCGGGGGGTTGAGGGAGGGGTCAGTGTCAGGATGTGAGTGATGGGTCAGTGTCGGGGGTGTGAGGGAGCTGTCAGTGTTGGGGGTGTGAGAGAGGGGTCAGTCGGGGAATGAGGGAGGTGTCAGTGTCAGTATGAGGGAGGGGTCAGTGTCGGGGGCTGAGGGAGGGGTCAATGTCGGGGGCTGAGGGAGGGGTCAGTGTCAGGGGGTATGAGGGAGCGATCATTATCAGGGGATGAGGGTAGTGTCAGTGTCGGAGGTGTGAAGAGGGGTCATTGTTGGGGGTATGAGGGAGGGGTCAGTGTCGGGGTGAGGGAGGTGTCAGTGTCGGGGTTATTGTGGAGCGGTCTGTGTCGGGGGTATGAGGGAGGGGTCACTGTCGGGGGGATGATGGAGTGGTCAGTGTTGGGATGAGGGCGGGGTCAATGTCGGGGGGATGAGGGAGGGGTCAATGTTGGGGGTGGGAGGGAGGGTAAGTGTCGGGGGTGTGAGGGTGGGGTCAGTGTCGGGGGTGTGAGGGTGGGGTCAGTGTCGGGGGTGTGAGGGAGGGGTCAGTGTCGGGGGTGAGGGAGGGATCACTGTCGGAATGAGGTAGGGGTCAGTGTCAGGGCTGTGAGGGTGGGGTCAGTGTCGGGAGAGTGAGGGAGGGGTCAGTGTCGGGATGAGGGAGGGGTCAGTGTCGGGATGAGGGAGGGGTCAGTGTCGGGATGAGGGAGAGGTCAGTTTTGGGATGAGGGAGAGGTCAGTTTTGGGATGAGGGCGGGGTCAATGTCGGGGGGTGAGGGAGGGTTCAATGTCGGGGGGATGAGTGAGGGGTCAGTGTCAGGATGAGGGAGGGGTCAGTGTCGGTGGTGTGAGGGAAGGGTCAATGTTGGGGGGATGAGGGAGGGGTCAGCGTCGGGGGTGTGAGGGAGAGGTCAGTGTCGGGAAGAGGAGGTGTCAGTGTCGGGTGTGTGAGGGTGTGGTCAGTGTCGGGTGTGTGAGGGAGGGGTCAGAGTCAGAATGTGAGGGAGGGGTCAGAGTCAGAATGTGAGGGAGGGGTCAGGGTCGGGGGTGTGAGGGAGGGGTCAGTGTCGGGGGTGTGAGGAGGTGTCAGTGTCGGGGGTGTGAGGGAGGTGTCAGTGTCAGGGATGTGAGGGAGGGGTCAGTCGGGGGCTGAGGGTCGGGTTAGTGTCAGGATGAGGGAGGGGTCAGTGTCGGGGGCTGAGGGAGGTCTCAGTGTCGGGGGCTGAGTGAAGGGTCAATGTCAGGGGGTATGAGGGAGCGGTCATTATCGGGGATGAGGGAGGTGTCAGCGTCGGGACGAGGGAGGGGCTCAGTGTCCAGGGTGTGAGGGAGGGCTCAATGTCTTGGGGATGAGGGAGGGGTCTGTGTCAGGGGGTGAGGGAGGGGTCAGTGTCAGGGGGTGAGGGAGGAGTCAGTGTCAGGATGAGGCAGTGATCAGTGTCACGGGGATGAGGGAGGGGTCAATGTCAGGGGTGAGGGAGGGGTCAGTGTCGGGGGATGTGGGAGGGGTCAGTGTTGGGATGAGGGAGGGGTCAGTGTCGAGGTGTGAGGGACATGTCTGTGTCGGATGTGTGAGGGAGCGGTCAGATTCGGGGGTGTGAGGGAGGAATGAGTGTCGGGGGTGTGAGGGAGGGGTGAGTGTCGGGGTGTGAGTGAGGGCTTAGTGTTGGGAGTTGAGGGGGTTTCAATGTCGGGAGTTGGGGGATTCGGTGTCGGGAGTTGAGGGAGGGGTCAGTGTCGGGAGTTGAGGGAGGGGTCAGTGTCGGGGGTTGAGGAAGGGGTCAGTGTCGGTGGTTGAGGGAGGGGTCAGTGTCGTGGGATGAGGGAGGTCAGTGTCGGGGGATGAGGGAGGGGTCAGTGTCAGGGGATGGGAGAGGGGTCAGTGTCAGGATAAGGGAGCGGACAGAGTCGGGATGAGGGAGGGATCACTGTCGGGGGGGACGAGTGAGGGATCAGAGTCAAGGGTATGAGGGAGGGGTCAGAGTCAAGGGTATGAGGGAGGGGTCAGTGTCAGGGGATGAGGGAGGGGTCAGTGTCGGGGGTGTGTGGGAGGGGTTAGTGTCAGGGGATGTGAGGGAGGGGTCAATGTCGGGGGGATGAGGGAGGGGTCATTGTTGGGGGTGTGAGGGAGGGGTAAGTGTCGGGGGTGAGGGAGGGATCACTGTCAGAATGAGGGAGGGTTCAGTGTCAGGGCTGTGAGGGAGGTGTCTGTGTCTGGGCGTGTGAGAGAGGGGTCAGTGTCGGGGCGTGTGAGGGAAGGGTCAGTGTCGGAATGAGGGAGGAGTCAGTTTTGGGATGAGGGAGGTGTCAATGTCGGGGGGATGAGGGAGGGGTCAATGTCGGGGGGATGAGTGAGGTCTCAGTGTCGGGGGTGTGAGGGAGGGGTCAGGGGCGGGGGTGTGAGGGAGGGGTCAGTGTCGGGGGTGTGAGGGAGATGTCAGTGCCGGTGGTGTGAGGGAGGGGTCAGTCAGGGGCTGAGGGTGGGGTCAGTGTCATGATGAGGGAGCGGTCAGTGTCGGGGGCTGAGGGAGGTCTCAGTGTCGGGGCCTGAGGGAGGGGTCAGTGTCAGGGGGTTTGAGGGAGGGGTCATTATCAGGGGATGAGGGTGGTGTCAGTGTCAAGGTGTATGAGGGAGGGCTCATTGTCGGGGGTATGTGGGAGGGGTCAGTGTCATGCGGATGAGGGAGGGGTCTGTGTTGGGATGAGGTAGGGCTCAGTGTCAGGTGAATGGGGGAGGGGTCAGCGTCGGGATGAGGGAGGGGCTCAGTGTCCGTGGTGTGACTGAAGGCTCAATGTCTTGGGGATGAGGGAGGGGTCTGTGTCAGGGGGTGAGGGAGGAGTCAGTGTCAGGATGAGGCAGTGATCAGTGTCACGGGGATGAGGGAGGGGTCAATGTCAGGGGGTGAGGGAGGGGTCAGTGTCGGGGGATGTGGGAGGGGTCAGTGTCGGGATGAGGGAGGGGTCAGTGTAGAGGTGTGAGGGACATGTCTGTGTCGTGTGTGTGAGGGAGCGGTCAGTGTCGGGGGTGTGAGTGAGGGCTTAGTGTTGGGAGTTGAGGGAGAGGTCAGTGTCAGGAGTTGAGGGAGGAGTCAGAGTCGGGGGTTGAGGGAGGGGTCAGTGTCAGGGTTGAGGGAGGGGTCAGTGTCGGGGGATGAGCGAGGGGTCAGTGTCGGGGGATGAGCGAGGGGTCAGTGTCGGGGGATGAGCGAGGGGTCACTGTCAGGGGATGAGGGAGGGGTCAGTGTCGGGATGAGGGAGGGGTCAGTGTCGGGGGATGAGAGAGGGGTCAGTATCGGGATGAGGGAGGGGACAGTGTCGGGATGAGGGCGGGATCACTGTCGGGGGGGATGAGTGAGGGGGTCAGAGACAAGGGTATGAGGGAGGGGTCAGTGTCGGGGATGAGGTAGGGGTCAGTGTCGGGGGATGAGGGAGGGGTCAGTGTCGGGGGTGTGAGGGAGGGGTCAATGTCGGGGGTATGAGGGAGGGGTCTGTGTTGGGTTAAGGGAGGCGTCAGTGTCAGGGTTGTGTGGGAGGGGTCAGTTTCAGGGGATGTGAGGGAGGGGTCAGTGTCGGGGGGATGAGGGAGGGGTCGGTGTCGGGGGTGTGAGGGAGGGATCAGTGTCAGGGGTTATGAGGGAGGGATCAGTGTCGGGGGTGTGAGGGAGGGGTCAGTGTTGGGATGAGGGAGGCGTCAGTGTTGGGGGTGTGATAGAGGGATCAGTGTCGGGATGAGGGAGGCGTAGTGTCGGGGTGTGTGGGAGGGGTCAGTGTCGGGATTTGAGCGAGTAGTCAGTGTCAGGCATGTGAGGGAGGGGTCAGTGTCAGGATGTGAGGGAGGGGTCAGTATCGGAGGTGTGAGGGTGGGGTCAGTGTCGGGGTGTGAGTGAGGGGTCAGTTTCGGTGGTGTGAGGGAGGGGTCAGTGTCGGGGGTATGTGGGAGGGGTCAGTGTCGGGGATATGCGGGAAGGGCCAGTGTTGGGGGAATGAGGGAGGGGTTCAGTGTCGGATGTGAGAGTGAGGGGTCAGTGTCGGGATGAGGGAGGGCTCAATGTCGGGGGGAGTGAGGGCTCAGTGTCGGGGCGAGAGAGGGCTCAGTGTCACGGGTGAGAGGGTGGGGTCAGTGTCGGGGGTGAGAGAGTGGGGTCAGTGTCGGGGTGAGAGGGAGGGGTCAGTGTCGAGGGTATGCGTGAGGGGTCAGTGTCGGGTGGATGAGGGAGGAGGTCAGTGTCAGGTGTGAGAGGGAGTGGTCAGTGTCGGGATGAGAGAGGGGTCAGTGTCGGGGGTGAAGGAGGGGTCAGTATCTGGGTTATGATGGAGCGGTCAGTGTTGAGTTTATGAGGGAGGGGTCAGTCTCAAGGGGAGGGAGCAGTCAGTGTTAGGGGGTATGAGCGAGGTGTCTCTGTCAGGGGGATGAGAGAGGGGTCAGTTTTGGGATGAGGGCGGGGTCAGTGTCAGGGGGATGAGGGAGGTGTCATTGTTGGGATGAGGGCAGGTTCAGTGTCCAGGGTGTGAGAAAGGGGTCAATGTCGGGGGGATGAGAGAGCGATCTATGTCCAGGGGCTGTGGGAGGGGTCAGTGTCGGGGGTGTGAGGGAGGGGTCAGTGTCAGGGTGATGAGGGTGGGGTCAGTGTTGGGGGTGTGAGAGAGGGCTCAGTGTCGGGGGTGTGAGGGAGGGATCAGTGCCGGGATGAGGGAGTGGTCCGTGTCGGGGGTGTGAGGGAGGGGTCAGTGTCGGGGGTGTGAGGGAGATGTCAGTGTCGGGGGTGTGAGGGAGGGGTCAGTCGGGGGCTGAGGGTGGGGTCAGTGTCAGGATGAGGGAGGGGTCAGTGTCGGGGGCTGAGAGAGGTCTCAGTGTCGGGGGCTGAGGGAGGGGTCAGTGTCAGGGGCTATGAGGGAGGGCTCATTGTCGGGGGTATGTGGGAGGGGCCAATGTCATGGGGATGAGGGTGTGGTCGGTGTTGGGATGAGGTAGGGCTCAGTGTCAGGTGGATGAGGGAGGGCCCAGCGTCGGGATGAGGGAGAGGCTCAGTGTCCGGGGTGTGAGGGAGGGCTCAATGACTTGGGGATGAGGGAGGGGTCTGTGTCAGGGGTTGAGGGAGGAGTCAGTGTCAGGATGAGGCAGTGATCAGTGTCACGGGGATGAGGGAGGGGTCAATGTCAGGCGGTGAGGGAGGGGTCAGTGTCGGGGGATGTGGGAGGGGTCAGTGTCGGGATGAGGGAGGGGTCAGTGTCGAGGTGTGAGGGACATGTCTGTGTCGGGTGTGTGAGAGAGCGGTCAGTGTCGGGGGTGTGAGGGAGGAGTCAGTGTCGAGGGTGTGAGGGAGGGGTGAGTGTCGGGGTGTGAGTGAGGGCCTAGTGTCGGGAGTTGAGGGAGAGGTCAGTGTCAGGAGTTGAGGGAGGGGTCAGTGTTGGGGGTTGAGGGAGGGGTCAGTGTCGGGGGATGTGGGAGGGGTCAGTGTCGGGATGAGGGAGGGGTCAGTGTCGAGGTGTGAGGGACATGTCTGTGTCGGGTGTGTGAGGGAGCGGTCAGTGTCGGGGGTGTGAGGGAGGGGTGAGTGTTGGGGTGTGAGTGAGGGCCTAGTGTTGGGGGTTGAGGGAGGGGTCAGTGTCAGGGTTGAGGGAGGGGTCAGTGTCAGGGTTGAGGGAGGGGTCAGTGTCGGGGATGAGGGAAAGGTCAGTGTCGGGGGGTGAGGGGGGGTCACTGTCGGGGGATGAGGGAGGGGTCACTGTCGGGGATGAGGGAGGGCTCAGTGTCGGGACGAGGGAGGGGACAGAGTCGGGATGAGGGAGGGATCACTGTCTGGGGGGATGAGTGAGGGGTCAGAGTCAAGGGTATGAGGGAGGGGTTAGTGTCGGGGGATGAGGGTGGGGTCAGTGTCGGGGGTGTGAGGGAGGGGTCAATGTCGGGATATGAGGGAGGCGTCAGTGTCGAGGTGTGAGGGACATGTCTGTGTCGGGTGTGTGAGGGAGCGGTCAGTGTCGGGGGTGTGAGGGAGGGGTCAGTGTCGAGGGTGTGAGGGAGGCGTGAGTGTCGGGGTGTGAGTGAGGGCCTAGTGTCGGGAGTTGAGGGAGGGGTCAGTGTCGGGGGTTGAGGGAGGGGTCAGGGTCAGGGTTGAGGGAGGGTTCAGTGTCAGGGTTGAGGGAGGGATCAGTGTCGGGGAATGAGGGAAGGGTCAGTGTCGGGGGGTGAGGGAGCGGTCACTGTCGGGGGATGAGGGAGGGCTCAGTGTCGGGATGAGGGAGGGGACAGAGTCGGAATGAGGGAGGGATCACTGTCTGGGAGGATGAGTGAGGGGTCAGAGTCAAGGGTATGAGGGAGGGGTCAGTGTAGGGGGATGAGGGAGGGGTCAGTGTCGGGGGGTGAGGGAAGGGTCAGTGTCGGGGGGTGAGGGAGGGGTCACTGTCGGGGATGAGGGAGGGCTCAGTGTTGGGGTGAGGGAGGGGACAGAGTCGGGATGAGGGAGGGGTCACTGTCTGGGGGGATGAGTGAGGGGTCAGAGTCAAAGGTATGAGGGAGGGGTCAGTGTCGGGGGATGAGGGAGGGGTCAGTGTCGGGGGTGTGAGGGAGGGGTCAATGTCGGGGTATGAGGGAGGCGTCAGTGTCGGGGGTGTGAGGGAGGGGTAAGTGTTGGGATGAGGGAGACGTCAGTGTCGGAGTTGTGTGGGAGGGGTCAGTTTCAGGGGATGTGAGGATAGGGTCAATGTCGGGGGGATGAGGGAGGGGTCGATGTCGGGGGCTGAGGGAGGGGTCAGTTTCGGGGGCTGAGGGAGAGGTCAGTGTTGGGGGCTGAGGGAAAGGTCAGTGTCGGGGGCTGAGGGAGGGGTCAGTGTCAGGGGGTATGAGGGAGGGGTCATTATCAGGGGATGAGAGTGGTGTCAGTGTCAAGGTGTATGAGGGAGGGGTCAGTGTCGGGGGCTGGGGGGGTCGGGGGCTGGGGGAGGGTTCAGTGTCGGGGGCTTCGGGAGGGTTCAGTGTCGGGGGCTGCGGGAGGGTTCAGTGTCGGGGGCTGAGGGAGGGGTCAGTGTCAGGGGGTATGAGGGAGGGGTCAGTATCAGGGGATGAGGGTGGTGTCAGTGTCAAGTTGTATGAGGGAGGGGTCGGTGTCGGGGGTATGTGGGAAGGGTCAGTTTCAGGGGGATGAGGGAGGGGTCGGTGTCAGGGCTGTGAGGGAGAGATCAGAGTCGGGATGAGGTAGGGGTCAGTGTCGGGGGTGTGAGGGAGGGGTCGGTGTCGGTGGTGTGAGGGAGGGGTCAGTTTCGGTGGTGTGAGGGAAGGGTAAGTGTCGGAATGAGCGAGGATTCATTGTCGGGGTGAGGGGGGGGTCAGTGTCGGGATGAGGAAAGGATCAGAGTCGGGGGTGTGAGGGAGGGGTCAGTGTCGGGGGTATGTGGGAGGGGTCAGTGTCGGGGATATGCGGGAAGGGTCAGTGTTGGGGGGATGAGGGAGGGGTTCAGTGTCGGATGTGAGAGTGAGGGGTCAGTGTCGGGATGAGGGAGGGGTCAATGTCGGGGGGAGTGAGAGCGGTCAGTGTCGGGATGAGGGAGGGCTCAGTGTCGGGATGAGAGAGGGCTCAGTGTCGGGATGAGGGAGGGCTCAGTGTCGGGATGAGGGAGGGCTCAGTGCCGGGGCGAGAGAGGGCTCAGTGTCGGGGGTGAGAGGGTGGGGTCAGTGTCGGGGGTGAGAGGGTGGGGTCAGTGTCGGGGGTGAGAGAGTGGGGTCAGTGTCGGGGTGAGAGGGAGGGGTCAGTGTCGAGGGCATGCGTGAGGGGTCAGTGTCGGGTGGATGAGGGAGGAGGTCAGTGTCGGGATGAGGGAGGGGTCAGTGTCGGGGGTGAAGGAGGGGTCAGTATCTGGGTTATGATGGAGCGGTCAGTGTTGAGTGTATGAGGGGGGGGTCAGTGTCAAGGGGAGGGAGCAGTCAGTGTCAGGGGGTATGAGGGAGGTGTCTCTGTCAGGGGGATGAGGGAGGGGACAGTTTTGGGATGAGGGCGGGGTCAGTGTCAGGGGGATGAGGGAGGGGTTATTGTTGGGATGAGGGCGGGTTCAATGTCCGGGGTGTGAGGAAGGGATCAATGTCGGGGGGATGAGGGAGCGATCAATGTCCAGGGGATGTGGGAGGGGTCAGTGTCGGGGGTGTGAGGGAGGGGTCAGTGTCAGGGTGATGAGGGTGGGGTCAGTGTTGGCGGTGTGAGGGAGGGCTCAGTGCCGGAATGAGGGAGTGGTCCGTGTCGGGGGTGTGAGGGAGGGGTCAGTTTCAGAGGGATGAGGTTGGGGTCAGTGTCGGGGGTGTGAGGCAGGGGTCAGTGTCGGGGGTGTGAGGCAGGGCTCAGTGTCGGGGCGTGTGAGGGAGGGCTCAGTGTCGGGGCGTGTGAGGGAGGGGTCAGTGTCGGGGCGTGTGAGGGAGGGCTCAGTGTCGGGGCGTGTGAGGGAGGGCTCAGTGTCGGGGCGTGTGAGGGAGGGCTCAGTGTCGGGGCGTGTGAGGGAGGGCTCAGTGTCGGGGCGTGTGAGGGAGGGCTCAGTGTCGGGGCGTGTGAGGGAGGGCTCAGTGTCGGGGCGTGTGAGGGAGGGCTCAGTGTCGGGGCGTGTGAGGGAGGGCTCAGTGTCGGGGCGTGTGAGGGAGGGCTCAGTGTCGGGGCGTGTGAGGGAGGGCTCAGTGTCGGGGCGTGTGAGGGAGGGCTCAGTGTCGGGGCGTGTGAGGGAGGGGTCAGTGTCGGGATGAGGGTGGCGTCATTGTCGGGGGGGTGAGGGATGGGTCAGTGTCGGGATGAGGGAGGGGTCAGTGTCGGGAGGAGCGAAGGGTCAGTGTCGGGGATGTGAGGGAACTGTCAGTGTCGGGATGAGGGAGTGGTCAGTGTCATGGGGTGAGGGAGGTGTCAATGTCGGGATGAGGGAAGGGTCAGTGTTGGGGGGGTGAGGGAGGGGTCAGTGTCGGGGGTATGCGGGAAGGGTCAGTGTCGGGGATGATAGGAAGGGGTCAGTGTCGGGATGAGGGAGGGGTCAGTGTCGGGGGGTGAGGGACGGGTCAGTGTCGGGATGAGGGATCATTCAGTGTCGGGATGAGGGAGGGGTCAGCGTCAGGGTGATGAGGGTGGGGTCAATGTCGGGAGTGTGAGGGAGGGATCAGTGTAAGGATGAGGGAGGGGTGAGTGTCGGGGATGTGAGGGAGGGGTCAGTTTCAGACGGATGATGGAGTGGTCAGTGTCGGATTGAAGGAGGTGTCAGTATTGGGGGTATGATGGAGGAGTCAGTGTCGGGGGTATGAGGGAGGGGTCAGTGTCAGGGGGTGAGGGAGGCGTCAATGTCAGAGGGTATGAGGGAGGAGTCAGTGTCCGGGGGTATGAGGCAGCGGTCAATGTCGGGTGTATGAGGGAGGGGTCAATGTCGGAGGGATGTGGGAGGGGTCATTGTCGAGGGGTGTGTGTGAGGGGTCAATGTCAGGGGATGTGAGGGAGGGATCAGTGTCAGGATGAGGGAGTGGTCAGTGTCGGGGGTGTGAGGGAGGGGTCAGTGTCAGGTGTGAGGGAGGGGTCAGTGTCGGGGGTGTGAGGGAGGGGTCAGTGTCGGGGGTGTGAGGGAGGGGTCAGTGTCGGGGGTGAGAGGGAGGGGTCAGTGCCGGGGTTGTGAGGGAGGGGTCAGTGTCGGGGTTGTGAGGGAGGGGTCAGTGTCGGGGGTGTGAGGGAGGTGTCAGTCGGGGAATGAGGGAGGGGTCAGTGTCAGGATGAGGGAGGGGTCAGTGTCGGGGTCTTAGGGAGGGGTCAGTGTCGGGGGCTTAGGGAGGGGTCAGTGTCGGGG
Source organism: Carcharodon carcharias (assembly GCF_017639515.1). Classification (NCBI taxonomy): domain Eukaryota; kingdom Metazoa; phylum Chordata; class Chondrichthyes; order Lamniformes; family Lamnidae; genus Carcharodon; species Carcharodon carcharias. The sequence goes on along the minus strand of NC_054470.1, from coordinate 120,675,784 downwards.
GCTGAGTGAGGGGTCAGTGTCAGGGGGTATGAGGGTGGGGTCATTATCAGGGGATGAGGGTGGTGTCAGTGTCAAGGGGTATGAGGGAGGGGTCAGTGTCGGGGGTATGTGGGAGGGGTCAGTGTCAGGGGGATAAGGGAGGGGTGAATGTCGGGGGGATGTGGGAGGGTTCAGTGTCGGCGGTGTGAGGGAGGGGTCAGTGTCGGGGCTGTGAGGGAGGGGTCAGTGTCGGGGGTGTGAGGGAGGGATCAGTGTCGGGATGAGAGAGTGGGCCGTGTCGGGGGTGTGAGGGAGGGGTCAGTTTCAGAGGGATGAGGGAGGGGTCAGTATCGGGGGTGTGAGGGAGGGGTCAGTGTCGGGAGGAGCGAAGGGTCAGTGTCGGGATGAGGGAGGGGTCAGTGTCGTGGAGTGAGGGAGGTGTCAGTATCGGGATGAGGGAGGGGTCTGTGTCGTGGAGTGAGGGAGGTGTCAGTGTCGGGATGAGGGATGGGTCAGTGTCGGGGGTGTGAGGGAGGGGTCAGTGTCGGTGGTATGCGGGAAGGGTCAGTGTTGGGGGTGATCGGGAGGGCTCAGTGTCGGGATGAGGGAAGGGTCGGTGTCGGGGGGGTGAGGGAGGGGTCAGTGTCGGGATGAGGGATCATTCAGTGTCGGGATGAGGGAGGGTTCAGTGTCAGGGTGATGAGGGTGGGGTCAGTGTCGGGGTTTTGAGGGAAGGGTTAGATGGGAATGTGAGGGAGGGATCAGTGTCAGGATGAGGGAGGGGTGAGTGTCAGGGATGTGAGGGAGGGGTCAGTTTCAGAGGGATGAGGGAGCGGTCAATGTCGGGATGATGGAGGGGTCAGTATCGGGGGTATGATGGAGGCGTCAATGTCGGGGGTATGAGGGAGGGGTGAATGTCGGGGGGATGTGGGAGGGGTCAGTGTCGGGGGTGTGAGGGAGGGGTCAGTGTCGGGATGAGGGAGGCGTCAGTGTCGGGGGTGTGTGGGAGGGTTCAGTGTCAGGGGATGTGAGGGAGGGGTCAGTGTCCAGGATGTGAGGGAGGGATCAGTGTCGGGGGTGTGAGGGAGGTGTCAGTGTCAAGATGTGAGGGAGGGGTCAGTGTCAGGGGTGTGAGGGAGAAGTCAGTGTTTAAGGGGTATGAGGGAGGGGTCATTATCAGGGGATGAGGGTGGTGTCAGTGTCAAGGGGTATGAGGGAGGGGTCAGTGTCGGGGTATGTGGGAGGGGTGATTGTCAGGGGGATGAGGGAGGGGTCAGTGTCTGGGGTGTGAGGGAGGGCTCAATGTCTTGGGGATGAGGGAGGTGTCTGTGTCAGGGGTTGAGGGTGGTGTCAGTGTCAGGGGGTGAAGGAGGGAGTCAGTGTCGGGGGTTGAGGGTGGTGTCAGCGTCATGGGGATGAGGGAGTGGTCAGTGTCAGGGGGTGAGGGAGGGGTCAGTGTCAGGGATGTGGGAGTGGTCAATATCGGGATGGGTGAGGGGTCAGTGTCGAGGTGTGAGGGTCGTGTCAGTGTCGGGGGCGTGAGGGAGGGGTGAGTGTCGGGGTGTGAGTGAGGGGTCAGTGTCGGGGGTATGAGGGAGGGTCAGTGTCGGGGGTGTGAGGGAGGGGTCAGTGTCGGGATGAGGGAGGGGTCATTGTCGGTATGAGGGAGAGGTCAGTGTCGGGTGTGTGAGGGTGGGGTCAGTGTCGGGATAAGGGAAGGGTCAGTGTCGGGGGTGTGAGGGATGGGTCAGTGTCGGGATGAGGGTGGGGTCAATGTCGGGGCTGTGAGGGAGGGCTCAGTGTCGGGATGAGGGGGGGTTCAGTGTCAGGCGGAGGGAAGGGTCATTGTCGGGATGAGGGAGGAGTCAGTGTCGGGGGTGTGAGGAAGGGGTCAGTGTAAGGGTGTTTGAGGGAGGGGTCAGTGTCAGGGCGTGTGAGGAAGGGGTCAATGTCGGGATGAGGGACGTGTCAGTATCGGGATGAGCGAGGCGTCAATGTTGGGGGGATGAGGGAGGGATCAGTGTCAGGGGTGTGAGGGAGGGGTCAGTGTCGGGATGAGGGAGGGGTCAGTGTCAGGTGTGTGAGGGAGGAGTCAGTGTCAGGGATGAGGGAGGGGTCAGTGTCGGGGGGATACTTGCTGGACTGATTGCTGCAGCGAAGGGCATTCGGTGCTTGGGTGCTAAGTTGGCGCGAGGACTTTCACATCGGGGTCAATGCAGCTGCTCTTCAGTCTCTTCCTCTGACTCCAGGTTGGTCGACCATCTCCCCATCCATCCGCCCCCAACTTCCCTCCCACCACCCGCACCTCCCTCGCCGCACTGGAGATTATTTGGCCAATCGGCATGAAATCGCTACAGAAATGGAAGATGGAGTGGGAATGGCCTTTGCTAACCACTTCCGGCTATGTCTTCCCTTTTCCATGAGTTCCTTTCGGATCCCAACCAGTGAATGTTAGTATTTTGCCTGAATGCAGTAGCATCGCAATTTAATCCTATTGTACTTATTGGCCACACGCAGGGCAGGCACCATTAGCCGTAAGGCAGACACCCGGGATGACTTTTGTTCTCCTTCTCTGTAACCTCTGGATACTGTACTAGTAATCCCTTATTGCTATCCTGGGTGAGATTAACTGATGCAGCACAAGCCGGGACACCTTGCAGCTTGAGTCAGTGTCAGCTGGAAAACTCTGTCAGCTTTGAATGAGGGCATTCTCACCACTGACGAGGAGGCACTTTTACAAACAGTGCAGTTCTCAGGCATGTCCAGGCTCTGAGACATGGAGTATTGGGCCATAGGTTTAATACCCAAAATGTTCTTCATGAACAAACAACAACTATTTATGCTTTTGAGGCAAGAACTGTGTGGAGACAAGGCAATTTCACTTGAGGTGGATGTGCAAGTGAAAATCCATCAGAGATTCAAAGTTAATCTGTGCCCATTTCCCAATATCTCTCAGCAGTGAGCATGAAGTTCTCGGTCTGGGAGCTGAATCTCAGGCTAACTCTCCAGGCAGAGGGGGAGTGAGCTTGTCCAGTGCCCACCATGTATTGCTGCTGTCCTGACAGCAGGTGCTGCTGTACTGCACCTGGTTCCTTGCTGAGCTGCGAGCCCACTGAGACTGGTTTCTCCTCTGCCAGCTGTGTCAGTGATTCCGTTCCCTTCCTCCTTACAGGTGGTCCTTGGACCCCTGAATTACGAGTACAAAATGCAGGTAGCAAACAGGTTCAGCTCGACCTTCGATTCATTCATTAACTGAACCCACAAAACCCCAGTACACACACCTTTCCAATTTGACTGAAACTTACAGCCACCCATCCAGCTGGACATTGCCGGTGTTGATTGTGGGCTTGGATCTGGAGATGAGCAGTCCTGGTCCTCCTTCCCCTGACTGAATTAACCACGCTTTGCTGCTGTCTCTTTTCTATAGTGTTCAAGTCACACAATCACACACCTGGGCCTCTGGCGTAGAGTCCGTTAACGTTCTGCGGAACTGTCTGGCTCTTCACACCCCTTTACTCTGGTCTGTTCAGTGTCCTGAGCAATGCAGAATTCCAAGGGCATGGACAATTCTCCTGCTGTTTACACAATAGCAGGATAATATTATTTCCCTCCCATGGTGAGGGATGCTTAGCTCATAGCTTATTCAGGTGCAAATGCTCTTTCATTCTCAAAACAGGAACTGCTCGCAGTTTGCCATGACAGTTAAACTGTGTCATTGTCCAGTTGCTATTGCTGTCTAAATCAATCATGAGTCAGTTAGCTGGTTCCCTCTGTGTCAAGGTTAACTGTTCCATGTCCTTCAGTAGGTACGTGTGATGTCTGTGTAACACACCTTTGGAGTGATTCTGAAGAACTGACTAACATTATGGTTAGTCAAACATTCACATTTCTTGATGGCGTCATTGGGCCTAAAATTGAGAATGGCAGTCACGACATGAATAAATCTGCCAGTGACCAGTGAGATGTGGCCAAGTCTATTTGAAGGTACAGATGGACAGATCCTGGCTGTTCAGCACAGAGAAGCACTTGTTCCATCTCACCCACCTGCCGAATCCCCTGCTTCTGACAAATGCTGCTGCAGAGGAATTCCCAATGGGAAGCCCATTTGGCACAAGGATCATGAGAACCAACAAGAACAAAAAGCAATGGAAAGAAACTGGAAATATTATCAAAATTGTTGAAAGAGCCTTTTGACAAAGTCCTTTAAATACATAGAGCTCAACACCTAACTAACTTTTTGTATTCAGACAGGATTTGTAGCAGAATGGTTGGAGATGATTCGAATGGTATAATTATGTCACTTCTGTGTTATTACAATACTTAAATTTTTGGTGGTGAGTTACTTCCTGACTCCAGTGACCCAGGACACCGCCACTGCACACTATGTCATCATGATACTGTGCACTGATACTTCATTAACTTAGTCACAGAGAACAGGAAGAATGAGCCTGAACTTCCTCGCAGTGACAATCAGCATCAGATTGCCACTCCGCTCCTAGATTTTTACCTTAATTTGTTTCCATCCTGTCTTGCCTGACCTTCTGATTCAGGCCGGCTGAGATCCAGGCAGTGCAGTGCACTCCTGGGGCCTAGTTATAAGGGTAGTTCTGTCGAAGGGAAGGAGACCACACCCGCTTTTTTACGACATTAGCAGCTGTAAACCAGATAAGTTAAAAGTCCATTGAAGTTTAATGCTCCTTAATAGGCCAGGGAGAAGATAAGTGTATAAGGTGAGTGGGTAGAATTTGGGAGTGGTGGGGGTGTCAGGGGTCAGAGGTATGTGAATTGGAGGTTGGGACGTTGTCCAAGTTTGGGGTGGGGGGAGGGGGTGGTCAGGCATTGGGCAGGGTGGGAGGGGTGGGGGGAGTCCCTTGAGGTGTAGTCAGGGGTGTGGTGGGAAGTCCCATGGGTCTGTACAATAGTTACCCAGAAGTTAAAAGAAGTTTTCATTCTTCTAACTTTTTCTGAGTAACTATTGATGTAAGCCAGCCAGAATCATCCGAAGTTTGCGATTTACATCACATTTTCGGATGGTTCCCAACGCAGGCCAATTGCCCAGAGGAAGTTTGCACTTCTGGGCAATTGCCATGCAAACCCTTACCTGTGAAGGTCTGAGGGGGATTTCCCAGCCCACCTTTGAGGTACCCCAACCCACTTTTGGGGTACCCCAACCCCAACATGACGCCCTGGAGGCTGGAAGTTACGGTCCCTACATGACAATTCATCTCCCACTGTCAAACTGTGGTCACCATTTCTGTTTTACAAAATAAACCGTTTTTTAAAAAATCTTTGCCACTGAATTCCTAAAATATTTTACTGTGATCCTGGTGGATAAACTGTGCTATTATTTCAGATTGCCTTCTTGTTCTAGAATTCTGTGTCAACTTCAATTTCACTTGAACTGACGCCAGCTGTAACACAAGTACACGGGTCCACGACAACACTCACAACACAATGCTTCCTCCTGTCAGTTTCCTTTACGTGGGCAACATGATTAGTGAGGGCAGACAAACCTTAAAGTCACAGTCCCCAGTGATTAGATATTTTTCCTTATGACAGCTGCAGCAACCTCGTTCTTCATAACTCATGCTTTGTTGCAACACTTTTTTGAAGTTTTCTTGTCTCACAAGAGGGATCATTTGGGAAATGGGCAGTTTGCATAGTTACAGCAATGACCTTTGATCTTTCACCCTTAGTTTTTAGCTCATTGACTGGCAGGAACTGTGGTGAAAGAAGCAGGGGTCAGAGTTGGGAGTACATGCATTCTGGTTGGTATTGATCTGTGCAGTGTTAAAAAGCTGATGTCTGAGGAGATAGATACACCATCTGGGAGCTATGTCACACAAACCAGAGGAGGTCCAAGGTCGATTCCTGGTCTGTGTTGAGATGGATGATCTCAAGGAGGTCAACAGTGGGGTCATGACCATTGATTTCAGTGTTGCTGGTTTGGAGGGGACAAAAGTCAATGAGGATGGCTGCTCTTCTCCCTACCCGGTGACCCCCAGAGATACCAGCAATTGCACTGGATGCTGAGTGAGGACGTGATGGTTGCAGTGTATTTTGATTTGAAAAAGAAATTTGATAAGGTGTCACATGAAAGGTTAGCACACAAAATAAAAACTCATGATGTTAGAGGTAATATATTAACATGGATAGAGGATTGGCTAACCAACAGGAAACAGAGTCAGGATAAATGGGTAATTTTCAGGATGGCAAACTGGAGTGCAGTGCTGTAGGGATCAGTGCTGGGGCCTCAACTATTCACAACCTATAGAAATGGCTTGAGCGAAGGGACAGAATGTACTGTAGCCAGATTTGCTGACAATACAAAGATAGGTAGGAAAGCAAGTTGTGAGGAGGATACAAAGAGACTGCAAATGGATATAGCTAGATTAAGTGAGCTGGCAAAAATTAGGCTGATGGAGTATAATGTGGGAAAATGTAAGATTTTCCACTTTGGCAAGAAGAATAGGAAAGTGGAATATTATTTAAATGGAGAGAGACTGCAGAATGCTGCAGTACAGAGGGATCTGGGTGTCCTTGTACATGAATCACATGAAGCTAGTATGCAGGTACAGCCAGTAATTAAGGAGAGCAAATAGAATGTTGGCCTTTATTATAAGGGATATAGAGTATAAAAGTAGGAAAGTCTTGCTACAGCTGTACAGGGCATTGATGTGACCACACCTAGAGTAACTGTAAACAGTTTGGGGCTACTTACTGAAGAAGAGACATACTTGCATTGGAAGCAATTCAGAGAAAGTTCACTCAGCTGATTTCTGGGATGAAGGGATTGTTTTATGAGGAAAGTTTGAGCAGGTTGGACCTATACTCGTTGGAGTTTAGAAGATTGAAAAATGATCTTATTGAAACATACATGATTCTGAGGGGGCTTGACAGGGTAAATGTTGAGAAGTTGTTTCCCCTGGCGGGGGAATCTAGAACTATGGGGCGTACTTTAATAATAAGAGGTGTTACCTTTAAGACAGACGTGATGAGGAATTACTTCTCTGATGGTCATTAGTCTTTAAAATTCTCTCTCCCAGAAAGCAGTGGAGACTGGGTCATTGAATATATTCAAGACTGAGTTAGACAGCTTTTCGATCGACAAGGGAGTCAAGGTCTATGGGGCTGCCGACAGGAATGTGGAGTTGGGACCACAATCAGATCAGCCATGATCTTACTGAGTGGCAGAGCAGGCTTGAGGGGCCGAATGGACTACCCCCTCCTAGATCCTATGTTCATTTTTTTGGGAGGGAATGTTGCCCCATGGTGGAATGACTTTCTGATTCTCACCAGCCAGGGTCAGACATGAAGAAAAGAGATGCCCCTATCCCCAAAAGAAAATCATCTGCATCAACCTCTGAAGTTCGGTTGATTGAGTTTCAAATGTGTACAGGAAAAATTGTAATATCGGGATACTATGTCTTTAAGTGACAGGCGAGAATTGAACAAATTTTGTGTTTCTGAGGAGCTGAAAATATGAGGAATCTGTAGATTGAACCTTTTATTTTTTTGTCAGAGTGAAAATGTGTGCGCCTTCTATAAACTTCTGCAACATTATCTTACATTTAACCTGGGATTTCTGAATCTTGTCCATTTTTCACAGTAGCTGCTAATAGCTGCTGCTGCTAATCCTCTCCGAGTGCATTCACAGATGAGAGCCCCTAGCAGGAATACTTTTTGTGAGTGGAGATGTTTTTTTGTGCATCAAAGAGAGTGAGAGAGCGAGGGCAATTTCTGTTTTACATGCTGTTAACGCTGGAAAGGAGACAGGAGCCTGGAATCACAGATGTACAAGCAAATGGCCATTTGTACCTGTGAGTATCAAAATGCCCTCAACAAATGGAAGGTTCCAGCTTTAGTTGTGCATGTTCACAGACAACAGCTGATTTAGATGTACCTGGACCACTGGAGATTCAAGACCCTGTTGTACCTTTGCATGACTTTTCACTTAAAACGACCACTTTCGCTTCGTTGGGTCCATCATCCAGTTTTTTTCCCCCCATCCTTGTGTTTTGTTGTTCTTAGAGCTGTATTTCCTCCACTGAACATTTTTTTGGTGCTACCTGATTAAAGGAGGCTGTTTGCTTCATGGATCTTTTGCTTTTATTTTTTAAATGATCCACATCACATTTATGCACCTATTATGCTTGAAGAAAATGGTCCATGTACTGGCTTATGTAGAATTTACTGCACATATTAGGCCATTCGGACCAAATGTTATGTTCTGCATGACCCTCCTCTCACCCCCTCTTCATCTCTCCCGATCGTTATATCCTTCTATTCCTTTCTCCTTCATGTGATTATCCAGCTTCCCCTTAAATGTGTCTATACTATTCACCTCAACCACTCCCTGTGGTAGTGAGTTCCACATTCTCGCCACTCTCTGCATAAAGAAGTTTCTGCTGAATTCCCTACTGGATTTATTAGTGACTACCTTATCTTTATCTTCTCTGGTCAGAAGGTCAGTGTTTCTCCTCACCTGCCCAGCCTATTAATTGGGGAAGAGAATGCAGTCCCCAACAACTGCTAATAGTCTCAAAATCCGCTTTTCAGTAAGAAAGGAAAACAAAAAAGGCCAAATGTAAATGGCCATCTCTAATTCCAGCAGGGGTGCAGTCAGCATGTTCTGGAGCCTATCACAATCAGTTAATGCCAGCCCACTGCAGCAATCAGGTCCCACCAATATTGTGTGCTCTCTCACTTTCTGGAGCATCTGCTTCATGCTCTTTCTTTTGTTAATCCAAGCTAACATGATCTGCTGCCCAGATTGTGGTGTTGATCTGCATTAATCACAATCCAAATCAACTCATGCACATTGTTTCAAAGTGTTTCACTTCTGTTTACTTAGCAGTCATAAACATGAAACCACTGATGTAGGGGTGTGTGTGTGTGTGTGTGTGTGTGTGTGTGTGTGTGTGTGTGTGTGTGTGTGTGTGTGTGTGCACACGTGCCTGCGTGTGTGTTGCATTTACGTGTATGGGCATGTGCGTTGGTGCGTGCACACTGCTCTCTCTGAGTACACGCTCATGTATGTGTGTGGGTGCATGTGCCAGGGTTCATGTATCTATCCAGGAGCACCATTCCTTATCTTTTAATACCCTCAAATTGAAAAATAATAATTTTTTCACTCTCCTTCCACTTCAGCACTCTCTGATGTATCAAAGCACACATTGTTAATGGCTCCCTCTCCACAGTGAAAAGATGTAAAACGCTCTTTTCACAACACATCCCTTGCAATAACAGATGTATTATGATCAATGGATGGAATATGCTATCCCGAAGACTCCCTCTTTTCTAGAAAAACCCTGTAAAGTACATAGACTGACCCTGGCCTAATTGAATTTTATGTGACTACTGTGTGTCAGGGGCTATGATACAAACATACAAAATAGGAGCAGAAGTAGGCTATTTGGCCCCTTGAGCCTACTCCGCCATTCAATAAGATCATGGCTGATCTGTTTGTGTTTCGATTTCCACATTCCCACTTACCCCCGATAATCTTTGATTCCCTTGCCTAACAAGAATCTATCTACCTCTACCTTAAAGATATTCAGTGACCTCCACCTCCACTGCCTTCTGAGGCAGAGAATTCCAAAGTTGCAAAGCAGTCTGAGGGAAAATATTTCTCCTCATCTCTGTCCTAAAAGGGCGACCCCTAATTTTAAAACAGTGACCCCTAGTTCTGGACTCATCCACAAGTGGAAACATCTTTTCTACATCCACCTTGTCAAGGCTGTTCAGGATCTTATGTACTTCAATCAAGTCACCCGTCAATCTTCTAAACTCCAGTGGAAACAAGCCCAGTCTGTCCAGCCTTTCCTCATAAGACAACCCACTCATTCCAGCTATCAATCTAGTGAACCTCCTCTGAACCGCCTCCAATGTATTTACATCCTTCATTAAATAAGAAGATCAAAACTGCACACGGTATTCGAGGCGCGGTCTCACCAATGCCCTGTATAACTGAAGCGTAACATCCTTACTTTTATAAAAACAGAAAATGCTGGAAAAACTCAGCAGGTCTGACAGCATCTGTGGAGAGAGAAACAGAGTTAAGGCATCGAGTGCATATGACTCTTCTATGAAGACTTCTGAAGAAGAGTCATACGGACTCAAAATTTTAACCCTGTTTCTCTCTCCACAGATGCTGCCAGACCTGCTGAATTTTTCCAGCACTTTTTTATTTCAGATTCCCAGCATCCGCATTTTGCTTTTATCCTTACTTTTATGTTCAATTCCACTTGTAATAAAGGATAGCATTCCATTAGCCTTCTTAATTACCTGCTGTACCTGCGTACTAACATTTTGTGACTCATGCATTAGAACACCCAGATCCCATGGCACCTCAGAATTCTGCTCACGATGGGGCCGGAAAATTCCGGCCTATGATAGAGGAAACGTGCTCCTCCTGCAAGTTCTGCATAAAAACTCTCTCCCATTCCCTAAACTCATCAAACACAACTACAGACTATTCATCCATTCTCATAAATTAACTATTCAATTAGGCCCTGCTATCCACCAGGTAACATTCCCACCTCTCATAGCCCAGCAGCACATGAAAGATCAGATTCCAGCGGAATATATTATCATGAAGCAGCTGAAGATGGTTTGAGCTGAGGACACTACCCTGAGGAACTCCTGCAGTGATGTCCTGGAGCTGAGGTGACTGACCTCCAACAACCACAACCACCTTCCTTTGTGCTAGGTATGGCTCCAACCAGTGGAGAGTTTTCCCCCTGATTCCCATTGACTCCAGTTTTGCTAAGGCTCCTTGATGCCACACTCGGTCAAATGCAGCCTTGATGTCAAGGGCAGTCACTCTCACCTCACTTCTGGAGTTCAGCTCTTTTATCCATGTTTGAACCAAGGCTGTAACGAGGTCAGGAGCCAAGTGGCCCTGGCAGCATCCAAACTGAACATCAGTGAGCAGTGTATTGCTGAGTAAGTGCTGCTTGATAGCACTGTTGATGACCCCGTCCATCACTTTGATTATGATTAGCAGTAGACTGATGGGACGGTAATTGGCCAGGTTGGATTTGTCCTGCTTTTTGTGACAGGTCATACCTGGGCAATTTTCCACATTGCAGGGTAGATGTTAGTGTTTTTGTTGCACTGCAACAGCTTGGCTAGAGGCGTGGCATGTTCTGGAACACAAGTCTTCATTACTAATGCCGCAATGTTGTCAAGGCTCAAGCCTTTGCCTAGGTGTTGAAAAGGTGGGTGGTGGTGGGAGAAAGAGTGGTACAGGTGCCAAAGCAGGGCAGCAAGCCCCCTCTCCAGCAATTTAAAGTGCCTGACCATCTTACTACAGATGCCGTTCTCCCTTTGAGCACAGTAGGCCAGCTTATCGCTTGTGACAATGTGCTAGTGCTGATCAAGAGAGGTCAGGGCAAAGAAACATGATAAATTAATCCCAACTGGCAGAAAGATTCTTGAAAGCTCAAGTGCCACTTAAATAGATACAATACAAATCCAACAAGTGATGTCTTTAACTCTAGTGTAGTTTGTAATTTGTGTTGCAATGTTTGGATTGCTAGTTACTGTAAGACTTGCAAAGGGATTTTGTTATCAGTCCAATATTCTGCTTCATACCTTATGAAACTCTCTGATACCATAAATCATAACACAAAGTATAGAATAATAATTTTCTTATCAAATCTCTTCCATGCACAAGCCCTGAATCATGGGCTCCCCATACTGATTCTACCTCCTGCAAGTTCTGCATAAAAACTCTTTCCCATTCCCTAAACTCATCAAGCACAACTGCAGACTATTCATCAATTCTCACAACTTAACTGTTCAGTTAGGCCCTGCTATCCACCAGGTAACATTTCCACCTCCCAAGGCCTCAGCAGCACATGGATGATCAGATCCCAGCGGAATATATTATCATTTTAATACGTATGAACATATGAACAAGGAGCAGGAGTAGGCCATTCGGCCCCTCGAGCCTGCTCCTCCATTTAATAAGATCATGACTGATCTGATAGTAACCTCAAATCTGCATCCTGCCTACCCCTGATAACCTATCACCCCCTTGCTTACCAAGAATCTATCCACCTCTGCCTTAAAAATATTCAAAGACTCTGCTTCCACCACCTTTTCAGGAACAGAGTTCCAAAGACTCATGACCCTCTGAGAGATAAAATGTTGCCTCATCTCCATTTTAAATGGGTGACTCCTTATTTTTAAACAGTGACCCCTAGTTGTAGATTCTCCCACAAGAGGAAACATCCTCTGCACATCCAACCTGTCAAGGCCCCTCAAGATTTTATATGTTTTAATGAAGTTGCCTCTTACTCTTCTAAACTCCAGTGGATACAATCCCAGCCTGTCCAACCTTTCATCATAAGACAACTTTCCCATCCCAGATATCCGCCTGATAAACCTTCCCTGAACTGCTTCCAACACATTTACATCCTTTCTTAAATAAGGTGACCAATACTGTACACAGTAGTCCAGATGTGATCTCACTAGTGCTCTGTACAACTGAAGCATTAACCTCCCTACTTTTGTATTCAATTCCCCTCGCAATAAATGATAACATTCTATTAGCTTTCCTAATTACTTGCTGTACCTGTATAGTAGCCTTTTGTGATTCATGCACTAAGACACCCAGATCCCTCTGAATCTCAAAGCTCTGCAATCTCTCACTGTTTAGATAATATCCTTCCTACCAAAATGGACAATTTCACATTTTCCCACATTATACTCCATCTGCCCATGTTTGTCCACTCACTTAACCTATCTATATCTTTTTGTAGCCTCCTTATGTCCTCTTCACAAATTACTTTCTTATCTATCTTTGTGCCATCAGCAAATTTGGCAACCATTGCATCAATTGCTTCACCCAAGTCATGTATATAAATTGTAAATAGTTGTGGTCCCAGCACTGATCCCTGTAGCACACCACTGATTACATTTTGCCAACCTTGAAAAAGACCCATTTATGCCTACTCTCTGCTTCCTGTTAGCCAGCCAATAAAGGCAGACAAGTCGCCAGGACATGATGGCCTGCATCCAGGGGCCTTATTGGAAACGGCTGCAGAGATAGTGGAGGCATTGGTCAAAACATTCCAGAACTCACTGGATTCCAGGAGGGTCTCAGCAAATTGGAAAACCGCTAATGTGACGCCCCTGTTCAAGAAGGGAGGGAGACAAAAAGCAGGAAACTATAGGCCAGTTAGCTTAACATCTGTCATTGGGAAAATGCTAGAGTCCATTCTTAAGGAAGAAATAGCAGGACATTTAGAAAAGCTTAACACAATCAAACAGAGTCAACGTGGTTTTGTGAAAAGGAAATCAAGTTTGACAAATTTGCCAGAGTTCTTTGAAGATATAACAAGTAGAATTGATAAAGGGGAATTGGTAGATGCAGTGTATTTGGATTTCCAGAAGGCATTCAATAAGGTGCCAAATAAAAGGTTATTGCACAAGATAAGAGCTCACGCTATTGGGGGTAATGCATTAGCATGGATTGAGAATTGGTTAACACACAGAAGACAGAGAGTCAGGATTAATGGGTCTTTTTCAGGTTGGAAAGACATAATGAATGGAGTGCCACAAGGATCAGTCCTAGGACCTCAATTATTTACTATCTATATTTATGACTTGGAGGATGGGGCAGAGTGTAATGTATCCAAATTTGCTGATGATGCAAAAATAGGTGGGAAGGCATGTTGTGATGAGGACATAAGGAATCTGTGAGGAGATATAGATAGATTGAGTGAGTGGGCAAAAACCTGGCAAGTAGAGTTTAATGTAGGAAAGTGTGAGGTCATGCACTTTGGAAGGAAGAATCAAAAGGCAGATTATTATTTAAATGGAGAGAGTCTCCAAAAAAGTGCAGCGCAGAGGGATCTGGGTGTTCTTGTGCATGAAACACAAAAGTTAGCATGCAGGTGCGGCAAGAAATTAAGAAAGTAAATAGAATTTTGGCCTGTATTGCTAGGGGGTTGGAGTTTAAAAATAGGGAATTCTTGTTACAACTGTACAGGGTGTTAGTGAGGCTGCACCTGGAGTATTGTGTACAGCTTTGGTCCCCGTATTCAAGAAAGGATATATTAGCATTGGAGGCAGTTCAAATAAGATTCACTAGGCTGATTCTTGGGCTGAAGGGGTTGACTTATCAAGAATGGCTAAACAGGTTAGGCCTTTATTGATTAGAAATGAGAAGAATAATATTATTGAAACAAAGAAGATCCTGAGGGGGCTTTACAGGGTAGATGTCAAGAATATATTTCCACTATTGGGGGGATCTTGAACTAGGGGACATAGTTACAGAATAAGGAGGCACTCATTTAAAACTGAGATGCGAAGGAATTTTTTTCTCTCAGAGGGTAGTGAATGTCTGGAATTCTCTACTCTAGTGAATTGTGGAGGCTAGATCACAAAGTATTTAGAGAGGAGGTAGATAGATTTTTGAAATATCAGGGAGTTGAGGGCTACTCAGAGTTGGGACGAAAGAGAAGTTGAGGCCTGGGGCAGATCAGCCATGATGTTATTGAATGGCAAGGCAGGCTTGATGGGCTGAATGGCCTACTCCTGCTCCTATTTCTTATGTTCTTATGTAAATATGTTTCTCCCTATACCATGAGCTTTTATTTTCCACAATGACCCTTGATGTGGCACATTATCAAATGTGGAAACCTAAGTACAGTACATTCACTGGTTCCCCTTTATCCACAGCGCATGTTATTTCCTCAAAGAACTCCAATAATTTAGTTAAACATGATTTCCCCATTTCACAAAACCATTTGACTCTCCCTGATGACCTTGAACTTTTCCAAGTGCAGTGCAACAGCTTCTTCAATAATAGCTTGTAACTTTTTCCCTATGACAGATGTCAAGATAATTGGGCTATATAAAAGCAAAAAACTGCGGATGCTGGAAATCCAAAACAAAAACAGAAACAGAAATACCTGGAAACACTCAGCAGGTCTGGCAGCATCGGCGGGGGAGAGCACAGTTGACATTTCGAGTCCTCATGGCCCTTCAACAGAACTAAGTAAAAATAGGAAAGAGGTGAAATATAAGCTGGTTTAAGTTGGGGGTGGGAGGTGGGGGGGGTGGTGGGTGGCTGGTGTTGGGACAAGCAGCCAATGATAGGTGGAGATAACCAAAAGATGTCACAGACAAAAGGACAAAGAGGTGTTGATGGTGGTGATATTATCTAAATGAATGTGCTAATTAAGAGTAGAAAGCAGGACAGACAAAGTACAGATAGCCCTAGTGGGGGTGGGGGAATACTAAAAGGGCTAAAAGGTAGAGATAAACAATGGGTGGAAATACATTTAAAAATAATGGAAATAGGTGGGAAAAGAAAAATCTATATAAATTATTGGAAAAAAGGAGGATCAGAAAGGGGGTGGGGATGGAGGAGAGAGTTCAAGATCTAAAATTGTTGAACTCAATATTCAGTCAGGAAGGCTGTAAAGTGCCTAGTTGGAAGATGAGGTGCTATTCCTCCAGTTTGCGTTGAGCTTCACTGGAACAATGCAGCAAGCCAAGGACAGACATGTGGGCATGAGAGCAGGGTGGAGTGTTGAAATGGCAAGCAACAGGGAGGTCTGGGAAATGCTTGCAGACAGACTGAAGGTTCTGCAAAGCGGTCACCCAGTCTGCGTTTGGTCTCTCCAATGTAGAGGAAACCGCATTGGGAGCAACGAATGCAGTAGACACTGCTTTCTGTCTCCCTCCCTTTTAGAATAATGGAGTTATATTTGCTATCTTCCAATCTAAGGGGGCCTTTCCCAAATCTAGGGAGTTTCAGAAAATTAAAACCAATGCGTCAACTATCTCATTCACCACTTCTTTTAAGACCCAATACAATAAAAGCAAAATACTGTGGGTGCTGGAAATCTGAAATAAAAGCAAAGTGCTGGAAAAGCTCAGCAGGCAGAATTTTGCCCTTGATGGGTGGGCAGGCTCCACTGGCTTGGCGGTGGGCGGGTAGCCGATCGCCACCGCCGAAACGGGCCCCGCCCCCATTTTAAGTGGGCCAATTAAGGCCCGCCGAGCAGGCCGCCCGATGGGAAGCGCTATGCACTCTCTGTGCGGGAGGAGGGATTCCACAACTGCCAGAGTGCACTCTTTCACGCGCACGTCTCCCTGAGGCTAAGTGCTGCCTCAGAGAGAGCGCTGCCAGTGTTGTAAACTTAAAAAATAGAAAAATAAAAAATTAACATGCCCCCCTGTCACATGAGATGGGACATGTTAATAAATACCACATAAAGTTTATTAAAGATTTTTAAAACAGCCATGAAACTTCATCCCACCAGTGGATGGGGTTTCATGTATTATTAGAAGCCCACCAGGGCTCCTGGCCTGCCCCCCAGCCTTAAGATTGGACAGGCAGGGCCTTTAATTGGCTTAATTATCCTGTCAATGGCCTCAACTGGCTGATTTCGCTGTCCGCTTGCCTTCCTGAATATTTAAATGGGGCGGGGTGACGTTGGGGGTTCATTTTCGCGTCGGCGATCAGGCCCTGCCCCCAACTCGCCAACAGAAAAATTCTGGCCAGCAGGTCTGGCAGCATTTGTGGAGAGAGAAACAGAGTTGACACTTTGAATCCAACGTGACTCTTCTTATGAACCTAAAGAAGAGTCATATTGGACTTGAAACACTATCCCTGTTTCTCTCCACAAGGATGCTGCCAGACCGGGAGTTATTTACCCTTTCAATTCTCGTCCCAGGCAGATGTTTATCCAACTCAGTTTCAAAGGAGTTAATTGACATAATATCAGCCGTATTTACTGGGACACTGGTCTATAATGTATACTAGTTTGTATGAAGAAAAATTCGAAATTAACCATTTTAGTCGATGTTTCTAGAAGGACATAAGAGAAGTCAAGAACAGGAAGTAGACCATTTGACCCATTGACGCTCATTTCTCCCACACCCTAGCTTTCCAATTGTACTGTCAAGCTACAGTGCTTTCTTTAAAAAAGTCATTGCCAGGATGTGGGCATCGCCTGCTAAGCCACAACCTATTGTCCATCCCTTAAGTCAGTGGTGGTGAGCGACCTTCTTGATAAATGAGGTTCTTGCATGGTTATTTCAGAAAGTCAATACTAATCAACCACCTTGTTGTCATCTGCAGGCACATGTAGGCCAGACCAGGTAAGGACAACAGATTTCCTCCCCTAAAGGGCATTAGTGAACCAGATGGATCTTTACAACAATTGATAATGATTTCACGGTCATCATTAGACTTTTAATTCCAGATTTTTATTGAACTCAAATTCCACCATCTGTTGTGCGGGATTCGGGTCCCCAGAGCATTACTCTGGGTCTCTGGATCACTAGTCTAGCGACAGTGCCACTACGCCATTGTCTGACTTCTCGAACAAGAGAGAATCTAACCATCGCCCCTTGACATTCAATGGCATTACCATCGCTGAATCCCCCACTATCAACATCCTGGTGGTTACCCTTGACCAGAAACTGAACTGGACTAGCCACATAAATACTGTGGCTACAGGAGCAGGACAGAGACTGGGAATCCTGTGGTGAGTAATTCACCTCCTGACTCCCTAAAGCCTGTCCACCAACTACAAGGCACAAGTCAGGAGTGTGTTGGAGTATACTCCACTTGCCTGGATGAGCACAGCTCCCACAACACTCAAGAAACTCGACACCATCCAGGACAAAGCAGCCCACTTGATTAGCACCACATCCACAAACATTCACTCCCTCCACCACCAACACACAGTAGCAGCAGTATGAACCATCTGCAAGACGCACTGCAGAAATTTACCAAGGCTTCTTCAACAGCACCTTCGATACCCCTAACCGCTACCATCTAGGAGGACAAGGGCAGCTGATAGATGGGGAACATCACCACCTGGAAGTTCCCTTCCAAGCCACTCACCATCCTGGCTTGGAAATATATCGCCGTTCCTTCACTGTCGCTGAGTCAAAACCCAGGAACCCTCTCCCTAACAGCACTGTGGGTATACCTACACCACAGGGACTTCAGGGGTTCAAGAAAGCAGCTCACTACTACTTTCTCAAGGGTAATTAGGGATGGGCAATAAATGCTGGCCCAGCCAGCGATGAGCACATCCCATGAATGAATTAGAAGAAACTCTCTCATTGCTGTCCCTCCGACAATGCAGCACTCCCTCAGTACTGACCCTCCGATAGTGCAGCGCTCCCTCATTATTGGCCCTCCAATAGTGCAGTGCCCACTCAGTACTGACCCTCCGCAAGTACAGTGCTTCCTCAGTACTGACCATTGACAGTGCAGTGCTTCCTCAGTACTGACCATCTGACAGTGCAGTGCTTCCTCGGTACAGACCCCCCAACAGTGCAGCGCTCCCTTAGTACTGACCCTCCAGCAGTGCAGCGCTCCCTTAGTACTGACCATCTGACAGTGCAGTGCAGTGCTTCCTCAGTACAGACCTCCGACAGTGCAGCCCTCCCTTAGTACTGACCCTTCATCAGTGCAGTGCTGCTTCATTACTGATCCTCTGACAGTGCAGTGCACCCTCAGTACTGACAGTGCAGCACTCCTTCATCACTGGCCCTCCAATAGTGCGGTGCCCACTCAATACTGACCCTCTGCAAGTACAGCGCTTCCTCAGTACTGACCATCTGACAGTGCCATGCTTCCTCAGTACAGACCCCCCAACAGTGCAGTGCTCCCTTAGTACTGACCCTCTGGCAGTGCAGTGCTCCCTTAGTACTGACCCTCTGGCAGTGCAGTGCTGCTTCATTACTGACCCTCCAACGGTGCAGTGCACCCTCAGGACTGACCCTCCAACTGTGCAGCACTCCCTCAGTACCGACCCTCTGACAGTGCATTTGCACCCTCAGTACTGACCTTCTGACAGTGCAGCACTCCCTCAGTACTGATCCTCCGACAGTTCAGCACTCCATCAGGACTGACCCTCCAACAGTGTAGGACTCCCTCAGTTCTGACCCTCCAATAGTGCAGCGCTCCCTCAGTACTGACCTAGGGGTATATCCATCTATATATCCTTTACAGGCAGCAGGGAGCGGGTGAGGATTTCTATATCCCAGCAAATTGCACAATGCTCAGTCCTTCTTCTTACAATTTTACTACTGAAAATCCAAGTTGATCTGCATTAATGTGCACATTACTTCCGAACTGCAGAGTTTACCTTAAATACCTTTAACACCACAGACCAAGATGACATTTATTGTACATCAGTTAAAATAATTTCATGTGACTAAAACCCATGACTGGTTTGAAAAAATCCTTCGGAAAACAACTTTTACTCTGCTCATGTGGCCCAAGATGAAAATAGTTTATTTCTTCAATGGGGCCATTTTAACTGTCCCTGCATGAATGATCAGTGTTATTTCACTTACAGTTTGTTATTGCTTTAGTCCACAGTGCAGTGGATTGCCATCATGTCTCTAATCTTAGCCTCTGTATCACACCCTGGTGTGCGTGCAATAAACGCTCTGCTAAGCCTCCAGTGGCTCTGTGCTGGGATCGTCAACACCTCCTCACTAAACTCTGGCCTCGTACTTGGAGTCAGAGGTCAAACCTGTGAATCCTGAAATTTGAAAGAAATGAAAAGATTTGTATTCATCTCCAGCCTTTCCCGAGGGCAGAAACTGGTATATATTATAAAAGATAGGGAAAGTAGACCAAATTAGCAAGGGCCCTGTAGGTCTTTCTTCCATCGCAAAATACCTGAGGTGCATCCTTTTAGGGGTCTTCTAAAACAGGTGTTACCCCATGACTATGCTGAGAAGGGCCTCACGGCTTTGAAGGCACTTTGGCTAAAATTAGTCAGTGGTGAGTGAGCTGTGGCATCAAATCTCAGGATTACTCTGTGACTGCCAACAAGAGGCAAGTTAGAAAATGAAACCCTTGCTACAGAGCCGGGAGGAGCAGGAGAACTTTCTTCAACTCTGCAGACATGACCAAGAATGAGTCCGAGCTAATTTTTGTTGCCCTGTTTCTCTGAAATGTCTCACTAAGATTCATGTCCAATAAATCAGTTTGAAGCATACTGGTTATTAGAGCAAGTAAATCAGGCAGACGTTTTTGTACACTTCAAACCCAGCAAACAGCAATGAGAGGGATAAACAATTAAGCAGATTTTGTTAAAAACAAAAAACTGCGGATGCTGGAAATCCAAAACAAAAACAGAATTACCTGGAAAAACTCAGCAGGTCTGGCAGCATCAGCGGAGAAGAAAAGAGTTGACGTTTCGAGTCCTCATGACCTTTCGACAGAACTAAGTAGAAATAGGAAAGGAGTGAAATATAAGCTGGTTTAAGGTGTGTGTGTGTGTGGGGGAGGGGGTTGGGGGGCGGTTGGGTTGGGTGGGGGGAGAGAAGTGGAGGGGGGGGTGTGGTTGTAGGGACAAGCAAGCAGTGATAGAAGCAGTTCATCAAAAGATGTCACAGACAGCAGAACAAAAGAACACATAGGTGTTGAAGTTGGTGATATATATCTAAACGAATGTGCTAATTAAGAATGGATGATAGGGCACTCAAGATATAGCTCTAGTGGGGGTGGGGGGAGCATAAAAGATTTAAAAATATTTAAAAATAATGGAAATAGGTGGGAAAAAGAAAAATCTATATAATTTATTGGAAAAAAAACAAAAGAAAGGGGGAAGAAACAGAAAGGGGGTGGGGATGGAGGAGAGAGTTCAAGACCTAAAGTTGTTGAATTCAATATTCAGTCCAGAAGGCTGTAAAGTGCCTAGTCAGAAGATGAGTTGTTGTTTCTCCAGTTTGCGTTGGGCTTCACTGGAACAATGTAGCAAGCCAAGGACAGACATGTGGGCAAGAGAGCAGGGTGGAGTGTTGAAATGGCAAGCGACAGGGAGGTTTGGGTCATTCTTGCGGACAGACCGCAGGTGTTCTGCAAAGCGGTCGCCCAGTTTACGTTTGGTCTCTCCAATGTAGAGGAGACCACAGTGGGAGCACCGAATGCAGTAGACTAAGTTGGGGGAAATGCAAATGAAATGTTGCTTCACTTGAAAGGAGTGTTTGGGCCCTTGGACGGTGAGGAGAGAGGAAGTGAAGGGGCAGGTGTTACATCTTTTGCGTGGGCATGGGGTGGTGCCATAGGTGGGGGTTGAGGAGTAGGGGGTGATGGAGGAGTGGACCAGGGTGTCCCAGAGAGAACGATCCCTACGGAATGCCGACGGGGGGGTTAAGGGAAGATGTGTTTGGTGGTGGCATCATGCTAGAGTTGGCGGAAATGGCAGAGGATGATCCTTTGAATGCGGAGGCTGGTGGGGTGATAAGTGAGGACAAGGGGGACCCTATCATGTTTCTGGGAGAGAGGAGAAGGCGTGAGGGCGGATGCGCGGGAGATGGGCCGGACACGGTTGAGGGCCCTGTCAACGACCGTGGTGGAAAACCTCGGTTAAGGAAGAAGGAGGACATGTCAGAGGAACTGTTTTTGAAGGTAGCATCATCGGAACAGATGCGACGGAGGCGAAGGAACTGAGAGAATGGGATGGAGTCCTTACAGGAAGCGGGGTGTGAGGAGCTGTAGTCAAGGTAGCTGTGGGAGTCGGTAGGCTTGTAGTGGATATTGGTGGACAGTCTATCACCAGAGATTGAGACAGCAAGGTCAATGAAGGGAAGGGAAGTGTCAGAGATGTACCACGTGAAAATGATGGAGGGGTGGAGATTGGAAGCAAAATTAATAAATTTTTCCAAGTCCCAACGAGAGCATGAAGCAGCACCGAAGTAATCATCGATGTACCGGAGAAAGAGTTGTGGAAGGGGGCCAGAGTAGGACTGGAACAAGGAATGTTCCACATACCCCATAAAGAGACAAGCATAGCTAGGGCCCATGCGGGTACCCATAGCCACACCTTTTATTTGGAGGAATTGAGAGGAGTTGAAGGAGAAATTGTTCAGTGTGAGAACAAGTTCAGCCAAACGGAGGAGAGTAGTCGTGGATGGGGATTGTTCGGGCCTCTGTTCGAGGAAGAAGCTAAGGGCCCTCAGACCATCCTGGTGGAGGATGGAGGTGTAGAGGGATTGGACGTCCATGGTGAAGAGGAAGCGGTTGGGGCCAGGGAACTGGAAATTGTTGATGTGACGTAAGGTGTCAGAGGAATCACGGATGTAGGTGGGAAGGGACTGGACAAGGGGAGAGAGAAGGGAGTCAAGATAACGAGAAATGAGTTCTGTGGGGCAGGAGCAAGCTGACACGATCGGTCTACTGGGACAGTTCTGTTTGTGGATTTTGGGTAGGAGGTAGAAGCGGGCCGTCCGAGGTTGGGCGACTATCAGGTTGGAAGCTCTGGGAGGAAGATCCCCAGAGGAGATGAGGTCATGTGTTTAACTGACTGCCACTGCTCTTCAAGAAATGCCTACCTCCTTGAAGAAGTTCTGTTCGTCTCTACGACAAGATTTCCGTAACTCTCTTTTGCTTTGTTCACCTTCATTGCTTTCCATTTCTCTCCTGGTGTTTGACAAGGTGTTTACTAAAACCCGCTTTCACAGCCATATCTCCTTTCTCAGTGACTGTCTCCGTCTCCGAATTACCCCACATGGATTTCAACTGAAATTCCACCCCTCATGTTTCAAACCCACCCAGGATTACAGGTATTTCCGGGACATAAAACGTTTCTTGGACTGCTGTTCCCGTCGCATTCTGAGATCCACTGAGATCAGTGCCATGCGCCGCCATATGAACACACTCGACCTCTCCCTCCAGCAGCACCGCCGTACCCTTTTTCAAAGCTGCGCGTGCCCCCAGTTTCATTTTATTCTTCATCTCATCCGACGCCTCAACAAGAAACTTTTTCTCTTTCTCTCAAGTGCTAAGGAACGCAAGCTCCAACAACTCATCGACACCAACACCCATCTAGGACCCTCCACCCCTGCCTGTCCCTCCGACCCCACCCCATCTTCCAATCCCAGCCCCAGCCATGTATTCACTATACCCCCTGACCTTCCCCTCTCCGATGCTGAACGTTCAGTGATCAGCAAAGGACTTAGTTTCATACCCCTACGCCCTCACCTTAATGAATTTCGGGCTCGGCACGATGCTGAACTCTTCTTCCGCCATCTTCGTCTCCGGGCTCACTTCTTTGGGCAGCAGTCCTCTCCCTGTTCAACGGATCCTTTTACCCACCTCCAATATTCTCCCTCCACCTGGACCCCTCCCTCTGGATTCTTACCTTCTCTTGATCTTTTCATTGAGAACAGTCGGCGGGACATTAGTCGTCTCAATTTCTCTGCTCCTCTCACCCACTCTAACCTGTCTCTCTCTGAATTTGCTGCACTCAGTTCTCTCAGGTCCAACCCTGACTTTGTCATCAAACTTGCTGACAAGGGTGGTGCTGTTGTTGTCTGGCGCACTGACCTCTACCTCGCGGAGGCTGAGCGTCAACTCGCAGACACTTCCTCCTACCTCTCCCTGGACCATATATCGTTTAGATATATATCACCAACTTCAACACCTATGTGTTCTTTTGTTCTGCTGTCTGTGACATCTTTTGATGAACTGCTTCTATCACTGCTTGCTTGTCCCTACAACCACACCCCCCCTCCACTTCTCTCCCCCCACCCAACCCAACCGCCCCCCAACCCCCTCCCCCACACACACACACCTTAAACCAGCTTATATTTCACTCCTTTCCTATTTCTACTTAGTTCTGTCGAAGGGTCATGAGGACTCGAAACGTCAACTCTTTTCTTCTCCGCTGATGCTGCCAGACCTGCTGAGTTTTTCCAGGTAATTCTGTTTTTGTAAGCTGATTTTGTTGTTTGCTGATGGCAGTTAAGGGATGATTGTTGACCAATGATCGGGAATGAATTCCCTGTTTAACACTGAATTGTGACCTATGGCCTTTTAGCAGGAAAGCCTATTAAAAACAGTCTTGTAAACGTGTACAAAAAGCAATGTAAAATGTTCAAGTTGGAATCACAGAATCTTACAGCACAGCAGGAGGCCATTCAACCCATTGTGTCCATGCTGGGTCTTTGAAACAGTTATTTAATTAATTCTGCTCCACCTGCTCTTGATTAATAGACTTTCAGACTTTTTTAAAGTATTTATCCAGTTCCCTTCAAAAGGGTCAGTACTGAGGGAGTGCAGCACTGTCAGAAGTGCCATCTTTTGGATGCAACAATAAATTGAGGCTCCATCTACCCTTTTAACTGGATCTAAAAGATCCCATTACATTGTTTCAAAGAAGGGCAGGGGTGTCCTGGCCAATATTGTCCCTCAATTGACATCTTAAAAAAGCAGATTATCTAGTCATTGTTACTGTGCTGTTAGTGGTAGTTTGCTTGCAAATTCTCCCATATTACAAACAGTGACTACACTTTCAAACATCTTTATTGGCTGTCATAGGGATTTGGAACATCCCGAGATTGCGAAATGCTTTTTTAATGTTTCTACTTCATTTAAAACACCATATTCATTTTAATCCTTTGTCCCTTTACACCGAGGGTTGTTGGTGCTAGAGAGTGGAACTTTTGCCATATCGGGTACACAGTGTCATTGTCAAACACTGCAAGCCATTGCCCTGCAAAATCTATCATTTTCCTCCCACTGATTTCAATGGAAATATGATTAAAGCAGATAGCTGACCAATATTGCAAATAATCACATTTCCCTACATGTAGATCAAGTTGAATTTGAACTACAGTTTGCTGCCTTCCCTCAAGTAATAATGGCTCTGCACATTACTGTAATGATCAACAAGCCAAGATGCCCATGGTTGACTTTGTCGCCTTTGGTGATTTCAGTGAAAAATGCTAAGTTATCAAGTGGAGCTCAGTATTGATATGTTCCTTTAGAGCTGGTGTAAGTGTGACACTTCTTCAGATTAGTCATTTGCTATAATGTAGCAGAAAGCAGTACAAATGTGATTCATTTCCAAACTATACTGTGACCAATTGTTCAATGACTGACTCAATGATAAGTCAGCACACTGTCAAAGTGCAGCAGTAGTAGAGAAGCTCAGATTGCAAATACAGCAAACACTGGAATAAATCAATCATTCTTCCTTAGCCCCTTAGGTACACACAGGCTGTATTGAAATTGGAATTTTAAAGTATACTCGCTTTCTCTGGCCTTGTAAGGAAAGTGGTTGAACGGCAAACCTGAACCTTGTTCGTAGCATCCCAGGGACATGTCACTGAATCAGGAGGCTGTACTCTCTTGGCTTTTGGGACCTTGTCTTCACCGGAGTGGTCCTGGGCTGTAAGCATTGAGGAGTGTGCGTGTGGCTGAAGTTTAAACATGGCGCTCTGTGTGAGGACATGACGAGGTAATGGCCTGGCGGGCAAATCATTGGCCAACTGACAGCAAGATGGCATGTTTCTTGTGGCTGCATAATTAATGAGGCAGGAATGGGACAATATGGTGTGAAAAGCCGCCATTGTGACTGACGAGTAAAATGACGTTTTTTCCCGCCCGCTACCGCACTTTGTGCAAATCTGGGATGATTCCACCCTAGATTTTACAAAGATAACAAAAAGATAAAACTAAAGGCTCTGTATCTGAATGTGCGTAGCATTCATAATAAAATAAATGAATTGATAGTGCACATTGAAGTAAATAAATATGACCTGATAGCCACTATGGTGATGTGGCTGCCGGATGACAAGAATTGGGTCCTGGATATTGACGGCTATATGACATTTAAGAAGAATAGGAAGCTAGGTAAAGGTGGAGGGGTAGCACTGTTAATCAAGGATGGCATTGGTGCAATAGTTAGAGATGACCTTGGTTCAGGAGATCAGGATGTAGAATCGGTTTGGGTGGAGATGAGGAATAGTAAAGGAAAGAGGTCACTAGTGGGAGTAGTCTATAGGCCCCCTAACAGTGATCACAATATAGGACAAAGTATACAAGAAATAATATTGGGTGCTTGTGATAAAAGGATGACAATAATCATGGGCGAATTTAATCTACATATAACCTGGATAAATCAGATTGGCAGTAGTAGCCTGGATGAGGACTTCATAGAATGATTTCGAAAGCATTTTTTAAGGGCAGCACATTCTGGAATCAACTAGACAGCAGGTTATATTAGATTTGGTATTGTGTAATGTGACAGGATTAATTAATGACCTCAGAGTAAAGACACCACTAGGTAACAGCGACCACAATATGGTTGAATTTTATATCCTGTTTGAATGGGAGAAGAGTGGGTCTAAAACTAGTTTCATAAACTTAAATAAGGACAACTATGTGGGCATGAAAGCTAAGCTAGCTTAAGTGAACTGGGAAACTAGGCTAGAGGATAGAACAATTGAGAAGCAGTGGCAGACATTTAAGGGGATATTTCAGAATACTCAGAATAAGTATATTCCTACTATCGAGAAAAATTCTAAGGGGAGGACCCAGCATCCGTAGTTCACTAAAGAAGTTAAGGAAAGCATCAAACTGAAGGAAAAGGCATATAACTGCACAAAGATGAGTGGCAGGTCAGATGATTAGTCAGAATATAAAGAACAGAGAATGACTAAAAGGTTAATCAGGAGAAAGAAATTAGAGTACGAGAGGAAGCTAGCTGGAAATGTAAAAATGGATAGCATGAGTTTCTACAGGCATTTAAAAAATAAAAGGAGTAAGTAAAGTGAGTATTGGTCCTCTAGAGAGTGACAGTGGGGAGTTAATAATGGATAATAAGGAAATAGCGGAAGAAATGAACAAATATTTTGCTTCTGTCTTCACTGTAGAGGATACAAAAAATATTCCAGTAATAGCTGTAAATCAGGAGGTGCAAGGGAGAGGGGAACATGTTGAAATTACAATCACTAGGGAAGCGGTACTGAACTAACTGATGGAGCTTCAGGCTGACATGTCTCCGGATCCTGTTGGGCTTCATCCCAGGGTGTTAAAAGAAGTAGCTAATGAGGTAGTTGATGCGTTGGTGTCAATTTTCCAGAATTTGCTAGATTCTGGAAAGGTTCCATCAGATTGGAAAGTAGCAAATATAACCTCTCTATTCAAGAAGGAAAGGAGGCAATAAACAGGGTATTATAGGGCATTTAGCTTGATGTCTATCATTAAGGAGGTTATAGCTGGGCACTTAGAGAAATTCAAGGTAATAGGGAAGAGTCAGCATGGTTTTGTGAAAGGGAAATCATGTTTAACCAATTTATTGGAGTTCTTTGAAGGAGTAGCGTGTGCTGTGGATAAAGGGGAACCTGTAGATGTACTGTTCTGGGATTTCCAGAAGGCATTTGATAAAGTGCCGTATCAAAGGTTAATGTGGAAAATAAAAGTCCATGGTTTAGGGGTAACATATTAGCATGGGTAGAAGATTGGCTGACTGGCAGAAAACGGTAGACCTGTTGAGTTTTTTCAGCATTTTCTGTTTTTATAAAAGTAAGGATGTTATGTTTCAGTTATACAGGGCTTGGTGAGGCCACATCTCAAATATCATGTGCAGTTTTGGTCTCCTTATTTAAGGAAGGATGTTGATACATTGGAAGTGGTTAAGATGAGGTTGATACCTGGAATGAATGGGTTGTCTAATGAGAAAAGGTGAGACAGACTGGGCTTGTTTCCACTGGAGTTTAGAAGTGTGAGGTATATAAGATCCTGAACATCCTTGACAAGGCGGACGTGGAAAGGATGTTTCCTCTTGCGGGTGAGTCCAGAACTAGGGGGCACTGTTTTAAAATTAGCGGTTGCCCTTTTAGGACTGAGATGAGGAGAATTCTTTTCTCTCAGAAGGTTGTGCGACTTTGGAATTCTCTGCCTCAGAAGGTGGTGGAGGTGGGGTCATTGAATATTTTTAAGGCGGAGGTAGATAGATTCTTGTTAGGCAAGGGAATCAAAGGTTATCGGGGGTAGATGGGAATGTGGAAATTGAAACACAAACAGATCAGCCATGATCTTATTGAATGGCAGAGCAGGCTCAAGGGGCCGAATGGTCAACTCTTGTTCTTATTTCGTATGTTCATACAATTGGATCCTTCAGACTTCAACATTGATCTTTCGTGGACATCTCTCCTGTCGCACCTGTTGTTTGGGGGCCAATTTGATAGGAATAATTGAACAAATAAGTCAATGATCAGCCCAGCAGCCATCAGCCCCTCTCATTGCTGTGCTGGTGCAGACATCTTTGCAATTCCAGGCACAGACAATGATGTAGTTGATCAGGTGCCAGTGCTTGGACCATGGGCATTGCCATGACACATTGTACTTGTTCTTCTGGCAGAACAGGGTATTGGTGATAAGCCCATGTTCTGTGCATTTGGTAAGGAGAAGAATGGCATTGGAATTGACATTTCCAATTCCTTCCCTGCCAATAGTTCCAATCCAGAGATTGAATCTCTTCCAATTCTGAGGTTGAAGTCTCTGAGAAGAATAAACATGTCCTTCTTTGAGGTTCCACAGTGAGCTTGGTCAGGTTTGGCATAGAAATCTTGCTTGGTTTCATCATGCGTTCAGAGTTGGGGCATTGGCACATGACCACGGTGGCAAATTGGTTCCTTGCCAGTTTGAGACGAAGACTCATGAGGCGCTCATTTTTTCCAAGAGGGCACTGATGAAGCTGGTTCATAAGTTCCTTCTTGTTGACAAATCCAACTCCATGGACTCTGCATCCTTCTTCTGATTTCCCTTTCCAGAAGAAGGTATAGCCGGCTCGGAGTTCCTTGATCTGCATCTATCCAGCTCGCTGGGTCTCAGTCAGAGTGGTGATGTTGATGTCATATCACCGGAATTCTCAGGTGACAAATGCAGTGCGACACTGGACATTCTCTCGCGGCTGTGTCTGTGAAGGCCCTAATGATCCATGTCCCAAACTCTACTACTTTAGTTTCTACCACAGAAGGTGATCCCTCTGGACGCAGCTGCCCAGTCAGGAGAGGTGGGGCAGGCTATGTTTAGGGCATCTTTTCCATCCCCCTCCCCAATAAGGGGTGAACAGAGTGAATCCTAAAGAGGGTTACTCAGTCATAGTTACAGCTGCTGAAAGGCACCCATATCTTGTCTGAGTGCTATGTGACCTGCCTGTAACTGCCACCTCCGTGCCAGATCATGACTAGAAGCTTCCAGAGAACATGATCCTGCTCCCATCGCCATTTGCTGATCACTGAAGGGCTTGGGAGACGTGCTTGAAAAGAAAGATGCCGGTGTGTGACATCTGTGATCATGGAGAAACCGTTGCACACCAGCTTCCACATGTGTCTTGACAGAACAAAACCTTGTTCCAATGGAAAGGAAACCAAGACAATCGGAGGTTTCGTTCTGCTGCTGCCTTGGTGGATGGAACAGCCGTTGAGACATTCCAGACGGCACCTCTTACTCCTCGTGTTCTGCCGTTGAGGATTTGTTTGGCAGAGCCCTTTCTGCTGAGTATTTCTAGGATTCCTAACAGACCTTCACGGTAACCGAAGTGGCCCAGGACATAAGAAGTCCCACCTGTTTTGATCAACCTTTTCCTACTTATTGCCCAGGTTCCATGGCAGCACCAGGGGGTAAAATTTGAACCCCACTCATACATACACATACATATACTGACACATACAATGGACACACACAATACAGACACACGCATAAACACAAGTATCTTAATGTTACAAAAATTGAATTGTAACAAACTGAAATGCATTTTTCATAGACTGGTTTGTGTATTCTACATATTGAATATTTCTGTTATGTCCAAGCTGGAGCTTCCTAGCTCACAGCTCCTCCGAGAACAGAAATGAAAGCTGTGGTCAATTGTTGCAGGTTGTTTAATTTCTGCACCTTGCTGTTAGTATGTTCATATTTCCCATTAAGTGTTAAATTGACTTTGCTTTTGACATTTTGCTGCGATGCACATTTATTGTGACATGTTCTCCTTCACGTATTCCTCTGTCTAATCAATTTAGCTCAAATACAAGTATGCTGGAGATAATATTAATGGAGGGAATCTGCTGGTTCACCTGATTTTAAGTGATGCCATTTACCCAATTGTATGATTTAGAGCACCAGTCAAAATTGGATGGCATACAGCTGTAGATTTGTGAAGGTAATATTTTGTTCATAAAAAGTATATAATTTGCTTCTTTTGAAAGTTACTTTTGAACCTGCTTCCAGCGCCCTTTCAGGCAGCGCATTCCAGTTCAGAACAACTCACTGCATTAAAAAAAAAATCACATCTTCCCTCTTGTTCTTTTGCCAATTCCTTAAAACTGTCTCCTCTGGTTTCTGACCCTCCTGCCAATAGAGACAAGTTTTTCCCTATTCTCCATCTCGAAACCCTTCACAATTTTGGAAATGTCTATTAAATCTCACTGAACCTTCCAAAGCAATCTTGCTCAGCCTTACAATGTAACTGAATTCTCTCATCCCAGGTCCTAATGTGGAGCCCAAAATTGGACATAATTCTCCAGCTGAGCCTGAGTATTGACTTGGAAAGCTTGAACATTGATATATATATTTTTAAACTGAGATCCTATATGATGTTCATTGTTAATTAATAGTGCAGACCTAACAATGAAAAGCAAAAGGCTGGTGCTACAGAACAGAGTTGAGGGCAGCTTCAAAGCAACCAGAACATCAAACATTATGATGTTTGCCCATCATTCCTTGGTGAAAAAGGTTGTTTTAAAGTGGTGCCAAAATGAAGGCAGCATCAAAATACGTGGTAAACATTCTTGCACTATTCTGATGTCAAGCCTTTCACATTGGGACTATCAGAAGGAATTGTAATTACTCCCGAAATCGGTGTATTTCCAAATCTTTAATATCTTACACTTTAGCTAGTTAAATAACCACAAAATCCTCTTTACAAACCTGTTTTTCTCAAAGAATGTACATTTTCAAATCCCTCCATGGCCTCTCCCCTCTCTATTGTGTAACCCTCTCCAGCCCCACAACCCTCCAAGGTCTCTGCACTCCTCCAATTCTGGCCTCTTGAACATCCCTGATTTTCGACACTCCAACACTGGCGGCCGTGCCTTCACCTGTCTGGGCCCTAAGTTCTGGAATTTCCTCCCTAAACCTCCCCCGCTACCTCTCTTTCCTCCTTTAAGACTCACCTTAAAACCTACTTTGTCACTGTCCTAATATCTCTTCATGTGGCCCGGGACCAAATTTTGTTTGGTAATCATTCCTGCAAAGCACCTTGGGGATGTTTTAGCGCATTAATGATGGTGTATAAATTCAAGTTGCTGCTGTAATGTGCCAACGTACATTTGATAGCATGTATATCATCAATGCACAAACTATGTCACCAGCCCTGCAATCGTAGCGAACCTGAAAGACTGCAGACGCTGGGAATCAGAAATAAAAAGGGAAAATGTTGGAAATGCTCACTGGGTTAGGCGGAACCTGCAGGGAGAGGAAGGTCGAATTTGCATTTCAGTTTGATAGCTCTCCGTCAGAACCTCAGCAAGTTAACCCCTGTTCCTCTCTCCACAGAAACTTTCTGATCTGTCGAGTGTTTCCAGCATTTTCTATCTTTATTTCAGGTGTTACTGATGTTGGTTTTCTCCATTCTTAAATGAAAATGAGTGTGCAGCCTGGCTTTCTGGTTATGATTTTAGTACATTCATTAAATACTTGTTTGGTTCCAATTGGTTCCTCAAATAAGTCGACATTTTAGAGTTGGACATGCTTTAAGCAGACTGACTTATCAGTGATTTTTTTTTCGCTGCTGAAACCTATTACACCTTAAGGTGATCCTTTACATTGGCAGCACACAGCAAAGTAACAGATTGCTTAGCAGTTCATCTTGAGATAAATACTGCAGCACAATTCTCATCTTCAGTATGTTAGTCAACAAATTCTATTCCATGTAACGGGAATGATGACTGCAAAGTATATTTGTTAAGATGCAACGAAATGTTGACATCACCTGCAGCATAAAGCAATTTGTCTAAAAAAAATAAAACCTATGTTACATTTAAAGTATTTAGAAATTCAGCCTGGCTGTCCGTACATTCATTGTTTAGAGTCACAGGTCTTTCATTCGCACTGTTTAGTCAAGGTTTAGTCCTGACCTTTTGGCTACAACTTGCATCAGTCAGTACCATTAAGAATACCTCACTCTATTGGCACTCATTTTCTAACGTGTTAAGTTCTTTTGTACAGCAAGACATGTAATAGAAAATGAACTGGGTAATAACAGCTCATTTCAGCAATTTTGCCTTTTTCTGGCCTTTAGAAAGCACTTGAGTGGCTTCTCTCAGGTGCAAGTGGGTAAATTATAACTTGCACTCCTCTAAGCAGAAAGTGACTGGGACATTAAACAATCCATATTTATTACATCTCCTCAGTTTTTTATCTTGTAATTTGTTATGAAAGATGTATTAAATCTAATATTCTCTGCATTGGAAAGAGGTGCCTAGTAGAACACTCTTATTACATTACTGACTGAGAGAGAGGATCCATTTGTACCTTTACTTTGGCTGGCTGTTTCTTCCTCCGATGATTGTTCATGCTGGAGGAATTATAATTGGAGGAGTAAAGGGTGTTAATGAAAGTTTGTTCTCCTACGATAACTCCGTGCAACTCATGTTTGTGTACATGGATCAACACAGTGCAGGAACAAACTGGTCCCATCCTTAATCATCCTGCACATTTTTACACAATCTTTGTATCAGTCTTTGTAAATGTCAGACTTTTATTGCAAAGCGGTGTCATTCTGCAGGATGAGCCGCAGTGGCTGTGCTGAGATTACTAAAGGCAAACAATGTAATGGTAGCACCGAAGTACATTCCCAACACTCCTTTCCAAACTAAATATCACTGCTTGCTTTGCGAAGGTTTGAAGAGTCTATTCTGAAGAGAGCGGAAACATTTGTTTAACAAACATTTTTTTCTTTGCTTTTCTCAGCCTCAGGACCTGTTCCCAGTTTCTTGTCATTCTCACTCAGCCCACTTCCAGGTAAATCCGAGGAGGTCAAGTTAACTTCCACCGAACAACATGGGGCTAGATTTTGCTATGGCAGGGCATTTAACAGTATCTGCCTTTGGCCTGAATTCGCTGCTGCACCATTTATGTACAAATAACAGTGAGCACCATTAGCCTCACCATAACCTTGACAGCAAAATCTGGCCCATAACCTCTGTCCATCATCTCTCCCTGCTCAGCTGGCATGTAAAAGCTGGTCTAATCCATACCTTGACTGAGCTCCATCAGATCACTGATGTGGGCTGCTCTGCATCAATTTAATGATCTCCTCATGAACACCTTATAGCATTGAAGAGTTGCTGACTGTTGAGGAAACAACAGTTAAACTTTCAAAATACAAATCTGAAGCAGCACCAAGTTCTTATTGAGCATAAATCCTCAGCAATCTTATGTGAATAAAGTGTTAAAAAAACTGCTGTGTTGCTTTTATTTAGATTCCATGATAAAAATCATTATCTCAGCTTCTTCTTATTCCATAACAGAATACTGCAAATCACACAGTCTATGTCACATTGAGACATCGCTAATCCACCTTTGGCAGCTATGGAGTTCCCTCCCTAAATGTCTTTGTCTTGCTACCCCTGTCCCTCGCTCGCTCTCTCTTCCTTTAAGTCACTTCCTAAGACCTACTACTCTGGCCGAGTTGTTAATATTTCCTTATGTACGTTGCTGTTGTAATGATGTGAACATAGTGCTTGCAGGCAGTGTTAGTGACCTTGTTTTTTCTGAGTGAATTTGGTATTGTGGAGAATGGCCTGAGTGAGAGTACTAGGCATGATAATGTCAGAAACGGTGTTTATTGACGTTATTTGAACCATGGAAATGTCAGCAATATCAGTCCTGGACAGTGTGGCTCCTCACAGTTTTGGAACCCTGGTCAGGATGAAGCATCCCCTCCCGGGGAACAGTACAGGTGACAATCAATGAGCCAAAATAGTCTGTTTCTTTGCTGTAACATTCATTGACCTTGCTCCCAGTGACCTAGCCACCCCGATTTCGGAGAAGCACCTTCCGCAACAGGAAGATTTCCCACATCACTTCCTACAGCCTCTCCGAATGAACCACTCAACTGTAGGCCATTCTGGACAGTTGTGTGATGCTATCTCTTACCTGGCAGCACATGGCTTCAGACTGGCCAACCTCATGCTTATAGGATCATTCGAGCTTGAACAAGGATCACCACGTCATAGCCTCACTTCAGCTGCAGTCAAACCCAGGATATCCAGAGCCAGCCTTCCACTTCCTTCTTTCAGTTATTTTGTATTTACTGAAAGAGACACATAGGTATCCAGTTCCTATTGTAAAGTCTCTCATCCCTTCCCATCATATACTCTTTTCTCAGTGAGTGGATAGGAAGGCACACTATTCCCAGGTTTCTGATTACCACAAGGTTACAGTGCACAAGGAGGCCATTCATCCCATAAGACCTCTACTGGCACTTTACTAGAGCACTGCCTCACTCTCTCCTCAAAGACCTCTGCTTTGAATATATATCCATTTTTTCCATTAAAGATGCAGTGTCATCCTTCTCAACCGCTCTTTGTGTCAAAATATTTTGTGCTCCAACAATCCTTTCAGCAAAGAAAATTCTCCCAACCTCCCTCTGTTTCTTACTAAAAATGTGACTGATGAATCTTCAACTAAAAAAAAAGCTTGCATTTCTGTAGCACCTTTCACATCCCCAGGACATCTCTGAATGCTTTACAGCCAATGAAATGCTTTTGAAGTGCAGTCACTGTTCTTTATAGCAAGCATGGCAGCCAACTTGCACACAGCAAACTGCCATAAACAGCAATGTGATAATGACCAAATAATCTGTTTTAATGATGTTGAGGATTAAATATTGGCCGGGACACCTGCTCTTCTTCAAAATAATGCCATGGGATATTTTATATCCACCTGAAAGGACAGGTGGAGCCTCAGTTTAGAGTACCATCTTTTGGATGTGACTCTAATGGGACAGCACTCCCTCAGTGTTGTCCCTCTGACAATGCTTCAGGACTGCCCCCTCTGACAGTGCAGCACTCCCTCAGTAATGCCCATGCAGCAGTGCAGCACTCCCTCAGTACTGACCCTGCGACAGTGCAGCACTCCTTCAATACTGACCCTGCTACACCAGTACTGCTGCTCCAACAATGCAGCGCTTCCGCTCCTTCAGTACTGCCCCTGCGACAGTGCAGCATTCCCACAGTACTGACGGTGTGACAGTGCAACACTCCCTCATTACTGCCCTCTCGACAGTGCAGCACTCCCTCAGTACAGCTCCCTCAACAGTGCAGCACTCTCTCAGTACTGCCCCCTTGACAGTGCAGCACTCCCTCAGTACTGACACTGCGACAGTATAGCACTCCCTCAGTACTGACCCTGCAACTGTGCAGCGCTCCCACTCCCCCCATACTGCCCCTGTGACAGTGCAGCACTCCCGCTTCCTCAGTACTGCCCCCATGACAGTGCAGCACTCCTTCAGTACTGCCCCTCTGACGGTGCAGCATTTCCTCAGTTCTGCACTCAACATATTGGCCTGGATTTTGTGCTCAAGTCTCTAGAGTGTGGTTTGAACCCAAGTTCTTTATGAGGAGAATTCTCCCACTGTTGGAGGGGCTGTGCAGAAATGGGCACGGACCCAATTGGCACCCCCGATTGGGTCTGCGCCGCCATTTTATGTGGGTGGGCCAGTTAAGGCCCGCCTAGCGTGACGAGTGCCTGGAAGCGCTGAGCGCTCTCCGTGCGGGTGGAGGGGAGGGTGGTGGGTTCCCTGAGTCGGGAGTGTGCAAAAGAGGACAGAAATCTCCTGGAAGCACCCCTGTGCCTCAGGGAGATAAGTTCAAAGTGTAAAAAGCTTAATAAAGTGGTAGAAATTTTTCATGACGTGTCCCCTCATGTGAAACTGTCACGTGAGCTGGGGCACGTGCATTAATTTTATTGACATTTTTTGCGAAAATTTTAAATCATTCACGAAACCTCAGCCTGCCCGTGGATGAGGTTCCATGATAAATGTGAAGGCCGCCTGGGCTCTTCGCCTGCCCGACAACCTTAAGGTTGGATGGGCAGCTCCATTAATTATTTGAATTGGAAGTTAAATTTGACAGTTTAGCGGCTGTGCAGCCGACCAGCTGTGCGCCCGCCAAACTGAAAATCTAAATGACTCGCGGTGACGTCGGGACACACGCCTGATGTCACCCCGCATCATTTTACATCTCGGTGAGCAGGCCCCGCCCTCACTCGTTGCGCCAAAGATTCTGCCCAATGACTCAGATGTGAGAGTGCTACCCACTGAGCCACAGCTGACACTTGTCACATGACCATTGTTTTATATAAATTTATCATTACCTTTCACTCTCATTCTCTGCCAGATTTCGTGACTTTATCTGCATGCACTTGCAGACTCAACATGAGCTAACTGAATGTACCATATTTATTCAAAGGAACCACTAGGAGGCCCATGAAAAGATTCAAATTGGATATGCTCTCTGATTTTCCTCCCACAGTGTCTGGGTGCTTTCCCAAATGTCTAAGATGGAAAAGTCATTGTCTGGGAGTTGTGCACCTGAGGCTGCCTCTCTCCACTCTCTGTCCTTACAATTTTTGGTGGTAGCATTGGAAGATGGAAGGTGCTGAGCTTATTGCTGAACTGGAGTGCCCTCTGCTGTGTGTGTGTATGTCAGGGTATGTGTGTGTGTGTGTGTCAGGGTGTGTGTGTGTGTCAGGGTGTGTGTGTGTGTCAGGGGGTGTGTGTGTGTCAATGTGTCAGTCTGTGTGTGTGTGTGTGTGTGTGTGTGTGTGTGTGTGTGTTGTAAGTATTTTTAGTATAAAGCAGGCAGCAGGTAGTAGCAAAAACAGAGCCCAGACATTGTTTTACATTTCTGTTATCTGCTGTAGAGTGTTTTGTAAATGTTAAAATGTTCGTACACCATGCGTTTCGAATGCAGAAATACTTGTTGTTTGTAGATAAAATAAAGGAACTTTTGCATAGTGGGAGCAGAACGTTGCTTGTTGGCCTGAACTCATGGCAACATTTATTCCCCCGTAGACAGGAGGGGAGTAATTGGAGGGGCTTACTGCTATTCAACTACAGAATGAAATGGGTATTAGGAATAAAGTGCTGCAATTACAAATGGAAAGTTTACTTAAGGTGTGCTGCTGTTGAACAGATGTGTCCCGCCTCTGTGGTAATCTCTCATCCTACTTACTAACGCTTGAGTTTAGCAATTTGCTGAAGTTCAGACAAGCAGAGGTTAAGGCATCAAAATTGTGTCTGTTTGAAAGCTGCAAAGGTTACTTGGTACTTAGAAGGGTCAACTAGCTAATAATCATCATGGATGTAGAAGATATTACACTCATCGTAATGTGTTCCTGAGTTCATTCACAAGTGTCAGAATGTCAGAATTCACAGACCCCACTGCTGAAGGTGAATCATGACAGCTTTAATGCACAACTACCAGCCCCATATGCTATTTATTAAATGTTCATTACTGTCTAAATATAACGTTTTAGATTTGATTGAGAATGAAATTCGTCCTTTTCAAACAAATCCCTCGACCAGCACCCCAGAATAGTCAGCACAAACCAGCAAAAGTGGTGCATTCAGTTAGCTCATTTTAAAAAGGGTTTTGCTGCAAATGGAATTAGAATCATAGAATCATTTGGCACAAGAGGAGGCCATTTGGCCCATTGAGCCTGTTCTAGCTCTTTGCTCAAACTATCTAATTGATCCCACTCCCCCAGTCTTTTCCCAATTGCTTTATAAATGTTTCCTCACCAAACATTTATCCAATTCCCTTTGGAAAGTTACTGCTTCCTTCTGCTCCTCTGTTCTTCCTTCCATCCTTTTTTCCTTCTTCTCTCTCCTTTTTTTCTTGCCTTCCCCCTTCCTCCTGCCTTGCTGTTTTCAAAGAGTTTCAAACAGGAGATGAGAATTGAAAGATAATGGCATTTAATTTATTAAACTGGTTCTAAAAGGACAGAAGTGGATTTTTTTCAGATGAGCTGAAGATCGCTTATAATTTGTGCAAGCTTTTAATTTTATATATTTCTGTGTGCGTATGAATATCTACATAAGCGAGTTTATGGTCTAAATATCTCTCCTTTCAATTCTATCTTAAATGCTGGCTTTTCTTTTTCAGTCTCGACACAGTCAGCTGCAGTAATGCTAATAGCCTTGCATTTTCTTGGCATTATGTCAATAACAGGGACAATTAGATTAAGTAGATATCCTATTACCTCATTCTTTTGCAGCACACAGCAGAACAACATGTTTTCTTCTCTGTATAAATATTAGTCAGTAATTGTACAATCTAATGAACAAATATCGCCCCAGGATAATTAAGTCAAATGACTTAAACACATGGAAACCCCTCCACTAAAATAAAATCAAAATGCTCAGACCATTTAAAATGTTGCATTCATTTTAAGGAATCTGGTTGTCTAACCTTAGCGCAATTCAAAGTATACTTGCCTAATTCAGTTTATTCACAGATTATTGAGAGCGAGGATGCTCTTTCTGGTACCCCAAATCTTGTATTTCGTTTGTTAGCCAAACTTGTGACAGTAAAGAGGCAACATTCATTGAATCATTGAATGTTAAATCCCTTTCCTCAGTTGTTCAGTTGAGAGTTCTCATCCTAGATTTCAAATTTGTTCATGGCTTCATCCTTTTCCTATCTCTGTAACCTCTTCCAGCCCTACAACCCTCTGCGATTTCTGTGCGCATCCAATTCCGGCCTCTTGAGCATCACCCAATTTTAATCACCCCCCCATTTGCACATGCCTTCAGCTGCCTAAGCCCTAAGTTCTGGAATTCCCTCCCTGAACCCCTCTGCCTGTTTCTCTCCCTCTCTCCCTATCTCTCTCTCAACCTCTCTCTGCATCTTTAAGTTGCCTCTAAAACCTATCTCTTGGGCCAAGTTTTTGGTCACCTGCCCCTAATATCTTCTTTTGCAACTTGGCGTGAAATTTTGTTTGATAACCCTCCTGTGAAGCACCTTGCAACGGTTTACAACATGAAAGGTGCAAAATAAATGCAAGTTGTTGTTGCTCTGAAAACTGAGCTGAAACACAGCTAAGTGTGAGGGTAAACTCACATCACAGCAGATGGTATAGGACAAAACAATTCTTATTTATCTTGTATATCTTCTAATTTTTGTGCTGGTTTGTAATTATTCAATATTCAAATTTGTAACAGTGAATGCGATTAATGGAGTCATGATACAGTCATGTGTTTTCCTGTTTATAGACTTAGTGAAAATGTTTTCTCTCTTCATTAATGGGGAGACTGTGGGTACAAATCAGGATTGTCACACCTTTTTGTGAAATACTTTGTTTTATTTGGATATTAATCCTTTTTTCATTCATTCATGGGATGTGGGCATCGCTGTCCAGGCCAGCATTTATTGCCCATCCTTAGAAGGTGGTGGTGAGCTGCCTTCTTGAACCACTGCCATCCATGTGGTGTAGGTACACCCACAGTGCTGTTAGGGAGGGAGATCCAGGATTTTGACTCAGCGACAGTGAAGGAACGGCGATATATTTCCAAGTCAGGATGGTGAGAAGGGAACCTCCAGGTGATGGTGTTCCCATCTATCCGTTGCCCTTGTCCTTCTGGATGGTAGCGGCTGTGGGTTTGAAAGGTGCTGTCTAAGGAGCCTTGGTGAGTTCCTGCAGTGCATCTTGTAGATGGTACACACTGCTGCTACTGTGTGTCGGTGGTGGAGGGAGTGAATATTTGTGGATGTGGTGCCAATCAAGCGGGCTGCTTTGTCCTGGATGATGTCAAGTTCCTTGAGTGTTGTTGGAGCTGCACTCATCCAGGCAATTGGAAAGTATTCCATCACACTCCTAGACTTGTACCTTGTAGATGGTGGACAGGATCTGGGGAGTCAAGAGGTGAGTTACACGCTGCAGGATTCCTAATCTCTGACCGGCTCTTGTAGCCACTGTATTTATAAGGCTAGTCCAGTTCAGTTTCTGGTCAATGGTAACCCCCAAGACATTCCTCCTCTGATAAGAATTCTTTCCAGATAGTGAGGCTGTCTGGCTGTTCAGAATGTTCCTTTAAGTGAGTTTTACAGGGTAGGTTATGTGGTCTGTATCTGCAGTGGGCTTTCTGATCTGGTCCTGTGTCTATAGGGGAGCTCAGGAAAACTCTATCCATTGACCACCAGTCGTGTTGGGAAAGGTTTCTCATCATTGGTATAAACTTGTACAATCCAGATTTAATTTGAGTATTGGTGCTTGTTCAGAGGCTTAAACCTATAGGCTAGAAATTTGTGATGGCAGTTGCATGAATGGCAATAGCAAATGAGCAGCCTGCTCGCACCCCACCCATGACTTGAAGCTAGCCTGATGTAAAACTCACCACCAGTTCCCTATTGCCCATTTTCCTCCATTGCACGAGGTGAATTTATACCCTGACCTGCTTTAACATTGAATCAAATTCTCCCCATCTGATGCTCTGAGTTTATCCCCCAAGGAGAAAGAAATAACAACCTGTACTTTACTTTCCAATGAATACCGGTCAGGATGTTCCCTCCCTTTTTTGACACAATTTATAATCTAATTTGAAATGTGTGGGTTTTTTGAATACTTAAACGTGTGCTATTCGTATGAAAGTTTCAACCACCCATTGCTGCACTTCCACTGAAATAAAGCTCGTGAGGAAACAGTGCATCATCAAATCTTGTCACCTGTCGCAGAATAAAAGCAAAACACTGCAGATGCAAGAAATCTGAAATAAAAACAGAAAATGCTGGAAAAACTCAGCAGGTCCTGCAGCATCTGTGGAGAGAGAAACAGAGTTAACGTTTCAAGTCCATATAACTCTTCATCAGAGCTAAATAGAGGTAGAAATATGATGGATTTTATACTGTTTCGGGGGTGGAGCAGGTGGAACAAGACATAAAGTGAGGGATAGGTGACAGCTAAAGAGAGATTTGACAAAGATGTCATGGACAATACAAAGGGAGCGTTAATGGTAGTGGTAAAGTGTAAAGAAGGTGCTGATAGCTTCATAAAGGTAAGATAGCAGAATGTATTAATAGCAGAACAAGGGTCAGTGCTCTGTGCAAGTACAACATGGAAACAAGAGACATATAGCCCTGTAGGGGGAGGGGGAGTTTGGGGGAAAAAGAACAAATAAATAAAAGAATAAAATAAAATAAATAAAATTGGATTAAAAAAGGAGTCAAAAGGGAGGAGCGACTTCATGGTCTGAAATTGTTGAACTCAATGTTATGTCCGGAAGGCTGTAAAGTGCCGAATCAGCAGATGAGTTGCTGTTCCACCAGTTTGTGTTGAGCTTCACTGGAACATTACAGCAGGCCAAGGACGGACATGTGGGCATGAGAGCAGGATAGTGTGTTGAAATGGCAAGCAACAGGAAGGTTTGGGTCGTGCATGGGGTCTGAGCGAAGATGTTCTGCAAAGCGGTCACTCAGTCTGCGTTTAGTCTCTCCAGTGTGGAGGAGACCACATTGGGAAGAGCGAATGCAGTAGACCAAATTGAAGGAGGTGCAAGTGAAGTGCTACTTCACCTGAAAGGAGTGTTTGGGCCCTTGGATGATGAGGAGGGAGGAGGTAAAGGGGCAGGTGTTGCAGCTTATGTGATTGCATGGGAAGGAGATGAGGAGTCATAGTCAGAGAGGTCTACAGCACAGAAAAAAGCTCTTCGGCCCATCGAGTCTGCACCAGTCAAACAAGTGTCTAACTATTCTAATCCCATTTTCCAGCAATAGGCCCATAGCCTTGTATGCCATAGCATCGCAAGTGCACATCCAAATACCTCTTAAATGTTATGAGGGTTTCTGTCTCTACCACCCTTTCAGGCAGTGAGTTCCAGACTCCCACCACCCTCTGGGTGAAAAAATTCTTCCTCACATACCCTCTAAACCTCCTGCCCCTTACCTTAAATCTATGCCCCCCTGGTTATTGATCCCTCCACCAAGGGGAAAAGTTCCTCCCTCTCTACCCTATCTGCCTACCATAATTTTATAAACCTCAGTCATGTACCCCCTCAATCTCCTCTGCTCCAGGGAAAATAACCCCAGTCCATCCAAACTCTCCTCATAACTAAAACTCTCCAGCCCAGGCAACCTCCTGGTAAATCTCTTCTGCACTCTCTCTAGTACAATCACATCCTTCCTATAATGCGGATTCCAGAACTGCACACAGTACTCTAGCTGTGGCCTAACCAACATTTTATACAGTTCCAGCATAACTTTCCTGCTGTTGTATTCTATGCCTCGGCTAAAATAGGCAAGTATCCCATATGCCTTCTTAGCCATCTTATCCATCTGTCCCACTACCTTAAGGGACCAGTGGACAAGCATACCAAGGTCCTTCTGATCCTCGGTATTTCCCAGAGTCCAGGGAGTCGGCGGTGATGGAAAAGTGGAGAGGGTGTCATAAAGAGAATGGTCCCTACATATGCCAACCATGGTGGTGGGAGGGGGGCGGTGGTGGGGGGGTGGGGGGGTGGGTCGGTTGCAGGGGTGGTGAAGGGAAGATGTGTTTGGTGGTGGCTGGAAATAGAGACAGTTCAAGAAAGTTATGTTTGTATTTGTTGGTTTTAGGAATGAGATTTAGCTTTAATGTTTAAGTTTGATTTGTATTTCTGTATCTGTGCGTCAAGAAAAGATCAAGTTGAGTTTTAGTTTCACTTTAAAAGATAGCTGCATTTCTAATGAGAGGTTATGAGTGTAAGCGAAGTTAAGCAAACACGAGAGTAAAAAAAACTGGGCTATTTCCTAGTAACAGGGAGTCTAGAGAGGCAGGCTCCCTCCCACAGACACACATACACACACACAGATAGAAAGAACTAGAAAAGCAGTTTTAAGTTCAGTTTTGAAAGTAGCTGCTAGGGAAAGATTGGAGCAAAAGGGACAGATAGCAAGTCCCAAGCTAAAGAAGAAAGTTCCAAACCCAGAGGAGTGGAACAGGAGAAAGTCCCAAGCAGACCTTCTAGTCAAAGGAAGGACAGGAACCTGGAAAAGGTCCTGTTAAGTGAAATTAAGAGTGAGGAGCAGAGAAAGGCTTCAAGCTTAAAGAGATAAAAGCTTGTGAGAATTCAGAAGGTCCAAAGAGGTAACTGAAGGTCTGTAACTCTTTGCTATGGGCATGTGAAGCAGTGGTGTACTGTTGACAGCTGAGTCAGTGAGTTGAGAGCGCATGGAAGAAAACTTGAATGCATTGTGATGACCCGGGGAGAGGGACTTTGGAAGGAGAGTTAGAAATCCTGGAGATGAACCTTTGTGGAAGGCACCTGAGAGAAAGCTTGGGAGAAGATTCCAAGGAGAGTGGAGAGTAGAGATTGGAAACCCTCGTGTGAAAGATGGAGTTCAGTGAGACTGGTTGACTCATGGTGTGATAAGCATCTGGGCGGAGTTGTTGAGAGATCTCTAGCATCTGGTTGAGGTGGCATCTGTCACTTGGTTTCAGAGTGCGGTGTGTCTGATCATGGGTTGCCTATTGATTTACATGGACTATGTACTTACTGTGAACATTAGAGTATAAGATAGCTTTTGTAACTTGTCATCCTGTATATATCTGTAAAGGTACGGCTGTGGGTGAAGGAGTATTGTAATATAGTTCATCTTTTCTTGTTTAACATATGTTTTATGCTTTTGTTAAAAGTTCATTAGCTGACTTTGGTGACTCTGCTCAGTAGCCCCTCTCCATGTATTTAAACAAACAAATAAAAGTTAAGATCTATCAAGCTGGGTTCCATCCTGGGATCAGGCTTGTCTAGGGGTAATCTCAGCTGGGGATCATAATGGCATCATGCTGGAGTTGGTGGAAATGGCAGAGGATGATCCTTTGAATGTGGAGGTTGGTGGGGTGAAAAATGAGGACAAGGGGGACACTATCATGGTTCTGGGAGGGAGGGGAAGGGGTGAGGGCAGAAGGGCGGGAGATGGGCCAGACACACTTGAGGGCCCTGTCAACCACAGTGGGGGGGAAAGAAAAAAGGAAGATATGTCAGAAGCTCTGTTAGCTGTCACCTTTGCCTGATCTTCTATGTCATTCCACCTGCTCCACCCCCTCTTAAACAGTATAAAACACATGACTTTTCTACTTCTCTCCAGCTCTGGAGAAGAGTCATCTGGACTCGAAACGTTAACTCTGTTTCTCTCTCCACAGATGCTGTCAGACCTGCTGAGTTTTTCCAGCATTTTCTGTTTTTATGTCACAATACCAGGATGTTTTGTTTATCTAGAGAGGCTTTACTAGGTTAGATTGCAGGAGAACACTAACACTAACTTGAGATTTGATAAGAAAAAGTGAGAAGGCTGCATTCTGTAACTAACTGCACACTCAATCACCAAGAAGACTTTCCAACTTGAACTGATTGCACTCTGCTGTTTCATGTTGGGAACTTAGTCTACAACAGAGAAATTTGCATGAAGAGAATTGATCCATGTAGTTGAACTGGTTTGAAAGTGTGCTCAATCTTGCACTGATTATTTTTATTTCACTAACTTTAAATATTAGTGCAAAAAATTATTTTTCATTTTAAATGATGAAATAGAAATAGAATAGGGCAGTGAGATTAAAGTTCTAATGTGGTACAGGCTTGATAAACCAATGGGTTGCTGTCCTGATACAGCAATGATTTATTCATCTAAGTTCTTCACTTCATTTACTGATTGTTTTACATGTAGAATAACAGTGCTGTTTCTCAACTGAACTGTAAAAGCCCTTTAGTAACTTCTCACTGAAAGCTATGGATTTTCAATATGATGGGGCACCACAGAGTAGAGAGAGGCAGGTAGGAACTACCAGTTCACCTCTTATTCAGGCTGAAGCAGATTGCCCAAGGAGGAGAGACTGGCTGAGGTCAGAAATCTCC
This sequence comes from Carcharodon carcharias, assembly GCF_017639515.1. NCBI lineage: Eukaryota > Metazoa > Chordata > Chondrichthyes > Lamniformes > Lamnidae > Carcharodon > Carcharodon carcharias. The sequence continues at coordinate 120,631,124 of NC_054470.1, read as the reverse complement.
CCATTGGTCACAAAGGCAACTGGATACTGGCCCCCAGTGACTGTCTGAGGAACAGCACATGCTGGTAAGAAGCTGAGAAACAGATTGCTGGGGTACAAGCACTGCCGCTCTCATTGAGAGCAGAAGTGGGGAAGAACGATTAGAGAGAAACTCAAAAGAGTAACATGAACTCAAAGAAAGTATCATAGAAATGCAATGTTGAGTGGGCTAGTGATAAAAATTTAGAAACTTAGAATAAACTAAACCAGTGCTGAGAATCAACTAAAGTCCCAGGGCAGTAAATGAGCCCAACTGGTGCATGAGTAACAGATAAACAATTCTTTATCATTTTCTCCAAAGATACACTGTTATTGCTTCATGTGCTCTCTGCTGGCTAACCAATTCAGTATATTTACAGGACCCATCAGTACATCTGCACGTTGAACCTCCAGCCAATCTCAATGCTGTACTCACTCATCATTTCTTTATCACTCACATATCCCAAGATTCAAAAGCAATTTGCTCACAATCTGCTGCTTAATGCCTCACACACCGACATGTTCCATTGCTGGGAGAGGTTCCAGTTCAAAATACAGAAGTTCCAGTTTGTAGGCTTTTTTGTGACCATAACTATTTCTCTGAGAGATGGAGCTCCTGGTGCAGGGTCAAATATTTAAGCGTTAATGTTCCGAGGAGGGTAACAGACCAAACAATGCGCTGGCATTTACTCAAAATAAATGTATCTCAGGATTTTAAAATTACTGTGGTCACCAAACAAGTTCACAGTTCTTTGCTTGTGATGCATGTTGGAGAAAATCACTGGGGTCATAATCCAGCAGGCACTGGGTCACCAGATATGCTGATGAAACTGAGCTCCAATGTTCATCAGTTGAACTGTTTCTGACTTAATCTGACCAGCATGTTAGTCGTGTGTCAGTAAACAAGAGCATAGGTTAAGGAGTTCAGGATGAGAGGTGAAACACTAATGCCTGGCACTGGTCATCGTTTAAAAAATGGTGATTTATTTTCCTTAAATTTCCGACTTGTCCCTCCCCATCCCATGTCTTATTTTTGAAAAGACAGAACCTGTGATTTATAGGTGCTCCGGGATACATATGTGATATTTCTATTTGATTTCAGGAGGTGATGCTTTCGTTCAAGTGGACATTGCAGTCATTTACCAAGTAGATGTCTGTCTACAGTCGCACTGACTGCACACAGGACAGGCAGTGAGCTGAATCTCAGCCTGTCTGATCCTGGAGGGTACCACTCGGTACAAATTGATCCATCCCTTCAAGTGTTATTCTTGACATTGGACTTCCAGCTTTACTTAGCACTACTGATTGTGCAGAGAGACAGCATTGCAAGAGAGAGCCTCCCTCTCCCTCTTTCTGTCCTTCTCTTTAGATGTGCACCATAGTAATATTTCAGACCTTTTAAGAAAAAAGTCTTATGAAAATCCCATGTCAAATATTCCTAAAGGATTTCGATAGTAATCCTATAAGACATATAACTTTATAGGATTTGCAATTTATCCCATGGGATTTTATAAGATTCAATTCAGGGAGGTAGCAGAATTTAATAGGATCCTTTAGGATTTTGGAAAGGGGTAGCTTTAGTGCATGGGAGATCTTTTACAGAAATTCCAACTTTTTAAATTATAGCCTTAAGAGGAACCCGCCTTACACAGTTAGCTACTTCATTCACAGATTGTTGAAAATGTGAGTCATTCAGTACTCTCTAGTCAGGCTGCTAACAGTCATCAGTGCAGCAGTAAAAGAACAGTTACTCCTAAACTAACAGATTATTGATTCTTCTACTGCCGTCTTCACATGCAACTCTCTTCTTTTCATGTACCCCACCTGTTACCATTTTGGTTATGCCCTAGTTTGGAGAAGTGATTGTGGATTGAGAATAGAGTGCACTGGTCTGCTGACGGTGTGCTTTCTGTGAGGGCATAGTCATTACATTCCTACACCATCACAGACTCTTTCTATTAAGTGTTATCCTTGGAATTGAGACTGCAGACTTTGTGAGGTACCTGTAGTTGTGTCCCTTAATTTGCAAGTCATTTGAGACCATTTGCACCCTTAATGCAAGGAATAAAGAAACTGAACACTTGCATTTTATATGAAATACAATATGTGCATGTCTGTATCAACAAGCATAAATATTCGCAACAGACAAAACATATGCACTTAGCAAATTGATTATTGGGGCAGGGATCATTTTGTATGTTGTTGTTATGACGGCTGAGTCAGTAGCTTGTGTATCCAAGCTGGTGAATTCAATCTACAATACGACCAAAGTCCAATTGGACCAATAGGTAGCCTAGTAACTGCCTCCCTTCATTCACCCAACAGTTTCCTAGCACCATATGGGAACAAGATTTGAACTGGATTCCACTCTTTTGATAATTTGAAGCCCCAGTGAGAGTGGTAAGATCTCAGAAAGTTCAGGAAGGTGACAGAAGGTATAGACAACAAAGTAAGTTTTGAGGAGGATTTTGAAAATGAACAGTGATGTGGTTGATATAGTGCATCCTGTGGGCAGCAAATCAATGAATGTTCTGCTCTTGTGTTATTGATACCATAAATGGAAGCCAAGGTATCAATCGATACAATCCTCTGATAGATCTCAAATCCCAGTAAGACAGAGCAGTCCTAGGAATGGAGATAGAGGAATCTCAAGCATTGGCTGCTAGATATGATAGTGAGAACAACCGTTGTCTTGGACTACGTTGTAGGGAAGCCATCCCAGCTAGTCCCAGGTGCCCAGGTGTTAGTGAGAAGGACTTTGCAGGCTCAACTGGGCTCGAGACTTCTCCTGATCTGGTGCCTAGGTCATTGCCGATGGATCATTGCCAATGAGCCATTGCCAATGGGTCTGTTTGATGGGAACAAAGGAAATGGTGGACAAAAAATGTGAAAGATCATCTTTTTCTTTTTGCGAGTCATCCAGGTCCACCACCTCTCTCCCCACCACCCTGCCCTCCTTTCTTCCTGCATGTCCTCACCCCTCTCTCCCCCTCTCCCTTTCCTTCCTTGTCCTCCTCTCTTCTCCCTCTCCAGTCCAACTAGTGAAGAATGTGCACTGATATCCAACAGGCAGGAATCTCATCAAGCAAACATGTCATAGAATTTACAGCATAGAAAGAGGCCCTTCAGCCCAAGAGGTCTGTCCCAATGTTTGTGCTCCACTTGAGCATATTTTGTGTGGTTCCCACTTCAGGGTTTCTCTACAATCTATCTAGAGGGAGGTAGTAGGATGCTACTGGTTCACTATGTGCTCCAAAACATTGCATGTCCAAATGGGCATGGGTTTCTGGAATGTAATCAATTATAGACTGTAGCATAAGAAGCTGTAAGAGACTGGCAGCTGCTGCAGGGTGGAGCAAGGTGTGCCAGTCACAAGTTTATGCTTCATTGGATTATTTTTAACCATCCCACAACAGCACTGTTTATCTGGAAGTTACTAATTTCAACAATAAACTATGACTGCCAAGTTGAAAATGCAGAAGCTTGTGTGTTGACGAAGTTGTGCATGCTTGGTAAGGTGTAACTACACCCTGTGTCCTATGCATCATGGTAATTCTCCTTTTCTGTACCCACAGCACATTCCTCTGGAGTGGGGGCTCCTTGAAAGGTTTGCTCCTTACTTACTTTCTTTCAGCTGCTCCTTTGTGTCAATGTGTACCAGATCTCAAAGTTTGTCCTTATCCCGCTGCTGGAGTTTGCTTGGGTTTGGGGGTTTCCACCATTTTACGTATCCAGATGAGAGCAAATGGCAACTGGCCACCAATCACCTTCTTGTTCCTGTGCTCAAAGCTTTGTGAACACAGAGAACTTCACTGCCATGTCTCTGAATCCTTCACTAGTGGTTCTCTGCAATCTGCCTTGAAACAAGCTATAGCTGTCCATTATCATGTTTCTTTTTTACTTTGGACATAACATCTTGGTAATATCAGTAGGGATAATTATGTCTGCCGTACATATAATATTAATGTTTCGCTTTGACAAACTTGAATAGAACCTTAGTTCGATGACACGTAGAGTACAGTGTACAGTTCTGTTTTCCATAACATAAAGAGGATATAGAGGCACTGGAAAGGGTGAAAAAAAAGATTTACTAAGAGATAACAAACCAGGAAAGAAAGACTGAGGCTCTTTTCTCTAGAAAAGAGAAGGCTGGAAGCTGACTTAATGGAGGTGTTTAAGATTGTGAAAGGGTTCAATATTGTAAACATAGGGAAAATGTTTTCATCTGCAGGGGAAATCAAAACTCCAAGCTATAAACATAAGATAGCCACTGAGATTCATTTCAGGAGAAACTTCTTTACCCAGAGAGTGGTGAGAATGTGGAACTCACTATCACGGGGGGTGTTTGCAGCAAATAGCATGGATATGTTTAAGGCGAAATTAGATAAGTAAATAAGGGAGAAGGGAACAGAAGGATATGCTGATAGGGGAGATGAAGAGGGGAGAGACAAGGCTTGTGTGGAGCATAAACACAGGTAAATGGGCTGAATGGCCATTTCTGTGCTGTAAGTTCCATGTAATTCTACTTAACTTGAATGGCAGAAATGCACAAAAGAGAAACACATCTCTTTGGAATCTGAGAAAGGAAATTGCAGTCTGGCTCGATCTTTGATGGCGATCAAAACCCTCAGAGGATCAGACCTGCTCCTCTGCCTTTTGTTGCTGTGTGCAGAGTTTCAGCAACCGAGGGAAAAGAGAGAGATGGAGAGAAGGATGCTGTGGGCTGTCCTACTGATTGAGGCTTCTGCACAGATCCATTTTTTTTTGAGCCAGTCCATTGGCACAGTGTGTCTCTCCATCACACAATCCCTAACTATCTTGAAAATCTTTCACACAAAATTGAGTTTGAATGTTGCAAAATCATGTCTGTGACTAAGAATCAGATCTGATTCCTGCTGTACAGCTGTCAAGTAATTTGACCAAATTTAATTGCATTATTACCTTGGGGATTGTGACTAGGCTGGGATGCATGAATGTTACATATGTTTGAATTGCTAATCATTTTAGAATTTGGACCACGAGACTTGGAACAAAAGGATACAGTTCCTTTAATTTGGAAAAGACAGCAGCGAGGACAAGTCTGTCTTTAATTAGATAATGCAAGATGATGAGAGCTGATGATTGGTTTTTATTGTTATAAATGTAGTGTGGTTTGTTTCTTTATCCCTCTTTGTGCTGAGGGTAAAATACAGGCATTTACATTTGTGGTATTTGCAGGTGTATTTCCCTCTGATTCTTGATGGATTTTGCTGGGCAGAAGGGAAAGGTGCATCAGGTCTCAACTCACTTGATTCCTCTCACAGTTGCTCCAAACTAATACTCTGTTTAAAGGTGTGGTCATATGGTTTGGAGTACTTTCTAAAGCTGCCATGGAGAATTATTCCTTGGCCTCTGTACGGTGCTTGTTCTGAAGCCAAAACTCGACAATAGATTTCAACAAAGATCTTTACTGAGTTGGGGGTGGGAAAAATGTATTAATTTTGATGGGTCCAGTTTTCACATTTATGAGGGTATGAAGAATTGACTGCAGCCATGATTTCCTATATCCCAACAGATGTAGCCACTTTCTGTCTGAGTCAAGAACCCGGGATTCATCTTACTTTAATGAACTCAGCATTTAGCTGATATTGTTTTCTTTGCACAAAGTTATTACAAAGGGTCAAACTTATATATTTGTTTCCACTGTAGCGATAAAATAATGAAAAAAGAGTTTGATTCAGAGTCATGATTCTTTATGACAGTTATGCATAGTATTTTCAAAAGATAAAAGCACAGTAAATTTTTCTCTGCTGACTAATTCTCTCTGTCAAAAATCCATAAGAACATAAGAAATAGGAACAGGATTAGACCATTCAGCCCCTCGAGCCTGCTCTGCCATTCAATAAGATCATGGCTGGTGGTCTTGTTTTTCGATTTCCACATTCCCATCCAACCCCAAAAACCTTTGATTCCCTTCCCTATCTACCTCTATCTTAAAAATATTCAGTGACCCTGCCTCCTCCACTTCGGAGGCAGAGAATTCCAAAGTCGCACAACCCTCTGAGAGAAAAAAATTCTCCTCATCTCTGTCCTAAAAGGGTGACTCCTAATTTTAAAACAGTGACCTCTAGTTCTGGACTCACCCACAAGAGGAAACATCCTTTCCAAATCCAGTTTTTCAAGGCCTTTCAGGATCTTGTATACTTCAATCAAGTCACACATCACTCTTTTAAACTCCAGTGGAAACAAGCCCAGTCTGTCCAACATTTCCTCATAAGACAACCCACTCATTCCAGGTATCATTCTAGTGAACCTCCTCTGAAACGCCTCCAATGCATTTACATCCTTCCTTAAATAAGGAGATCAAAACTGCACACAGTATTCGAGGTGCGGTCTCACCAATGCCCTGTATAACTAAAGGGTAACATCCTTACTTTTATGTTCAATCCCTCTCATAATAAGGGATAGAATTCCATTAGCCTTCTTAATTACTTGCTGTACCTGCATACTAACTTTTGTGACTCATGTACTAGAACATCTAGATCCCTCTGCACCTCAGAATTATGCAGCTACTCTCCATTTAAGTAATACTCTGCTTTTTTGTTCTTCCTGCCAAAGGGAACAACTTCACGTTTGCCCACATTAAACTCCCATTTGCCAGATCTTTGCCCACTCACTCAACCTATCTATATCCATCTGCAACCTCCTCATGTCCTCTTCACAGCTTGCTTTCCTATCTATCTTTGTGTCATCTGTAAATTTAGCTACCATGTCTTTACTCCCCTCATCTAAGTCATTGATGTAATTCATAAAATGTTGAGGCCCTAGCACAGACCCCTGTGGGACGCCGCTCGTCACATCCCACCAATCAGAAAAAGACCCATTTATGCATACTCTCTGCTTTCTGCCAGCCAGCCAATCTTCTATCCATTCTAATATGTTACCCCCTAAACCATGCTCTTTTATTTTCTATGATGTGGCACCTTATCAAATGCCTTCTGGAAATCCAAGTATCGTACGTCTCCAGGCTCCCCTTTATCCTCAGCACATGCTACTCCTTTAAAGAACTCCAATAAATTGGTTAAAATGATTTTCCTTTCACAAAACCAGTTTAATCCAGTTTTTAAAAACTCCTCACGGCCCTGATGTGTTTTGATGTGAATGGTCCAGCTTGTTGATTACAAGCTGCAGTACCATACGGACAGGATAAAAGGCCCAGAATTCCTGGCTTAGAACATCTCACAAACCTGCCTTGTTAGTCAGACTGGTTCCATCGCCCTTCAGCTCAAACAGATTTTTTACTCACTGTGACTTGTTGGCCGTGTGAACCGATAAAGGCACAACAACAATAACAGGACATCTGGGATTGGTGAACGATCAGATCAATGGCCTATCTCCTTAACCAATGAGATTTCAGGATTGAGAAAGGAACAGCGGAGCAATTAAAAGAGAGGGTGAATTATAGTCAAATCAGGTACAGAAAGAGAAATACAAAGAGGGGAAGAAAAATTAGATCAAGAAAGAGAGAAACAAAAAGGAAAATCAAGAACAAAAATTAAAATAAAATTAAAATTTTAAAACATTACTAGGCACAGGAACATGATTCCACAGTTTAAAATATTCCCTTTCTGGGCCAGAGAGATTGAGTAGTATTGCAGAAACACACCTTTAAACAGGGTCCTTGTGCTGTTAAGTACCAGCTCTAACTTGCTGTTTAATGGGAAAATAATGCACAAATGCAGAAGTTCCTTGGCACTTAGAGGAATAATTTCTCAACACTTTCCTGCAACTTGTGAGGAGGCTGAGTAAGAGCTGCTGTTTCCATGGAGCTAATGGCGGCAGCGTGACGCTAATCATCCAGAAACTTTCTTCAGTCATGGGGAATATCACCCTTGCCACGAGCTTCTGGATAATTCACATGTCAATAATGGTGGGGGGTCAATAAACTCGCCATTACTTTCCCAGCAAATCCTAGTTTGTTAATATGTTTGTTCAGTTGAACCCACCACCACCCCCTCCAACCCCCACCTCCAAACCCCGCAGCAGACCCTCTCAGGTCAGGTCCAAATTGTGAACGGATGCTAGACCATTAAACATGAGGCAATGGAGCAGCCTATAAACTGACTACTAGAACCCGCCACTTAATTTTCAATGTTCCTAAAAAGAATCTGAAATTTAAAAACATTTCTATATTGTTTTATTTAAAATCTGTGCATATACACATATGAGCTTATATATGCATTATATAATATGTGCATGTGTGTGTGCATTTATATATATAAAATATGTATATGTATACATATATAGTTATGGTGATTTGCTTTGCCCAAGTGCCTCGACAAATTCTGTACAAAGTACTGATACAATTGTGCTAATTGTAGGTAGACTGGAGCAATTGTTGTCTGGTTTGTTTTTTCAACAGTAGTATTTAAGTGATGACACACAGTAATTTGTTCATCCTGCTGTTAGCATATAAATATATCTGTACAAGATTCATTTACAGCGACGCAGTGGCAGTTGCAGAACACAGACACTGCACAGAGCACCTAACTACGAGATAAAGTGGACCCAGTGACTTATGCAGTAATTATGGGATAATTGTCATTAACCTTGCAAAACAGTAGTTTACCCGTATTGTTTAAAAGGCTCCAGGATGCATAATGACAAGGTAATCTGTCAAAGCGCTGAGGGAAATATTAATGAGATTTGTGGAGGACTGTATGAAAATCTGCCGAAACTAGCTGCATTACCTTAATGGAGAGATGCAGACACACTTTCACAAGGGCTTCTAATGACATATTTGGCTGGCTCTGAAAACCGCCTGCAATTGTAGGCAATTGGAATAGTTAACAAATTAGGGCTTTGAGGATGAAGTGTACTACACGTCAACTCATTTTACCAGAATATGTGTGTATTGTATAAAATTTGACATTTAAAACAAACTTTGATCATTTAGAATTTTTTAAAGTGAAGCCATGAAATTATCTAAAGTCTGAAGAGTCTCCCTTTGGAATCTTATTTCTCGGAATGGATGAAGAAATCATTGTGACTTGGAGTGAGTTGTTTTTGATATGCACCTAGCAGGACACCCGGGAAGCTTTGATCCAACGCTCCTTCGATACCTGACAGGACCAGTTCTTTGGTCAACAACATACACCCTGTGCCAGTGCAATAAGGTTTAAGGAGTCACACGTCCATCATAACATCATGGCCTACCCCGCACCTACAGAACAAATTAAGTATCCAGAGTCCAGTTGCAAAATAAACATCTCATTTACTTCTGAGTGACAAACATAGCAGAAATTAACATTGACCGGTGTTGAATATCACACCATTAAAACAAACCGGAAAAATGGAGGAAACAAATATCTCCTGTGATCAGGCCGTGTTGTGTTTAAGGTGCTTTACGTTTTCACTTGTGGGTGCTTTGTCTAGGTGCTCCCCCCTCGCTGGCAGCGGCATTGGAGACAGCCTGCTGACTCTGCTGTCCTGTTGGCCTCGATGACCTTGGCGGGCGACCTCTGGCCCGTGGAGCCTGTGCTGGCCTCGCCTGGGAGCGAGTGGCCAGTGCCACGACTGGCATCTCCCCAGTCACCGCAGCCTCATCAGATACCACGGATACTGGCAGAGGGGCGGAGGAGCCGCTGCCATCATCCGGAGTGCCCTGAGAGGAACCTGCAGAGACAACTGGCAGCTTATGTGCCAACGTGAGGTCGCTCTGGACTTCCCTGCTCGCCATTGACGGATGGGCACCTAGCTGGGATACTGGGTGCCCAGTCCATCTCCCACACCGACACTGACCACCTGAGGTCATTGCCAATGTGAGGGCTTGCAGATCTGAGCGCATCCCCAGGAAGCCCTGATTCAGCTCCTGGAGGAGCCTCTCCATGAGAGTCGCTACTCCTTCCATGGAGGAGGCATTGTGCTCGGCCATGAGGGTCAACACAGTGCTTATGCTCCACATGGACTCCTCCACAACGGAGACCATGGCCCACATTCCCTCATGTATCTCTGCGAGATCCTCCCGCACACCCTGCTGGACTTCCGGTATCTGCTGCCTAATGGACGACTCCAGAAGCGCATCATCCTGGTCTCCAGCAGCCTTCCGACTGTCGGCACCCTGGGCACTCTCTGCCTCTGCCTGCACCTCAAGCAAGCATAAAGTGCCCTCACCAACGTCACCAAGATAATAGATGCTGACCTTATGCCCACTGAGATGCGTATCTGCGCTGGTGCCTGCTTGACAGAGAGGGTGTGGCGCTGCTGCGTGCTCAGCATGCTGGTCCTCAGGAGTCGGAAGGAGCCTTCTGGCTCCCCATGGTAACATGTCAACATGGTACTCACCCTTCCTGATCTCTGGAGATCATTGAAGCGCTTCTGGCACTAGACCATGTGCGCCTCACCACGTCGTGGCTGCTGACCCTGGATGCCACCTCCTCTCAGGCCTTTTTGCTGAGGTGAGGGGTCCTCCTCCTCCTGTCCCTGGGGACAAGGGTTTCTCTCCTTTGCTGCCACCAGCCCGCCCCTGCTGAGCACCCCCACCAAGGGTAAAATTCTGCCAAGTGGAAAGTAATGATTGAATTACTTTTCTAAAGCTTTTTATTTACACATACTACTGTCACTATAGGCTTCACTGGTTCTATACAGAGTACAGTGGGTAAATGGGCATGGAAGTGCCATAGCTTGGCATAGAAGCATGGGGATTAGGTAGAGTGCCATAATTTGGCGTAAGGGGGTATGAGAGGCCATAGAGGGTGGGGTGAGGCATAGCCTGGCAAGGGGGCATGAACGTATAAAATAGGAGCAGGAGTAGGCCACCCGGCCCATCGAGCCTGCTCCATTATTCAATACGATCATGGCTGATCTTGGGCTTCAACTCCACTTTCCCGTCAGCTCTCCAGATCCCTTTATTCCTTGCGATACCAAAATTCTGTCTAGCCCAGCCTTAAATCTATTCAATGATGGATCATCCACAATCATCTGGGGTAGAGAATTCCAAAGATTCACAACCCTTTCAGTGAAGAAATTTCTCCTCATCTCATTCCTGAATGACCGGCCCCTTATCCTGAATCTGTGCCCCCATGTTTTAGATGCCCCAACCAGTCCAGACAATCTCTCGGCGCCCTCCCTATCATGCCCCTTCAGAATCTTGTACATTTTTTTGTAGGTTGCTTCTCATTCTTCTAAACTCCAGAGGATATAAGCCCAATTTATGCAGCCTCTCATTATAGGACAATCCCCACATCCCACATGACAATTTGGTGAACCTTCACTGTAACTGCCTCCAATGCAATTAAATCCTTTTTAAAATATGGAGACCAGAACTGCACACAGTACTCCAGATGCAGTCTCACCAAACTCTGTACAATTGTAGCAAGACTTCTTTATTCTTGTCCTGCAATCCCCCATAATAAAGGTCAGCACGCCATTTTCCTTCCAAATTGCTGGCTGCACCTGCATGCTATCTTTCTGTCTTCCTTGTACGAGCACACCCACGTCTCTTTGAACATTAACACTTAAAAGTTTTTCACCTTTTCAAAAAAATATTCTGCATTTTAATTCTTATGACCAAAGTGAATAACTTCACACTTCCCCACATTATACACCATCTGCTGTCTTGTTGCCCATTCATTTGACCATGAAGTGGCACAGATGGGGCATGGGGAATATGTGGGGGTGTGAGGGCTGTAGGACGTATGTGTATTTATTTTAAATGGAACAAAGTCCCACAGCATTAAGGCTGGCTTTATAAACAGCCCATCTCCACACCCACCAGCCCTTGTGGCCAACTCCGAACTTCTTCCTGGATCAACTGGCCTGACTCCAGCCCACATCAGACCCCGATAATGAAGATCCCGCCTTCGTGGGCACTTTCTCCCAAGACAGGCGGGCTGACCTGGGAATTTTTCTTACTCCCACTACCCGCCTCAAGGAAGAAATTTCAGGCCTAAATGCCACGTGTTGTTATGCTAGATCAGTTGTTCACTTTAAATCTGAGATTGATAAATTTCCTTTAACATAAGGGATGAATGGGTATGGGTTAAAGGCGGGTATGTGAAGTTATGTAAAAGATTGGCAATGATCTCAATGATTTGGGGGAATAGGCTTGAGGGGCTAAATGGCCTCTTCCTGTTCCTACTTTCTGAGTAGAGAGAGGGAAATAACTATCTAAACAGATTGTGTGTTGAATGTTTGGGAGTAGGACTTGAAGCCAGGACCTTTTGACTCAGAATGTAGAGTCCCTTACGCATTGTCTGCAGATGCTCAGTGGTGCTTGGAATTTCAGATAAAGAAATTGTGCTTAGTGGGCACTTGGATATTATATTCACCAATAAGCACAGATGTACTAACCTGAGGAGGCTGACCCATATCAAGAGACATAAGCAACTTCAGTGAAAGCCCTTTGGTGTGAGGCATTTTCTCAGTTCCACCTGGTTAGATCAGAGTCAGGATAACATTACTACATAGACTGTAGAGCACACGAACAGGCCATTTGGCCCGACTGGTCTGCACTGGTTTTTATGCTCCACAACAGCCTCTTCTTCATCTCACCCCATCACCATATCTTTCAGTTCCTTTCTCCCTCATGTGTTTATCTAGTTTCCCCTTAAATGTGTCTATACTATTCACCCACACTACTCCATGTGGTAGAGAGTTGCACGTTCGCACCACACTCTTGATAAAGAAGTTTTTACTGAATTCCCTACTGGATTTATTCATGACTATCTTCTATCTCTAGTCTTGGTCTCCCCAACAAGTGGAAACATTTACTTTATCGCTACCCTATCGAAACCTCCTCAATATCTTAAAGACCTCTATCAGGTCACCCCTCAGCTTTCTGAATTCTAGAGAAGGGTGCCCCTGCTTGCTCCGTCTGAACTGATATTCAGATCACTGCTCTGATAAACCAGAATAATGGGTGGATATTGGTGCATTCAGGTTAATGCTGGCTTAATACTGGGAAATGTTTGTTGAATTTGTACCATTTATGAGCACGGGTGCAGCACAAAGTTCCTGCTAGTAGAAGGGCAGTGGAAAACAGATGTTGGTCCCTTGACTTTACCTTTTGAATCAGATTATTGAAAATACAGGCTACTGCTCCTGTAAAAAAGCAATGTCCCATAAATTGACATCCAGTAGCCACCAAACTATTAATAGCTAAACATAATGCACAATGTAAATTTTATTTTAATATTGATTCTGTATATTTCTTTCCTTCCCTCTTGGGTCCCTTTCATTGGAGTATTTATTTATCTGTATCTCCACTCAACTTCCCTTTTAAGTGTATTGTGTTGGATTGTAGCATTTTATTTTTATCTGTTGCATCTCAGCTTGTGGCCAATGAGCTGAGATGATTTATTCGCTTCCCTACATTTATTGTGTCTGTTTTTGTTCTTTGAGGTCAATGCACTGCCTTTTATTTCAGAATCGTAGGTTGTTACAGCATAATAACAAGTCACTTGGCAAGTCAAGTCAGTTTTCTCTACACGCATTACCATCTAATCTCACTCACCTGCTCATTACCCATATCCTATAAATGTTCCTCTCTTTTTATCAACTATTTCATTCCCCTTTAAAAGCACTCAGCTTTAACAATGTCTCGTTGCAGGTAATTCTATGTTCTCACCACTTTCTTTGTAAAGAATTTTTTTCTAATCTCTCTTTAGTCATTTTCCCCATCATCTTCAGTATGTTCTCTCTCGTGACTGCCTCAACAGCCAGCGGAAATAATCTTTCACTAGTTTCCTTATCAGTACCTTTCAGTCCTTCCGTCACATCACCCCTTAACCTTCTCAGAGCACAAGAACATAGGAGCAGGAATCGGCTGTTCGGCTGCTTGAGCCCGCTCTGCCGTTCAATATGATCATGGTTGATTTGATTGTGACCTTAACTCCATTTTCCTATCTGTCCCTCATAACACTTGACTCAAGACTAACGAAAGAAGCTCCAGCTCTCATCTCTGGTACATCATTTTAAACTTAGCTTTTCCATTAGTTTCATATCCTTTCTATAATAGCACATCAAAAATGCAACAGTACTCCAAGTGTGGCCTGACCTAGGTTTTTTGTAAGTTCCTAATAATCTCCTTTGCTTTTTTATTCCGTGTTTCTAAGCTGAAGTTTTTCTTCACCATTTTTATGATCTTATCTTGCTGATCTACATAAGCTCCTATTTCATTAATACCCCAAACTAAAATTCACATCCTTGCTTGTCAAACCCCTCCCTAGTCTTGCCCTTCTCTACCTCTGTAACCTCCTCCAGTCTTATAATCCTCCAAGATCTCCACACTTCTCCAATTCTTGCTCCTTGCACACCCCAGGTTTTAATCACTCCCTCATTAGTGAGCTTGACTTCAGCTGTTAAATTCTGAAATTCTCTTCCTTAACCTCTCCACTTCTCTATCTCTCTCTCTCTTTCAGGTGCTCCTTAAAACCCACCTCTTTAACCAAGCTCTTGGTCACCTATCCTCATATCTCTTTACGGGTCTCGGTGTCAAATTTTGACTGATAACGCTGCTGTGAAGCCCCTTGAGACATTTTACCATGTTAAAGGTGCTATGTAAATGCAAGCTGTTGCTGTCTATCTCTGCTGCCACATTTAATGACCTGTGTATCAATGACCCAAGATCTCTCTGCTCCTCTATGCTCTTTAAGTAGTTGCAGTCCACCTCCTTTCTTTACTGTTACTTCAACAATGTAAAAAATTAGCATCTAATTAATGTATTAATTAACATTTTTCTACATTAAACTGTGTTGCCATTGAGAAAGCAACTGGCAGCTGCCTCGGCCAATCCAAGTCAACTTGCCAGCCAATCAGCACTCTTTCCTCCTGTAGTATAAACTGTTGTGATCATTTGAAATTTGGCATTCTTGTATTTGTCCTGATGAGTGTCAGACAAACAGCTTCAGCAGCATGTCTGTCTTTACAGCAACATTCAAGTTCTGTGCTACCAAGCGACTGTTTATATTTATGGTAAATAGGAGTGGTGACAAAGTGCATTTACTTTCTCTATCCTCTCTGTTATATCTTAAAACAATCTATAACATTGGTTAACAAACTGACTTACAAATCCATGTTCACTGGCACTGATGAGCTCATATTTCTAAAGCTGTAATCAGTAATATTATCTTTTCTTAGAGATGCTGGTAGTTTACCAACAACTGACAGAATAATTGGTCTATATTTTTCCTGTCTTATCCCTGTTGTCTATTTTGTAGGGGTTGTTTTAAGTATCATCCTTCAATTCTCTGGGGCAATTTTTCTTTCCACAGAACTTTGGAAAATTATTGTCAAATCCTAAGCTATTTCTCCCTTAGCTTCCTCAAGGTTCCTGGGTAGAAACTATAGTCTCATTTAAATGAGGACTGAGGACCAGTATTGGGTGTGCCTGGGGCCTTCTGGGCCCAGTTTATTCTGGCCAAAATCAATTTCTAGGCCACAATCTTTAATTTGACAATGGTTTTTTCCATTTTATCTGGTCACAATTTATTTCATGCTGTGTTAGTTTCCCTTTTTTTTGTCCTCTTGTAACTTTGTCTCCCTGTGTTCTACACAAATTCCTACAGTTGCTTGTTTTTGATTTTGTTTCGCTCAATCCTGACCTCTTTCTCTGGGTTTAGTGGAGTAATTAATGTTATAGAGAATGTACAAGATGGAAACGTTCAGCGGAGATGGTCCCTCTGAAGTTAGATTTTGGAGCATTGCTGGGGGGTCAAGATAAGTTTAACATTTTTATTTATGTAACTAATAAATACTTTTCTTCTCATAATGCAACATTTTGGCATATGTTGTGTGTTAAAGTTGTTGCAAAGGCTTTGGGCAATAATGACAGATGCACTGCTGCTTTTGGCTGCTCAGCTTAAGCAGTCCGGTATCCCTGGCCTACCCTCCCCAGCCCTCCCTTTACCCCTACCTTGATGACCACTCTCCAATTCACTTCTCCCCACAGTTCCTTCTTGCCTCTCTATCCCTCACCTCCACCCTTCCTTCACCCATTGCTCACCACCCCCTACCTCGCCCTCCCCTCCCCACGTTTCTCCGCCACCCCCCCACCCGACCCCATACCTCCCTCACTCCATCAACAGACTGTGCTGACCACACCCCTCCCTCCCTCCACCCTCCGTTGAAAGTGACCACATTGGGTACATGACACAAATGGCTACCTGACCCTGTGGAGCCAAGACATGCAAACCAGTCCAGGGCGACAGTGGAACTTGCAACATGCAAACATCTACAAAAATAACAAGGAACAAAGTAGGGATCGTTTGGTTACCACAAACCATGTCCATGGTTTTTACTGCAGCAACCTAAAGTCCTGTTGTTTTTACTCTGATTTATCTGTGATTTCCCCAAATTTGTATCACGATTTTACAGCCGGAGTCACACCGGAGTTTGATTCTGGATGAAAGCACAGGAAAACACGCAGAAGGTGAAAGGGCACATGTGGAGGGAGAAACAGAGGTAGCGGGCAGGATTTAATGAGGGTGACAGGGGGTGCCTGATGTCTGTCACCAAAAGCGACGGCATGCTGTCTGACACGATCTCTGTGAGCCCCACGGGAATTAAGTCCCTAGGTGGCAGTGGGAACCCTGCCGCTGGGGCTCAAGGGGGGACATTTAATTGTAGGACTTTCCTCAGTAGGGTGGAAATCCTATCCCCTGAGTACTGAGGCTGGCAGCCCTCCATTACTGACACTGCCACTGGGAGCAGTGGCTGCTGCCACAAATGCATTTGGGCCTTCACCAGGGGTTATCACTGGATCCCTGAAGAAAGGCAAGTGAGGGTCGGATAAAGCTCTTGGGTTGGGAGGGGGTTGGTGTCAGAGAAAAGGGCAGGGTGGTGCCTCTCAGAATGTCTTCGATCAGGCACTGAATACCTGTGAATGAGGGACCCCCTCCCACCAACAGGAGGCTGCAAGCAAACCCAACTGAGTTTTATTTCTGTCATCCCCGCATGGTGACTCCCCTGCATTTTTGAATATCAGTGGCAGTGAAATGAGATTCTTAAGTGGTTATTAATTGCCCACTTGAGGGCCTCAATTGGCATCCAGGTAGAAATGCGGCCCACAAAACTCTCCACCTCACTTTAATCGGTGGGTGGGGGGGTGGTGGGTGGTGGTGGTGGAGGAGGTGGGGAGGCGGCAGGAACCTCATCCTGCACCCTCCCACCCGATCCAATGACCCTCCCCGCCTTAGAACCGGCCTCCGGAAGGCATTAAACTCCGTCCTGCATTTCAGGTCACTGACCATGCTTCAGAAAGTCACTGAAGGAAGTGGGTGGGCTTGTCAAATGTGGTGGACTGATGGACAGCCCATCACCTGAAAAAGAGGGAGAAGTCGTCAAAGGGAAGGAAAGAGTCAATGATGGATTCTGTGAAGGTAAAGCAAGGGGATTAATCCTGACCTTGCCTTAAGGGTATTTTAGAGCAGAAGTCACTGAATATGATCAGGAGTGAGAGCCCTTGCATGATTATTTTATTCTACTGTGGCTAGCTCAGAGGTGTCGTGACCAATTGTAACTCCCTAATTGCTGAAATTATCTCGTTCATGATTTTTATTCTGATATCAATATAATTTGATGGACATGAATAGCAGCAGAATAATTCCTTCCAGCATATTACAGCCCTGTGTTCTCCCCTTTTTGGTCCTTGATGATTCCAAACAATTTATTTTCAACAAAGAAAGTCTGGTTAACAATCCAAGCACTGCTTCAGACTCCCTCACTTGGCTACAACAATCGGAGATCACTCAGTAAAAGAGTCAGTGCAATATGTATTCCATAAGCAAAGGAATTCTGAAAACTCACAAGTGACAAAGACACACAGTGATTTATTAAAAGATCTTTCTCAGAAATGGAATAAATTCCATATATGAATAATAAATCATGTAATGAAGCATTGAGAATGAAATGTTGAATAAATTATGCAAATAATGAAACAGCTGATTTTATCACACGTTGCCGTGGCAAAATTATTGTGCAGTGTTTACACACATACTTGTTAAAATAAAAGAAATAACCGTTTTGCCTTTTTTCTTTAATTAGTTGCTTTATGAAGACAATCAAAGGTTGACTCTGGCTGGTTTCAGACTTAAGTGAGATTTATCACCTTAGTTCACAGTGTAAACCTTTTGAAATCATTTTGATTCAATCACAGCGTTAATAAGGAAAGCTAGCAGTGGCACCATTTTGCTGAGATGGACATCCATATGGACTGGACATGCAAGGGTCAAATGTGCTACTCCAGCAGCAAATGTGCCCATGAATCATGAGCAGGAACTTCAGTGAATGCCCGTCACGTATAATAGGTCAGAGTGAGAGGTATACAGGGCAACTGCCACATTATTAAATATGAAGCATCAAAATTATTCATTTAAATAATTTACGTATCAAGATGCTGACAGGAATTTTCTGAGAAGATTGAATAGACTCCCACCAACATGATGGGGCTTAAGAGTTTTCGCAATGTTACAAAGCTTTGATCCCCAATTAAACTTCCATACTATGTTAGAAATAGTCTTCAGGGATGTTCACCAGACCACACTTATCGTCATATAACACACAAAATGCTTGGTTTCTTCAATGTGTGTGGTATATTTTTGTGAGCGTAGATCAGACTGCCACTGTCCATTTCACACAGCGTGTTCTCCTAAACATTAAATTGTGCCAGCAGTGCTGAGAGTGTTTAATTGTGATTGTTAATTGGTCATGAAGCATTAAGCCAAGGGCTCCTCTGCTCCTAACTGTTTTCCTGAGTAGGTGTTGAAGTAAATTTGTATCCGTCATCCACAATCTACTATAAGTGGAAAAAATATTGAGGGACTTGAAATAACAGAGGAGCAATCTGGGAACAGAACAAGGAAAATAAATATCATTTCTAGGCATATGGGATGTTTGCAAACCCATAATGGGAATTAATTTAATTGCATTTTCTATTCTCTACTCTACTTTTTCTTAAAAAAAGGGAAAACTTGCCAATGTTTTTCTATCCATGTTTCTGACTTTAAAACAACACTTTGACTACATGCCATGTTTTACATTTTAACAATCATTGTGTAAAAGACACAGCACCACTCATCATTTGCAAATATACGCCCTCTGTTTCCTAAGCTGCTGTTTATTCTCCAAAGATGAGAAGCAAATTAAGTAAGAATATACAAGTGGGTGTATGTTGACCAGATTTCAGAGCCTGGTGTTTAATGATGCTGTGCCTCTAATGACAGTGAGAGAATGTAGGTGCAAATTAGATCAGTACTGCCAATTCTCGCACTAAGTTTCTGCAGCATACCCAGAATAGAGAGCCTGGTGTAAAGCAGAAATGTTCCTTCAAACTCAACTCATGGTGGAGTGAGATTTCCCTCAAGGTTGCTGAAGAATGTGATGCTGGACCGAAGCCTTTAGGGAAATTTTCTGGCACTTTTTATAGTCAGAGTAACATCATTACCTCTTGAGCGAATTTCCTTCACTCCTGGGGTTTGTCTGTATGTTTCCTGTGTGTGATTGGCTGCCTTTGCGAGTCTGATTACCCTTAAATGCTTTTATTACGTGCAATCTACGAAGTTTATGCAGCATAATTGTCAGTACACGTCACCCAGCCGTTCCTTCGCTTCACACACTTTTAAAAACTGCAATTGAGTCAATTGATCATCGCTTCCTCATTAACTCACTTTCCCTCTCACTTTCATGAACCTTGGTCATTTCTCTTATTCATTCACAGGATGTGGGCATCATTTGTTGCACATCCCTAATTGCCCTTGAGAAGGTGATGATAGTGATTCGCCTTCTTGAATACAACTGAATGTCTTGCTAGGCTATTTCAGAGGACAGTTAAAACTCAGCCATACTACTGTGGGTCTGGAGTCACATGTAGGCCAGGATGGATGATTTCCTTCCCTAAAGGACATGAATGAATCAGATGGGTTTTTATGACCATCCTGTAGCTTCATGATCACTATTATTAAGTCTAGCTTTTTATTTCAGCTTTATTTAATTAACTGAATTTAAATTCCCCAGCTGCCACATTGGGATTTGAAATCAACTCTCCAAATTATTAGTCCAGTCCTCAAGATTACCGTCCAGTAACATAGCCACTGTGCTACAGTACCCAAATGGCTTACAGGATGAGCCTAGGTATTGCATTGTGTGTCAGCTGTGTCCTTGGGTAACACTTTTGCCTCTGACTCAGAGATTGTGGGTTCAAGTGCCACTCCAGGACTTAATCAGAGAACTTATGTCAATATTCCAGTACACTATTGAGGCAATGCTACACAGTTGGAGGTGCTACCATTTCAGTGAGACTGTGAGGCTGTGTCTGCCTTCTCAAGTGGACGTAAGATATGCCATAGCACTCTTCAGAAGAAGATCAGGTGGGGGGGTTCTCCTAGCAAACATTTATCTCTCAACTACCGCCTGAAAAAAATGATTGTTTCATTTATTTAGCTGAGTGGCGCAAAGACCATTTCAGAGGGCAGTTAAGAGTCACATGTAGGACACAATAGGTAAGGAAAGCAGATTTCCTTCCCTACAGGACATAAGTGAACCAGGTGGGTTTTTATTACAATCATTTAATGGTCATCATTAGATTTTTAATTCCAGATTTTTATTGAATTGAAATTTCACCATCTGCTGTGGTGAAATTTGAACCTAGGACACCAGAGCATTGCCCTGGGTCCCTGGATTACTAGTCCAGCAACAATGCCACTACACAACTGCCCCCCATGTGGCAGTGCTGTACAGCGGCAGCAATGTGTACCAGCTACAAGATGCACTGCAGAAATTCACCAAGGCTTCTTAGACAGCACCTTCCAAACCCACGACCACTACCATCTAGAAGGACAAGGGCAGTAAACACATGGGAACACCACCACCTGGAAGTTCCCCTCCAAGCTACTCGCCAAGCTGACTTGGAAATATATCACTGTTCCTTCACTGTCGCTGGGTCAAAATCCTGGAACTCCCTCCCTAACATCACATGGACTACAGTGATACAAGAAGGTAGTTCACCACCACCTTCTCAAGGGCAATTAGGGATGGGCAATAAATGCTGGCCCAGCCAGTGAAGCCCACAACCCGTGAATGAATTAAAAAAATTTAGTGGCATTTTGTGGGATCTTGCTGTGCACAAATTGGCTGTTGCATTTTCTACCTTATAACAGTGACTTTGGCCAATAAAGCCCTTTTTTTTGTAAAGTGCTTTGTTATGTACTGAAGTCATGAACGGTGCTACATAAATGCAAGACTTGCAACGTCTAGCAAATGCAAGTTATTGTTCTACTGTAGGAAACTCTGCAGTTTCTTCACCGTTGTACAGACTGCTCCAATTCGGAGTTGCCACCCATTGCCTGTTTTCCAGAAACACACTTCATGTTGGTCACTGACTGGTGATATTATTGCTGTCTTCATTCCAAACCGTCCACCTTCCCAACTGCAGGAGTAAATGTGGCATCTTGTGGAAACGTGAGCAAGGAAAGCAGAAAATCAAAGGACTCAGTATCACAAAGAGTGACCTGGGGGATTTGTTACCAGCTGCAAAAGAGAAAATCCCATTGTCTTTCCAAACAATTCTTCAATTATTTTCCTAGAAATATTTTGCCCAAGGCAGCAAATCCTACCGGGCAACGAATGCCTGTCCAGAGACATCACACTCTTCCCAATAAATCCCATTCTTCTTTTTCAGAATCCTGAAAGCGAATTTTCTTAAATTCAGGAACGTACTGTGCTGTAGGAATATTGTTCAGGATACCTTAAACTATAGCCCAGCAACGCTATATCTGACACTAAGAATTACTTGGAGCAGGTTCAGAAACAGGCCATTTGGCCCCAAAGGTCCATGAAAGTATTTACGCTTCACACAAGCCTCATCCCACCTGACTTCGTCTTGCCCCATCAACGTATCCTTCAATTCCTTTTTCCCTTATGTGTTTATCTTGCTTCTCCTTAAAGGTATCAATGCTATTCACTTCAACCACTCGATGTAGTAGCAAATCCCAGTCTTCTCCCTGCAATTAACTTGCCCATTAAGAAGATAGATAGCTCTGTATATCTGAATGTGTATATTTGTGACCTCTGCCCAAACTATGTGACACTGGGAAAACATTTCAGATCTATAACTTAACCAAAATCTGAACCCTAACCTGAAGAATTGGAACCATTAATGTTTACTCTGCAAAATGAATGCAGTGCAGGCTAAGAGTGTAATACACACACATCAATCTATTTACTGCTATCTAGCCTTCTCTCTGTTTATTTATGTGTCTGCTCGTGTTGAATACGATTGGGTCAGTACATTCGAAAGCTGCTCTGAGCTTGGAAACACCGGCAGGAAATTACTTCAAGATGATTTTCTGAGAACAATGTGCAGAAATTGAAAGCAGTTTTCGATTCTGAGCCATCCGAGTATTATTGGATGGTGTGGACACCAGTCCTTGGAGGAGCACCATCTTTCAGAGATTTATGTAAGCTTTTCTCTAGTCAGTTCTCACCAGCTTCAGATCTGCACATGGGCTTGTGGATAATCACAACAAGCTGCTGCACGCCTGTGATCTTGGCTTGGAGTTTTGCATCAAACCAGACTTCAGGTTGATGCCTCGAGTCCAAAAGAGCATCCTTCGGGGCAGTTTGTTAATGCTGTTTGAATATTAGAAGTGAGGGAAATGCCTAAAATAATGATCAAAGCTAACTTTATCCCTCATCTCCCCCCCACCCCCACCAACAATCAAATTCCTACCATCAATAGTTCACAGCACATTCCTGTAAAAATGTGGCCATCACTATAACAAAAGTTGTTCTTCTACGAGAAGGTTAAGACAAGACCTAATCAAGGTATTCAAACGAACTCTTGACTTCTCTGTTGTTGCAAACTACTGCCTCATCTCCACCCTCCTTTCCCACCCAGAGTCCTTGAACATATTGTCCCTTCCCTGACCTGCACCCATCTTTCCTAGAAAGCCGTATCTGAATCCCTCCAATCATGTTTCTGCCTCCACCACAGTACCAAATTGACTCTTATCAAAGTTACAAATTCCATTCCATGTCACTGTGATGAAGCCAAAATATCCCTCCTCATCTGTTTCGGCCTGTCTGTTGGCTTTGACATGGTCAACCCTACCATCCTCCTTCAATGCCTCCCCACTATCATCCAGCTGGGTGGAACTGCATTCAGCTGGCTTCATTCATATCTATCTAATCATAGCCAGAAAATCACCTGCCTTCCTATCCCTGCACCGTTACCTCTGGTGTCCCCGTGAATGTATCCTTGACCCCTTCCAGTTTCTTATCTACGTGCTGCCTCTTGGTGACATTATCCAAAAACCCAACGTTAGTCTTCATAAGTACGCTGATGACAGCCAGCTCTACCTCAGCACTCTTCTTAAAAACTCCTGCTTGACTGGAGCAAAGAAAATGTCTAATTTCATGCTGCCTTTCCCCAACTGCTGCTGACTCTAGTTGGACATCATTCCGGAGGTGTTGTCCCATGATCTCTAGCTGCCCCACCCCCACACTTCTGCTGTTTGTTGCCTAGCGTTTCCATCATTGGGGTGAGTCACCCCTCCCTTTCCCTTGTCAGCTGGAAAGCAGACAGATGCCCCTTTAGCTGACTGTACAATTCTTGGCAGGTAATTAAACAGCTGGCATTCCCCATTTCCAATATTTTTATAATTAATTAACAGATGTGTTCAAATAATTTTTTTTCAAAGCCACATTTTGTTCTTAATGTCCCTATGACTTTTTTCCCTGGGCTAGTCTTTAATTCCTGGAGACTCCAGGGCAATTCTGGCGAGTTGGCAACACTAATGCAGAATCTCAAGTTTACTGGTGAGCGAATTTGATATTAAATACCTGCGCAAAACTGCTTTATTTTCCGATTCCATTCATGTAGTACCTGAAATGAAGCATCAAGGGAAGTAAAAAGAAAAACCAAAAATAAATCTGAATTGGTTTTAATGAGAACATTATATTTTATTTAATCTATTTCCTCCTTTAAATAGATAACAATTGTTCTTTTCATTTCTGCACCTTTTGCAGCCTTTTCAGTGTCAGCCATGGCTCAGTTGGTCACTGAGTCAAAAGATTATTGGTTCACGTCCAACTCTGGGACCTGAGCTCAATATTCTAGGCTGACACTTCATTGCAGTACTGAGGGAGTGCTGCACTGTTAAACGTGCCATTTTTGAGATGAGATATTAAACTGAGGCCTTGTCTGCCCTCTCCAATATCTGTAAAAGCTCTCATGGCCATGTCTTTGAAGAAGAACAGAGGAGTTGTCCTTGGTGCCCTGGCCAATATTTATCTCTAAAGGACTAGACTAGGACAGATTATCTGGCCATATATTTTTGTGGGAGCTTGCAGTGTGCAAGTTGGCTGCTGCATTTTCTACATTACAACATACACTGAAAATACTCTGTTAGCTGTGAAACACTTTGGGACATCTTAAGGTTGTGAAAGGCACTATATAAATTCAAGTCTGTCTGTCTTGTAAAATGGCACTACCTAAGCAATGCCTTAAATGTGTTCCTGTAGTTGTGGATTTTTGTTAGTAGGGCTGTTAAGGAAACAACGTGGGTAAGTGGAGATCAGATACAGACTAACCATGATCTAATTGAATGGCAGAACAGTTTAAGGGGCTGAATGGCCTCCTCCTATTCCTGTCTCCCTAAGGTAGCTGCAATGTTTTGGATGAGGCTTTCACGTTCTGCAAACCTTACATTCTCCAAGTGAGCTAGATTGACAGAAGAAAGGGGATAGTGTCCGTCTGTTCCAGCTTGAATGATTCGGTATCATGCTGATTACTTATTCATCCACAGCATAAGTTGTTAGAAGAGTCAGTTGAATTAAGAGAGTAAGTGACAGTGTGTGGCAGTGTGACAATAGAAGAGGCAATGTAATTGCTAGTTCCTTTTTAAGATCTTTTGGCTTTAATAGAACGCAATGCTAATTCTATTTTCCTTCATGTAACTGTTAATGAATCAATAAAATGCCTGACAGACACTACATATCCCTAGGAAATATTAGTGGTTACATACATGTTATTATTGATCTAATGCATGGGGGATTCTGGAAAATTGGAGTTTATTAGAGACTAGCTTTCAACTGAGTGCAGAACCCTAACTGATCAGAATTCACCCTGTTTACGCCCTCCACCATCAAAAACCAAATATGCATTTCTCAGCTCAGCGCTGGCATAGATAACAATGGGAAATCACCACTGAGTAACACGATCAAACTCAGATTTAGAAAGAATAATCCACCCAGAGATTATACATTCCCATTGTACTGACATGTGCTTTTCGCTCTCTTCTTTACTATTTCATATTTAAAAAGAACGTCATTTTGAAATGCTAAACCAGTATCATTAATATGTTACAATATTTATCCAGAATAAAAAAGTATATGGCAATACCTGAAGGCACAAAGTATCTGACCCACTACTATGAAAGCTGTGAAAGGCTATTTAAAGTATATTTAACAGTGACTGTAGGTGATCTTTGACTCCAGATAATTTTCCCTTTTTTCCCTTTTGTGAAAATGTGCTGATAAAAAGGAATATGACTGTGCACATTGGAACAGCCTGCTTTCTCATATTTGCTTTTAATTTAGGAGGATGGTTCCATGTAGTTTGGTTTGCAGCTTAAGTTTAGATCTCTGTTTCTAATTGGTGAGCCACTGCATCAAGACAGATCCAAAGTTATTTGTGTCCTATTCAGGGTTATATTAGTCATAACAGATTTTGAAAACAGTCTCTAATCGCTCAATGCTTTGCAGAATGTGGCACCTATCGTGGGACAATCATGAAAGCTTTCATGCTGAGTTTCATTGGAAGGAGATATCGCGAGCCTTTGTTCCTTTCGTTTGTTCTGTTACCAGGAAGATTTAACATGACACGTTTTATTAAATCAGCTAATATTATCAATCTTTGCTTCACTCATTCTTATCTACAGGAAAGAGAAAAAATGCTCCTCAGAATTGTTCCCCCTCCTATGTCGTCATATTTGTAAGGATTATAGTGAAGCTTCTTGATTTACTCTTGAGTCTGCACAGCAAGTGTTCCCATATTAATAAGCAATGTATACTGAACATCTGCATAAAAGAGATCATTGTCTTTGTAATAGCAGAATCTTAGGTGGTTCATTTCATAGAGTCCCAATGGTTTTCACTGTATTTGCTTTGACATTATTAAACTCTGTCTGTTTCACTAATAGTGAACCTAATTACCACATTTGCATGGCAGAAAAGTTTGCTCTATGGGTCGAATGGGATTAACAATCTTTGCATGTTGCTCCTGGGCCTCCTGCTGCATCAGTAGGACAGTTGTAGCATCTTCGCAATAAGACAGCTGTAATTATGCAGAATCAATAAGTATTTTTTTGTGTTTGTCTTTGTTGTTTCTTTGATATGGCCTGAAGGATGCTGCAGGCAAGGTGCTGGACCGCTGGACTATCATGTCCCGGGAAGAGGAGATCATTACCCTCCAGCAGTTTCTGAGATTCGGAGAAACCAAATCCATCGTGGAGCTGATGGCCATTCAAGAGAAAGAGGGGCAGGCCGTGGCTGTGCCAACTTCGAAAGCAGATTCCGATATCAGGACTTTTATAGAAAGCAACAATCGGACTCGGAGCCCTAGCCTCCTGGCTCACCTAGAAAACAGCAACCCTTCCAGTATCCACCACTTTGAAAACATCCCCAACAGCCTGGCATTCCTACTCCCATTCCAATACATAAACCCCGTCTCTGCTCCTTTACTCGGCCTTCCCCCCAATGGTGTCATGCTTGAGCAGAGCCTGAGATTGAGGGAACCCAACCTCCCCATCCAGAACGAACGTGTGGAGAGCAGCGAGTCTGAAGTTTCTGTTTCACCTTTTCGAAACGACCAAGCAAGCAGCAGAAATGCCCTCAGCAGCATCATCAACATTGAGCCCAAAACCGAGCAGAACAGGTTGTCCCCGATTCACACCCCTGCTGCTCCTGCGAATGTCACGGTCAAGACTGACAGCTCTAAAAGTTCTCTTCTGAGTTCAAAAATTCAGAGAATGAAAAGAATTGGACTGACCCCAAGAAAGGGCCGAGTGGTCTGCAATGCCTGTGGTAAGACTTTTTATGACAAAGGTACTCTCAAGATCCACTACAATGCTGTGCATCTGAAGATAAAGCACAGGTGCACAATCGAAGGCTGCAATATGGTTTTCAGTTCCCTGAGGAGCCGCAATCGTCACAGTGCCAACCCCAATCCACGCCTGCATATGCCAATGCTGAGGAACAACAGAGACAAAGACCTCATCAGAGCCACATCTGGAGCTGCCACTCCAGTCATATCTAGCATCAAATCAAGCTTAAGTCTAACACCTCCTGGGCGACCATCCCTGGGCTTCAACTCCTCTTCCGTTGACCCAGTTCTTCAGAGCCCACTGGTATTCCCTCCGCTAAAGACAGTGGAACCTGTGCCTCCATTTTACAGGAACTTGCTGACACCTGGGGAAATGGTGAGCCCTCCAACATCACTCCCAACTAGTCCTATAGTGCCCACACTTGATCAGCCTTGTGTCGCTGAGCCACATTCATCCATGGCTCAGGAACTGGCAGCTGACCTTGCCCCCAAGAAAAAATCTCGCAAATCAAGCATGCCCGTTAAGATTGAAAAGGAAGTGATTGACACGGCTGATGAGTTTGATGAAGATGACCAGGTCAATGAAAATCATGTCAATGATGGCATCCATGATGAGGAAATGAATAATGTCAATTGTCACAAAGAAATGAGTCCCACCATTCACATGCATAGTAGCAGGAAAGCAGATGAGGAGAGAAGCCTTGGTGGGTTTGAAGATAAGCAGATGGATAGCATCACCTCTGAGGAGCAAGAGCATGACCGAGACTTTGAGGATGAATCTGAAGGCTCTGAGTCTAAAATGTGCGACAATCCCGCAGAAAATGATGAGCAGGTACACCGGGAGGTTTTTGAGAAGGAGGAAATGTCAAGCAACAAGCTTGAAGACAAAGACTCTGTTTCCCCTCATCCACAGACCATTAAAATAAAGGAAGAGTTCACTGACCCAACCTATGACATGTTTTACAGTATCAGCCCATATGGATTGTACAATGGTGGAGGAGGGAGCATTGCTGCCCTTCAAGAAGGCTTCTCTCCTTCAATGGGATACAGCAGTCCCCAAAAATACTCACCAGAGAGTGAACTCTGCTCCAGCCCTGACCCTAAGATCTGTTACGTCTGCAAGAAGAGCTTTAAAAGTTCATACAGCGTGAAGTTACACTACAAGAATGTTCACCTGAAGGAGATGCATGTTTGCACAGTAGAAGGTTGCAATGCAGCATTCCCATCTCGCAGGAGTAGAGACAGGTATTTTTATTTGTCTGATATATTGTTGAATATGTTTGATTTTATATCTGCTCTTTAGCTGATTGCCAACTATTTAAAAATTAAGTGTTTTCTTTCAGATTTTTGTTTATATTTGCTGATTTTTAAAAATAAGTTAATAGTACAGTTATATATCATGTTTTAAAAAGCCACTGAGAAGGGAACTGTTTAATGTGATGCGGACCTGCGGTGATGTTCTCTGATCTACTTCCCTGTGAAATGGTAGGGCACACATTCATCTTGACATCTTCCATGTTGTGTTCAGTAAACACTGAGAGGAGTTGGGTCACTTAATGAAACAGTGGAGGGTGAATCAACCCACAGCACAGCAGCAAAAGTAAAATGCGGTGGATGCTGGAAGTCCAAAATGAAAACAGGAAATGCTGGGAAACAGTCACAGGTCAGGCAGCATCTGTGGAGAGAGAAACATTTCAGATTGGTGGCCTTCATCAGGACTGCAAGGAGTTTGATGTCTAACAGTTTGTAAGCAAGTGCAGAGAGAGAGGGGGAGGAAAGATCAAAGGGGAACATGTGTGGTAGGCTAGAAGGAAGGAGAGATTCCCCAACAAAAGGACTGACAATGCCAGTTATCCACAGAACTTGTATATTCCACCCCCCCGCCACCCCCCCCCACCCCACAAGGGGTTAATCTGAAAGGGCAAACAATGGAGAACCAGAAACTGGTCAGGTGTTTATCCTGTTACTGGGATGTGCGTCACGGGAGATTTAGCAAGAAGTAAAACAATTGCAAAGTAGGATGAAACCTGAAGAATAAAAGAAAGATATTTTCATTACCAACTGCCTTTAGTGTGCTCCAGATTATGTCACTGAAAACTCCATGTAGCTATGCTGCTTTCAGTTTTCCACTGACAGACCTATTTCCCATGTCATACTTGTCCCTGCAGTACTAACTTAGGCCATTTAACCCCTCAAGCCTGTTCTGGCATTCAATTAGATCATTAATCTGTATTTTAACTCTGTCTACCCACCTTGGCTCCATAGCCCTTAACCCCCTTACCCAACAAAAAAACTACCAATCTCAATTTTGAAATTTTCAATTGACCCCCAGCCTCATTAGCTTTTTGGGAGAGAGAGTTCCAGGTTTCCATTATCCTTTGTGTGAAGAAGTGCTTCCTGATATCATCCTTGAATAGCCTAGCTCTAATTTTGATATTATATACCTCGTTGTTCTGAACTCCGCCCTTTGGGGTACCTGTGCTGCACACACCCTCCCAGGCCAACATATCCTCCCTGAGATCCACTGCCCAAATAAACTGAGCTCAAATTCTCAACCTGCCACAGAAGCATTTGAACTCGCGATTCTCTGGATTTTTAGTTCCAGCTTCTGGGTTACTAGTCTGGTAACATAAATAACTAAACCACTGCACCTTCAGCACACAAAGTTAATTGAAAGGGGGAAGCACATTGAAACCTCACATGTGATGTTCAAGACAGTGATGGGATATGGGTTAAGTTACTGATCTCAGTTGAGTGAAAGTGGGAAAGTATCAGGAAAAGACCAAGCAGCTTTCCACGGGGAGGAGAGAGGAAATTAGTGTTGGTAAATCTCCCAAGAACTCTCCATTTGACTGGCTTCAAGTGACATTGACAACAACATCATCTTGCACTTATATAGTGTCTTTAACAAAGTAAATTACCCCAAGGCACTTCACAGGAGTGATTATCAGACAGTGTTTAACTCCAAGCTGCACTGGGATATATTAGGACAGGTGATCAAAAACTTGGTGCAAAAGATAGATTTTAAGGGGCTTCTCAAAAGAGAAAAGAGGAGTGGAAAGTTGAAGAGGTTTGGGGGGGGTGAATTCTAGAGCTCAGGACTTAGGCAGTTGAAAGCACAGCTTCCAATGGTGGTGCAATTAAAATCAAGGATGTTCAAGAGATCAAAATTAGAGGAGCTTGGCGATCTCAGAGGGTTGTGGGGCTGGAGGAGATTACAGCAACAGGGAGGGGTGAGGCCATGGAGGGATTTGAAAGCAAGGTTGAGAATTTTAAAATCAAACGTTTGCCAGACTGGGAGCAAGTGTAGGTCAGTGAGCACAGGGGTGATTGGTCATGAAGATTGGCATTATATCTAAATGAAAACAAATAATGCTGGAAAAACTTGGCAGGTCTGGCAGCTTTCATCTTGGCAGCTTATCTGTTGTTTCTCATAAAGAGTTGGGGTGAGATAGATGTAGAAGGGTTGTCTCTCTTCAGCTGGACTATAGAATGACAATATTATTTTGTGGAACTCCCCTTATGCCTTTGCAAGTTTATCATTTGCTGAGCCATTCACATCAGTGTTGGGAATTGCTGGAGGAGCTAATTGGCAGAACCGAGCGTTTGAGTTCTCTTAAATGCCCCAAGATCAAGGAGGGGGAAATCAGCTAAGGGAGTTCTTGTTCCACATCACTGTCCATGGGGTTTGGAGAAGGCCAGGTAATGATACCGTCTACCAATAGTCATTATTCCATAAATAGTTACTGGGAGTAATGCTCTGGAGAGCTCTGGCTCTCATGCAACCAAACCCCAATAAAACTAACAGCTTCAGGAAAAGAAAGGGACACCAGCCACTGTGCCACATGATATTGGTCTTCATAATACACCATAGATTATAAAAATAATAATTAAAACCAAATCAATACGGGTACAGTGTCTCAACACCGGCACCGAGGGTATGCTTGATTTCAGATCTTGCAGGATTTCACTTCGGTTCAAGCCCAGTTGGGTGGGACCAGGGGTCACTCGAATTGTAGGAATAGACTGGCACGCAAGCGGCAAAGAGGTAATTAGTCAGACCTCACACTGCGCCAATGCAGCATCTAGCCAAATTGTCCAGGTAAGCTTTTTATTTTATTTTATGAAAATTGATGCATGACACATTGTAAAAATGTCCAGTTTTCAGACAGTTCCAGTTTATGAAGAGTTGGATATGAGACACTACTGCACCTCAGTTAACCTACTGGCTCCCTCCCCCATCGAGGAAACTCAGCCTCATTGAGATAAGGCTTATAGAGAAACCCCACTATAAAGAAACGGTCTATAAAAACACACAGTTCTGGTCCACAAGAACGATCAATCTCCCAGCTGCCGATCATTCCATTATGTCATTTCTCCATCCCTAATTGGAGACCACACCTGACCTGATTCCCCTCCTCATCTCCCTCTTTCCAATGTGAATGTCGATTCTGATTATTGGAGGACAGTCTCTTAGTAGACAGAGAAGTGGTTTGAATTTCTCAGGCAGGAAATTTCCATGTTGTTCACCTTTCCACAGTGTAATTTTACTGGAATTGTCGGATCAAGACCAGCTGTGAGGAAATTACAGGCCAATTCTCATATGATATGATTTAATTTAGAAGATAATCTAATAAATAGGAGCATGGCAGGACATCTCAATCCCATCAAATGTGCATCCTGTTCCACATGGGAACTCCAGGACGCTTTCTATGTCTGGACAACCAACCACATGCGCAGGAAATGTTGTTAGCTGGAGGAGTTTGAACTCTGGTCTTTCAGAGCTTGAGCAACAGCTGATGTCACCGTGGTGCACCCATGAGGCTGTGTGTTTCATAGATAGCATGTTTATGGAGGTAGTTACCATGCAGCTTAAGGATATGCAGTAAGTGAGGGAATGGGTGACCACTAGACAGACAAGGAGGATCAGAAAGGTAGTGCAAGATTCCCCAGAGCCCATCATACTCTCCAACCAGCTCTGAATGCTGGTGGAAGTGGTGATTCCTTTGGGGAGGGTAGCCAGAGCTAAGTCTACAGCATCATGGGTGATTCAGCTATACAGGGGGGCAGGAGGAAGTTTGGGAAAGTAATAGTGTAAGGGGGTTCAATAGTTAGGGGAACAGAGAAGTGTTTAATGTAGTTAGAGAGAGGGATGGGATCCTGCAGGCAGAGTTTAGGGAGCTAGGAAAGAGACTAAGAAGCAGGAACTCAATGGTAGGAATCTCTGGATTACTTATGGTACCAAACGCTATTGAATATTAAAACAGAAGGAGAGATCAGATGAATGTGTGGCTGAAGAGACGGTGCTGGAGGGAGGACTTTAGATTTCTGGGATACTGGGACCAATTCTGGGGAAAATGGCGCCTGTACAGGACTGATTAGTTGCACCTAAACAGAGCTAGACCAATGTCCTTGCGAGGCAATTTGCTAGAGCTATTGGGGAGCGTTTAAACTAACTTAGCAGGGTGATGGGAACCAGGAGGTAATATTAGAGAGGAATCCAATGTTCACAATAAATTGGGAGAAACAGCTAGTACTAAAGTAAGAAATAATAAAGCTTGAAGTGGAGTCATAGTAAGAGGGAATGCAATAAGATCTAAATTAGGTTCACTGTGCATGTATATGAATGCGCAGAGTGTGGTAAATAAGGTTGGCATTTTGCAGGTGGAAATAATCACAGGGGAATACGATATTGTGGTGATAATGGAGGCCTGGCTCAAAAAAGGGTAGGATGGGTATTAAATATTCCTGGATACAAGCTGTTTACGAAAGTTAGGGATGGAAAGAAAGAAGGAGGGGTGACAGTAAAGATTAAGGAAAACATTGAAGTGCTGGAAAGAGCGAGTGCCCTCAAGGAGGCAAGGACAGAATCTATTTGGTTATAGCCAAGGAATAATAGAGGTACTATTCCACTACTGGGTGTATTCTGTAAGCCACCAATTAGTGAAAAAGATATGGACAAACCTATTTCAAAGGAAATCACAGAGAGATGCAAGGGACTATAGAGTAGTTATAATTGGGGCTTTAATTATCCTAACATAAACTGGGATAGTAATAGAGTAAAGGGCAGAATGGGGGAAGAGTTTCTGAAGTGTGTTCAGAAGAATTTTCTTGATCAGTATGTTTCTAGCCCAATGAAGAAGAAGGCGCTGCTGGATCTGGTTCTGGGGAATGAGATGGGCCGAGTGGATTAAGTGTCAATTGGAGAACATTCAGGGAACATTGATCATCGTATCATAAGGTTTATCTATGTAGAAGGACAAGGAACAATCTAGAGAAGAAATAATTAACTGGAGGATGGCCAATTTCAATGGGTTGAGAAGGGATCCATACTGTGTTAATTGGAATGAAGGGTTGGCAGACAAATCTTTTAAAACAATGGGCTGTAACCATTTTATGATTCAATGTTTCTGGGAGACTGGGAATGACTGAGACAGCCAGACTGCCTCATTAAACAGCTTTGATGGTACGGGAGACAGTTTTGTAAGTCTGAGGCACACTGAGCCAAAATTCCATGATTAGCGGGTATAAGGTATTTCTGTCCTGAGACGCTAGCACCCAAACCCATGAGCGAAATCTTTAATCCAGGGAGACATATGGACAATCCAGAAGAGCTGGACAACCAGAGTGGCAGTGATTCCAGCATAACTGCAGCCCAGAGATCGTCAACTCCTGAGAGAGACAGAGGCACCATGACACACACAAACAGACACACAGAGCACCCAGACAGACAGACACACACACACACACACACACACCCTGCCACACCAACACACCCAAGCACACCAACATACATACACACCCAGATACATGCACACATCAACATACCAACACACACAGCTATACACACCGAGACACAACAACACAGACACAGCAACATACCAAGATACACAACAACACACATTCCCAGATACACCAATGTACACACACGTGCACATGCACAAACCAACATACCAATACACAGGCTGAACACTGAATCACTCTCTCACACACACACACACACACACACACCATCGACATAAACTCTGACACTGATACTGACACACACACACCCTAACACACAAAGACAGACATACACACATATACGCATCACATGCACTTCCACACACAAACGCACCCCAAGACACTGACATACATACACACACTTGCATCCAGACACACCAACACACATCCACTCACAGACTGACATACACGCTGTCATTCAAACACGGTCATGCACGTGTGTTCAGACACACTGACACATATTCTCAGTCCCCCACAGACACATACCCACGCATAGAAACATGCAGACACACACACACACACACACACACTTACACTTTCAGGCATGTACAGTATGAGAGTAAATTTGCAAGGAACATAAAAGTGGACTGTAAAAGCTTCTCTAAATATGCAAAAAGAAAAAGATTAGTGAAGACAAATGTAGGTCCCTTAATGTTCAAAACAGAAGAATTTAAAATAGAGAACAAAGAAATGGCAGGGCAATTAAACAACAACTTTAGTTCTGTCTTCATGGAAGGAGACACAAATAACTTCCCAGAAATGCTAGGGAACCAAAGGTTTAGTGAGAAGGAGGAATTGAAGGAAATTAGTATTACTAAAACAATAGTGCTGAAGAAATTAATGGGAAGGCCGATAAACCCCCAGGCCAGATAATCTACATCCCAGGGTACTGAAGGAGGTGGTCATGGAAATAATGGATGCGTTGGTTGTCATCTTCCAAAAATCTGTAGATTCTGGAACAGTCTCAGCAGATTGGAGGGTGACAAATGTAACCTCCCTATTTAAAAAAGGAGGGAGGGAGAGAACAGTGAATCACAGGCTGGTTAACCTAACATCAGTAGTAGGGAAAATGCTAGAGTTGAATATAAAGGATGTGATAACAGGACACTTAGAAAATATCAACGTGATTAGACAAAGTCAACATGGTTTTATGAAAGCGAAATCATATTTGACAAACCTGCTGGAGTTTTTTGAGAACGTAACCAGCGGAATAGATAAGGGAGAACCAGTGGATGTGGAGTATTTGGATTTTCAGAAAGCTTTTCATAAAATCCCACATAAGAAGTTAGTATGCAAAATGGGATTAGGGATAATATGCTGGCCTGGACTGAAAATTGGTTAGCAGACGGGAAACAGAGAGTAGGAATAAATGGGTCTTTTTCAGAGTGGCAGGCAGTGACCAGTGGGGTACTGCAGGGATCAGCGCTTGGACCCCAGCTATTCACAATATATATCAATGATTTGGATGATCAAACCATCTGTAATATTTCCAAGTTTTCTGACAACATGAAATTTGGTGAGAATATGAGTGGTGAAGAGGATGTTAGGAGGCTTTAAAGCAATTTAGACAAGTTGAGTGAGTGGGCAAGTGCATGGCAGGTGCAGCATAACATCAGTAAGTGTGAAGTTATCCACGTTGGTAGAAAAACAGAATGGCAGAGTATTATTTAAATGGTGATAGATTGGGAAATGTTGATGTACAAAGGGACCTGGGTGTCCTTGTACACCAATCACTGAAAGCAATTATGCAGGTACAGCAAGCAGTTACTGAGGCAAATGGTATGTTGACCTTCATAGCCAGAGGACTTGAGTACAGGAGCAAGGATGTCTTACTGCAACTGTACAGGGCCTTGGTGAGACCACACCTGGAGTATTGTGTGCAGTTTTGGTCTCCTTACCTAAGAAAGGTTATACTTACCATAGAGGGAGTGCAGCGAAGGTTCACCAGATCCTGGGATGGCAGGATTGTCGTATGAGGAGCGATTGGGTTGACTAGGCCTGTATTCACTGGAGTTTAGAAGAATAAGAGGAAATGTAAATTTCTGACTGCTGGACAGACTGGATACAGGGATGATGTTTCCTCTGGCTGGGGACGTCTAGACCAAGGGGTCACAGTCTCAGGATACGGGGTTGGCCATTTAGGACTGAGATGAGGAGAAACTTCTTCACTCAGAGAGTGGTGAACCTGTGGAATTCTCTACCACAGAAGGCTGTGGAGGCCAAGTCACTGAATATATTTAAGAAGGAAATAGATAGATTTCTAGACTCTAAAGGCATCCAGGGGTATGGGAGAGAGCGGGAGTATGGCTTTGAGACAAAGGATCAGCCATGACCATATTGAATGGTGGAGCAGGCTCAAAGGCCCAAATGGCCTACTCCTACTTCCATATTCTATGTTTTTATAAACACACACAAATTTGCAAACACAAAAACTGATGCAAGCATATCCAGGCATGCACAGATGCACACTCAATGACACACACCAATTGCCGCATGCATGCTGACAGGCATACACACAGGCCCACACACACACCTGCCCACAGGCACACATTGACAAACACAGACTGACACAGATACACACATGTGATTATGTAACAGGCTTTGGGGAGCAATTCCTTCAAAGCTCATTTTATTTTATGCTGTCAGTGTTTTGAGTCACCCGCACTATTTGTCACTGTGATCTCTGCCCTTCAGTTTACACCAGTGCCTGTACTCCTAAGTACAGAGTGTATGAGATGAGAATTCCGACTCCTGTCTGAAATACACAATACAAAATTGATTTAATACAATAATTAAAATCTGGACAGTCTGTCACATGCAAACTGTTACTTAGTCCCGCGCCTCTGCATCATCCACTCCAGCCAAACACTCCTGTCTGTCTGTGTCACTGGTCCAAGAACGATCAGAACGGAATCTTAATCAGGTTACTGTCCTGTAATCCCTCCCAGTTTGAGCTTCGACATCGAGACTGGCCCCAAATTAAGCAGCTGTTCAAAAATCCTGAAGATAGATGTTAAAATCAAAGGAACTCGGTACAGTTATTTTGCCAAATCACAAAAAAATCGCTGTCTGTTTACTGGTTCTCCCTCCCCTTTGTGGCCTCCCTTCCTGTTAAACCAATCGACTCACCCAATACACTCTGAAACGAACACATCTCCCATCACGAAGAGGCCTAGCAGCTTCCAGGACTTTACAAGCCACATATCTCAGCTCAAAACAACAAATAGTTTGTCCATTTTTTTTCTAGGGTTTGCCAACATTTATTATTACCAAACTATAGAAATCACTGGTTTTAACAGTTGTTCATAAGCCAGGGACGAGTCACTGCATCAGAATGAGGTGTCAGCTGGGACTATAGGTAACTCAGAGGTTTGTCAGTTCAAGTCCGATTCTGGAGACTTGAGCACAAAATCCACGCTGACGCTCCTGGTGAGGGAATGTTGCACTGTCAGAAGGTCAGTACCAAGGGAATGCTGCACTGTCAGAGGGTCATTACTGAGGGAGTGCTGCACTGTCAGAGTGTCAGTACTGAGGGAGTGCTGCACTGTCAGAGGGTCAGTACTGAGGGAGTACTGCAGAGTCGGAGGGTCAGGACTGAGGGAGTGCTGCACTGTTGGGAGATGCCATCTATCGGATGAGATGATAAAGTGATGCCCTCTCATTTGGATATAAAAGACCCCTTGACACTATTTGGAAGAAAAGTGGGGAAGCTCTCAATTCCTGCCCAATATTTATCCCTCAAGCATCATCACAAGAACAGATTATCTGGTCATTACCGTGTTGCTGTTTGTGGGATCTTGCTGTGTTCAAACTGGTTGCTGCGTTTGCTACATTACAACAGTGACTACACTTCAAACTGCTTTGGAACATCTTGTGGTTGTGGAAGTCACTAGAGAAATGCGAGTCAGTTTTTCTTTCAGAGGGAGCAGATTAATAGTCAGTTTTAAGGTACGTGGGTAAGTTTGCCTTTATGTGATAAGATGGATGGGACAATATTCAGTCTCCCAAAATACTGCTTTCCTAATTTTTATTTCCATTGACTTGAATAAAACCCAGAAACTGGATCAATATTACTGGGTTTATACAATTGAACAAAATTTTAATTACTCCATAGCCACAGACACGAAAATTAAACTAACTTAGACTTGAATAAGGCTCATCTGAGTGTAGCCATATTGGTTACATTTTGGTATATGACTCCTAGGGAGCTCTTTTCTTGTAGCAGGTTTTTTTAAAAAGAGAACAACATTTTATTTATTAATTTAAATTTGTGTTTTCATTTCCTTTGGATTGGACTTTTCTCCATTCCTCAGTTGGTTTAGATATCTTGGGTTCATGTATCCCACTAATACTTCCTTCATTATTCTTGATTTCAGTTTGTTTAGATGTTGAACATTTCAAAATAGGGAGGGTGGGTTTGGCTGTAGGGGGTTATTATGCCTTACAAAATAGTAGTGAGGAGGAGTAAAGGACCAATCAATGCAGACACACAAACCCCCTCTGGGATGCATCTGTCACCCACTTTTACCACAGTTAACTGTGCCATTGAGCTCTGACTCTGCCTTGGAACACTGACTGTCCCTAAACCATGCCCTGAAACTATGACGGCCCTAAATGATGCCATTCAACTCTGACTGGCCCTAAACTGTGCTATTGAATTTTGACTGTTCTTAATCATGCCATGGAACAATGACTGACCCCAGATCATGCCGTTGAGCAGTAACTGCCTTTAAACTATGTTACGGAAAACTGAATGTGGCTAAGCTGTCATTAAGCACTAATTATTGTTACATCATACCATGGAACACTGACTGTCCCTGAACTATGCCATTGAACTCTGACCATCCGAACACTGGCTTTCCCTAAATCTCTGCAATGGTTTATTTGATTAATTATTCTTAGTGAGAGATGCAACATTGACCTTTTTCAAGGAGCCAGCCCAATGAGCCAAGTAAATTGACTGACTATCAGATCCCAATGAAAGAAGTGTGTACATGGCACTGTCTGCTCTCTAAGGTGGATGCAGAAGTTTCTATTGCACTATTTCGAAGAAAAGCAGTGGAGTTCTCCACAATATTCTGGCCAAGCAACATCACTAGAACAGATTATTTGGTCATCAAGTTGCCCTTAGAGGGAGCTTGCTATGCACAAGTTGGCTGCTGCATGTCCTACATGACAAAATTTAGAACACTTCAAAAGTACTGCATTGGTTGTAAAGTGCTTTGGGTAGCATGAGATTGTGAAAGGCACTATATAAATGAGGTTCTTTCGTTCTTATACGCAAGTGCCTGTCTATAACCTTTAATATGTGCAATTCATCTTAATAGTTAATTAGCCCAGGTTGGGTTCAAGGTGAGAAGTGAAAGAAAATCCACCTTTGATAAACACCATTGAGTGTCGAGGCAAGTAGATCAAGGATACAGCACCCAAACCTAACCCCTGTTTCCCCAGAATGGACATGCAAGAGGTAGGTGTGAGGAGACATGTTCCATTTGTCACATCAGCACCAAATCACAACTCTTCCCCAGTGGAGACCAGGATATTAATCTTTACCACACACGGTAAGTGGGCTTGTTGTTGTGTCCATTATCTGCTGGATAGAGTGGCAGATGGGGAATACCAGAGCACAAGAAAGGCTTCTGACAGGGAAATGATACCCAACAGTGCCATGAATCTCATGAAGGTTGAAAGGTTGTCACCCACAAAGTGTAATACATCCAAATCCACTCCTCACCCCTGTGAAGTTAACATGAAACATTATAGCTCATTGTAAAATTGTAAACCTTACTGGACTCATATCTTTCAAGACCATAACGTTTAATTTATTTTAGACCAAGAAAGTCTTCTGATGCACAAGCACTTACTGCCATTCAATTTAACATGTGATTTGTATACATATCTGTCACTGCGGATAATGTTTTTAAAGTTCATTTTTGGCAAGATTAACATTTATTGCCCATCCCTAATTGCCCTTGAGAAGGCAGTTGTGAGCTGCCTTCTTGAGCTGCAGTCCATGTGGTGTAGGTACACCCACAGTGCTGTTAGGGAGGGAGGATTTTGACCAATCAACAGTGAAGGAACAGCAATATATTTCCAAGTCAGGAGAAGAACTTGCAGATGGTGGTGTTCCTAGGTGTTTGCTGCTCTTTTCCTTCTAGGTGGTAGAGGGCACAGGTTTGGAAGTTAAGCTCCTCCATCGTTCAACCTTGCGAGATTTTTTTGGTGGGAACACTCAGACACCACCATGAGAGCTGGAACCGAGCCCCCAGCAGCAGTCTCGCTCCTCACTCCCATGTGCAAGGGGTTCCAGCAGATTTTGTTGTCTAGGCTAGACAGTCAACCTGCTTGAGGCATTGGCAGATTTTTCTGAAGAATCTTCTGAAATTCCTTGTTGACTTTAGCTCCCTAAAAGCAAGAGAAGTTTCCCGAAATAATCTCTTGCTGCCAGCAGGGGCTATTTCAGATTGCAGAAGAACTCTAGCAATTGATAGAAGAAAAATCAAAGCTAAATTAAAGCTGAATCCAAAAAATGTACCTAAGTAAAATACAACAAAAGGGAGAGTATTACAAAAGGACAAAAGAAAATCCTTCCAAAAGTTACGAAGAAATGCAGGAGGGTTCCTGCTGCTTGTAAAATGTTGGTGGTTTCTATATGCCTCCTCTTGGTGGCACAGTGTTCAGTATTGTGTATTCCCTGTGCACTCTCAAGATTGTGTACTTCCAGTGCACTCTCAGGATTGTGTACTCCCAGTGTACTCTCAGGATTGTGTAATCCCAGTGTACTCTCAGGATTGTGTAATCCCAGTGTACTCTCAGGATTGTGTACTCCTAGTGTACTCTCAAGATTGTGTACTCCCAGTGTACTCTCAGGATTGTGTACTCCCAGTGTACTCTCAGGATTGGGTACTCCCAGTGTACTCTCAGGATTGTGTACACCCAGTGTATTCTGGATCATGTACTCCCAGTGTACTCTCAGGATTGTGTACTCCCAGTGTACTCTCAGGATTGTGTACTCCCAGAGTATTCTCAGGATTGTGTACTCCCAGTGTACTCTCAGGATTGTGTATGCCCAGTGTACTCAGGATCATGTACTCCCAGTGTACTCTCAGGATCATGTACTCCCAGTGTACTCTCAGGATTGTGTGCTCCCAGTGTTCTCTCAGGATTGTGTGCTCCCAGTGTACTCTCAGGATTGTGTAATCCCAGTTCAAAGCAGCAGAATTATCAGAGCAGCGAGACACATCCCACCCCCACAACCTGAGTGTTTTTCAACCTTTAATGATGCTGATGCAATGGAGCGAACAGTTCTGCTGATTCTGCACTCATTGCCTGTGTTGCTTCTGAGTCAGCAACATTTTTGCAGGACCTCTTCCCCGCACCTCTTCCCTGTGCATTTCCTGCAACTAATATGTTGCTTGTATCCGTCAGAGGACAGGAATTCCTTTGGGTGTTCAAATGGTATGCCATCCAGTGCCCATTCATTGCAAATTGGAGTTACTCACTCCTGTTTGTTCCTAATTTAAGGAACATTGGGTTCATATCCCTCCCTCCTTGAAAAAGCAATTGAGTGATGCATTATTGTCTTCCTAACCCTCAGCCCCCCTTCTCAATTGACCCAGCTTCTTTTTACTAAAAGGACCCAAACATCAATGCACGTGGTCCTGTGTGACTTATACAGGGGCACCACTTGTAGTTTACCTTCCATAAAGTGCCAATTTCCACACATAATAATATCATTTTCTTCCACAGTGCAAACTGTTGCAAATGACAATTTAGAAAAGTTTCGTTAGACACACAAAGTGCATTGCTCATAGGATGTAAAACAGAAGGAAGGGTATTGAACTGGGGATGACAATCTTACAATTTTCCACATAGGCAATGCTAAGTAGCTTAAAAATCCTTGCATATTTGCATCACTGCACACAATATACAAAGCCATTATACTTTCGTCTTCTGTGCAAATCCACACAGCTCTACATGATGCCATTAAAAACAAAAAACTGCGGATGCTGGAAATCCAAAACAAAAACAGAAATACCTGGAAAAACTCAGCAGGTCTGGCAGCATTGGCAGAGAAGAACAAAGTTGACATTTCGAGTCCTCATGACCCTTCAACAGAACTAAGGAAAAATAGGAGAGGGGTGAAATATAAGCTGGTTTAAGGTGGGGGGGGTGGGGGGGTGGG
Source organism: Carcharodon carcharias (assembly GCF_017639515.1). Classification (NCBI taxonomy): domain Eukaryota; kingdom Metazoa; phylum Chordata; class Chondrichthyes; order Lamniformes; family Lamnidae; genus Carcharodon; species Carcharodon carcharias. The sequence goes on along the minus strand of NC_054470.1, from coordinate 120,589,063 downwards.
GGGGGGGAGCGGGTGGGGGGAAAGAGAGAAGTTGGTAGGGGGGGTGGTTGTAGGGACAAGCAAGCACTGATAGGAGCAGATAATCAAAAGATGTCACAGACAAAAGAACAAAGAGGTGTTGAAGGTGGTGATATTATCTAAAAGAATGTGCTAATTAAGAATGGATGGCAGGACACGCAAGGTACAGATAGCCACAGTGGGGGTGGGGTGAAATAAGACTAAAAGGGCATAAAAGGTATAGATTTAAAAATAATGGAAATAGGTGGGAAAAGAAAAATCTATATAAATTATTGGAAAAAACAAAAGGGAGGGGGAAGAAACAGAAAGGGGGTGGGGATGGAGGAGTGAGTTCAAGATCTAAAACTGTTGAATTCAATATTCAGTCCGGAAGGCTGTAAAGTGCCTAGTCGGAAGTTAAGGTGCTGTTCCTCCAGTTTGCGTTGAGCTTCACTGGAACAATGCAGCAAGCCAATGACAGACATGTGGGCAAGAGAGCAGGGTGGAGTGTTAAAATGGAAAGTGACAGGGAGGTCTGGGTCATTCTTGCGGACAGACCGAAGGTGTTCTGCAAAGCAGTCGCCCAGTCTGTGTTTGGTCTCTCCAATGTAGAGGAGATCGCATTGGGAGCAATGAATGCAGTAGACTAAGTTGGGGGAAATGCAAGTGAAATGCTGCTTCACTTGAAAGGAGTGTTTGGGCCCTTGGACGGTGAGGAGAGAGGAAGTGAAGGGGCAGGTGTTGCATATTTTGCATATGCATGGGGAGGTGCCGTAGGTGCGGGTTGAGGATTAGGGGGTGATGGAGGAGTGGACCAGGGTGTCATGGAGGGAATGATCCCTACGGAATGCCGCTGGGGGTGTGAAGGGAAGCTGTGTTTGGTGGTGGCATCATGCTGGAGTTGGTGGAAATGGCGGAGGATGATCTTTTGAATGCGGAGACTGGTGGGGTGATAAGTGAGGACAAGGGGGATCCTATCATGTTTCTGGGAGGGAGGAGAAGGCATGAGGGCGGATGCTTGGGAGGTGGGCCGGACATGGTTGAGGGCCCTGTTAATGATTGTAGGTGGAAACCCTCGGTTAAGGAAGAAGGAGGACATGTCAGAGGAACTGTTTTTGAAGGTAGCATCATCAGAACAGATGCGATGGAGGCGATTATTTTTCCAATAATTTATATAGATTTTTCTTTTTCCACCTATTTCCATTATTTTTAAATCTATACCTTTTATGCCCTTTTAGTCTTATTTCACTCCATCCCCACTAGAGCTATCTGTACCTTGCGTGTCCTGCCATCCATTCTTAATTAGCACATTTGTTTAAATAATACCACCACCTTCAACACCTCTTTGTTCTTTTGTCTGTGACATCTTTTGATTATCTGCTCCTATCAGTGCTTGCTTGTCCCTACAACCACCACCCCCCCACCCCCACTTCTCTCCCCCCACCCCCCCACCCCCCCACCTTAAACCAGCTTATATTTCACCCCTCTCCTATTTTTCCTTAGTTCTGTTGAAGGGTCATGAGGACTCGAAATGTCAACTTTGTTCTTCTCCGCCGATGCTGCCAGACCTGAGTTTTTCCAGGTATTTCTGTTTTTGTTTTGGATTTCCAGCATCCGCAGTTTTTTGTTTTTAATGGCATCATGTAGAGCTGTGTGGATTTGCACAGAAGACGAAAGTATAATGGCTTTGTATATTGTGTGCAGTGATGCAAATATGCAAGGATTTTTAAGCTACTTAGCATTGCCTATGTGGAAAATTGTAAGATTGTCATCCCCAGTTCAATACCCTTCCTTCTGTTTAACATCCTACGAGCAATGCACTTTGTGTGTCTAACGAAACTTTTCTAAATTGTCATTTGCAACAGTTTGCACTGTGGAAGAAAATGATATTATTATGTGTGGAAATTGGCACTTTATGGAAGGTAAACTACAAGTGGTGCTAGCTGTATAAGTCACACAGGACCACGTGCATTGATGTTTGGGTCCTTTTAGTAAAAAGAAGCTGGGTCAATTGAGAAGGGGGGCTGAGGGTTAGGAAGACAATAATGCATCACTCAATTGCTTTTTCAAGGAGGGAGGGATATTTCTGTTTTTATACATGATGCCATTGTTGACTATGTCAGCTTTGCCTCAATCTTCTTGCCTTTGAGTGAGATGATCAGGAACTTGAGCACAAAAATCTGTGTTGACACTCCTGTGTAGAATTGAGGGAATGCTGCATTGTTGGATGAGACCTTAAGCCAAAGCCCATCTGCCTTCTCAGGTGGTCAGTGATACTATTTTGAAGATGGGTGGAAGAGTTATTCTCAGTTATTCCTGGCCAATAGCTACCTGTTAACCAGTACACTAAACAGATTATCTGGCCATTGTCACATTGCTGTTTTTGGAAGTTTGCTATATACAAACTGGCTGCCACATTTCCTACATTACAACAGTGACTATACTTCAAATGTTCTGCATTGTCTGTAAAGCAGTTTAGGATGCCCTGAGGTTGTGAAAGTTGCTATATTAATGCAATTTTGTTCTTCATTTGTCCAGGCCAGTGCAGTGACAGTTGTGGTGCACAGTTTAAGACTCAAGTTGTTGGGGCCTTGGGCTGAATCCATATTGTCAACAAAAGAAATCTACAGCTCTCTCTTTGCCTTGTTGCTTAGGTACAGACAGGTGTCGAGGGTTGAAAATATCTTTCTTTCTTTGTGCTTTTTTGAATTGGGGGGCATTGGGGTGGGATTGCTGGCGATTGGGTGGTTTTGCAATATTAGACTTTTCCATGTTTGGTGAAAGAGAGTACAATGTATTTTTAAAACACCATTGATTTAGAGAATATGTTACAGGATTTCCTCATGGTAAAGGTTTTTTCTAGACTCTGCCCACTCCATAGAGTTGAGTCTTCTGATGTGTGAATGTGTGGAGATTTTACTCCAAATAGACAGAATTTCTTTGCCAAGCATATCATATTACCAACCATACATATTAAATGCACCTATGTAGATAGATGCAGAGTTAAAATTTACAGTATACTGATGTATCTCAAAGGCAGTTACATATCTGGCCATTCTTCATTGACTTTTCCTGGCGTGATTTCACTCTGACTAGTTAAGTAAATGTCGGTGGCATTTCCCAACACTTTGATGTGCCATTTCTGCAGAATGCACCTGCAGACATTTAAGAACATGGTCGACCCACTTCTATCAGCCAATTTAAAGACAAGCCCCTGGTAAGCGGCTGTGATATACACAGACATGTCAGTTTGAAACCGAAGATACTCTACCTCCCTGTTTCTGAGCAGAGTGGCATAAAGAGAAGCATTCCCCTTTCCAAAAGTAACACCAAACTACATAAATGCTTTCTTCATTCTTGCACAGAATATGATGGACCAAATTTCCTGCTGTTCATTCCTGTTGCACAGAATTCCAACATGGTCAAATACCTTCTTCTCTCCGGCCTGCTGTGTAAACGAACTACTTCCACTTCATTCCTATTTTGCTGTATTCCAAACCACAGCTCATTCACTCTGAACATCAAGCCATGTCCAGTACTCCTCATTGGGTTAAACTCTCTACCTATTTCCATCAAGTTGCATAAAACTCCAAACTACTTGCCACCGCTCTCTTTACAAATAATTGTAGTGTACCAATCACCATGCCAGTGTCATTGCACCAAATTCCAATACATCAAACTCTTTCTCATATGCTCCTGTTGTGAATGGTGAATTAACTGAAATCTTTAAATATGTGAAGAGAATTGACAAAACTCTAAATATATTAAACGTACTAGGTTTGTCTCAACATTCCATTGCAAAATGTATTTAATGCTCCTGTGTCAACTTGGCCCCATTATAAAAGTGTCCACATTGACCTGTAAAACATAAATTGTTGTTCTTGTTTAAATTGAGCTGTCAAATGATTGATTAATTGGTCTGTGATCTCTATTTTCATTTACAGTTCTCATCGAAACACATCCTGATTTAAGCATGTCATTTCTTATCGAAGTAATTATGCAATCATTGGAATTCAGCGGCAAGACTTTAACATCAACAATGATTTATTAAGAATTTTTGCTCATGTATTTAGAGCATATCATAAAATGGTAAAAATATTCAAGAATTATTGAATTCTACTCTATATTTCCTTGATGAATTTATATAAACTCCCTGACTGAGAACTAGGTATGTATTTTTTGGGAGCATTGATTATTAAAATAGTTATAGAGAAGGAGTGTAGGGCAGCCAGGAACAGCCAATATTATTTCTGCCTCTGTAATTAAATAATTCCAGCCCTCAAGCAGTTTACCAAACATGGAAAGGTAGAATGAGAGAGTCCGGTACAGGTTGCAGCACTGCAACACCTAGAGAGTTGGTGGTAAATCTGTTACAGGGAATTTGTTCCCACATTTTGGTGCTCATCATCTGTTCCTGCTTCCATGAGAAGCTGTGACTAGCAGTTCCCGCAGCATCTGCAGTGACTGCGGGGGTTAGAAGCAACGCTCAAACTTGGAACCTGAACCGCCGCCTTGATGAGAAGTGATGGGATTCTCGCACCTTTAACAAGCTCTGCTACCCTTCATGAAAAGTGGCCTTTGTTCAAATTCCGGGACTCAAGTGGCCTCTTCATCAGACCGAAATAAGAGTGATTAAAATTTAACATCCAGTAACCATGGGTTCTGATGTTGACCGCATATTGTGTTGTCCCTGTAGAAATGAAGGCGAGGTCTCGCAGTGACTCAGGGCTCATAAAAGAACCATCTAGAAAAGAGCCAGCATACTCTGGATGGAGGTGTGTAGGGATAATTTATTATTAATGAGGCTGATATTGCAGAGATATAAAGATTGCATGAGCAGGGGTGGCAGATAGTGGCTTTGGCGAGGCGGGGGGCGGTGGGCTTGCTGATACAGAAATAAAGAAGCTTGGAGGCCATGTAGCTGCAAGAGGAAACCATCTAATTCTGTGGCCTCTTTTCTCTCAGTGGCCACAAGAAGAGCTTGTCTGGGTCAGAGACCTCACCAGTAATTGTGTGTTATGGTCTTAAAAGATAATTTGTGCTGTCAGTCCAAATTCAATGAATACCAGTGAGCTCTTTGTTGAATTTTTTGTTGAGATTATTGCTTTTAACAGTCTCATTTATTACTTGGGCTTGTCATTTGTACTATAACATCTTTCATTTTGGTTTGTGTGGATCACATAGTCACTCAAATAATTAACAAGTTCTCTAATTTATGCCTATGTATGAAAATAATTGTAGGGATGGTGCAAATCTGTGGCAGTTGTAATGTGCCATCGCTGATAAGATTTTCATCCATCATTTGTTCAGTCATAGAATCATACAGCAGGGAAGGAGATCATTCAGCCCATCGTGCCTGTGCTGGCTCTTTGAAATAGCTGTCCAGTTACTCCCACTCCCCTACTCTTTCCCATAGCCCTGCAAATCTTTCCCCTTCAAGTATTCCTCACTCCCTGTGAGTTCCTGATCCCGTTTGTACTTGCAGGAAAAGAGGTGAGTGTGATTTTGCAGAGAAAATTGAAGTGATGGCCAGCATAGTACACTCTCTAGCAAAGATTCTCTGAGAATGTGGGGATTCTTGGGCATGTTCTCAACTCAGAAATGGCATGTGGCCCAGGGAGACAAAGAAAATGCAAACTTAGGTCCCCATACCTGAAAGGATGGCAGCAGCAGATTCAATAATAACATTAAAATAAGAATTGGATAAATAGGTGAAGGGGACCACTTTTGCAGGGCCAAGGGGAAAGACTATTGAAATGGGACCACTAAAATCCTCCCCTAAAGAACATTAATGAACCAGATGGGTTTTTACACATGATAGTTGCCACGGTCACCATTACCATGACTAACCTTCAATTCCCAATTTTATTAATTGAATTTAAAGCCCTGGTGGGATTTGAACCCATGATCAGCAGAGAATTAGCCTGTGCCTCTGGATTACTAGTCTAGTGACAATTACCACTAGGCCAAATTCTCCTCACATTACTACATTTTACTACATCAAAAATTAGTTTGAACTAAATTTCAGGAATAGAATTTCACACACTGTGATCATTTTAAAATGGGTTTATACCAGCCTTCTGCTCATTCACCCTTGAACACAAACTTTTATCTCTCTGTGCTGTGCTTTGTAACACTAAGCACTTAAAAGCATTGGGAAATTGAAGCAACATTTTTTTATTTCTGCAATCAATTAGTAATGGTAGAGAGATGAATTCTACATGGAAACAATTCCATGATGCAAACAGGTTTTTATTATCTAAGTTTGAATGGTATTAATGGAAATTGAACACATACATAAATGAAAGAAGATGAACTAGTAACAGTAATGGTTAAAGACAAGGCCTAACCATAACCTCGTTACATCTGGACCTTGAAGTGCTGTTACATTTACCTACCATACTAAATCTGCAGTCAACACTTGTCTTGCTATGTCCTTGGGCTAAATTAAGCATGTTGTGAGATGTCCGAGCCTTGCTTTGCACAGGTAACTGAATTGGTCTCCCCTTCATTGACCACTGGTGTCACTCATTGGAGTCTGTTGGCAGGCTGAAGTCCAACAGTAGAGTCATTGTGAAAATTATTTTGTCACAGGCAACAGGAATACCCAGGTTTAGAAAAGGTGTTTGTTGTCTGGATAGAGGGATCCAGACCCATATTCTAATCTGAAAGTTTCTGTTTTTAGATGTGCCAGCAATTAATATTTTTAAGTGAAGCTTAGCACACAGTAAAATGCACTGACCTGGAGTTTCCTCTCGGTTGTGTTGTTTTCAGTGTGATCTCCCTGACATCGACCTAACCAGCGCTTAAAATTTGCAGAATATCGAGCGCAAAATACATTCAGTGCAACCTGAAATTCTGTGACCTTTGCCCTAGTTTTATAAACATTGAGTTAGAAGCCCCCGTCTTAAAGCAAAATGCGAATGTTAGTCTGTGATGCCAACACAACTGAAGCAGAGGCTGACCATCTTCCCACAATAAATTAATCCCCGTTGGGAGCTTCTGCTAATTGTGTGTGTTTGCTGCTTTCTGCAAAAATTAAGCCCGAATGTTTTGGCACAAGGACATCAACAAGTGCATTTGAAGTAATTTTTTTATGAATCGACTTAAGAACTGACCCTGTACCCCAACATAACTAGAAAATAGCTTTGCATTTTCTAGTTAAGTTATTTTCAGCAATTTAAAATCGGATTACTGACTCAAGTGTACTGTCACCGTGATTAAAAATGCTTAGTTTTTGCGAAAAACCCATTTTCAGCTTGGTAATTAAACTTTACTGAGTTGTCACTCTTAAATATGTTAAGGAATATATTGAATGCAAAACATTTTGAAGAAAGATAACAATGTTTTAAAATGTTGCTTGCTTGCACTGGCTAGTGATAGATTTTGGGCTTCACTTTATGCAGATAGGTTGGAGTGAAAACTGGGCAGAGGGTTATAGGAACATAGGAAATAGGTGCAGGATAGGCCTTTCAGCCCATTGAGCCTTCTCCACTATTCAAACAGATAATGGCTGATCATATACCTCTATGCCATTTTTCCCCACTATCTCCATATTCCTTGATGTCATTAGTATCCAGAAATCTATCGGTTTCTGTCTTGAACATGTTCAATGACTGAGCTTCCACTGGGGTAGAGAATTCCAAAGATTCACCACCCTCTGAGTGAAGAAATTCCTCCCCATCTCAGTCTTAAATAGCCTGCCCCTTATCCTGAGACTGTGTCCCGTGGTTCTAGACTCACCAGTCAGGGGAACATCCTATCCACATTTACCCTGTCACACCCTGTAAGAATTTTGTAAGCTTCAATGAGATCACCCCTCATTCTTCGAAACTCTAGAGAACACAGACCGAGTTTCCCCAATCTTTCCTCATAAGACAATCCCACCATCCCAGGGATTAGTCTGGTGAACCTTTGCTGCGCTTCCTCTACGACAAGTACATCCTGCCTTAGATTAGGAGACCAAAACTGTATAAAATACTCCAGGTGAGGTTTCACCAAGGCTCTGTGCAATTGCAGCAAGATACCTTTACTTCTGTGCTCAAATTCCCTTGTGATGAAAGCTGACATACCATTTGCCTTCCTAACTGCTTGTTGCGCCTGCATGTTCACTTTTAGTGACTCATGAACAAGGACATCTGGGTTCCTTTGGACACCAACACTTCCCAATCTCTCACCATTTAAGAAATATTCTGCCTTTCTGTTTTTTTTCTACCAAAGTGAATAACTTCACATTATATTCCATCTGCCATGTTCTTGCCCATTTACTTATCATGTCCAAAACCCCTTGCAACCTCCTTACAACTCACATTCTCACCCAGTTTTGTGTCATCAGCAAACTTGGAAATGTAATTATAGGAGTCACATTTCAAAATGAGCGCAATTTGAGGCAGAATGGCCGATTGCACCCTAAGTGGAAATTCTACAGTGTTATTCGCCTCTCATATCCTGTTCCTATTTGAACTGTTTTTCTTGTTCAGTGACTCCTATGCAGTGAGATTTATGATGAAAGTTTCCAATCTCTCTTATTAGGCAGTTGTCATGATAGCAAAAATCTGCTGTATTTTCCAGTACCGTCAATGAGGTTTCAAATCAATAGACATATCTTGCAGGCTTTGTACAAAGTACATAAACTGTTAAGAGACAGTTGCTTTTATTTCATATATGTTACCTCACAGTCTGGGCTGCATGAAAAACACAGTAATCTCAAGTACAAAAGCTACAATTTAAATACGTTGCACACATGACTTGCATGAATAAAAGCTTGCATATCTGTATGCCTTTCATGACCTCAGGATATCTCCAGATGTTTTACAGCCAATGGAGTATCGTTGTAATGGTATAATGACTGGTGTAATGTAGGAAATTCAGCAGTCAATTTGTGCACAAAGAGATCCCACAAGCAGCAATGTAATAGCGCCTAGATAATCATTTCCTTAGTGATGTTGGTTAAGGCATGAATATTGACCAGAAGGACTCCCTTGCTCCCCTTGGAAATATTGCATTGGAAACTGAGAAGGCAGATGGGTCCTTGATGTATGCCTCATCCAAAAGATGGCACCTCCAACAGTACAGCACTCCCTCAGGCACTGCCCCGCTGACAGAGCAGCGCTCCCTCAGTATTGCCCTACCAACAGTACACCATCCCTCAAGCTCTGGTCCTCTGACAGTGCAGTGCTCCCTTAGTACTGACTCTCTGACAGTGCGGCGCTCAATCAGCACTGACCTTCTGACAGTATAGCACTCACTCAGTACTAACCCTCTGACAGTGCGGCGCTCACTCAGTACTGACCCTCTGACAGTGCGGCGCTCACTCAGTACTGACCCTCTGACAGTGCGGCGCTCACTCAGTACTGACCCTCTGACAGTGCAGCACTCCCTCAGTACTGACCCTCCGACAGCGCAGCACTCCCTCAGTGCTGGCACAGTGCAGGTTGTCAACAGTGTTCTGTGCTAATAAGGCATGCCTGTTTCAAAGTCTGGTCTTGATATGCAATTTAGAGCCTAATTGCTGATTAGCATAATTTGAATTTGTCTGGAGGTGCTAAGACATGTTTTAAACAGTTTCTAACAGGTAGCTGCCGGTCTAACATTCAAATACAGACTCAATGTCTTGGAGCGGACTCCTACATGTGGGCTCCCTGCACCAACTTTTACTGAAGGTATGGGTTCCTCTATCGAACACACACTGCTGGGTTTCAGGATGTTTGTGAGACCGAGGGAGAGATCACACTGTTTCTCGAAGGCAGCACTGGTGATCCTTGTATAGGGAGATCCAGATGATGAGGGATGTCCTGTATCCACAGTGGGGTTATGGGTTCTTCCTTACCCTCCTTGTCCACCCCGCCCCTCTCTCCTCCAGCTGGTGTTGCTGTGTCTGGCCTCATGTCCTCCTATTCCTCCTCCAGACCCCTAGCAAGATGCTGATCACCAGGCCCTCCCTTTCTCCTGGTAACTCCTGTAAGGTGGAGGAGTACAGCACTCACTCTTCTTAGGTGGAATCCTCAGAGAATTTCCAGAATAAATGTTGATCGAGAGTTGGCGAAGTCTTGACAAAGTTTCCCATAAACCCCCGATGAGTTTAAAGATCCCTCTTCAAACCTCCAGCAGGTAATGAACAGTAAAAGGTGAGCTCCCTTTAAATCACACTCAATATCCTCAGCTACAACTCATTTACACTCAATCAGCTGGGTGGGTGTAGGGGAGAGGGTCAGGCCAAGTACTCTCTCCCTAACTATTGTGCAGCCTCATTAATAAGCACTAGCAGGCAGCTTAATTCTTTACCAGACCCTTAACAATCCTGAGGGCAGCTGTTCCCAGTGTGAGCGTCAGCTCCTTTACCAAGATGGCTAACTGCAGGCTAAATCAGGGTTTTGGCTTAAGACCCCAATTTGCCTTCTTCAGAGGCTGTTTAGCGCCATTAACAATGGTCCGCTTTGTCCCTTCTGTGTGATTTGAACCAACAACTTGTTTATGCAAAGCTAAGAGTGCCACCCACCTGAATGTCCTGAATTCATCATATAAAACATACATCATGGAGCTGAGTCAGGAACAAGCCATTGGTTTATTCTTTTTCCTTCTTTATTTCAACTTCACCAATGGTTCGTGATCAGTGAATATTCTCCTGGCATTCAAATCCCAGCATCACTGATAAAGAATGGGCAGTTGCTTGGGGTTCTGGAGAGCTGCTTTGTAATTGCATGTGGACTATTGTCCCCATACTGGAGAATTTTCATCAGAAGGAATCTCTTTTTACACAGAATAATACAGAATGTACAGCACAGGAACAGGCCATTCAGCCCATCAGTCCATGCTGGTCTTTGTGCCCCATAGAAGTTTCCTCCCATCCTACTTCATCTCACCCTATCAGCATTATCCTTCTATTCCTTTCTCCCTCGTGGTTATCCAGCTTCCCGTTAAATGTTTCTGTACGATTCACCTCAACAGCTCCCTGTGGTAGAGAGTTCCACATCCTCACTGGACAAAGAAGTTTCTCCTGAATTCCTTATTGGATTTATTATTATTTATTGCAGAATGAAATTATGAAACCCTACACATATTACAGGACTGAACCATTATTGGCCGAAATGTAACGAATAGATAACAGCAGCCTCATCAAGAATTGTTTCCCTGGCCTGCACCTTAGGCATGATGAATGATAATTTAATATAATTGAACAGTAATAATTACTCAAATACACTTTGTTTGACATGTTCAAATTTCATAGAAATGTTCATTGGTCCCCATTGCCAACGTGCAAGTTAATCCTAACAGTGCTTGATAAGATATTAAATGGTACTGTTTCTGGTTGAGAAGAGCTTATCTATAAATTCCAAGAGATTCTAACACTTTACGTACCCTCTCTGCCTGATTTCATTGCAGGAATTTAACCCACTGAGAACTGGGTCATTGTGTTTTGAACACAGATGATTCCTCCCCCTTGTCAATGCTAGTGCCTCTCAATTTTCCCACATGCCTACACTCAGCAATTTTCCTACTATTTCTGATCACCTTTCAAAAATAAATACAGAGATGTTCTGATTTTTGTCACCAGTTTTTCCAACTCCTCTGATCGTACCAGGCTTAACAATGCAGTGTCACCGCAGGAGACAAACTGATCAAAATAGAAGGCAAAGAGAGATCTGTATGAATGTCACATTTTTGCTCAGGTGAAGTGCAGATCTGGCTCTGCGAGATTAGCCATCTGCTAAATCCTCTGGTAAATATGCAGATAACTGCAGTCATGCGACTGATGATGGAATGTTATTACATGGGCCGCAACCATTAAAATTAAATATGAAAACTGATGTTAAATAACAACAACCTACATTTATATAGTGCCCTTAACTTAGTAACATGTCCCAAGGTGCTTCACAGGGATGTTCTCAAACAAAATCGGACACTGAGCCACACAAGGAGATATTTGAACAGGTGACCAAAAGCTTGGTCAAAGAGGCAGATTTTAGGAACATCTTAAAAGAGGAGAGAGACAGGCAGAGAGGTTTAGGAAGGGAATTCCAGAGCTAAGGCCCCAGCAGCTGAAGGCACGGCAGCCAAAGTTGGAGTGATTAAAATCAAGGATAAGCAATTGACCAGAATTAGAGAAGAGCAGTGATCTTGGAGGGTTGTAGGGCTGGAGGAGTGATAGAGGTAGGGAGAAAACAGTGAGTGACATATTAAGCATTCACACTGCTATATGCAGAGCATTTTTTGCCAGGGTATAGCATGGCATTTGCAGCAACCATTTCAGGGCTGGTACATACTGGCTTTACCAATAAGTGTAGCTGTCTCAAAACTCCTCAATGAGGTGCCAACATACTTATGAGTAATGTTCTATTTCTGCATGGAGTCAAGATAACCACCACGTCCGCGAAAGGGTTAAAGCAAGAAGGTTTTTTTTAAAATTATCAGCATCCATTGTTGGTTGCAACAGATAAATTATTTAATGAGGGATTATTGCTGAGTGATTTGCATACATTCCTGGATGACCTTAGTAGAAACATTCACTATGAAAGAGAAGTAAATGATACTGTGTTTATTGTGGATGTTGGCAATTGCTGCAATATGATAAACTACTGGAGACACACATATCAGTAATCATCGAGATTATTAGCGTCATTAATCATAATTCCCCAAAAATATGGCAGCAGCCAATTTTGACCATTGCTGTTTGGTGTGGTGGTCGTTAGAAGCTTGGCTAATAGACTGTTGAGCTCCAGTGAACGGCAGTTTGCATTTGACAATGTAAGGTTAATTATATTTGAGCTGCTGATTTTGCCTCTCTTTGGAATAGACTGAGCACTTTGTCAATCCCAAGAGTTCTTTACTGTTAAAACGGTAAAAGTATTTTATTGAAATGTTTTCTCCATTGGTCAGGATCACAGAGATATGAAACTCCAGAGTGGGACTTGCATTAATACTGATAACTCACAGAGAGATTGTGGATTCTCGCCTTAACTCTTTCTCTGGGCTTTAAAGATCAAATTAACAACTTAAGGTTGTTTAGCATTTCGTTTACAAAGTTAACTTTTCAGCATTAGGATAATGAGCAATTAAATAAGCCATTTCCTTTTTGATCTGTGTGGGTTTCATACAGAAGTAAAGCGAGCACACTGGCTGCCTCGAGTGTTATCATAAATCTACAAATTCTCTGCTGATTCCTGGGAACCATTCTGAGGAATAATTCAAAGGCCAGAGAGAGTAAAACAAGACCCTTCAGCCCCACCACACCTGCTAGATACACCCAATAGAAAGTGAATTCCCCCCTCTTCCCATTGGCATTGAGACCAGCACAAGTATTACTTCCAATTGTAGAACAAGTCGTCTCTCCTGAGGGTAAAGCACTGCCCTTCGTACAAAAGGTGAAATATCCATTGAACGTGTACCAGTCAGAAAGGGTGATGAATAGACAATGTGTGGAATCCAGGGAATGCCAGGCAGGTACAAATTCATTCCTGGAGGTTAACATAACACACAAGCTTGCTCACATGGACGTGGGAAACCCTTTGAGAAGCATAGGGAGGAAAGGCTGATCAGGGTGGGGTTCTTGTCTATGGAAAAGAGAAAACTGAAGGGTGACCTGATAAATTGTGCAAGGGTTTAATACACGACGTAGAGAACCTGGCTGCAAAATTCGGCTTACTACAGAAGCCCCAAGCTTAAAAGGGTGTTAGTGGAGGCATGCCATCCATGTGTGGAAGCTTTTGCAATGGACAAATCGTGACCTCAAACAACCTCCCCAGGTGATTTGATGCATGTTCTGCAAACTTGCACCAAGCAGATCCAGTGACCACTGTGTGCTAACCACTCCGAACTGAACCTTCAGCTGCATGACGTTATGTAAAGGGCCAATCATCCAAGTTGCAGGTGAGGTGCTTTTGATTTACTTCTGCTCTTGCAAAGTTTGTGGAGGTGCTGTGGCGTGTTTTTGGAGAGGTAGCGAGTTGGTGGATTTGGAAGGGGGTGTTGCTACATCCTGGCAGGGAGGGAAGGGTGGGGGGGCAGGGGTGTTTGGTGACCTGTGCACACAGACTATTACAGTCATGGGGCTGTACTGGATGCAGTGTCTCTGGATGTACAACGTGGTAGGCAGATGGAGCAGAAGCTGCAGAGAAGTGGCCGCGGGGGGGGGGGGGGGGGTGGCATTGGCGGTAAGGGGGAGGGGGGGGCGGTGGTGGGCTGGAGATAGGAGAAGGACTCTACACTGAAGAAACCCACCATGGGTTTTCAGAAAGCACTGTTCCCACTACCTTGACCTCAGGCAGGACTAGTGCCTGAGGAGACTGCAACTCACCAAGGAGGTGATCTGAAAATCAGAACAAATCAAATCTTAACCCAATGCAGAACCTAAAGGTCATCAATATGAGATCATCACTCATAAATCCAATTGGGAATTCAGGAGAAACTTCTTTATCCAGAGAGTGGTGAGGATGTGGAAATCGTTACTACAGGGAGTGGTTGGGGTGAATCATATAGACACATTTAAGGGGCAGGTGGATATACACGTGGGAGAAAGGAATAGGTGGAAATGCTGATGGGCTGAGATGAAGAAGGGTGCTCTAGAAATGCAGGTTCTTTCATTCCTTGAATGTGCTTGAAACGTCGGGGAAATTCTGGCTTTGGCTGACAATGTAAATTCATGATATTGACATGATCTTGACAGAGATATGAACAAATACTTTGTGCCTGTCTTCACAGTAGAAGACACAAATTGCATAACAGAAATAGCGGGTAACCTAGGGGCTAAAGGAGTGAGGAAATTAAGGGAATTAATATCAGCAGAGTAAAAGTACTAGAGTAACTCAAGGGACTAAAATTCGACAAAATCCCCAGATTCTGGAACAGTCCCAGCAGATTGCAAGTTAGCAAATGTAATTCTGTTATTCAAGAAGGGAAGGAGAGAAGAATATAGGGAACTACAGGCCAGTTGGTCAGTCATCGGGAAAATGCTGGAATCTATTATTAAGGATAGACAATGCACTTAGAAAATCAGAGTATGATCACACAAAGTCCACATGGTTTTGCAAAAGTGAAATCATGTTTGAGAAATTTACAGTTTTTTGTATTACAGTATTACAGTGTTTTGAGGATGTAACTAATAGAGGGGAAGACAGTGGAGTAGTGGTATTATCACTGGACGAGTAATCCAGAGACCCAGGAAAATGCTCTGGGGATCCTGGTTCATATTCCACTACAGCAGATGGTGGAATTTGAATTCAAAAACCATGAAACCATTGTTGATTGTCGTAAAAGCCCATCTCGTTCACTAACGTCCTTTAGGGAAGGAAATCTGCCATCCTTTTCTGGTCTGGCCTGCATGTGACTCCAGACCCATAGCAATGTGGTTGACTCTTAAATGCCCTCTGAAATGACCTAGCAAGCTGCTCAGTTCTCAAGGGCAACTAAGGATGGGCAATAAATGCTGGCCTGGCCAGCGACACCCACATCCCATGAGTGAATAATAAAAAACTAACGGGGAACCCAGTAAACATAGTATCCTTGGATTTTCAAAAAATGCCACACAAAAGATTAACATGCAAGATGAGGGCTCATTGATTTGGGGGTAATATATTAGTATGGATAGAGACAAGAGAGTAATGTATCTAAGTTTGCTGATGATATAAAGCTAGGTGGAAATGCAAGCTGTGAGGAGGATACAAAGATGCTGCAAAGAGATCTGGATAGGTTAAGTGAGTGGGCAACAAGGTGACAGGTGGGATATAATGTGGGGAATTGTGAGGATATTCAGTTTGGTCGTAAGAATAGAAAAGCAGAATATTTTTTAAAAGGTATGAAACTTGTAAATGTTGATGTTCAGAGGGATTTGGGTGTGCTTGTACCAGGAACTCAGAAAGTTAGCATGCAGGTACAGCAAGCAATTAGGGAGGCAAATGCTGTGTTGCCTTTATTGCAAAGGGATTGCAGTACAAGAATAAGGAAGTCGTGCTACATTTGTACAGGGCTTTCATGAGACCAAACCTGGAATACTGTGTGAAGTTTTCGGGCAGAATCTTCTGTTCGGTGAGCGGGGGCGGGGCCTTCTCGCCGACGCATAAAATGATGCAAGATGACGTTGGGTGTGAGACCTGACGTCACACCCCATTTAGATTTTCAGGTCAGTGGGCACACAGCCAGCTTGGCTGTGCATCCGCTGACCTGTCAATGGCCTAGTAAGGCCATTAAAAAACTAATTGAAATCATTAATGGACCTGCCTATCCAACCTTAAGGTTGGCGGGCAGGCTGGGAGCCCAGGCAGGCTTCTGAAACCTCATTCATGGGCGGGATGAGTTTTCATGAGTGATTTAAAAATCTCAGAATATTTAAAAATAAAAGCTATGGACATGTCCCAACTCATGTGACAGTGTCACATGAGAGGATGTGGCAGTGAAATTTTTTTCTCGTGTGTATTTGAAGTTTCAAATCTGAGCCGATCTCCCTGACGAGGCACTTTGCCTCAGGGAGATGAGTGAGTTCTTTTGCGCGCATGTGTGAAAGAGCTTCCTCCTGGCTCAGGGAATCCCCACCCGCACAGGGAGCACATAGCGTTTCCTGGAGGGCGTCATGCTGGTGGGCCTTAATTGGCCCACCCACGTAAAATGGCGGTGCACCCCCGACTGGTGGCACCAATTGGGAACCTGCCCGCCTGTGCCCGCTCTGGCACGATCCCCTGACGGGGGGAAAATGTTGCCCTTGGTCTCCATAGTTAAGGAAGGATATACATGTATTGGAGGCGGTACAGCGAAGGTTCACCAGATTGGTCCCTGGGATGAGGGGGTTCTGTGATGAGGGGCTGAATAAATTGGGTTTATATTCTTTGGAGTTTCAAAGAATTTGAGGTGACCTCATTGAAACTTACAAGATTCTGAGGAGGCTTTGACAGGATAGACACTGAGAGGTTGCTCCCCCTGGCTAGATAACTGAGAACATGGTTGCACGGTCTCAGGACAAGAGCTTGATCATTTAGGACTGAGATGACAAATTACTTCACTGAAAGGGATTGTAAATCTTTGGAATTCTTTACCCCAGAGGGTTGTAGATGCCTCATGTTGAATACATTTAAGGCTGGGGTGGGCAAATATTTGCTCTCTATGGGTAGAATCATCCCAGAATTGCACTAAGGTGTGGTAGCAGGTGGGAGAAAGGACGTTTTACCCATCGGCTGCAATGGTGCTTTTGACACCATATCGTCCACTTCCCGCCTCATTAATTATGCAGCCACAGGAAACACACTGTCTCGCTGGCGGGCAGCCTCTGAATCACCCACCATGCCGTTACCTCACTTTCTCCTCACTCTGGGTGCTATATCTAAACTGCAGCCGCACACACAGTTCTCAATACTTGTAGCCCAGGACTGTTCCAGTGAAGACATGGCCCTGAGCCAAGAAGAGTTCAGTGACCTGTCACTGGAAAGCCTTTCGGAGGCCCAGTGTGATGTCTTCCACCTCTTCTCCAGCTGCAGGAGATCCAGCAATCTCACCACTCCGGCTTGGGAGGTGGTGGCAGTGATGGTCAGTGCCAACGTTACACAGAAGAGGTTGGCCATCCAATGCAGAAAGAGGATGAATGATCTCATCCATGCCGCCAGGGTAAGGCAACCATCTCATCAATCTAAACTCACACACTCACAAGCCCATCACACATTCCCTGGCATCTCACTCACTGCCAGCTTAGGGAACATCACCATTGACTCTCTCACACACACCCTCACATTTCCATCCGGCCTCATCTCCTCTGATGGCTGCCTCCTCAGCCCTCACCATCTTGAGGCCACTTGCACAGATCTACATGTGTCCCACACACACCCTGGGATACCCTCCTTCCCCAGTACAGCCCTCGCCCTGCAGCCTCTTCCCTTGCCTGAGGCCATTTCTCCCCCTTCCCCAAGCAAGCCCTAGCCCTGCAGCCATTGTAAAGCCACCCACACTTTACAGCTGGTCTGGTAGGTAGAGACCTGCCCATGGGCCCCTCTAAAAACTATATGGTGCTGCCTGTGAAGCCTGACGCTGATGACTGGGAGTGCTGCCCGAAGCAACAAACCTCAAAATCCTGAGTGAAGTGCAGCTCACCAGGTGCACACCGCTTGTGCACAGTTGTGAAACGTGCCAGTGTGCCTGGATGATCCAGTGTGATTGGGGTGGGGGGTGATTCCAGTGAGCAGGGTTTATAATTAGATGTAGATATATTAGAATGATGTTCCCGACGTGGGGCGGTGGGAAATGTGGCCTGCCATCGCCAGGCAAAGCGGACAGTCACAAACTGGATTCACAATGGCATGAAACTGATTTTTGTCCTTCCCACCATATCATCCGCTCGCGCTGCCATGATGCCCGACACCAACAAGGATGAAAATTTCTGTCCTATGGATATCGAGGGATATGGGAAGCTGGCAGACAAGTGGAGTTGAAGCCCAAGATCAGCCGTGATCGTATTGAATAACAGAGCAGGCTCGATTGGCTGTGTGGTCAATCCTGCTCCTATTTCTCGTGTTCTTGACGCAGCCCCTGTTATACTTCTCTCCTGATTTTCATTTCAGCAGCCGATGGAAGAGAATCGGGGGAGGTTTATAACAGGGTCACTGCTTTGATATCTGTCATTTCACATTGTCAACCAGAGCCTAAATTACCTTCTAGTTTAATAGTTTAGAGGATGTCATAAAGCAAAAGATGTGCCTCCATCCCCTTCATTATAATACTGAGATTGGTGGATTGGTGTCCTGATTTTAACCCAAGCTGCCTAACTGAGCACTTAAAATCAGAAAGATTAACTTACTGCCCCACTCCTGCTGGAAACTCGGTGGCAGCCATTCTTACTGTAGACCAAATGTGAGGCCAATGTGGCTCTTTCCTCGAGCCGCAATCTCTTTTTACTTTGTTTCCTCTTGCTTTAGGCCGGTTTTTACTTTTACGGCACTTGTTGAGATTTTCAGGAGGAGTAGCGTAAATTTTGGTGTAATGACCTTCCAGGGAGAGGCCTGTTTATTTGAACGTAAATGTTCTGTCCTTCAGTTTGAAAGGCAGAATTGCTTTGGTCGCAGGAACCCGATTCTGGGTTGCCACAGGTTTTTTTCTCATTCTAACTGATTTATTTCTATTGAGATAATACACAGCCAATCTCTACTGAGCACTTGTAAAGTCTCCTCTGTCGTCTGGAGCAGCTGTCAGCCACTCCCTAAAAGCCTTTACATTTCCAAAAAAAAAATGACTCTGACCTCACAAGGCACGGAGCCTCATGGCCACATTCTGTTCTATACTCCTTCATCTCACTACCGAGAAATCCCACAAGGTGTTGATTCATTATAGAATCATACAGCACATTCAGGAGGCTATTCAGCCCATCATGCCTGTGCCAGCTTTTGAAAGAGCTATCCAATTAGTCTCACTCCCCCTTGCTCTTTCCCTACTGCCCTATAAGTTTTTCCTTTTCGAATGTTTATTCAATTTCCTTTTGAAAGTTATTATTAAATCTTCTTCCACCGCCTTTTCAGGCAGCACATTCCAGATCACAACAACTTGCTGCATTAAATAAATTCTCATCGCTCACTCTGGTTCTTTTGTCAACTACCTTGAATTATGTCCCTCTCTTTCCAGTGGCAGTTTCTCCTTCTTTGCTCTATCAAAACACTCATGATTTTGAACACCTCCATTAATTGTCTGCTTAACCTGCTCTGCTCTAACAAGAACAATCTCAGTTTCTCCAGTCTGTCTACATGGCTGAAGTCCTCCATCCTCGGCACATTCGAGTATATCTCCTATGCATACAGATTTGCACTGTTCCGTTGGTTTAATATTTACGACTTCACCCAAATCTTTAAGTGGGAAATGCTCTGCAGTTTTACCTCTGTCTGAACTTTCCCTGTTTATATGAAAGAAGATTTGTTTCCTCTTAAAGTGGCATTCGTGGCCATGATGAGAATGAAATCAGCCATTTCCTTACCCTGCCCTCGGAGTTCTCTAACATGAAACCAATAGCAATCACCTTTTTAATCAGTCAAGTCATTTTCAGTGGCATTACTAAAAGCAGTTAGGCCATTTTAAAAAGGGATAGAATTGAAAAGTAGAGAAGTTATGTAAAACTTGCATCGAGCCTTTGTATGGAGTATGTGAACAGCTCTGTTCTCCAAATTCTGAAAAAGATACAGAAGCACTGTAGAAAGTTCAAATAAGATTTATTAGATTGATAGCAGGATTGAGAAATGTTACCATCAGGAAAGATTGGACAGGCCAGAGGTCTTTTCCCTAGGAAAAGGAAGGCGATGGATGACCTGATACAGATCTTTAAGATTATGAAAGTTTTTGATAGGGTAGACGTAGAGAAGATATTTCCACATTTTTTTTATTCATTCACAGGATAAGGTTAGTTTAGTCAGGTTTGTGGTCAATGATGATCCTAAGGATGTTGATGACATTGCAACTAAATGTCAAGGAGGGGTGGTTATACTCTCTTTTGTTAGAGATGGTCATTGCCTGTGGTTATGTGGCACAAATGTTACTTGCCACTTATCAGCCCAAGCCTGAATGTTGTCCAGGTCTTGCAGCATGCAGGCTTAGACTGCTTAACAGTGAACATCCCCACTTCTGACCTCCTGTTGGAGGCAAGGTCGTTGATGAAGCAGCTGAACACCATAGGGCCTAGGGTACTGCTCTGGGGAACTCCTGCTGTGAGGTCCTGAGGCCGAGATGATTGTCTTCCAACACCCACAGCCATCTTCCTTTGTGCTGGGTAAAAATCCAAGCAGTGGAGAGTTTTCCCCCTGATTCCCATTACTTCAATTTTACGAGGGCTCCTTGTTGCCACATTCAGTCAAATGCTACCTTAACATCAAGGGCAGTCATTCTCACCTCACCTTCAGAACTCAGCCTGCTCAGTCAGTAGTGGTGTTGTCGATCCATTCTTGGTGATGGACATTACTGTCCCTCACCCAGAATACATTCTGTGCCCTTGTTACACTTGGTGATTCTTTTAAGCGGTGTTCAACACGGAGGAGTCAACCACATTGCTGTGGGCCTGGAGTCACATGTAGGCCAGGCTGGGTAAAGACAGCTGATTTCCTTCCCCAAAATACATTAATGAACAAAATGGAGTTTTGCAATTGCAGAATCACAATATTAACAGCACATTTGGCCCATCATGTCTGTACCAGCTCTCCATTGCCCTGCCTTTTCCCCGTACCCCTGCACATTGTTTCTATTCAAATAATCATCTAATGTCCTCTTGAATGCCTAGATTGAACCTGCCTCCACCGCACTTCCAGGCAATGCAACAATCCAATAGCTTCATGATTACCAGTACTGATGCTTTTCATTCCAGTTTTATTTAATTAACTAAAACTTGCTATCAATACCAGAACCAGGGACCGTAAATATAACATAGTCATCAAGAAATCCAGTAGGGAATTCAGGAAAAATTTCTATACCCAGAGGGTGGTGAGAATGTGGAATTTGCTACCACAGGAAATGGTTGAGGTGAATATTGTAGATACATTCGGGGGAAACTGCGTAAACACATGGACAGTGAACCATTTGTAAGTCATTGATATGTGAGCTGGTGGATGGTGTACGAACGTAAATACTCCATGCTGGAGGGTGGTAGAGATGGGTGGGATGGGGAGGGTGAAGGGTGTGGGGTGATGACAAACATACAGGAAAATAAGCTGAACTGAAGTCCACATCTAAACCTGAGTGTACTTGTATTCTAACCTGCAGAAGTTTGAGTGATTCAGTTGCAGCAAATGATCGTGCTGACTCTGGTTAGCTCAGGAATTGGCAATTTCACTGTGTCCCAGATTTTTTTAAATGGAAAAGTGAATCATATAAGTAGCAAGTCACATTATCTGCAGCAAATACAGGCATTGATGGGTCATATTCCAGGAAGCACAGTGATAGAAGTGGAGATTCCTCAACCTCTTTCACACTATTTACATGAAATATTAAAATGTAAAATGGATCTCTGACAGATGTCATTGGAAAAGGATTATTTGTATCAGAATGGGAAATGTGAAACAATACATAAGTCTTGTCTAAAGATAGCCATGGGCTTTGGAGGGAGGCCCACATTGCTCCTCACAGTACCGTTGGTTGCCTATTCTTAACAGCTAATTGCACCTGCAATTCCCTTACCTTTTTGAGAGCTAATGTATGCAATGCTTCCAGGAACATATCAGTGCCAAGCTATCTGTTTGAGGACAGCAAAGCTAATTAATGTGTGAGTCAAGGTCAAAAGCAATCAACCCACAGAAGACCGGAAGTCAAAGATCTACCTGAATGATAAAATTGATTCATAATCTGCTTGCCTGCCTTGTGGGAAATAACTGCTTTGATATGAGGTGTCAAATCCCATTCAGAATAGTAGAAGGGATGCTGCCCATATTGAATTTTCAGCTGACTTGCTTCAACCATATGTTACCCTATTTTATGCTGATATGGGATTCCACATGGATTGAAGAAATACTATAAAGGTCTCAGTCAAAATATTCTGAAAAG
This sequence comes from Carcharodon carcharias, assembly GCF_017639515.1. NCBI lineage: Eukaryota > Metazoa > Chordata > Chondrichthyes > Lamniformes > Lamnidae > Carcharodon > Carcharodon carcharias. Next base: position 120,566,587 of record NC_054470.1, on the reverse strand, counting down.
GATTCTAAGATATACAACATTTTGTTACTTTCAATGCAGTTTAAAGTATTGTAGAAATCAAATATTGTGTCTCTGATTACTCACAGTTTGCCTTTAACTTCAGTATAGTTATACAACTTGCAAATAAATGTGACTGCTAGTTTTAACCTGAATAATATGCTCTCTAGGGGCTGGTTTGCTCAGTTGGTTAGAGTGTGTGCTTAATAACTAAATGGCATGATTTCATTCCCTGTACCAGCTGTGATAGCTCTTGAGACTTGCCTCTTCTACTTGTCCTGTTGGATATCATGGCATCATAGAGACATGATTGGCAACCCTTGGACAACAAAGATCCTACATGAAGAGAGAGAGATATCCTCTGATAGCATGGTGCTGTGCACCATGGGCAGTCCATGCAATATCTAGTGCAAAAACATCATGCTATAACATTCATCATCAGCCCTGCAACACACATTTCCCATTTCAAATAAAGGTGTAAGTTTCAGAGCAGATATATGGGTCTGCTTTTGGAAACTACATTTTTTTATTAAACAAAATGTTTTAAAAATCAGTATTGAGCCCTAAATGTATCATTTATGATGTGCCAGATCATTTCTGCTACCTAACATAATTTGATGGGGCACGTTCCTTTAGGAAATAGCACATTTATATCTTTACTAATAAGAAAATTATCACACAGAAACATGTAGGTTCCTCCCTCAGTATAGCTGAAGAAACAAAAAAATCACCCCGTAATATTTCTTATCCTGTCTTAAAATTTGCCAATTATTTTCCTGATTTTCTTTTGATTTTTATTTGTGATTTGTCACACATTCATTAACAAATTATTAACTTTGTTTGACAAGCAGGCACACTTGTTTACATAGAGAAGTGTGAAGATGATTAACATTCCAGAGGCAGGTGCATTAGTACCTCATATCCTCTGCAAAACTTTTCTGAGCTCCTCCAGAGACTGCCCCCCCTCCCCACCCCCCACTACTTTCTCTGACAAGAAAAGAGAGAGTGTGTCAGTTTTGCTTGCTGCCACATTACAGGCCACGTGGGGCTGCCTGGTTACGGTAAAGGGAATAGTGTAGGCAGAGCAATTGAGAAAAGTAGTCTAATTCTGATAAATGGTCGACCCCAATACATCCTACCTGTTATTATAACAGACATGCAGTATCTGTGCAGTAAATTAGTTAAACCCCATAAGGGTTTAGCAGTAGCTTATCTGGAAGTGAATAATTTGACTGGTAAGGGAGCAGTGTGCGTGACCAGTGTGAGTGATTCATTTCACATTAATGCAGCTTTGACTGTTACCTTCCTCCCTAAATTATATGAACGTATATGGTGCCTCTGCTGGAAGAAAAGATTGTGGTTTCCAATTGCTGTTTCACCAATATGTATTGGGAATTAAATAAAATACCCCTTGAACGGGATATATAAATAAAATAACCTTTAGTATTACTTTTTGTCATTGAAGAAACCATGAGAATATACATTCTCGATATAATATACAATAGTAGCAAAAACATAATGTCTGTATACTATCGTGATGTAATGCAGAATCACTGCAATTTGTACTATGATTGCGTAATCTCTACATTATAGTTGGTAAATGTAATTGCTACATATTGTGACTGAGCTATATATATGTAATTTCAGTGTAATGTTCACTGTGTCATCACTGGTTAATATATATTGCTATAATGTATAACAACTGCAGCTTCCATTTGATATATAGTGCCAGTTCCCTTTGAATAATCACACAATCATCATATTTATTGAACGCACATGCTGTAAAGGCAATAATGCAATCTGCCTTCATATTCCCTTTCCTCTTTATAGTCAAATGTAATTGTTTTACTCAAATGCTCTGTTATCAAATTGGTCCATACCACATTGGTCTATACCGACCTTCATTCCTCATTGGTCCATACCGATTTCCATCCCTAATTGGTCCATATCCACCTCCATCCCACATTGGTCCATACCTACCTCCATTCCTCATTGGTCCATATTGACCTCCATCCCTCATTGGTCCATACCTACTTCTATCCCTCATTGGCCCATACCCACTTTTTTCTGTTGGTTCATGGGATGTTGGTGTTGCTGACTAGGCCAGCATTTACTGTCTATCCCTAATTGTCCTTGAGAAGGTGATGATGAGCCAACTTCTTGAGCCTAATGCTGTAGGTACAGCCACAGTGCTGTTAGGAAGGAAGTTCCAGAAACAATGAAGGAACGATGATATATTTCCAAGTCAGGATGGTATGTGGCTGGGAGGGAACTTGCAGGTCCTGGTGTTCCTATGCATCTGCTGCCACTGTCTATCTAGTTGGTAGAGATTGTGGATTATGAAAGTGCTGGCGATGGAGCCTTGGTGAGTTGCTGCAGTGCATCTTGTAGATGGTATACACTGCTGCTACTGTGCATCGATGGTGGAGGGAGTACCAATCAAGCGGGCTGCTTTGTCCTGGATGGTGTCAAGCTTCTTGAGTGTTGTTGGAGCTGCACTCATCCAGGCAAGTGGAGAGTATTCCATCACACTCCTGACCTGTGGTGTTCAGCCTCTTGAGTCCATGCCAACTCTCTGTAGAACAATCCAGTCAGTCCCATTCCCTCCGTCTAGCCCAGCAGTCCTGCAAGTTTATTTCCTTCAAGTGTCTATCCAATTTCCTTATGAAATCGTTGATCATCTCCACTTCCACAGCCTGTGTAGGCAGTGAGTTCCAGGTCATTACTACTCACATTCCCCCTGCATCTCTTGTCCAAAACCTTAAATCTGTGTCTCCCCATCCTTGTACCATCAGCTAATGGGAATAGCTTTTCCTTGTCTACTTTATCTATATCTGTCATAACCTTGTACCCCTCTATCAGATCTCCCCTCAATCTCCTTTCCTCCAAGGAGAACAACCCCAACTTCTCCACCCTAACCTTGTAGCTAAAATCCCTCATCACTGGAACCATTCTGGTAAATCTCCACTCCACCCTGTCAAGGGTTCTCACATCCTTCCTAGAGAGTAGTGATCAGAACTGGATGCAATTCCCTAGTTGTGGCCTAACCAAAGATGTATACAGGATTTGAACTAGTATCTCCGGAGTATTAATCAAGGCTTTTGGAATTCTATTTAAGTAACATTAGCACTATGCTACTCTTCCCATAGCCCCAATATGTTATGCTGCTATCTGCTTTGCTCGCCATTTCCATTTACCATAGTATATCCTCTTTGTAAGGTTTTTGGGTACTCCATATAAGCATTTTAAAAATAGGGGATCTTCAAAAAGGGTGGGAGGGATCCCATGCTGGAATAAACAAACATGGATTCCAGCTGGGGTAGCTTCAATGTGTCTTTCCTTTTCTATAATTTTAACAATAACAACTTGTATTTAAGTAGTGCCAGTAGCACGGTAAAGTGTCTCAAACCACTTCACAGTAGAGTCATCAGCCAAAATTTGACATCAAGACACATTATTGGTACAGGGTATCAAAAGTTTGGTCAAAGCAGTAGGTTTTAAGGGGCATCTTAAAGGAGCAAAGAAAGATGGAGAGATTTCAGGAGGGAATTCCAGAGCTTGGGACCAACGCAGCTGAAGACATAGCCAGAAATGGTGGAACAAAGGAAATTCAGGATGATCAAGGGCCCAGGTTTGAAGGAGCACAGATACGGTGAAGGGTTGTAAATCTGCAGAACATTACAGAGCGAGGGAGGGGTGAGACCATGGAGGAAATTTGAATAGAAGGATGGCACTTTTCAATGTGTTATGGAAAAAGTGGATAGGAAGTCAAGAATGGCCAATGTTGTTTTGCATGAGGGTGGTGAAGCCAATGCACTTAATTTATTGACAGCATTTTCCGTCATTTTTGGACTAACCAGCAGAAGGGGTAAATTTGTCTCTTGTGATTCAAATATTTTTCTTTGAAACAGTTCAAAGTTTGCACATTTAAAGACTTTGCTCAAACATTTGTATTGGAATATAACAACTAACTTGAATGTTGCCCTTGTCTTGGATGAACAAATCTCTTTTCGGATTTACTTCAATTGTGAATCAGCAATTCTTAAGGACCATGCCTGGCCTTCCAATTTTGCTAATATATTATAATTTTCTTCCTGTGAGATTGACCACCTAGTGTATTCAATTGGAAACTATTTTGCAAAGATCAGGAAAAAGTGCCCATATATTATTTTCACACTGGATTGTCATGACAGTGAAACCTTAAGAAAATCCAAATCAGGAAAACTGAAAACTCCAAACTTTAAATCCTCAGATTAAGCTACAGCAATAAGTACAAATATATCTCACTTTGTTAGCCTGGTGACTTAATGAGCACTGATAACACAATGTCTGGATGTAATAGAATTTCATGCTAGCATATTAAAATCTCATGAATCACCATTTAAAATAATACTTGAAATAATCTTTTGGTTTATTTAAAGAATGTTCTAGATTGGAGAATGTTCTGTGACTCCATGCATTTGCTAATTCTGCTTAATGATAATTACCATCGGGAAGGCCCAGGAAGTGGATTATTGTAGCTGTTACATCGTAGAGATGTAGTTACTTTGAAAGCAGGGAAGATCGTTTGTTGTACAAACATTTACACATTAAAAACAGAATAGACATAGGCCAGAATTTTCGGGCTCGGCGAGCAAGGGCAGGGCCCACTCGCCAAGGCGTAAAATGTCGTGGGGTGACACCGGGTGGGTGTCCCGCTGTCACCACGCGTCGTTTAGACTTACTTGGCTGCAAGCCCGCTGAACTGTCAAAGGCCTATTAAGGCCATTTAAAAACTAATTAAATTAATAAACTGAGCTGCCCGTCCAGCCTTAAAGTTGTCAGGCAGGCGAAGAGCCCAGGCAGCCTTCGCATTTTTCATGGAACCTCATCCACGGGTGGGATGAGATTTCATGAAGTGTTAATAAATTGATCTTAAAATTTTTTAAAAATTCATTGACATGTCCCAGTTCATGTGACACTGTCACGAGGGGATATGTCTTAAAATTTTTTATTTTCTTTATTTAGATGTTTAAAACTTAAATTAATTTCCCTGAGGCACCTCTGTGCTTCAGGGAAATTTCTGCGCTTTTTGGCACACATGCGCGAAAGAGCACTGGCCCTGACTGCCCCCCCCCCCTGCCACCGGCACAGGGAGCGCTCAGCGCTTCTGGACGCACGTCAGGCCTGCCCACGTAAAATGGTGGCACAGACCTGATCGGGGGCGCCTATCAGATTCATGCCTGCCCCCGCATAACCCCCCCCAACCCCGACAGGGAGAAAATTCTCCCCATAGAGTCTGTTCCATTTAACTGTATGGGTTGTTAAAAGGCAGGATGGCCACAGTCATGCGACAAAAGCCTGATTCTATTAAGTCTCTAATCGTGGTTCCCCTTTATTTGATGTGAGTTGTCTTGTATTGCACACTGCAGGTCAACTGAGACCTATTCTCACTTTTGGAAATTCATGCTTCATGGTTTAACTGAGTCTGGAAACCGTTGAACACTGGAACAGAATTTTACAGCTGAATTCAGCCTCGCTCTTGACTTATTTTAAGATTCTACACAGTAGGTCTTGTTTTAAGATTCTTTCACAGAGATGGAACCTCAATTGTAGAAGGATTTCACCAGCAATCCAAAGCATCTAATACTTAATTCTATTTGCCAATACTGCTTATGCATGAACCCCTCGCTAATCCTTATGTAGTATTTCTGATAGTGCTAACAAGCATAAGGAAGCTGAGGTTCCTAGCCTAACTGCCTAAATGTGATGTAACTCAGCCTTAAACTGGGGCTACAAGAGCAGGTCAGAGGCTGGGAATTCTGAGGTGAGTAACTCACCTCCTGACTCCCCAAAGCCTGTCCATCATCTACTAGGCACGTCAGGAGTGTGATGAGTTGCCTGGATGAGTGCAGCTTCAACAGCATTCTTGAAGCTCAACACCATCCAGGACAAAGCAGCCCGCTTGATTGGTACCCCTTCCACAACCTTAAGTATTCACTTCCTCCACCACTGACGCACAGTAGTATTAGTGTGTACCATCTACAAGATGCACTGCAGGAACTCACCAAGGCTCCTTCCACAGTACCTTCCAAACCCAAGGCCTCTACCACCTAGAAGGACAAATGCAGCAGACGCATAGGAACACCACCACCTGAAAGTTCCCCTCCAAGTCACACATCATCCTGACTTGGAAATATATCGCCGTTCCTTCACTGTCGCTGGATCAAAATCCTGTAACTCTCTCACTAACAGCACTGTGGGTGTACTTACACCACATGGACTGCAGCGGTTCAAAAAGGCAGCTCATCACCACCTTCTCGAGGGCAACTAGAGATGGGCAATTAATGCTGGCCTAGCCAGTGACACCCACATCCTGTAAACAAATTTTTTAAAACTCTAAATAACTCAATCTCATGATCCTGCCCCTGAAAGTCTTGTTATCAAACTGACTAGATTGCAATTATCATATAAACATTTTTTAAAAAAAGTAATTGACAAACCTATGGTTATCAAAGTGGAAAATGTACAAAGAGTTGGAAATCCTTGCCCTTTTGGACCCTTGATTAGCATCAATCATTCCCAGAATATGCACAGGTCAGATGCAGAGTAAAGCTTCCTCTAATCTGTCTCTTGAACTGGGAAGAATGCCCCCTACTAAGCCAATGTGACATTTCTATCTCTTACACCAGTCATTTGTGTGGTCCCTTGGAGTGAAGTTATATAATTTATGTTTAATTATAGGTAGTTTTATAATGTGGTCTTGTGGGTTGAAACTCAACTAAACTTTGGTAATATGTTTGTTTGTGGGGAATGGGGGTAGGAAGATAGTTGTACTTAGTGAGTACTGCATGTCCTTTCTAGAGAAAATGTTTTGAAGATGTTTCATTGTAGAGATGAGACTTTGATCTCTCAGTCTGGACCCAATTCAAACCCAGATTGTGGTATATCTGTAAAGCTGTCACACCAACCAGTCCCAAATTGGAGGTTTGTTAAATCAGTCTAATATCCTATCATTTATCTGTAATTTTTTTGGGAAGCGTTTGTGCCTATGTTTACTGGCTGGTATCACAATTGGATAAATAAGTAAAGCTAATAAGTCTTGAACAACTACATAAATAATAGTCAGAGATGATCCAGCAATTCATCTTAGAGAGGAAGGGAAGGAAGATAAGTTTACGCTGATGTATTGTTTCAATGTTTTAAAATAAATGTCAGAAAACAATGTTTTTTTTAATTGCAGATCCAGTTCACTCTTTTTTTCATTCTTGACATGACCCATCTCCAGTGACTGGTTAAAATACATCAACTGCCTTCCCCATTCATTGTGCAGTTAGGAGTCCATTTTGATTGTGAATCAAGCAAAGGGTTTGGTGATTTTACAAATGTGGGTTGATCCTTCATCCTGTATTCTTTTTAGGGAGTGCATGTGCTCAGATTCTGGATGAAGAGAAAAATAAGGATTGGTGATTTTGAATGTTCCCCTGTGTTTCCATGCAAAGGAATGGGATTATCACAACATGTAATAGGAGACTTCGTGAATGGAGTTTTATACTGACACCCTTCCCATTGGGAAGACGTCTATTTTCGAGTTCTTAGCCAAGTGTGCCTAAACAAAGGCAATAAATTAACTTCAAAATTATTTTACAGATTTTCCCCATATTTCACAGGCCAGCTCTCCAGGGGAGCAACTTTGCTTTTTAAAGTTGGTGTGACCCCTGATACTGTTGAAAGTACGGGAGAGGGATCCCATTTTGTTTCCTAATATGTATTGACTTGTTAACAGTTTCCATTTATCAGGTGAGACATTACTGATTATGAAAGCACTAGTTTCCTGGTTTGTTATGTGACTGAAGGCGTAACTAATTTTTCTTTCTTTTTTTCATTTAACCCATTTCTCAGGCATCTCATACACAGAATACCGCACAGGTATAAAACCCTTTACTAATCTTACACGTAGTAGTAGCTAATTGTGAAATTGTAAACTACTGAATGAAATACTTGCAAGTACACACCAATGTAGAATTGGTACAAGTGTTTTAAAATTGTACATAAAACATACTTTTGAACTTCAATGCCAGACAAACTCTTAATAAAATACAACAGTTTCCAAGGTATTTTCTAACAACTGTCTGATGTTAAGATAATTACCAGGTTAAGAATGCTAATTCATTGAGTAAAATGCAGCCTCATACCAATGGATGTAAGAAATGATAGTAATGTTTGGGGACTGTGCTAAGGGAGTGTTGATATTCTACTGATTTGAAGGGAAGTCTATTATTAACAACAGTTTATTGAAGCTTCCCGTATTTCCAGAGCCCCTCCCATCCCAGTTCAGATTCATGTGCTGATATAATCGTCATCTGTTCATAGAAACCACCCGAGCTGATGCACAACCTGAAATTAAACTTATCTCTCTTTAAATATCCACAACCTCCCCCCCCACCCAATCTCTCTGCCACACCACCACCCCCAAATCCCCTCAGTTATCTGTATGTCAGTTTCAAATCAATTCCATAATCGCTAAATCAACCAGAAAGCAAGCTTGCACCTTGGATCAAATTGCCAGCAATTAGTTGCTGTGGGAAATGTCCCCGTTTGCCCTTTATCAAAAAAAGAAGAGTTTTTGGGATGTTATGAGAAAAAGCTGGGGTGTGGGTCTAAATTGGATAGTTCTTTCAAAGAGCCAACACAGGCATGTTGGGCTGAATGGCCTCTTTTAGTAAGATTCTTATAAAGAAATCAAAAACAATGGATTAATTCATTATAGACTGGTTGCAATTGCAGCAATTTTAATAGCACACCTGAAAGGAAAGCCAAAAGTATCATTATAAAATGATTTGAATTGTTTGAAAAGTGCTGCTGTTGTGGCAGTGAGTATACTGCATTGTTCGCCATCATCCTATCATTGTCATCTCCCATTGCTTGCTTATCATTCTAAACCCTTGGTTCCTCATATTTTCACATCTTCCTTCTCCTGTTATTTCTGTTTAGATCCTTGTTGCAAGAAAGACTTGTATTTACCCAGTGCCTCTAATGACCTCAGAATTCCCCGAAATGCTGTAAACCAATGAAATACTTTGCCGAGATTTGTCACGGTTGTAAAGTCGGAAACGTGAAGCTGATCTGTTCCACAAACAGTGATATATAACCTGATTTAGCGAGGGAGCTGAGGCATAAACATTGACCAGGACACCAGGGAGAATCCAACCCGCCACCCCCGGTCCTTCTCTGGAATAGTGTCACAGGATCTTTTGTCCATCTGAGAAGACAGACAGGGGCTCCGTTTAGCATCTCATCTGAAAGACAGTACTACCAGCAGTGCAGCACTTCCTCAGTATCACACTGGGAGTGTCGGCCTGGATTGCATGTTCAGATCTCTGGGGTGGCACTTGAACCCAGAACCTTCTGATTCAAAGGAGAGGGTGCTACCCACTGAGTCACAGCTGAGATCTTCAGAAGATGTTAGACTGTTTTTGGTTTATGCTGTTTGCTTGGAGACCAGAAAGTTCATGAAGAGGTGCCATTGTTAGTCTTAAAACCATGCTTTTGCCAGCACTGGGAACTGCTCAGTATTAATGCTGCCTCTTTTCAAGAGAATGTTATGTCAAATAATATTATCGATCATTATGGTTTTGTTATCCACCCATACAATTTTCTCCTCTCACACACACACACACACACACACACACACACACACACACACACACACACACACACACACACACACACACAACCTGAATCATCCACACACACACTCACAGCCTGAATCATCCACAGACACACACCCAATCACACCCTGAATCATTCATGCACACACGCCCAGAATCATACACACACACACGCCCAGAATCATACAGACACACACACACACTGAATCATCCACACACACACTGAATCATCAACATGCGCACACTGAATCATCCACACGCGCACACTGAATCATCCACACGCGCACACTGAATCATCCACACACGCACACTGAATCATCCACACACGCACACTGAATCATCCACACACGCATACATGAAGTCATCCACACACACACACACACACACACACACTGAATCATCCACACACATACACTGCATCACACACAGGCACACACACACAGACACACACCCTGAGTCATCCATGCACACTGAATCATCCAAACACACACACGCACACATGCTGAATCATCCACACACGCTGAATCATACACACACGCACACATAAACACACACACACACACATACACATACACAGAATCTCTCACACACACACACACAGGTACACACTGAATCATCCACACACACACTGTATCATACAGACACACACACACACACACACACACGTGCACTGAATCATCCACACAGACACTCAGGCACACACAGCCAGAATCATCCACATGTACACACACATAAACACACACATACTAAATCATCCACACACACATACATACATGCACACAAACACACACATACACACACACACTCACACAAGCACACACACACACAGCTATACATGCAACTCAATTCACATAAATTCATATAAATTCACATGGACATACAGAGAACCTGAGGCACTTGCTCAAACACACACAGGCACATACAGTACCTCCCACACACACAGAACCACACACACACACACACACATACACACAAGCACGCACTGAATCATACACACACACTGTATCATACACACACACACACACACACACACACACACACACACACATATGCACTGAATCATCCACACACACACTCAGGCACACAAAGCCAGAATCATCCACATACACACATACATGGACACAAACATGCACATAATCACACACACGCTGAATCATCCACACACGCACATACATGCACACAAACACATATATATACATACACACACACACACTGAATCATTCACGTGCACACGCAGACACTCACAGCCATACACACACCACACACACAAACACAGAACCCCACACGCACACAGAACCTCACAGACAAACACACACACACACACACACACATACTCACACGATCACACTCTCATACTTTCTCTCTCATAAATACACACACACAAGCACACACACAGAACCTCACACAAACACACATTCTCTCTCTTGCACACACCGTGAATCATATGCACACACATACATAGGCACACACTGAATCATCCACAGGCACACTGAATAATACACACGTACACTGAATCACACACAGACACACACACACACACATACCCTGAGTCATCCATGCACACCGAATCATCCAAACACACACACGCACTTATGCTGAATCATCCACACACACTGAATCATATACACACACGCATGCACTGAATCATCCACACAGACACTCAGGTGCACACAGCCAGAATCATCCACATACTCGCATACATAAACACACACATGCTAAATCATCCACACACACATGTACATGCACACAAACACACACATTGACATACACACTCACACAAACACTCACACATATATATACATGCAACTCAATTCACAGAACCTCATATAAATTCACATGGACATACAGAGAACCTGAGGCACTCGCTCAAACATACACACACCGGCACATACAGTACCTCCCACACACACACAACCTCACATGCAAACACACAGTGTCTCACATACTCACACGCTCATACTTACACTGTCTTTCTCTCTCTCTCACTCACACCTACATACACACCATGAATCATCCAGACACACGCACACAGTCATCCACACACTGAATCATACACACACATCCATACTCTGTGCATACATACACAGAACTCCACACACAGACAGAACCTCACACACAAACACACACACACTCTCTCACACACTCACACTCTCATTCTCTCTCTCTCATACATACACACACACAGACTCACACATGCACACAGACATATATACACATGCAACTCAATTCACAGAACCTCATATAAATTCACATGGACATACACAGAACCTGAGGCACTCACTCAAACACACAAACACACACACACAGACAGACATACAGTACCTCTCACTCACACACACACAACCTCACATACACAGACACAAACACAGAAAATCAAACAAAACCTCACACAGAAACACACACAGTCTCTCACATACTCACATTCTCATACTTACACTCTCTCACACACACACTTACTCTCTATCACATACTCACACTATCATACTCACACACTTCCTGTCTCTTATACACACACACACACACACATATGCCCACACACACATACACATATATATACACATACAAACTGAATACATGGAACTTCACATATATTCACATAGACATGCACAGAACCTCAGGCACTCACTCAAACACACACAAACACAGAAAACCACACAGAACCTCACACACAAACGCACATGCACAAATGCGCACACACACGCACACACACACGCATCAGCAAAGTAATGGAAAATGTCATTAGCTGTACTATCAAATAGCACTTTTTCACTAATACTCTGCTCACCGATGCTCACTTTGGTTTCCACCAGGGCTACTCATCTTCATTCATTACAGACTTTGTCCAAACATAGGCAAAAGAACTGAATTCCAGAGGTGAGATGCCCTTGACATTAAGATCGAGAATGGCATCAAGGAGACTTTGTATAATTGAAGTCAAAGGGAAATCAGAGTGAAAACTCCCTGCTGGTTGAAGTCATACAGAGATAAAATGATGGTTGTGATTCTTGCAAACCTAGGGTAATATCCTAGGCTCAACTATCTTCAGTTACTTCATCAGGGACATTTCCTCCATCCTAAGGGCAGAGGTACAGATATTTGCTGATAATTGCACAGTGTTCAAAATTGAATGAAGCAGTCCATGTCCACATACAGCCAGACCTGGACAACATCCAGGCTTGGGCTAATAAGTGACAAGTAACATTCACGCCACACAAGTGCCAGGCAATGACCATCTCAAACAAGAAAGATTCTAGCCATCGTCCCTTGACATTCAATAGCATTACCATCACTGAATCCCCCACTATCAGCATCCTAGGGGTAACCATTGACCAGAAACTGAACTGGACTAGCCACATAAATACTGTGGCTACAAGAACAGGACAGAAACTAGGAATCCTGCGATGAGTAACTCACCTCCTGACTCCCCAAAGCCTGTCCACCATCTACAAGGCAAAAGTCAGGAGTGTGATGGAATACTCCCCACTTGCCTGGATGAGTGCAGCTCCCACAACACTCAAGAAGCTTGACACTATCTAGGATAAAGCAGCCCGCTTGATTGGCATCACATCCACCACCTCCAACAATCACTCCCTCCACCACTGATGCACAGCAGCAGCAGTGTGTACCGCCTACTAGATGTACTGCAGGAGTTCACCAAGGCTCCTTAGACAGCACCTTCCAAACACATGACCACTACTATCTAGAAGGACAAGGGCAGCAGATAGATGGGAACACCTCCAGCTGGAAATTCTCCTCCAAGTCACTCACCATCCTGTCTTGGAAATATATCGGCCGTTCTTTCACTGTCACTGGGTGAAAATCCTGAAACTCCCTCCCTAACAGCACGGTGGGTGTACCTATACCAGATGGAGTTCAAGAAGGCAGCTCACCACCACCTTCTCAAGGGCAATTAGGGATGGGCAATAAATGCTGGCCTAGCCAGCGAAGCCCACATCCTGTGAATGAATAAGAAAAAAAATGCTCAGTGCTGCTGAGCTGGGGGTGGGAGGAGAGTGAGCACTGATGTCAGCACGGGTATGGGGGAACACTAATGGGATTATACAAAGTCAGCATGAGAAATCATGCTTAACTAATCTACTGGAGTTTTTTGAGGATGTAACTAGTAGAATAGATAAGGGAGAAGCATTGGATGTGGTGTATTTGGATTTCAAGAAGGCTTTTGATAAGGTCCAACATAAGAGGCTAGAGGGCAAAATTATAGCACATGGGATCGGGGTAATAGCCTGGCAGGCGATTGTGGATTGGTTGACAGACCGGAAACAGAGAGTGGGAATAAATGGGTCTTTTCCGGGTGGCAGGCAGTGACGAGTGGTGTACCACAGGGATCGGTGCTTGGGCCCCAGCTATTCATGATGTATGTAAATGACTTGGATGAGGGAGCCAAATGCAATATTTCCAAGTTTGCTGATAACATAAAACTGGGTGGGGTTGTGAGGAGGATGCGAGGAGGCTTCAGGGCGATTTAGACAAGTTGTGTGTGTGGGCAAACACATGGCAGATGCAGTATAACGTAGATAAATGTGAAGTTATACACTTCGGTGCGATAAACAAATTGGCAGAGTATTATTTAAATGGTGATATATTGGGAAATGTGGATGTACAAAAGGCGTCTGGGTGTCCTTGTACACCAATCAATGAAAGTAAACAGGCAGGTGCAGCAAGCAATTAGGAAGGCAAATGATATGTTGGCCTTCATTGCAAGGGGATTTGAGTTCAGAAGTAGGGATGTTTTACTGCAGTTATACAAGGCCTTAATGAGACCACACCTGGAGTATTGTGTGCAGTTTTGGTCTCCCTACCTAAGAAAGGATATACTTGCCATAGAGGGAGTGCAGTGAAGGTTCAGTAGGCTGGTAACAGGGATGGCAGGACTGTCATATGGGGAGAAATTGGTTCGACTGGGCCTGTATTCACTAGAGTTTAGAAGAATGAGAGGGGATCTGATTGAAACGTCTAAAATTCTAGCATGGCTAGACAGACTGGATGCAGGAAGGATGTTTCCCCTGGTTGGGGTGTCTAGAACCAGGGGCCACAGTCTCAGGGTACAGTGTAGGCCATTTAGGATAGATGAGGAAAAGTTTCTTGACTCAGAGGGTGGTCAACCTGTGGAATTCTCTACCACAGAAGTCTGTGGAGGATGGGTCACTGGCTATATTCAAGAAAGAAATTGATAAATGTTTGGATATTAAGGGCATCAAGGGATATGGAGAGAAAGTGGGAATATGGCATTGAGATAAAGGATCAGCCATGATCATATTGAATGGCAGAGCAGGCTTGAAGGGCTGAATGGCCTACTTCTACTAGTTTCTATGTGTCTATGAAAGTTCCCTGAAGGTAGAGAGCTGCCTCAGGGAGCTGAAGAATTTTAAAGCCAAAAATAAACATGAAATTCCGAATTTATTTCCACCCATAAGAATCACTCACCTAAACTTATTGATCATAAAAATTAATATTGGAAACCTCATCCCACCTTTGGATGAGGTTCCCTCAAAAATCCAAAGGCCGCCTGGCTGATTCGCCTGCCCGCTGACCAAAATATCATGCAATGATGTCAGAACGCTCACCCAACATCACCGCGCTCTATTTTACACCCAGTCGTGTTGGGCGCACACCCTATAAAATGCTGCCCTATAAAGCAGAACCTCCAAGGTAATAATCTTGGAATTGCTACCTGAACAATGGACAAAGTGACATCAGGTAAATAAAGTCAAGGAGTTAATGCGTGTCAAAGATTGGTGTGGGAGGAATGGGTTTCAGTTCATGGGGCACTGGCACCAGTACTGGGGTAGAAGGGAGCTGCTCCGGTGGAATGGGGTTCACTTGAAATGTGCTGGGACCAGCGTCCTGGCAAATCAAATAACTAGGGCTGTAGAGAGGGTTTTAAACTAAATAGAAGGGGGAAGGGTTCTGGAGAGGGGGTACGTAGGCTTACAAAGCAAAAGGATATGGCATCATTGCAGGGCAGCTATTTAGGTAACGATACCCAGAATGTGACAGGAAGGGACAGAGTATACAAACATTAAAAAAAAGCAGCAAATAAGCTCAAAGGGGGGAAAAATGGTAAAAAGGCAAAATTAGCAGCCCTTTTAAATGTGCGTAGTATTCTAGGCAAAAATAAATGAATTAATGGCACAAATAGAGGCTAAAGCCATTATAGCCATGGCGGTGACATGGTTACAAGGAGATCAAAGCTGGGAACTAAATATTCGGGGCATGTGACTTTTCGAAAAGACAGGCTTGAAGGAAAGGGTGGTGGGGTAGCTTTGTTAGTATGAGATGGAATAAGTACGATAGCAAGAAATGATCTTGGATTGGAAGATGTTGAATCCATGTGGGTGGAGGTAAGAAATAACAAGGGGAAGAAGACACTAGTCCATAGGCCCCCTAACAGTAGCTATACAACAGGACAGAGAATAAATCAGGAGATAATGAGGGCATGTAAAAAAGACAGTCCATTAATCATGGGTGACTTCAATTTTCATGTACATTGGGAAAATCAAATTGGCAGAGCTAGCCACGAGCAAGAATTCATAGAGTAGAGTACTCAGGACAGTTTCCTAAAACAATACATTGTGGATCCAGCCAGGGATCAGGCTATTTTGGATCTGGTAATGTGTAATGAGGCAGGTTTAATAAATGATCTCAGAGTAAAAGATCCCCAAGAAAACAGTGACCATAACATGGTAGAATTTAGTATTCAGTTTGAGAGTGAGAAATTTGGGTCAGAAACAACTGTACTAAACTTAAATAAGAGTAATTACAAAGGAATGATGGCAGATTTGGCTGGAGTGGACTGGGAAGGGAGTTTAGCAGAAAAGACGGTTGATAAACAATGGCAGATGTTTAAGAAAATTATTCATGACTCACAACAAAAATATATCCTAGTGAGGAAGAAGGATTATAGGAAAGGGATAAACCAACCATGGTTAACCAAGGAAGTTAAGGATAGTATCAAATTGAAAGAAAAACAAAACATGGCAAAGATAGTTGTAAACTAGAGGATTGGGAAAGTTTTAAAAACCAACAAAAGATGACCAAAAAAAAAATAAAGAGGGAGAACATAAACTTTGAGGGTAAACTAGCAAGAAATATAAAAACGGACAGTAAGAGCTTCCTTAAATATATAAAAGGAAAGAGAGAGGCCAAAGTAAACATAGGTCCCTTAGAGAATGAGGATGGGGAAATAATAATGGGGAACCAGGAAATGGCAGGGGAGTTGAATAAATACTTAGAAGCAGTCTTTGCAGTAGAAGACACTAATAGCATTCCAAAATTACTAAATAATCAAGGGGCAAAATCTGGAGGGCAGGGGGAGAGGAAATAAATACAATGACTATCACGAGAGAAAAAGCACTAGGGAAACTAATGGGACTAAAGGCCGATAAGTCTCCTGGACCTGATGGGTTTGCATCCTAAGATATTAAAGGAAGTAGCTACAGAGATGGTGGATGCACTGGTGGTGATCTTCCAAGAATCCTTAGATTCTGGAAAAGTCCCAGAGGATTGGAAAACTGCCAAGGGAGAGAGACAAAAAATCAGGTAACTATAGGCCAGTTAGCTTAACAGCCGTCATTGGAAAATGTTAGAGACTATTCTAAAGGATGTCATAGTAGAACATTTATAAATGCATAATATAATCAAGCAGAGTCAGCATGGCTTCATGAAGGGGAAATCATGCCTGAAAATTTTATTAGAATTCTTTGAGGAGGTAACAAGCAGGATAAATAAAGGGGAACCAGTAGATAGAACCATAGAACACTACAGCACAGAAAACAGGCCATTCGGCCCTTCTAGTCTGTGCCGAAATATTATTCAGCTAATCCCATTGATCTGCACCCAGTCCATAAACCTCCAGACCTCTCCCATCCATGTATCTATTCAATTTAATCTTAAAACATAAGAGCGAGCCAGCATTTACCACGTCAGATGGCAGCTCGTTCCATACTGTCACCACTCTCTAAGTGAAGAAGTTCCCCCTAATGTTCCCCCTAAACCTTTCCCCTTTCACCCTAAAGCCGTGTCCTCTCGTGTTTATCTCTCCTAATCTAAGTGGAAAGAGCCAACTCATATTTACTCTGTCTATACCCCTCATAATTTTGTAAACTTCTATCAAATCTCCCCTCATTCTTCTACACTCCAAGGAATAAAGTCCTAACCTGTTTAATCTTTCCCCGTAACTCAACTCCTAAGACCCAGCAACATCCTAGTAAATCTTCTCTGCACTCTTTCAATCTTACTGATATCCTTCCTGTAGTTAGGCGATCAGAACTGCACACAATACTCCAAAGTTGGCCTCACCAATGTCTTATACAACCTCACCATTACATCCCAACTCCTATACTCAATACTTTGATTTATGAAGGCCAATATGCCAAAAGCTTTCTTTACAACCCTGTCTACCTGTGACGCCACTTTCAGGGAATTATGTATCTGAACTCCCAGATCCCTTTGTTCCTCCACACTCCTCAGTGCCCTACCATTTACTGTGTATGTCCTACCTTGGTTTGTCCCTCCAAATTGCAACATCTCACACTTTTCTGCATTAAATTCCATCTGCCATTTTCTGGCCCATTTTTCCAGTTGGTCCAGATCCCTCTGCAAGCTTTGAAGGCCTTCCTTGCTGTCCTCAACGCCTCCAATCTTAGTGTCATCAGCAAACTTGCTGATCCAATTTACCACATTATCATCCAAACCATTGATCTGGACAACAAACAACAATGGTCCCAGTACAGATCCCTGAGGCACACCACTAGTCACAGGCCTCCAGTCTGAGAAGCAATCATCCACTACCACTCTCTGTCTTCTCCCACACAGCCAATTTCGAATCCAGTTTACAACCTCTCCATGGATACCAAGTGTCTGAACCTTCTGAACTAACCTCCCATGTGGGACCTTGTCAAAGGCCTTACTAAAGTCCATGTAGACAACATCCACAGCCTTTCCTTCATCTACTTTCTTGGTGACCTCCTCAAAAAACTCTACAAGGTTCATTAAATACGACCTACCACGCAGAAAGCCAAGCTGACTATCCTTAATCAGCCCTTGGCTGTCCAAATAATTGTATATCCGATCTCTCAGAACACCTTCCAATAATTTACCTACTACTGACGTCAGGCTCACTGGCCTGTAATTACCTGGTTTACTTTTGGAGCCTTTTTTAAACAATGGAACAACATGAACTACCCTCCAATCCTCTGGCACCTCACCCGTGGCTAAGGACATTTTAAATATTTCTGCCAGGGCCCCTGCAATTTCTACACTAGTCTCCCTCAAGGTCCGAGGGAATATCATGTCAGGCCCGGGGGAACTTATCTACATTTATTCGCTGTAAGTTAGCAAGCACCTCCTCCTTTTTAATCTCTATATGTTCCATGACACTACTGCTTGTTTCCCTTCCTTCCTTATACACTATGCCAGTTTCCTGAGTAAATACTGATGCAAAAAAACTGTTTAAGATCTCCCCCATCTCGTGAGGCTCCACTCTGACGACCGCTCTGATCTTCAAGGGGACCAATTGTGTCCCTTACTATCCTTTTACTCTTAATATACTTTTAGAAACCCTTCGGGTTTACCTTCACATTATCTGCCAAAGCAACCTCATGTCGTCTTTTTGCCTTCCTGATTTCCTTCTTTAGTATTTTTTACATTTTCTATACTCTACAGGTACCTCATTTGCTCCTTGTTGCCTATACCTGCTATACACCTCTCTCTTCTTCTTAACCAGATCGCCAATATCCCTTGAAAACCAAGGTTCCCTATGCCTGTTAACTTTGCCTTTAATCCTGACAGGAACGTGCAAACTCTGCACTCTCAAAATTTCGCTTTTGAATGCCTTCTACTTACTGAACACATCCTTGCCAGAAAACAACTTATCCCAATCCACTCTTCCTAGATGTAATATATTTGGATTTCCAAAAGACGCTCGATAAGGCACCGCACATAAGGTTACTTAATAAGATAAGAGCCCATGGTGTTGGGGGTTGTATATTAGCATGGATAGAGGATTTGCTAACTAATAGAAGACAGAGAGTTGGGATAAAGGGGGCATTTTCAGGATGGCAATCTGTGACTAGTGGAGTGCCACGGGGATTAGTACTGGGGCCACAATTACTTACAATATATATTAATGACTTGGATGAGGGAAGTACTATCGCCAAGTTTGTGGATGACACAAAAATAGGTGGGAACGTAAGTGGTGAGGATGACACAAGGTGTCACAGATGGATATATACAGGTTAAGTGAGTGGACAAAAACTTGGCAGATGGAATATAATGTGGAAAATTGTGAGTTATGCACTTTGGCAGGAAGAATAGAGAAACTGAACATTATTTAAACGGGGAAAGACTGCAGAAAGCTGCAGCACAGAGGGATTTGGGAGTCCTCGTGCATGAATTACAAAAAGCTAGCATATAAGTTCAGCGAGTAGTAGGGAAGGCAAATGGAATGTTGGCCTTTATTTCAAAGGCAATGGAGTATAAAAATAGGGAGGTTTTGCTAAAACTATACAAGGCACTAGTTTACCACACCTAGAATACTGTGAATAGTTTTGGTCCCCTGATCCAAGGAAAGATATACTTGCTTTGGATTCAGTCCAGAGAAGGATCAGTAGGTTGATCACGGGTATGGAAGGATTTTCTTATGAGGAGAGGTTGAGCAGGTTGGGCCTGTGCTCAGTGGAGTTTGGAAGAATGAGAGGTGACCTTATTGAAACATATAAGATTCTTAGGGAGCTTGACAGGGTAGATGCTGAGATATTGTTTCCCCTTGTGGGAGAGTCTAGGACTAGAGGGCACAATCTCAGAGTAAGGGGGCTCCCATTTAAGACAGAGATGAGGAGGAATTTCTTCTTTCAGAAGGTAGTGTATCTGTGGAATTCTTTACCACAGAGGGCAGTAGAAGCTGGGTCCTTAACAATATTCAAGGCTGAGTTGGACAGATTTTTAATCAGTAAGGGAATCAAGGGCTATGGCTAAAGGCAGGAAAGTAGAGTTGAGGATTATCAGATCAGCCATGATCTTATTGAATGGCGGAGCAGACTTGATGGGCCAAATAGCCTACTTCTGCTCCTATGTCTTATGGACTATCAATAAATCAGTCACTCGCAGTACAGTAAGGGTTCAACAGGCTTTTTAGGGCATAAATCTTTCAAGGATGGGTTACAAGAAGAAAATTTGTCTCTCCGCCACGCTGTTTTTGAGCTGAAATTCTAATATTTTCTGATACAAAACTGCTTTCGACAGGCCACAGTGTATAGGGTCTCATATTGCTAAAGTAAAACAAGTGTCTCATCGTTCAGACAACATAAGTGAATCAAACCTCCATTGTTTTCCTAGTTTTGACAATGTACAAGTCTGTCCATCATCCAGTGCTGAGCAAGTGTTCTCAGCCACAACCCAATCAAACATCCATGCAGTATCCTGCTAACAAGAGAAATGGTCTTATTGTATATTGTTTATGTTACAAGCTGCTTGCCCTCATGTACAATGTTCCAGGGAGTGCTGAGTGAAAAAGCCTCTTTCTGTTTCTCGTCATATATTCTTTTGAGATTATTACTGAAGCACCTTTGTTAACAGACCTGGAAGGGAGGTTGGAAGTACAGTTCCCATCCTTTTTTTTGACCTATATTCCTAGAAGCGACTTATTTTATGAGCGTGGCTTCTGGAAATAGTGTTTTAGACAGTCCTCCATTAGTAAATTGAAAAGCCTTTTGAGCTCTAACTTTCTACATCCCCAACTGGCTCCTGAATCCAGCACTAATGCACTCTTCAGAGTTCATTTTAGTTATTACATTACACCTGCATCAATGGAGTGATTTGTTACAATATTCAGGAGCATCAAATTGAGTAAATGTCAATAGAAATGGATTAGATGAAACTAGCTGCACTGCTGACAAAGGACAGGGGGACTTGTAGGAGCAGAGCCCCATTTGGTAATAGCCCATCTCAGCACATCACTCAGCCAACCAGAGTTTGAAGACTGCGACAAGGTATAATCTAATTCAAATATCATTTGGAATCTGACCTGCAAAGAGCTTTACAAAACATTTTATCAATCCTGCCTTTATCTTTAGACATTCCTTTTAGAGATGTCACAAGGTGATTTTTGTATCAATGCCACAATTGTCTTGCAGGTAATCACAATATTCCAACAATTTCCCAGTTCTTTGCCTGCATTATTGGTCATTATTCCCATTATTTCCCTTTCTGGGCCATTTGTACAGGTCTGACTAAATCTGGATTCAGCTTCATGTTTTATCACACCTGGGCTCCATTGCAATATCTTTACAAATTCAGGAGAGAAGTACACGGTGCTAATGATTCAGCCCCCTTTTGTTGGAGTTGATGGATTTGTGTTGTGCTTGGAGCCTTTTTCCCAGGACAAATGTGTGCCACATTTATCCTGACATGGGTAAACACTGGCCAATATTAAACAGACATGGGGATATTGTTACACAGAACAAGGCACAGCTGGAAGTGAGTTATATGGCTGTAATTCAATCAGGTGACATCATAAGCAGACGAGGAACACCAATGTGCTTCACACACATCACTGGACTCCCAGAGTATTGCTGTTCTCTCTACATTTTGTCTCTAACATTCTACACAGTTTAATTTTCAAAATCTGTTTGACTTGGATTACAATGGAGCTACTGTTTTGAAAATGTTGTTAGATTGGGTGAATGATGAGCTTGCTGAGTGTAGATGAGAAAAGTTAAGAAGTGAACAAGTGCAAAGATATTGATTAAGTGACCAATGGGAAGCCATTACCTAAATAGGAGTCAGGATCATCAATGAACTGTTAAGTGCTTCACTGCTTTCTATATGTCATACACACGCATGTCTAAACTCTGTCCTGGATGTTATAAATTCATGCACGTATTAAAATCTAAACTGGTTGCATTCATTCATGCTTGAGAACGATGGAATAATTTGACAGGTATTGCATTGTAGTCTGACCGGTTAAAGATGCAAACTAGACATTTGAATAAACAAATGATGTCACTTAATTATCAAACTACCCCTCTCCCTGACCCCGCCCCACCCCTAAAAAAATAACAAGCAGAAGTTAACAGCCTGTCATAATAGAATGAAAGTTGATACTATTAAAAACATTTCAAAAGCAAGATGTGTGGGGAACAAAGGTTATCAGGAAGTTTGTTGTTTCTATGTAGAGGCTGGACAGTTTGTTAAAATTCAGGCAAGGGTTATGTTAAATTCAGCTGCCTTCAAACTCATGCTTTACACATTAGGGATACATTTTAACTTAACCAATCCTCCTACTTATGTGGAACAACTATAGCTATAGACTTAACTTTCCCCTCCCCTTGTTTCTCCCTGAACTCTGAATATACTCCTTGTTCTCTTATGTAGCGTATCTTTATTGCAAGTTGATTCTTCTGTGAATATTTTTCTTGGGCTGAGTAGCATCAGTCCCTTGTGTAAGTGAATCTTACACTTTGCCATTAACTCACAGAGCCCAATTCCTATTTATACTTTGGAGCAACTCAGGGGATGGAATAGCAGATTGCCCTTTGCATACAGATTATATGCAAGAACATAAGAGATAGGAACAGGAGTAAACCATGCCCCCTCTCGCCTGCTCCACCATTCAGCAAGATCACGGCTCCACTTTCTTGCCTGCCCCCACAACCCTTCACTCCTTTGTAGATCAAAAATATGTCTAACTCAGCCTTGAATGTACTTAATGACTGAGTCTCCACAGCTCTATGGGGAAGAGAATTCCAAAGATTAACAACCCTCTGAGAGAAGAAATTCTTCATCACCCCAGTCTTAAATGGGAAACCCCTTGTTTTAAACTGTGCCCCCATAATTCCATATTCCTTCAGGGAACTATCATCTCAGCATCTACTCTGTCAAGCCCCCTCAGAATCTTGTATGTTTCAATAAGATCACCTCTCATTCTTCTAAACTCCAACAAGTATAGGCCCAACCTACTCAACCTTTTCTCATAAAACAATCCCTTCAATCCAGGAATCAGTCTAGTGAACCTTCTCTGAACTGCTTTCAATGCAAATATATCGCTCAAGTAAGGAGACCAAAACCGTACAAAGTATTCTAGGTGTGGTCTCACCAATACTTCCCTATTTTTTACTCCATCACCCTTGTAATAAAGGTCAACTTTCCATTTGCTTTCCTAACTACTTGCTGTTCCTGCATGCTAACTTTTTGTGATTCATGTACAAGGACACCCAGATCCCTCTCTATTGCAACATTCTGTAGTCTCTTCCCATTTAAATAATATTCTGCTTCTCTACTCTTCTTGCCAAAGCGGACAACCTCACATTTTCCCATATCATACTCCATCTGGCAAATTTTTGCCCACTCACTTAACCTATCGATGTCCCTTTGCAGACTCTTTGTATCTGGCTCCAAACTCGTTTTCCTACCAATCTTTGTATTGTCAGCAAATTTGGATACAGTACACTTGGTCCCTTCATCCAAGTCATTAATATAGATTGTAAACAGTTGAGGCTCCAACACTGACCCCTCTGGCACTCCATTAGTTGTAGTTTGCCAACCTGAAAATGGCCCATTTATCCTGGCTCTCTGTTTCCTGCTATTTAGCAAAACCTCTATCCTTGCTAATACATTACCCCAAACACCATGAACCTTGTATGTGACACTATATTGAATGCCTTTTGGCATTCTCCTTAATTCACCCAGCTTGTTTAAAAAAAAGTCTAATAAATTTGTCAAACACGATTTCCCTTTCATACAACCAGACAGAGTCAACACGGTTTTATCATGGTTGTCCAAATGTCCTGCTACCACTTCTTAATAATGGATTCTAGCATTTTCCCAATGACATGTTAGGCTAACTGGCCTATAGTTTCCTGCTTTCTGTCTCCCTTCTTTCTTGAATAGTGATGTTACATTTGCAGTTTTCAGTCTGCTGGAACCTTTCCAGAATCTAGGGAATTTTAGAAGATTACCACCAATGCATCCACTATCTGTGCACCCACTTGTTTTAAGATGCTAGGATGCAGGCCCTGGGGGCTTGAACGTCTTTAGTCCCAATAGGTTTTTGAGTACTTTTTTCTAGTGATAGTGATTGTTTTAAATTCCTCCCTCTCTTTTGCCTCTTGATTTTCTAGTTTCTTTGGGATGTTTTTTGTGTCTTCTACTGTGAAGACAGATACAAAACACTTGTTCAAAACCTCTGCCATTGCCTTGTTTCTCGTTATTAATTCCCCAGTCTCATTCTCTAAGGGACCAATGCTTACTTTAGCTACTCTTCCTTTTTTATATATCTATAAACCCTTGCTGTGTTTTTATGTTTCTTGCTAGTTTACTCTCACACTCTAATTTCTCTGTCTTTATTATATTTTTAGTCATCCTTTGCAGGTTTCTAAAATGTTCCCAATTGTCTGGCTGGCCTACCATTAATCTTCTAAGAATTCTATGCTCTCTCTTTCAATTTGGTACCGTCCTTAACTTCCTTAGTTAGCCACAAATGATTCATCCTTCTCAAAGAGTCTTTCTTTCTCAATGGAATATACCTTTGCTGAGAGTTATGAAATATCTCCTCAAATGTCTGCCACTGCCTCACTACCATCTTACCTTTTAACCTATTTCCCAGTCTGCTTTAGCCAATTTGCTTTATATCCTTGTCATTGTCTTTATTTATATTTAAGACACCAATTTCAGACCCAAATTTCTGACCCTCAAAGTGAATGAGAAATTGATTCATGTTATGATCACTATTACCTCGAGGATCCTTTAATATGAGGTAACTGATTAATCCTGTCAGGGCCAGAGTGAAACATTAGGTTGTTTTATTTCTCAGACTATAGCTGAACATGTTGAGCAATTTATGATCATATTTACTAATTTAATCAGTACAATTTGTGTTTGCATGTTACAAAATAGTGAAGATGCAATGCTTCCTCCCATCAGTGTGTTGTTCAAAACCAAAAAAACAAAATCTCTTTTCTCTCCTGCTCCTAACTGTGTGGACCTGGGAGAAAACCAGTTGTGCAGTGTTCTGCTTAAATATTTGACAGTCTAAATGTATGCTTCCATTCCACTTCAACCAGAGGCAGATGTCATACACAGTCTGCTGAAAAACATAATCAGGGATTTCCCAACATATTGGGTGTTTATCAGTTATCAAGATAGGCTAATAAACTGTTTTCAGTCTTTGATGAAATAGCCTAAATACCAAATTCATTAGCGTTTTAATCACATTTGACCTCCGTGTTCTCAGTGATTACATTTTTACTTTAAAAACCCAACATTTCCATGTAAATCCTTTTTGTGGAAAAAGGGTCAATAAAGCCCAAAAGTTGACCACCAAGCTGAATCAGTGATCAGGCCACTTGTTTCAATATATTTAGGGCTTTGAGCAGCTGCAAAGAACAGTGCGAATTAACTATCCCTTTCATCGTCCCTCCTTTCCTGTAGTGAAATACCTGCCCCCATTTACCAGCTGTCCCAGACAGTACTGGCTGAGATTGGAACTCACTGCAGGGGGCACTTGTGGGCAGAACCCAACAGTTAAACTTCACGATGCTAAAAGAGTTTTCAGCAACTAATGATGACTGTTCTCTACACTTTCTAGTTTTGTTTATTTGTTTATTTTCATATCCTAATAACTAATGAATGGGAGATGGTGAATAGTCATTGAGTTCTTTATCGTTTATTTTCAGTGCCCTTGTTATTTACAAACCTTGATATTTATTAAGTTTTGTTACAGGTTAGAGCTCTAGGACTTCAATAGACATACAATGTACTGACCAGACCCACTTCTTGCTCTTTCCAGACACAGTGCCAACATAAACCTTCACCGTAAGCTTCTGACCAAAGAACTGGATGAAATGGGGTTGGATCCAGCTCCACCACTCGCTAAGGACCTCCGTGAAGAATTCTTGGCCAAGATCTATGGTGGACACCATGGAATTGGGCTGGACATGAGGGACGAAGCCAGTTCACCGGCAGGGACAGAAGATTCCCACACCAATGGCTACACAAGGGTCACAGCAGATGATTACATGGTGTTGGACCTCAGCACCACTTCTAGCGTCCAATCCAGCAGCAGCGTTCATTCATCGCGGGAATCAGAGGCAGAAAGCGATGAGGGGATCCTGCTGGATGAGATCGATGGGGCCAGCGACAGTGGTGAATCCATTCACAGAGCAGAGGTCCAATCCCAAGCTGCCGGTTCCAGTCATGAAGTCCTAGAAGCCTCAGTACTGCAAGCGGCATCAACTAGCAATGGCGGAATCATGTGTATTATCTGCCACAAAATGTACAGCAACAAGGGGACTCTGAGGGTTCACTACAAGACAGTCCACCTCCGTGAAATGCACAAGTGCAAGGTTCCTGGTTGCAACATGATGTTTTCCTCTCTGCGGAGCCGGAATCGACATAGCCAGAACCCTAATCTACACAAAAATGTTCCCTTCACCTCCATAGATTAATGCAAGCCTCACTCCAGGCGGCCCTGATCTGTGGAAACTGCCAAGCCTTTTTGACATCAGGTACTTAATCTGCAGTTTTACCCTCTAACCTGGGGTTTGGACATAAGGAGCAATTGTTTCAGCTCAGTAGATTGAAACCCCAGTTCTTATTGAAATGCTCATGCTTAATTCATCTCCAAAGAGACAATTGAACTAACTGTGACTGTTGCCTGCAAAATAAAAGTACCTTCTCGTTGTCATTGTGTACTTAACTACTTGTCAGCTTTTGAAAGAAACTTTGATTGAGCATGGCGGCTTATTTTGTAAATACTGTGCCCTTAAAAGGCCAATGATGTAAATCTATTATACTGTCATCCTGATAAGCCAAGGCCCTCTTTTTATAATATTTGTGGTTTGTGAAAATTTCCTCCAAAATCAGCAACACGGAACTTTTAAAGTAAAATTCACAATTCTTTTAATTTGTCACACAACTGTCAGATTTGGGATAAATGTATCTGTCATCTGTGCAGATTTTGGGCATTTGATGCCACTTTGTAACCTTGTCCTTTATTTCCAAAAGGAAGTTACAACCTTGAGATTAGAGCCAGGTCCATGCAGGGGTGATGTTAAGAAGCACTTCTTCACACAAAGGGGAGTGGGAATCTGGAACTCTGTCCCTCCAAAAAACCTTTTGCGGCTGGGGGTGGTGGGGGGAGTCAATTGAAAATATCAAAACTAAGATAGATGGATTATCATAGGCTGAGGATATTTGCATTACAGAACCAAGGTGGGTAGATGGAGTTGAGGTGCAGATGAACCATGAGCTAATTGAATGGCTGAACAGAGACAAGGGGCTGAATGGCCTCCCCCATTCCTTTGTTCCAAAGTATCAACCCAATAAGGTAAAATTAGTAGCTTTTTCAGTTGTCATTGTGTCACTATTTATAAACTAGAGCAGCTGGAAAGGCCTTCTTCTGTATTTAATTATACTGTATTGTGTTTTATCAACTGCTCTGCGGCCCTCTCCCTAAAAGATAGATATATTCTATTAAATGATCCTCTGAGATGAGGGTACATTACTCCCTATCTGCAACCCCCTACATCCCTGAAACCTCCTCCAGCCCTACAACCTTCCAGCCTCTGTATTGCTATCACCTTGTATATCACAATTTTCACATTGGGGTAGCATTGCTTTTAGCTGCCTAGGTGCTAAGCTCTGGAAATTCCCCCACACTCTCTCCAACACTCCAATTCTCTCCAACTCTCTCTCTCCCCCTTTATGACACTCCTTAAAATCTATCTCTCTGACCAAGCTTTTGATCACCACCCTAATATCTTCATATGTGGCTCGGTGTGAAATTTCTGCCCTATAACGTTCCTGTGAAGTGCTTTGGGAAGTTTTACTATATAAACACAGGTTGTTGTTGTTACATCTCCACTCCATCCAGAGGGCCAGTGTCAGGAACAGTTTATTGTCAGGCATAGCATGGGGGTGTTAGCAAATGCCAGCATTCTCTGATTTATGGAATATCTGAGATTATAGGGATAGTGCTGATAGCTTTATGGTCAATCTGGTTAGTTAAAAATGAATAGAGCTTTCCATGCCTACTGGTGCTTCTTGTCTCTTTTCAAACACAATGTTGTTATCAATTGTGTTGGGCTTTTTCCTCTGCACAGGGTATCAGGGTATGATGAGATTGGCGGTTACAATGACATTGATACTTTTAATACTCATTGATCAGTATTAGAGGACTCATATGCCTGAGGTGGATGCATGGGATATACCAGGCCCATTACGCCTCTCTAATACACCATGAAAGCTTCTTGCAGTTTGTAAGATGTGAACAGTACAGTTGGAGTCACTGATGCATTATGATCAGAGTGAGTGCTTTGTTCACCAATTGTTAGGGACATGCATTTAACCATACTAGACTGCCAATGACAAAGAATTCTGAAGGTTGGTAGTTATATCTCTGGTTCATGGCTCCTCATTTTGGAAATGTTTCTCTTAAAAAAAATACAATTTTTAAAATACAATTTTTTTATAAACCGTACAAATCATTAGACTTTTCAGAAAATGGCCTAACGTAGACACTGGACAGAAGTATAGAAATACTATAGCTTTACTACAAATAATTGACAGCTGTGTTATTCTGAATAACTCATTCGCATTAAAAAGTAAATCACAAAATAGAAAGTGTTCTGAATTCTATTTGGATTTAGCGCTAGATGAATATACAAATGTCAAACTAGAGTAGATACCAGAGTCCAGGATCCCATTCCAAAAGTGTCACCAAAGTTAGCTAATTAGAATGTAGGATATAATTTTAATGTCAAGAAAAGGTCATTAGTCCAAGTTTTCCCCTTTTTAATACCTTCTGACTCTACATCCCTGACCTCTTACCAAATCACTCAATTTGTCCACACCACAGAACTGCTTCAGTTGAACCTACTTATATTACTCACTTCAGTGGTCTTTCCTGATCACTTATTTTTCAACTCTATTACCCTATAATTGGAAATCTTCAGCCTGATTGCCAATCTTGCGTCCCTGATAGTTAATTGTTGCAGATAATTTTACCTTTGTGAAATACAATTTTCAAAGCAAGTTTTGTTACTTAAATCTAGAATTAAAGGTACTTACTTGATCGAAACAGTCTTAACCCAACTTTCAGGAGTATAGATTGAAAGGGAGAGCACACTGAGTGTAGTTGATATTGGGGAATCCATTATTACAGGGACCTCTACACTACCAGCTAATTTAAGGGAAATGGTCTCTTAAATAAACACTAAATATCGCAAAATATGGCCTTTGGCTCATCAGTATTACACTCTTATGATGATTGTTAGCTTTTTTTTGTCCTGTCATAGTGTAAAATCTTGTTGGGGGAAAAGATTCCTGTTACTGAAGATGAGGAGGCTATGAAAAGAATTATTTGTTCACTGGGCAGTTTGGTTTATGTTCAGTTTTAAAAGTTATTTCTTTTCACCCTTTCCTTAGTTATTTTCGCTATTATTTTTAAAATGAGATGAAACACAACTTGTTTAATTACTTACTAGAACTAACAACATGAAACTGCTGGCATGCTTCAGCACCCTGTCAGAGACAATAGTGTATCTGTAGTACTTGTACCTGCATCCAGTCACTCACCTTTCAACACTACATGGTGAACTGTGTCATTTTATACAATTCCTTTTCTTAACTACCAACCTCACCCCTTTGGTGCCCCCGTTGCAGGAGGTCCATTCAGTTCCAAAAGACACCCCCATTGTGAACAGCACATGCTTTGGTGAAAAGCAACACTAAGGAAGCTGAAGTATTAACTATTTTACAGAGTTCAAAAATGCTGCTGGCTTTGCACAGGTTCTGAAGAAAAGGTGATCGTAAGCTGTAAAAGCAATCCCTTTTTATTGTTAGGATATAATTGCTTAGATACCAGGAACAAATATTTGTTCAAAAACAAAGTCAAAATTCAGAGTTCTACAGCCCCTGGACCTATCAAGCACTGAAGAGCTTGCAGGCGGCAGTGCTGTTGCACACGCACAATGTTCAATTACAGAGCCTCTTTTGAACGACAAAGAGGCGTTTAGGGTCATTCTCCAGTAAAGATTATCGCAGTGTGACAAGTTTTGAACGCACTAGGATAGCTTAAGGAGCTGCCTCTGTGCTGATGTCTCTGTTTCAACGAGTGGCGTTCGACAGAGAGGCTGTTTTTAATAATTTCTTCCTTAATGACGGAACCAAAAAGAAACGCTTCTCAGTGGAGTTTGTGGTATAGCACAAAGTGTTACAATTAAAGAGCGGTGCAGGTTGAAATCTATCCTATGTGAATATGTATAACATGCAAGTCTCAACACTGAGCTGAACTATGAAAAAGTGAGGGAAAGCTTTATAATAGAACGTGTGGAAAGCACCGAAACACTGACTGGAAACTGGAGAATGACCTTTAAAGATAGGAACTCTTCTCAATTCAGAATATTTTAACTTTTGAATCGATACAGATGCTGATTAAATTCATTAATCTGATTAGTTATGACAAATAACAACAGGTATCAATAAGGAAGAAGGTTGTAGATGATGAAGGAACTGCGATATTGCATGTTTCCTATCATTGAGAATAGGCTGGTCCACATATTGTCCAGGTTCCCTCAACACTGGTGGGACTTTGAACTGTAAACTACTGCAAAATTCCAGGGGTTTGGTATCAAAACTGACTACTTCAATTCTCAGAAAGTTAACAATTATAATCTTAGTGAATAGCATGCACTCGTAGTCTTAAAATCAGTAAGTTTATTCTGGTCTCGCACAGGACACAGTGTGTTTGGAGTTTTTTATTATTTAAAAGTTGGAGAGGAAGAGACATTTTCTACCGGAATAAAATGGAAACTTAGAAAAAGCAGCAACGTTAGATGTACCTACACAGTTAATGACTGAGAAAATCTGTTGACTGAAGAGGACTAGACATGAACAATATTAGTCAATCTCATTTGTTTTTCACATTTGGTGCTTTGTACAATGCCTCCGTTGAGGCGATTTTCCTCCAATCATCACCCTCCCCAAAATCAGCATTTTTCATTATTGTTACATGTCCTGTCATCTCACTGACTGCATTAGTTACCACATAGTATTGTACGAAGACTGACTTTTATTCGGACTTTTGCGTGCGGCCAAACAATTAGTGTGTGTGTCTCAGAATCATTGTCCAGTGCATTTTACCTGGTAGAGGTGAATATGAGTAACAACACTAGTGTATATCTTAAACACTTGATTATTTCGCGGTTTAATTGCTTTTCGAAAGTTGTTCGTCCCCACACCCCGTGGAAAGCAAATTCAGGCTCTTTTCCTGGTGTCTCATTTCGGTGCTTGAACAGTGTGGGTTTTAAAAAAATATATAACATTGCTTGTGCCTTTTATAAACATGTTTTATTTTGTATTTGCACAAAAAAAAACTTTCGCTTGGAGCAATTTGCCAAAGTGGATTGTTGGAGTTGTGATCTTCAGCTTTCATCAGCTGCGCCCATCAGCATTGTGGTTGGGTTTTTAATTCAGGAGTCTCAGGACTGCTCCTCAACAACCTGATGTTAGTAAAAAAAAACATAATTGCTGCTGTAATGAGAAAGAGTGGATACCTGGTGTGTGTTGAACAGGAGCAAGTGCAGAACAAACTAGGAAATCTAATGCTGGGGCGTTGGAGATATTTAGTATTTCCTGTCATTTAGTCCCAATTCTAATTATTCACGTCACTTTTATCACCGTGAAAGATGTGAACGTTGATGGTAAGATCCTGACACATTCTGGCACCTTCCTCCCTCCCCTCAGCTCTTTTACATACTCACTCGACAGCCCTACAGGGACATAGACTAATAGTGTGCACTTATATTCAGCACACGGCCATCAAGTGCAAGAGGATGTGTAATTGCCTGTTTATCGTATGTGAAGGGAAAATTGAGTACAGGAACTCAGCCTGTCCCTGAAGTTTACCGATGCATGCCTCTGCAATGCGGTGAGCGATCGGAGGTCCCAGCTCTAAGTTTGGGAAGCTGTCTCGCTGCAGCCCAGGGGCTGCCAGAGCTGCTCTCGGCTGATTGTAGACAGACAGTAACAAGATGACTTGTTAGGCAAAGGCTCCGCAGAGAAATGCTGCGGCTGACAGCCCCTGTCTGACTTTAAAGCTGCAGTGGATTAGAGTTCAGAATGATGGGGTGCCCGGGCCTGGCGTGTCCACTGCGAAAGGCGTTCATTGTGAGGCCCTTGTTCAGATGCTGGTTCCGCACATGGTCATGCAGGGAGCACAACAGTGGGTTAGAAATGTGTCCCTATGTGATAACATGAGGTTCAAGCAGTGTTGTTCCATCTGAACTTCACGGACAGCAGGTGCAAATGTATTTTTAACAAGAGATCAATAGAGACTGAATCTGAAATGACAGCTGCTTGGGACTGCGAGAGGTGAAGGTGTACAACAGTCTCTCCTGTGGTCAGTCTTGCTGACATTTCCGAATCCGCCCATTATCCGACACTGATACCAAGCCTGGTAATGTCACACTCCGACATCAGACAGACCTGGCTGCAGGTCCAGCAGTGACTTTCATTAATCCCGCATCTGGATTAGTAAAGGAGAGGCTGCCCTATCGGCGGTGAACCACAGCCTGTTACTGACATTCCATGCAGCAGAATGCACAGAGGCAGGAAGACACGCAGGGAAGTGGTTATTAATGTTAGCCCAATATGCCCCACCTTACCCCAGAAATGCTGGTGCCACCTGCTGCCACTGCTCCCGTTGGCATCACATCTCGAAGGGGGATAAAGAGTTGCCAATGACGGGTAAACAAAGACACTCCTAAGCGGCAGTATAAAGACTTCACTCACCATCTACGCTTTGTTCCAGTATTTGGTTTAGTTATTCACTGGGATACAGTTCAGTATGGCTACTCTCTCCACCCCCCTCCCCCCCCCAAAAAAACACCAGACTTTGAATATGTTTCTTTTTTGGTGAAGTTACTTAAAATGAACTTTACAAAACGACTCCTAATAACTTATAAAACTGTATTTCTACACGATGTAGTATTAAGTGTTTCTCACATATTATACAGCTATGAATCTAGTGCAATTATTTTTAGGCGAGTAGTTATGTCTGTATTTTCGGGATAATGGTTTCCCCAGACTGATGTGCTCACAGATGTGATGGACAGGGCAGGACCTGGGCTAACACATTCAAGGTTTTTTCCACTTCGGCCTCATACAGGTTGATGATGAAGAAAGACCATTTCTATTATTGGCTGCAATTTAAGAATTGTTACAATTTTTTTTTAGATAAAATTCCAAGAGTCCTATTGCTTCTTTTCCAGGAACTTTTCATTGTAATTCTCTCTTGTTTAATGATGTTTTCAGTTTGTTTGCTCTGTTGTATGTGAAAGTTGATGCACTGCTTCTAATGCTTGTGTAGTCACACAGTATGCTCTACAAAGTATGGCTGTACCTGGGGAATTGAAAAGCCTGCTTCACTTTGATCTAATAATCATGACATTGGTAGTTTCATAAATACTGTATGTATTGAAGAACAAAACAAGTTTTTTCCATTTAGTAGTTTGGAGAAAAAGTCCTCTTTTTATTTGAAATTGTTTTCCTTGTACTTTCTGTATTATATACTGTCTCTGATTTTTGCATAAAATGCATAAGGGTTTGGGATGTAAATGGAATTTTATTCATATTTTGTCCAAATACCTCTTGTAATTTGTATCAGAATTCTTGTACAATTTTTATATTAAAGATTTATCAGTCACTGGCAGATGTGTCCCTGTCTTATAAAAAAACCCCAAAAAGATAGATATTTCCTGGACCTAACTGTCTCCTATCTGACCAGGAGAGCTGAACACACTTCATATCTTGACTTTCCTCAAAACAGATGCTTCAGTGATGTCTACATATGTTTCAGATTCCTGGCCGAATATGTTATAGACTGGTTCCCGTGCTAAGATGAGACTTGATGGAGACCAACAGGCACTTAAATCAGGAGACATTCGCTCTAAGCACACGGAGTTTTTGCTGGCCTAGTATTGCCGCTGATCCTCCTTCATTCGCATTCAATGCCCAATATCCCAGTGAGGGTCTTTCTATCTGCGAGGCCACTTACTGTAACCCCAGGATTACCATTTGGCATGTTTAGGAATGACAAAACAATACAATGCAGCATCTGTGAATGCTCTGAAACATTTGCTTAAACGGTAATGGTGGAACTTAAACCAGTAAAGTCATTAACCATTAAACCAAAAGTCAATATCCAACTCTGATCCGGAGTAAAAACAGAATTACCTGGAAAAAACTCAGCAGGTCTGGCAGCATCGGCGAAGAAAAGAGTTGACGTTTCGAGTCCTCTGTCATGAGGTCTCGAAACGTCAACTCTTTTCTGCCAGACCTGCTGAGTTTTTCCAGGTAATTCTGTTTTTGTTTTGGATTTCCAGCATCCGCAGTTTTCTTGTTTTTATCTCTGATCCGGAGTATGCCGTTCTAAAATTCTATAGGGTTTGC
Organism: Carcharodon carcharias; assembly: GCF_017639515.1. Taxonomy (NCBI): domain Eukaryota; kingdom Metazoa; phylum Chordata; class Chondrichthyes; order Lamniformes; family Lamnidae; genus Carcharodon; species Carcharodon carcharias. The sequence continues at coordinate 120,531,473 of NC_054470.1, read as the reverse complement.
TAGCGTTTTGAAAACTTTATAATCGGGTTTACAAGCTTGATCCTAATGTTATATTATCACATGGACTTACTGAGTCCTTAAATTGAATAAGAAAGGGAATCCCTTCTGGTTAGTGCGCACATCGTCCCAATCTTGCAACGTTAGAAAGCTGCATTAGAAGTTCACAATCCAATCCACTTTGTAATAAATCATAATTAATCCTCATGAATAAAGGCAGGATCACCAGAATGTGATCCCAAAATATCAATAACAATTCCTGAAAGCCGTGTAATGAAAACCAAATTAGACTTATTCAGTCACCATAAATGGACAGAATCGTGGAATGCAATCTTCATTACTCTGGCAAAAATCCTGAAATTCCAATATTATTAAAAACAACATTTGACGAAGTCATTGTAAACCAGCTGACCTAATAAAACGCCGGAGGTAATAAGAGCATTAAAAATCAACAGATAGTCGCATTAAAACCTGTTCGATCAGGAACCAAATCAAAATAAAACTTTAATCAGTTTGCATTATTCCTGACAGGTGCTGTTGCCCATTCTACCATCGCGCGGGAGTAATTAACCACAGCAAAAGCAGAGCAAGTTTTTATGACAATAGTTAAGCAATAGAGGATGATTATTCCCGACCCCAACGGCTTAGCCTGTGCACAGACCTGGCACTCGCCAGCTTGGAACAATTTGGAGAACGTTGTAAAATCAGAAGACAAAGTTTGTTATATATAAACGTTCTACAAGGTGAATTTCTATTCGCAATTGTAATGCACGCTGGGTATTTTTAGCAACGTCTGGATTTTTTTTGTTGGGGGGGGGGAGGAACCCATCAAGACTTTCTTCGCCCACAAGGTGCTGCGAGGAATCCTTTCAGTTCAATGTGAAGCTGTTTAAATATGTGTCACATATCAGACTGAAATACAGCCCATTTTGTGCTGCAGAGAGATGCTGCTGTTCCTTGTAGCTGCTTAAAGAACATTAGTCTTTGAGCATGTGTTGAAATAGGTTTTTGATGAACTGATTTGAATGTTCTACCAGTGCCGGGAGTCACATAACACATAACGGTGTGCAGCAGGCAATATGCTGCGTCCATCTTTGGAGAGGTTGTCATTCGGACGCGATTGTGGTTATAACGATTTCAATGAGATACCGATGCATCGTGTCATCCGGTATCAACATAGTTGCCACCACCTCCCTCCCTCAAAAAATTTCCAACTCCTTCAAAGTGTTGAGGGCACTTGTTGATAGCCTGGGCCCTCTCTCTGTCTCACTGGCGCTATTATGTTCCTGGAATTATCCTGTTCTTTTTTTCAAGTTGCCTGCCAGTCCTGACTCTGCTCCATGTTCCTTTTATCGCCCTCCTCCTCCTTCTTCTTTGAATGTTCCATTCCCATCCCAATCGATTGTGCTGTATCCACCCGACTCTCCACAATCCCTGGCCAGCTTCGCCCTATCGCAATCTTTCACTCTCTCGCCCCTCTCCGCTCCCATTTCAATTTCCTAGCCTCAGCCAGGCTGACACTATCCAGTTTGCAGCTGTAAACAGGAATCTTCCCACTTCTTGGTTCTGGCATTCACATTGGGCTAAAAGAAACCAAGAAATGTGAATAAAATGTTCAGTGTTTACACCCCACACCAGACTACATTACAGATGTTGGCAGGCCACACCAACCTGATTCAGTTTAAAACTGCAGTAACCCATCCAGTTGTGATTATTCAACTTCAGAAATTTCAATTAAATAACGTGCTTCTGAAAAATTATTTGAAAATATTCGGCCTGATTTTAAAGACATAATTTTAAATTTAAAAATGTTCACATTTGCTGCATGTGTGTTGATTGATCTGACATTTGGAAGCTTGGATAAGAAATGATTGTGAGAAAGTGAGTGTTTCTCAACTTTCTCTTCACCTACAAGACCTGTTCCTGCTCCCCTCCACTGGGCACTGAGGGGTAGACAGCAGCTGCCTGGAAAGGATACTCTCCTCAGCAACTTCCCACAGTTACTCAGCTGCGAACGGCAATTAAAGCAAGCGGCTGGGCCCAAACCAACATCTCCAATGGTGTTGTGCAATGCTCCAAATCAGTGTCCTTGGAGAGGAAGTGTTCACAGTTTTGGGAGTTAGAATCCCAAGTAAAGTTAACCTTTCCTCTTTCCAGCTTGGCTGTAATGACCAATTAAATCCAACAGCTAGATTTGATCATCTTTATTTTGTATTAAAATATTACAACTTCAAAACAATATAGAAAACTTGCCAAATTTTCAACACCATCATTGTTCTGGAATCTATCCTGCTTAGAAATCACAATGATGCATTGTAAAATTATCTTTTCATTTATTTATCTACCCTATGCCAATGGACATATGCATGTATATATGCACACATTCACACACAAACTGACACACACACTGACACATACACACACACACACACACACTGACACACACACACACACACATCGACATGCACATACCAACACACACACAAACTGACAAACACACACATCGATACACACACAAACTGACACACACACTCACAAACTGATACATACACACTCACATACACACACTGACACACACACTGACACACACACCGACACACACACTCACACTCACACACTCACACTCACACACACAAACTGACACACATCAATGCACACATGCACACAGACACACACACACACACACACACACACCCAGAAACACATCTCTGACACGCAAACACACACACACACACACACACACATTGACACACCATCGCACACATGGGTCTGAATTTTAGCTTTGGTGCATAGGCCAGGAGCAATCAGGAAACAGACACCTGACCACGATCAGGCCTGACTGCAATTTCATGCTGGCTGGCCAATTATTGGCCAGCCAGTGTGAAACGTGTGCTGAGCAGCTCAGTGCTGCCGGGGTGGGGGTGGGAAGAGGGTGGGCAATGACATCACTGCAGGCACAAGTGAGTGCGGCGAGAGAGCTCCTTGAAGGCAGACAGCTGCCTCAGGGAGCTGCAGACCTGAAATTCATCAAATAAAGGTTTTAAAAGCTGAAAAAAATGTCCATGCGTCACAATCAATCACCTGCAAATATAACTGATAAAAATACTGCCCACAGGTATTTATTTTTATTTTATTTCACCCCACCCTTGGATGAGATTTGCTGAAAAATGTAAAGGCTGCCTGGTTGATTTGCCCATTCGACAACCCAAAAATTGGAGGCAAATGCGTTGTTAATGGGCTTAGTTATCCCCTTAATTGTCAGTGGGAGTGCTTCTGACTTTTGCGTGCACCCGCTGAGCGAAATATCGCATGAGTGCGCGATGACCTCAGGACGCTCATCCGATGTCTGATCAAGCGAATTCATGCCTGATCAGGTTGGGCACACAGCTGCCCATGGGACATAAAATTTAGCCCATGCACACACACACACACCCAGAAACATGCCACACATGCACAACTGACATGCACATATTCCCAGACATACCAACACACACACTTACACACACACACACACAGACAGACACACACACATGTGTCCAGTAGCAATAAATTCTATCTGGAATTATAATTCAAATGCAACAACAATTAGCTCAAGTCTCTTCCAAGATTCCTAGCTTAAATACAACTCCCTCATGCTGACTGTTAATTAGTGTGCAAGGGAGGGATTGGACATTATTGCTTGGTAGACTTAGGGAATCCAAAGTTTATTGTTTAATTATCACTTCGTAATTGCACATGGTACTATAAATCCAGACCTTTTTGGAACCTTCTCCCTGTACGAGATTTTTAGATTGCAGTTGTAAACTTCCAGTGTCAGTTTTTGTTTTCAAATTTGGCAGGCACAGATGTCTAATGTTCTAGTAATGACCCGGACAAGTGTTTCAATTGGGTGTTAGAGGGTGCCACTCCTGAAGTGAAGAAGTGCTAGAAGTGGGTGTTCTGTTTCTCTGGGTGATGGATAGCAAGGTGGATCAGCAGCATTCCATGGAGTTGACAGCACAGAAACAGGCCACCCAGCCCAATGGGTCGATGTTGGACTTTACCCTCGACATGAGCCTCTTCCCACCCTTACTTCACCTTACCTTATCAGTATATCCTTCTGTTCCTTTCTCCCTCATCTGCTTATCCAACTTCCCCTTAAATGTATCTATACGATTCACCTCAACCACTCCCTGTGGTAACGAGTTCCACATTCTCAGCACTCTCTGAGTGAAACAGTTTCTCCTGAATTCCCCATTCAATTTATTGTTGGCTTATCTTATAGTCATGACCCTTGTTTCAGTTTCCCCACCAGTGGGAACATCTCCTCTAACATAAACCCCATCGAATCCTTCCATGATCCTGCCAATCCACCACCCTTGTTTCCTTCTGTTCGTATTTGTGTTAGATGCTGAGACAAAGGGAAAAGGATCTTAAACTCACCATAGTGCAGCAAAAAGGTTAGCCTGCCAGGATGTCTTCACTTTCAATTAGACAGGGGTCAGGCTGTCAATCAGCCAAGGCTCCAGCCGTGCAGATCAGATCATTTTTGAACCTGAAGAAAAGTTGAGGGCAAAAAAAACCCACAAATAAATAAACAATCGAGACAACGGGCCAGACAAGCCCATTGACAATAAACTGTGCTTATGAGAAAAAAAAAAACAGAATTACCTGGAAAAACTCAGCAGGTCTGGCAGCATCGGCGGAGAAGAAAAGAGTTGACGTTTCGAGTCCTCATGTGCTTATGAGAGCAAGTTATGGAGACATTTACATATTTATTTTGCCCAGTTACGCAGGGAAATATGAATCTTAGGTGTTAGTGGATGACCACAACAATAATTTGTATTTACATAGAAACTTTAATGTAGTAAAATGTCCCAAGTGCTTCACAAGGATGTTATCAAAGAAAATTTGACAGCGAATCACATAATGAGATATTAAGACAGGTGAACAATAAGCTAAGTGTAAGCAGGTGACCTAGAGGGAAAGTGAGGTAGACAGCAGGGGAAGTTTAAGGAGGGAATTCCAGAGTTTAGGGCCCAGGCAGCTGAAGGCACGGCTGCCAGTGGTGAAGTGATTAAAATTGGGAATGTGCACGAGTCCAGAATTAGAGGAATGCAGAGATCTCAGAGGGCTGTACTCCTGCAGAGGAATCTTTAATTTGCCCAATTATGTGGGCAGTTAGCAGATTCCCAACCACAACAAAAACAGTGCATGAGTCCAAAGTCCATGGAGGAATTTGAACACAAGGAGCAGAATTTGCATTTGGATGTATATGCAGGAAATCCACTGCTATCCACTGTGTGGGAAAATTACCCTGGAATAATGATATGTTTATATAAAAGATGGCCCTATAGCAAGTGTGATTTGGGGCTAAAACTTCGATTAAGCCGTATAGTGGATGCAAAGATCTCAAAGCGCAATTAACCCCTGTCCAACCATGATGATGCAGTCAGCACCAAACTTTGTGCCACCTCCTCATGTCAATGATTGTGGTGTTCAGCCCAGTGTTAAACACTCTTCTGGCTGGCTACAGGCGAGCATGTATGTGTGGCTAGCATGAGGCACAGCTACTCTGTGCTTCACAAAGCAGCCTGTCCCTCTTAAAGAGGAGGTACATTCAGGCTGTAACAGCTGGTGGAAGTCTTTGTGAAAGTCTTTGAGGGAACAAAGATGACTATCGGTGGAGTAACAGGCCAGAGAGAGGGTTCTCAGGTTTTCTGATGCTGCACTGGAGGCTTTAGCCCATGGGATTGAAAGAGGGAGAGAGGCCAGTTTCCACAGGGGGCCAGGAGACCCTCTAAGCAATCCTTGTGAAGGGAATGGGAGTTAGGTGGCCAGGGAGGTCAAGTCTAAGAATCTGGCCTCAAGGGCCTGACTGCAGTACGGCAAAAAGTTCAATGACCTCACGCGGGTGATAAAGGTCATGAATGCATCTTCTACAGGACATCTCCTACTCACCACACCACCAAGCTCTCGCACTGCTTAATACACCACACCCCCCACCACTCACCCAGCAGAAATCTCTAGCAATCAGGACTCATGCCTAATATTCCGAGATTCCACTTCACTCTCACATGCCCACAATTCTGCCAGCCTGATATCCACCTCTCCCAGCTTCCACATACTGCCAGCTATTCAGCTGTGGCAGGCACATCTCCCAAACACATTGCACCACCCTCAATCACACTCCTTCCTCCCTCTTGCAGTTCTAATTGGCTCATAATGGGAGAAAGCAGCAGAGAACTGGCAGGGGACAGGCGCACCTGCATCTGTTGAGCCTCTTGGAGGAAGCAGTTTTCTGCATCATTGGGCCAGCAGTGACTAATACCATTGTGTCCGACACTACTCTATTCAATTTGTTCCTGCCTCATGCACCTTCTCAAACGCACTGCAGGAAATCACCAAGCCTCCTTCGACAGTACTTTCGAAACCCATGACCACTACCATCTAGAAGGACAAGTGCAACAGACACATGGGGACACCACCACCTGGAAGTTCCCCTCCAAGCCACACACCATCCTGACTTGGAAATATATCAATGTTCCTTCACTGTCGCTGGGTCAAAATCCTGGAACTCCCACCCTAACAGCACTGTGGGTGTACCTACACCACATGGACTGCAGTGGTTCAAAAAGGCAGCTCACCACCACCTTCTCAAGGGCAATTAGGGATAGGCAATAAATGCTGGCCCAGCCAGCGATGTCATGAATGAATAAAAAAAGTGAAGTGCAAGCTGTAGATGGTGTGACTGCAGACCTCTTGCTTTCTACTCCAATGCCTCCCATCCCTCATCCCAACCTTCCTCTTCTGCATTTCCCTAAGAGCTGCCACTTAGCCCAGTCAGTGCAGCCTTACCTTGGGAGAGTACGAGTAAGAGCAGTCATCTGAGGAAGAACCTCCATCAATTGATTTGACGCAGCAACCACTGCACATCTTTATAGGCTAGTATGGAATAGCACATGGGATAAGGTGAGGGTGAAAGGATAGCCCAATATGCATCGCCTCACACTTCTCTGTATTGAATTCCATCTGCCACTTGTCTGTCCATTCTGCTAGCTTATCTCTGTCCTGCTGCAGGCAGTTCACAACATCCTCACTGTTTGACATACCTTCAAGTTCGATATTTGTGGCAGATTTTGAAATTTTTGCTCTATACTCCCAGATCCAAGTAATTTATAAACAGCTAAAAAAGCAGTTGGCGCTGGCACTGACCCTTGTGAAACACCACTGTCCATCATCCTCCAATCCAAAAAACAACTATTGGTCACCACTCGCTGCGTTCTGTCCTTAAGCCTATTTTTTTAACAAATTGGACACTGACCCTCCTATTCCATAAGCCTCAATTTTGTTAAACAGCTTCTTATGTGGTAAGGAGGAGACATAATTCAATGATCACTCCCTTGGTGAAATGTAACTACCTTAGGCATTGCTCCAGGCTGAGGTGGATGTAGGAGAGGTGATCTATCAATTCTGTAGCTCAGAGCCCCCTCCTCCCCTACTCTGCACGTCGCTTCCCCTCTCTCCATCTCCATGTTGCGCTTCAGAGTAAGAGGGACTGCAGCTAAAGTCCTGATTAGCAATAGGCTTTCTGTTGACATGGCTTCAAAGTTCTCTGCGCCTCCATGAAAAAGTCCAGCACCATTCCCTTCTGACACTTATAATTTCTCGAACACAGTACGCAGTGCAGAGTACACAGTACTTCCACTAACTGTGCTGCAGCAAAAGGAAGTCAAAAGCACCTCACCTGAAAGTTCTGTTCTGCTCCCTTTAAATAATATTTGTGAGGTGTGGGGAGACAGTCCCTTGAGGAACTGAATGTATGTTCAACTAGGAGTCATTAATAGAGGACATTAACAGAGAATTCCGAAATGGAAGCTCAGGTGCCAACTCAGTATTTACGCTGAGTGAAGTCACAATTAGTTCACTTTGCATTGTTCCAGCGCACACACAACAAGCCCATGCTCGTGCCATTGCAAGCATAGAAGTGTCCAGAAACATTTGGCTGGCACTTTTGGCTCTCTGGGCTGACACCAATGGCATCATGGAGCCAGACTTTACAGCCAATTTGCCTTGTGGTGACACAGGTACCTGATAGTAGCAATGCACCATCCTCCTACACACCCTGTCACGTAAAATATCATCTATCTGCTTAGCCTTTTACAATAACATGTTGTAAAAAAAATGGGCAGACAGACAGCAGGGACATAGGGAATTTTTTCTCAGTATTGGGTGTTAGATGAGGGTAAAGTATACTTGTTATGTGTCACTGGATTCTGATAGCAGGACTTAGATAGAAGTTAATGTGAAAAGTAAAAGTTGACAAACATTGTTTATCGTTGTCTTCCCATCAGTTAGAAATGCAATTTTCTTGTGCTATTATTCTTTCTAAGCCCTTCTCTTGGCACAGCTTTTGCTAGGAAAGGTACAATATTGGCATTGTCCCTTTTTGCACATACTAGTCAGCCCATTAAGCTGAGAACATTATGTTACACTTCCTGTATTTTGAGAAATTTTTGATTGATGTTGCATGAAAGGAACTGTTCACTTGACTTTGTAACCAATCACACTCACTCTACATGAGAATGAGGGCACTGAACCTGGCTATTGATTAGTCACAAGCATCTGGCTAGATTTGCCTATAATCCTAACAAATACTGATAAGGTTGCAATGGGGACAGGAGCTGGGGCCTTGTACAGTGTAGATCTGCACAAGATTTATTGTGTTCTTTACCTCAAAATTGATTTGCTGGAGAAACATTGCAGGTCTGAGGTGACCTTTGAATGAAATGTCTCTGGAAGCACTTTTGACAATCCCCAAGCCAAGAACCTTTTTTGACATGCTGGTGAAAACTTAGCAATATTCCCATAAACTATGTCCCGAAGGTAAAGCAAATGTATGAGTCCTGGTCCCCAATGATAAAGAAGGTGTTCAAACAACACAATGAAAAACTGTGACCCTCCCTTTCACCTTTATTTTGTTACCTCATTAATCCCATTTAAGAAAACATATTGGGTGAAGTTTCTATTGACTTCTCGAGTATCCGGGTCGTGTTTAATTATGTGATGATTTACATTCTTCAGCTATACTATGTTTCCAGTTAAGTATCAGCTTCAATTTAGTTGATCAGATTCTGCAGATGCTCAAAAACATAGCATCACCATCACAAAGTAAACCAGTGACTTTTTAATCTGACCTTTGCTAAAATGGCAACCCTCACAAAGCTGACAGACTTGTCACACATTTTTAATCTGCTTTCTCCTGAAATATTTGATTTATATGATGCTATGCAAAATGTTGTTTGGAGCCTGTTCATTTAATAAGTGTTATGGGGGAAGATTCCTTCTGTGCGTTTAGTGCAACAGAATCAAGAGCCAATTTAGAAGTAACAGTTTGATGATTTTGTTACACATCGTGCACAGAGGTGATCTTCCCTCTTACAATAGCTGTGTTGAATTAGAAAAGGCCAGCCCTAAAGCAGTATTTAAATAAAGGAATTCTGGAGTTCGATGCTGCAGTAAGTCCACAATGTGCAATCTATATAAATTCAAATTTGTCTTCTGAGTATTCTGCTCAATCTACATAGGCAGCCTTAAACTGATTTTTTTTTAAAGAAAAGGACATTAAAAAGTCCAATGCTTTATACTGAGTCAAAGCCACAATTATGGCTTAAGCCTAGTGCTTAAGTCTAGTTTTGTGTTCATTTAACCCAAATTATTTTTTTTTCCTGTTCACTAGCTTATCCTGAACTGCCCACAAAACAGAGGGCAATAAATCTTAGTCAAGAAATCACTGTGTGGGGTGAATAACCGGCATTGACGCTGATTCCTTACAAAATCTCATTTCTGGTAACGTGAGACCAGCTGAGGATGGTCATGTCAACTTATTAGACTTTTTACTTTCCAGTATTGATCCTGTTCTACACCAGTGCAAGCCATATTGCTGGCTAATGCTATTGACTAACTATCAGACCTCCCCCAGAAGTGTAGAGGTTTGCAGCTCTTTCGGAACCACAGAAACCCATCAATGGACAATGATAGAGAGGCTGAAAAGCTGCAAGCACAGCCCTGAGCATGCCTCTCAGAGATGAAAACATTAAAGCCAGGATTGTCCTTCTGGCTCCTTGTTTTAAATTTCAGATTAGTGTATGGCTGATGTGAAATATAGTTACTGTTTATATCTTCCATATTATCAATTGTCTATAGTCAGTAAATGTTGATTGGTAAATCGATAACTACTTTTTCTCTTAATTAACCCTAAAGCTAAGTGAAATCAGTGCTACAATATGTGCCATGTACTTTTGGAACCTAGGAAGACAAGAAGGTCTTTCAGCCCCTTGAACCTGTTGCATTAAAGAAATCATGGCTGTTCTGCTTCCTAACTGCATTCACTTGCCTGGGCTCCATATTCCTTAATACACTTAGCTCACAAAAATCTATCAGTTTCAGATTCAAAATTATTACAACAACAACAATTTATATTTATATAGTGCCTTTAATGAAATGAAGTGTCCCTAGGTGCTTCACAGGAGCATTGTAAAACTAAGTATGACACTGAGCCACGTCAAGCGATATTAGGTCAAATGACCAAAAGCCTGGTCAAAGTGATAGATTTTAAGAAATGTCTCAAAAGGAGGAAAGCAAGGTAGAGAGGCAGAGAGATGTAGGGTGTGCAAGAGGCCAGAATTAGAGGAGCGCAATATTGCAGAGGGTTGCAGGTTGGAGGAGCTACAGAGGTAGAAAGGACCAAGGCCATGATGAATTTGAAAACAAGGATGAGAATTTTAAAATCAAGATGTTGCTTGACTGTGGGCCGATGTAGGTCAGCTAGCACAGGAGTGATACGGGAATGGAACTGTCTGTGAGTTAAGTCATGGGCAGCAGATCTTTGCATGACCTTAAGTTTTTGGAGGGTAGAATATGGGAAACCAGGCAGGGGTGTGTTGGAATAGTTGTGTCCAGAGATAATGAAGGCATGAATAAAGTTTTCAGCATCAGATGAGCTTAGACAGGGCCAAAGTCAAGCAATGTTATGGAGGTAGATCTAGGCCGTTTTAGTGATGGCATGAATATGAGGCCGTAAGTTCATCCCAGGATCTAATGTGACATCAAAGTTGCGAACAGATTGATTTAATCTCAGACCATTGTCAGTGAGAGGAATATGAGTGAGTAATTAGGGTCTGGAGTTTGCAGTGGAAACCAAAATCAATGGCTTCAGTCTTCCCAATATTTAATTGAAGGAAATTTCTGCTCACCACTACTGGATGTCAGATAAACAGACTGATAATTTAGCAACAGTGGAGGAGTTGAGAGAGGTGGTGGTGAGGCAGAGCTGTTTGTCATCAGTGTACATGTGAACACTAATGCTGTGCCATCAGATGATGTCACCGAGGGTCGGATGTAAATGAGAAATAGATGGGGCCAAGGATAGATCCTTGGGAGACACCAGAGGTCATGGTGTGGGAGCAGGAAGAGAAGCCATTGCAAGTGATTCACTGGCTATGATTAGATAAGAATAGAACCAGGTGAGAGTGGTCCCACCCAGCATCAATCAAGCATCCACTGCTTTGTGTGGGAGAGAGTTCCACACTGCTACCATGCTTTGCATTGAGATATGTCTCTTAACTTCACTCCTGAACATCCCGGATCTGATGTTAAGGTTCTGTTCCTTTGTCTTTGACTCCCCCACCAGTGGGAAACATTTCTCTCTATCTACCCTTTCAATTCCTTTCAAAATCTTGAAAGCATCAATCAAATCAGCTCTTAAACTTCTAGTTTCTGGGAATGTGAGCCTAATTTATGCAATCTCTCATCATATTCTAATCCTTTAAACAAATATGCTTTGAAACCTGCTTCATTTCCTCCCCACTCTCAACTACATAAGCATATTCAGAAAGGTTCCACAGATTGGAAAATAAAATAAATAGCTGTTTATTTCAGATTGACACATCACCGTTAGTAAAAGGATCCCCAAATCTTTTCTGAAGGCAAGACACAGGGCAGAAAATTAAGCTTGGCGGGTGTGCATGCACACCACCCGGCCAAGTGTAGAATGATGCGCAATGATGTCAGGTGAGCATCCTGACATCATCGCGCAGTCCCCTGATATTTCACTCAGTGGGTGCGCACTGTAGTCGGCAGTGCGCCCGCCGACAATTAAAAGGCCTGTTAAGGCCATTAAAAAGTTAATTAAATTCAAACTTACGCTGCCCGTCCAACCTAACGGTTGGCGGGCAGGTGAAAACACCAAGCGGCCTTTGCATTTTTTAGGAAATCCACGGGCAGATTGACATTTCCTGAAGCAAATAAAAATCACATAGAAATTTTACCCTTGAATTAAAAGCATTTCCTTGCTCATGTGACAGAGTCACATGAGGGGACATATTTCATAACATTTATAAGATCTTTAATTTTTTATCTGAAATCTATTCATCTGCCTGAGACAGCTCTCTGTCTCAGTGAGATTATGTAGCATGCACTCACATGCATACGCAAAGGTCACACTCTCCTTCTCATACTCTTCCACTTATCCCGCAGTGCTGCCACTCGCCTTTCACGTTGGGCAGGCCTTAATTGGCCTGCTAGCGTGAAATTGCCTTCTAGGCCTGATCGCGGGTGGCGGGTGGCTTCCCGCCTGCCCCCACCTGCCCCCGCCTGCCCCCGCCTGCCCCACCTGCCCCCGCCTGCCCGCGCCTGCCCCACCTGCCCCGCCTGCCCCACCTGCCCCCGCCCGCCCCACCTGCCTCCGCCTGCCCGCGCCTGCCCCACCTGCCCCGCCTGCCCCACCTGCCCCCGCCTGCCCCCGCCAAGCCTGCCAAGCCCGCATGCCAAGATCAAAATTCTGTCCCTGGATTTATTTGTGAAGCCATGTGATTTAAATCTCAGCGTTTTGTAAAAAATAATTTAACCAGAAATAAAATGGTCACAGTGTGTTAGCTGAGGAGATGTCTGGAGAACCTGAATTTGAACTTCAATTTTGGTTTTTTAGTTGATTATGATTTAATTCAATCGATGAATTTTTTCGCTACCCTCCAGAGTGAAAAATGATTGAAGCGCTGGAATAAGAGAAAAGCTGGTTTTCCTACTGCACCTCCCACAACTTCAAGGCATCCCAAATGCTACACAGCCAATCAAGAATTTTTTGAATTATGGTTACCTCTGCAATGTAGGAAACACAACAGCTAATTTGTGCACAGCAACATCCCATAATCAACAAAGTCCCCACAATCTGTGATTAGGTGTTGGCTGATGGGAAGCAATTCAACAAGTGAAAGAAGATAATGAAAATTTGCCACCTAACAGTGTGTGCAAAATTTTCAGTCACTAAATACTTCAATGCAGTCATGAGGAAATTTTTCAAAATAGGTGTGATAGCATTTAACGGTTCTAACCCAGTGTTATAGCACAGTCTGGCAACCAAAGAGGTCCAGCCACTCAAACATGAGATGAGCAGAGACATTACATTAAAACAAACAGTAATCACAGATCAGTATGGATTATAGTCCAGGGACAGCAAAGTTCCCCATGCCCTCAAACACCAAGTAGACTTGTAAAAGCGATTTCATACATGGCATTGCCATGCAGCATTAATGGATTGACATCATTTTCTCAATAACTTCATTATGGGCATATGTCCCAAAGGAAGGTGTCTGCGATCAGCTAGATCTAGGAACTTTGCATGTCAGACCTGCTCTTGCTACAGTCTAGATCCATTAAACTGGATATTAGGCTGGCCTCACCTGGTAGAGCATCTGTCATTTGAGGCACTATCTAACATGGGTGCCCAAATAACAATAAATCCTCTATTGACGCCTGACAGAGACAGAAAGCAAAGCAGCTTGAATTTGAAGTGGATAATATTTAGGATTCAATATTCAACACTGGATGGCTAATGAGCCAATACATAGGAACAGAAGGTTCAGCCCATCGAGCCTTATGTACCATTCGATAAGATTATGGCTGATCTGTACCTAAACTCCATTATAACCATCCTGGGTCAGTAACTTTTAATACCCTCTCCTAACAAAAATCTATTAAATACAATTTTGACATCTTCAATTCATCCCAGTATCAATGGCTTTTTTAAAGAGTAAAGGCCCCTTTAAGTCCTTTAAGCCATTTCTAGGCATGTCACAGGAGCATTATAAAGCAAAATTTGACACTGAGCCACATAAGGAGATATTAGGACAGGTGGCCTAAAGTTTGGTTAAAGAGGTAGGTTTTAAGGAGCATCTTAAAGAGGGGGAGAGAGAGAGAGAAAGAGGCAACAAGGTTTAGGGAGGGGATTCCAGAGCTTTAGGATCTGAGATGCTGAAGGCATGGCCGCCAGTGATGGAGTGATGAAAATCCAGGATGCATATGAGACCAGAACTGGAGGAACACAGAAATCTTGAAGAGTTGTGTGGTTGGAGGAAGTTACAGAGATGGTTACACCCTCAACACTGATAAGGACTTTGTGGATTTGAGAGTCAGAGCTTTGGGGTATAACCTGGGTTATCCCTCTGGTGCAGCTTTGAGCTAATGCTACATTATTGGAAGAGTGATTCATCAGTTGAGACACTTAACCAGACTGCCAGTGATCCTGATATTATTCTCCCCTCAGCTGACACGACTTATAAACCTACTAACTGACCATTCAGCTCATGGCTGTTTGTGGGGTATTGCTGGTTGTAGATTGGTTGCCAAGTTTGCCTGCACAACACTCACTGCACTCCAATTGTGTAAAATATTTTCAATATGAACAGTACAATGTGAACATAGGGATAATTATTACTACCTCCATGAATGGCACTGTTGTTGGGAGAGATCTAGGTGCTGTCCCCAAAGGTGACAGCTTTTATCAGGGACTGATGTATCCTGAGTTAGCAAAAAAAAAATCTCAACCTTTGAGGTTAAATTCTCACTACAATGATGGATGAGATCAAACAACTCCTCCCCTCCACAACTTGTCATGAGCTATAGTCTTTCTCCAATCAGCATGGTCCTTTCTTGAGCTGCATGTTGCCATGTTCGTACTGCTTACAGGCAAATAAGAGCATCTTGAAGCTGCTATCGTTATATTTTATGCAAAGAGCTGATTTGTGGGACTACTGAGCTGAATAGCAAAGTATTTGATTTCCCTTTTTTTCCTGAGCCTGTCATGGGGAAGGTAGTACCATCTCTCAGGGAAGTTGAGTCTCTGAGCTGACCAGGCAGCTGACCTATCACATCATTCTTTGTCACAATGGCTTTACCATCACTCCCAACAGGACCAATACTGTATGGCCATATCACAGCTGAGGCAGAGGACCCAGGTCTTAGGGCCATTCATCTCATGATTATGGGCTAAAAATCTGTGCTTGGCTGAATAAGAGACTAAACGAACAAGTTGGAAAATGGATAAATACACTGACATGCTAAATGCACCATGCTTAATGAATTAAATAATTAAAGACCATAACATTTTTTTAAAATTGTACTCTTGTATAAACACTGTGATCAATAGCCTGACAAGAATATTTATTAAGAGCAGCAGACAGATTCTTAACCCTTTACCTTAATTTTAGATTAAGTAACTGTCTGGATATACCATCCACTCTATGCCCAGAGACAAAGAGCAGATTTGGCCAACCAGACTGGCTTCTATTAGTATTAACCCCCTCCCCCATTGGATGTGATTGAGTGAATTAACCCGTTCATTGAATGTGAGTGAGTGGATTAACCCCTTCATTGAATGTGAGTGAGTGGATTAACCCCTTCATTGAATGTGAGTGAGTGGATTAAGCCCCTCTTATAAATGATCAAAGAAGGAGTCTGGCAACAAAATTATGACCTAAAATTGTTTATTATTCATAGAACCATAGTTAGCAGCACAAAAACATTGAATGTAGAAATAATTAGTAAATAGGCTTGATTGACAAAATAAATAACAGTTACACAGGCAGTTATTCTGTGACAGTAATTCTACTTCAGCTATGTAGGTTATTATAAATTTACAGTTGAGACAATGTCTCAGGTTGATATAAATTAATAAGATTAATTTAGACTCCTTGGGTAGACGACAAGTAAACAGCATTAGGCAATCAGTCTACAGAATAAATTAATGCCTCTGCATGTTTGCAGTGCACAATGTTTCTGGAACCTTTTGGACCATGAGCTTGTAAGCTAACATGGATAAATTGGTTACCTCATCTTGCTCTGGGAGAATGGAGTTGGTCTCCGAAGATGTCAAAGTGATGATCCTCAGTTTGTTGAGGCACTATCAATTCCTCCTGGAACCTTAGCTCCTGGGGGGATTCACCTAGCTCATTGGACCAGCTGTCTGAAATCCCACCTTCCCTAGTCTCAGAGAAATTTATACATCAAATTTACACACTTACATTTACCTGACCTCTTCATTGTTCTCTGACACGTGTTGGGACCTCAGCTTGTACCTGGTACTTGCAGCGAATCAGTCATAGAGTGGGAGGGTATTTGTAATCCTCTCTCTATTGAGGATGTGCTTTTCAATTTTACAGAGACACCTTCTACATAAACTAGTGATATCACTAACAGAACTAGGATTAAACTGAGATTGAACACTGAAGGCTGAAAATTGAGACTGAACTTTAATGTAAAAATCATCTTATACATCCTTAATTTAAAAAAAAAATCCCCCTCCCCACTCTTTTGACCAACCTGAGAGATCCATATAATAGAAGAATTTAGCCCTTCTGTTGTCAGTCATCTAGCCCAGTTTGGGCAGTTGATGACCTCCATCTCCATTAAGCACCAGAGCCTACAAGTGTTAGGATCCAGGGGGGAAATGGTAACCAAGGTCTCCTAGAAACCATTTTAGAATCCATTTACCCTATCAACTAATCCTGGCACAATAGGTTGCCTTAAGATGAAGGCATCATTCTTCTCCCAGCATGACTGCCATTTACTTGCATGATCTTGTTTCGATGTGTAAAAATTAACAGAATGGAATCCCTTACAGTTCCCAAAAGTTTAAAAAGATGTTAAAAAACTAAAAGTAGCCCTCAGGAATTGTGGTCAGAATGCACAGTTGAAAGCACAGTTGTAGTTTCTGTAGCACCCAGATAACGAGGAGCATTCCCTTCTCTATTGCTGAGTCAGTCAGTTCTAAATATCAATAGTGTAGGATTCAGATAATTAATGAGAGCTCTTCCTCACTCTCATTCTCCTTGCTTTCTAAGGCTCCATCACATCAGTGTGGGCTATGAAAGTTTCATCACAATCTAGACTATCTCACACATGATTTATACATTCTTTCAGCTTCAAAAAAGCATATTCCACATCAGCAGCCCTGAAAATCAGGCTGAGCATCACTGTCTGTATCAAATCAATACTTCAGTTGGAAGTGAACCCACACCTTTAGCCAGTTAACACGAGGAATTGGCCAACAGCTGATTCCTGGTTTTCGGGCTGATCAGACACTATACACTTAGATCATGTGGAAATGTTTCCAGAAATCAATACTCAAACAGACTTTCTCATCTGATTCATTCTCCTCATCTGGACACAATTTCAAATGAACCTCCTGCTCTCTGACTATTCCTATCTAAGTACCATATGGAACTCTCCATAGGTTCTTAGCCTGTACACTAATTCTTAAGGAGTAAGAATCATACATTTTACAATTTCATTGGTCACACTTTCCACTGGATTCTTGTAGAGGAAATGTAATGAGTGCTTTATCATTAAGTGACTGTACCAGGCAGTTCAACCAACCCTCTTCCTACTAATTATGATGATTTGCTAATAATTCAGAAGCTCTAATGAATCCATCTATGGCATCCTCTTTAAAATGTTATATCAAATTGGATTATGAAATTATTCCATACAGAGTTATCAACTAATTCAACTGTGCCCTCACTTAAATTATAATACTCTACAATATACTATAGCATTTCAGAACATATAACAAGAAAATAGTCTACAATAACAACAAGACCCTTGTATTTATATAGCACCTTTAATGTAATAAAACATTCCTAGGCATCTCCAGGAGTATTATCAAATAAAATTTGACAATAAGCCATACAACGCAATATTAGGACAGGTAACCAAAAGTTTGGCCAAAGCGATAGGTTTTAATGAGCACCTTAAAGGCTGATAGAGACATGAAAAGTTTTAGAGAGGGAATTCCAGTGTTTAAGGTTTCAGTAGCTGAAAGCACATCTGTCAATGGAGGTGATCAAAATAGGGAATGCTCAAAAGGCCAGAACTGGAGGAGCACAGATATCTCAAAACTTGTACAGCTGGAGGATATTATGGAGACAGGGAGAGGCGAGAACATGGAGGAATTTGAAAATGGTGGTGAGAGTTTTAAAATTAAGGTGTTGCTGGACCCGAAAGCCAATGTAGGTCAGCGAGCACGGAGCTGATGGATGAACAGGACCTGGTTTGAGTTAGTTTTCAGACAGTTTTGACGATGTCTATGAAGCATAAAATGTGGGAGGCCAGCCAGGAGTGCTTTGGAATTGTCAAGTTTATAGGTAACAAAGGCATGAATCTGGGCTTCAATCATGGATGAGGTGAGGCAGGGGCAGAATGATGAGACGTTACAGAGGTGGAATTAGGTGGACTTGGTGATAGTGTGGATATGTAATTGGAAAATTATCTTAGCATCAATTTTTTTCATTTGCTCATGAATGTGGGCATTGCTGGGTAGGCAGTATTTATTATTCATCCTTAACTGCCCTTAAGAAGGTGGTACTAAGATATATTCTTGAACTGCTGCTGTGCTTGTGGTGTGGGTACACCCACAATGAAGGGCATTTCAGGATTTTGACCCAGCAACAGTGAAGGGATGACAATATAGTTCCAAGTCAGGATGGTGAGTGACTTATTGAGGAACTTGCAGGTGGTGGTGTTCCTATGCATCTGCTGCCCTTGTCCTTCTAGATGGCAGAGGTCATCGGTTTGAAATCTGCTGTTGAAGGAAACTTGGCGAGCGCATCTTGTAGATGGCACTGTTATGACTGGTCCCCAGGTGAAGTCCCTCAATTTGTTAACTTCCTGAACTGGACCCTGATTGTTTTATGCTCCTGGATGAGGAAAAATGAGCTGGTTCCTCTTTATTTAAACCCCTCAGTTGGTTGCAACATGGTTAATTTAAAAGAGATCCCTTCCCCTGTGGATACCTTGTCCCAGTCCAAATGTATTTATTTTTTAGAAAGAGCCAATCTAACCAGGCTTTCTCGAGTCAAAGAAAGGGTAAGTTTTTTCATTACTAAAACCTAAGAAAAATAGTAAAAATGCAACACACATACATACAGGTCGGGAATGAGAAGTTAAGAGCCCAAATAAAAGTTAACAAAATATACAAATCAGTCTTTAGCTTGTCCTTGAGGCATAGATGGCGGTACATTGTGGCCGTTAAGTTGGGTGATTTGGTTGAACTCACTTTGGCAGTTAGTTTGGAGGCACTTGGTTCTGCAGGGGGCTGAAAGGCTGTCCTATTTCCTTTAAGTTGTGGCTTCTGCTAAGCTTTGCCTCCAGAAGCAGAGGGAGAGGGAGTGAGAAAGAGAGATTTTTTGCCTGCAACTGCAGGGGGTGACTTACTTGTTTTTCTGCATCCCACTCACAGAGTGTAAGCACACCAGCTTTTTAATTGATTTTTCCCTGTGTATTCTAGAAGGGAAAAAGCTATGACTTGCACCAAAAGTCCATGTTCTTTTCAATTCAGACCATTTACACATTCTGAGATATAAATCAACAGGAGATGGATTCCAGATGGCGGATGTCAGATGTACAAGTCAGTCTTTTGCCTCCATAACCACAGGAGATTAAAGTTCAGTCTTATGCATATTTCCTATCTCCCTTTCAAGTGTCTCAGTTTGAAGAAGACGACGATCAGGTGTGACATTCCATGTCCCATCAGAACCAATCGGTCAAATATAATCCACATAGGGATTTTGCAGAAAGTCATCACTTTACATTATCAGCTATCTGTTGTTCAGTGTTTTTACTTGTCTTTCTTTTTTTAAAAAAAACACAGATCTTCCTTAAAAAGTTCAAATTGCCTGTAGGTAATTGGTGTCGTTAATCCACTATTGTAAAAGTACACACTGCTGCCACTGTGGACTGGTGGTGGAGGTGTAACTGTTTGAGATGGTGAATGGGGCGCAATCAAAAAGTTGATTTGTCCTGGGTGGAATTCTTGAGAGTTGTTGGAGCTGCACTCATCCAGGCAAGTGGAGAGTATTCCATCACATTCCTGACTTGTGCCCTGTAGATGGTGGACAGGCTTTGGAGAGTCAGGAGGTGAGTTACTCATCTCAGAATTCCCAGCCTCTGACCTACTCTTGTAGCCATATGTTATATGGTTAGTTCAGTTCAGTTTCTGGTTAATGGTAACCCCCAGGATGTTGATTGTGGGTGATTCAGTGATTGTAATGCCATTGAATGTCAAATGGAAATGGTTTGATTCTCTCCAAATTTCTTGAGCAATGTTGGTGCCTCCCAAATCCATTCCCTTCTACCTTAGAACTCCATGTTTGAATCCCTAGAAACAGATTTCCACCCCTTCCACAGACTGAAATGCTTCTCAGTAAAGTCACAAATGACATCCTAAGTGATTGTGACAGGTGGTAAGCTGTAGGTTTATTTAAAAGGGGGTCAAGTCTGGCATTGTGGTAGGAGTGTAGAATGATCAAGGAGTACTGAAGGGTTGGGGTAGGGATTTGGGAGGGTAGAGTACCTGATAGGGGACAAATGTAATGAGGTATGACAACAGTGTTCTACAATACATTATAATCCTAGAACTCCCTTCCTAACAGCACTGTGGGTGTACCTTCACCACATGGACAGCAGCGGTTCAAGAAGGCAGTTCACCATCACCTTCTCAAGAGCAATTAGGGATGAACAATAAATGATGGCCTAGCCAGCGACGCCCACATCCAATAAATGATTTTTTAAAAACTCTGTAATACCCTATAATACACTAGAATATGCTGCAATACAATATTCTACTATATCAATCCTTTTCACTTGACAGTGCTCTTGAGTTTGCTGTATTCCTTTTTCTTTATAAGTTGAGGTAACTTTACCTTTTGTTGCTAGTATAGAACAGAAGATCTCACATTGGTCACTTACTATACAACAATGGAAAGGACAATGAGGTGAGGTGTTGAACAGACTATTGCCAAATATTAGAATAAACTCCAGTGAGTCCACAATTTTAGCCCATGCCATCAGTTTGAGTCTATAATTGAAAGCTGGGTGCTAGCCTATGATAATAAAGACCTAATCATTTGGGGGAACGGAGAGTGAAAGACTGCCATCATCAAAGGTTCAGTAATTGGGTGAATGCTTGTTTCCAGATCCAGGAAAAAGGTGTGGCATTGGATGACTCAACTATTACAAAACACAACCTAAAACATTTAAAATAGCAAATCCAGAAATATTTGGTTAAAAAAAAATCGATAAAGTACTAAGCTTACGTTTGATTGCCCCATTGGTTCTGAGCTTTTCTTTATATATCAAAATTTCCACTCCTGGCTTTGTGTCAGAGCTTTTGATTTGCTTTAAACCATCCTGAATACCTTTGTAGTGGGATGCATCTGTGCAAAGTGTGTTCCATATGCTATAGGTCTCTCTATAAACCTTGATATGATCAAAACCAGATAACACCTGCTCTTAGCAAAGAGCAAGCAGAGAAGTTGGCAAAAGTAAAAGACTGAAAAATAGTCAACTGATGGATGAAAGCTGGTAAAGCCTTTAACAATCATTTATTAATTCACCGTGTTTCTTTTCATGTTGCACAAAAAATGGTAATTTTGTTATTTTCAGGTAAGTTGAAAATTGTTTTGTTCAATCTCGTTAATGCTCTTTCAAACTCAATGGTTGTCCCAGTAATAGCTGCGAGATGGTTTTTATCTTCAGCTTTGTTTTGTTGGCGGACTGAGTATTGACACAATGCTCACATTGTCATGTTGACTTGAAGGTGGATTCTGTCCCAGAAAACCTTGGCACAGCGTTGGAACAGGCCATAATCTTACTGGAAGAAAATAGTCCAGACATACCCTGGGGTTGATGAAATATTTCTGCTGATGAAGTGAATTGTCAGCTGATTCCAGACACCTAGCTGTTTGGCTGTCAGAATTGAGGCTCAATCGGAGCTTTCATTTGTTTAAACCCAATCTATGTGGTGTCTATAGATTCAAGAGCAGCATGCCTCTGTTGGTCCAAGTCTAGATGGTGACTTGTATCCAATCTGCCCAAATCCTGAGTGTTATTAGCTACCTGGCTTTGACACAGACAGACCAATGACAGAAGCAAATGCTGCAGATGCTGGAAATCTGAAACAAAAACAAAAATTGCTGGTAAAACTCATGAAGATGAAGAGTGATACGGACTCGAAATGTTGGCTCCGACTTCCTTTCCACAGATGCTGTCAGTCCTATGACATCCTTGTTGACCTTTCACTTTTGACTTACAGCAACTTTTGCAAGAGAAACTCCTCTACAGAATCAGAAGTCATTCAGGAGATTTTTGTAGATTAATCTGCTCTAGCACATACCTGCCACTTTGTCTGCTCCTTCCTGCTTCTCCCTGAGTCCAAATGTAAACCATAGAATACCAATTTGCAAGTCCAAGTAACTAGATAGGTTTTGGTTACTCAATCTTCTTCTTTCAAGAATCATGGATGGCACAGCACAGAGGAGGCCATGCAACCCATCGTGTCCATGCCAGCTATTTGGAAGAGCTATCCAATTAGTCCCACTCCCCCGGCCCTTTACCCTGCAAATTTCTCCTTTTCAAGTATTCATCCAATTCCTATTTGAAAGTTCCTGTTGAATCTGCTTCCATCACCCTTCCTGACATTGCTTTCACATGATAACAACTCTCTGTGTAAGAAAGAAATTCTCCCCACCTCCCATTCCCGACCCCCTGGGGTTTGGACAGAGTAGATTGGGAGAGACTGTTTCCTCTGGCAGACGGATCATGAATAGAGGACACAGATTTAAAGTGATTGTTTAAAAAAAACAAAGGCCATGTGAGGAAAAACTTTTTTACACAGCGAGTGTTTAGGATCTGGAATGCACTGCCTAAGAGTTTGGTGACAGAAGATTCAATCATGGTTTTCAAAAGAGAATTGGATAAACACCTGAAAGGAAAATGTTTGCTTCAGTGGGAAAGGGCTGGAGGGCGGGGTGTGTGGGACTAGCTAAATTGCTCTTGCAGAGAACTGGCATGGGCTTGAGGAGCTGAATGGCCTCCTTCTATGCTGTAACCATTCTTTGATTCTATGGGTAGAATTCACCCCCCCATCTCCATTGGGGGGGAAGTGCAGGAGTGGGCGCAGGCTTGCGTGCCTCCGATTGGTGCCCCTGATTGGGGGCGCGCCGTTATTTTAAGTGGGCGGGCCAATTAAGGCCCGCCCAGCATGATGTCCGCCAGGAAGTGCTATGCTTCAGGTCATATGGACTCGAAACAATAACTCTGTTTCTCTCTCCACAGATGCTGTCAGACTTGCTGAGTTTTTCCAGTATTCTCTGTTTTTGTTTCAGGTTTCCAGCATCCGAAGTATTTTGCTTTTACCCTAACACCTTTCGTCAGGTCCAATGCCCAGAACTGGACACAATACTCCGGCTGGAGACTAACCATTAATTTAGGGATGTATTGCATAACTTGCTTTTGTTCTGTACTTTTGAAGTGTAGTCACTGCTGGGCAGATTGGATGCAAGTCACCATCTAGACTTGGACCGACAGAAGCGTGCTGCTATTGTGTCTAATATAGATACCACATAGGTTGGATTTAAACACATGAAAACACATGATTCTGCCTCAATTCTGACAGCCAAACAGCTAGGTGTCTGGAATCAGCTGACAATTCACTGCATAGGAAACACAGCAGCCAATTTGTGCACAGCCAGCTCCCATAAACAACAATGTGATAATCTGTTTTCTTCTGCTGTAGATTGAGAGAGAAACATTGGCCAGAATTTTTACCTTGTTGGGCAGGCTCGGAGGAGGTGGGCGGGAAGCCGACTGCTGCCCCTGATTGGGGCTGGGCCTTGATTTCATCCTGGGGGGCCAATTAAGTCCCGCCTAGCGTGAAACACATGCAGCAGTGCTCAGCACTCAGCGCTGCCTGTGTGGGAGGTGAGGGAGGAGGGCGAGTGCGAACTTTGTGCATGCGAGCGAGTGCACGTTGGAAAAGTTCCCTGAGCCCCAGAGCTGCCTCAGAGAGATGAAGATATAAAATATGAAAACTAAAGAATTATAAAATGGTAAAAAAAAGCATGTCCCCTCATGTGACTCTGTCACACCAGCAGGGACATGCTCTTAATGAAATATTAACATTTTTATTTCATTTTTAATTGCTGTTGGAAACCTCATCCTGTCTGTGGATGAGGTTTCCTAAAGAGTGCAAAAGCCACCTGACCTTTTCGCCTGCCTGCCAACCATAAGTATGGAGGGCAGCTAAAAATAACTTTTAATTGGGACTTTAATGACCTTATTAGGCCTTTTAATTGTCGGTGGGCTGCTGCCAACTCCTGTGTTTGCGGAGTGACCGAAATATCGCGTGTCATTTTACGCTCCTTAGGGCCAGGCGTGCACCTGCCCAACAAGCATTGTATTCCGGCCATCGTAAATTGTTTCAGGATAGTACCCTTCAACAGAAGCCTTCTGGTGAAGAGAATTATTTTTATTCATTCTTGGGTTGGGAGCATCGCTGGCCAGGCCAGCACTTATTATCTATCCATAATTGCCCTTGAGAAGATGGTGGTGAGCTGCCTTCTTGAGCCGTTGCAGTCCATGTGGTGTAGGTACACCCACAGTGCTGTTAGGGAGGGAGTTCCAGGATGTTTACCCAATGACAGTGAAGGAACGGAGATATATTTCCAAGTCAGGATGAAACACTTTGTCCCTGTTCCTCCCTCAGATTCTAGCTAACCTATTTATTATACTGAGAAAACTTTCTAGAAGTTTCTTGCTGCTCTCAAAAGTAGTGAAATTGCTCTTACATAACCTCCCTTATTGTCTTAGGCTTCCTTGGGCTGAACATTCCCTTTGCTCCAGCACAGTGAAAAGCCAAAGTATTCTGTTGACACTAAGCCTGCACTTATCATTCCAACTCTCAATTCTGTTCCTTGTTAGATAATCATTTTGAACTACGCTTATTAATTGTTTTATCTGGAAATCTCTATGATGGTGGGGAAAACATTACTTCTGATCTCTAAATTTGAAATAATAATAACTTATTCCAAGATATTAAACATAGTTTAGGAAATGGAAGAGTCGGCTGTATGCATACATGTGGTGTGACCTCACTAAATGCTGTGTTTACAAACTTTTATGATTGGTTGGCCTTTCCCACAAAATGCACTTTGGGGTTTTAATGCAGCAATTATATTGTCAAACTGCTTCCTGCAGCAATGCTGTAACATTGGCTGATGCTCCTGTCACAGAGGCTGAGATCACTTCTAAAAAGCCCAGCAAGAAACAGCAACAGCATGTTGTTGCGACCACCCAGGGTGCATCAACAGTGTAAATACATGATGAGAGTCTTTGCCTAGTTCTCTGCGTGTTGATGTGAGGAATACGCTGAGCTGTGTAGGCACACACTTTCACAAGTTCATGATATCCCCTTTTGTTTCTGTTGGCGCTGTCCAAACCATAATATCCACTTCAGTAGTTATTTCTCTTTGTTTCCCTTTGAGCATCTGACTGTTGACCAAATGTCAAGTGGTTCGTGTCCTGTTGCTAAACAGTTTAATTAGCATAATTACATCCCCTGCTCTACTGAATAGTTTAACCTAGTGCCAGTGGTAATTTACGAGACAAATAAAAAAGTACAAAATGTACATTGGAGTTTGTTCAATAATTACAGGTAGATTTACCAGTCAAACCTCCTAATGACCACAAGTTGCAAGATTCCAGCCCTACTGGAAACTATAATATTCACAAACTATGAAAAATATGGATCTGAATTTCCCTCTGAGCATTTTGGACTTAAACTCTCACTGTAAAGATAAAAAGAAGATTGTTCCAAAAACTGAGATTTAAAAATGTAGTATCACGACATATAGTGCCTATTAAAAATATAAAGATTGAGGTGCCTTTCTGGTTGTTTGGTATTTTCTCCTTTTACAGTCATTTCCAATATTAATGTATTACAAATACCTTAATGGGAGACCCCACCTTTTGGCATAAAAGACTTGCCTTCATCTGGTTCTTTGTGCTGACTGAGTGCTTGTTTTAACTTAATGCTCCATTATATCTGGCTGACTAATACACTGTTTTATGCAGCAGCGTGGAACCAAGTATTTGTTTAACAGTGCTGTGAGCGTGCAGCCATGGCTGGGCTGCCCACAGGCATTGCCATGGAGTGCGAGAAAGCACAGCCAGGATTTTTAGGGTGGTAGGGTTTCCCTCCCTGCCATCTGAAGAGTTGGAGGAGAATACATCCCTGCTGATACTGCCTGCCCCGCATCATTAAACACTTCAACAAGCACTAATTGGCTGGAGGTGGTACTTCTGCCCCTCACTTGGGAGGAAGTCCCAACTCAGAGAGCTGCCGGCTAAGGCCCAGGGGTCCAGGACCTAAAAAATCGCTGGCGGGGGATCGTAAAATTTGGCCCCACTTGCTTGGTGCGAGTGTGTACTCCAATCATTGCACAGGGACTCTCCACACAAGCCCCCAAATCACAGTGAAACATCTGGTGATATAGTCAGCTACTATTTAATTACTGGAAACATAGATGTGTTATGCTGAAAGTTACTCCTTAAGTGAATATTCTCATTGCGCCATTTAAAGAATGGCTACATAGAATGGTTACAG
Organism: Carcharodon carcharias; assembly: GCF_017639515.1. Lineage (NCBI taxonomy): Eukaryota > Metazoa > Chordata > Chondrichthyes > Lamniformes > Lamnidae > Carcharodon > Carcharodon carcharias. Next base: position 120,504,721 of record NC_054470.1, on the reverse strand, counting down.
CATAAAAGAGGCCGTGGAGCCCAGTGAACCTATGCCGGCTCTTTACAAGAACAATCCAGCTGGTTCCCTTGCTCCTTGCCGTAGCTCTGCAATTATCTTTCCCTTCAGGTACTTATCTAGTTCCATTTTGAATGCCTCAATTGAATTTGCCTCCACCAGCCTATCAAACAGTACATTGCAGATCCTAACCACTCACTGTTTAGAAATGTTTTTCCTCTTGTCACCTTTGATTCTTTTGCCAATCACCTTAAATCTGTATCCTCTGGTTCTCAACCCTTCTGCCAATGGGAACAGTTTCTCTCTATCTACTCTGTCTAAGCACCTCTTGATCTTGAACGCCTCTATCAAATCTCCTCTCAACTTTTTCTAAGGAGACCAGCCCCAGCTTCTCTAGTCTATCCATGTAACTGAAGTCTTTCACCCCCTTCATTTTTGTAATTATTTTCGCACTGTCTCTAATGATTTCACAACTTCCTGAAGTGCAATACCCAGAATTGGACACAATACTCCAGTTGAGGCTGAACCACTGTTTTATGCAGGCTCATCATAACTTCCATGCTCTGTACTCTATACCTCTATTTATAAAGCCCAGGGTCCCATATACTTTATTAAATGCTCTCTGAGTCTGTCCTGCCGGCTTCAATGATCTATACACATTTATTCCAAGGTTCCTCTGCTCCTGTATCCCTTTAGAATTGTACCCTTTATTTTATACTGTCTCTCCGCACTCTTCCTACCAAAATGTTTCATTTCACACTTCTCTACATTAAATTTCATGACCAGGTGCCCGCTCATTCCAGCAGGCTGTCTGTCCATGTCCTCTTAAAGTTTATTACTAACCTCCTCACAGTTCACTATAGTTTCAAGTTTTGAGTCATTTTCAAATTTTGAAATTGCTCCCTGTACACCCAAGTCCAGGACTTTAATATACGTCAAGAAAATCAGTGGTACTTGTACCAATCCCTGGGAACCCCACTGCACACTATCCCCCAGTCTGAAAAACACCCATTCACCATCAGTCTTTGTTTCCAATCACTCAGTCAATGTCATATCCATGCTGCTATTGTCCATTTTATTCCATGAGCTCCAACTTTGCTGATAAATCTTTTACATGGCACCAACATTCTTTAGAAGTCCATGTACACTACATCAACTACACTATCTTCATCAACCTTCTGTTACCTCATCAAAAAATTCAATCAAGTTATTAAACACAATTTGCCCTTAACAAATCCATGTTGGCTTTTCTTAATTAGTCCACACTTGTCTAAGTGATTGTTAAATTTATCCCGAATGATCAGTTCTAAAAGCTTTCCCACCACTGAGATTAAACTGACTGGCCTGTAGTTGCTGGGCTTATCCTTACATCCTATTTTTAACAAGGGTATAACATTTGGAATTCTCCAATTCTACCATCCCCCTATCTATAGGAGAATTGGAAGATTATGGTTCGTGCTTTCGCAATTCCCACCCTTACTTGCCCTTAGCAGCCTAAGATGGATCCCACTTGGTCCAGGTGACTTATCAATTCTAAGTACAACCAGCTTTTCCAGTACTCCTTCTTTAACCCCTTCAGTATCTCAACTACCTTTTCTTTCTCTGTGACTTGGGCAGCATCTTCTTTCTTGGTAAAGACAGATGCAAAGTATTCATTTAGCACCTCAACCATGCCGACTGCTTTCATGTGTTTGTCTCCTTTTTGGTCCCTAATCAACCCCACCTGTTCTTTTACTGCCCTTTTACTATTCATCTGCCTGGGGAAATCTTTTCAATTCCCTTTTAGGTTAACTGCCAGTTTCTTCTCATACTTTGTCTTTGCCCCACTTTATTTTTCACTTCCCCTCTGCATTTCCTGTATTCAGTTGGTTTCTCACTAATATTGTCGACCCGACATCTGTCTTAAGCAGCCTTTCACTGCTTCAGCTTACCCTCAATTTCTTTTATTGCCTAGGGGGCTTGGGTTTTGCTTGCCCTGCCTTTCCCCACCCCGTGTGAATGTACCTTAACTGTACCCAAAGCATCTCCTCTTTAGAGACTGCCCATAGTTCAATTACGGTTTTACCCAGCAATCTTTGATTTGAATTGACCTGGACCAGATCTGTTTTCAATCTGCTGAAATTGTTCCTCCTCCAGTTACTTATTTTTACTGTAGATTGCTTCTTGTCCTTTTCCATAACTGATCTAAACCCTATGGTACAATGATCACTGTCCCCTAAATGTTCCCCTGCTGACACTTCATCCACTTTTCCCACCTCATTACCCAGAATCAGATCCAGCAGTGCTGCCTTCCTCATTGAACTGGAAACATACTGATCAAGAAAGTTCTCCTAATCTCACTTCAGAAATTCTTCCTCCTCTTTGCCCTTTACTATCCCAGTCTGCATTAGGATAACTGAAGTCCCCATCATCACTACTTCATAGTTCCTGCATCTCTCTGTAATTTCCCTGCAAATTTACTCTTCTATGTCGTTCCCACCATTTGGTACCCTATAGAGATTATTGTTCAACGTACTAGCCATTTGCCACTTGAATTGGCCTCAGGCATGTGGTGAATTGATGATGTTCAATTTTAGAGCCACACAACATCGGGGGTGGGGTTGCCTGCCCCCTTGGTGATGAGCGTGTTTGGCGGCGTAAGCGGGGACTTTGGTAAGAAGGTCAAAAATCAGCTCCACGATCTCGTGAAACCAGTTTGCAATCACCCACTCTGCCCATCAATGGCCGACCAGGTTTCCCACCACTGAACATCAGGGACTTCATAGTAATGCATCTGCATATCATTATAATCCCAGCTTGCCGGAATCAGCAGCCCCCCACCCCACCCCCACCCCACCCCTCCCACGCTGGACTTTCTGGGATCACACCGATGTGATTTACACCTGAACATAAGTGACGTGCACCTGGTGACCTGCACTTCGCTCGGGACTTTGAGGTTTGTTTGCCTACCTAGCTTCGGGCAGAACTCACAGTCATCAGCGCCAGGCTTGTGATTGGCTTGTGAGTGTGTGAGTTTACAGTGATGAGATGGTTGCCTTACCCTGGTAGCACAGATGAGATCATTCATCCTCTTTCTGCACTGGATGGCCAACCTCTTGTGTGCAGCATCAAGCACTGACCATTTCTGTCACCGCCTCCCAAGTCAGGGTGGTGAGACTGATGGGCCTCCTGCAGCCAGAGCGAGGGTGGAGGACATCGTGGCAGGCTCCAGTGGTGTCCAGAAGGATCCCAGGGATGCATCACTGAATCGGGGTGGCTTCAGTTTTCATGCCTTTTGGGGCCATGTCTTCTGTGCAGCAGTCCCGGGCTGGAAGCACTGAGAGGTGTGCGTGTGGCTGCACTTTCAATATGGTGCCCTGTGTGAGGAAATGGAGGCTGCCCACCAGTGAAAAGGCATGTTTCCCAGTATTGCATGATTAATGAGGTGGGATTGGGATGATACCCGCAAAAACCCACCACTGTGGCCAATGAGTAAAACATCCTTTTCCTCGCCCAGTACCACACTTAGTGCAAATCTGGGACGATTCCGCCCTGAGTTGTGTTAAAGTTGCAGTGCTGGGCATGAGTATGGGTGTCACTCGCTAGACTGCTAATTGTCATTCACCCTAATTGAACAAGGAAGAATCAACCATGCTGCTTTTAGTCAGGAGTCATATATTGGTCAGGCCGCAACTGTGTTTATCTGAATATTGTTCAGTTATCAGGTTTTTAGTGACCTGGAAGCTGAAGGGGCACTTGCTCAATGAAACAAGTCTTAAGTTGTGGAGATGATCGCCTCTTGAAACATGCTATCCACAGAGCTCTCAGCCTTGTGTTGCACTTTGGTGCCAAAGCTGCTGCTGAAGTCCTGCAACGCAGAGCTTGAGCTGCTGCAGCTGACAACACTTCCTACACCTGTTGTTATCTAGGGTGCATAAAGCATCTTGGAATTCCCACATGGAACAGGATGTGCATTTGATGGGGCTGAGCTGCACCACCATACCTCTATTTGTGTAACTCCCAACCAAACAAAAATTAACTAAACAAAAAAAAAAATCATTCCTCCAATATTCACTAATCAGCATGATCCCATGGCTGGTGTCACATTAGGATTTCTTTTACCTTGTTCCCTGATGCTTGCTCTTCTTCTGGGCTTTCGTTTCCCTGATGTGCTAACACCAAATTATTCCAAGCCCATACTCCTTACTTTGCAGTTCTCTGATACACCATTTCTAAGTGATTGAAAAGTTTCAGCCCACCCAGACCAAATTCTTTGAATGTCTTTGCCTTGCCCTAGGCAGTTATTGCCAGAATGAACTAGTTGCCTGATTATTTTCTTTTTTGTATTTGCAATTAATTGCGGAGCTTAAGATTTCTGCCTGCTCAGGGACCTGATGAAACATCTCCAAACAGGGAATGAAATCGGAATCCAATGGTTAACTGATGCAAGTTTCAATAATCAATCCCTCCTGAGCAATCACAAGTTTCACCCCTGTGCTCGCCATCCCACAGCCCTTTCCCCCTGTTGGGAGTTAAATCAAATTGCCAGCTATTCTGGAATGTCTGCCCACTGCACACCACACTACCCTCCACCCTGTCTGCATCCCAGAGAACAAGGAATATGAATCTGCCATTAACTATTGCCCTGCTATGTACAAATGTCTGATTATTACTACTACCAAGGGCACTGCTATAGTAGTAATGCAGTGTCAGACTAAATTATAACCTTAATGACCAGAATGCATAACCTCCTGACCCAGAGGCAATAGTGCCACTAATGTAGCCACTCTGACAATGTTCATACCTTAGTCATGCCAGAATATAATCAATTCCAGATTCATCCTGGAGCAACACCTTGATGTTGCATGTGAGGGAATCCATCAGGAACTAATTCAAAAATTTAGTATTGTCGAAAAAAGAGATTTTTTTTGGTGAGGTTGTGAGTCTTGCACCCATCGGGACAATTTGCAAAAATACCAAATGTAAAGGGAACATCAATTTATACTGTATGAGAAAAGAGTGCTGATTGGTTGGCAAGTGGACCCTGATTGGTGGAGGCATTGCTATGGACAATGCACCAGCTGATGGTAACTGTTAGTTAACTGCCAAGCATTATTTGAAATTTAAACCAGGTAGCTTGATTCAAGACATTGCCCTGAGGAATGAACCAGCAAATGGCTGTCACTTATTTTATTTAGCTGGAACAGGTGCAATGTGTTTACATGTTTTTTCTATTCGCAAAGAACAGGGCCCTGTGGATTAATACATGTATCTTCCAGTACACGCAAATGCGCCACACTGAGAGTCTGACTGACAATCTTAAATTGGTTGTCAGTGTAATTCTTAGCACACAGGGGATTATTTAGCAAATGTTGGCCAATTGCGGAATCACATCTAATGTTGAACACTGTGGGCCTTAATTGGCCCGCACACTCAAAATGGCGGCGCGCCCCGTTTTGGTGGTGGGTGTTGGCTGTCCACCCGCCGCCGAGCCGGTGGGGCCTGCACACCATCCGAGGGCAAAATTCTGCCCTATGTTTTGAGTTTTGCAAGCAGGGGCTGGTTGATGCTGTCATCAAGCCAAAAAGACATTCTGCCTATCACACAAATAAGTAATGTGGTATATGAATTTCAATGCCAGTGTGAAGCTAGGTATGTAGGCCGTATGTTCCAAAGCCTGCCAGATCTGTACCCTGCCCATTGTGAACAGTGGCTGGGACATGCTGTTTGATATAATCTGGCAGGCTTTGGAACATACGGCCTACATACACCACATTACTTATTTGTGTGATAGGCAGAACATCTTTTTGGCTTGATGACAGCATCCTATTAGTGGTGAATACCACTCGTGTTGCTACTGCATAGTAGCAGCGTGAAACAGCTAGCTTCACCTGTTGCTCAAATTTTTGAGATACTTTGTCCTTCCAGGGTAATCTGAGGTAGACTTGGCACTTTTCAGGACCAAAAGCGATGGCCTTAGATCCGTTCATGAGATGGAGTGATATGCAGCACAAAATGATCTGATCAGGGTGGCCATTATCCTGCAGGATGCCTTTGATGCCCCTATTTCAGTATCAAGCTTGCATGGAGAGCAAACGACTTGGACTCTATTTACAAGGTTGCCGATAAGGCCAATCCTATAGCGTGTGGGACTGTAAGAATCCCGAGATGTATACTGTCCAGTGAAGGTAGGCTTGCGGTAGACCGTGGTAGAGACCAGGTGAAGCTAGCTGTGTCACACTGCCACTATGCAGTAACAACACGAGTGGTGTTTGCTCCTAACAGGATGCTGCCATCAAACCAAAAAGATGCTCTGCCTATCACACAAATGAGTCATGTGGCTTATGAATTTCAGTGCCAGTGTGATTCCAGGTATATAGGCCATACATCCAAAGACTGGCGGATCATATCAAACAGCGTGTCTCAGCTGCTGCTTGCAACAGGTAAGGTAAAGACTGTACCCAACCAGCCCGTGCTTGCAAAACTCAAAACAGTGTCTAACATTAGATATGATTCTGCGATTGGACAACATTTGCTTAAATAATCTTCAATGTGCTAAGAATTACACTGGCAACCAATTTAACGTTGTTGATTGGGCTCTTGGTATGGTGCATTTGTGTGCACTGGAAGCTACATATGTTAGTAGATAGGACCCTGTTCTTTGCAGACAGAAAGAACATGTACACACATTGCGCCTGTTTCAGCTAATAAATGACAGCCTTTGCTGGTTCATTCCTCAGGGCAATGCCTTGACCAATGAGAGTAAAGCTGCCTGGTTTAAATTTCAAACGATGCTTGGCAGTTAACTGTCAGTCACCATCAACTGGTGCATTCTCCATGGCAACAGATCTACCTAATCAGAGCCCACTTGCCAACAAATCAGCACTCTCTTCTCATACAGTATAAATCGTTGTTCCCTTTACATTTGGTATTCTTGCCAACTGGCCTGATGAGTGCAAGTCGACAAACTTCAGCCAAAAAAATGTCTGTTTTTCAGCAATACTCAAGTTCTGTACCATCAACAAATTTAGAAAGTTACAACAATTATGATTATGTTTTTTGTTCATTTTGATTGATTTTTGTCATAAGTTTTTGTGTCAGCTGTGAGAGACAACAACAGTGCTTGGATTGCTTATGTATATAATCTTGTAAATCCAGAAAACCTTGTATGCACAAGTAATATACTGTAGGTGAGCAATGTGTGAACCCTTGGTGCTTTTACAACTAATTTAAAAACTTAAGCTTTTCTCAGTTGTTGGTTTGGGAGCCTCCTGTTAATCAACCTTTTTTAAGCAGTAAAGAATTGGTGTGATAAACAGTCGGGTCTGACAGTCTGTTGCTCTGTTGGCAGTTTCACTTTGCATTTCAGTTCTGTGAATGCAGAAATCAGGTCCGCAGAAGAGGTTCCTCGCTTTTCATACAGCTACGCCGTCCTCATTAAATGTTACTATGCAAACGATTAAAATTTGTACGGCCTAGATTCCATTAACATATTCACTTATGAGTCTCAAGTTTGTTTTGAATCACAACTCCTGTCAGACGGCTACAGAGTGACATTAGGAGTAGTCTTGGGAACATCTCTGATTCAGATAAGGCCTCGGTCTCCTTGGCTAATTGAATATCTATTGGGATGAGATAGATTGATCACTCTGTCAAAAATAAACAAACATTAAAGAGATGATTGTTCTTGGTGGGAAAAGCTTTTGGTAATCTCTTTGCTCATTTTGAAACACAAGGTCCAATGATATAAATGATGCTGATCTGCATCGCTATAGAATCACTGTTAAAAATCAGGTTGAAAATAACAATCCCTTTCCAATCAAAGTGAGGCTTGCACATGGAGACAATGGGCATTAATTTCTGGGAGTTGTTCCTGCTCCTTCAGGGAGGCATGAGGAAAATATTTTCAGCGAATGTTTAGGATCTGGAATGCACTACCTGAGGGTGTGGTGGAGGCAGATTCAATTGTGCCTTTCAAAAGGGAATTGGATCATTTTCTGAAGAGAAAAATTGTCAAGGCTGTGCAGAAAGGGCAGGGGAGGGGGACTAACTGGGTTGCCCTTGAAGAGAGCCAGCACAGTCATGAAGGGTTGAAAGGTCTCCTTTTGACATGTAACCATTCTATGATTCTAAGATTCTATGCAGTTAGGATGGAGCAGGAGCAGGTGCCAAGGATTCCCACCAATCTGATCGAATGTTGCTGTATGTACAAAGATTCAACCTCTCCAATGAGTTTAAAATAAAATCTGTCTTGGTGTGAATGCCATGTCATGTGTAGTCATATCACTTCACTTCTACCAATCAGATTGCAGAACCAGAGGCCACCATCCTCTGAACCAACCAGTAATCACATCCTTCCAAAATCTCATTCAACCAATCATATTCCAGACCCAGGATCCAATCAGGCCCCAGAACATGTCACCAGGAATCCATCAGCTGCCAGAAATACTTCTGAAGTGTCAGTCCAGTTTGACTAATGCAAATGTTCTGGGCTGTGATAGTTCCTCATTAACTCCACTATATACTTTGCATAAAGACATTTAAACCCTCTTTAAAGTATAAATAAATTGAAATAAATCTAATCAAACTGATTCATTTTGCTCAGCAAAAAAGAAAGACTTGCATTTATATAGCATACTTCTTGATTGCCGAACATTCCAAAATGCTTTCAGATAATGAAGAATTGTTGAAATGTGGTCACTATTGGAATGTTGAAATCTGACAGCCGATTTGCACACAGCGAGATCTCACAAACAACAATGTGATAATGATAAAACCATCTGTTTCAATGATTTTGGTTGAGAGACAATTATTAGCCAGGACACTGGGGAGAACTCCCTTGCCCTTCTTAGAAATAGCGTCCACCTGAGAGGGCAGAAAAAAGGTTTCAGTTTAACATCTCATCCAAAAGTCAATACTCCCGACAGTGGAGTGCCCCCAGAGTACTAACCATTCGACAGTGCAGCACTCCCTCAGCACTGACTCTCCGGCAGTGCAGGGCTCCCTCAGCACTGACCCTCCGGCAGTGCAGCACTTCCTCAGTACTGACTATCCGACAGTGTAGCACTCCCTCAGTATTGACCCTATGACAGAGCAGTTCTCCCTCAGTACTCCCCATCCAGCAGTGCAGCACTCCCTCATTACTGCCATCTGACAGTGCAGCACTCCCTGAATACTGACCCTCTGACAGTGCAGTGGTCCCTCATTACTGCCCTCTGACAGTGTGGATTTACTGACCCTCCAACAATGCATTCTTCCCTCAGTACTGACCATGCGACAGTGCAGCGTTCTCTCAGTACTGACCCCACCCCCAACAGTGCAGTCCTCCCTCAAACTGCCCTTGAAAGAGCAATTCTCCCTCTAACTGAGCCCCAAACAGTGCACTGCTCCCTCAGTACTGCCCCCCTGACAGTCCAGCACTCCCTCAGCACTGGTCCTCTAACAGTGCAGTACTTTCTCAGTACTGCCCCTCCAAGTGCTGCATTCTCTCTACACTAACCCTCTAACAACGCAGTGCTCCCTCAGTGCACTGCACTGGACTGTCAATCTAGATTTTGTATTGAAGCGTTTGGGGTGGGACTTTAACCCTTCTGATCTTTTGTCTCAGAAACAAGAGTGAGACCAACTGAAATTTGACAAGTAGCAGACTGAATGTGGTGTTGAAGTCTTGTAATGTTGAATTTTTATGCACAAAGGTATGTCTAATCGCTAGAAATGGTTCGGAGAAAGAAGGCCTAATCTTAAATTCAGAGGATTGGGTTTTGAAGGAGCTTGAACTCTTCACCCTGATAAAGTGCGATTGAGAAGAAATGGCATAGAATAATGGGAGATACAGAATGGAATAAAAAGGGTTAAAGCAGGGCACTGTTTCACAGGAAACCATGAATAGAGGACAAGAGAACCACAGTTTTTTAAAAAAAAAGGAAAAATGCTGGAAATCTAAAATGAAGGCAGAAAATGCTGGAATTTCCTAACAGGTCAGGCAAAATCTATAAATAGAAAAGGCAGGTTCTAACATTTAGAGCGTGTGCCTGGGATAAGGTGTAAATAAACACAAGCTGGCAAAAGGGGAGGTTGAGACCGATGTTGGGAATACATCCTTGTGCAAACGATGATTAACACTGGGACTGATCTCCCAGGAAAGGAGTGAAATCAATCAAGAGTCATTAGACATTGTGGTGCCAATAGTTACAGGTTTCTATGGAAACATTGCTGGGTAGCTTCCCTCATGTGTTTTCATCTTTGTAATCGTGTGCATGTTTCTCAGATACTGGATTCCAACTTCCATGATTCTCTGTACGTTCCAACTTGGTTATCTGATTTATCACAGTCTGAAATATATTCAGGAATCCCCGCTTATTAACATTTTGTTTTCTGGCCCTTTACAGGTTTCAAACATCTGGAAAGGCAAGCTCATCATATGCCAACATGTGACCAATCAGCTCGGATATCCTCAACTAGGCCTGGTTGGTCATCCTCAAGCTTGAGCAAACCAACCAATCACAATCTTGTATTTCCCATACCAAGAATGAAGAACTTCACATGGGACAGGGAATTGGATCGCAACCTGAAAAAAGAGAATGTGCCTGCTTACGGGGATAGGGTACGGGAGTGGGATTAGGCAAAATGCTCTTTCAGAGAGTCAGTACAGACTCGATGGGCTGAATGGCCTCCTTCTGCACTGTAAATATTCTGTGATGCTGTAGCTCACTACCTAGACCTTTCTTCCAAGATAAAACAACTTTTATTTGTAGCACTGTTAATGTTGCAAAATGTCCCCTAATATTTCAAGAATGTTGGAAACTCTGGTGCTAATGATTGAATGGAGGGCAAACTAGAATAGATGTACAAGTGCATAGGGAAGGACTGGAAGAGATTGCAAACAGTAGAGCTGATTGAGACTCTGGAAAGACTTATAGACTAGGGAAATGATACAATAATGGACAGGAACCAAAGGAGGTCAATGAGAGCGGTGATGATAGATGAGTGGGGTAGGAATGCACACAGCAGATTCTGCACGAGCTAGAGTTGAGTGTAAAGCTTAGGAGGGACATTCAGAAAGCTCAATCTGGAATTGAAAATAGCATAATAGAGCAGTTTGGGAGCATGGAGGTGAAATAGGTTTGGAGTCAGGAGGAATTTCAGAAACAGGAGTTGGCAGTCTTGTCAATGAACATGAATATGGGGTTTCAAGTACAACCAGGGTTACTCAGGACACAAAGCTTAGCTACTAGGAGGCACAGCTTGATCTCCAGAAAGGACCTTAGGATTAGAGGATAAAAGATGGGTATTGTAAAGATGGCTGAACAGTATTGTTGTCATTCTCGCCAATTTTGAGCCCAAGAAAGCTCTAGAAACCTTTGCTACACCGAGGCTTAATGTCAGACAGACAAAGATGTCATGACATCAAGGGTGGAAGTAAATCTGAGTATCAGCAGTGCAGATGTGAAAGCTAAAAAATACAAATATGAGGAACAGGGGGCCGTCAAGGGTGGAGCTTTGGGGCACATTACAGGTAGCTCTGCTGTAAAGGTGGAGCCATATAAGATCAAACCCATCACAAGGATGTGGGATGTGGAAAAGGATGTGACTATGTCCATGAAACGTCACAGGGAATTAGAATGGATAATGGGCTGTGTTTAACGTCACACGCTAGTGACCGACTTTTTTTTTCATTCGTTCATGGGATGTGGACATTACTGGCAAGGCCAACATTTATTTCACATCCCTAATTGCTCTTGAGAAGATGGTGGTGAGCTACCTTCCTGACTACAACTGTGTAGCTTGCTAGGCCATTTCTGAGTGTAGTTAGGAGTCAGTCACATTGCTGTGGGTCTGCAGCCACTTGTAGGTCAGGCTGGGTAAGGACAGCAGATTTCCTTCCCGAAAGGACATTAGTGATTCAAATGGGTTTTTATGTCAATCGGCAGTCTTGGTCGTTACTACTGATACCAGTTTTATTTTCCACACTTTATTTAATTTATGGATTTGAGCTGGCGGATGCAGCCCTGAAATAGTTTACTACAAATTCTCTCCACCTCTGATGTCACTATGAATTTGCTTCAATCATCTTCTCAGGTAATGCACTTTAAACCATAACAGCTCACTGTGTAAAAAATATTTCCTCATCACCCACTTTGGTTCATTGGCCAATTGCCTGTGTCCTTCTGGTTACTGAGCCTCCTGCCAGTAGAAATAGTTTCTCCCAATCTGTCCTCTAAAAACCCCTGATGGGTTTAAAATAATTTTGTCAGTCAAGTTAATATATTCTATTTGATTTTATAAATTATATTTAATTGGCAAAAGGATTAGAAAACGCTATGGGTGGGACAAGCAGGTATGTGTGCAGAGCAGAGCTTAGTACGGCACTCAGCCTGTCATACTCCTGCATTGTGAAATTTGCATATATATTGACAGCATTTCCCAATGTGTGGACATATTCATCTCCCTGTTCAGACATGAAAACACAAACCCTCCAGGGTTAATGATGCTCTTATATGTTACCAGCCGAACAGAACACAAAACATTTGTCGCTGGCCTTGTATCCTTGAGGTAGTCACATCAGAGTGATGCTGCATTGATCTTAGTATCTGTTTCAGAGCAAGGGTGAGTGGATGAACTTGATAGCCCAGTAACAAGGTCGGTGAGTCCAGATAAAGTGGGATATACTGGAAAATTAAGCAAAAATCTCAGTGACACATGACAATTACATCGCTGACATCTTATGCTTCACTAGGGATGCATTAAAATTATACACTGAAAATATTGTGGAAGTCTAAGATGTCCTATCAGTTTCACTCCATGACCATCATAGATTAGATTCAATACACCTGAAATATTTGCTTTAAATCCATCGTAACATTACATTTACCATTTCGTCAAAATTTTCTTCAATCATGTAGATATAAGTCTTTGCATTGTCCAACAGGGAACAGTAAATATGGTTTAAATATGTACTTAAACGCTCAAAAAGGTGACCTCGGCATTCTTAGGCCATTATTCCAACATTAGCAACATGTGAAATACACTGGAAAATAAGAAACAGTCAGAATGGATTTAATGGAAAAATATCTTACCTGAGAAAGTTTCTCAACATTGAGGACATTAGAAATAAGGTAGATTGTGGGTCCCACTGTGATCTTGCTTTTAGCTTCTTAAAAGGTTTTTGACAAAATCCCATGTGAAAGACAATTAATTGATTAAAGGAAATGGGAACCGAGGGTAGAAAACTATGTTACAAATTTGTGGGTTTGCATCCTTCTGTTAGTCATGTAATCAAAGCAAAAAATGCTGGAACATGCTCAGCAGGTCAGGCAACACGTGTGGAGGGAGAAAGAGAGTTAATGTTTCAGGTCGATGACCTTTTACCAGAACTAGCAAAAGTTTTAATAGATTTTAAGTAAGTACAGAGGCGGGAAAGTGGGAGGGAGGGAAGAACAGGAGGGAAGGTCTGTGATAGGGAGTTGTCATCAAATACATTTTTAAAAATTTATTCATGGGATGTGGGCTTCGCTGGCTGGGCCAGCATTTATTGCCCATCCCTAGTTGTCCCTAAGAAGGTGGTGGTGAGCTGCCTTATTGAACCGCTGCTTGCTTCAGTAACTTAGCTTTAAAGTTGCAGAAACATTTTTCTACATGGGATTGCAATGATCAACCACAGACTCAGAGTTCAACAACAGAACTGACCAAAAAGACTTGGATAAATATATACGGAATGACAAAATTAAACACGAATCAAATTAGCAGACTACAAAGTGAACAGATATCTCTAGGCGAGTAGTAAATTTTAGCATCAAACGTCTATAAATATCAGTGGCATATAAGTTAATAACAATAGTTGAATGGGAAAAATTGTGGAGAGGGATAAATTATCAAGGGTTGACTCAATGAGTAAAAACAAATTTGTGGAAATTAAATGTAGAAATTAGATCCAGAGTGATCTGAATTTAACCCAATCAAACACTTTCTCCAAATAATATATATAGTGGGCAAAGAATGTCAATGTACATCCATCAAAATGGGATATGAAGGAGAGCTGCACTGTCAGAGGGGCACTACAAAGGGAGTGCTACATAGTTGGAGAGCCAGTGCTGAGGGAGTACTGCACTGTCAGAGGGTTAGATCTAAGGGTCGATGCACTGTCAAAGGGCCTGCATTGAGGAAGGGCTGCACTCTCCAAGAGGCAGTGTTGTGGGAGGTCTGCACTGTCGGAAGGTCAGTAGCGAGGAAGTGCTGCACTGTTGGAAGGTCAGTACTGAAGCGTCGCCGCCTTGTCAGATGATCATCATTGAGGGAGTGCTGCACTGACAAAGGTGCTGTCTTTCAAATGAGGTGTCTGCTCTCTCAAGGTGACATAAAAGATCCTATTGCACTATTTTGATAAAGATCAGGGATATTCTTTCTGTTGTCCTGGGCCACTATTTATCCCTCAACCAACATTACAAAAGAGCGGATTGGCTGGTTATTATCACATTGCTGTTTTGGGGACATTTTTGTGTGCAAATTGCCCATTTCTTTCTTACGTCACAGCAGTGACTACAATTCAGAAGTACTTCATTGGCTATTAAACTGCTTTGGAATGTCCTGAGATTGTGCAAGGCATGACAGATATACAAAAACCTGCAAGATTTAGTCTATTCATTTAAACAAATGCTAACCTGAAATAAGGGGCTCTGTAGGGCTGAGCCACACCTCTGACGGGAGCTGTATAAACTTCATGTGAACAAACTCACTATAATCCAAGAATTGATCAGCTATTATCTACAACAACTTTAGATATATTGAAATTATAATCCTCCTCTGGTAACTTTGATTCTCTGTTCTGTTTTATGATTTGGCTTCTTTTAATCTGCTCCAAGCTGATCTATTTCAGCTCACTCATCAATCTCCAACTATCAATCTGTATCTTGATGGTTTCTATCTAGACTCTCTTAATCACACACCCCCAATAAACAAATGTAATAGTGAAGCTGATTTTTAAGTTGTTCTTTTTAATCCTGAATGAGATATTGGGTTTCTGTGTTAGCATGGTATTTTTTCCCTGATTGGAGTAAAATGAGTAAAAATATAAATGTCACACAAAGGAGACAAATGTTCACTTTAGTCTTGAACAAATGTAGTTGAAATCAGCTCGACAACTCTCTTTTGTTCCTTGACAGCCACGTTTTCGAAAGCTCCAGAGATACTGGCGGGGAGGAAATCCAGATTGCATCACATTAAATATTGAGAGACTCATCCATTCATCGAGTGCAAATGTGAACTACATACATTGTTTCTGGTTAGAAGCATTAAGGGTGGAGGTGTATCTGCCAGGAGACAGGCTGAAAATAAAAGGGCAGGTGACCAATTGACAAATGGACATATGTAACAGACATCATACAATGGCACGTTACCAGAGGTAGAGAGATAGAGCAGGAGTATATCAATACAGCACAGCTTCAATCATAAGATTTCCTGTTATAGGAAGTTAAGTCGTTTGCCAATTTTTGAAAACTAGAGCCGCTTCAGCCTAACTATTCACATCTTGCCATCCCAGAGGGATTTAATGATGGATTCATCTTAGTCTGTAAACCTGGAAGCCTTGACAATAATCATCTGGAATGAGTCAAATACGCACAGTAAACCAATCTCTTAAAACCACCAGTTCTGTCAAGTGGGGCCAGAAGAATCAATGTTCATCATGATATCATCTTTGAAGAATCTGAGAACATAAGAAATAGGAACAGGAATTGGCCATCCGGCTTATCAAGCCTGCTCTGCTATTCAATAGATCAAGGTTGATCAGATTTTGAACACAATTCCGCTTTCTTACCCACCCTCCCCACCCCAAAACCCTTGACTCTCCTATAGTTCAAACTAGGCATGTTAGGTGTAATGTGGGTCCTTCAAATAACTGAGACACTTTAAGGATTAAAATTGCAAGAAAAGCTTTTGAAGTACAGACTAATAGTCTTGAGATAGAAAGAAAGTGCTGGAAAAGAGCAATGAAAGCAAAAACATTAGAATCTGGAAAGGAAAAATACAGGTTAATGCTTCTCTTGGGGTAACAATTGCAAAACCATTTTAGTCCATCAATGAAGCATAGAGGAGAGAAAAGAGCAGAAGAAAAAACATTGAGCCTGAGATTTCAAGAGGTCACCATCACTGCTGGAAATGGAGCAGAAACCCTGCCCAGACATACAGAGCATTTTAGACCCTGTCCCAAATTCCAGACAGGGAGATATAGGGGCACTGGGTTGGAACTTCAATGAAGGTCCCCGAGGATCAGCTCTTATTGACCATTTTATTGGCCTCCTCTGGTTTGTATCACTCATGCCTTGCTGCATTATTGGGTGCTTAGGAAGGCACAAAATAGAAGGTTAAGGTTCCATTGTGTTTATCAGAATTTCCTGTGGAAGCCAGGGAGCTAACCAAACCATGGTTCTGTGATACGGGCAAGGCCGGGTGGTTAGCAAGGATTCCCCGAGTTTTCCTCACCCTCCCACCAGGATATCTTGGTTTCCTCTGAATGGAGCAGGACCAAATTCTGAGCCATTTTCCAAATCCTCTCTGGTACTTACACGAGGTATGCATCCTGGACCAGATCAAAATCTTAGCCTCATTACTGCTAACTGTTGGTAGTTGAAGGTTTGCTGAATTTACTTTTATGTCAAATATTGTTCACTGAAGATACAGTTCCAGTTTTGTATAAATAATTCTAAAGGTAATGAAAATCATGTTGATAAAGCAAGGATTGGGGAAACTGTTGAACTCCCCGAGTTTAGGTAACTCATGAAAACCAGCTTATTATAACATGGGGAGATTATTTGTAGAGAAATATTCAGCTGAAAGGAGGAAAAAGGTTGGTGTTAAATAGGGCAATTTATTTAGGTTCTGAAGTTGTTAATAAGTTGAAACATTTGACAAACTGTCCCTTGAGTTGTGTAAACCCATTAATCACAGACACAACACTCACAGCCTTCAGCAAGACAGATCTTCTGGGATTCTTCCAACATCACCCTGAAATTGTCCCTGCCTCAGCTCTTGTGCTGTTGAAACCCTCACCTGGTCCTTTCTTACCTCCAGACAACAATTCCAATATACTCTTGGCTGACCGGTACCTTGTATCCTCTATAAATTTGAATTTATTTATAACTGAACAGCTCAGCAAAATCTTGATTTTAAAATTATTGCTTCCAAATCTTTCCATGGCTTCACCCCTCCCTATCCCTGCAACTTCCATCAGCCCCCAAAACCCTGTGAGGCCTTTGCACTGCCCCAATCCTGGTCTCTTGCACATCCCTGATTTCCATTACTCCATCATTATTATTTTTTTATATTCATTCATGGGGTGTGGGCTTCATTAGCTAGGCCAGCGTTTATTGCCTATCCCTAGTTGCCCTTGAGAAGGTAATGATGAGCTGCCTTCATGAACTGCTGCAGTCCATGTGGTGTAGGTACACCCACTGTGCTGTTAGGAAGAAAGTTCCAGGATTTTGACCCAGCAACAGTGAAGGAACGGTGATATATTTCCAAGTCAGGATGATGAGTAACTTGGAGGGGAACTTCCAGGTGGTGGTGTTCCCATCTATCTTGTCCTTCTAGATGGCAGTGGTTGTGGCTTTGGAAGGTGCTATCTATGGAGCCTTGGTGAATTCCTCCTGTGCATCTTGTAGATGGTACACACTGCTGCTACTGTGTGTCAGGGGAGGAGGGAGTGAATGTTTGTGGATGTGGTGCCAGTCAAGTGGGCTGCTTTGTCCTGGATGTGTCAAGCGTCTTAGGTGTTGTGGGAGCTGCACTCATCTAGGCAATTGGGGAATATTTCATCACACTCCTGACTTGTGCCTTGTAGATGGTGAACAGGCTTTGGGGAGTCAGGAGGTGAGTTACTTGTTGCACGATTCCTAGCCTCTGACCTGCTCTTGTAGCCACTATATTTCGCTACTCCAGTTCAATTTTTGGTCAATGGTAACCCCCAGGATGTTGATAGTGGGGGATTCAGCCATTGAACATCAAGGGATGATGGTCATTGCCTGGCACTTTTGAGGCACACATATTACTTGCCACTTGTCAGCCCAAGCCTGGATATTGTCCAGGTCTTGCTGCATTTGGACATTGACTGCTTCAGAATCTGAGGATTCGCGAATAGTGCTGAATATTGTGCAATCATCAGCAAACATCCCCACTTCTGACCTTATGATGGAAGCAAGGTCATTGGTGAAGCAGCTGAAGTTGCTTGGGACAAGGACACTACCCTGAGGAACTCCTGCAGTGATGTCCTGGAACTGAGATGACTGACCTCCAACCACAATCTTCCTTTGTGCTAGGTATGACTCCAACCAGTGGGGAGTTTTCCCTCTGATTCCCATTGACTCCAGTTTTGCTAGGGCTCCTTGATGCCACACTCAGTCAAATGAGGCCTTGATGTCAAGAGCAATCACTCTCATCTCATCTCGGGAATTCAGCTCTCTTGTCCATGTTTGAACCAAGGCTGTAATGAGGTCAGGAGCTGAGTGGCCCTGGTGGTACCCAAACTGGGTGTCAGCAGTTTATTGCTAAGCAAGTGCCGCTTGCTAGCACTGTTGATGACCCCTTCCATTACTTTACTGATGATCGAGAGTAGACTGATGGGGCGGTAATTGGTCGGGTTGAATTTGTCCTGCTTTTTGTGTACAGAACATATCTGGGCAATTTTCCACATAGCTGCGTAGATGCCAGTGTTGTAGCTGTACTGGAACAGCTTGGCTAGTGACACGGAAAGTTCTGGAGCACAAATCGTCAGTACTATTGCCGGAATATTGTCAGAGCCCATAGCTTTTGCACTATCCAGTGTCTTCAGCCATTTCTTGATATCAGGTGGAGTGAATCGAATTGGCTGAAGGCTGGCATTTGTGATGCTGGGAACCTCCAGAGGAGGCCGAGATGGATCATCCATTCGGTACTTCTGGCTGAAGATTGTAGCAAGTGCTTCAGCCTTATCTTTTGTACTGATGCGCTGGGCTCCCTCATCATAGAGGTGGGGATATTTGTGGAGCCTCCTCCTCCAGTGAGTTGTTTAATTGTCCACCACCATTTATGGCTGGATGTGGCAGGACTGCAGAGCTTAGATCTGATCCATTGGTTGTGGGATCGTTTAGCTCTGTCTATCACTTGCAGCTATGCTGTTTGGCATGCAAGTAGTCCTGTGTTATTGCTTCACCAGGCTGACACTTCATTTTTAGGTATGCCTGATGCTGCTCCTGGCATGCCCTCCTGCATTGGCTGTACCTTCAGCTGGCTTGGTTCCAAGCCCCTGCTTTCCCTCCCTAAACCTTTCCCTCCTCCTATAAAATGCTCCTCAAAACCTACCTCTTTGAGTTTTTGCTCAGCCATCTTAAAACCCCCTATGTGGGCAGGCATCACATTTTAATGCTCCTGTGAAGTGCCTTGGGACAGTTTACTACCCCAGAGATGCTATAGAAATGCAACCTTTTGATATTATAGATTAGCCCTAATGAACTATTCATAGCAAGCTAATTAACTTACTTCAGTCACTTTTCCTGAACCACTTCATCCAATTCAGGGCCACGGGGAGTCAGGGTCTATCCTGACAGGCAATGGGCACTGGGCAGGGTTCACCCAGGATGGGATCCCAGTATATCACAGAGCTAATTAACTATTGGCTCTAATTAACTATTCATAGTAAGCTACCCAACTTTGTGTCCATCAGGAGCTTGCGCACGTGATTGGAGAGTGTTGCAATGCATGAGATATTAAAGACATTCAGTCACTTAAAGGGATGGGGAAAAGAGTCAAGTTGTGGAAGAGGTTCAAGGATGGTAGAGGTTCTCTTAGCTGCAGAGAGCATCCCAGCTTAGGAACAATCTGAACAGAGGATGCTCGACTTCATTTCAATCTATTATAATATTTATATAAAATTATGGCTTGTTTCACACACTATCACTTTAGTGTAGTCTAAAATGCCTGAGAGAAAATTTTGCTCATCATATCAATGTGTCCATGTGGTGACATGCGTACTCTGTTCCTGTGCCAGTTGCCTTATGCCATTAGAATTAAAGAATGCATACTCTTCTTTATCTTGGAATTGCTGCTTTGGGACTGATTCTATAGGCAGGTTTCCTTGCAACATCCACAGGAACTGAGTGAGAAAGTGTCACAGAATCAGTCATTAAAATATGGATCACTATGTGGTAGGGGGAGGAAGAGATCCCTACTTCAACCAAGAGGGTCACTGAAGGGTTTGCCCAATAACTGAAATGCTGGAGTGTTGTTATATCTGTGGCTCAATGGGTAAAGCTCTTGACTCTGTATCAGAAGGTTGTGGGGTCAAGCCCCTGTTCAGAAATGTGGGCATGCCACCCAGGCTGACACTGCCAGTCCCAATGCTGATGGGATACTGCCCTGACAGGGGTGATATCTCTCAGATGAGATGTTCATCCAGCAACAACTTGTATAGTGCCATTACTGCAGCATCCCAAAGTGCCTCAGAGGAGTGTTTATAAAACAAATATTGACACCACCCCCATAAGGTGATATTAGAGCAGCTTGGCCAGAGCTTTAAGGAATATCTCAAAGGAGGAAAGCAAAGTAGAGGAATTTAGGGAGGAAATTGCAGCTTGGGGCCCAGACAGCTGAACTGGAATGTGAGTGTCACTGGCTAAGGTGGTGGTGAGCTGCCTTCTTAAACGCTGCAGTCCATGTGGTGTAAGTACACCCATAGTGCTGTTAGGGAGGAAGTTCCAGGATTTTGACCCAGCGACAGTGAAGGAACGGCGATATATTTCCAAGTCAGGGTGGTGTGTGGCTTGGAGGTGTTGCCACGCATCTGCTGCCCTTGTTCAAGGTGTTAGATACCATGGGTTTGGAAGGCAGTGTCTAAGGAAGCTTAGGAAGTTCCTGCAGTGCATCTTGTATATGATGCACATCTGTGCACTGTGCTTCAGTTGTGGAGGGAATGGATGTTTAGGTGGTGAATGGGGTGCCAATCAAATGAACTGCTTTGTCCTGGGTGATGTCGAGCTTCTTGAGTGTCACATGTGAACTATTTAGGGGCAGGAGTAGGCCAATCAGCCCTTTGAGTCTGCTCCGCCATTCAATAAGATCATGGCTGATCTGATTGTAACCTCAACTCCCCATTCCGATAACCTTTCACCCCCTTGCTTATCAAGAACCTATCTAGCTCTGCATTAAAAATATTCAGGCTCTGCTTCCACCACTTTTTGAGGAGGCAAGTACCAAAACTCATGACCCTCTGAGAGAAAAAGTTTCTCCTCACCTCTGCTCTAAATTGGCGACCCCCTATTTTTAAACAGTGGCCCTTAGGACTAGATTCTCCCACAAAAAGAAATATCCTCTCCACATTCACCCTGTCAAGACCTCTCAGGATCTTATATATTTCAATTGAGTCACCTCTTACTCTTCAAAAATCCAGCAGATACAAGCCTAACCTGTCCAACCTTTTCTCACAAGACAACCTGCCGATTCCAGGTATTAGTCTGGTAAACCTTCTCTAAACTGCTTCCAATGCATTTACATCCTTCCTTAAATAAGGAGACCAATACTGTACACAATAGTCCAGATGTAGTCTCACTGGTACTCTGTATAACTGAAGCATAACCTCCCTACTTTTGTATTCAATTCCCTTTGCAATGGATGATAACATTGTGTCAGCTTTCCCAATTACTTGCTGTACCTGCATCCTAGTCTTTTGTGATTCAGGTACTAGGTCACCCAGATCCCTCTGAATCTCAGGTCTCTGCAACCTCTCACCATTTAGATAATATGCTTCTTTTTTATTCTTCTTGCTAAAATGGACAATTTCACACTTTCCCATATTATACTTAACTTGCCAGATCTTTGCCCACTCACTTAACCTATCTATATCCCTTTGCAGTCTCCTTGAATCTTCTTCTCGTTTTACTATCCTACCTATCTTTGTGTCATCAGCAAATTTAGCAACCATACCTTCCGTCCTTTCATCCAAGCCGTTTATATGAATTGTAAGAAGTTGGGGGCCCAGCAACGATCCATGTGGCACACCACTTGTTACATCTTGCCAACCAGAAAAAGACCTATTTATGGCTACCATCTGTTTCCTGTTAGCTAGACAATCTTCTATCCATGGTAATATGTTACCCCCTACACCATGAGCTTTTATTTTCTGCAATAACCTTTGATGTGGCACCTTATCAAATGCCTTCTGGAAATTTAAGTACAGTACCTCCACCAGTTCCCCTTTATCCACAGCATATGTTACTCCTTCAAAGAACTCCAATAAATTGGTTAAACCTGATTTCCCTTTTGCAAAGCCATGTTGACTCTGCCTGGTTACCTTGAATTTTTCTAAGTCCCCTGCTATAAAGTCTACTAACAGCTTCTAACATTTTCCCTATGACAGATGTTAAGCTAACTGGCCTGTAGTTTCCTGCTTTCTGTCTCGCTCCTGCTTTGAATAATGGAGTTAGATTCACTATTTTCCAAACTAATGGAAAATCTTGGGAATTTTGGAAAATTAAAACCAACACATCACCTACCTCGCTAACCACTTCTTTTAAGACCCTAGGATGAAGTCCATCAGGACCCTGGGACTTGTCAGCTCACAGCCTCAACAATATGTTCAATATGACTTGCTTGGTGATTGTAATTTTCTTGAATTCCTCCCTCCCGTCAGCTATTTTAGCTATTCTTGGGATGTTACTTGTATCGTTTATAGTGAAGACCGATGCAAAATACCTGTTGAATTCATCTACCAGCTCCTTATTTTCCATTATTAATTCCCCAGACTTACTTTCTATAGGACCAGCCTCACCTTGTTAAATCTTTTCTTTTTTAAATAGCCATAGAATCACTTACTATATGTCTTCACATTTCTAGCTAACTTTCTCTCCAACTCTAATTATTCTCTCCTTATGGTCATTCTTTGCTGTTTTTTTATATTCTGTCCAATATATGCTTTTTCTTTAAGTTTGATAATATCTTTAATTTTTTTAGTTAGCCACTATGGAATCCACTATGGTGGGTTCTCCTCTTGGAACTTTTCTTTCTAGTTAGAATGTATCTATTCTGTGTATTCTGAAATATCACCTTAAATGTCTGCCATGGCATCTCTATTGACCTGTTCCTTAACCTAATTTGGCAGTTCATTTTAGCCAGCTCTGCTTTCATGCCCTCATAATTGCCCTCAGTTAAGTTTAAAATACTAGTCCTAAGACTAAACACACTCTTCTTTCCCTCAAACTGAATGTAAAATTCAAACATATTATGATTGTTGCTACTTAGGGGAACCTTCACTATGAGGTCATTAATTAATCCTATCTTGTTGCACAATACAAGCTCTTGTATAGCCTGCTCTCTGGTTGGCACCAGAATGTGCTATTCTAAGAAACTATCTCAAAAGCATTCTATGAATTCCTCAACTAGGCTACCTCTGATTTTCCCAGTCTACATGTAGATTAAAATCCCCCATGATTATCACCATGTCTTTCTGACAAGCTCCCATTATTTCTTCCTTTATTCCCCATCCTACTGTATGGCTTCTGTTAGGGTACCTGTACACCACTCCCACAAGTGACTTCTTGCCTTTATCATTTCACATGTCTACCCAAACTGTTTCTACATCCTGGTTTCCTGGTGTTAGGTCATCCTTCTATTGTGCTATTGCCATCGTTAATTAACAGAGCCACCCCTCCACATTTTCCTAGCTTCCCGTCCTTCCTAAGTGTCATGTGCCCTTCAACATTCCGGTCCCAATCTATGTCATCTTGCAGCCATGTCTCTGTAATGGCTATCAAATCATACTTATTTATTTCTATTTGCCCTGTTGTTGGATCTGCACCCACCCAGGCAAGTGGAGAGTATTCTGACACATCTTTTCTGCGCTCTTAGGGGGAGATAAGAATTTACATGGCCTTTATGTGAAGAAGAATGGATTCTTCAGCTCTGTGGGCGATGGATTTTGTTGCAATCCTGATCTGATCATTCTCTGCTTTATCAATCCCCTTCACCTGAAGACATGCTCTTGACTTTCAGTTTACAACCTCATAGGAAATTAAACCAAGCTATTATAAAAAAGGACCCACCAATATACTGATGAGCTTCTAAAAGCATGACACTTCCTTTTATTCTATCACACTTTTTAAAATGTCCATCATGGGACAATTGGGTATCCGGTATGATGCTATTTTGCTAATTAAGCTATAGGGATGATCTTTGGCAGCCTTCCATCGCATTGGACAATAGTTTATGCTGTGGTGGTCAACTCTGTGTTAAGCATTGCCTGTTGTGGCTCAGAAGAGCCATGGCACAACAGACTCTGCCACATTTGCTGCAGAGGAAGACAGTGGGCTGAGAAGGTGCATGATTCATTGGCCTCTGTTTTCTCTGGGACCTCTTCTTGGCCAGCTTAGTTTTCCATTTCTCCTCACCTCTTCTAATGCCCCTCCAAACAGTTAGCCTACAGAGGTCACAGCCATCAATGACTGTCTCACAGTTGTCTGCTTCAATGTCCACCTACTGCACATCTCACTTGCAAGTGTTCTTATAGTGGAGGTACGGATATCTAGCAGATTGTGTTCCAGCGGCCGTACAGAAATTGTATTCTACATTTCTGCAAATTGTATTAAAATATGTAATTTATGTATTAATCAACAAATCTAAAACTGGTTAAGGACAAAATTGAAGAAAAATCTCAAATGATTTTGCAACCCTTGGATCAGTGTTTACATTGTGTTTGAAACTCTACTTTTCATCATTTTATTCCAAGTCATAACTGTTGTGTATTCATCGGTTTGTCATGTAATTTGTATATCTGATTTATCTCAGAGTAGTGCAGAGCTGATACTAGTTCTAAGTCTACAACAGGTTTATCTGCAGTGCTTTAAAATATATCTTCAAAAACACAATGTCTCCATATATGTTCACAGCTCCAACAGTCTAACATAATCAAACACAGATCAATTAAACCATTGGGCAATACAGTAACAATGGATGAAGATCTGGGTTTAATTCAGCTTCAACTAGCAATCATATTTAAGAACCCAAGTTGAAATTTTATCTCTGAAGTTAAACAACTCCAAACAATTTAAGGCTGGATTTCCCCTTGACTTTCAATTCCAGTCTTGACTGTTGTTCAAATGAACATTGGTTCAAGTGCTCACTGCATGTGGTATGGGACATTCCTCAAGACAGTTTTCTTCTTTGGAATATATGTAGCAATTCCCTCCATGCTTTTGTATGAAGCTATCTTGGCTTGGCCTAGTCCAGGCTTAGTATGGTGAAGATCACCTATAGATGCCAACTATACAGGTATTATTAGAAAAGAATTTGACCATTCTTGATCTAGGTTGTGATGGCATGATCCCATGCCATCCAATGTAGCTGAGATATAAAACCAGTGAGCCCCTGTTTTGATTTTTGATTCACTGATCTCCACTGCAACAGTGATGGAAGTGATGGGTTATGAAGGAAAGATCAGTGGTGAGAGAGACAGTTATCTGACATAAAAAGACGATCCATGTCTACCAACTTTGTTGAGGACTTTTCGTACCACAAGTGTGCCTTGACCAATAAACAGTAATGCTGCAATTGATGTGCTCACAGTTGATAAAACTGTCAGGCATCTGAGGGTGGATTGAAGTATTTTCATCCCCTGTTTGGAGTTTCACCCACCAAGATCACCTGGCGATTTAGGTACAATTGTCAATGGGCTTTACAGGATGTTCTAGTTAATTTAATGGATAGAACATTTGCTAAGTTCCATTAGTCTTTATGCTCAAAAATCAATGGGTTCCCAGCAGATAAAAGCTCTGTGCTGAGAAATCAAGTTTATATACTTTGTCCAATATCTTCTTCCTCTCTCTGCTTCTTGTGCATCACAAGACTCCTGTGTAATGTAATTTTTTTTTAACCATTATCTCTGGTACATCCTCCTGGCTATTAGAAGAGCACTGTGGAGCACCTATGGCAATACATTCCTATTACAACTTGGTTCATCCATGACTTCCAAAAATCCAATAACAGATGGTTGGAATGAATCCACGGTCGGATATGGAGCTCATATAGTAAACTTTGTGTTACATGGCACTCTATCGAGCAGAATCCTCCAGTAACTGGAATTTCTGATGTTCCCCTAACACCAGTTATCACTTTATCAACCAGAATCAATCACAAAGTTATCCGGAATCCATACCTGCATGCTCTATTATCTTATACTTTAATTTATGTTTTAATGTACTGTTGAAGATTAGAAGCAAAAAGAATACTGTTCTTTACTTCCTGAGTACTTGCATATTAGCTCATGCAATGGGTATCGCTCTATATTCCATTGGTAAATGTAAATCTGCTTAACTGGTATTTTTGATTAACTAGCACCGCCCATTCCCTGTGCATGCCGGATAAGAAAGTTTTACCTTATTTATTTTCTGGATCTTTGAGGGACCTTGTTCTGATCTGGATTGAATTCTCTGACCCACTGGTTATTTTATGGAAAGTAGTTGATTGATTTGCTTCTCATGAGAGAAAACTAGATGTTAAAACAGTGATCTGATATCAAAAATACAGGACAGAGACAAGGAGAAATTTTTTCTCTCTGAGGGTTGTGCGACTTTGGAGCTCTCTGCCTCAGAAGGCGGCGGAGGCGGGGTCATTGAATATTTTTAAGGTAGAGATAGATATATTCTTGCTGGCAAGGGAATCGAAAGTTATCGGGGGTAGATGGGAATTTGGAAATCGCAACACAAGAAGACCGCCATGATCTTATTGAATAGCAGAGCAGGCTTGAGGGGCCAAATGGTCTAATCCTGTTCCTATTTATGTTCTGATGTTTAAAAGAAGGACCTGCACATACCTATGTTTGAACGTAGGGCTTGCAAGGGTTGAGTGATTGAAAATCCTAGCAGACTGATTGAGGCACTGGTTGAACACTTTTCTTTCAAAGCTCAAAGATCGAGACTTGGTCCAGTCCAGGTTGATGGGAAGAAGATTTATTTTAACTGTCAACAATATAGATCTTATTGGAGATGAGTTTGGTCAGTCTTGACTCATGGTCTGATGGCGGAAATCCCATAGTCCATAATTTGGCACCAAGTTAACACAATTGCTCAACAGAACCACGAGGATGTATTAAATAAATCCATCACACTGCTATAGTAAGGGGAATTCAATTAAAGACATGGTGGAGCAAAATCGAGGAGGCTTACTCTGTATCTCAGACATAACTGCCACAGGGAGCTAATGTATTATATTATAAACAATTGTACCTTACCTTTAAAAAATCTAGTAATATTTTATTTCCAATTACCTGAGTGAGCTTTAAACATTTTCATGAACAGATTGAAATGCAACATTTGGAAGTGAGGGACATTCTGGGCCTGGGCTATTGAAATTAAATTCTCCTCTGCATGCTGCTGTCTGTTAGAGTCCAGTGTGGATTAAGCTTGCACAGTTTGAGTCCAGTTCCTTGTGAGGCTGCAGTACAAAACTCGCCCAATTGTGACACTAATTGGCAATCCCACTTTAAGAAGCCATGGGATGGTTGTTATAGAAGATAGAAAAGTGTCACATTAGTGCAGGATACCCATGCAGGATTGGTATTGGGAGAGAGCAGAAAGAGCTATACTCTGCATCTGACGATGTTGGATTTTAATACTGGGTGCTGAAATGGGATGAGTTCCCTTCACCAGTGCTGATATTGCAATACCTTCTTTTGCTGAACTGATATTCCTGTAGAGAAGTTACTTTCAGAATATGGATGTTTACTTAGCCATTGAAGTGAACAAGTCTGGACATATCAATAAAATATCCTTACAATGAAAGGAAAGTAGGAGTTTAGGTGTTTACCCGTAGAAGTCGACATATAAGTCGACCTTTGAAGCCTCAAAAATCCCTCCAAAACATTTCAAACGCGTGAGCTGCTGATGTGGGAGTGGGTGGGCGCCACACTTGCCGTTTGCCACGTGGGGTCTGCTCTGTGTGGGCATGTCTTAAACTCCCTCGCATCTTCACAACACAGCCCACATTGCCTACCTGATTCCCTGCACCCAGTTGTAAGGTATCACAGAACGATAGAGAAGTTATGGCGCAGAAAAAGGCCATTCAGCCCATCCTGTCTGTGCTGGTCAAAGAAGAGAAAAAATGCATGGCGTGGCTGAAAATTGAGGGGGGGGGGTTGACTTACATGTCGAGTCTTTGCAAAAACATGATTTTTGAGGCTGAAAACATGTGGTCATCTTATATGCTAGGTCGACATACACACCGTGATCTATGGTAGTTTTTCTCCATTCGGACCTGCTTTGATGGGATTTGTCACATTCCATTTCTTCCAAATCTCCTCCTCAGAGCTGAATATTTCAAAAGTCAAACAATATTTGCTCCAGGTAACGTTTATGTTTCTAACTTTGTACATTTTTCCTACTTTACTTCCTTCCTGTCTCAGTAGGCTTTCTCAAACCAAACCAGCTGTGCCTATGGGCATGTGTCCCATTACTAGGTGCCTACTGTCCCCATTCTAAACGACCACTGGGAGGTGTGAGACAGTGAGTGACTTGGCTTGGCTCATTCTCCATTCACTCCATTGCCTAGCAGTACTGAAGTTCCTCACCTTTGCTGGGCATGTCCCCATGATAACTAGGGAGCTCATTTTATGGGAACATACCAGTGTAAATGGTCCACCATTTAGTAATATGAATCAATGGGTCTTCAACACAATTTTCATTGTTACAAATTACATTACTCATACAAACTAATATAAAAAGAGCTTTGCCAGACTTATTTGCCATGAACACAGTATGCCCTTAAGCGAAAATGAGAGCTGTAAAAGAAAACTTATTGTACTTTCAAGTTACCTCATCTTGGTTTCTTGTCATTGGATTTGTGCAAAGTGTCTCACTAGATGCGTAATGTTTTCCTGCTGTTGTGTCAGGCCTGGTTGCCAGCAGGATATTGGTTTCCTGTGGTGTGTTCGGGGCATCCATGATGTGTTTGTCTGGGAAGGAATGTTCTGCTTAAATCTAGTCTCAGTTCAGACCAAAGCAAACTGAGACTCATCAAAGCTCAGGTCTAAATAGTACATTTTTAACAACAGTCATTGGGTGTCCCCAGAGGAACCAAAACAATATTGCAGATCAAACCCTAGAAAACCACACAAGAGAAAATGAAAGAGCATTTCTTCAACAAAATAATGTCAAAAAATAAAACAGAGAACTGAAACACGTTTAAACATTAGCTTTCTTTAACTGGATTACTATAAGCTATGTCAATAAAATATGTACTTTTATTAACTTTGTTCTCCCTTTCATTTGTTGCTATACAACAGAAATGTTTCTGATTATGTAAGGAAGAAGGAAGTTCTCTACAATATAGCAATGACTGCACTTTAACTGTACTTCATTGGCTGTGAAGCCCTTTGGGATATTCTGAAGTTGTGAAAGGTGCTATCTAAATGCAAGTCTTCATGTTTACATGAGGAAGAATCGTCCCAGATTTGCATTAAGCGCAGCAGCAGGCTGGGAAACTAATGTTTTACTTGCCAGCCACAATGGTAGCTGCAGTGCTGTCTCATCCCAAACCCACAGCATTAATTGTGCATTCCCGGGAAATACACCATTTCCATGGCAGGCGGGCTGCGATTCACCTGCCACACCATCACCTCACTGCTCCATCATGCCAGGCGTCATATTTAAAGTGCAGCTGCACACACACCTCTCAGTGCTTCCAGCCCAGGATTGCTGCACAGAAGACACGGCCCCAAAAGGGAAGAAGACTGCAGCCCCCAGTTTGTTGATATGTCCCTCGAGCGCCTTTTGGATGTCGTGGAGGCGCACCGTGATGTCCTCTTTTCCTGCTCTGGCTGCAGAAGGGGCAGTTACATACCACTCTGGCTTGCCAGGCGATGGCAGTGTTTATCAGTGTCAATGCTGCACAGAAGAGGTTGTCCATCCAAAGCAGATAAAGGATGAATGATCTCACCCGTGTCACCAGGGTAAGGCAACCATCTCATTACTCTAAACTCACACATTCAGGCCATCACATATTCACTGGCATCTCACTCACTGGCAGCTCAAGGGACATCACCATTCACTCTCCCACACACACCCTCACATCTCCATCTGGCCTCATTTCCTCTGCAGGCTGCGTCCTCAGCCCTCACCCTCTTGAGACCACTTGCACAGATCAACATGTGCCCCCACACACACCCTGGGATACCCTCCTTCCCCAGTATAGCCCTTGTCCTGCAGCCTCTTCCCCTGGCTGAGGCCACTTCTCCCCCTTCCCCAAGCAAGCCCTAGCCCAAAGGCATTGAAAAGCCACCTTCGCCCTATGGCTGATTTGGTAGGTAGAGACCTGCCCATGAGCCCCCCTGGAAGTGATGTGGTGCTGCCTGTGAAGCCTGGCACTGATGACTGAGAGGGCTGCCCGAAGCAAGGTAGGCAAACAAACCTCTCAGCTCCGAGCAAAGTGCAGCTTGGCAAGTGCACGTTGCTGATGTACAGTTGTGAAACATGTCAGTGTGCAATCACAGTAACGTGCCCGGATGCTCCAGCGTTGGGGGATGAGTCCGGCTAGCTGGACTGATAATGAGATGCAGATTTATTACAATGAGGTTCCCGACGCCCCACAGCAGGAAACCCAACCCATCATCAACAGGCAGAGTTTACGATTGCAACCTGGTTCCACTGCCAAACTGGTAGTGAAACTGACTTTTGGCCTTCTCGCCATATTGTCCTCTCGCCAAACACACCCGATGGCAATGGGCATGGAAAATTCCGCCCATGGTTGCAAAATTAAGACTGTGAGGTTAGGGACAGTGTGACTGTAAAGATAAAGCAGTCATGAGTTTTTGTGAAGAGATTAAACTTTCTGTGAAGGGGGAGATTTCAGATGAAGTTAATAGTTTAAGGCTACACCATAAATTTACCTCCAGAAATCATTATTTTCGCTTTTTAAAGTAACACATTACAATTGTTAATTATTAACAATACTTGAGGCCAAAATATGGGAACTGGTTTTCATCTTCAGCCCTGGGCAATGGATCACACACTTTTTATAAAAGATCAATTTCAATAGAATGAAAATCAGTCTTTGTCGTAAAAGTTGAGTGATTCACAAAGCAAAAAAGACTTGCATTTCTATAACACCTTTCACAACCTTAGAGTCTCTCAAAGTGTTTTACTGCCAATTAAGTAATTTTGTGGTATAGTTGCTGTTACAAAAAGGAAACACAGCAAAATCCTACAAACAACAATGAAATGAATGACCAGATAATCTGTTTTACTGTTGTTAATGAGGGATAAATACTGCCCAGGACACAAGTTGGGATTTCCCTGCCCATCTCCAAAAAAATGACAGAGGTTCTGTTAACGTCCAGCTCAGAGAGTCAATGGGGCCTTGGATTAATGTCTTACCCAAAAATGCAGCACTCCCTCAGTACTGACCCTCCAACAGTGCAGCGGTCCCTCTGTACTGACCCTCCAACAGTGCAGTGTTCCCTAGGTACTGACCCTCTGATACTGTAACATTCCTTCAGTACTGACCTTCTGACAGTGCAGCACTCGCTCAGTACTGTCTCTCTTACTGTGCAGCACTTCCTCAGTACTGATCCTCTGACAGTGTAGCACTCCTTCAGTACTGACCCTTCAACAGTACAGCACTCTCTCAGTGCTGCCCTGAGAGTGTCAGTCTGGATTTTGTGCCAAATCACTGCATTCCTCCACATTACACTTTGGAGTGAAATCACACAATAACCCATGATTTCTGAGCAGGGGTCCATGTATCATGGACCCGTGTATACATTACATTCTATCATCTGCCAAAGCTATTGCGTACCTGTGGCTACAAAAACCATAAATAAAACAAAGGGCAGAATTTTCCACTTTTGAATCTAAGGGCCATGGCGGGCATGGTCTGCGGCACATTTCCCGCTGGTCGGAGTGGCAGGAATTCACACCAATTATGTGATTGGAAGCTATTTAATTATGCATAGGCGAGTATCCCTCTGAATCACATGGCTGGTCAGGCACTGATTTGCCTGCCCCTCCATTACCTAATGAGGTTGAAATCCGGGCACCATATTTAAATGCCACCCGAACACACACATTCACTCTCTTTAGCCCAGCTGTCTTCAGGAGATGTCTCGGGGTGGCTGCACACAGGAAGAAGGCTGCCCCAATGTTTAGCCATGATTCCCTTGAGGCTTTGATGAGAGGAGTGCGCCAACACCCGGGATATCCTCTACCCTAGGGATAGCTTCAGGGAGCCGACCAGCCTCACCTCATTGGCCTCGGAGGCGGTTGCAAGAGAGGTCAGCTCGTTGGGCATCTGCCCACAAAACCTCATTCAGTGCAGGAAGAGGATAAATGATCTCACTCACTCCACCTGGGTAAGTTAAGCTCCCTCCAATCTGACACTCTCCTAATGGCATCATGCACTGAAAGGGTTACACTTCTCAGGGACTTCACACAATATTAGTGGGGGAGACAGCAGCACTCTTTGTCTCACGGACAATTTAACATTACCAGCCTCTCATCTATCGTGCTGCACAACCTCCATCCTCAGCCCTTACTGGGGAGAACTTGACACATGCACAGTAGGAATGCATCTTTCCCAAACTCTGCTCCTCCCTTCTCTTCGCATCCCATCTATTGTCCCACAACTAGAGGGAGAGATCCAGGACTGGAGGAGGGAGAGCCGACATCCAGGAGCTCACTCCTTTTGAGGGGGATGCTGCCGAGCTGGCTGGGAGGGACTGGGATTGCCCCTGTGGGGAAGGCAAGATCAGCCACTCCCAGCAAGCCAGTATGGGTGAGCCCCCTCATGAGTTGATCACATCCTGACATTCAGATTGAGTGACATGCAATCCTGTATTCAGCCTGTTCATCAACTAAATCTATCTTCTCTCTCTTACAGGCGCCAGCAGGACCAACATAAGCCCTAGCCTCCGACCCACCTCACAGGAGGATGCTGAGGAGCCATCGGAAAATGCGTCACTGTATTCACCCACACTCTCCAGCAGCTCAGGCACACACCTCATGCGTCATGGATCTAGATTAGGCTGGGATCACATTCTGAGGAACTCCTCACTGACATGTCACTGCAGCAGTCAGAGGCAGGGACAGGCTGGGTCCCTGGCACTCGGAGGACTGCTGGAGATCAGGCACCCGCTCAGTCTGAGTCTGATGATCTGCAAGTGGCTGCAGAAAAAGTGCTGCAGATGCAACAACAGGTGATGGAAAATCAGGTTGAGTTATGAGAGGCAGTCAATAAACTGGAGTGAAGGATGGAGGAGTCTGTCTGTGTTCTGTCTGTGTCGTGGCTCCAATATGTGAGCACCTTGAGATCACCATGGGAAGTGTGGCGGCTGCCTTGGAGACCTTGGTCCGGCAGGTTCTGCTGGATGGATTTGCACTTGGACCTGCATTGGTAGATCCATCAGTGGCTAGGCAAGGGTGGGGGTGGGGGGGGGGGGGGGGGCGCGGTGGTGGGAGGGGGCATCTACACCTCACTCCAGGTGCCCCTTCTCCTCAAGGTGTCTGGGAGGGGCCCTCTGGCATTCATAGGGAGGATGAGCGTCAACCGGACACCCCAGGGGCCTCTACTCAGGACACCACAGCCACTCCGAATCCCCTCTGCCTGTGACCCCATCCACTCCAGCTGCTCAGGCCAAGGAGGGTGCACCTGCTCCTGAGCAGGAGATCCTTATTAGGCCGGGGCCCTCCAGGCCTCAGGCCACCAGAGGACGTCTGCCAAGGTCATCACAGGCAACAGGACGTAGCAGTGAGCTTGTCTCCACCTCTGCTGCAGATGTTGGGACTGCACCCAGGTGTAGAGGTAGGGTTAGAAAAATTAAGAAGTTTTGACATCACTTCTGGGTCACAAGAGTTCAATCACTGTGTATATCATGAACCTTTGTAAATACGTTTGCTGTTCATGAAAATGGTCTCGTCATTCAAAAGCGTCACTCATATGCACCTCTTATTGTGAGGTGAGCCATGGTCTCACTCTGTTCACTCCCTTTGTGAGCCTCACAATCATGTGATGTGTAGCTGAGTCATGATAGTCACTCTGCCCTTCTGTTATGTTAGAGAGATGTCTCAAACTCCTTATTGAAAGTGTGTGCAAGACAAGGTAGGTGTGCTCACTGGCGTTGGAGGCTTAGCTGTAGTTGTTTCTCATAATGAGATGGCTGTCTTCATTGGCAGTGCCAAAGTACAAGACCTGCAGCCATGATGACTCTCCAGCTGTGCGCATCTCAGTGTCCACTAAAAGTTTCTCATTAGGTTGACGACGACTGCGTCAAGTCCTTTGAAGGAGTGTTTGTGCTGTTGCGTCAACTTTCACTTCCCAAAGCACATGGATACAGGGTTCACTGCTGGTCTTTCCAAAGATTAAGGCCTGGTGAATCAGGAGAGTTGAAGGTGTAAGTCCGAGTGCTGAACTTGCTCTTGCTGTTACTGGTTGCAAAGGCCCTCGGTGCACCAAGGGACAGGAGGAATGTGGCTGTGTCCCATCGCCTGCACCTTACTCCTCCTAGAATCTTGTGGCTATCAGTGTGGCACAGGCACATCTTCCACATCGTGCTTCTTCGATAGTATCTTCACGTGGAAGCTGACCCTCATCTCCCTCTTCAGGTTCCTGCACTTCCTGCTCTTCATTGTCCAAGGAGCTCTCAGCCTCCTCTGTGTCTTCCTTTGGCCAGGGGTCTCCCCTTTGAAGCAACAGGTTGTGAAGGGTGCAGCAGACCACGATTATGCACGACACCCTCTGTGGAGAGTACTACAGAACACCACCTAAGCCCCAACATCAGAAACACATCTTTAGGATGTCATTCAGCCCAATTGGTCCATGCTGGTGTTCATGTTCCACAAAAGCCTCCTCCCATCACTACTTCATCTCACCCTATCAGCATATCCGTCTATTACTTTCTCCCCCAGCTTCCCGTAAAATGCCTCCCTGCTATTCACCTCAGCTACTCCTTGTGGTAGCGAGTTCCACATTCTCACCACTCTCTGGGTAATGAAGCTTGTCCTGAATTCCCGATTGGATTTATTAATGACTATCTTACATTGATAGTCCCTAGCTTTAGACTCCTGCCTGGTGTTTGTGCTTGGAAAAATTTGCCAATTCTGATCCCATCTCCCATCTGCACTTTGAATCAAAGAGCAATGCTCTTCCCCAATCCTCTTACTTGTCACTCAATGTGGGTTAATTGCAGCTACATGTAATCGTAAAGTGGTTTACCAGGAAGAATTATTAGATTACTGCACAGTTGAGTGCTTGGGGACCAGCGCACCAGCAACTTGAGAAAGACACAGCTATTTCTCACAGATTTCTCAGTTTCCTTCAAGCTCGTAACAAACATTGTGCTGATTTCACTTCTGAATGGCCTAGCTCGAGTATTAGGTCTATGCCTTCTTGTTGTGGATTCCCCCACCAGAGGATATAATCTCTTGCTTCTATCCCATCAAATCATTTTATTATGTTAAATTATCCTGATTAGATCAGTTCTCATTATTCTGTACTTAGCAACTCACCAAGCTCCTTCCAAACAGCGACCTTGACCATCTAGAAGGACAAGGGCAGCAGATAGATGGGAACACCACCACCTGGAAGTTTCCCTCCAAGTCACTCTCCATCCTGACTTGGAAATATATCACTGTTCCTTCACTGTCGCTGGGTCAAAATCCTGGAACTCCCTCCCTAACAGCACTGTGAGTGTACCTACACCACATGGACTGCAACGGCTCAAGAAGGCAGCTCACCACCACCTTCTCAAGGGCAACTAGGGATCGAGAATAAAAATGCTGACCCAGAGAGCGAAGCCCACATCCTGTGAAAGATTTTTAAAAAAACTCAAGGGAGCACAAGCCAAGTTGATGCAATCTGTTCTCAATTTAACCCCTTTAACCCCAGCATTATCCTGCTGAAGCTGTGCTGTAGACATACAAAGGTCCTTCCTGAGATGCCATGTCAAAAACTGAATTCAATACTGCAGTTGGGTGAGTTGAGCTTCATAAGATGGTAGTACAACTGCCTCCCATTTATATTCCAGACTCCTTGAGAGAAAGATTACCATCCCATTTACCTTTTCAACATTTTTTGTGCCTGTGCACTGACTGTTAATGATGTGTGTACATCGACACCTAAAGGCAGAATCGGCCCAGTTTTGCACTAAGTGTGGTAGTGAGTGTGAAAGGCGAGGTTTTACCCATCAGCCGCAATGCCACATTTTCAAGCTGTATCCTCCCCTTCCTGGCACGCCTG
Organism: Carcharodon carcharias; assembly: GCF_017639515.1. Taxonomy (NCBI): domain Eukaryota; kingdom Metazoa; phylum Chordata; class Chondrichthyes; order Lamniformes; family Lamnidae; genus Carcharodon; species Carcharodon carcharias. The sequence goes on along the minus strand of NC_054470.1, from coordinate 120,468,511 downwards.
CCTCATTAATAATGCATTCGGGGGAAACAGACCCGATCGCTGGCGGACAGGCTCGGATTTGCCTGTCACACTGTGACCTCAGCGCTTCCTCACTCTGGGCACCATATTTAAAGTGCCCCAGAGCGCAACCAACTTCATGTCTACAGACCAGGGCTGCTCCAGGCGACAGATGGTCCCAAAAGCAAAAGTGACGGCAGCCCCAAAATTTAGTGATGCCTCTCTGGAGCATTTCCTGGATGCACTGGAAGGCCACTGCGATGTCTACCACCTCCCCCTCTGCTCACAGGAGGTCCACCAAAGTCACCAATCCAGCCTGGAAAGCGGTGCAGTGGCGATCAGTGGCGGTCAGTGCCAATGGAGCACAGAGGAGGTCAGCCATCCAGTGCAGGAAGGGGATGAATGCCCACATCCATTCCGCCAGGGTAAATCAACCACCTCATCACTCTCAACACATACTCCCAAACCCATCACACATCCACAGGGACCTCCCACTTCAAGAGACAACCCCACTGACTCTCACGCACACCCTCACACCTCCAACAGGCTCATATCCTCTGGAGCTCACGTCCTCATCCTGTCCATGCCTCCGCTCACCACACAGACAATCCACTCAGTGCCATGTGTCCTGCTCACACTTTCTCCATCTGTTTTCATACAGGAGAAGCTGGCTCACATCAGCAGGGAGATGGGTGGAGGGTCCACATTAGGCCCCTCACTCACTTTGAGGAGCGTACCATTGTGCTGACTGGTGAGGACGTGGACTCTGTCTGTGGCAATGGTGAGGTTGGTAGCGAACACCCACATGAGGATCCTGCACCATCCTTCTCTCAACGCAACTGTGAATGCTCTCTCTCCTGCTTTTGACTCTGCTGTCGAGCACTAATTATTTCTACTTTGGTTCACAGGGAGCTCAGCCAAGCGACCAACACCCTCAGCCAGCCAGTCCCTCAGCTCCATCCAAGTCCTCACCTCCAGGCAAAAGGACTCCTCCTCCCTTGAAGAGCTGGAAATAAACAGCCTGGAAGACTCATCATAGCGCTTACCCACACCCTCCACCAGCTCAGAGACACGGCTCAGTGAGACCTAGATCTGGTGCAAGTTCAGGTTCACATTCCAGTGGTCACCACAAGGACTCATGTCCGCAGCAGGAGGAGGCAGGTTCATCTGAGCTCCCCTGCACTTGGAGGACAGTTGGGGAATAGGCATCGGTCAGGCTCAAGTCAGATGATGAGCCTCTGGATTTGCCCTTCCAACTCATCCTGGAGAGTCAGCAGAAGGTGGGGAAACATCGCACAGAGCTGTTGGAAGCCCTCAACAGAGTGGCACATGAGTTGGAGGAGTGTGTCCACCTGCTTTCTGATGGAGTTGTGCCCACATACCTGTGTATGAAGGTCTTCATGGGGAGGATGGTGGACGCCATGGAGACTCTGGCCCAGCAGAATGCGGTGATGTATTCCATCACGGGAGCCATGGGTGAGTTCCTGCAGTGGCAACACGAGGGGGGAACAGGGCACCTTGACATCCCTCCAGATGCTCCTTCCCCTCCAGGAGGCAGGCTTCAGCCCTAGGGGATCTGAAGGGAATTGGAGAAGCAGCTGGACACCCCTGGGTCATCCATCCAGGAATCTCAGAGGCTGTCCTCTCCTTCCAAGTCCCCTTTGCCTGTGACCCCTCAACCTCATCATCTGTTACTGCAGAGGAGCAGCTGGCCCACTGGGGGGCAGCCAAAGCAAGCCGTGGCCCTCAAGGCCTTAGCTCTCCAGAGGACCCACGCTGAAGTCATCAGAGGCAACAGGGCCGACCATTGCACAGGCTGTCTCCACCCCAGCTGTGGATGTCAGGGTAGCACCTAGAAGAAGTGGTAGGCCTAGAAAGGTTAAGAATTTCTGATCACAAGTGGTTGCACAGGTGAACAGATTTTGTCACTTTATAATCTGAAAATATATTCACTTTCATTGAATAATGCGTAATTTGTCTTTCAGCTTCATTTACAGGCTTCACGAGACCTCCCACTGCATTCCCTGTGCTCCCTGCCCTTCCCCTGCACACTAGTAGTTCAGCTTCAAGCACCTGGACCTCAAGTGATTCTGGAGGGAGAAGTGTGTGTGTGGCAGGGTTTTTAGCGCAAGCACTTTCTCCCACACACACGCAGCCTTCATCTATCACACTCACCTCACCAGCCTGAGCATTTTCAATGCTGCCTGCTGGGGTTCACTTTCATTGTCCATCTGAGCTGACCTGCATCTCCGCTCACCCACTGACCACGCTCCCATGCAGCACCTGTGTCCGTCCAACACGAGACTCCACTCACTTTTGATTTGAAAAACATGGTAGTCGTCAAGTTTCTGATCAGCTCCCCCATCCTTTCCCCACCCCCAGTCACCCATGTCCTTTTCCCGATCACAGTCCACCCTCCTGGCATCACCTTCCACCTCCCCACTGTTACCCTACAGCCTGAACCCTTGTCTTTCCAGGATGTCCAGGTGAACATGCACTTTCCCCACCCTCTCGAAAATCCCACCCTCATCCACATTGACCTCCCCGACCCCCTCCTTCCCACCCCCAGGGTCCATGTCTACCTCCGTGCCCCCACCAACCACCCATAGCACCTCTTTTAATGTTAGCAATGCACCCTCACCCTCCCACTCTACTGTCTCCCTCTCTCCCCTCTCACACTCACCATTCCCTCCTAACACACCCACCCTGAGTTCGCTCCACAGGAGGCAGTCATCAACTCCACAGACCTCTCCCTTGCACGTTCACCTGGAAATTCCACCCACCCCTTACTCCTTCCTCCACCCAGACTCCATCCACCCCTGCACTCCCTACCCCCACCAAATTCTTTCCTCTCCGGATAACTCCCCCCCCCACAAAAACTCACTCCCTTACGCCTTCTTCCCCATTTACGCATGCCTCCCCACTTGCGCCATTCTCCCATTACACCCTCATCCTCCCATACTCCCTCTTCCCCTGGATGCCCTCCTTCTCCTTCCCAACCTCACCCCTCCTGACATCTTCATCCCCCCCTCCAAACTTCACCCCCAGCACCTTTGCATGCCCCGAACCTCACCCCCTGACACATTCGCACCCCCAACCCCCAACTCCCAACCTCAGTCCATGACACCTTCGCCCTGCCCCTTCCAATCTCAACCCCCTTGCCCCACCCTGGTACACCTTTCCTCTCCCACTCACACCTACACCTTCCTCCTCCTCCCCAACCCCTTCGGCCATCACGCCCACAGCCAATGGTGAAGTCTATGAAGTTCCAAAGCTTCAGTGAATTCAAAGCTGCCGCAGGGAGACCTCCCACCTTCTGAGAGCTGCTTCCCGGCAGAGCCATGTGCATGAAGATCCACCCAGCTTGTGATGCACGTGTTCCTCCAGGATCCTACAGGCAGCTATAGGACTCCGGCATCTCCTGCTCCTTGAATGTCCGTGATCTGAGCAAGGACCTAATGGTAAGTCCTGACTTCTGCACGTCACGCTTGTTCAGACGTGTTCTGGGCCGGCATGTTTTCCTGTCGGGGTAACGGTAAATCAGGCATGAGGGGATGATTCCGGTTGTGCCTTACATTGCATCCCATTAGCGGGAAGCAAATTGGGCTCATGCTGACATCCAGCAGGATTGCAATCCACCATGGCAGACACCATCGGGTGATCCCGCTGTGATTTCATGCCAGTGTGAAACTGATTTCTGCCCCTCCTGCCGAATTAGCCTCCCCTGCCCGCCATGACGCTCACCGCCAACGGTGGGGTGGGGGGGGGGATATTCTGGCCTAAATCTCTTTGCTTCTACACAGCTTCTTGTCTGTCCATCAAGGAAATCTTCCACTTTGCCTCTTGGATCCAAAATATTGCTCAATTTTGAACACCTTGTCAAATCTCCTTACAATCTTCTCCATTCTAGTACGATGAATCCCACTTTCTGCTCTCTCATGTGTAAAGAATGGAAAAACAGGATATTTTTCAAAAGTTCAGACACAAGCAAATGTTGGTTTGCAGAAGGATTTGGGGTCTTTGTACACATAACATAGAAAACTAGTATGTCAGTACAGCAGGCAGTTAGGAAGGCAAATGATATGTTGGCCTTTATTTCAAGGGGTTTGTTCTATAAGTCTGAAGAGGTCTTGCTGCAATTATGTAGGGCTTTGGGGGAACCACATCTTTAATAATGTGTACAACGTGGTCTCCTTGCCTAAGGAAGGATATATATGCCTTAGAATAAGCTCAACAAAGGTTCACTCGATTGATTCCTGGGATAAGAGGGCTATCCTGTGAGGACATTAAATGGGATGGGTCTATATTCCCCCAAGTTTCGAAGAATGAGAGGTGATCTCATTGAAACATATAAAATTGTTAGAGGGTTTGATAGGTCAAGAGGCTGTTTTTAATTGGCTGGAGACTAGGGCTCATAGTCCCAGGGTGAGGGGTTGGAGTGACATAAGGAGAAATTTCTTCACTCAGGGCTTTGTGAATTTTTGGGATTCTCTCCCCAGGGCTGTAGATACTCAGTCAATATTCAAGGCTGAGGCTGATAGTGGTTTGGACTCTAATGGAACGAAGGGATATGGGGAAATGGTGAGAAAGTAGGAGATCAGCCATGACTTGTTGAATGGCAGGACAGACTTGAGGGGCCAAATGGCCTACTCCAGCTCCTATTTCTTATCCCGAACTCTCTTCATGGCCTTGCCATCACTCCTAAAGCTGGGTCCCCGAAACAGCACACAATATTCTAATTCAAGCCTAACTGATGTTCTGTACAGCTTTCATAGTATCATTTTGGTTTAGTATTCTCTGGTCATATTCACAAAACCTCCCAATTTATCCGGGTTAGTTTCATTTTATCTTTTTGTGAAAGTTGCTATGTTTCAGTCAAGTTTTTTTGACTCATTATCCTCCTTTGTTATTTTTGATTATGCTTTACTCACTAACTTTTACATTGCCAAATTGCCCCATTAAATTTTCTGAAACTAGTCTTAGCACTGCCTCCATCTTTGAGGGACAAAGAATATTGATCTAGAAAGCAGTGCTCCCTCTCTGAGCCATTTCCATGCTTTCACCTTTTCAATAGCACATGTTTCCCACAGTTACAACCCTGTTACTTTTGCAGTTTGCTTTAATATATCAACAAACCTCTTGCTCTATCTCCTGCTCACTATTTGGCAGTCTATAATATACTGGCAGTCTATAAAATACTGGCAGTCTATAATATATTCCCAATTGAATTACAATTCCTTTCTTGTTTCTAGACTCTATGCAAATAGATCTCACATAGGATCCTTACATTTTAGCGCTGGAAGAAAACCTTTGATCAATACTCACACCCCTTCTGGTCTTTTATGCTCTATCCCTTTGGAATATTTTGTCACTGGCAATGTTAATGCTCAGTCCTGCCCTAGCCAGAGACACATCTCTCTTCATGCCGTTACGCCTTATTGTCCCTGACAATTCATGCTTCTAGCTCAACAGTTTCATCAAAATATATGTTGTGCATTTGTGTGCAAATAACTGGAGGCTGCCTCTGCCTGTCTGGAAATTTTATTCAATTTAATATCCACTTCTTGTTTGCTCTTGTTTCCATTTTATCTTTCCCACACACCTTGTGCCCGTTCCGATTCTCTTCACTACATCCTTTTACTTTTTTCCCACTCCATGGTGTATTCTAACGTATCACTATGTTTACCTACCACAAACAACTCGCATTTATATAGTTTTTTTTATTCATTCATGGGATTTGGGCTTCGCTGCCTGGGCCAGCATTTATTGCCTATCTCTAGTTGCCCTTGAGAAGCTGGTGGTGAGCTGCCTTCTTGAACTATTGCAATCCATGTGGTATTTAACTTTGAAGAGAGAGTTCAAGAGGGTGTGAAACCATTAAGAGGGATTTATATAATGCCTTTAATGTTGTAAAACGTCCCAACTGCAGTCACTGCAGCCCAAGAGCAATTCATTACATGATGTCCTTCAAGACGCTTTGGAATATGTGAGGAAATGCTACATGAGTGCATGTTTATTATATTTAAGCTCAATGTTTCCAATCCATGTACATCGCATGTGATATTTCTAATGGGAAGATGTTAGTGGAGTTTATTCTGTCTTACTTGGGAAACATATTTTATAAGCGTTTCCTGGGATGTCATTTTGCCTTGGGTGCTTGTACAGAATGGACAAGAGTGAATCAACAGCCCACTCTACACTTCTCCAATAACAAGAAAACCATACATGTTGTAAAACAAGTTATCGATTCTCTATCTTCCATCAGCAGTGTGTCTGAAAGGAATTTACAGCCTGCTACCACTGCACCAGAATAGGAGCAGTCTGAGGGTTAACTCAGTCAAGGAAGTGGTCATCAGCAGTCTCATCTTGCTATGGTCGCTAAGCATGGCACACAAGGCAGGTATACAGCCTTGCACTTTTATTGTACCTTGTTCAATCCCCATCAGCACTTTTGTAAATTAGTCTTAAGAGCTTGTGTAGATGAGGCCTCCTGATAGATGAGGCATCTAGAGAGACATCAGATTTATTTTTTCAAATTTCATTCATGGGATGTGGGCATCGCTGGCTGGGCCAGTATTTATTGCCCATCTCTAATTGCCCTTGACAAGGTGATGGTGAGCTGCCTTCTTGAACAGCTGCAGTCCATGTGGTGTAGGTACACCCACAGTGCTGTTAGGGAGGGAGTTCCAGGATTTTGTAATACTTTATTTCCCTTTCTTTGTCCCATCCCTTGGAATGAAGAGGTTGGGAGAGATTGAGTTGGAGGCTTACTGTATGTTCTTCAGCATTAAAGTTGGGTGACAAAAATGTACCTTTGTCAGTTCTGACTCTGAAAAATGACAGTAATGTAATTGCACTTTAGTTTTCCTACCGTCCAGGTTGTCATGAGGGAGATGTGAAAAGCTGTCTTAGTTAACGTTTGATGATTATCTGTAGTTGGGACAAAGCAAGCGTCCATTTGACAATGTGTCAGCTAGACCTCCTCAACAGGATCAAATTCCCCAGATGTGACAGATGTTATTAATTGCCTGCTGTCCTGCACTCATAGCTGGAACACTTAATGAAAATAAAAATCATCACCAAAATGCTTATTTATCTTCTTGAAAAAACAATTGTCAAACAGTTAATTTATAGCCTCTTCAAATCTGAGGGTTTCACAATATTTCTCACTTCAGTTTCTCTCAATGTTGCTTGATATTTAATCAAAATATGAGGGATACTTAGAGAAATTGACAATCGTGTTCACATTAAAATATAGAGTCTACACTAAGTTTCCTGCATATATGCCTTTAAGTGAGAATCCCAGATTAGGAGAGAGGAGACCAGAATGTCTGAAGATTTGAAACAAAGAAATTCAAAACCTGCACATCATAGAAATGATTTTCATTTTACTGTTTCTGGTCCTTTATTCCTGATTGAATCAGAGCTGGCCAAACTCCCTATGGACAGGAGTCAAGGGTAGAAAAGGGTCATGGATGGCTAGTTTGGAGGCAGCCATTGTTTAAGCTGTGTACTGGAACAGTCTCTTCCACCAAAACCTCTTGCAGTAAACAAGCCAGTGTCTACCACGGCAGATCTGAGATTGATTGTCTCAAAGGGGCGTGAAATTACTTCATTGTGGCCCTCATTGCTGTGACTTAAGACATTGGCCATGTAGGGCAAAATGGCAGAACTGGGTTTCTCTTCGAAGTGGTGGTAGCGGGGAGGGAGGAGGGGGTGGCAGTGGACAGGAGTTACTATTAACCAGCAAACCAAAAGAAAGAAGTCTATTGGGGCATCATCACCATAACTGGGAGTTTCCTGGTAACTTGCTGTAATACGACATTTAGCACAATGGGACAAGTTTAGAGTAACAACTACATTTGCCACAATATTAACTTTTAAATAGATTTTTTTTCACCCCTGTCTCAGCTTATCTGCTGCTGAAACCCTCATTTATGCCTTTGTTGTCTCTATACTTGACTATTATACCTGGCTGGCCTCCCACATTCAACCTTCCATAAACTTGAGGTCATCCAAAACTCTTCTGCCCATGTCTTAACTCACAGTAAGTCCCGTTCTCTTAACACCCCTGTGCTCGCTGACAAATATTTGCTCCTGGTCAAGCAGCAGCTTGATTTTGAAATTATTATCCTTTATTCAAATCCCTCCATGGCCTCACCCCTTCCTACCTCTGCAATCTCCTCCAACTCCACAACCCTCCTAGATATCTGCACTCCTCTAATTCTGAAACCCTGTACATTCCCAGTTATAATCGTCCCACCATTGGTGGTCGTGCCTTTAGCTGCCTAGGCCCCAATCTCTGGAATTTCCTCCCTACACCTCTCTGCCTCTTGCTTTCCTCCTTTAATTCCTTAAAACCTTCCTCTTTGATCAAGCTTTAGGTCATCTGACCTGATATCTCCTTATGTGGCTTAGTGTCACACTTGGTTTTATATTGCTCCTGTGAAGTTCTTTGGGGTGTTTCATTATATTAAAGGTGCTACATAAGTATCAGCTGTTGTTGTTTGTTACAATTTTTAATTTAATTTTCCCTAATTTCTCAAGATAAACCAGAACACATCACTGTCTGTGCATGGTCTTCAGCAGTTCAGCTATGTTATCAAAGCTCCTGCTATCGATGGATATCAGTGCCCCTTTAAATTAGCCATTCTGGTCTAGTGTGAAAAGGATTGAATGTATCATAAAGCCAGGCCTATCATTAGCTCCGAGCGAGGCCTGAAAGGTCTGAATGCACCATGCCAATCTAGTCCCCCGAGCCATGCAGCCTTTCTGTGATGCAGCCAGCACATTTCCAATATATACCAAACACCAAGGGTAGGATAGTCACACAGAGATGCTCCATTGGAGTGAAAGGAAACAAATTTTAAATATTATAGCGTTGCCATAACAGTTACAAACAAAAAGAAAATGCTCACTGTCTGAATGGAAAAGTGCCTGGCCTCAATTAGACTGAAGGATTCTTATTTTAACATTTGGAACATTTCAGATCAAATATCATTTTCTCTAATGACAAGTTTACAAAAACCGATGTTGAATATTCCAGACGGGCTTGTCTGTATTTGCTGGACTGACGGTTTGTTCTTGGTAAACTGTAATGTGCTCAGTGTTACAAAGGAAATGTAAACCTGAAACAACAGCCAGTCACTGGAGATCGCTGCAAAAAAAAGCACCCGCTGTAGAGGGGTTTTCAGCTAAATTGCCATCTTTTCTTTCCCCCTAATTTTGTACCATAAAATATGTCCATGGCCATATGTAAAAATCTGGCATGAAAGTGAGCAGTGAAGCCAGGGTGGAGTAAAAGTTGGAGCTGCCTTATAAGGAACTTCAGTAACTGCCAAAAAGACACAAGAAAATCCACAAAAACTGAAGCCAAAACAATCCTGCAGTGGAGTGAGGCATCCTGGGGACAAAGCTGAGGTAAAATCAATTTTATTGCTTCACCTTATTCAGGGTTGAGATGCAGAAACTAATCACTTATCATGGGGTCTGATATCACAAACAGGATTTCTTGATGCCTTAGTTAACACTTTGTGATTAATGCAACAACATTTTGCATCACAATATCAGATGGTTTATTAATTTTCAGTTGAGGCAAAATTTTGTCCAGTTTAGACCAGGAGACATCAATTGTGTCCAATAGTTGAAGCGATGGACTTATTAATACAGCACATGAAACACATGAAGTTAGTACATCTACGCATTAGTGCAAAAGAGTGCTCACAGCAATTATCAGACCTATTTATGAATAATTTCACTTGACATCATTTTTGTGACATTAGCTTTTCAAGTGGCAATGTCACTGACTGTTCACTTATTATCTTGTAAGTGGTGTATAAAAATAAAATACTAAATTAAACAATATGGATCATTCTGCGTGGGAGGGCTGTTAATTGTAATTGCTCTCTGAAATAGGTGACTCAGTTTAAGGAAATCGTATGCAAAAGCAGGCAAGTGCACTCACACACTGCTGCAGTCAATTAAAGATACTGCGTAAGTTTTCAAGCGCATAAATTATTGAGCTGCTAATTTTTGTTTTTGTGCCTGGGAAACACTCTAACTTTAAGATGACAGCTTTATCCATTAGGATGAAGCTAGTGACAAGATCGGAATGTTAGGCAGAGGCTGGTGAAAGAAGGCTACATTACCAACAGTAATACAGGGACACATCAACTGCTCAATCAATAGGCTGGAGTCAATTACAGAGGAATCGCATGCTTAAGCAGGTTCTCATTATTAGGTTCATGTTCAGTCCCACCAAATGGACTGTATTGACAAGTCACTATACAGCAGGGATATCCACCTTTTGACAGACAGGAGAAATTCTGCTGGGCTGTGGAGGGACAAGAGGAGCAACAGGACCCCCGAATTTGCCTGCTGTGTAAAAAGCAAAGAGAAATAAAAGAGGATAAGGGATCAGAATCAAAGCTGCACAATCTTATTAATCTCAACTACTTGGCGATTAAATCATTCATGTAACGGATGAGATGTCAAAACGAGCCCCTGTCTGCCCTCTGGGGTGGATGTAAAAAAATCCCACAGCACTATTTCAAAGAAAAGCAGGGGAGTTCTGCCAAATGTCCTGGGCCAATATTTGTCCCTCAACCAACATCACAAAAAACAAATTACCTGGTCATTCTCCTATTACTATTTGTGGGATCTTGCTGTGCACACATTGGCTGCCATGCTTCCGACATTACAATAGTGGCTACACTACAGAAAGTACTTAATTGGCTGTAAAGCACTTCAGGACACCATACGGTCATGAAACGCACTATAGAAAAGCAAACGTTTCTTTCTTTAGAGGGTGTTTGCTTCACCAGAGTGGAAGTCTGTTAGAGTTGTTTATGGCATTGTAGAAAGATGCCAATATTGGTAGCTCTCTACCTTGAATGACAATATCAGAAATACAAATATTTCCATTCCTACTTCCACCTTTGTAGCGCCACTCACTTTGCCCCGAACTCAGCTTTTCTGTTGCTGAAACCCTTATCCATACATTTTGTCAACTTTAGACTTCACTGTCCTCATGGTTAAATCCATCTAACACTCCCTATAAACTTCAGTTTGTCCTTCAGCAGGTCCACCTGTATCTGGTTCATCACATGATCCTGCTCACCCATCACCTCTCTCCTTGTCAATCTACAATTATTTCCGAATATGTTGAATTTAAAATTCTTCGATCTTTCTTCGGTGACTTTATCAGCCTTACTTCTGCAATCTCCTCCAACCTAACATCCCTCTTCACGTACTCCACAACATCAACTCAGGTGTAAAAGCAAAATACAGCAGATGCTGGAAATCTGCAACAAAAACGGAAAATGCTAGAAAAACTCAGCAGGTCTAACAGCATCTGTGGAGAGAAAAACAGAGTTAACGGTTTCGAGACCGTATGACTCTTCTTCAGAGTCTGAAAAGAGTCATACCAAATAGAAACATTAACTCTGTTTCTCTTTCCACAGATGCCGTTAGACCTGCTGCGTTTTTCCAGCATTTCCCGTTTTTGTATCAACTCAGGGATGGTCCCCCATCATTGGTGGCAAGACCTTCAGTGCCTCTGGAATTCCTTCCTCAATCTATCCGCACCTTTAAATATCTCCTTAAAATACATCTTTCGCAGTAGCTTTCAATCAGCTTTCCTAACACTTCCATCATTGTCATGGCACTGTTACCTCAGGGTAAACTTACACTTCTATCACTTCCTTCACAACCTCAGGATATCACAAAGCATTTTACAACCAGTGAAGCACTTGAAACATAGCTACTGTTGTAATGTAGGGAATGCAGCTAATTTGTGCGCAGCAAGATCCCATAAATAGCAATATGATAATGACCAGTTAATCTGTCTTTAGTGATGCTGGTCGAGGGGTAAATACTGGGCCCGAGAGGGAACTCCCCCTCTGCAGCTCTACTCTCAGCAGGAGCCAATGGAGATTTTACATCCACTTGAGACAGCACACAGATTTAATGGCTCACCTGAAAGGCAGCACCTTTGACTATGCAGCATTCCCTCAATATTGCATTGGAGCAGCAGCCTGGGTTTTGTGCTCATGTTTCTGGAGTGGGGCTTGAGCCCATGACCTTCTGACTCAGGGCAGATTGCCAGCAGCTGAGCCACATTCTCCTCCTGATCTGCAGGAAAGTGTTCCATTCTCAGTGCTGATATCACCTCATGTCTTAAAATGTCTTTTTTTAAATAAGTGTCAAACGGACAACTTTCTTACAAACCGAAATGAGCATTTGTCTAGATACTTCTGTATATAATTCTCGGACAGTTTCTAGTGTGTATCCTACTACGCAATCAATAAAATCTACAAATCCCATGTTATTCAAATTAGGACAGGGAGTCGAGATGAAATCAGTAACTGCTGGGCATTACCAAAATTTGCATTAGACAGATAAGCATTCAAAAGCTGAATTTCTGCATATTTTCTGTAAAATCCTCACAAATTACAAAATCATTTCAGCAATGCTGTGTCAGATATACTTTCACAAAATCAATTTTCTTAAAAAAACACACAGCCGATGCTGGAACAAAAAAAAATCAATTTCTTTCAGATTATAACTTTTTTTTGTTATTTGACTGCCAGAACCTCACTGGTAACTTGTAAAGAAAGGCTATTGCCAGAGGCTGAATCATCATTTTATTGATTTGATTATGTAAAAACCCTACAGAACCCAGAGCCAGATACAAAAATATCTTCCATGCGGATCTAGTGGGACTGATAGGAAGGGAAAAGCAATCTTTATATTGTTCCTGATAAAACCATCATTACTTTTCTTCACAGTGGAACAGTTCTTTTATTTCTCCACTGATCTATATGATTCTTTTTCTGATAAATCCACTAAAATGTAATTAACACTGAGTTAGATTCAAAAATCCCAGAGAGAGAGTAATATGGGTTTCCAATCTTCTGCACAGTCTCTGGTTCAGAAAGCAGCAGGTGATATTGTGGCACCCTCTCCTGGGCACCCTCATGTCCTTGACATTATGTTATCCTGCCCTCGGCATGCAGCACATTTTTCCTACTGGATATAGCAGATTGGGATTGGAAAACTAGACAATAAATTCCTGGAATACCTAATTTGTATAGTCTGCTTCTCATAATGGCAATTCCTTTCATCTTCATCCCTTTCAAATACTCTCTTGAGAGAGAGGCAAGAGCCAAGGACAAAAAAAACCCAAATTATTAGGCAAAAATCAAATCATCAACTCTCATTTTATTGTCTGCTACATATATACATTGTTAACTCTTACAGGCTTTATGGTCTCCATTGTGTTGCTGAAAGATTTTATGTGTCTCATTCCATTCAGACAACCTCTGTTAATAATGGTCGATAACCTTTACGACAATGTTGTACACTAGCCAGGAATATATTGCAAGCACCTCAGATGTCTTTCCAATTAATGATCCAGGCATAAAAATTATATAAAATATATCACTATGTTTACAAATGAGGGGATTAAGGAAACTGAAGTACTTGCAGAATTGCTTAATTACCCTAAAATTATCATAATCTGTAATCTCGTACATGTCAGCACAGTTCAACCTTTCCCAAAAGATTCAAAGACTATTATCTTAAATCTTGTTCATCTTTACTACATTAGTTCTGGGGATGTGGGTGTCATTGGCAAGGCTGGCATTTATTGCCTCTCCTGAGCTGCCCTGAGAAGGTGGTGAGTGAGTTGCCATCTTGACTTACTGGTAATAATTTACTAGAAATGTTAACATACACATACTATAAATGAGTGGCACAATGAGCCACTTGAAAAGGCATTTTAAAGTCAACTGACTGGTATGGGACTGGAGTCACATATGGGCCCAGACTGAGTATGGAAGAGCAGACGAAAGGAGGACCCAGAGGCAGTCAGCAGCAGCTAGAAGGGATGTCCAATTCCATCCAATCTGTGGCTCCAGAGCGGAGTGACTGCATTCTCAAAGTGTGACATTACAGGAAAATAGATAAATGATTGGTTACTGAATATTTTACTCGGTTATCTTCAAAACTAGTATAATTTATCAGAAATTGTAAGGCTTACTAGTATTAAGGTTTACTAACGGTAGTAAAGGTTATTGGGAGTAGCAGTGTTTATTAATTATAATTTAATTAAGAAAAATAAATTAATTAACATATAATAAATATGGCATAACAGGTGATTTGTTATGACTGCAGAATATGGGAACTCCTGGATGCCAGTGTGATCCAGGGCAAACATGTCTGTATTAAGTGTCGGATGATTGAGGAGCTTTGTCTCAGAGTCATTGAACTGGAGGCTGAGCTGCAGACAGTGCGTTGCATCAAGGAGGGGAAAAGTTACCTGGACACTTTATACCAGGAGGAGTTACATCCCTTAGGATAGGGTCTTCTGATTTGGCCAGAGAACAGGGACAAGAAGGGGTGACTGAGAGTGAGGCAGGTGTGAGGACCCAGAGGGTAGAATTGAAGGAGCCTCAGCCTTCGCAATTGTTCAAAAGGTTCAAAGTGCTTGTGACCTGTATGATGAAAGTGGGGTCTCCTGGGCGGATGAGTGAACAGAACATGGCACCATGGTACAGGAAGCCATTCAAGCAGGGGGAGTAAATAGGAATGTAGTGATATAGTCAGGAGGATAAACACAGTTCTCTGCAACCGAGAGCAGGAGTCCAGAAGGCTGTGTTGCCTGCCTGGAGCCAGTTTTGGGACATCTGCTCTGGGCTACAGAGAAACAGGCAGTGGGTAGGAGAGGATCTAGCAGTGGTGGTCCACAAAGATACCAACGGCATAGCTAGGACTAGGGAAGAGGTTCTGCTTAGGGAGTATGAGAAGCTGGGGGTTAAATTAAATGCAGAACATCAAAGGTACAGCCTCAAGCAAATTGGCGAAGGATAAATGAGGTCAGAGAATTGAATGCATGGCTCAAAGATTGGTGTGGGAGAAATGAATCTCAATTCATGTGACACTGGCACCAGTACTGTGAAATGTGGGAGCTGTACTGGTGGGATGGTCTTCATCTGAACTGTGCTGGGACCAGTACTCTGATGAGTTGTATAACTAGGGTGGTAGAGATGACATTCAATTAAATAGCGGGGGTGAGGGATCAAGTGTGGGAAGATCTCACCAATTAAAGAGAGAAGACAAGGCAAGAGGGCAAGGTAGCAATAAGGGAAGTGATAATCGGAGTGTGACAAGAAGGGACAGAGATTATAAAATTAAGAGTGCACCAGTAGTTAAGGTCAGAGATTTCAAAATTTGTAATAAGATAGAGGTAAAGGCTCTGTATCTGAATGCACATAGCATTTGTAACAAAACAGATGAATTGACAACCCAAATAGAAATAAATATGTATGATCTGATAGCTATTACCAAGACATAGCTGCAGGATGACAAAGACTGGGACCTGAATATTCAAGGGTATTTGACATTTCAGAAGGAGGGAAAGCTAGGGAAAGGTGGTGGTGTAGCTCTGATTAAAGATGACAATAGTACAACAGGGAGAGTTGCCCTTAGTTCTAAAGGTCAAGACGTAGAATAACTTTGGGTAGAGGTAAGGAATAGCAATGGTAGGAAGTTACTTGTGCGTTAGTTCATAAGCCCCCTAACAATAACCACACTGTAGGACAGAGTATACAGGAAGAAATAAATGGGGGCTTGTGTGAAAAGTACGGTGGTAATCATGGGTGATTTTAACCTACAAATGGATTGGGCGAATCAGATTGGCAAAGGTAGACTGGAAGTTAAGTTCATGGCGTTTTCAGGACAATTTCTTAGAACAGCACATTCTAGAACCAATCAGAGAGCAGGCTATTTTAGATCTGATAATGTGCAAAGAGCCAGGATTAATTAATGACCTCATAGGGTCAAAATCTTGGAACTCCCTCCCTAACAGCACTGTGGGTGTACATACACCACATGGACTGCAGCGGTTCAAGAAGGCATCTTACCATCACCTTCTCAAGGGCAATTAGGGATGGGCAAGAAATACTCTCGTAGCCAGCAACACCCACATCCTGTGAATGAGTTTTAAAAAGGCACCCTTAGGTAACTGTGATCATAACATGGTTGGGTTTCGCATTCAGTTTGAAGGAGAGAGGGGTGGGCCCTAGACTAATGTTTTTAACTTTAATAAGGACAATTAAAAGACAGAGTTGGTTAAAGTGAACTGGGAAACTAGGTTAAGGGATAAGTCAGTGGAGATGCAGTGGCAGACATTTAAGGAGATGTGTTGTAACAGTCAGCAAAGGTACATTCCAATGAGAAAGAAAGACCCTAGGGGAATGATGGACCATACGTGGCTAAATTAGGAAGTTAAAGAGAGTATCAAATTGAAAGGAAAGTGTATAATTCCACAAAGATTAGTGGCAGGTTAGAAGATTGGACAGAGTAAAAAAACAACAAAGAATGGCTTAAAAAGTAATGAAGGAGAAATTAGAGTATGAGATAAAACTAACTAGAAATACAAAAACAGATGGTAAGAGTTTCTACAGATATTTATAAGGGAAAAGAGTAAGTAAAGTGATTGTTGGTCCTCTACAGAGTGGGTCTGGGGAATTAATAACGGAAAATAAGGAAATGGCAGATGAATAGAATAGATACTTTGCATCTGGCTTCACTTTAGAGGACACAAATAACATCGCAGATATAATTGTACCTGAAGAGGTGAAAGGGAGGGAGGAACCTAAAACAATTACAATCACTAGGGAAAGAGTACTTAGAAAATTATTAGAACTAAAAGCTGACATGTCCCCTGGTCCTGATGGACTTCATCTTAGAGTCTTAAAAGTAGCTGCTGAGATAGTGGATGCGTTGGTTTTAATTTTCCAAAATTCCCTAGATTCTGGAAAAGTCCTATCTGATTAGAAAATAGCAAATGCAACTCCTGTATTCAAGATAGGAGTGAGGCAGAAAGCAAGAAACTACAGACCAGTTAGCTTAACATGTCATAGGAAAGTGCTGGAAATTATTATTAAGGGTGTTATAGTGGGGACCTTAGAAAATCTCAGTGCAATCTGGCAGAGTCAACATGGGTTTGTGAAAGGGAAATCATGTTTGACTAATTTACTAGAGTTATTTGAGGAAGTAACAAGCAATGTGGATAAAGGGGAACATGTGGAGGTGGTGTTCCTAGATTTCCAGAAGGTATTTGCAAGGTGTCACATCAAATATTACTCCACAAAATAAGCTCCTGGTGTAGGGGGTAACATATTGGCATGGAAAGACAATTGGTTAGCTAACAGCAAGCAGAGACTAGGCATAAATGGATCATTTTCGGGTTAACAAGATGTAATGAGTGGACTGCTAAAGGAATCAGTGCTGGGGCCTCAACTACTTACAATCTATATTAATGATTTAGATGAAGGGACCAAATGTATGGTTGCTAAATTTGCTAATGGCACGAAGATAGGTAGAAAAGTAAACTGTGAAGAGGAAGTAAGAAACCTGCAAAGGGATATAGACAGGTTAAATAAATGGGCAAAAATTTGGCAAATGGAGTATAATGAGGGAAAATATGAACTTGACCACCTTAGCAGGAAGAATAGAAAAGCAGTATATTATTTAAATGGGGAGAGATTGCAGAACTCGGTGGTACAGAGGGATCTGGGTGTCCTGGTAAGTGAATCAGAAAAAGCTACTATGCAGGTATAGCAAATGATTAGGAAGACAAATGGAATGTTGTAATTCATTGCAAGGGGAATGGAATATAAAAGCAGTGATGTTTTGATACAATTGTATAGGGAATTAGTGAGACCACATCTAGAGTACCGTGTGCAGTTTTGGTCTCCTTATTTAAGAAAGGACATAATTGCAATAGAAAAAGCTCAGAGAAGGTTCACTTGACTGTTTCCTAGGATGAGAGGGTTATCTTATGAAGAAAGGTTGGACAGGCTGGGCCTGTCTCCATTGGAGTTTAGAAGAATGAGAGGTGATCTTATAGAAAGGTTTAAGATCCCGAGGGGACTTGACAGGGTGGATGCTGAAAGGATGTTTCCCCTTGTGGGAGAGACTAGAACTAGGGGACACAGTTTAAAAATAAGGGGACTCCCATTTAGGATGAAGATGAGGAGATTGTTTTCTCTCAGTGGGTCATGAGT
Source organism: Carcharodon carcharias (assembly GCF_017639515.1). Taxonomy (NCBI): domain Eukaryota; kingdom Metazoa; phylum Chordata; class Chondrichthyes; order Lamniformes; family Lamnidae; genus Carcharodon; species Carcharodon carcharias. Next base: position 120,450,443 of record NC_054470.1, on the reverse strand, counting down.
CTGTGGAACTCTCTTCTCCAGAGAGCAGTGGAGGCTGGATCATTGAATATTTTTAAGGCAGGGATAGATAGATTTTTGATAAGCAAGGGGGTGAAAGGTTATCGGGGGTAGGAAGGAAAGTAGAGTTGAGGCCATAATCAGATGAGTCATGATCTTATTGAATGGTGGAGCAGGTTCGAGGGGCTGAATGGCCCATTCCTGCTCCTAAATCATATATGTTTGTATGGCAGCATGTTCTTTCCTTAAAGATCAGTAATGAGCAATCTATGGAGCAATCACACTGTTCCCTGATCATTGTTAGCTTGGTGATCTCCACCAGCAACTATAAGAAGAAACATCATAAAGGAGGAGACCATTCAGCCCCTCTAGCCTGTTCTGCCATTCATGTCTGATCTGTATCTCAGCTCCAACTACCTGCCTTGATTCCATAACCTTTAACACTCTTTTCTTAACAAAAATCTATCAATCTCAGTTTTGAAATTTTCATTTGCCCTCAAACCTCAACAGATTTTTTTGGCGGGAGAGAGTTTCCACTACCCTTTGTGTGAAGAATAGCGACACCTGCTGGGGCTAGTGTGCACCACCATGATGACCAGTGGCAACAGATGCCTACACCAAAAACAACCACCCACACTGGCACTCGGAAGCTTCGAGTGCGGCACTTGTGGTAGAAGCTGCCTCTCAAGGTTGGGCCTCATCAGCAAAGGTGAGGCACATGAAGACTCCCCACCTGAAGTGGATTTGTTTGCTGCATGGCCATCATCTCTCGTAGGTGGAGAGATGCCAGAACCTAGTATGACCTTCCCCACATCACCCCTGAACAGCCTAGCACTAATTTTAAGGTAATGCCCCCATGCTCTGGATTCTCCCCACCAGAAAAAGATAAAGTCTTGCATTTCTATACCGCCTATCACCACCACCGGATATCTCAAAGTGTTTTACAGCCAATGAAGTACTTTTGAAGCGTAGCCACTATTGTAATATCGGAAATAGTTTCTTTCTGTTGACCTTGTCATCTCCTGTAATCAACCTAAACTTCTCAATTAAATCACTTCTTAATTTTTGATATTCTAGAGAATTCTAGTTCATTCCTCAGATAGCTTCCCCAGTGATGGCAAGAGAACGAACATGTTTAGGTTAATTGAAACCAAATATAATCAGATGAATTCAAAATAACTCGCCGCTGCTGATCCTAATGTTTAAATCACGAACCAAGCCTGGTGAATTAGCATGTTGCATTTTCACCTCTTGGGCCGAGCGTTAAATCTACCTCAGACTGTGTCCTAAAGATCTCCTCAATCTTTTGTAAAGGTCCTCTGGGAAATCAGGATGGGAAGTCTCAATCTAATTCCTAGTGGGTATGGATCCATAGTGCAATATTGTCCCTAATTTGGCATTAATTAACAATCGCACTGGGAGTAGCTATGAAGAAGGTTGCTGTGGGAACAGGAAATGTCACATTGATGCTGCAGGAGAGAGGTGTCCAATAGTTTGGGCAGCGAACCAGATCTTTCTGACACATGTGATTAAATCACTTCTGAGTCATGTAGGATTATGATTAAATGTTCAGTATAACTCCCAATCAAATCTGTATTTCTTGCGATTCCTGGAACACATAATCTGTGACTCACTTCTAATTTCTCTCTCTCACTCCCTTTCTCTCATCTTTTTCAGTTCGAATTGTCTCTGCCTCCATCTTTGCTTCTGCCTTTCTTCAATTCTGGCTATCTAAAACCATTTGTCTCCTTTTTTAATTATTTTCTACCATCCAAATTTCAGTTGTTTCAGTATCACACCTATCAACCTATAACACCCATCTCATGGTGGTGAAAGAACTCATAGTCCATTGTCTTTAGTGAGAAGTAACTGGGCACTTTTTAGAAAACCAGTGAATAAATATTGCAGTGAATGATGGATTAGTGCTACGCTTATGTTGATGGGAAATGTTATTGGTAAAAGCTGGTTAACTGTTCTGTTAATTATAGCTGGGCTGTAACATAAGAACATAAGAAATAGGAGCAGGAGTAGGCCATTTGGCCCTTCAAGCTTGTCCCACCATTCAATAAGATCATGGCTGATCTGCCCCAGACCTCAATTCCTCTTTCATCCCATATCCACCCTAGCCAGAACAGGGATCAAACCCCATGGTGTTGGAACCAATCTGATCCACACCAGCCATCCAGACAACTAGCACCCCACAAGGAGTCCAAGTTGCTGTAGCAACATAGACTTTTTATTGTAGTCTGGAGCTATGAATACTGATGGGAGAGGCTCCAATTTCTTTCCAACACATGGTTGACTAGGAAACTCTCCCACTCTTATCACCTGTCATTGGCGTGTGTTGGAAGGATTTACAGGTTGATACTCCACCTGTTATGAACACAATTTCCATGGCCACCCCATCCTGGGGCGGGACTTGAACTGTGGAGCTTTTGGCTCAAAGGCAGGGACGCTCTGCATTTGCACCAGAAGGACCTCCTCATTAATCAATCCAATCAGGAATTCAGGCCAAACCTCTTTACCCAGACAGTGGTGAAAATGTGGACTCGCTGCTACAGGGAGGGGTTGGGATGCATTTAAAGGGAAGCTGGATAAACACGTGAGGGAGGAAGGAATAGGGGGTTATGCTGAAAAATTAGGTGAGATAAGGGTGGGAGAAGGCTCGTGTGGAACATAAACACTAGCATGAACCAGTTGGGCTGAATGGCCTGTTTCTGTGTGGGAAATTCTATTTAATTCTATGAAAAGATATTAGAAGGCACCTTGATTCTGGGAAATGGAACACTTTCCAATTTGAATCGCAGTGTTACATTAAGAAGAGATTACTTTTGTCCTGTGCTACTGACTTTTGGACTCTATTACCTGTTGTATCATTTTCTGGCCCTTTCCCATTTGTTGGGATGTAATCAGTTTTTGTTGCTTCTATCAATCATTGATGAAACGCTTATCAATACAGCACCTCAGGGTGTTTGCACTGACTGTCCCCACATCTCAAACAGAGAATCAATGAGAAACACCATAAGCAATGAAATTCTACCAAAGATGCAGAATCACATCATTTCCACCCTTCACAACCATCATTACATTTTATAATCCAGAGGGGGAGAGATGGGGAGGAAAGGGAGGAATGGGGAGGAGGAGGAAGAGTGGACAGAAAGGTTGAGAGGTGAAGGAGAGGAGAGGTTAGGGGAAACTGAAGGTAAGGGAGAGGAGGGCAAGGATGGGAATGTGAGGAAAAGGTGTGTGAGAAGGAGAAGGAGAAGGGGAGGAGGGAAAGGGTAGATGGCATTGGAATAGTGAAATAGGAGGGGAGGCAATAGAGGGGAGGGGGATGATGGAGGAGGGAAGTGGAGGGGGAGGGGAGAGGGCAGGGAGATATCACTTTGCTGTACTTCTGTGATTATTATAACCCTTCCTATCTGCTGTACTTGTATCTGTCAGATTGCTGTATCAGAAGTGGAATAGGCCCAGCCTTGTTCTATCAGAGATGCTTGGTGTTTTACTGCAGGGAAATATCCAGTAATTGGCTGATTCAGTGCCCAAGCTTCTTAATGTGTGTCATATCCCTGTACTGGAGTTTAAGAACGTTTGGTGTAAAGGCCCAATTGTTTAAAGAATCAGCACAGAATCTCTCACATTCTTGAAACTGCACAGTTTATTGCTGATGTCCAGCAATGTAAAGCTTTGGGTGTGATATTTCAGCTCATGAAACCACAGCTAGAAAACTGAAAATGCAAAGGATGAGTTTAAAATCTCAATCTGGTACTCTGTTGAATGTTTACTAAAAGTGTTGACATATGGAATGGAATTTCTGCAGAAATTCATTTCATTTGACTCAGAGTCTAGTTTAATAAAGCCATGTGGATTATACAGAAAATGTAGAATCGATTAAAATAGGTAACTGTAAAGTCATTGAAATAATTGTGCAGATTTCTCCATGAGGTGTAACATCAGCTGCTTTTTAAGTAAATACGGAGGGCTACATTATAATTTAGATGTAGAATTCTAGTACAGAAATAATAACCTTTTTGTTTCTTCTTTCAGCTAGTTTCTGTGAAAAAGCTGAAAATTTTTGACCTTTATCTTGTCTTCATAAATTGGCCTTGAGTGAAGCTGTGGTAAACATAGAGCAAGCTGAGAGTTACTCCCATGGGGCAGAATGACCCTGCATGTCAAACCCACAATCATCTGGTCAGGAAGCCACGGTGAGGCTAATGCCTGTTTCCTAATAACCCTCATGCACATGATATCTGTACAGCGTTGCAATATCAGTAGCAGATTTCACTCAGATTGGCGGCAGACACATAATAATGCATGTGACAATGATCTGAGTGAAATTTGGTACTGTTCTGTCTTCACCCTGTGTACTCTACAACAGAAGGACAATTGTGCTGAAATGATATTATTAATATGTCGTGACACTGTGTTCCTGGCTGGTTTTGTTTTACAAAAGTCATGCCTGTTATAGAAGATTAAGGAGTGATTTGATTGATGTGCTTAAGTTGATTAATGGATTTAATAAGGCCAATAGAGAAAAACTATTTCCTCTGGCAGGGGAAACACAGAACAATGGGGCAGTGTTGCAATATGCTTTTAAGGGATAGCAGCATGTCATCAGTAGAAGGGAAGTGTGTCATGTGATCCAGCCTCAGTTCACTTCTTGCCTGTTAGCAGAACACAGCACACACAGCCCTGCTGCTGATGCCTTCAAGCTTTCCACCTTTGTATTGTTTCCATGTGCCGAGTCTAAATAAATGAACACACAGTGTTTATACATTCCCTTATGAGTGATTGGTTCCCTTATTCATTATAACAATACAACAAGCAGAACCTTAAAATTAGAGCCAGGTCATTCCGGGGTGATGTCACCCCCTCTTCACACAAAAGGCAATGGAAATCTGGAACTCTCTCCCACAAAAAAGCTGTTGAGGCTGGGAGTCAATTAAAAATTTCAAAACTGAGGTGGATAGATTTTTGTTTGGCAAGGATACTAAGCATTACAGAACCAAGGTGTGTAGATGGGCTTAAGAAGTAAAAACAGAAAATGCAGGAAAAGCTCAATAGGTCTGGCAGCATCTGTGGAGAGAGAAACAGTTAACATTTCAAGTCTGTATGACTCTTCAGAGCTAAAGAGAAGTAGCAATGTGATGGATTTTATACTTTTTAAGAGGGGATGGAGTAGATGGAGCAAGATAGAAGGTCAAGGATAGGAGGGGGCTAAGGAGAGATTGACAAAGATGCCATGGACACAGGACAGAAGGAGTGTTAATGGTAGTGGTAAAAAGTAAAGAAGGTGTTGATAGTGGCATTAAGATAAGATAGCAGAAGGTGTTAATAACAGAACAAGGGTCAGCGTTCTGTGAAAACACAACATGGAACAAGTTACAGATGGCCCGGGGGTGGGGGGAGGGTGGTTGGGGATCAAAAGGAAATTAACAAATAAATAAAAGAATTAAATATCTTCTAAATTAAATAAATATATAAATAAAAATTGGATTTAAGAAGTGGTCAAAATGGAGGAGAGAGTTCATGATCTGAAGTTGTTGAATGCAATGTTAAGTCTGGAAGGCTGAAAAGCGCCTAGTTTGCGTTGAGCTTCACTGGAACATTGCAGCAGGCCAAGGACGGACATGTGGGCATGAGACCAGAGTGGAATGTTGAAATGGCAGGTGACAGGGAGGTCTGGGTCATGCTTGCAGATTGAGCAAATGTATTCCACAAATCAGTCACCCTGTCTGCATTTAGTCTCCTCAATGTAGAGGAGACCACATTGGGAGCAACGAATGCAGTAGACTAAATTGAAGGAGGTGCAAGTGAAGCGCTGCTTCACTTGAAAGGTGTGTTTGGGGCCTTGGGCGGTGAGGAGGGAGGAGATAAAGGGGCAGGTGTTGCATCTTCTGTGATTGCATGGGAAGGTGCCATGGGAAGGGGATGAGGATTTCAGGGTGATGGAGGAGTAGACCAGGGTGTCCCAGAGTCCCTACAGAATGCTGATGGAGGTTGAGCAGAAGATGTGTTTGGAGATGCTGGAGTTGGCGGAAATGGCGGAGGATGATCCTTTGACTGTGGAGGCTGGTGGGTGAAAAGTGAGGACAAGAGGGACCCTATCATGGTTCTGGGAGGGAGACGGAGATGTGAGGGCAGAGGCACAGGAGATGGGTCGGAAATGGTTGAGGGCCCTGTTAACCACAGTGTGGGGGAAAACCTGGGTTAAGGAGAAAGGAAGACATGTCAGAAGCATTATTTTGGAAAGTGGCATCATCGGAACAGATGTGATGGGGGCAGAGGAACTGAGAGAATAGGATGGAATCCTGACAGGAAGCAAGATGTGAGGAGCTGTAGTCGAGGTAGCTGTGGGAGTTGGTGGGCTGATAATGAATGTCGCTAGACAGTCTATCATTAGAAATGGAGACAAGAGGTCAAGGAAGGAAAGGGAAGTGTCAGAGATGGACCATGTGAAGGTGATAGAGGGGTGGAAATTGGAAGCAAAATGGATAAATTTTTCCAGGTCCAGATGAAAGCATGAAGCAGCACTGATACAGTCATCGATGTACCGAAGAAAGAGTTGTGGGGGGAGTGGGTGCTGAGTAGGACTGAAACAAAGAATGTTCCACAAACGTCACAAAAAGATAGGCATAACTGGGGCCCATGTGGGTACCCATAGCCAGACCTTCTATTTGGAGGAAGATGGATATATGATATAGATCCATCACGATCTAATTGAATGGTGGAACATGTTCAAGAGCTGAATGGACTTCTCCTGTTCCTATGTTAGGAGATAGAGGCAATGTGTTTGTTGTTTTTTTTGGTAAAGTAGTGGTTTTTTGGGTACAAGGAAGAGAAAAATTCACATGGGGAACTGTGATTATTGATGGACTGAACTTGAATTCACTCCAACCATACGTTTTCAAACTCGCTTCCTCCTCCTTCCTACTCCTCCAATACCACAAGCACAACATGATGTTAATGTTGCAAATGCTGTGACAACTGAGTGCATGCTCTAGTTGTGATTAAGAGCAGCTGATACCAATTGGGGAAAAGTTAGGGCACAGGTACAAGAAGCAGTTTCCACCTGTGGGATGGGGAAATTATGTGGAAGGGAAAAGTAGTCTGCACCTATATTAGACTGGGTTTAGTGAATAAACCTATGCTGAAGGCAGACTGACCCCAGCTTCTTCCTTTGCCAAATGGATGTTCACTGTTTAACTCTTAATGCACTGGTTCCTGCTTTCATTCACTTTTCCATTCAACCTCCTTAACATCCTCATTCTTGGTTTTCTTCTGAAAATTGAAATCTTTTAAAATCCAAACTTTACATCGAACTACATCAAATCCTTGGTGACAGAAATTGGTCCTTCAGAGCAACAGCTCCATGCTGGTATTTATACTCTATTTACTTCATCTCAACCTATCAGCAACCTATCATATTCTATTCCATCTCATAATATCCTTCTATTCCTTTCTCCCCCAAGTTTACCCAGCTTCCACTTAAATGTCTCTATACGATTCACCTCAACCACTCTATGGTAGCGAGTTCCACATTCTTGCATTCTCTGGGTAAAGAAGTTTCTCCTGAATTCCTGATTTAATCTATTAATGACCATCTTATATTTCTGTTCCCTAGTTTTAGACTCCCTCAGAAGTGAAAATATCTTCTCTAAATCTACCCTATCAAAACTCTTTCATCATTTTGAAAGCCTCTATCACGTTGCCCCTCAGCTTTCACTTTTCCAGAGAACAAAATTCTAGTCTGTTTAGTTTTCTCTATTAATTATACCCTCTTAATTCTACTTGTTCATCCTTGTGAATCTTTTTTATACCTTCTCCCATTCCTCTATATCCTGTTTATAATATGGTGACCAGAAATATTCCAAGTTTGGTGTAATCAAGATTCAATACAAGTTTTAACATAAACACCTCTGCTTTTTAATTTTATAATATTTGATGTCATCTAATACATGTGATTGACATCATCTTCTACTGCTTTTAGTCTTGGCACATCCTGAGTAATGGACCCTGGCCTTTTGTCTATAAAAAGAAATACATGTTTGCATTGATATAGCACCTTTCATGATCACCAGATGTCTCAAAGTGCTTTACAGTCAATTAAGTACTTTTTAAAGTGTAGTCACTATCGTAATGTAGCAAATGGACAGTCAATTTGCATATAGCAATCTCCCACAAACAGCAATATGATAATGACCAGATAGTCTGTTTATGTGACATTGGTTGGGACATAAACACTAACCACAGGACACTAGAAAAACTCACCTGTGTTTCTTCGAAATACTGCGACACAATATTTTATATCCACCTGAGAGGGCAGATGGTTTAACATCTCATTGGAAAGATGGCATCTCCAACTGTTCAGCACTATTTCAGTGGTACCCCTCCAACAGTGTAATATTCTCTCAGTACTGACCCCCTAACAGTGGAGTGCTCCCTCAGTACTGGCTCTCTAACATTTGAGTGCTCCTTCAGTACTGATCCCCTAATAGTGGAGTGCTCCCTCGGTACTGATCCCCTAATAGTGGAGTGCTCCCTCAGTACTGACCCTCTAACATTGGAGTGCTCCTTCAGTACTGATCCCCTAATAGTGGAGTGCTCCCTCGGTACTGATCCCCTAATAGTGGAGCGCTCCCTCAGTATTGACCCTCTAGCAGTGGTGTGCTCCCTCAGTACTGATCCCCTAATAGTGGAGTGCTCCTCAGTACTGACCCTCTAGCAGTGGAGTGCTCCCTCAGTACTGACCCTCTAACAGTGGAATGCTCCCTCAATACTGACCCTGTAGCAGCGGAGTGCTCCCTCAGTACTGACCCTCTAGCAGTGGTGTGCTCCCTCAGTACTGACCCTCTAGCAGTGGTGTGCTCCCTCAGTACTGATCCTCTAGCAGTGGTGTGCTCCCTCAGTACTGACCCTCTAGCAGTGGTGTGCTCCCTCAGTACTGATCCTCTAGCAGTGGTGTGCTCCCTCAGTACTGCACTGGACTGACAGCTTTGAGCTTTATGTTCAAGTCATGGGGTAGGGCTTGAACCCAAAACTTTCTGATTTGGAGGCAAGAGTGCTACCCAGTGGCCAGGATTTTTCCTATGGTGAGCAGGCTGGGCGGGAATGGGTGCGGAACCGATCGCCGCCCGCGATCAGCTGCGTGCTGCCGTTTTACGCAGACGGGCCATTTAAGACTGGTAGCACTACCTGTACAGGTGGGGGGAGGAGGGAGATTCGGGGTCTGCGCTCTTTCACACATGTACGTGAAAGAGAGCTTCAATCTCCCTCAGGAAAGGAGCTGCCTCAGGGAGATTAAATAGATATTAAAAGGATTGAATAAATGATTTTAAAAATTATTTAGACATGCCGCCGCTCATGTAACTGTGTCACATGACTTGGGACATGTTTTTAAATTTATGAAAATTAATCTATTTATTTAATGAAAGCTTCAGGAAACCTCATCCTGCCCATGGATGAGGTTGCCTGAAAAACGCGAAGGCCGCTTGGGCTTTTCGTCTGCCCGACAACCTAAGGTTGGGTGGGCTGTGTTCATAAGTGCTTTAATTAATTCCTTAGTGGCCTTTATAGGCCGTTTACATTTCGGCCGGTGCGCAGCTGCCTCCGGCGTGCATCCACTGAGCGAAATACCGCAATGGCGCGCGATGATGTCGCGAGGCATGCCCAACATCATCACGCATCCGTGTGTCGGGCCCACCCCCGCATGCCGACTGGAAACTTCTGTACACTTTTGCCCACAGCTGACACCTGGGGCCTGATTTTCGTCTCCCGATGCAGGCAGGAATGAGGTCGGGAAAGTAAATAATTGAAGACTTTAGGCAGCGAATTCCAATTTGCAGAGCCTTCCCGACCCCGCGCTATTTTTGTGTGGCCTTTTCGAGGATCGGGAAGGTCTTGAGTGCGAACACCACATGTGCCTCTTCTGAGGTTATAGTCGCCATTGTGAGGACCATAGGAAATTTGAATTCCCTTCCCCATGCTATTTCCATGCTGGTGCAGGTCTTGGAATTGCTAAAAGAAAAAACCCACCAGGATTGAGAGTTCGTGACCAGTGGGGGAAGCATGCTGAGGAGTCCAGGAGATCCTCACAGGTAAGTGTTAATATTTTGACACCTTTCAACGTCACTATTAATTGTTGTATTGCAATGTAGTTATATTTTTATTGCAGCAATTGATCATCGGGCTCTGTCATATAAAGGTAAGCTGCCCATTGACCACCGTTGTGTGTGAGTGTTGACATGCAATGCAGTACCTTTCCCACTAGAGAAAGTGACATAATGCATTCAAAACTTTAGACAAAGGCGCTGGGAAACTCTCCAGTCATGTTTTGGACTGAGATTTAAATGTCCAACAATTTTTAGCATTGAAAATACATAACCTTGCAGTTGAGCATTTAAAAAATCTAAGCATCTGTGACACTTCCTTGATTGACAGACAGTCTATATGAAATGGAAATTAACACCATCTGCAGCTTTTAAAAAGGTCACCTGGTGTTTCATTTTCAAAGCACTGCTTTGTTGACATTTCCCAGAGATACTGATAGCTGGGGTTACTATGAATGTTTGACTGAGTTTCAAAAATCCAGAATCAATTTTCTCAGCAGGAGGTCCATGGTCATATATAAATTGAGTTTTAAGAGGTTGTTAAATGATTATCTGTCTTTGATGTTGTACGTGAATGTCTTTGTTTTTACAATGGATCAACCACTTGAGGGGATTTACATGTTTTTGAATGAGTATTATGGGTGAGAGATTTTTTTCTGTATGAAGTGTCTTTAAATATGACAGCTCCATTAGATTGCTAGAACTTCATTTTTTTTAATGTCCATTTCAAAGATATCCTGAGGTCTGCCTAAATTGGATATTGGGTGACTGGCTATTTAGGATACAGGGAAAATGGAGGAGGCACTGGGGCATGGGGTGTCATGGGGATACGAAGGGGCATGGAAAGGGCAAAGGGTAGCATGGAGGCATGAAGGAGAATAGAGGGCCATGGCGTGGCATGGGATATATGAGGGGTAATGGAAGGGCCATGGTGGTATGATGGGGCATGGAGTAGGTATGGGGGTCTCCAATGCTGCCTCTGGACCTGAAAAACCTGCCTATCCACTTCCCAGGAGAAGAAAGTATGGAGGGTACGGACAAAGGTGACGCCTTGGATTTTTGAACTTGGGGCATGGCCTGATTCACACTTCCAGAACCGAATCTGAAAATCCAGCCCCTGTTTACACTTTTTTTTAAAAAAAGCAACCAAGTACATGGGAGGACACCTGAGTATGTGTTCCAATAAATTGAAATGTCAAGGCACTAATTGTAATTTGGCTCATTGTCTTAAGTTTGTATTTTGGGTGGGCACACAGTGGAGAATATGGTCTTAAGTCTTCCCCCTCAAATATGCCACAAAAACTATGTGAATTCTCCTGCTCTCAGCTGCTGCTTTCTTTTAAGATGCACAAAAGCCATATTTTAATGAGGTCAAGGAAAACTGGCTAACTTCATTGCCCCAAATTCTTCTGTTTTTGTGCCAAATACTTACCACTATTATATACCAGGGACTGGTCTCTGTTTGCATAGAAATAGTTTTAGTATTTTGAAGATTGAGTCAAGCATTGTTCTCCTACAAAGAATTGTTTCTTACCATACATTGTTCTTTAATTCTCCTTTTCTGGTTTTAATCAATAATATAGGAGCTGCATTGATCTCTGTCAGTAAGACTTATAAATTGTTTTCCCATGTTATATTGCATTGTAATCTTTTCCTAAATGTCCATTCAAACATCCCAGTAACACAGTGTAACTCAAATGGGATTGCTGGAAATATTAGAATATTCAGCAATGTTCTGATGTTTATCAATTTGACCATTGCACTGCAATTTTGCATTAATAGGATTACATTACATAGGATATACAGCTCAGAAACAGGCCATTCAGCCCAAGCAATCCATGCTAGAGTTTGTACTTCACTTGAGCCTCTACTCATCTTTTCCTCATTTATATCTATCACTTCCCTTCTCCCTCATATTGTCTAGCTTTCACTTAATACAACTATACCATTCGCTTCACCCACTCCATGTGGCAGTGAGTTCCATATTCTCATCACATTTTGGGTAAAGATGTTTTTTTCTCAATTCTTTATTGGATTTCTTGGCGAGCACCTTATATTGACGGTCTCTAGTTGTACTTTTCACCACAAGAGGAAACATTCTTTCTGTATCAAAACCTTTCATAATTTTAAAGACCAGGTAACCCTTGGCCTTACTTTTTCAAGAGAACAGAGACCCAGAATGTCAATGCTTTCCTGATATGTATACCCATGCATTTCTGATATCACCCTTGTAAATATCCTTTGCACCCTCTCCAGTATTTCTATATCCTTTTTTATAATATGGCGACCAGAACTGCACACAGTGCTCTTAGTGCAGTTTAACCAAGGTTTGATACAGGATTAGCATAATTCCCTACTTTTCAGTTCTCTCTTTTCAGGTGCCATACCCTCAGGGACTATTGAAGGCCATAGACGTCCATGTGTTGGTCCATGGTTATGTTCATCAAGGAACCGCAGTGGTTTGCCAGCGCTTTCTGCAGGGTCTTGTTGGCCAGAAGACTCCTTCACTTTTACCACATGCCATTGGCATATTGGAAGGATTTTCATGTTGATAATTAAGCTGTTTAGCCACATTATAAATTCACCTTCTGTGACCAACTTGAACCCAGAGCTTCTGGATCAGAGGTGGGGAACATTAAAACTGAGCCACAAGACGTTCCTTTTAGTTCTATTTAGAAATGATGCTTGGTGCTACAGTTTAAACACTCATTTTTAAATTGAAATTTGCCTATGTGGAAAAAATAGCATGAAATATATTTACCCTAAGCCTGTCAGTGGTCATAAAATGTAGCCCAATTTGGACTTACAGCTATGGTGGTGTAAAGGTTGTGAAATGTCAGAATAAGCAGTTACTTAGTCTGCTGGATCCATCTAGATTTGGCACTTTAATTCACTGGACATGATCGTTTACTGCTGTATTAATCCCATGTTTGGAAAAAAATGTAAAATATCCGAAATATCTAGAGTCTTGTATTGAACCCACCAGTAATTAGATTGTAAGCTTAGTTGCCCTGTATTTTCAGAGGAATAAGTTATTTTGTAAACAGGCAGCAACACATGGCAGAATTCTCAATTTCCAAAAATAAGGCCACCTACAAGAATTTTGAATTAATAGAATAATAATAATTTGTGAATGTAAAATTGATACGACATATGTATTCAAAGAGTATTATCAATGTCTCCAAACATTGATAAGTGATGTCCATGTAGGGCTTAACCCGTGGCTTTGAGGTATGGAATAGTGGTACAACGTCAATGTTCAAACATATGGTGTTCAACTAAACTGCAAGAGTCTTGGTGTAAAACAAAGATAGGATGTGACTGTCACATCTTTATCCATCACTCTTGTCACAACCAGTCTACAGTACTGGCCAATTAACATATAAGGAACACACAATAGAAAACATTGAACACACCCACTCCATCAGCCAGGAACTCTATCTCCAAACCATTTCTTGGCTCGCAGGTTCCTTTGCTCAATATACTGTCCCTTGGTCTCACCAATCAGCATTCGTGCCACGTATGAGGCTGAAGTGACTCTGTGAAGTGCTAGAAAATGGTTTGAAGTTGCCAGATCCCTTGTTTTTAATTGATAATGAAAGAATGAAAGCATTAAAAGAAAGGTAGTCAACAGAACAGTTAGAGAAAATGGGTTCTGATTTTTTACACCATTTCTGACAACACTTGACATAACCAAGTTGTGCCATTGCTGGCTGCTGGTTGTATAGTCAGATCCACTCATGGCATTATCATCATAAACCCTCCAAATCTACTGCATAACCTTCATATCTCCTCCAGTTCTTCATGCATAGAGTTCCTGACGTGAGTTTTATCAAGAAATACAAGCACATGGCTTGTGCGACGCTTGTTCTGAACAAGTAATCTTCTCTTTCCCTCCAAAAAATGTCCACACACATAAAGAGTATCAGGAAAAATTAGATTATTTGAGCAGAGTTGTGTACACATTGTAATCTAACCTTCACTGAATACATACTGGCTCTGTGCCAGGTTTGATGAATTGTAATGGTATGCAATCTCAGTTGTCTTTCCCCGTATTAAGAGAAGAGTCTGTCTTCATCTGAGGACCATCTGTTTTTGATCTTTTTGTTTCAGACTGGCTTTATTTTTTTAATGTAATGATGTATTCTAATGCCATAATGCTGATTCAAATGGCTAGCTGTGTAGAGAGTGTAAAAATTATATTCCCTGTGCGACAATGTAAACATCAGTGAATCAATTTAAAAAATCAGTTAAAGCTGCTAATGAATGAATGACTCTCATTTTTATGTGTTGTGATGTTCTGAAAATAAAAGTACTTCCATAAGGACTCTGCAGGCCACTATTGATGCTGCATCTGGGGGTTTAGAAGCTTCCAGATTCTAGACATAGCTTGTCAGCCTTCCAGACAAGCAGGTCACTCTTTAATCAATTGCAAAGACAGAGGCCTCCTATCTGAGGAACGCATTGAAAGCACACTTTTGCAGAATGAAAACAATTCAGTTAATGGCCCTCTTTCGATTCAAAGTCCCATGTCGTGGGGGCGGGGTGGGGGTGAAATTTATTCCCATCTTGAGGGTAAAAGCAGGGATAGCTTTCAGAGTATTGGTGCGATGAGTTGAATGGCTTTCCCTTGGGCTGTAAGATCCTATGACCTGTAACCTGTCCGGGTTCTGGACATGGTATAGCAATTTGATTTTGTTTGTGTGCTTTGGGGCATTAGCAGGCTCGCAGGGTCAATAGGAAGCGTGTGGCAGTGTCTGTCCTGTTTTCAATGCCTTTCCCAGACAAAGATTGATGACTCACGTCTCAGGAATTATGGGGGTAAGTGGGGTCCTTAGCTCTCTGCTGTGTCACTAGACTGATACTCACTGGTGATTTTTCAGGTACATGTCCAGTGCTTATTCCCAGGAGAATGTGACTTTTAACAGTTTCAGACCAAGCAGCCTAATTTGAGCAGATGTTTTACAAATCCGATGGGCGTATGCACAACATTTTGCATATGAATGCCATACTGGCCCGAATGATAGAGAGAAGGTTCACACCCACCATTCCCCCTGGTGGGTTAATAATTTCTACTGTGTGCCCTACAGAAATACTGGGTGAAAGTCATGTGTTTGCCCGCAGTAACAGAGAGTGAACTGAAGGGAGACTCATCCCTATTCAAGACAGAGCAGCAGAGAATTTGAACTGGGCTGTTCTGAATTTTCTACCTGAGGGATTGCTGCAGATACAGACACATTCTTTAGGATTTCCTGTATGAGCTGAAGGGGCTTGCTCACGTAGATGTTTCCACTTGTGGGGAAACTAAAATTAGACACCATGAATATGAAACAGTCACTAATAAGTCCAGTAAAGAGTTCAGGAGAAGCTTCAGAGTGGTAAGGATGGGCAACTCTCAACCACAGCGAATGGTTCAATAGAATAGGTGCATTTAAGGGAAAGCCAGGTAAACAGGTGAGGGAGGAAGGAAGAGTTGACAGGACGAAATGAAGAAGGGTGGGAGGAGAATGACATGGAGCATGAACACTGACAGAGTTCAACTGGGCAAAATGACCTTTTGTTTGGTGTAATTCTATGAAGTATGAATGTAATTTATGAAAGTCAGTGTGAGTGCAGAAAGCATTTATTTTAACATATATGGAGCAAAATTAATGTGAAAATAAGAATCACAGGGAGAGAGGGAAATGCTTCTCACCATAAATATCACAAATTGCAACATGCTAGAAATTGGAATCACTTGCATGACTACTGAAATAAGACAGAGTTGGTAAGAGGATGTGTTGTTATTGGTTATTAGTTTGGGACTTCATGAGAAGGTCCAGGCACTACATCTGACTTAATCTGGCATTATCAGCTGATATAAGTGAAAGACACTATAAATATTTTACAGCATTAAAGGGCAGCCTGCTCTCAACTTTAACATTCACATCGATACAATGAGAAAAGCTCAAATTTTAAAAATCGTGAAGAAGCCAAAAGTGGAGATTTATTAGCTCTGAGGAATTAAAGAATTACAGAAGACGAAGAATCCCAAATAATCACCTCAAAGCTTTCAGTCTTATGGGTAGTTGTCATTTCAATATACGGACTAGAATTGTTACAAGTGCCTTCCGATCATTCCTGGTGCCCAGGCTTCACATCATCTCATAAGCAAGTTGTCCCAGACGTTCTGCTGGAGGGCTCTTGAGACTGGATTTTGGGAGGGCAGAGTTTACACTTCACCCACTTGAGGCACCCCTCACCCCACCAAAATCCCAGAAACAAGAGCATTTATGCATTGCAAACAGGTACCTGCGTCATTCATGAGCTAAAAGGCCAAATGTTGAATGAAACTCCTGTTACACACATCGAAGCTGGTGCATCGTCTCTGCATTATCTTTGAGGCAGAAACCAGAACACTGAAGGGATCAGGTGGGCAGGACAGGGGTTCGCCACCTTCTGGGATGTAGATGCTGGCCCCTGGCCCTCAAAATCTCAACCATCCTCACTTTGCAGATGGTGCAGATGGCCAGGTCCATGTAGGTCACTGAGGGCATTTATGAAAATGCATGTGGAACTCTCCTCCTTCACCGCCTGCTTTATGAATTGATAATCTCCCTCACAGCCAACCCCCAACCCTGCCCACCCCTACCATTTCTCCCAAAACTTTTATGATCTGAATGGGCAAAGGGTGGAGATTCAATAATAACTTGCAAAAGGCAATTGGATAAATACTTGACTGGGGAAAATTATCCAGGTTATGGGGAAAGTGCAGGAGGTGGTAAGAGTTGCTCTTTCAAAAAGCTAGCACAAGCACGGGGCCAACTGGTCTCTCTCAGTGCTGTATCAATTTATGGTTTGATGAGTTCTCCTATTACCTTTGACGTGATCACTTGGGAACCTTGGTTTTAATGGCTCGCCTGGTCTGAATCCATAAAAATATTTGAATTCAATCTAAGAGGATCTAATGCACAAATTCACACTTCCTGTTCATTTCTCTTCTCCTGTAAGTTATCAAATTGGATTTGACACAACAAGTGGAGAATTCAGCACGAACTTCTGAAAACCTCTCTGAAGTAACTGAGCGAGTATATTTTTGTTCGTTGGTTGCTGGTCAGGAAGCTTAAGTTCTGCACTGGCTGTGGTAGTGTAATGGTTATGTTACTGGATTAGTGCTGGCCTGGTTTGATGATCTGAAGACGTGGGCCTGAATTTTACCTTTGGTGGGCCCAGGAGCAGCCGGGAAACGGGCCGCCAACCACAATCGGCCCCTGACCGCGATTTCACACTGGCTGGCCAATTAACAGCCAACCAGTGTGAAACTCGCGCTGAAAAGCTCAGTGCTGCCAGGGTGGGGGTGGGAAGAGGGTGGGCGATGTCCTCACCCCAGATATGGGTGTGCGCTGATAGAGAGCTCCCTGAAGGCAGACAGCTGCCTCAGGGAGCTGCAGACCTGCAAATGATGAAATAAAGGTTTAAAAAGCTGCAAAAAAAATGTTCATGCATCACAATCAAGCACCTGAAAATATACCTCATGAAAATACTGTCCACAGATATTTATTTTTATTTTATTTTATTTCATCCCGTCCTTGCATGAGGTTTGATGAAAAATGCAAAGGCTGCCTGGCCAACTTGCCCAACCACCAACCGGAAGGTTGGACAGGCCACAAAAAAATCAGAGACGATTGCGCCGTTAATGGTCTTAATTGCTCTCTTAATTGTCAGTGGGCGCACTTCTGACTGCTGTGCGCGCCCGCTCGCCAGCCAAGCGAAATGTTGTGCGAATGCGTGATGGTGTCAGGGCACTCGCCCGACGTCATCTCACGTGATTTTACACCCGATCGGGTCGGGCAGGTACCCACCTGTGGGATGTAAAATTCTGCCCCATTTCAAAACCTATCACAGCCGCTGTAGAACTTAAATTCAGTTAATTAACAAATCTGGAATAAAATGTTAGTCTCAGTAATTGTAACAGTGAAACTATCAGATTGTTGTAAAACCCCTCTGGTTTACTAATGTCCTTTAGTGAAGGAAATCTGCCATCCTTACCAATGTTCCCTCTAACTTTTACTTATTGCACTGTCCCTTTAAGAACGACGCTGAGCCATGCATACATGTAACTTAGAGAGAATGTTGCTTATGTGCATCGTGTTTGTTCCTTGCAAGGTATTTCCCACTTGCTGCGTGGTCAAATAGCTTAGAGGGAACATTGGTCCTTACCTGGCCTGGTCTGTATGTGACTCCACTCTCAAAGCAATGTGGTTAACTCTTAACCACCCTTTGAAATGGTTTAGCAAGTCACTTGCTTATATTCAACAAAGTAGTTCACCACCATCTTCTTGACAACAATTAGGGATAGGCAATAAAAGCTGGCATTGCCAGTGATGCCAACATTCTGTGAATGAATTCATGTCAATTTTGGTGATATTGGATTAAGATTATTGGTCACACCAAACATAGACTATCCAATAGTTGTTTGAATATTAGTTGTGTCTGCAAAATATGATAGCTTGACATTATGTGCTTTACAGTTTATGTATGATGTTGTCAGATCCTTAACAATATCACATATACTTTTCTTACCTAAAATCAATATAATGTATTTTCTCTCAATAAATAATGCAAGGCTGAGTAAGACCTTCTTCATATGGATCCAAGCTTTGACCTTTTCTCAGCAATTTAACCTGTCATAATAATTGTAATTTCAACAGTGGTCAGCATTAATCCATAAGGACTTAAATATTATTACATTACACACCAGTAGAACAGTAAGAGTTTACAGCCACTAGTTTACTGGCAGTGATAAATTAGACACAATGTTCAATTGTTATTTTAAAGGGGGAATACCTTCTTAAAAATAGTTATGAAAACTTCTGAACATCCTTTTATTCTGTTCCTTTTAGTTGCTTATATCAAGTGAGGAAACGTTCAGTGAAACTAAGGTTGAAACTGTAAAAGAGCAGAACCAACAGTGGCTGGCCTCTCGATTATCCCCTGAATTTTAATCGCTCCAGTATTGGTGGCCATGACTTCAGGTGCCTGGGCTTATGGTCTGGAATTCTCTCCCTAAACCTCTCCACCTCTCCTCCTTTAGCTCATTCCTTAAAACCCACCTCTCTGACTGAAGTTCACCTGTCCTGTTATCTCCTTATCAGTGTCAAATTTTGTTTGTGAAGCACCATAAGATATTTTTACTATGATAATGGTGTTATGTAAATTCAAGTTATTGATGTTGTTGTGAAAAGAATGTCAGGTGAATTCCAACATCTGTAGTAGTTAAGTGTCTAGATATTTTAAACCAATATTGTTACCAGAAATCATAGTTTTACATATTTTATTTAAGTATGCAGAAACTTGAATTATTAAGCAGTGTTCGTCATCTAAAATTAAAACATTAAAATTCTTACACTTGTGCACAGCACATACACCAACAGATACACAGCTGTGCACACTCACACAAACACACACGAGCACACACACGCAAACGCAAATGCACATACGCAAACACACACACAAATGCACACATATGCACACACACACAAACATCCACAATCGCAAACACAAACATACACAAATGCAAACACACAAATGCACACACACACAAACATACAGAAACACACACACACATACACACACACAAAAACAACCTTCACAAAAAAATTACCTGACGCCCAAGGCAAATTTTGTTTTTAACGAAAGGCAATCACAACAAATGGGCAATTGGAACTATTGGGAAAAAGTCTATTGTCGAAAGATAGAACCAAAAAATAAAGAGATTCAAAGTGAGTTCTGATCTCCGTTGGGTAATGTGTGGGGATAATAAATTATTTTGGCATAATTATTTTTTAAAATGGGGAAATATTAAGCATACGAATGTTACTTCTCCTCAGAGTGTTGATGTTTCTAATGTTTGTCAGTGGGGAATTGTAGCTTCCCTTCTCCTACATCAAAGGTAGTTAATTCCAAATCAATTAGGTTTGTTGTCACAGCTTCCAGAATGCTGACTATAGCTTAAAAAATCTGCAAGGATTTTTCTTCGAAAGTAACAATCCTCCAACAATTTCCCAAAAAATCCAAGAATCTGGGGAAATGTCAGCAGCCATTTTATAATTGAGGAACGAGAAGCTAGAGCGGTGGGGTATGTGGGAAGAGAAGATTGAAGTAAGAATTTAAGTGGAGAAAACAATAGATGCACAGAATGGAAAAATCAGAGACAAGCAAAAGAGTAGTAATGTAAATGTTAGGGTCAAAATATTCTTATCCTGCTTGGATGCTTTTATTGGGTTATTCTCTTTAATCGCACACCATGAAACTATCCAAGAATTTCAAGATAAATGCAATCTGATTGTGAGTTGGGAGAACTGTAATAAATTGTCCTAAACATTTAAATAAATTAAATTAGACATGTCAATTCAAATGGTACCCTATATAGTTCTGATTTTACTCATAATTTGCTGAATAGCCGCAGAGCCAAGAGGAAGCATGGATTAGTGTTTAATCACTCGAAGATGATGTTTTCAGGTAACCGGAGACGGAGTCAATGCTGTATTCATTAGTAACTGTATTCCTCTCTTGTCTGCATTTCAAACTAAATTTGCAATATATTGGGTACAATTTTTAATGTTTACTATTATGCCTTTTCTTGCAGAGTAAGGGCTATGACAATGACCATTCACATTTAGAACCAATTGTTTTACCATTTCACCTAGTAATGAAAAATCAGAAGCAGAATCCACTCATATCTCCTCAAAGGTGCAAAGGGGAAAGAGGGGAAAATATTGCAGGGCTGTGGGGAAAGAGCAAGGGTATGGGACAACTGCTTAGCTCCATCAAAGAGCCGGCACAGGCATGAGGGGCTGAATGGCTTCCTCCTGTCCTGTATATTTCTATGAAATCACTAGGTCGAATAAATCTTTTTTGCTGTGGGTCACACTAATCAGGAACCAGGTAACAAGCTCATTGTCAAGCTGCCAAGGTATCAACTACGATTCATGTGGGGCAGAGGGGCTCATATTTGCTATTAGATATCATTAGCAATGGCTGCAGAGAGTAGCCTTGGACTCTTAGGGTCTATGTATCCAGTCTGCCTTCTCCTTCAAATAGAACAAGCACCAAAGATTCCCTTAAAATAAAAGATCAGGAATGCTGCCTGCAAATTGGGTACTAACTAACCACATAATCCTGTGCTGCTGATTAATAAACACTGGGGATTATTGAGGTTTGTAAATGGTTTGGTATTATGTCCAAGGACCTGGATGGTCTCATGGACCTCACTAATAATTCCTGGGTTGAGTGCTCTAAACTGCAAGCTTTGCAGTGGCTTCTCAATTGTTGTTTTATGGGATAGGGGACCAGATGCTGCCCTGAGTTATGGCCTCATCAATTCCATCTCTCCAGCCTTGCTGCTTCTGCTAGGCCCCTCCTCCACCACCATATCATGGAATCATACTGCACATAAGGAGGCCATTCAATCCATCATGACTGTGCTGGCTCTTTGAAAAAGTGATAGTGCTTAGTTACATTTTGAATGAACTGTGTGAGTGTTGTAGGGTGTTTGATACTGTTTGGTAGGTCTTGATGAAGTCTTCATAGTCTTAAGTAGGTTAAATATATGTATTTATTAGCTACAAGAGCTATGTACATATATACAGTGAAGGGGTCAAGCTCGGAGCTGTCTCCATGCTTGCTTGTGCACACTGCTCTGTCCAACGCTAGACAGACCCTTAGGTGCAGGTCATGTGCTGTCTTACATCTTTGTGTGGGCAGTACTGCACTCAGTCCCACATTAACCCTCTATGTGTCAGACCCTATACCATACCCCCCTCAAAATCTTTATCCAATGCCTTTCAAGTAATTCTAGTTTACCCCATGTATTTACATCTCCCCCCTTCAAGTCTCTAAGTTCATAGGTTCAGGCGGTCTGAAGGCCATATAACGCTTCCATATCTTGTTCACACTGCTGTCGGAGGAGTGGTAGGCTCTGTTGCTGCAGATAAACTCTGTTGCTTTGGAGGCTCTTTTGCCATCTGGGTATCTTTTGATCCTTTTTTTCCATTCCTTGGTATTGAACCACTTTTTATCGATTTGGCAGTTGTGGCGCTAGGTAGTTGTTGATTTATCCTGTTTTTCTGGGATGAAGGAGCGCTGTGCTCATCACTATGGCGTTGTTTCCTCTTCTTTTGTCATGTAGCTTGCTGCATTGCATATGGAAGGTCACATTTCAACAATGGAATCTTCATTCCCATTTGTTTCACAAATTTAGCCAAATTTTTGATTACTTTCCTCTTTTCCAGTTGTTTCTCGAGCTTATGCATCTTTTTGTTCACCTCAGCAGCAATTCTGGTAAGCGGAGTTGTTTCTGTTTCAGTTATCTTGTATTAGTTTCACATCTTCACCTGGATATTCAGTTCTTTTTGGAATCTTTCTTCCATGATCACTGACTGCTCCTTGGATTCTTTCAATTCATTCATTCGATCTTCAATCAGATCCATACAATTCGCTTTTTCTGCTTTTGGAGTCGAGATTTGCACTTCCACACTGCTCATCTCATCCTTCATGTTGTTCAGATTGGACCTAAGTTCAGGAAGTTCATCAGTTTTGTCTATTAATTCTGCTTCCAAGCAACAGTCTGACTCATCAGCAATCCTTACTCCTGTTCCTGACATTTTGCACAACACTTACTAGAAAAGTCTGATGCTTGAAGCTCATCAAGTTTTAACTGAAGATCCATTTTCAGGTGTTCTACTTCCTGTTAGCAACATTCCAGTGTTCCCATTGGCTCTTGTTTTTCCTCATCAAAAGCTTTTCTCATATATGAAAGTTGATTCTCTACACTGATCAGTTTTTCTTTGGCAGAGTACAATTCCTCTCTGTCGCCATTCAAGTACGCAGACTGTAATTGTGCTTCTGTTAATTGTTTTTGAGACTCCTGAATGTCCAACCATTTTCTTCAGCTCTGTCGTCTCTTTCTTCTACCTCAGTGACACCTCAAAATTCTGTCTGTTCAGATCTTGAGCAATTTGGTTTATTGATGACTTTAGTGTCTCATGCATTTTCAAGGGTTAATACTCAGCTTGAATCTTGAGTTTCAAATCTTCCAACTCAGTTCTGATACAAACATTTTGCAACCTTGGGCAGGATTTGACACCTCGCGGGAGGGCACGCACCCAATCCAATTGGGTATAAAATCACACGAGGTGATGTTGGGGGAGCACCCGATGTCATTCTGCACCTGGGCAATCTTCAGGTCAGTGAGCGCATGTGGCAGAGCCACACCTGCCATCAATTAAAAGGCCACTTAAACTCATTAAAACGGCAAACGAACCCGATTTTACGTTGCCCATGTGATTTCACGCTCATTGCACGATCAAAACAGGCAGGCGGGCAGGCCACTTTTTCAAAACCTCATCCAAGAGCAGGATAAAATGGATCAGCAGCATTGCCAGTGTGAGTAGTGAGGAGTTTAGGAGATAGTTTGCTGCTGGTGGCTTATTTGACTTGGCAGCTTCATCTCTGTTCTGAGCTTCATTCTTAGCATTTCCAGGCTTCATCTCAGGCCTATTGGTGTCTCCAAGGCCCCAGGAGGTTTTTAACTGTGTGGACCCTTCCAGGTATCAGACAGCCTTCCTTTACCCTGGTAATGGGGATTGTGGTCTCTGTTGGAAGCACCTCCTTTGAGGAGGAAGAGAGGGGCAGAAGGGAGAGGAGGCCAGGTATCCCAATGCAGCTTCCAGGGGAGGGTCCTGTGGGAGGAGAGGCAGGCACAAGGGGTTGGGCCAGCAGGAAGTCCAAGGTGGAAGGGGCCACAGAAGATGCCACCATCCTGCTGCCAGGGTTTACAGGCGGCGATGCAGCTACCTCAATATGTCTGAGGTGCAATGCTGAAAGAGGCTCCGCCTCTCAAAGGAGACAGTGACTTCCATTTGCCAGATGATCAGCCCTGAGATCAGCTCTGACTGTGTGGGTGGACACCCCACGCCAGTGGCTCTGAAGATCACAGTGGCCCTCAACTTCTATACCTCCGGCTCTTTCCAGGGGTCACTGGGGGATCTGTGTGGAGTCTCCCAATCATCTGTCCACAGTTGTGTCAAGCTGGTGACAGAAGATCTGATCAGGCAGGAACTGACCATTATTCATTTCTGTATGGACGAGGCCAGCCAGGCTGAGCAAGCCAGAGGCTTTGCAGTGATTGCTGGGTTCCCCCAGGTCCAGGGTGCAATCGACTGCACACATGTGGCTATCAAGGCACTAGCGGGTCAGTCAGGTGACTTCGTCAACAGGAAGTGGTTCCACTCCATGAAAGTGCAGAACATGACCATAGGATGTAGATTCTGCAAGTCAGTGCAAGGTACCCTGTCAGCTCTCATGACGCTTACACCCTGAGACACTCCCAGGTGCTGAGGCTGTCCAGTGCTTCAGCCCGACTGGATAAATGGTTGTTGGGTGACAAGGTCTATCCATTGAAAAGGTGGCTCTTGACACATCTCCACCACCCAAGAACAGAGGCAGAGCAGTGTTACAATAGGAGCCATGCCTCCCATGAGGGCAGTGATAGAGAGGACCATAGGTCTTCTCAAGATGCGCTTCCGATGCCTGGACCGTTCAGGGGGAGCACTACAATAGCCCCCAGAGCGGGTGTCACTGATCGTGGTCACATGCTGCGCTCTCCACAATCTGGCACTGGCAAAGGGGGGACCCACTGGAGGAAAAGGATCTTGACGCAGCTGCACAGTTACAGAGGATGAATCCAGTGGTGAGTCAGAAAAGAGGAGCACGGTAAGGAGAATGCTGAGGGTGTGGAGACAGACCTCGGTAACCTCCAGGGAGGCAGGGACACTTTGATCCAACGCTCCTTCAGCTCGGCTGCCAAAGATCTGCTTCCTCCTCTTGCCAGGGCTGCCGCCTCCATCCCGGATTCTGAAATAACCCTTTCATTTGAACCCAAAGTCCACTCAGTGCCTGTGCAATAAAGTCTCCAGCCACCAATGTCCAGCATTACATACTGGTGTAACCTGCACCAGAAAGGAAAGGAGAAACATACTCAGGCCATTACAACAAAAGCAAAATTTATATTATTTTCACACTTACAACAAATGAACGTTACCATCATGGTGTTCATTTCCACACTAGTAAACATGTAAACAAAACATTACAGAACGGAAAATCATCCATGACAATCCCCCTCATGCTCATTAAATTTACACTTACGGGTGCTACGTCTTGGTGCTCCCTGCCCCCTCCTCGCTGGCACCGGCATTGGAGACAGCTGCTGACTCTGCGTCTTATTGGCCTTGATGACCTTGGCGGGCGTCCTCTGGCCAGTGGAGCCTGTGCTGGCCCTGCCTGGGAGGGAGAGGCCAGTGGCATGGCTGGCATCTCCTCAGTAACTGCAGCCTCATCAGATACCATGGTCACTAGCAGAGGGACAGAGGAGCTGCAGTTGTCATCCAGAGTCCGAGAGGAGCCCATAGAGACGACAGGCAGCTCCTGCACCAATGTGAGGTCACTCTGGACCTCCCTGCTCACCACTGATGGACGGGCACCTAGCTGGGATACTGGGTGCCTCATCCATCTCCCACACTGGCACTGACCACCTGAGGTCATTGCCTGTGTGAGGGCTGCAGGTCCGAGCGCAACCCCAGGAACCCCTGATTCTGTTCCTGGAGCTGCCTCTCCATGAGAGTCGCCACTCCCTCTATGGAGGAGGCAGTGCGCTTGGCCATGAGGGTCAATGCAGTGCTCACGCTCCACATGGACTCCTCCAGAACAGAGAATATGGATCTTTGTCAAATCCTTCCACATATGCCGCTGGATATCCAGCATCTGCTGCCTAATGGACAACTCCAGATGCTCATCATCTGCCTTCAACTCAGCATCGTCCTGGTCTCCAGCAGCCCTCCGACTGCCGGTGTCCTGGGCTATTTCTGCCTCCACCTGCAGCTCAAGCGAGTGTGAAGTGCACAGACATTCTAGCTGCTGATCTAACGCCCACCAAGGTGTTGATATCTGCGCTGGTGCCTAGTTCAGAGAGCAGGTGTGATGCAGGTGCAGCTGAACCCAGCGGTCCACTGACATCAGGGGTGGCTCTTCAGGGTCCTACGAATGAGTGTGTGCTGGCGAATCTAAGGGAGAATTTAATTTAAGCCACCACATTGTCGCTGTGTATGCCAGGCACCCTGGTGAGACAATGGAGATCTGCATCATGGTGCCATCATCTTTCAATGATCAATGGGGACTCCAGGTTTGAGGCTCCCATCAATGAAGAGACTACACAAGAATGTTTGCATAATCTGACACCCTCACCTCTGTGCACTGCGCCCTTACCTTCCTCAGGCACCCCTGCCTCTCCATGACAGGCTGACTGAGGTGGGTGGCGGCTCTCCACCCTCCAGCTTAAAGCTGGTCAACATTAGGAGGTTTGGGGGCCTCTGCCAATCCGCGACCTCTCAATGTTGTTATGGGCCGGCTTCCCCTAAAAGGACAGAGAAGCATTGATTAGTCCACCCTGTACCTGCAGCGCCATTTCAACCTGGCCAACCCCACCTGGGGAACACCTTGCAGGGCACATCCGAGCCGTGGCCCTCAAACTGCAAGGCACTCAGTCCAAGCAGCCAGGGCTCACCCCCTTGGCCAGCTCTGGTGTCATTGACAGTTGGCACTCAGACTCTAACACCCCTGAGCTCCACAGGTGAATGGCCACACCTTAACATTTCACCACACAGTGATCACCCTTGTCAAGCGCAGCAGGTCATTGAAATTTTGGCGACGCTGCACAACGTCGTGGCTGCTGACCTTGGCTGCCATCTCCTCCCAGGCTTTTTTTGTCTGGTGCAGTGGCCTCCTCCTTCCATCTCTGGGAACAAGGGTGTCCCACCCGGCCCTTCCCAACCATTGGGAAGACGAGTTTCACACTGGGCGGGTCTTGATTAGCCAGCCAGCATGAATCGCAGGCGTGGACCCATCGCGGTCGGGAGCCTGTCAAGGGTAAAATTCAGGCCCTTATTTCTTTTCCCTTTTGCAGGGTTTGTTTATTTTGGGATTCTTATGTTCTCTTACATCACTGTGTGGAAAGTACTGTACTCAGTCCCATGTTAACCCTATATGTGCCATACCCTTATACAACATGTTGGTGGCATGCTTAATCTATGGGTGAACTGAATTGACTAAAACTCTGAATATACCTCAATGGAAAGATCAGAGGGCCTGGAGATACAGAAGCTGACAGTATTTGTAATTTTGACTGTAGCCTCCTTGACGTCACTGTGCAACAACTGACACAACTCGGGCACAAGTATGACATACTTCCTTCCTTCCTGGTCCCTCCGTTTCCAAGGGAGGGGGGTGTCTCCTCTCCCCTCCCCAGAGGCAATGGCTGCCCCCACAGCTTTAACACTGCCACTGGAGAGTTCATCCCTCTGATCACTGGGGCCTATCACCAGCCTGGACTGGGCACATTAACAAAAAATCATTAGCTGTCTTTTGAAGGTGTCTTAACATTGGGGTAAAATCATTCCTGGGATCCCGAGGTCCACCACCAGGACTCAGGACCCACTTTTGGGCCTGACGATGGGACTTTACTCGTGCTGGTAAAACTCAGGCTAAATTGTATGATGTACATATCTGACTCTAGCTGATAAATCTACCTTAATATAGTTTCAATTAATGTCCCCATTAATTTTTATATCACTTCCTGGACAGTTACAGCTCAAGGACTTCTCCACCACTGACTCAGCAAACCCTCCAAAACCTAAAAAATTCAATCATAACAAATCAGTGATGAAGAAATGCCAATAGAGCTGAATTAACCTGGGTTTCATCAGCTGGATTGTCAGCGTTTCAGAGCCTGAAGTAGTCCGTAGTCCATAGCTTGAGCATCCTAGTGTGAGACAACCAGCAGAAAGGGGAAAAGAATAAGAGAGAGAGAAATATCAGTACCAAATATATCCAGTTAGTATGGTACCATTCTGATCATAGGGAAGTCTTGCAACAATAGTACAGGACTTGGTGAGACAGCACCTGGTGCACTGTGTACAGCTTTGGTCTCCTTATACTTGCAAAAGAATCAGCTCAGAAAAGGCTCACTTGGCTGATTCCTGGGATGAAGGGGTCATCTTATGAGGAGAGGTTGGTCCTATACTCATTGGAGTTTTGAAGAATGAGAGGTGACCTTATTGAAATATATAAGATTCTGAGGGGGCTTGACAAGGGTGCATGCTTGGAGGATGTTTCTCCTTATGGGGGAGTCTAGAACTAGTGGTCACAATTTAAAAGTAAGGACTCTCCCATTTAAGATGGAGATAAGGAGGTATTTCTTCTCTCAGGTGTTCGTTAGGGCTTGGAATTCTCTCCCCCAGAGAGCAGCCGTCATTGAATATATTGAAGGCTGAGTTAGACAAATCTTTGATTGACAAATGAGTTTAGGGTTATGGCAAGGTGGAGCTGAGGCCACAATCAGATCAGCTATGATCTTACTGAATGGCGGAGCAGGCTCAAAGGGCCGAGTGGCCTACTCCTGATCCTATTTATTATGATCTTATTATCGAATGCTATGAATATAATATTCTCAAAGGTTTGAAGCCCATTGGATGAGGCACAGTCAGTGCTTATGAGAAATACAGAAACGGAACAATCAGATCATTGATTCACAGCCAGGGCCATTCTACCCAACCAGTCTATGCTGGCCCTTACACTCAATACCAACCTCCTCCCAACCTACTTAACTCAGTCCAGCAACATATCCTTCTAGAATTAGAGCAGTGATAAAACCAGAAAATGCTGGAAACATAAAGCAGGTCATCTGCAGATAAAAGGATGAAGCTTTGGGTGGGATTGTATCATTGTCTCATCATGAAGGAACGAAGCCAAATCAACAACCTGTCTTTTCTTTCCCAAACTTACCAAATTGCATTGGATTTCCAATATTCTCACTTTTTATTTTATATTTCCATTATTTGTATTCTTTTCCATTTGTGTTTAATAAAAGGCTTTGCTACAAATTCTTTCAGAATCAATACTATGATGAGCAAGTCCTATTGCGATAAGACTTTAATAAGTGATTTCACCAACTATGTCACAAGAAGCAGCTAGAGTCATTTATTTAAGGCTCTGAATTATTTTTGAATTTTTTTGCATTTGGTTACGTCTGAAAAAAAAACTCGCTTACTCACGTCATATCCAATTTTTAATGCAGTGTCTGGGTAGGCACTTGCTGGGTGGAATTCAGCTGAACGTAGTGATGTTGAGAGGCGTGTGGAAAATTTGCCAAGTCGTGAAGTCAGGATTTTATTGCACTGAATTTGACTTCTTTTGATTAACATGAAAACCACAGAAAACAGGCACAAAAAAGTACTGAAGCTTTTAAAGCAAGTCTCTGATTATTGGAAATCCTCCACAGCAATATTTATGTTGCATGGATCGAGTGTAAAAAAGATTGAGGAATTGTCAAGTATTTTACCTATTTGAATCAGGGTTTTCTGTTTAAATGTTATGTTTGGGAATTAATTGCATAATAATGGAAATGAATCAGCCATGTGTCATTAGACTGGAATTTTACTGCTGAATCAGGGTTATCCTTGTCAGATATCTGTTAATATGATTCCAACGCACAGAATTTTTGGTGACATGGAATAACAGTGATGCATAGAAAGATTGCTGAGATCACATCAATAGGGAAGCTTTTTAGTCTCACTAAAATATGAAAATCTCGACAAGATCCTGGGAACAACTCCATTGATGAAGGATAAAATAATCTCAAATCACATCACAGGTAATATTGTAAAATCGAAACGCACCCTTCTCTATCTTGTAATAAGAATTTCTAAAGGCTAATAATTTTATACTCGTGTGGTTCTGTGGTCCAATCTCCTCTGTGCGCTGTGACACATAATCTATCTGTACTAAATACAGGATACCAGCTGTAGCATCTGTGCCAAGAATAACAGCTGTGTCGTTCTCACCACCATCAGCAGTGACAACTACACTAGACCTGCCAAATACATCAGGTGCAAAATGCCCACTGTTTCACTCCTGCCAAGTATGCAACTGTGGAAAGTAAGGTCAGCAGAATGAGGCAAAGAATATAAATAAATAAATATCTTGCCGCAGCACCATGTGATTAGCTTCACACTGGGGAGGCCTGGGATCTGGGGCTGAACCTGTAACCAGGCCTATGTCATCGAGCTTACTATGACAACCAGGCGTAGTATCTCATAGCTGAAGATATCTATTACTTCCAGCTTTAATTCTGGATTTTTGAAGATAATTATAAAGTGTTGATCAGGGAATCTGTTGTAGGAATCCAAGGTCATTGAGATGAGAACTTGAAGTGTCTGGTGCATTAGATTTCCAGCCTGAGAAAATTGTTCCCAGTGGGCCTTGAGGTGGTGAGGTGTTTGTATCTACAGTGGATAAAGGACTTTTCTGTTTTGGGGGCATTAGAGTTGCAGTTTGGGAGGGGCTGGTTCAAAATATCCAAATTGGCCATTGTGGCTCATGAGACGGTATGTTTGTTCCTGGGTCCTGATCCCACTGTCGGGATGAAATTTAGGTCGAGAACCCAGAGGTTCTGGAGGTGGGGCCCCCGAGGCAGATTTTGGAGGAGGCAGCCAATTAAGTGGTGCTTCCGGAAGCCCCATCTAATGAAGGACAGTAGGTGAGTTCCAAAGTCTGGAAGGCCATCAGGAAGCTATCCAGCCCCGAGAGATCAGGAACCCCGACATCAGAGCTGGACACTGCTGAGGTCTGTAGGAGGGAACCAGGGCACCTCTAATTCCCAGTCATTGGCCAGAGATGGGGGATATAAGGCTCAAGTGGATTAGGGTCATCGGACAGGAGAGTGAAAGCCCCCCATAGTAATCAGCACTGCTGTGGCTATGGCTCTTTACTGGTGCAGCACCTTCCATGCTAAATGGAGCCTCCGGCTCTGGTGTCTATCCAACATGCCGCTGAGACCCTGCCACCGGGGTTACAGGCTGCCTCTTGGTTTGATTGGCACCCCATATGCTGACTGGAAAATCCAGATGGTGTAGGGAGAATGCCCTCAATTAAACCCTCACGTTCCAGTCAAGTAAGCAGGCCCGCAGTTACCTTGCCTCCTGTGGAATCCCACAGAGGTGGGCAGGTGTTGTAGAGCCAGGCCTATGGGATTTCCCTCCCCTTTTTGAGGCCCAGCTGCTTACCTCCAGACCCCACTTCATGGGCCTTTGAAAATTCAGTGCATAGTCTGCACATGGTTCCCTGACAAGCCTCACTCAACCTAAATAGATAGCTCTTTCAAAGAGCCAGCACAGAAATGATGGGGCGAATGGCCTCTTTCTCT
This sequence comes from Carcharodon carcharias, assembly GCF_017639515.1. Classification (NCBI taxonomy): domain Eukaryota; kingdom Metazoa; phylum Chordata; class Chondrichthyes; order Lamniformes; family Lamnidae; genus Carcharodon; species Carcharodon carcharias. The sequence goes on along the minus strand of NC_054470.1, from coordinate 120,419,039 downwards.
GCTGTATATTCCTGTGATCAATCACAGATCAATGTGCTGAAATGCACCTTTTCAATATGTCATGGTGATTATGCAGCTTTAGGATTATAAAACAGGCATGTGCGAAATTCAGCATCAATAACCAGTCAAACCGAAACATTAACTGTTTCAAATTCTGAAATATATGAATCACTGTTCATTGCTATTTCATTACATGGCACATAATGGCCAATTGCAGGATTTCTGACTGCAGTAATTATATAAATTAACTCTTAGAGTGTCCTTTAATTTATTATGACATTGAGTAAAAATGTAATTACTTTGCTGTTTGTTAGTGTCAGCCTGCATTGAAAAAATAATCGAGTAATCATTGCCTGTAACAGTCTTTGGTAGCTGTACAGAGAGTGTGTGTTTCTTATTCGTGGAGAGGCAGTTTTGTGTGTTTCTCTCTTAGTGAGTACACCATAACAAAGTGCGCTATATCATAGGTCATGGTGTCTTGGTTGGTCTTATGGTGAATAGCTGTTTTTGAATGTTAAAATAAATCCCAACCAATTTGCAGATGTTCCTGTACACGCTACACTTTTAACTTGGGAAGTCAAACATTTTTACTTGTTACATCATGGTGCATACCATAGTGAATGGCCTGTAGAAACGGAATTGTGAAACTGAATAAATTGGGAACCCAAGCTCCAGCTACTGACCAACAGAGCTATAGCTCAGAGCTTTGTGGTAAAGGGGTGAGGATAATGCTGCCTATTTTTGTGGTGAAGGGGGGAGAGGATAATGCTGCCTGTTTTTGTGGTGAAGGGGGTGAGGATAATGCTGCCTGTTTTTGTGGTGAAAGGGGTGAGGATAATGCTGCCTGTTTTTGTGGTGAAGGGGATGAGGATAATGCTGCCTATTTTTGTTTCTCAAAATCAAAAGTTAAAACAAATGCATGTTTCCTGGCTAAAATGATACAAGGCAGTGGGCAACTATTAATATTTCTGTACATTTAGCTATCGTCATTCCAGAATAATCTTTCAGCAGAATGGATTCAAGTCAACTTTATCAACCAATCTACTCAAATACAAAGGTTATGTGTAAACTATAACTAAATCCTGTTCTGTCTCAGTGTAGGGTTTGGGCACGAACCCATTCATAAAGCTCTGACATCCACCTGTGTTTCAACATGCAGTTGACATCAAACCATTAACACCCATCAAGCACATTGTCTTGATCTTCACAGGCAACATGGGGTTAAAATTAAATTAAATTAGAGTTGCAACGACAAAATAAATCCATGCTTCACAGCTTTGAAAGGATGAATTTGAATCCTGCACCTGGCTCATTGTGAACTCCATTTGCAGTGCAAACTGTCCCAGAGACATTTAGAATGATTATTTTACACAATATCAGTGTCTGAGAGGTGTTAAACATTTGCAGAATATCCTGCTCCCAGGGCCTCGTACACTAGCAGATGAATACCAACACGTCAGGGTCAGTCACTGTGGTTTGTAGTCACTGTAACATATCAGTCAATCATAAAATAAACTAAACATACTAGACACATTGCAAATATATCTTTTACTGTGAAATGTATTTTAACTCTAAATTTTTATGAATGCATTGCAGAATTTGCAGGGATGTAATTTAACAGTCCAGATCATTAAATTAGCTAATCTAGTCATTCTCATGTATATTTTGATAATCCTAACATCATTATCAGAGAATTTAAAAAATTGTTACAAAATTCCACATTTTTTATGCTTTTAATTGCTGTTTAACTTCAAATAATTTTCCAGGTTACAGCACATCGTTGGACCACAGAATTTAATTTTAAACACATTTAAACCTTTTCACAGCGATGTTAAGTGTGAAATGCCCAGTCTACAGTCCCAGGAGTACATCAGTACGAAAGCTCTGTGACCTTTATGCCAATGCTTTAATTCTTGAACACCTGTTCGGAAACATTTATACAACCATCCTTTTCTCATTATTTCATTTTGCCCTTTCACAGTCTGTACAAAAAAACCCCCAAAATAATCCACCTGGAATATGTGAAAAATTTCCCTCATACTTTATCTTTGGGACGGCTTATTAATTTGAGCCCAGCTTGGAGTATCTGTCATGAATTCACTCCTGGGCTGAGGGAGGAGGCCAGTTTTGTTAGGTGAAACTAGAAGGTTCACTTAACTGATTCCTGGAATTGTGGGGGGTTATCTTATGAGGAAAGGTTGGACAGGCTGGGCCTGTATCCATTGGAGTTTAGAAACGTGAGAGGTGATCTTATTGAAACATGTAAGATCCTGAGGGGACTTGACAGGGTGGATGCTGAGAGGGTGTTTCGCCTTTTGGGAGAGACTGGAACTAGGGGGCACAGTTTAAAAATAAGGGGTCTCTCATTTAAGATGCTGATGAGGAGAAACGTATTCTTTCAGAGAGTCACTGGTCTGTGGAATTCTCTTCCCCAGGGAACAGTGGAAGCTGGGTCATTGAATACTTTTAAGGCTGAGTTAGATAGATCCTTGATTGACACGGGAGTCAAAGGTTATAGAGTGTAGATAGGGAATTGGAGGCACAATCAGATCAGCCATGATCTTATCAAATGATGGAGCAGGCTCAAGGGGCTGAATGGCCTACTCCTGCTCTTAATTCGTATGCTCTTATGTTTGTAACTTGCTTTATGAAGTCATGTGACTGCAGGGAGGCAGGAAAGGAAAACCAGTTGGGAAGTTAGTAAAGTTTTACTGAGGTGCGGACCTGTACTTGGAACTGCAAGCTTTGCAATTGGAAATTGCTAGGACCAAGAGGTGCCAACCTCATTTCCTATAGTGGGCCTGGCACAATACCCTGGCACTTGGTGTTCCCACATTTGGCAGAAATTATTCTGACACATTCAGGTAGAAACCGGCAAAGGTTCCACCTGTTTTGGGGAGTAAATTGGGAGCGATGTAACCAATTTCTGAGCATGTGGTTCAGCTCCTAATCATGCCCATTGGTCCTTGCTGCTTTTAGCCAATCCCCTGATAACTGCCCTGAAATGGGAGTGGGGTGGGGGGGATTGATTTGAATATGCAAAGAAGTTCATCTTTGAACTGCACTGAGTTCATCTCATGGGAGAGAGCAGAACGCTCAAGTCTAGAAGAATTCAACAGCAGACGCAGAATTGGTATCTCAAGCCTGTCCACTGGGAACAGAGTGAACAAATTCACAATCATTAACTTTAATATTTAATAGAAAATCATCTGCAGCGCGTGTTCACACTTCTGATGTCTTCGTCTTAAAGGTTCCTCACCAGAATCACAAACATAGAAAGTTACCCCTTAACTAACATAATTTTGTTTTATTTAGTGTTGAAACTGATGATTATAGAAATCTTGTTTATTTATATTGCTAATGAGGCCCTTATTTCACAGCTTGCATTAAGTCAGAGGACATCCTCTTTTATGTTATCCATTAATTTTGTATCATGAAATTACCAGGTTGGTAGATGTTGTGTATTACACTGAGAGTGACTAACACATACTCACTATAGGCAGTCATTGAACTAACTTTATTTGCACCACCCCAACAGAGAGGACAGTGTAACAAAATGTTCAGACCCTGCAATATACTACAGCAGAGAGCAAACGAGATGGACTCTGGTTCTTTATTATCCAGTAACTCCAATGTTCTTGTGTCATAACATCAGTGTTAAAATACCTGATGCACAACATAACATTTTGCAGCAAAACTGAAGCCATTTTAAATTGGTCTGTTTCCATTCCTGGAACTGGATTTTGCCTGCGGTGGGCGTGCGCAGCAGGCAGGCATGGTGGGTTGGGCATGGTGGGTGGGCAGGCATGGTGGGCAGGCATGGTGGGTTGGGCATGGTGGGCGGGCATGGTGGGTTGGGCATGGTGGGTGGGCAGGCATGGTGGGTTGGGCATGGTGGGCGGGCATGGTGGGTTGGGCATCGTGGGCGGGCAGGCATGGTGGGCAGGTTTGGTGGGCAGGCATGGTGGGCGGGCAGGCATGGTGGGTGGGCATGGTGGGTGGGCAGGCATGGTGGGTAGGCATGGTGGGTGGGCAGGCATGGTGGGCATGGTGGGTGGGCAGGCATGGTGGGCGGGCAGGCATGGTGGGTGGGCATGGTGGGTGGCAGGCATGGTGGGCAGGCAGGCATGGTGGGTTGGGCATGGTGGGCAGGCAGGCATGGTGGGTTGGGCATGGTGGGCAGGCAGGCATGGTGGGTGGGCATGGTGGGTTGGGCATGGTGGGTGGGCATGGTGGGTGGGCATGGTGGGTTGGGCATGGTGTGTTGGGCATGGTGGGTGGGCAGGCAATGTGGGTGGGCATGGTGGGTGGGCAGGCACGGTGGGTGGGCAGGCATAGTGGGTGGGCAGGCATAGTGGGTGGGCATGGTGGGTGGGCAGGCATGGTGGGTGGGCAGGCATGGTGGGTCGGGCATGGTGGGTGGGCAGGCATGGTGGGTGGGCAGGCATGGTGGGTCGGGCATGGTGGGTGGGCAGGCATGGTGGGTGGGCAGGCATGGTGGGTGGGCATGGTGGGTGGGCAGGCAGTGGGTGGGCAGGCATGGTGGGTGGGCAGGCATGGTGGGTCGGGCATGTTGGGTGGGCAGGCATGGTGGGTGGGCAGGCATGGTGGGTGGGCATGGTGGGTGGGCAGGCAGTGGGTGGGCATGGTGGGTGGGCAGGCACGGTGGGTGGGCAGGCATAGTGGGTGGGCAGGCATAGTGGGTGGGCATGGTGGGTGGGCATGGTGGGTGGGCGGGCATGGTGGGTGGGCAGGCATGGTGGGTGGGCAGGCATGGTGGGTTGGGCATGGTGGGCGGGCCCAGGAATGGCTATGAAATTGACCACCGCGTGCCATTGGGCCCCGGCCACGATTTCACGCTGCTGGGCCAACTAAGGCCTGCCCAGCATGAAACGCGGCTCATCACTGGCCGGGAAGGGCCGAGTGGGGACGGGACCTGTTCACCGCCTGGTCCAATGGCAACCCGGCGGCCGGTATAAAGGTGGCACAGGCTGCCCTAGAAAGGCTGCCAGGGAAGGACATCTGACTTCCATTCTGAAGGTGCACTTGAGTGCAGCAGCAAACGCCAGGTGGGACAGCAGGTCAGGAGGGCACTTGGCCCTCTCCTTTTCAGATGAATACCTTGTGGTCCTGCTGGAAGAGGTGGCTGCCAGGAGAGACACCCTTGTCTCCAGAGATGCAAGGAGGAGGCCACTGCACCTCACCAAGAGGGCATGGGAAGAGGTGGCAGCCCAGGTGGAGCGCCCTTGGGTGCAGGGCCGGAAGCACTTCAATGACCTGCTGCACTCAGGAAGGGTGAGTACCATGCTGGCATGGGTCAGTGTGTTGAGTTGTATTGATCTGGCCATGTCCCTGTGGAGCTCAGGGATATTAGAGTCTGAGTGCCAACTGTCAATGATGCCAGAGCTGGCCAAGGGGTAGAGCCCTGGCTGCTTGGTCTGAGTGCCTTGTGGCTCGAGGGCCATATTTTGGATCTGCCCTGCGATGTGTTCCTCAGGTGGGATTGGTCAGGTTGCAATGGTGCTGCAGGTATAGGGTGGACGAGTCAATGCTCCTTTGTCCATTCAAGAGAGAAAAACCATAATCAAGCCACAAGGGCATGTGCAGGCAGAGTCACCTGATGTTATCGCAATCTATTTTACTCCTATTCAGGTCGGGTACCTGATATTAGTAATATAAACATATGGCTTGGTAAGTGCCAGATAGGTATCATTTTTCACCCCACCTCTTGAAGGCTCTATTCAAAAAATGCAAATGCACACTAGCTCTCTTACATATCAAAGCAGCCAGACTGTTTTAAAAGAAAAATAATTTCCAACATATTATATACATTAATATCTTCATGACACTCATACAAATATTCCCTCTCTCACACACACACAAACGCTCTCTCTCTCACATACAAACACTCTCTCTCTCTCACACACACACACGCTCACTCTCACACACGCACACAAATACACACACGCTCTCTCTCACACACACACACACGCTCACTCTCACACACACACGCTCACTCTCACACACTTGCACTCTCCCACACACACGCTCTCTCCCACACACACACACACAAACGTGCTCTCACTCACACACACACACAAGCTCTCTCACACACAAACACATGCTCATTATCAGACACACATGGTCTCTCTCACACACACAAGCTCTCACACACACAAACACACGCTCTCCCTCACACACACAAGCACGCTGCCTCTCACACACACAAACACACGCTCACCTTCACACACACCCACACTCACCCTCACATACCCAAACACGCTCTCTCTCACACACACACACGCGGTCTCTCACACACACACATGGTCTCTCTCTCACACACACATGGTCTCTCTCTCACACACACACACGGTCTCTATCACACACACGCTCATTATCACACACGCTCTCTCTC